>NC_071577.1:20331666-21678333 GCF_024509145.1 Vidua macroura
AAGGTAGGTATGTACTGCAGTGTCTTCCTGTATGATGACATGATTTACCTTTAAGAACCTACAGAAAGATTTCCAGAACATTCAAAAAAAGTTACCCTAAGGGCCTTGGTTTTCAAAGCACCATTTCCATTTCAGTCACCTGAACTAACTACACATATGCTGTATTAGAAACATGAGTCTTGCTTGCCATGGGAAGTCACCCTGGATGGAACCTGTAACAGCTTATTTGTACTCTGCAGTTTTTTATTCAAAGCCACTGTAAAAACTGATTTTGAATATCGAGGCATGGACTAGAATTGATTTCCAAAACAAAAGGGAGCTATGGCCACAATATACAAAGATAATTACTCGTACACACTCAGCTTTACATCCTTCAGGTTAAGAGACATTGTGCCATCCAGCTGTCATTAGATACTGCTGGGGGTAAGAACATGTTAAAAGGAGCAAGCTTTTTTCCATAGTATTGAGGGTGCTAGATTTTTTGTTTCTGTTTGGTCCATGGTTTGGGTGTTTTTTAATATTAGAAGTTAGATACAACTGAATTTTAAAAAATTACAGTGAACAAAGACCAATTCCTTAGCATCCCATTAAACAGTGTTTTGAAATAATTCATAAAGAATTCCTCCCCACTCCCTCATCCCAAGCACACTTATGGATACAATATACATGCACGTAATATCTTAAGTGGAATAAAGGTTGCTGGAAGCAATAAATCATCATGCATCTTGTAACTTCAGCAAAGTGTGTTCCTAGAGAAGTACACCTTAGAACTCGAGTAAAACAGATGTGAGACCTGCAATAAATTCTCATTATGGAAACTCTTCTCCGATGTAAGCAACATGTACAGCATGCACTTAAGGTTAGTAAAGCAAATATATGTATTGTTGCTGTAGTCTTATCTTTGCATCTTAACTCTACAGTGTTGATTCCCATCTTGCAAGCTTAAAGACTTATTTGTAATGTTAAAGCATAAATAAAAAAAAATACTGAAGCCTGTTGCAACAGCTCGCCATGTTTTTTAAAAAATAAGAAGCATTTTAGACCAGCGTAAACCTCTGTATGTTCACATGCACCAAAAGCTGAAAATCTATCAACAGAAGGCGCAAGCAAGTATGACAGCTTGAAATCCAAAAGTTAATAGAACTTATGCAGAAAAAGCTTCACAGTTAGCCACTGCAACCATAGCATGTGCCACAGCTAGAAATTAAAAAATATCATCAGTTACCAATTACAGAAGTAGATCAGTACTATGCATCAGAAGTAAGTCTCTCTTTATCAGATGGCTGAGCATGGATCTCAGCCTTGTGATATGTGGCATCGTAATGATCTTTCTTATTTCTCTTGAAGAAACCACACTACAAGGAAGCAAGGTATTAAGTCATTTTTTGTTGACTGGAAGAAGTCAAACCTATTAAAACTGACTTAAGTCTGTCACCTGTCTTCCCATTATCACTTCACAGGTCAAAGAAACAAAAAGAAAAAAGTCATATTCACAAGAACTCAACTGTTTCTACATCTATACAATAACAGAATAAAATAACCTGAGTTATTAACAGAGTAACCTGAGAATTATTATTTCAGAGGCATTTTGATAAATTTGTAGAGAATCTGTTTGGGTTTTTTTAAGAAAAGCTACAATAAAGTATGTCCATAGCAAGTGAAGGTGGCTGTGAAGAGCAGAAGGAAGCCTATACAGAAACCTGTTTGTGGACTAGTGCACTGGACAGACAAAACCGCACAGTGTAGAACAAAACCAGTTACTGCTTTGACCCCTTCAGTACAAGCTTTTGTCTTAAACCAATGATGTATCTGTCTTTCCAGTACAACGTTTGTCCTTCATAGAACATCACAGTCTGTGTCATCAAAAACAGTATTTTTAACTGGGTGTGCATGTCAAAAATGTTTGTTACTTTCATGCACAGTAAAACACTAGCAGTTATAATGTAAAAGCCCACACAGTATTCATTCATCTGGAGTAATTACAGGAGCAGCTGGGCATTTTTTAGAAAATAAGGAAATCAGAACTATCCTATGTGAAGTAACTTGCAGCAAATAGCTCCTCAAAGCTAACTGCTGCAGTTTCACTGGAAAAAAAAGTGACAGAGAGGATATTCTTCACCTCCTCTTCCTTAATAACCTTCTGCTATTCCATAACAGCAAATACTAACTGCCTACACCTATAAATAAAAGGATTGCTCTGTTATACTTGGGACCACAAATAATTGTAATTTTTACAGTGGTCATTAGAAAAAAGATACCTGATTTTGCAAATAGTTACCCTTTTGTTATACCTCTTTATTTATTTAAGGTTTCTAATATAAAAAAGCAGTAATAAGAAATTCACCAGCACACATGGCTATGTATTAATACTGTGCTTTTGGTTATTTTCATCTACTATCAATTTAATGGTTTTTCTGATGTTATGAGAACAGCGCCCTACTAAAGCACTTCTAAATAGCTCACATGAAGTTTTACACCTAACTGCAGAGGCTCCCAATACTTCTATCCATCTGTATCAAACTATGGCCTCTGAACATTTGTTCAAGTTCCGTCTGGAGCTCAAAATACTTCCTTTTGAGGATATGAAAACAGAAACATTATGTGACAAATGTGCCCGTACAACCATTTTCATTCCAAGTGTTGCAAAACTGAGAAACTGATAATGCATGATTTGTGCAGTTTTGCCCCATTTTGAGTCCCAAATAATTAATTAGTTCACTATCTTGTCAGTTACAGACCAGAAAATAAAAAATAACCAGATTAATAAAAGCTCACCTTCCATAGTAAGAATACCAACAGTGCAAGCATGAGTATTCCAGCAAGGATAGCCACTGCAATGATCCACCACGGAACTCCTGTATAAAGGGCTACTGGTTTTGCAGGAAACACAGTAACACGCACCTACGGGACAGAAAATGTGCAGGTGGAAGGAGTATTTTAGAAGGTACATGTTTAATTAGGAAGCTGCAATTTATATAGTCTTACCTCTCCTCTAACAAGATGTCTTCTACCAAATGCTTTTGAAGTTCCTACTGGTATTATTTGAATATGATAACAAATTTTTTCAACTCCATTAAAAGGTAAAAATTATCAGTAATTCAGAACTCAGTTAAAAAGTTAAACTTTTAGCTAGTTTTGTTTTAAATTCGTTTCATTCCTGGTCTTTGGAGATAAGGTAGAACAACCACAACCATAGTATGTGGTTAGCATTAAACATTGAACCTACCTGAGCAACTTCATTTGTGAGTTTAACATTCTTAGCTGCAGCAGGAACACTAATAGAAGCCCTAACAAGAATGTCAAGGTAATTCATTTTGGAGTATTCCTGTTCCAAAATAAAACATGAATATTAGACACAGAACAGGGAAGAACTCTGACCTTTCAAAAAGGTCAGGTAAGAGGACTTACCTCTAAGAAGGTGCTGTTCCACAGCCTGGAACGCAGCACAATAGATGCCTTGCTGTCTAAACCCTTCAGGGGACACTTTATATCCACACAGCGTGCATTCGCATTGCAGCTCTGCAATTACAGATTTCTACATGTAAATAAGATCACATCTTCACAGATTGTTTAAACCTCACCCCATGATTAAAAACTGGATTATATGCATCATACCTATATGCAAGACCACCATCTGTTTGTACTAACAGTAATGGAGAAATACAATGAAGATGTTATTACTTGATTATCTTAAGGTAAGTAACTATGCAGATATTCTTTCCTAGTTCTTCCTCAGAGTAGATAATCTAAATGTTTGAATTTTAAAAGCATCAGTATTTGGATGTAAGATAAAAAGAAGGGAAAGAAAGAATTTCTTTCACTCTGCCAAACTCAGAAAAGCCCTCTTTTGAGTGCCAAGGGAGGTATCTGACAAGAATACAGCTGTTGCAATATCCTTACCAAGGTTTTATATTTTCTTTCTGAGAATAAAGAAAATGCCTGGCTGTCTGTAATCTGCTTCTCTGCAACTTCACGCTTCCTTCTTGAGTTATGGGATTCCTACAAGGAAAAAAAAGTAAAGAACTAAAAAGCAGTTTATCATAAGAATCTATTAATTCATGCAAGCAGAGAAACTAGAATTCAGTGTTTTCTTCTTCCAAAATCAGCATGTGACTGACAGCATTCTATATCCCTACTTACCTACATTTACTGCTAAGAATAAAATTTGACATTACTGAAAGAAAGGCCAACAAACTATTTTTTTTAATAGGGCAAGGGGAGGTTTAGATTTATAAAGCTTTCACTGCTATTTCCATTTTTATTTCTAGATAAAGGGTATTAATGATACTGTGCTAAAATAGTAAGAATGTGCTACGGTCAGAAGATGCAGGTTTTTTAAACTGTATATTAATTACACTCACTGCAAGTTATATTAACTAATACAGTGATCTGACAAAAACAGAAAACAGGTTTATGTGCATGCAGTTTTAATGCTGGGAAATAAAAACACCTCCCATATAATATTAAGATTATATGAAGAAGAAAAAAATGCAGCTTAAGTTTTAGGAAAAAGATTTTGCTAGAGAGGAACAATCCAGGGCTATGAAAATTGTTTTTTATTATATTTGTTTGAAATAAATAAATGAAAGTTCAAGCCCCCTGTCTTCAAAAAAAAGCATGGAATGCCCCTAGGCTGGGAAGATATTTTGTTATTTATTGTTTTTTGAGTAAGAACTCAGATGTTTTTATTACTGAGCAATTTTCAATAATACTGATAAAATTTATTAGAACAGTCAGCAGTTTCATCAAGTATAAGAGCCTATGACAGCAGTGCCCATTGCAAAAATGGTCATCGTGACATAGCATCTATCCTTTAGCATATCAGCCTTATTAGCTGCTATGAAGTCTCCCGATAGGCTTATTCACTGATATACTGGCCATGTATTGTGCTTCTGAGCTGCTTAAGATAAAAAGTAACTCCTCCTAGAGGCAAGCTCTCATGCCTTACTCTCACTTGCTGTGGGGTGCTTTCATGTTGTACCAATTCACCAGCAGAAGACTGTAACATACCGCAACACGCAAACTGTTGATTTCATTCTCGGGTTGACAGTAGACTTTTTCCAAGCCTTTGGAGTCTATTTTCATCAGATAAAGCAGCCATTTGCCATTACTAATTTCTTTCGGCCACTGGATGTCCAAGGAAGCAGTGCCAAATGTTTTCAGTGGTCTGCCCAAGTTAGTTACCTGTTAAAATAAACATTCTTTGAACTGTGAAATACTTTTCAGAGGGATTTTCTTCCTGAAAACATTATTGACTTGGACAAGCTTTAAGCATGCAGCTAACAGGAAATGTAGATCAGATCAGTCAAAACAGTACAAAGCATATACTAAAACTAGCACAAATTGGAGAGCATGTAAATACATAGAAGGATTAGAATTCCCTAACATGAACTTTTAGTTGTTGATTTTTAGAAATTAATCTTCATGTGAAACAACAACTCAAATTTAGAGTTAACAAATCAGTTAGTTGCATAACTGAGGCAAACTGCAAGTTTCTGAGGAACTCTGACACAGAGAACAAGCTCTTGCTCTTTTAAGTCTTAAGTTTATTCCCAACCTCTTTATTTTATTAGTGTTACTAATCATGCTAGCAAATTTTAAATCAGGTATTTTAACTGCTGCTGCTATAATACATGGACCAGGTAAAGAAAGAAGTAAAGGACTGACAGAGATGGACTTTAATTTCTCTTAGCCTCCTCCTGGCTGTATTATGCAGAAGACCAAGACAGTGGAATAAGCTCACAAATTCAGAGGGGATCTCACAGCACCTCCTTGCGCTGGCTCTGTGCTCAGCCCGCTCTTGCTGCCTGTGTGCACCAGCAAACGCCTGGGCAGGCCCCAGGCAGGTTCTGCTTTACTTTGTTCCCTCCCTGCAGGGACTTTTATGCCATAAAACTGAATGTGCATGAACTGCTCCAAAAAAAAAAAAGTGTGCAGGCATCCTCAGGCCACTTCCTTAGAATACGATCATAAAATATCAAGGCCTAAAGAAGCTTTAGCCCACAGTCAGACTGTATGTTCTGAACAGGAAGTCAGGATTTGGGACAAAGAAAGCAAATTTTATTATAGCAACTTTTCCAAGTATTCATATGCATAAAGCAAGAAGCTCTGCATTTGATTAAAAGCAGCTGTTGGCATTAATCTAAATTACTCACTCTGAATTCATACTCTATGAGGTTTCCAATATCATCTTCAGATTTCACTGCACTCTCACCAATGATGTTACCTCCAAAATATACCTGAGAAGGCTTAGCAACTCTGTTCAGGTGGGGGTGGGAAAGGAGAATAATCAGATTTTGATGAAGCTGAAGCCCAACTGTCCCCAGATCCCCCAATCTGTCATGCTATCAACACCTACCCAGTGAGTGATAAAAGCAATTCAAGAACCACTTTAGCACTGGCTATAATTGGAGTCAAATTAACTTGAGTGCTTGTTCTACAATGAAGAGAAAAAAATGGTGTTTATTTTACAAATTTAGTGGGTTTCTCTCTACTAGTAAATTACTTCTGTGAATCAAACAAATCAATTCAAAATGTTTACAACTGTATATCAAAGCAAAGTGCAGCTGCATACACATGAAGAAAACTTACGTTTCCAGCTTCAGGTTAATGTCTAAGTCTGTTGTATCAACATTAACCTTAGTGGTACTTAAGATCAGATAAAAGGTTACCTAAACAGGAAAGAAGATAATGAAATACATGAGCTCTTTATAAGATATATTGATAGATGAAATTTTATAGAAAATTTCAGCATTAAGTTCTAGAGTTAAAAAGACAGATCCAAATCAAATTTCCAGTTGCGACACAGAGGAACTTTGGATGACTGCAGTTAGTCAGAATGAGATTTTACAACTAGAGTAAAGTAAGTGCAACTTACATTAGAATTTCTTTTGAAAGGATTTCCAAGTTCACACTCTGCTTGAGAACCATTTTGGTTAGCACCACATGTTAGCTGTTTTTCCTGATTAAACAGAACACATTTACAAGTAAAAATATGCTGGAAATATTTAAAATTTTCAGTATTTTTTCTCTTAAAAATACTTACAGGATAACCCCTCATCTCTCTGAATGCAGAGTATGTCAGACTGTCTGGAAAAGTTGCAATTAGTTTAGCTTCATATGCATCTTCACCATCTTTTTGTGGATTTTTTATATCAGATGGATTGTTTGTCACTGTTATTTCCAGGGCAATATCTTTCTGGTCTTTCAGAACAAGCACTGGCATGCCATTTTCACTACAGAAACAGAATGTACAGGGTTTCTGTGCATTATGAAAACAAATGTGTATGCAAGCTTGCTTCTTATGATTGTTTCTCCAAATACAATTTCCTCTTATTAGGAGATAATTATAGTAAAACTATGAACATGCACAGTCATAGGATTTTTCCCCCACACCAGTAATTCATCTGACAGTAGTGAAGAGAACAAAAGAGGATGATAAACCCCTCAAGTAATCAGGAGTTTATAGTACTTCTGAACCAGCACTTGCATCTGACTCATGTAGTGATGAATTTTCTCCAAATCCATCTACTGACCTGCTTTAATCTTGTAAAGTATACATGGGTTTGGCTTCCGAGAGTGGCACTCGCTGCTAAAAATGTCTGACTGCTGGCAGTAAATAAACATTTGTTTGTTTGTCTGTTTTACCCCCCCCTCCAATTTCACTGGCCCTCCAGGAAGGAGGGCTGCAGCAGGGTGCTGGGGCATGTGTTAAAATTAAATCATCACTGTGCTTCTCTGTAATGACTTCTCTTGGGCTATGAGACCATACTCTATCAAGTTGTCATACAGTCAAGTTTCATCTGCAAAATAGTTAACAGTGTCATACAATAAACTACTGCAAGGCTGGTTTAGAATATCATTTCTCCAGGTGTTTAATTGGTTTGTTTGGTTGGTTTTTTTTTCCTTTAGCCCACCCCTGCACTATTGCAGCCACTTAGTATCCATTCAACTCCAAACGACTTTTCTTCTCAAGCTCTTCCCCTCTGCCCCCATTCCTCACCCTGACAAATCAATACTATTACCAAGTGCTGTGTCTGCCATACACAGAAAAAAAGTTGCTCTCTTTCCCAAAATCCTCTCCTAAAAGTTCTTTTAAGTATTTGTTAATAATTTGAACTCCTCTCCTAAAAGTTCTTTTAGGGACTTGTTAATAATTTTAACTTTAGAAGTGTATTAATCGAGACTTACAGTGGTAAATAAGTAAACCTGTCTTCATTTCCCTCTCTCGTACAAAACCGGTACTGAAGCTTAAGATTGCTGTGACATTCATTGTCTTCTCCACAGCCTTCTTTTAAGAACTCCACCTAAATAAAACCAAACCAATTTTACCACCCGACACGCAATAGTAGCCTAAAATCAGATTTCTGAAGCACATTGAATAAAGCATTTACATGGAACTCACAAGGCACTTTCCTGGACAGAGTTCAGATTTTAACCTAATTCTTGCCTGTTGAGTTTTGCTTTGTGAGATACAGCCCTTGATGCTGGTAGTTTAGAACTTTAAATGTGACTATAAAGCAGAGTTGGATAGTTCTAAATGAGAGGTACACTTCTTATGAGAAAATACATCTTAAAGTCTGATTCTTCAATAAACATTGAGGAAACGAGAATCTTTAATGGAGATATTCCCTCCCTTCTATGTCACTGCTGCAGTCACTGCTCAAATGCCATTTCAGCATCCTAACAGTGGACAAATTAAGAGTGTACATTATCTTGTTATGCTGGACAAATGTTCCCAGCAGGAGACAATGAATTTCTATTTTTAATCAAAAGTACAATTCCTCCTAAACTTACTGGAGAGAGGGAAGAAACTGAGGAGCTATACCATCTTCACTTTTGTTGCAAAGAACACAGTGCATAGTTCCTAAAAGTTGTAACAAGTTCAGAACAAAAGATAAAATAATAATCCAATAGTTACATGTCCAGTGCCACCCCAGTTATTTCCTTTGGACATGATTTCGTTTTCTAAAGTCTTTAAAATTAAGTTATTTGTAGAAGTACAGATTTTTGTGAACATGTGGTATCAAAGGCTTACTTTTGTGGTCTCTGTTTCAGATTCATTTGAATTTAGAATTGGTATAAGATCTGGAAGTGCGCTCTCTTTTCTCTTGGATGGTGCCTCCAGTCCAGCAATTTTAACACTGACTGATATTGGAATGGGACGTAGCTTATCTTTGATTTTTTCCTGTTAAAATATTTTAAATTGCATCATTAGTGTACAGTGCAGAGAAGAAAAAAACAACATGAAGATGAGCTTTTGATACTGTATATAAATTCAGCATTTTCTAAACATGCAGGAACACAAAGAGCCCAGTGCTATTGTCCTTTTTTTTCCTTTGGTTTCCAAATCTGACTATTTCTCTCACCATTAAGAATTGCTAAGAACCAGGGCCAGTAATTCAGGCAGGTGAAATTCACACAGCTATAGTAAAATAACACACTGGAAGAAGTTTGAGTAACATGGACTAGTAAAAGGTGTCCCAGCCCCTGGCACGGGAGTTGGAATTAGATGATCTTTAGGGTCCCTTTCAACCCAAATCATTCTATGATTCTATTCTATTCATAAATTAAAGTTCTTTAATCTGCTGTGGTCAAAAGCAACCTTGGAGGCTGACTCATTCCTGCTGAGCCATGAAGAGGGAATCTGTTTAGCATCTGGAGCAATACCACCTCTAGGCACCACTACAGCAGCCAAGTCAAGGGAGCACATACCAACCTTTCATGCCTTGTCCATTCATCCACACCAAAACCCATGGGTTAAAATTCTTTTCCTGAACAGTAACACTATAAAATTCTCTAACAATTATTTCTGTTGGAAGCAGCTCTCCATTTTTGGCACTTAATTACTCTCTATTGTTCTAAATTAGTTCAGCTCCATTGACCTCCAGGGTGTGCTGCAGTGGCTACTGTTTTTATCCATACTTTGCAAGAAAGGCAACAGGAGGAAGCAGCATGTGTGCAGAAAATAGTAAACTATGGTGGGTTTCTATTTTTTATCTATTATTTTTTGTAAGTTTTTATATTGCATATGACTTTGAAATTATATACAAAGGTTCCTTCCATGAGGCTGCCAAAAAAAGCATTCTTTTGTTTTAAGTGGATCTAAAGGAAACAGAAATAAAATGCTCTCCCTTACCTGCAGTATAAGCTTTGTAGTCACACACTCCCATGAGTTCTGTCCCCTGAGGGTTGTACTTGCAGTGAACTGATCAGACGAGTGGTCACTGAAGCGCACCCTGGAGGGCAGGCCCAGCTGCCGCCTCTCATTTTCCACTTCAAACGTGTAATTGATCTCTATGTGAAAAAATAAAGTATTGCCATTTTAAAAAGAACTTTAATTTCACAAGATATGATCTTAAGCATTATTCTAGAAGACTGTTCCAGACAGTGCTGGGCTTCACAAACTGTTTTCAGTCATTAAAAAAAAAAACCTTCTCCATGTCAGTTTTGTCCTGCCACAGTTGAGGGCCAGGTACCCCGTGTGTGAATCTAAAGAAAATTTCTAAACCAAATCCTATTATTCCCTAAGTAAACCGTTCCCTTGGGCATGCGGGGCTGGCTGGGAGAGCTGTAATTGCCGTACGGAGCCAGCAGAGGGCTGAGCTACCCACTGCAAATACCCCAACTGTGCTGTAGGGGGATTCTGCTGGGTCCCAAATGGCACCTGAGAGCCAGCAGGATTCTGAGGTCAAGATACACTGGTAATTTTAACACTGAAAGCAGAAGTGCGACTAGAGCTGTCCAGTTTTGTGCTGAGGCATGCTTTCCTAGATCTGAACTTGGTGCATCTTTTAATGATTGCTTCACCGAGCTAATTCAGTGCTGCACTGATGGAAACAGCACTGAGTGTGCCAAGGCACTGAGAGCTGCAAGCATTTCACCTGCTAAAGGACCAGCACCCATTCGGGCACAGCCTTTGGATTTTAAAAGTAACTGAGAAACTCAAGACAATACAGGAGAAAAAGGGTCATTGGGCTTAAAGTTCTTCTCATTTCCTCTCAAAATCCTACACAGTTCTAAGAGGTAGTAACAGCAGCATTGTAACAAGTGCTTTACATCTTTATGGCACAGTCTTCTTCTATTAATGCAGACTTTTTTATTTCAGTTAATGATTTCCACAAAACCATTTTCATTAATACAGGATAGGTTCATACAGTAAACCACCAATAAGAAATAATGCTCACTAAGGATGTATAAAATGGGCCTTAAAAAAGGTTTAAGATTCTCTAAAGCAGCACTAACCTAGAGAGGCAAAATGGTTTGGATCTGTATAGAAGCCATTTGATCACTGGCAGTTATATTAGAAAGCTTTAGTCTGTCATCCACAGAACAGCTTAACACACCAGCATGACTCTAAATACAGACTGTGCAACAGCTGAGCTTAGCACTGAGTCACATTTTAAATTTGTCAGTCCCCATCTGAGATGAGTCACTATAATTTGAGTAATATGTTTCCATTATGAATGCTAAAGGAAAAAAAAAAGTGACAAACAGATCAAAAATACTTATCTTCAGAACTTACTTATTCTTGGATTTAAATTTCTGGGGTTTGAAGTATATTTAAAACATGCTTTCACATCCATCCTGTAAAAAGTGCCAAGAAATTAGTATTAACTTTTATTAAGGCATGGTCCAACAGAATGAAAAGTTTTAACTGATAAGTCTTATGACTGTGGTATTTACTGCTTACTAGACTGAATTATAAAGCAAGAAAAAATGGTTAATAAGCAATTCAGCATTTGCTCTTATGTGTCTACTCAAAACAAAGCTGTTCAAGCCAAGATACTAGTGTTAGAAGTCTGAAGAGGCAAGGTGACATTCATTTTCAAAAATGAACGTTATGAGAAGGACATATTCCACACCTTGTCTTTAGTACAGTAGCCTGAAGAAATTCAGGAAGTCAAAATGAACATTTGCAGATACATTTGCTTAACCTGCATGACTCTCATATCCCTTCACTTAAACATGATCACTGAATGAATTTTGACAGTAGAAAGCTCAATACACCAAGGCTTCTGATAGAGTAATTTCTTTTTTCATTTACCTGATTTCACCATGGTCCTCAGCGTTCTTTTTCTTTAGATCAATTCTATCAGGCTGTACTGTAATGTTTCTTCTAATGCTTATCACAGGCCGAGATCTTCATTTGGGGGAAAAATGGGGAATAAAAAGAAGATGTAAAAAAAGAAGTCATTTCTGTTAAGAAATAACTAATGTGAATATCAGATTCCCTCCATGCCAGCATTGATTTGCAACAAAGACACTCCAAGAAACACAGAGTTTGGCTTTGACATTGGTTAGAAAAAAAACCTGAAAACTACTGAAAGCTAAGCAAAGGTCACTGAGAACAACTACAGATCCTGAGGGGGAAGCAGACTACAGTAATGTGACATTGTTGTTGTCAGTCTATACACTTAGAAAAAACAGAAAATTCAGTGGTGGTTTCTACCCGCAGTAGTAATTCAGCCCCTGGGAACAACTATAGGTACTACAATTCATTCAGATTCATGTTCATAAGAGCTTTAATATGGAGCCTGGTGGCTGTGGGAAATGTTATTTCCTGCTTCCTCTGCATGTAGGCTGTAACCATACTTCTGCATGACAACCTGTCTTTTCTCTTTCTGGACAGGAGAAGACATTTCACATGAACAAATGAATGAGGTGATCCTGTTCTCATTAAAGCATCCAAAGGTTGTTTAAAACAGCTGGTAAGCCACCTGCTCCATTCAACTGGGCCACTCCTTTCACTGTTTGTCACCATAAAAGGTTTTTGTTCTCACCTTGGTAAAAGATTTTGTCCTGCCTTTATCATCAAAGGATTAAAGCTCCTTTTGAGTAAGCAGAATGCTAAATAACCTGACCAAGTCCTCTACCACCTACTCTGTTCTCTTCCACAAGCCAGGTGAGTTGCTTTTCTTGGGTGCCGTTCCATTGTATTTAAAAACATTACAATTATGTGCACAGATTCTATACAACTTAGAGATGGCAGCATAAATTGTAGGAAGGGGTGTTCTGCCTGAAAAGTAAAGTTGTTTGTCCCAAAGCCCTGGTGTAATTAATTAAGGTTCCATATATAATACCTGTACACATTTACAGAATCTGACAGGGAACCAACAGCAACATCAGGGTAGGAATTTTTATCCAGGTCCATATTTCCAGCAATAGAGTAACCAAAGAAATTGGTGTTTGTTTTTTCACCATCAAGAATCTAAAAAGCAAACAGATTGAGGGAATTCAGGCATTTAAAAGTGATAAAGGTAAAGTAAGTAACAAGTGTACATAACTGTCTTACAGCCAGAGACGAAAGAGGGGAAGACATAAAATGAAGAAGGACCTCTGAAATAGGACCTATGAGTTCAGTTCAGCTAAAGGATAATGAAGTGCCAGGATGATTTGCTCTTCTTCCAAGAAGTTACTTGGCAATAGCAGTGAGTACCAGAAATTACTGATCTGCTGAGAGCTTAGTTCATCTTTATTTACAGTATTCATGGACTATGAACACTTGAAACAGAAGAAGTATTCTATAAAGTATTCAAGCAGTATTCTAGGGAGTATAATGAAGTTCCATTCCCACTCTGCAAATTGGACACAGTGACCCTCAAAACAAAACAAAAACAACAAAAACAAAACAAACAAACAAAAAAACAACAGCAACCAACCAAACATTTTTAAGAAGGAAGTGAAACAGTAGTAATGAAAGAGAAAACAAAGAAACTAATTGTTTTCAAATCACCAGATTTATTTTTTTAAAAACACAGGATTTATTTATCTATACATATTTTTCCTTCTGCATATATTATTGGTGCCAATGGATGGCTCCAGAAATAAAAATATATATTACTATCAAGAATTCCTAATCTTTCCTGTCAGCAGTGCAATCTTTGAAGGGCCCTGTGACTTTCCTGCATACCCAACACCCCAATAATAGCAATGGAAAAGAAGATGGATAGTAGCCCTGTCATTCCTTTAATTTTGTTCAAGAATAATTATACAGTAAAGGTTATTTCATTACCTGTGCTGGTTTTGTATTTATTCCATTCTCGGATCCATGATATATGTATACTTTGCCAAAACCATCATATGGAGCCCCTACTGCAATATCTGGTGAAAATAAGTTGCAACATCTAAAATCATTCTTGCTCTTTCTGCAGCATGCAATCAAAGGGTAAAATGCTGCAAGTCTGGCGTTGGCCAAACAATCTCACACATTTTTATTGTCATTGTTTTCCATTTACCTGGATATCCATCCTGATTAATGTCCCCAACATTTTCTACTGCAAGTCCAAACATGGAGTCAGCGGTTCCATTTAAGCGCAGAGGCTTCACCCCTGCCCACTTGCCTTGGTGGTTCATGTAGATGTATACGGCACCCCCGATATCCCCACTTCTGTCAAAGTACTGCGGGGCCCCAACAACGATGTCCTGCCAGCTTAGAATGAAAGGGGGGAAAAAAGGCAATGCTTTTGTAGAATAACTCTGAAAAAATAACTGCTCAGACTGCAAGTTCAGGATCAGCTGCCCAGAGAGCCACTGAACAAAGACTAAAATGTGCATTAAACTGGTTGGGCATCAACAGCCCCACTGACACTGGGTTTATTCCCTTGATGGCATACAAGGACCTTCTATAGTCTTCCTGGGGTATGAGACTCGTTTCTTGTTTCTCTGTTTACAATAATTGTTTAAATAAAACTCTTTATTAGAAAGGTATTTCTAATCAATTGAGAATCAATCCTGATTGATTCTCAAGACACTCACCATTTCCTCCAGGAAAACAGGGAAGGTGGGCTTTGTCATTCCTTATATTACTATTGTGAAAAACCAAAGCAGAAATAAAGAAGAGCGCTATCCTTTATTATACAGGCAGCAGGAATTAACCATAGCCATACCCATCACTGTTGAGGTCCACAACAGCAACATCATAGCCAAAAGAGGAGGCCAGCCCTTCTCCTTCAAACATGTGCTCCAGGGAAAGTGCTCTCTGATTTTTTTCTTTTTTTAGTAAAACAACTGCTCCGCTGTGGTTCGCTCTTGGGGCACCAGACACAAAAGTCATCTCATCTTGGGAGACAATTCCTTTACCAGAGTCCAGAGAGAAACCTTTAACAGAGAAAGAAATATAGTATAAATTAACTAAGTAACAGCTTGCATCTTAGTATGAAAAAATAAACATTTCCCCAGCTATATTAAAGTGGTATGTGGAATACAAGTTTTGTCTAAAACACAGTGTGCTATGGCTGGGAATTCTCCATTTCTGTTTGCACTGGTGGACGCATATTTTCAAGTCAACACTTTCTTACGTTCCCACAAACATTTCTCCCTACATTACAGTTAGTATTTCCCCACAAAACACAGTACTTCATTGCTCGCTTGGATCTGCTTTTCACGGACACCAAACACAGGATACATACAGCTTAGACACAATTACAGCTTCACCACTTTAATATAGCTTGAGTACTTCACCTCTGGCAAAATTATCAGAAAACCTCCTAAGTATTGTTCTATTACAAACATGCAAATTGTTCTGCACAAGCATTCTCATATGAATGATGTATGCAGTATTTGAGAATCAGCTGACACAGTAATGGTGAAATGGGCAATTTTAAGTTAATGCAGCCCTAAAAATGACATGTTCAAATTAATTTAGTCTTACAATAATTTTAAAATATGAAAAACCAAGTTAAAAGACTACACTGCATATACCAGTATAGCCAGTAAAGGCCAAAGTAGAAAAATGCCCACTTTGCAAGGAAGGAAGATACCAGCCAGATGGGAGTCTCCCTCTGAAACACTTCACCACTACTATGGAAATTCTCAATTACAGCAATTCACAATGAGACAGTTCTAGAAAAAACTGAGGGAGTCCCAGCTGTGGGAAGGATGAGAAGGTTTGGAGAAATGCATGACAAATCAGCATTTCTCTGAAGCCTTGTTACTTTGCTGTCTCCCCTTTATCTGAATCCCTGTTTTTTCATGCTTTACTTATACTATATTTGATATGAGAAGGGATAGAGGGGAGAGGATCATGACAAAGGTCTGGAGGTTATGTCTGACCAGATGCTGCCACCTCAAGTGGTCACAAACCTAAGTAGCTATTCATCATTACATCCACTGACTTGTCCACCTGTATGCTGGGAGGCAATGTTTTGTACACAAACTGATCTGGGTGAGTATCAGATACAGCTGTCAAAAATAGAAGACCTATAAATATGAGTGAAAGATTGAAGAGAAAAAAAAATAGTAGTTAAGCAAAGCACCTATAACCACATTTGCTTATGGTCTAAACAGACTGAACAGTAATGCCTGGGATGAGCTGGCTTGCCTGGAAGTGGTTCTGATTATTACAAATCAATGAAGCATTTACATTTAGGAGATAAATGCATTGGTTATGCAACTGGAAAAAAATATATGACTGTTCACAGCAAAGGCATCGGCCTCCACAGCGCTCGTCACCTTAGCAATTCTTATTCCACCAGAAGATGCTATCAGCTTGTCTAACCTAAGGTCTTAGGATGATTTTTCTAGTTACCTTTACACCCAGTAATTACTGTTGATATTTAACAGAAGTTTATGTTCTCTTTCTCCTAACATACATGTAGCTCTAAGTTTGCTCTCTTCTTGACTTGCTTTTTTACTTTTTACATTAGCAATGTCCTTCCCATCTATTCAGCCTTCCATCATTCACACAGAAATTCCAGTCTCAGGTTACCAAACCTCTATTTGTTGCATATGCCAAAAGCAGTGGATCAACACACCACAGAAATCTGCACTGGAACAGAAGGATTCTTTACACTTAATGCCTTTCCAAAAATGCAGCATAGCCTTTTCAGTGTATCTGCCATGTACAGAAAGGTCACTGGCCTAAGGACATATTCCTGCTTTCCTGACTGCACAAAGAGCAAGCGATTCATCTCCTGCAACACACACACAAGTAAAATATAAACAGTACTTATATTATGGCATTTAAAAGGTCTGTTAAAAGCCAATGGACTTTTAAAAACACAGAGAATAGAAGAATTGCACTTACCTACCAGGAGAGAAAATCTACAGCTTTAACAGTTACATCCAGAAACTCAAATTTTAATAAACTTTCTGATACTACATAGCAGAGACTGTGTGACTAAGAACTACAGACCCATTCATTGTACTAACCCATCAGAGTGATTATAATCGCTGCCGGAGATTCCGTAGGCCCTTGGCACAGCTCTTGAATCTCACATTACAACAGCAGCTCTTCTAGGTACCTCAGCAGTATCATCTTACACTTAAAACTGGCCCATAAATGTGCAGGGAGGCTGTCAATTATCCCAAGCAGTTAACATGTTACAAGGTCCACAATGGAACATCTGCTCCCATTTCAGATCATCACACCAGGGTGGGATCACAAATGTTTTAAGAGACCTAAAGAGATTTACCACATGTACTTAATCCTACCTAAGTAACTGTTAGCTGGAACTGGAACTAGATTCTTATCCTGGCGGCTCTCATCACCAACTTCGTAAGGCCCATCATCAAAGATACCCAGATCATAAAATGTCTGATTCTTTTGCTCTGCACGAACCACCCCTGAAAAAGTGAAATGATAAAATAAAAGCAAACAAATGATAAGTGAGAAAAATAACAAATGAATGTTCCTAACTTATATTAATTATGATGAATGACATAGTGACTGCTGTTAAAATGGGACAAACACAGAATAGTGCACTGGGTTAGTGTTTTGTCTCTCTTCAGTGTGCCAGAAGCTCATGCTGCTCTACAAAGAAGCCATACAATGATCTGGAAAACATGGGATACTAAGGAAATTCTCAAAAAAAAATCCATTGAACTGGTTTGGTCATAAACCACCCTCATCCTATATTTCTTCACCTTATAAAGCTTCTCTTAAAAAGGAGACAAATACACAGGAATTTTAAAAAAATTACATTTCATTATGGCAAACACCAGCATTATACTTAGAAACAGTATTTAAGAAGAAAAAAGCTATTGTTCAATAAAAGGTGTGCTTCCCTTTTATCAATTGGCATAATTAAGGTTTTGGCAAGCACAAACATGTTTTTCCATTACAAAGAAGAGTACTCTTAGGACTGTACTAGCACTTCTCTGCAATTAAAGTAAAATGGTGTCTGCACTCAGTATGCTGTTTCAGGTCAGTCAGATTTTGTTGACAGATACATGGAAGATTGAGTTTTCACTAAAGTACACCTTGTGCCAGAGCTTAACACACTGATTTTGCATGGTTCATACACCAGGCACAGGTGTACGAGGTGGAAAAATGCAGTGCTTGGAGGATCAGATGTTCTCAAGAGGAAAGTATTTACAGCTGTTGGTGTAATGAAGTGTGATGGGAAAAATCACTTCTAGAGACTGAACTGGCCATTTAGATGCTTCTGAATATAAACTAACAAAGAATATTTAGGGTTTTTTCCCCCCTATGTTTCGGAGAATCTCCTAGGTGACACAGAGTACTTGGCTCTTAGATTATCCATGAAATTTTACATGGACATGCATGGATTTAGATATGAATATATGTAGTATTGCTGTTATCTTCCTGCAACCTTCCAATATTTATTTTGGAAAGTACTGGTTTCCACAAACTTCACAAAGGGGAGAATATTGCAGAATAAGCAAAGAGTTCAGCAGCTATCTAACATTTGCTCAAATGCAGAAAAAGGGCTGGTCAAGTAACTCATACAAATTTAGTAGTTTGTTCCTGTACGGAAGTGTCCGAGTAAGCCCTCAGTCCCACCGTAAGATTAAACTAATAAGGGCAAAATTTGCTGTACATATGTGCAAAGTTCCATTATCTACTCATAAATACACACAAAGATATTTAAAGAAACTTCAGTAAATGTTGATACAGAAGCATAGCATTTTGTAAAAACAGGGTAAAATCATTACATCCCTATTATCTCCTCTCCCCTTAAAAAAAAATTACAACTCTGGATGCAACCTTTGAAAGCAATCTCAGAAGAAATGGCAAGGGTCGGCAGGAAGGAAGCCAAGTCATACCTTTCCAGTTGTAAGTGCCTGGGGCACCAAACACAATATAATGATAGTCTCTAGTAAAAGTAGCAGCAACACCTTGCTGACAGGAACCAAACTTCTCATGGCCTCTTAAACGACCATCACAGAAACTCCATACTCCATTATCCATATCATCCTTAATAGTGAGGTCCTGGCTCAGCACATAGCACCTTCCAATGATATCCCGGGTTTCCTGCACTGTGTTTACATACTGCCTTTTCTCATAGCGATGCGCACACGTCTGCAAGACAGAAGAAATAATGTGTGATGTTTCTGTGTGTCGTGCACAGGTCACCACAGAAGGCAGGGCTCATCTAGCAGCCCCTCCTGCTACCAACGCTGTAAGTCACCCTGCAGACACACCTTAAGTGCAGAATCCAATGTTTCCTACAGGCAACACATGAGAAAGGTTGGGCACCTACAGATACAAGTCAAAGCAGCCTGTTTCATGGTCAAGGAAGGCCACAGGGTTAAATCCCTAAAGCCCTTCCTGATACTAAATCTCTCAAGAAATAAGGAGAAAACCACCCTCTCTCTCTCAAAGAAAGAAATGGCTGTTTCCCAACAGCTCTCAAAGGAGTGACACACCCGTGCAGGGCACAAGAAGCTGGTTCAACTACTCTCTACCCATGACTATTCAGAACTTGCCCCTTACAGAAAAGTGCCACTAAGCAGAGGCTGAAAGCTTTTCCACTGGAGGGGAGGGAAGTTGCTCCTACTTCCTCTGTTGGATGTTCCACTTACAGGGTAAATGTCACTGGGGCAGAGCTGAAGCACTAAACACATCCTGTTCCTTATCCTTTTAGACTATCCCCTGTGAGAAGAATTCTCATCAAATATTTAACACAAAGGATGAACAGCCATTGGCTAAGCAGTGTAACCACCAAACCATTGTAAAAAACGTGAACAATCAAATGCCTTTGCCAGCAGCATTTCTGGAAGACTCAGATGTAGCAGGTTGTGTGAAGAGCACAAGCGAAGTTTGTCTCAGCTGACAAACCTTTTCTATGGTTCCTATCAAGGCCTAAATGTTACGCAAACACCCACCTGGTCCCCATTAGAGCACTCCAGTACTGTCTTGCTGCAGTGACCTCCAGGCTGCTCACACCTCATCTATTAAGTGCATTCCCCACTTACCACAAAAAGACAAGATAGCATTAGTTGATGACCACTTATTCAGTGAACAGGACTGTGTCCATGTGCTCCTTCCCACTTTGGGTTCTGAGGCAGACCAAAGCTAGTTATTACTGCCTCTAAATGCTTAAATAACCAGATTCACATCCTGAAGTCACCTGCCCCCAGGTTTGGAAGCAGTGACATTAAACTCCAATTAGATGAGGAAGCTTCACTGCATACCTGTTTTATGATTTATCTGGCATCCTGCAGCACCATTAGAGGTTTTTATTTAACTGAGAATGTTACTATTTAAACTCTTTATCTCATAACTCCCAAAAACTTTTTCTGTTTAATATAAAATAAAGAGTATCAATGTATTGCATAAAATAAAGAGTAACAAGTAGTCTTACTGCAGTGTAATGACCACATTAATTCACAGGAGCTACTCAGTGGAAGTCCCTGACAAAAGCTAAAGTGAGGCTCATCATCTTGGAAAACAGGCTGGTGATACCTGTTACTTTTACAGCCTTATACACTATTCTTCCCTATTTCTGCAGCTAGTAGTATTTAAAAGAAAAAATGTATATATGACCAAAAAAAAAAAGTGTACCCCTTGAAAATAAACTGTCCATCGAACAAACATCCAGATTGTTAAAAAGGTTATAAAGAGAGGCTAAATCACAGAAAAATAATTTAAAGTTCTTACAACCTCAAATGCCTTATTTTGCTAAGGAGACATTTAAGTCCTTACCTACAAGAAATCAAAGGAGTAAACTTAGACAAGTTACCTTTCAGCAAGCTGCACAGAAACACACACCATTCAGAACATGTACTGTAGACCTCAGACGTTTTTGTAAGTTAGTCCTTTAGCACTTACCACCACATTTCCTCCCGGCCCCTGACTCTGGACAGTTACACCCATCCATTGGTCTTCTTTACTCTCCATCTTAGGGTCAGCTGCAAAGTATCATAAAACAGTTTCAAATATTAACAGTTTACAAAATTTTCTTTTTTCTGGTTTTTTTTGGGGGGGGGGGTTTGTTTTGGGGGTTTTTTTGGGTTTTTTTTTTTTTGTTTTTTGGGGTTTTTTTTTGTTTTTTTGTTTTTTGTTTTTTTTTTTTTTTGGTTGGTTGGTTGGTTTTTTTTTGCTTGGTTGGTTTTGCTTTTGGTTTTTTGTTTGTCTTTTCTTGAAGCCCATGTCTGGGGAGACTCTTCATACAAAACACCAGATAGTCTGCAGGTGGCAGTGTCCGTACATTTTATCACTAATAGCATCCATTTTATTAAAACTTCTAGCCTATTACTTCATGTTACATTAATTTACAAAACAGTAAGACTCTACCAAGATTTAAGCATCTTGTAATAACTTACCAATTAAGCTACAACTTACTATGATGCAAAAAGTAGTTATGTATAAATCCCTAGAAGAAACTGTCTGATACACTGCCTCAGGAAAGGACATCAAACAAGAAGAATCAGGCAACTGTTTCAATTCAAAACAAAAGCACTGAAGAACTTACTCTCCTCATCAAATTTGACACGCAGGCAATTTGTATTTGGAGATGCAATGTCACAGCTGTACAGTCCACCTGTTCTGTTGGCTTGTTGGGCTGGAAAGGCCTTTTCCCGAGGAGCTCCAACCAGCAATCTGCAGGAAAAGCAAAATAATTTAAAGGAATATGTAGAAGGAATATTAGAAAAGAGAAAGGCAACAGAATCAGGAAGTGTTTTCACCATGTTGCTGGAGGTTTAATATGCTGACATTTGAAGATGGATGAAAAGCTACACCACAGCACTGCTCTTTTAAAAAGAGAAAAGTGGGGGGGGAAGGAGAGAAGCTGTATGGCAGTAATGCAGATTACAATTATCATACCTGCAAGCCAGTACCTGTTTTGTTCCTCCTGTTATTGTTGCAATATTCACTGAGAGTGGTTGATAAAAAGTAGATGTCTAGCAGTTTTGGGAAAATCATCTTTTTATCAGGGCATCAAGTGGAGTATTTTTTGCCTTACTAGAAATCATTGATAAGGGTGGAAGAAGTCACTAAGATGACCAGAAACCCCCACAACAGTAAATACAATTGTTCTCAGGCTGTCTTCTAGTTTTACACCAGTCCTATGCCACTGTTTGCCTGAATTTAAAGGCACCTTAGTATCTCTGACCAAAGCAAGATCCTGGATCTTGCTGGAAGATCCAGGACCAAGGAAGTGTTCACTGAACTGTTCCAAGCTCTGAGCAAACATGAACTCCCCCCCTTCTCCACTCCTTCGGCAGATACGTCATTTTTAAGGTGAAAATGGTTTTCTCCAACAAATCAGTCATCAAGAACAGGCCATTCCCACAAAAGACTTATTTATCCTATTAAACAGCTACTCTAACAAGCTCTCCTTAGACACTGTTCTGGTAACCAAATGCAAAGGTTCTTATTTTAAGCACTGAGTAAAGCAAATTTCCTTCTGTATAGACTGCACATCATGAGTATTACCTGAAAACCACCAGCAGGCATATTTACTTGCAAAATAAGGTGAAAAAAATCTTACATTGTCTGTTTCTTTGTAGTGTCTCACACACAAGCACAGCTGCCTCTCAGGCAGCTGACTGAAATTAGTAGCAACCAGTGTGCAGTAGTTTGTGGAAGAAACATCACGCTCAGCTGCAACTCCGAGAACTAGAGAACAGTGTGTGGATAAGTGCAACACAGCAGGCGTGATGGATGGATGGATGGATGGATGGATGGATGGATGGATGGATGGATGGATGGATGGATGGATGCTGAACCAGACTGTGCTTCCTGACCCTAGGACATAAAACACTTGAAAGAAGATATCCCTGATATTACAGTGTCAAGGACAGCAAAGTCCCAAAACTGGGACTACAGGTGGATCCACAAGGCTCAAAGAGGACTCAAACCTTCTTTAATATCCAACTCTAGTTTTGCTTTCTTGTGACAGTGGGTCAAAGCACACTGCTGTCCCTCAGAATGCTATTTTTACTAAAAACAAGACTCACTTTTCTTCATGTCTAACAGTAAAGACTGGATCAGTTAAGAAAATATGTAGTTTTTATTATTAAGAAAATGTTTATTCAGTGTCCCTAAAGTAACAAATGAAACAAAATGAAACCAATGTGTTACCAGAAAATGTGCTTTTTTTAAAACACAACATTTTATCTGTATTGCGAAACAACCAAATTTTCACTATTTCTATAGGATTAAATTCTCCCACAATCCATAATTTATCCACCTCATGAAGGTAAGTCCCCTGAATGCTGAAACCTTCAGGTAAAGTATTTGCCTTTGGACCATATACAGGACACACCATGTGGGTGGGGTTTGGTTTAAAAGGTTTTCTGCTTTTCTCTCTATGTATGTACATCCGCCATCTTTTTCAAACATTTTTTCAGAAACATAGCAGTCATCACAAAAGTTTGTAAACTACTATCATTTTAGAAAGACCATCAATAACTGCATTTTCTAATTTTGGCAATGGTACATTTAACTGTAATCTCTTAAGAGTAATTCTTCTGCAAAGCATCTGTTTCTGAGTTATTCCTTATGGCAGAATAGGAATCCTCAGTTCTGTTATTGCCCAGGGAAAGACGGATGACTTTTTTTAACATTAACAACCATAACTTTAAGAAAGCAGAGGTACTGATATCCTAACTTACAGAAACTTTTATTACTTCTACTTTCTCACTCAAAGCTTTGGGGGGTAGAAATGATGTACTGAGCTTCATTTACAGAAATTAAAAACCTTCTGTTTCAACACTGTGAACAAAACTAAAAGTTTTTCAAAGTTAAATACCTAATTTGTTTTAATTCATCCACCTCCATACTACTGACAGTGGCAGTGCTGGGTCAAGAAAATGAATCCTGTTCTTTTCTATAAGATAGTGAGACTATGTCCCTCTCTCTAGCTGAATGAGCTTTTACAGCACACCATGATCCTGATGGCAGGAAAGGACCTACTGAAGCACTGGGGGAATAAACAGCATAGACAACAGAATATGGAGTGAGAAGATGTGCCACCTGCTGTAAAATGCTACAAACATTCAATGGCATCTCAGACACCGCTGAGGTCAACAGATGAAAAATAGAATTGCTCAGCCTTCTTAAAAAATGTAAGGCTTCCATCCAACACGATCTCAAAGGAAACCGGCAACCTTAGATTCTTCCCAGTGCCCATATCCCCCCCATCTAAATACTGCCTACGTTATTTTCCACTGTAAACAAAGAATTTCAAAACAGACTTATTTAAAACCTTCCAGATTTCAAAGGACTGTTATCAGGAATCCTGTCACTAATTTTCAAAGCTCTTCAAATACAAAAACTTGAATTTTCTTAGGTAGTTCACTGTAAGCCCTTACAACACAGGCCAAGAGAAGCACACACTATAAGTGCTCACAAAGGATTAGATCAGTTCAAGTACAATACTACAGTAAATCCTGAAATGTATCTTCAGGTAGCAACCAAAGATCTATTAAAAAGTGGCACAACTCCTTTGTACTTGTTTACTACTTTTCTGCCCTAAAGAACAGAGCAGAGATGACTAAACCTATGCCCCTGGGTTCTGCAAGACAGGTTACTGAAGGTAATTATAATAATTATGAAGATTATCAACGCTATCAGGAATCTATGTAAGAAAGTCACATGCATCTAATCTTTGGCTGAATAAATCAAGCAAAACAAAAAATTCCTGCAAACACACTGTCACTTCTGATCAACAGAGCTGCTGTTCAGCTTGCCCACAGTTTAAAAGGTACATTTGAAAAATCAAAATTCTATTATAAAAGCCAGATTACTTAAGTTAAAAATCAAAAGTGTGCACAGAACTATGAAGTATGACATGAACCATGCATCAGTGTGAATTTCAGCATGACTGCAGTAATACAAATGAATCAGCTCATATACTGAGCTGTACTACGTGCTCAACAGGGTCCTTCCAGATAGAGGACACATTCCAGTCATTACTCTGTGGCTACTTACTCAGCTGTGATTTAATAAAAGAATTTTAATCAAGTTTGAGCTCACTGTGCCAAAACCAGGTTAGCTTTTTCTGCAGCTATGCATGTTCCATGTTAGCTTCCTCTCTGGCAAGCAACACCTCTTTCTGCAGGTCAGAGGTAGGGGTAGAGTGAGGGAATGCTCTTCCAGCTATCACCATCTCCTTATATTGGCAGATGAAACACAGATACTTAAAACCTAGGAACATCTCTTCTGCAAATGAAGAGTGACAAAACCAAATTCTTAATTTCTCTTCACCCATGCTCACAGTGTGATTCATTTTATTCACTGGGACTTCTCCCTGAAGGTCTGTGGACATGCTCTACTGTAACTACTTTCAATTAGGTTTGAATGTCCAAAATCATGTTCCAGAATGCATATTCAGGTAACAAAATAAAGCCCCAATGTCAAGAATGCAGAGTGGGAGATGAAAACCCAAGACACTCCAACACAGACAATTTTACTGATTTTTCTATCCCTATGGTAGGTTTGCCTTGTTACTCCACAGAAAACAGAAGCTGAGCCATACAGTATACTGAATAGAAACATCTCTGAGCATCAGTTCCTGTCAGAGACTTACTAGGCTTCTTATTATTTGAGTCACGATGACTTAGTATCTAATGTTTACCATGAGTCCAACATCAGAGAAAAGCAGACAATTGCTATTCCTCATGTAAATTGCAGAAACAGATGATTCTAACTGTCAACTTGAATACTAATTTTCCCCACACATCTTGCTTCAAAACATACTATAACCTAACTGGGTTTTCCCTGGGCCAATCACACTGCACAGGTGTTAATCTACAGAAATGTAACATAATAAACCATTAATATAATTTAATTTAAAATAAGCATCTATCAAGTGACAGTGCTGGGGGAAAAAAAAAATCTGAATTCTCTCATACCTTGCCATAAAACTACAATGTTTCTTAGCTCTACTTATAATTAAAACATGTGTCTTCCAATTTCAAAGTGAAATTCTGATTTTTAACCAAATTAATCAGTCCAGTTGCTCTATTGATTAGAATTATTTTAATTACTGATTTATCTTAATTACTTCTTGAAGATACGTGATAATAACTGAAGTCCCACTGCCAATTATGAGCATCTGCTGACTTAAAGGAACAGATTTACTCCCTTACAGCCCCAGATTCATAGCCAAATGTAAAATAATCCCCTAAGATTAGAGCTCCAGGATTGGTGTAAAATGCTCTTTTAACTAACTGACCTTACTGAGACGCAGGCTCAGGTGGGTGCTGCCGGCCCTGCACAGACACCAGTGGTCCCCGCTGTACCTGCGTGTGCGAGGTGCAGCTGGAACACAACAGGGAGAGCCGGCCTGTGCTCTCGTGACAGGGACCAGCAGAGCAGCACATCCCTCCATGGAACCCTATGGCACAGCTACACCCACCCTGCCTCACTGCAGTGTTACACCTGAACACAACAGCCGAGGCGAGAAAAGCTCCATTTCACCATTTATGCCAAGCACTATCAAGTCTCAGAAAAGGTGTCAAGACATCTTACTGACTTTATCTACATCTGTAGCAGAACCTTTGGATAAGTGTGTGTAGAAAACATGCTTCATAAACCCACATAGCTCCAAGAAGCAGAAGAAGGTGAGAACTCACTGCCTACATTCAGGTAGGCACCAGGCCTCAGTTTGTCAACTGCTGTTGACCAGTGTTGCAAAAATGTAACTACAGGTCTGACTCCAGGTGCACAAAGAGTCTATGAACTGTAGGTCTGGCTGCATTTAGAAGAACCAGTCAGATTCTGGAATAGCATGATTTATGGAATGCAACATACAACACTCCTCTGGACTGAGGGTGAGAATGCATTAACTGCAGAGTAGCCACCCACATTCAGCACTAACAGTGCCATTGCAATCACAAGCTTAATATCTCAGGTCAACACTCAGCACAGCTGAGGACACAAGGCTTACCAAAGAGTGTCCCTACTGGGGGGGGGAGCAAGGAGGACAAACCTACCTGTCTGTCTGTCCCTGCAATTTTGCTCAAATTCTCATCCCCTCCTGGATGCAGAAGTGGGGTACTTTTATATCTTATTCACTGTCACTGTGCTAAGTGCTGTGGGTGAGACTGCAGTCAAATCTTCCATTCTTTGTGGGCATATTTGCAGAATACAACTTGGTAGGAAGTGTACTTGGTTAGCACAAAACATTTCTGGGTATCAGGCAGAAGAACAAAACCACATGGCCTATTCCTCACCTGACATTACCACCCCCAAAGCCAAAGCAACACAAACCACAAGACCTCCAGCCAATTTCCACACTTGCACCTAGAGGCACCATGGCATACTGATCTTCGCATTTTCTTCACTACTTTGTGCTTTTAACAACCAGTATTCAGCATGAACAATTACGTGAACACTGAGAAGAAAGGGTGTAACTTTATTTAATCAGATATGGCCCAAAAGAGTCATTAAAATCCAAAGTAAGATACACGAGCTTTCCATTTCAACACATACTACAGAATATTAAGCAGTAGGTGCAGATTTTAAAACCCTCCCTACTTTAATTGCTAATTCTTGAAATGTTTAGTAGGTAGCTGTGGCTCCTTCTCAGCTAATGAAAACAACAGTGAGAACTGGGAGTGGTTTCTACTCACAGCTATCTGAACTCCCTCCAATACTGCTCATCTTGGTTGCTTCCAAAAGGAAAGTCAAAGTTAAGATGCGAAAACCGTATCAAAAGAAATCCAGAAATCCTCCAAGCTCCTGGAAGTATTCCCTCTCTCCACAGCGAAATTATTTTCATCACATATAGCCTAGAACTGTCCAAGGGTAACAAATGATTTTCGCAACCTACTTCAGAGAAGAAAAATTATCACCAATTCATTACAGTTCTATTTTGGAAAAAACTCTCAAAAGATATCAAGTAAAAGGAGGGAGAAGATCTTCAATGTTTTTTAGAGTAAATATCCTATTCATCAAAGCAAGAGGTTTCCACTGAGTAAATTACATTTTGATTTAAACAAATTCAAAAAAAACCACAGTTTGCACTGAACTCAGATACTCTGCTATCTTCCAAAGTTTTCTTCATTCCTTAAATTCTTTCCTTTTCCATGGTATCCTTCTACCCAAACAAGGCACCGCATTTTTGCCAGCCTTTCTTTAAAAGTAAAAGCAAACACATCTGTAGGGCCTGCTCTGAGCCTTAACAGACTGGAGTAGAAAACACGAAAGTGTTTCCTGGGTAAGAAACCATTAACCAATTCCACATATCGGTGAAATAAAGTAGTTACTGGTCTAAGTAATATCCAATTTTGCAGGCTCCATTGAGCACAAGTTTCAAACTGAATAATGCTGTTCTCGGGCAACAATGCTGCCACTGCAGACTTTGCACTTCATTATGTTTTCAGAAAGACTCCACAAGGGGGGCAAATTTGGAAACTGACAAAGCTAAATGCCATGAAATGGCTCACCCTTGAATGGACAGTTAGACTCCTACATCCTTTCTCTCTCCCAGTTCCAGTGCCCTCTTGGGAGGGAGTTTCATTACATTAGGGAAAATTAAGAAAACAGAGCCACTAGCTCTAACTCAGTTTAAATTTTACTACAAAATCACCAGTCACAAGTCATCTATCAAATGTTTAAAACCTCCAGACAGAGACCCCTGATCACAATGTGGGCCATCTACAGCCCTCGACCTGAGCTGTATTTTCACTCCTCTGCACAAATTTGGCCTCAACTGTTTTTAAAACTAACACAGAAGATGAATGCATTTAACTACCATAATATTTCAACATAACTGAAGCTGGTCAGTGAGACAGACACTGTGTGTGAATATTGGTGGCACTACTCCTGCTTCATGCTTGCATTTGCCATTCCACAACAGAAACGAGTTACAGGAGAAGAGCACCACAGACTAATTAGCACAGAGAGATTGTCCCTTCACACACTCGGGCTGCTAATGGGAACTGGAGCTGAACCATGCACGACTCCAAAAAAAAAAACCCTCCCCAGCAAAATACAACCAGTAACTGTGTTAGCAGGGAACTTGTCTGTGATGCTTTTCACAGAGACACCCGTCATGGTCAGTATGTCATTAACAGCTATTTTAAGTGACTGAATATTCTCCTGATCTGCTACTCCACAGATACATTTTGGAACTAACAGGGGAAATCTGTGACCAAGTACATCATTAATCTCTGTTGCCTGGAGGCTTGGCACTTGAAGGACTGCAATTTTCACTTTATTTCTTCAGCCTTTTTTAGGAAACAGATTATGATAGAAGCTAGAAAAAGAAGCCAAAAGCTGCACAAGGACTAGGGCAAGCTACAACAAAGCAAAACTGGATCTACAAAGATACCTGCTGTTCTGGAAAGGCCACTTATTATTGACTTTCTGAAAGTCACATGGAAAAACAAACACTTTCCCACCACAGTCCAGAGCCCAGCCTGTCTGGATTTGAAACAGGTTTTGCAGATCTCATTTCCATTGGTACAAAGCATTTTTCTTAGAAGAAATGTTACAGTCTGCTCCAAGTTTGTGTTTCAAAGTGCAGTTTTCCATTTCAGCCACCACTCTCTGGCTTTAATCAGCAGATACCTCATAGTTTTCATACTGTCAAATAGCAAGTGCAACCTGTATACTATTTACAAGTTTAATTTCTCCCTTACAATACATTTTCTCCCTTACTACACATTTTTCAGATCTAAAAGGAAGAGCACCCGTGCCAGGAACAGACCTGACTACAAATTGGTACTGTAAAATATGTATCAGACAGCTTTATAATTAATTTATGATAAAACTACAGGAGAAATAATGTTAAAGGGATTTTCACTCAGGTTTTCTAACATGGCAGTGCCTGGTACTGCATGAAATCCTCTTAAAACAACATGAAGTTTAACTCAAAAGTGACAAGTACAACATTTCAAGGAACTAACTTGGGAGCCGCTTCTGGCCCAGCCCTGCCCACAGTCACCTTGTGTGCTCTGGAAGGACTGAACTACGGGAGGTCCATCACATCCAGCTTGGCACAACCCAGCTGCTCTCCACAGCAGATGCACTAAACTGCAGGTCCCAACAGCTGCAGCAAAGCAGCCGGGGTGACCCAGCAGTCCCCAGCAACCTACAAGCACAGAGAGAGCAAAGCGTCCATCCCTGCTGTCCCACTGCTGCAGTCTTGCCCTGCTGCCAACAGCCCACACAGCAGGGCCCTCCCTGGCCTCGCTCAGTGCCACCCCTGCTCTGCGGCAGAACGGGCCCTGCTGAAGCAGCTGCTACACCAAGTCTGTGCTGTGATCAGTGTCTTGTGGACATGGCTCACTCTACAGGCTTAAGTAAACAAGTGCATAACAGAAATTAGGAATTACTGTCTCCCGCACTTAGGCTGCTGGCCATTCATGCCATAGAAAACCCCAGAATTCATTTAAACTTCTTCACATTTGCAGGACTTGCCTTTGTATCCCCACGACACATGGCATCTCTATAAAAAGTTCATGAAAAATTAAAGTATCATATCATATATTAGGTACATGTTTTAGAAAACAAACAAGAAAGCAATAAAAACACGGAAACAGTTGCTCACTTTTTTTTTGGGGGGGGGGGGGGGGGGGGAAGAAATCTGAAAGCAGTGCACCCAGTCAGTATTTGATGGCACTACTTGTTTGAGAGGTAACAACCTTAACAGGCATATACTGTTCATCAAATGTGCTGAAAACCATCTAAAAAAATTATAGTAGATCTAATTCAGCACAAAACAAATATTTGTGTTGAAATGTCATTCCTCTATTTCCTTCACAGAATGAAGTAATCAGTTTCATTTATCACCATAATTAAACTATTTAAAGGCATGAAAGAAGTAAAGGAAGAGGGATGGACATTTTACTGCAGAATCAATGGGCAACAGAACACACTACAGCAACTAATACAACCCTGCAGAATTTGAAGTGCAACTGCTCCCCATGCTAACCCAAGCCATAGTTCCTTCATTCATACATCCAATATTGAGATTCCTCCCTGCTCCTCCTTTTCCAGACTTACCACCATCTCCCTCTGAATTGCAGGGGGAATAGCAAGGCAGGTAGAAACCTCCTACACTAGATACGCAACTACATCAATTCTGCCTGATCCAAGGCCTGAACAGAAGTTCATCACATTTAGTTAAAATATACCAAGCAGTACCCCAGGGGGAAGGAAGCTCACCCACACCAGACCAACACTGGCACCCCTGAGCTGAGGTGTGCCCTGCCCAGCTGCCAACCTAAGCCTGTGGACTACACAGGAGTACCCTGTGGGAGCGGGCTGAAGAACTCTGCACATGCAGAAGAAGCGTGGACCTTCCTGATATGCAATCCCTAATAAGAGCTTCAGAGAATGAGTACATGAGCAGCCCTCAAACACACACTTCAACAGCCCAAAGGCACTTGTATGCTAAAGCACAGTTCTAAGTATTCCTTCAGTCTTAAAGACATCATAGCCTTGGGCTAAATGCCTATAATCGGATCCACAGTTTGAGTAAGACTTTTCTTCAAGCCATGAACTTAATGACAAAAGCAGATGTGTCACTGGGTACATGACGCATTATGCCCCCACGCCTTCAAATTAACTGAAAACACAGGCACTCAAGTCACTTGAAAGAACATCACTCCAATAAGGTATTTGCCTAGGAGAAACAGGTCGTAGAAACGCCTGTGCAGCTGGGATGTTCAAAGAGCCCTTTTTTTATATTCCATGCAAATACTCAAACACTGATCAAACAGATCAACAGAACTAAATGATACATTCACAAGAAACTGCTCTTTATCTTCCACATCTGTGGAAGAAGAAACTATTATATATTACTATGAATAGGAATGTTCAAACTGAGAATTTCAGCCAGCTTTAAAAACTTAACAATATTTTTTGCAAAAAAACTTATGCTTGAGACTATGCCAAGAAACCCACTGCATCCTCTTACTCTATATATTGCTACTCCTCCACATGCACACATACCTAATTTTACACATATCCCCTCATACATACTTTTTTTTTTTTTTTTGCCACTCCCTACATTCTCACTTGAGCAGAATCGAGAATTAGTTTCTTTCAGGTATTTTTAACACCCTATGTTCCTATAAGCTACAAATTGTGCAAACAGTATTGCAGCTATTTCTAGGACTGCATCTGATCTGACAACAGAAGTTTTTTTCCACTAGATGCAGGAACACAGCTTGGCTGGGAAGAGAAGAAACATCTTCAGCAATATTCAGGGACCACTCCACATAATTATCACACATTTATCTAGCAGAAAAATAAATTGAGTGGATAAAAAGATAACAGGGATTTGCAAAATTACACATATTTGTAGTAGCAGTTACAAGAGTTTGCTGTGTAAGAAAAAAATATACCAAATTTATTTTAGCATCTTTGGCCAAGAAAACATGGTTTTTCACTTGAAGGTTTTTCACATTACAGAAACATGGATAATAAAAATGGCTTTTCATACACTCTGCTAGACATCACTAACATCTAAGAGCCAGCAGGCTAAACCATTATGCAGCTTCAGCTGCACTGATGACAAAGTGCAAGGCTAACAAATCTTTATAATTCCCTTAACAGAGTATTGTGAAAAGAGCAGTAAGTAAAGGGCACAAAAAATTCAGCCTCACATGATGATGGTGTCCTTGCTATCTGCAACAGCTGGTTGCCACTTTTGACCACTTCCAGGATAAACATGCATTTCCTTCAGACCTTTGACCCACGCATGTGCTGCTGAGCAAACAACCCCAGGCAATACATAATATGCTGGAGTGAGTTGTCTCAAGCATATTTGCAATTCTTTGTTTTTTAGAGATATATTTTACAGACCTACTTTTGAGGAAGATGACAATGACAGATGAAACATGCAGAGACTAAGCACATACACCTCCATTTCCAAAAAAATGTCATCTTCACTAAAAAGGAAGTAACATTCAGTCTAAGAAAATTCTGCCATTCCTATCAACACTAGCTACCCGCAAACTCAACAATGCTGATCATTCCTGTCTGCTGTTCTCTATTTCCTAGATGATCTCCGAACACCTTGAAAATAAAAAACAAATCAAGGAATACAGCTTAAAAGTAGCCTAGAAACTCACTAGCTGGCAGTGAAATCCAGTGCAGGATCTCTCCATGTTACCCTGGAGGGACTAGAGTACATTTTTATGCTGCAGATGGCATCTTGACAGGGCCCATCCCATAAATCCCTCCTTTTCTCCTTGATTCAGCAGACCTTCTCCCTTCCTAACACAGTCTAATCATCCTCACACACATTAGCTCAACACCTTGAAGGAAATCTACATTAGGAAATTACATATTTTTAGATGCAGTTCTGTAAGGGGAAACAAGAAAAACAGCCACTGCTCTAGCAGATCTAAAAATGATCAATGCATACTAGTAAATGCTCCAAAAATCACAATGCAAGTGGCACCTTTTGCCTTTCACTGATATTTTGGTACAAAAATCTGTCTCAGGAACTTCACAGCAGAATACACACAGCCTGATCTTTAAGCTAAACCAACATAACTGCACTTTTCTAAAGAAACTGCTGTGGAATTCTCAAAATAATCTTAGAAAATGTGATACTCACAATACATTAAACCCAAGGGAAGTATTAACAAGAATACAATATGTTTGATGCCAGAGCTGCAAAAGGAGATTTATTAACCTATGGTATAATTCATTTATTTTTAACATTCAGAATTATTCCCTTAAAAATTGAAGTAAAACCTTTTTTCCACATTCGTGTTTGTTTTCTAAGCTACATTCTTCTCCCATTACTTTCAAAGCAGTAACTTGCTTATATATATTGCAATCAAAAATATTTAGTGCTAATAAAGGAATTATTCAATGTTTTCCAGACTATTTTGCATAGTTCTTTCATCAATATTCCTGTGCTGTTACCTACCCTTGCTAAATACCACAATAAGGTGCTCATTTTTCAGCTAATGTTTCACAGTACAGACCACCATCTGCTCATACAGTAATATGGATTTTTACTTGCTTGCTCTTAAACTGGCATTTGCCCTATAGCCTTATCTTAGTCTTGTCCTTTCCACAGACTATGTCCTCAAAATGTGGCATTTTTACAGTTATGGCCAGAATTACTCATCTAGACCCAGGCTGGTTCTGAAACATTTAAACAATAGCTGATTTTAAATGCACTTCTTTCAAACTGAATGTGCTATCTCCAATGAGAATTTACCAGAATGCATTCCTTACAAAACTTACAGTTGCTCTGGCACATGCAGGTGGAATTTAACAGAGGAAAAAAGAATGGCCCATGCTGACTGATGAACAATTTACTGCTGTAACGTGCCAGGCAACACAATACACTAATTTCATTTATTTGGTGGAGAAATCATACAGCAGCAAATTAGATCAGTAATCATTCTTCTTTGCTTGTTAGGCCTTATGAAAAAAACATTTATGAGAAGCCAACCTACCTGTCTGGCTTCTGCCACCGATAACCAAGAACATAACTCAAAATCAGTACTGGGAAAAAAGCTAGCCTTCTGCAGTTTGCTCCTCCTGTAACAACTACACATCCCTTATGCAACATAAATTCATCTCACTTCTTTCCCCCATGATATTAGTATAATGGATCTTCCTTGAAAATCTGTCCCTAACCACTAGAAGAAAACTCTTCAACTACTCCTCCTTTCCAACTTCATTTGATCCTGACCTTTGCCACAGGACATCTATCTTGAACACAAACAAACTCCTCTACAAACTGCCTCCTATCACTAAGAAAGCAAATAAGCATACTAAGCAGGTTATCCAAGAATCGTTTGCATAGACAAAATCACAAAGACACTCAAGAGAAGAAAATACAAGGAGCAGTGACACAGTAAAATTGCAGCCTAAGAAAAAATTTTTGTCAATTTTTTAATTGACAGAAGCACTAAGGACCATCACTATTACAGCTTTTAAACCTGAATGTGTAAATATGCATTGTTATTAATTCAGTTCACCCAAAGTCTGAATTACACTACATCACCTCTGCAAGCAGAAATCATCATCTTCCACTGCAGACCAGCATCATCCAGCTCTTTGTTGCTGGAGCAAAGTACCTCTGAGCCCAAGCCCCCAGAGAACACCAAAGTACTGGCTAAATGCCACTGAGGATGCACTGCAGCAGTACAGCAATGCCAGCAGATCTGCTGACCCAAGGCAACTTTGTTATGTATTGATATAAAAGCTCACAGTAGAGACATGCAGTATCAGCAAAAACTGTGACAAGTAAAATTTTCAGTAAGACACTGCAATTTTTAGGATTTTATGGCTAGTAATGGACAGTGTAGTCTTGACATAAAGTGACTATCCACAGCTTTCAATACAGCTTTTCAGCTGATGGGAGAATCCTGAACGTTAGTAACTACAATATCTTCCCTTTTTTGCCTCACACAATAACAAGAAACTTACCTGAATTCAGCTCCCTACTTCTACTGAAAATAGTATCAGAATTACTTGCAAGTAGATCTTTGTGGGTCCCTTGCAAGTCAGAACAATTTGTGATTCTAACATTCTAAACCACAAATAAAAACTGGCTAACGGGTGTTAGGTTTACACTTGGACTGACCTTAAGGATCTTTTGCAACCCAAGGGATTCTAGGATTCTATGATTCTATGAAAGTAATATACAAATTTAGATCTTCTTGATGCTTGTGTTTTAATTCAAGATGCTTAAATCATTGTGAATTACAGCCAAACTGGAATGGACTTGCTATAGAATATGCACACATATAGACCATATCTCTATATATTCTATAAAATTACATATATGTGACTACATGCACTACATATATAGCAAGTAGCTAGTATTGTATTTTTATTCTAACAGTAATATATTTATAAGACATAGTAGCTAATAAATGCATAATCAGTGTAGTCCCCATCTAGAGATGCTGGATACACTCATATTTTCATCACAGGACCACTTACATTTTACCTGTTTCTCCTGTAGCTATGCCCCCAGTCGCAGACCCCTCTAAGCTACAAACCTTCTTCCAGTCTGCAGATGAAATGTGCTGCTGTTGTGCCACCACTCCCCTGCAGAACCAGAACTCCCTTTCATCATATTGATAGATTAAAAGCAGAACAAACTTACACAGAGCAATAAGCCCAGCTCCTTTAGAGCTCCATCAGCCTTTTCTGATGCCTGATTCAATGAACCAGAACCAAACACACAAATCCAGGGAGATTGCCTTGGTACCTCCAACATTAATGTTCCTCAATGCACATAAAGTTTGCATTCAGCTGTCTTTCACACCCACGTACCATTAGCAATCCACTTTCAGTCACCATAAACTAAAGCTTTTCTCCTCTCTATCTGACAAACTTTCCAACTCTTCTAATCTGAAGATACTCAAAACCAAAATCTTGTTACTAGTCCATAGCTTTATACTCAGTACCATTTACTACTAATGTCAAAGCAATTGAACAGTCATCCATTCATAATGCTGAAAGTTAAGTAATTCATTAGCAAACATAGCATTTGTAGCTAACACTTATAAATTAATTGGCCATTTAAAGCTAATATGAAATCCATAGTATTCTGTGACTAAGAAAAAAATATGATCAAAAGCAAATACCATGTTTAATCAAAGCTATTTCAGCTGTACCTTTATTTGTCACACCTCCTAGACATTCTCCACCCTCATCTTTACAGAGGATTATTGCAATGATTAACACTTAACAATCCTGTGTGAGGAAGAGAGAAACATTTCACTTAACAAATGCTTAAGTGAGGTAAGAGAAAAATTACACGTAACTTCATTTGTTTTATCAAGCCTTGCTCCAAGCTATTAGCCCTTGAATACAATCCATATATTTTACCTTCTCTCATTTTCTTGTTTTTCTAAGATGGACTGATCTTGCACATGCCTAATGACAACCTGTTTCTAATTTTGTAAAACTGGAGGGGTAGAAAGGCACTCAAGCTGACAGGTTTCTTTGAAATAAGGGTCCCTGCCAGATGAGATTCCAAGTATCACTTGTAATTACGCTTCAGTACGAATTGGGTGTTTTTGTGTTTTTGGCAACTACTTAACAGTGTTCACACTCTAAATGCAACTGAGTTTTGAAATTAGCATCCATTCAAGAAGAAAGGGTAAAATAAATACTTCTATCTGACTAAGAGATAGCTGTATATAAATTCACTTTTGCAGCAGAGGTAAGACAGACCAAAATGCATCTGGGAATGCAGAGGTATTGCACCCCTGGGTCCTGCTGTTACAGGTAACAGGTAGCATGAAGGCATTAGACATAATTGTTTCTCAGCAGTAGACCTCAGTGTGATCTCTGTTCCCATAACTTTCTACCTTCCCCAAGTATCCAGACAGCAGATACCATTTGCTCCATCTATGAAGAATCCATCAATTTAGAAATTGCATGAGGTTTCCATGGAAAAGACCACACAAATCCTTTGGTATTAGCTCAACCTAGCTCATTTTTATCTGATATAAAAATGCAGCCTAACATGGAAGGCTTCTCTTCAACACTCCCTACCAAACCTCCTGCTTCAGAAGGCAGAACTTGCACAAAGTGAGCTAAACACAGCTCAGTTTCTAAGACAGTTACAGTTCAGCATATTTAATGTCTTGTTCTCTTAAAGCCACACACTACTACTCTTACAGACACAAAAATGATGTTCAAAGTGACTACAACATGCCTGTTTGACAAAAAAGGTTTCATTCCAAGCATACTACCCAGCAGCTACCCAGGGTAGCATTCCAATTCTTTATGCTAAAACTCATGGACTTGAAAAATGGCCAAGACACCTCACACTCAGAAGTGCATGTCACATAAAACGCAGCTTGTCTAGTCTGGTTTTGTCTCTAATAGAGACCTTTGCTTCTCATGAAAGCCTGGATTCAGAAAGCCATGTCAAGGCAGATAGCATCTGGCTCTGCTCTTTCCCCACACTGGATTGCCCGAGGAAGCACTTACTAGACATACAATACAGAACTTTCATGCCAATACTCTCTGAGGCATTTCAGCCAAATAGCACATACCAGCTTGAATACTGTGACTGTCCTTGTGTTTCTGCTGTTTCTTTCTTGTCAGTAATTGGCTGTCTGCATATTCCTACACACTCATTCTACCAGGACTGACAATACAACAGGAGACTAACAAGCTTCAGGCATTGCTTTCTTGGTAATACTAAAATGAGACTTGTGCAAGCGTAATCCTGTCAAGAATTAAGATAAAGGCCTCTGGAAAGGAGCTCACAGATTTGCATTTCATTCCTCATGATGCTATGGGTCATTTTATCTGCTAGATGGAAGATGAAACATGGGTGTATGTGACTTACACTCCTCTACACACTGTAATTTTTATGAAATCACACAAGAATGCAAGTGTGAGCAAAATGAGCCCACAGGATTTTTCAATTTACCACCTAACTTTATGAAGAATATTATTCCTTTCCAGCTTCCTCCTCCGATTAACTCTATATGGATAACGAGTGTATCTTGCCTTGAATTAAAACTAAATATTTGAGGAGGGGACATTTATTTAACAATAATACTTTATGCTCACACTCCACCCAGCACTACTGGATAGGGTGGGGTCCAGCACTGCTCCGCTATGGACACAAACCAGCAAGGATGCTGAAGATGTACACAGGAGCCTTATTCTGCCTTCGTAATTTCCCAAAAAAAGTTTCATGCATATATGACTAGCCCCGACTTATTTTTCCTAACTTCTTTGTATCACCTCTCATCTGCACTCCGGGGCAGGGTCTGTCTTGAACAGCAGACCCTGAGCTACTCGAGGCCAGGTACTCACAGAGAGTACAAACGCGAGAGCTGGGGAGGCTCCGGCGGCGCAGATCACCGCTGCCGCGGGCTGCAGCCTGCCGGCGCGGCCCGCGCAGGAGAGCGCTGCGGCGGGAAGGGCTCCCAGCGGCGGCTGTCGCTCGCTTCCCCTTTCTAGCCTCGGCTCCCCGCAGGTCCCCGGGGCGCGGGGGCGGCCCCTCGCTCCGCCGCACGGCGCTGCCCCGGCTCCGCAGCGCCCCGCGGCAGGTGCTGCCCATCCCTCCGAGGGCCCCCCCGGCGGCCCGGCCCCGCTCCCGCCGCCGGCTGGACACCCCGTGGGGGCTGGCGACCCCGGCCCACCGCCAGGGGAAGTTTCCCGGCGGTGGAAGATAGGAGGGTCCCCGCAGGCGGCCCGGAACGGGGCCGGGCGGGGCGCGGTGCACTTACAGCCGTTTCTCCTGCGGCTGCAGCTGCCGGTGCATGGCCAGGGAGAAGCCGAAGAGGCTGCCTGTCTCCCCGCTCCAGCTGATCACGTTGTCCGTGTCCAGGTTGAAGGCGCCGGCCAGCCCCGGCAGGAGGGGCAGGTAGAGGACGAGCAGGGCCGCCATCAGCTCTTGCCCGTCACGGGAACCTGCCGCAAGCGCCGTCCCGCTCCCCGCGCGCGTTGTGCCCCGCCGGCTCCGCGCCGGGCCCGCCCCGCCCCGCCCTCCGTGGGTGCCCGGCCCCCGGCACAGCACAAAATGTCCCCGGGGCCGGGCCCCTTCCCCTGGGAGGGGCAGCCGAGGCCGTCGCCCCGCCCGTGAGTCGCCCATCGCCTCCCGGGGCCCCCAGGGGGCTCACCGCCTGCCGCGCCCGCGGTCTCGGATGTCTTTGCCCTTCGCGACGGAAAATAAAGCCGTACCGAGGGGCGGGTCACGGCCGCAGGTGAGGACCGGGCCGTAGCCTCCGTGCACCCTTGGGGAAAAGGGCAGAGAGCTCCCACGGCGAGGGGCGGGATGTGTTTGAGCCATCAAACCATGTCCCCCTGGGGGGCTGATACCGGTCTGGCTGCTGCTCAGCGCCATCAGGTCGGTCCGGGAACCGACCACGGGCATAACTCATTGCCCAAGTGTGCTGAGGTTGATACAGAACTATGGACAGTATGACCCCAGTATTGAGTCTGTATTCCCCAAACAACACATGCAAGAGAAGAAGAAAAAAAAGAGGGGGAAAAAAAAAGTATCTCTCTTTTCCAGACTATTCACAGACCACATGAGAACAGAGACTGAAGACTACCTGAATCTCCTCCTCCAGCATTTCCTGTCTCTGAACATACCTGAAAATTTCTTACTCCTACCTTTTAATTGTTCAAAAACAATATGTGGGTTTGTATCCCAGGTCATTTTCTCTTATGCTTTCACCCGTAACTCCTAAAGGTTATTTGCCAGCATACCTTATCAACTTAACCTACTCCAGAAAAAGAGAGAGGTTTTGGTTTTTGAACAGAATCTTGATTTAGTGCTCTGGTTTAGGGAAGCAGATGCAAATTTTTAAAACCTCACAAATTCTAAGCAGCATGACAATACTCAGTTGTTCTTTTCTACTGATATCTAGGGTACAGAGAAGCCAAGATTCCAGAGAAACTGAGAAAAGAGCAATTGAGTCAGAGCACTCAAATATGTTGATACTCCAAATAACTCCTTCTGAAACAATACTCCCACAGAGTTAATCCAAACTACTTTTTCCAGAGTAATTATTCTAGGATAGCTCCATGTATAGACAAGTCTTTGGCTCAAGTCCAAAACACCCTTGATCAAAAGAGGGGAAGAAAATGCACCAGAAATGTGCTTCTAATGTGGAAACAAAACATTTTGTTAAATTAGGCTCCCAGATATTTATTGCTAATGGAGTCCTTCCCTGCTTGCTCCTCCATGCCCAACTCCTTCAAAGTCTTGATCCAGTGTTCAATCACTGCCACAGCAGAAAACTGTACTGGCATAAATACTGCCTTAGTTTCACTAAAGGACCTGTAAGAGGGAAGGGCCCCAGACTAATTACAAGCTGTTTTACTACAATCCACGTATTTCACAGTAATTAGTAAAGATTTGAAAACAAGTCCTTTAAAACAGTGTTGACATCTGTACCAAAGTCTTAGCAGTTTGCCTTTTGGGACAATCAGAACTTGTGTGCTTCTAATACTCTTACAGTAACCATAGTTACTTTTTAAGTAATGCTTGTACTCAGTAACTTGCAAGAAGTCACAGAAGTACTTTAATCCAGAGCTTCCTGAATGATACTGGCACATTAGGTTTATCTGACTTCTCCCCCTCCCTCTAACCAGCACTGCCGGAGCATGTTGTACCTGTTTGTTCATATCCACAGAGATTGCTGCGGGGAGACAGAATTTTCTCATCTCCAGATGCAGTAACAAGCATTCCAAGACACAGTAACATTAACACCTGTCTCAAGGGACCACAGCAAGAACAACAAAAATAGAGTGTATACAGGGTGGAGCAAAACTGCACACGAACAGCTTAGAATTACCTTGGATGGTCTCTCATCATTTCGTACTAATTTGATTTGCTCTAGATGAGGAGAGAGAAAAAAAAAAGGTTTTACAAATATGTCAGTTTCCTTCCTTTGCTCTTCCTCCAAAATAAACATGCTGTGAGTTATCTGTAGCTAACACATACTTCAGGAATTCCTCTTTTGTACAATCCTGGTATAAAGGGGGACCATACGAAGATTAGGTATGATGACCAATTAAACATGAGCACTCTGTTATGCATAATAACACAGCGATTCTAAGAAATGCAATGGCCAGATCAAAGCAGTTTCTCTTATTTGTAACAAACGCTCTGCTATTGCTGAGTTTTCAAGCTGTCTGCTTATTAATGGTGTGTTGATACTCAGCTAAAGGGCTACAAGATGTTTGCATGTTGTGTCTACACAATGAGCAAGCCTTAATGTGTAGACACATGTATTACTGCCAGCAATATTTTCCTCCTCTCTACAACCGTGTAGCTAATTACAAAGTTTAAAAAATTCATTTCTGGAAAATAAAAGAGGTGGAATGCAGAAGCTAGGGCTTGGCAAGACATTTTAAGGGTTTCCCTAGAAGGAAGGCAAAGCACAATCTTTTACATTTCTGAAATTCTATCCTTTGTATCAACAATATACTACACAAAGAAATACACAATTTGTAGATGTTCAGCTGTGCAGCTTTAATGCAGCACATCAAATGGTCCTGAAAAGACAAAATATGTAAACATTCCCATCTCATTTCCTTTTAAAAGATTGCTTGATTTCTTAATTTCTTAATTTATGTAATTCCTGATGAAAAAAAATGATACCACCAAAAAGGTTTGGTTTCGTTCACTATAAAAGTTCCAAAGATACAGTGTTGTTTCAACTCAGAAATATAAACCAGATTTAAGTATTAGTGACCTGAATGGTTGGATGGTTTCTCCTGAACACAATATGCATATAATTTCTAGAACTTAATATTCTAGAAAAATTATTTACATGTATTGAACAGATGCATCTTAACAGCTACAAGAAACACCTGCATTTTTATGCAGCCAGGTTATCAGACTGTCTTTGCCAGTATATCCTCACAGCTGTTCTTGGTTCCCTAACAATGATTAGCAATAGCAAACACCAGCACAGGAGATAAAGGGGCTTAAAATGGTAAGTGAAATAAACCACTCAACACCATGTAAGCAAAATGTTTTGCTTTAAACAATCTAAATCCAGAGCATTAAAATAGTTATATTTACACACTTGATATTCTCACTTACACAGACATAACACTGGTTGTATTTATATAATTTATAACTGGATGAGGAATGTCTCAGTCTCTCTCTCTTTACTATCTTTTCAGAAAGGTAACCAAAAGGCAGCTTTTTTACTAATTGCTCTATTTAAACTACAGTTCCAAATGAAGATACTACTACGTTCCTATAACGTTGTTTTTTCTCTTTGATGTCTAAAACAACAAGATGACATTCTGCCATCTTTTACTTGCTTGTAATGTTAAAATATTTTACCTTGGTAGATGTAGTATTACACAAATAAAAATATGAGTCAAAAGAAATACTTCAGTCCAGACCTGGAATTTTGGTGAACACTAAGACCAGTGTATACAGCAGTTCTTTCAGTCTTTTACATTCAGAGAATGTTTTTCCACCCAAGTTGTCAGGTACATTCCTTAAGTAGTTTTAGAATGACGAGAACTGTTTGGAGAGTAAACATCTATGTAAACATACATGGAGGCACTTTATGAGCGTAGCTGGGCAGAGATCAGAGGAACACTGGTGACACATGGGAGTCAAGCAGCCACAGTTTGGATTTCTATGGAAGGAATTAAAGATACGCCTTCAAAATTACTTATAACTAAGGCATAAAATTGCAGTGATTTTGAATGTATGCCTGTGTTTTAATTCACTAGTAACATATACCACTGTTTAAGATTTGCCCCACTGTAAGGCAAGATGAAGCTGAAACATCATTATCCACATCACAGGCACCTTTGCAGCCCCATTCCATGGTTCTCTCTGAGAGACATTTATATCCCCAAAGTTCTTACATTACCACAGCTGAAACTTGTATCACTGACTGCATCCCAGACCCATCTGTACCATCCATGCTTTCCTTGATCTGCCATATGTCCTGCACATGAAACCTTGCCTCTCTTGGAGAACTTTTCACCAGGGTAGAGAGATATAACCTGATAGCAGATGCAAACTTTTGTGTAGTTCTAGCCAACTCTCCCTCAATGTGCATCTTAAATTAGTTAATTTGCACCAAAGCAGCCAACAATGGCTTATAAGGAAGCAGAGGAGATCTAAAAGATAAACAAGGTATTTCTTGGGTAGGTGTTGGCAGGGAGGGAAGAGAGAGGGCTTACAAGCAAGTTATTCACAGGATCTCCCTAGAGATTTTTCCCCAGGAGCTTTGAAAGCAAGACAAACCTTCACAAGACATATTTTAACCCCATCAAGAGCCAGAAAGGATTATTGTTCAGGACACTTTCACTCTCCTAGCTCACAGAGACCTGACTAAAGAGTCTTTGGCCATCACCCAGAACACAATTCCACACAACCTTGATGGCACTTACCTCCAAGAACTGCACTGGGTGCTGGTGCTGGACAGGACCTGGCCCTGGGACAGAACCTGCAAGGCACAAGAGCAGGAGCTCCAGTCACTCAAGGACTCTGGTCTCTAGGTCATGATCTAGCTTATTGTAACAGCACAGCTGAGACCCCAAGCGCCTCTGGCAGCAAACTAGTGGAAACAGCTGCTTGGAATTTCCACACTTGTTCCACCTGTCCTCCCATCACGTCTGGATCAGACCCAGCTGTGAGGCCAGCCAGCTGGCTGTTTGGCTTCCATGGGGGAGGTAAAGCTCCCTCCCATTGTACAGAGGCTTCCAGTGATTCACAAGAACCACGCAAAGAAATCCAACTTCTTTTTTTTCTAACAGATTTAAATTTTTCTACAGCCACTGTCTTTAGAAATTCTACTATTTTGGTACTACAGCCAGCCCATTTGCATGTGCCAACCAAACTGTGTCTGCCACTGATTCAACAGGACCTGTGGTCAAGACATGTTTAAACATGGTTTTCAGACAGCTGCAGACAAAGCCAGCAAGAGCTGCTTCTCTGGTTAAGGTCTAAAGCTAGCAGTCTCAGAAAGATGCTTCCTCTACTTCCTTTACTTTTTCTTTGCTAACAGAAAACATGTCTTCCTTTTTTCTTTCCTTTTTTTTAAACAAAAAGAAATCTAACAAACATATTCACTTTTCTATTTAGATTAACATCCTGAGTTCTCAAAAACAAATTCGACAAGACACACTAGAGCACCACAGGAATCTTTTTCTAGGTTGTTTTTTTTTTATCACAAAACTATTTATTTTCTAGAGAATTTATTGTTTTAATTATTCATAGCCTTTTAAATCAATCCATAATGAGTAAATTCAATCTTTTGTTATATTAAGTCTCACTTGCTAACATACTAACAATGATGAAAATGTTAATTATGCAAAGGCTGTTAAAAAAAAATTCTAAATGAAGTCTTTAAAGGCCCAGTCCACTCAGGATCTGAGCTACTGACTGAAGGAAAAGCAGGTTATTCTCTCTCCCTGCTTTGCCTGGATATGAACAGCAGTTATGTGGAGGCTGAGACACACTGCATTGTCCCTGCTGAACAATGTAACCTATAATTTCTGGAGTTTCATAAGTTTTCTATAGAAACAAAAGATTTTTCTACCCTCATGCCCATCTACCTGTACTATTTTATATGAAAAAACTATCAGATGCTTTAACTTTCTCATTTAGTCAAACAAAATAAGGCAATCTGTTATCCAAGGAAGATTTTTTTTAATACTATTTTTATCCAACCTTGAACCATTTACAGCTATCAAAGGAAAAAGACTGAGGATTGTCTGTATATGCAATATATACCAATATAACTGCTTCTGTTTAATTATTAAACAACTACATTAGGCTCAACAGGAAGATTTTTTTTTTCCAGAATAAGACTGCTCACACATGAGTTAATCAGAAACAATTTCATGTTTAAGCAAGCACTACAGAAGTATTCAGACAAAAAAAAAAAAAATAGTTCCTCTGCAGTTCCAGATTTATTCAATGAAAATATTCATTGCATGATGCTACCGTGACCAGGCAGGCTCAGTGAGTGAACTGCAAATCTAATCAGTTTGGCAAAGGGTTTTCTGGAAGCTGCTGTGCTGGCTTCGCTGACTTCAAGTGATTTTTTTTTCCTTTGTTCGTTTGTTGCAAACAACTGAAATCTAGGTCAAGGAAGGAAAGGTCATTCATTAATTATGAAAGTGCAAATTTTTATACAGTATTGGAAAGGTTTCAAAAGAAGTTTTGAATTCTGTATTCATTGTATATTCTGTTTTCTCACTATTTTCCCCCATCTTTCTGTATGTCTAAATTTCAAGCACCTTCATATGAAAAGGTAAAATAACTTGTGCCTTGTAGGCAATCAAAATTTAATGCACTGAGTTTTAAACAATTATTTCAGTAACATTATGAACTGGTAAAAGATTTATGGCACAAACATATTTCCACATTTCTCTACACTGTAACTGCTCTAATGTTTATTTTCAGACCATCACTTCACTGGTCATACTCTCTAACTTAATTCTGTCAGGGGTAATTTTTTTTCTGTGAGTTCTAAAACGTTTTGAACTTTCATATAGTAATCACATTTAAATAAGCCCAGTCTAATTTTATGTGATAACAGGAATTATTCTAAAATATGCATTATAACAACTATATCTTTTTTTTTCAACTGCAATCATCAGTCTCTGTGTAGGTGTGCTGGGAGTGCTCTGCCTTTTTTGTTTACATGTCTTTCACACCAGAAATCTCAAAGACAACACCCCAAACCTACCCAAGCTCATTCCACATCTGGGAACACAAACAAGTGAGGAAGGTAAAAGTATACAGTCCAGGAGAGATGCTCTCGGTTTTCACTAGGGCTGTACCTTTCCTATCATTTCCTGCATGATGCATATGTATTGCTTTCTTTACTTGTAGGTTTGTGTTTTTAGGACACACCAGATAAATACTATGTTTTCTAGCATACAAGCAAGTAAACTGCTGTGAATTTCTGATCACACAGAGTGAAGTACTTGCATCAGTTCCTGTTACTCAGCTTCTTCTAAAGTCAATCAGCACCTCCAAGGATCAAGGTCCACTTTTAAGCAATTGAGCAACCTAATTGGCAGGTAGATCAAGGCATGATAATTTGGTTATTGACTCCAAATAAAGGTACACTAACCCATTTTACTATGGAACTGTTCTTAATATTAATAAAATAAAATGCAGATATTCTACAGTAATGATGTGTGTTCCACACAGAGCATGAAGTACTACCTCAAAGCATTTTCATCCTTCCCCTGTGATGTATAGCATTACTACAATCTCCATTTTCCAAGTGGAAAAGACTGATGAGCTATTTCAGGGTAACAGAGTACCCCAGTATCATAGAGGGAAGCTGCAGCAAAACCCACAGCCAGAGCAGGTTTCTGAATTCTCCTTCCTTCTGTGCCTTATTAGAAAAATAGCCCATCTAAACCTGAAAATTTGCAAGGTCACTTCTGCACAGTGTGTAATACAGTGGACCTTCTCTTGCTGTTTACTGCTGGTGCTCTTCAGATTACAGACCACTGTATTTATCGACAGTTTCTAATTTATATAACCCAATTTGTATTTATATTATTGACCTCTACAGCCCAGTGGAAACAAGATATGCAAATAAATTGTACACTGTGTGAAAAGGGACTTTCTACTTCAAACTCCTCTGCTCCACTATTATTATATTATCAGATGTGAATTAACATTTTATACTCATCTTATTCATTATTTTATAGACTTCTGTCATACCCCACTTCAGTAATCTCTTCTTACACAGAAGTCTCATTGTCCAATTCATATATCAAATAGATACACTTTTTAACAGTTTTTAAACACTTTGGGCATTCTTTGTACCTCTATATACCTCTGCCTCTTGAGACAGAATTCTCAGAATACCACAAAACATTCAAGATAAAGCAAAGACATGGATTTAGAGCAGTAGCATAATTCTACACCCTGCTTCATACGGTATTCCATTTGTAATTCCTTATTTTGGAATTTCCTAATTCTCTTTCCGATTGCTACTAACCATTGAATTTACCATAGGGAGACCAAGATCCTCAGTAGAACAAGTTAGTACAAAGTCAATTTTTTAATTGAAGCAAGTTTCTTTGTACATTGTGAACCTTAGTCTTGCTATTTTATTTCTCAGTCATTTATATAGAAACTTTTCTTTTGAATCAGCTTTAATTTTGACCCACAAAAAATGTATAGAGGCAGTAAAGACTAGGTCCCTAATGTTCACATCCCTTCTTAGGTTTTGAAACATGGCAAACAAATGGCATAAATATTTCTCTCTCAGAGAAATATTCATTCCTCCTATTTTCTTCTGTCATCCCAATCTACAAAAGGATTTTCTCTTCATTGCATACCAGTTTAAGTTCTTGAGGGCTCAAAGCAACTTGAAAAATCCAAGGTGATTGTGGCAACTGACTCATCTTTTTATCTACAGAGTCATTGCCTCCTTGAAAGAATTCCAAGAGGCATGATGTCCCTTTGCAAATTCCGTATTTTCCACGTTTCCGCTAATAATGCTCTCATTTCAAGTCCTATTACATTCCTGGATTAAAAGTCAGCTTAGTTTCTGTAGTTTCTCCCAAACATCCTATTTCAAACTTTCTCAAATGTACTCCCCTTTACTCCTCTGGTACATGATAAACAACAGTTAAACCTCCATTTACGGGAGTTCAGAAATTTCATAAATGCTCTCATTCAAATCTCAAGGACAGCAGTAAATCATATAAAACTCACAATTAAGAAAATACTGTATCAACTGATGATGTACTGAGGAAATAGCATGAACACACAGATTCTTTATTTCCATGCTCATAATTATCCAATTATATCTGTTAGAACACGTGTAATTGCCAAAGCAGAGTCTAAAAAAAAGGCTGGCTGCTATCTGTTGCTTATCCTCAAGTCTTATCAAGCTGCGATCTCAGGAACTGAAGGAGCAGCATGAAAACAGAAGTCATGTCTGCCCTTCTGAAGGTTATGAGTATTTCCTCCTCCCTTTGCCCCTCAAGTTACCAGCAGGCTGTAAGTCTCCCCAGTATAAATGCTGCCAAATCCGTCTACTCTTTCCAAGCAGGCTGCTAGTAGCAACTGACTCATTGTTACAATTCAACTGGCAGCATGAAAGTCCTTTCAGAGAGCAAGAATCCATTAAAGTCTCTAGTTTTCTTGGGCTCGTGCTCATCTTCCAACAATGACATTAGTAAAAGGGAATCATTTTTCAAGCGAACTAATTTTCTGAATTCTCCATGGTTTCCTATGCTGGATTCTACTGTCATCTTGTTTCGTATTTCATGACAACAATCTGGACTGTCCCCTGTGCACTTACTTTTTTTTCTTATTCACATAGCAACTCAGAACAAAAGCACTTCTCAAATATTTTACAATAAGACCTGTCTCTTTCATGTTAAAGAAGCTTCATGACTACAGTAAGCCAACACCTAAATATTTGTGTGCCTTGTCTCCACATGCCTTCGTTAGAGAGACATAACCTTAGGTGTTATTCATATGAATGCACATTCATGGATATAAAATTCTTGGCAGTTCCATATTACCCTGCTTATAAACTGTGTAGATGATTGTTGCCTCCTGGCTGAGCAATAACCTTCCAATGGATCCACCTCTGTCACCACAAGGGAAAGGGATTCTCAGCACACGTTGTCCATCTCTACATTAGCAGGTAGCACTCTGTGCTATTTCGAAGACTAGGCAGGTATTTTCCTTGCACCAAAAGGGATGGCACTTAACCCCTGAAGGTCCCCTGTGTTGTTATCTTGTAGTCAACATACTTCTCATTCTAATCCATACTGTGCAACATAGCATTTAATCTAATCCATAACATTCTGAAGCCACATCCAACAAAGGAAGTTGTATTTTAAGCAGCACAGCTCCACTTATTTACAACTTACTGCTCTTCCATACCCTGCATGTTTAACCCTTTTAAACTTCATAGCATTCAAAAATACATAATGCAGAATGAAAATTCATTATTTAAAGGTATAAAAATATATAAAGACTATATTTTAAAATCTATAGCTCAGAAAGTAGAAACTGTAGAAAACCTGAAGATTTTCCCACAAATTACTAGTGGAAATAAGAGTGGATCTAAACAGAGAGGATGCTTGTATGTTCCTAAAGAATAACAAGAAAGATTATTTAGGACAGAGGCAACAGAAAGTACTACTTTTACAAGTTTGGGGTTTTTTACTAGTTGCTTCAAATTTTTTTATTTTCCTGAAAGCTGCAATTCCAGAACTTCTAAAAAAATATTAAATATTACCTCCTTTCTTGAAAGGGAACATACAACCTAAAACAGGTTTCTAAAACCTGTTCCAATATTTCATTTGTCAAAATCAAAAAGGGCACATTTGGCAAGAATTAAATTCTGGAAGTGACAGGACTATAGTCATAGGGTTTTGAATCATTAGCTAAGTTTCCCTCTTACTCCTATTCCTTCCCTTCTTTCCTTTTTCTCTTAATAAAGCAGTAACTGGTGTAATTCTTGTTATAAAACTTAGTATCTTGAGTATTTTACTTTTTTCTAGTAAGTCTGTTATTTAGCTTGAAAAATGAGGGGACAGTAGGAAAGAGACATAAATAATTTAGTGATATTTAAGCCCTACTCTTGGAGATGCACATATGCTGACTTTATTACAGAAGTATTTCTAATAATTGCAAAGGAAGCAATCACTGAAATATAATTAGACATATGAATAAATAAATTGAAAACTGAGGGCCTAGTAATCTTCTAAATAGAGGAATATAGTAATTTTCTTATTTAAAGCAAACATGTTCAAAATGAAACCTTCAGACCTCTCAGACAAGGCCTGTGGATGCCTGACAATGCCTGACTTCTGGACCACGTGGTCCAAAACACCCCTTTCAGACCAATAGTTTGACGTGCTGAATGATATAGATGCAATCTCAACTCCTGCACAGTGTCCATCATATCTTTTGAGTGGTACTCATACTAACACAGAAAATACTCAGTTGTGTCTCCCTATCCTCTCCCTGCTCTGTCCCAGAACATCAGAGTCTGGTGGGAAAATATGCAAAGCAGGTGCTCAGTGTCACTACATGTGGCTACCTCAGCTAGCACAACACTACCACTCTGTTGTCACCTTTTCTGGCTCCTGGGTAACTGCCATGTCTGTGAGACACAGCCTGTGGGGATGAGCAGGTAACCAGAAATTAGGATTTTAAAGCATTTTCAGTTGGGACTTTGGTTTATACTACTATCTTTCTTTTGCTCAGCCACATACAGTTATTTATCTTTATTTCCTTAATGTCAATTGTTACTCTTTAGATATGAGTGAGGTTCAGAATGAGCTCCTCTGAACAGAGCAGAGTGCTGGCCTTTTGATAGTTGAACTATGCAGGCTCCTTTTCAGAGCCGGAGAGCGCAGGAACCATATATGCTTATCACCTAAAGATGAAAGAGGCCCTGGTTCTCCACTGCTCAGTTGCAACTGCAAATACTTATGCCTCAGAAACTGCAAAATAAAATTGTATCATGACAACTATTATTCCAAACAGGCATTACAATGAAACCCCCTCAAATGTTAAGCTGTTAGTGATGGCCCATTACTTAAGGATTACAACAGCTGCCTACTCTTATCAATTATAGAACAATTCTTTGCTCAGAACCCAGTTCATCCTTCTGCCTCTCTGATTTAACCTTACTGAATTCTGTTATCTGACTGAGTTTGGATTTACAGTAGTACAATATTTTTGCATTTTTGTAATCTGATCTCTAGAATAGTGTCTGAATGATTGTCCTTTGGTTTCCGCAACTTCATTTGAAAGTCGCATTAATGCATTTGAAGACCTTTCAAAAATAACTGTATTGCCATTATACAAAAAAAACCCACAGAACTTCTGTTGTGAAAAGTAAGTGATCTTGGGTTATTGTTTCCTTACTTTTCTGTCCTGATAACACAGAAATACTGTAAGCATCCCAAATGCCACTGTAAAATAAGAACTGAATTTTTCAGAAATTACATCTCATCCTTGCTTTTAGTTTAAGAGGCATAATTTTACCTGCAGCTAGAATCAGAGCTGTAATAAATAAAACCTTTTTATAATTTTGAGAGGCACAAATTAGAACTAAAGTTTTCACATGTGATAAAACTGAATTAATATTTAAACTAAAAGTCATAAATAGACCACCTCAAATCTTCTCTGCATAACTATGTTTTAAAAAGGAACACTCTTCTGGCTTGGATAACAAAACTCATTAAATCAATTAAGCAGAATGACTGAAAAATAAATTTAAGACACCAGTTGGCACTCAGTGGAGAAAGGACAGGGGAGATGACATTCAGCCATTTCTCCTCTTCACACTTCTTAGTCAGCATCCATTTACAGGCATCACCCCTAACCATAGGCAGTGGCGAGGTTCCCACACTGTCATTTTCTCCTAGCAAACTGAGAAAACAAGGTCTTTTCACCCCTCCTATTTAGAGTGTGGACCAGACCCTTTATCATATGAGAGACCTCTTCCTTGCAGCTGCTCTGCATCCTCCCACATAAACACCCCTTCCCAAAGAGGATCACCAGCTCTTGCTTTTCCTCTCTTTTAGTACTGTAATTTCTGGGAATTTTCACCTCTTTCACTAGTGTAATTGAAGATTTCTTCCTTGTCTGTGCCTCTCCAGGCGGGCAGACAGGCTGGGGACTCTCCTGAAGACACCTCTTGCTGAATGAGCTGAATCCAGGAGAAAAGTAGGGACTGAGTCTGCAGGTACAAGTCCCCTGAATAACCGTGCATCACAAAATTTCTCTCAGCACTCACCCCACCATCAGCACATACCAACAGCATGTTGCTGACCTTCTCTACCCTGTGCCTTTGGGTCAGGGTGCCCAACACTTGTCTTTCCTCCCATACAAAAGCAATGCACATGTAAAAACACCTGATGCTTTGTTCCAGTGCCAGCACAAGACTTTTGGGCTGTTTGGCACCATGGCTGTTCACCACATACCCCAAGCACTGGAAGGCAAGAGGAGAGCAGTGAGACAGAAACCAGTTTGAATTCTGGCTTCATGGTCTGCAAAGGGGTGGGGACAGGGGATAAAGGAAAAGGAGAGCAGAACAGACAAGACTGAGCAGCCTTGATGCCTGGAAAGTGAAAGCCAAGTAAGAGTTGCTATTTCTCAAATCCCATCCTCATTGCTAAGTGCCCTGTTTGTGCCTAAGAGGTGACAGCAGTCTATTCTGAGCAGAGCAACTGGTCCCAGCTACACCATCTAGGGAGGGGGAACTCGCAGGAATTGGGTGCTCCACCCAGGACCCCATAGTTGCCGTGCTGACAGCTGATAAAAGCACCCAGGCAATCCCTACCAACCCTGGGCTGCAAGGTCGAACTGTGCTGCACTGTTAGATAGCTATTTATAAATACAAGAGTGAAACCAAATGCCTCTGCTTTGACTTCTTTAAAAGGCCAAACTCAGCCTTTAAATTTGTCTATTTCTAGCCATCCATTCAATCACTGATTCCAGCGCTACCCCAGGGTTACCCCATCCAGGCACACAATTCTTGCTGACTTAGCAAGGTAAGGTCCATGTTACAGCCACAGCAAGATGTGAAACTAGGCAGTATGAGCATTTGACAAAATGAATTTTCTTGCTGATCAAGGCATCCTGTTACATATAAAGGAAATTGCATTTGCACAGCAGTGTCTCACCCTCTAACCCCTTAGGTTTTTACATCTCTGTCCTCCAGTCCTACTCACTAAATACCATTTCATATTTGATATTCTGACCCCCCCCCCCGGCTTTCTGCATTAGAGAAATCCTGAGCAGCTGACTTACAAAAAGCTTCCTTCCTAAGTTTGCACAGACCATCTCTGAGGCTAGGAAGTGTTTGCATGAATACAGCAGTGTGGCTGTGAGAACATGCACATAACCACAATCATCACACTACATATGCTCTAAACATGCATCTAAGCCAAGGGTCCTTGTACAACCACCAAACCCCTCAACTTAATAATGATTTAGAGGAAAATTGTTTCTAAAACAGAACAACATTCTGAAAACATTCCCTGTTTTCTGAAGCATAAGTGGAGTTTCAAGCCTCCTCATGAAACTGCAATAAATATTCTTCATAATTTTGCCACTTTATTAGCTATTTTGAGGACTGAATTACATGGAATATTCCACATATAATGTTCTTGGTAGCATATATTAATTTTATAAAGTGCCAGTACTGTCCATTTTCACATGGAGGTTATCTGTTGCAAATGAAACACAGTAAGATTACTGGAATGTAGAAGAATCATCATTCTGTCTGACACAAGAGAAACTTGTAAAAACCTTTTGGAGTTGGCTTGTTTCCTTTCAAGTGCCAAAAAACTCTGGAGGGGAAGCAGTTGTTTCCTGCATATCAAGTGCTTTGCCATTTACCAAAAAAAGCTGCCTGAAATAGTTGCTGACATTTTTTTCCCTACCTCTCCAAATAAATGTGTAAATATGTAAAAAAAGTTGGTCTGTCTTCTCCATCCTCTCATTCACCTTTGATATGGATCAATCCCCTTTCAGCAGCCAGTGCTCCCCTGGGCAGCAGAGTAGGACATGTTCTGAACTTCTAATTCCCACTCCAGCTGCAAAGTCTCTCCTTCCTTCCACTACTGCATTTAGCAGCGTATGTTTATGGCTGCTTCTGGGAGTCATGAATAGCTTTTTTAAGGAGTGGCATGGGCCACAAGGACAAAAATGCCCCTGGCAGGAAACTGGTGGTATAGGAATTGTGTCACAGGATCTCCAACATAGTATCGAGGAGTGATGCAATGAGGACATTCAAGAAATTTCTCAGCAAAGTGGGTCAAGTTATCTCTTCTCAGAAATCATTGATTTCCCAGAGTACTGCATTAGCAAGTATGACTGGGTTTTGTAGAGATCCAGAACACAATAAACATCAGTAAAAGCTTTTCTGAACTCCCAAGAATACTTTCTAGACAACCTGTCCTCACAGAGGTGGGAGCAGCTGCCTCTCCCCATGTCAGCCCCACACTTTACCACATCCTCTTTGTCTTCACTACTGGTTTTCACTGTTGATACTAGGTATGTTCACCCTCTTAGACACCTTTGCTAGCACCATGGGACAAAGCAGATACAGCTCTTGGAGTTTCATGGAAACCCTGAAGAAAATGCAGCAGAAATGGAATAACCAAGTACCTCCTGATGTCAGGAGACAATATGAAGCCCCCAGATGCCGTTCTCCCACAGACCTCAGGTAACACATGAAGTATTATGATTTTTATTCTTCTGCTCTTTCTCTATGGTCTCATTCTATGCAATGCTTAACCAGCTGCACCCAGCCCTTACCCTAAATAAAATAGAATTAGAGCCACAGCATCCAACCAGCAGGCAGCTGCCAGGTCACGCAAGCATGCAAGTTCTTGGCAGATTTTGGAGTCTAGCTGGCAGCTTTAGGAGCACAGAAAGGAATTATAATATTTCTATAAATTGAGATTTTCCAACAGCTACTGGGAACTGCTGGCTGGCATCTTGGGACAAGGACAAAGACAGCAGAATTTCTTGTGGTGGCCACATACAGCGCCATTACAGAACTTCGGGTGACTTCAGCACATTCATGCTGATAATGAGCTTGCAGCAGTGCAGACGATCACACATGGATGAGCATTCAATTACTCACCCTGTGGTTAACACGCAGTGAAAGCAAAGACTACAGCCATGCAGGCCTCCACAACTTTCACGTCATAAAGCACCATTAAATCTCCATCACATAATGACAGCTTTGTCCCAAAGAGCTGGGGCTGAGCAGGGGATGGCCCATCTTGTTTTGCAGAGCCCTCAGAAAACCAGTTCAGGCCCTCACTCACTGATACAGGGGCACTACCTACTACCACCTGAAGTGCTGACTTCAAGATGAAATATTCCAACTTCATTCCCTGCCTCAAATATCCTCCTAGCCTTACAGACCAGATGCAGTTTTGTAGTTCAGCAGTCTCAGAAATGAGGAGATCTCCCTTTAAGTCCTAAAATATATATTTTGATTTCTTTCTTTAAGACTTAGTTTGAGGAATTGATCGCTTTTATCACACAGATGTGAAACATTAAGTGTAGCTGATGTGGAAAAATTTTGTAATGGAACAAAATTATTTCTATTACTCTTGCCACAACCTGTGAAGCTGTACTCAAAAATCAATTCAATGAGACACATGATGGTAAACATACCATCAGCAACAGCTTTGCTTCCTTGTGAAGATGTGTCCTCAGAAAAAATGGTATTTTCAAGGATCTTTATGTGTCTGAATAGACAGATACATTTGTTGCAGATTTTCTTTGGGACTGAAATAGAGAAAGAGTTTAATTACCACTGAAAACAAGGTAACCTTCAAATCAAAGTGATATCCTCAAACAATCAAAAATGTCCTCAAAAATGCCTCAACAAGGCATGTTGTAAAATGTACTTTTTTATCTGTTTGCATATTTAAGCACCTGTATATATTGAAGACATACTATTCCTGCAGTGTTACTGTACTATATATGTTAGCTCTATTCTTAAATAAATAAATGCTTACTCTAACAAAACCATTTATCTGATGATTGTGCCCTCACCAAAATGATGATTAATACTAGGAGTTTAAATGCTACTAACTAGAAAATCAGATTATTATTTTTTAAAAACAGCATTAAATATAATGTTTTCACTGCTTTAGGAGGAGATTATTTATTAATCTTAAGGAAGCATTTTCTAAAATTATATTTTAAAAAATCCCAAAACCACAACAAATCAAACAAACTAAAAAAAAAAAAAAAAAAAAAGCAGTCCACAGATATTTCTCCTGGGTTCATTCTTTTAGAGTTGGTACAAGCCATCTTTAAAATTTTCTAAGCTTTGCCATAAAAAGTATTTGGGGAGCTAGCAAAACTGACACTCCCAATTCACTTAACTTCTTGGCACAGCTTCTGCTCTTAAAACTGTACAGTAAATACAAAGTATTTCCATTCCCATTTGATAAATGTAGGCATGCTGCCCTTGTCCTGCTGTAGAAGTGAACCCAGTCACAACACTGAACAGTGATATTTGGAAAAATTCTGTCATTCAAGGCTGTTGTTATTTTGTGACTCAAAAATGCGGATACTTAGACCAGCCTCTCTGTAACTATTTCAGTGCAGTATTTGAAAGGGGTGAAATGGTATTTTCTTTTATTTTCCTTTCACTAAAGTCTCTCCCCAGATGACATAAATTGCTCCTTCTGAAGATGAATCGTAAATGCTTAAATGCATGCTCATGTTGTGACAAGAAAGCTTGGACATATTGTAGAAAGGATGTGGACCATCTGACTTGGGTGCTACCAAGCAGAACCTGCCCATGAGTTTCTAAATTTTTGAACTTTAAAATAAAGAAAAAAATGAGCACTGCAACATCAGTTATCACTGGAGAGTAAGACAGTTGCTATGTCCAGTTTTAGAAAACATGCAGACCATAATGTAGACCATAAACAGAGAACATAACATTTCTAGAGAACAACTACATTGAACTCCAGTTTTCTAACTGAACCTGGGTACTGTTTTTGAAGACAGAAAGGTACCTGTTCCCCAGCTTGAAGCAGGATCCTATTCTTTTAATGACGGAAACAGTGTTGTGGCCACTACCATTACTAAACAAAAAAAAAAAAAATTAGAAGAAAAATAAGAAAAATCTTTAAAAATCCTCACCTATGCAATTGAAATCTAAGTTCCTCAAGTTTTGCTGATTTTCTGACTGGCACCATCCCCACATTTGCAATGTCATATAGAATACCAAAAACAAATGTAAATGGGACAGAGGAGTCATGCATGACAATCTAAACTAGAATCAGCAGATTCCACCACACACCCACCCCTGCTGCCTGCCCCAATTCAGCATGAAAAGAAAAAAAAAATTAGGCATTTGCATAAATATATTTTGTATTTGCTGATTAATTTTTCACAGCTTTGCAGATACTTTAAAGTAATAATATTGTCACAATGGCTGTACAACAAATTTGTGCCTAAACAGATAAAAAACCCTACATGCCTGTGAAGGACCCAGCAGCAACCATTCAGGGAATGGATTCCTTGGAACTGAGCATTCATAATCCAGTGCCTACTGTGCATTCACTCCCTTCAATGACTATGGTAATTAGGTTGTCTCATGTTATTGTGACTTACAATCTATCTATGGGGACACTCCAGGGGAGCTCTGGGTCTTAAATCTACTAATTTCACATTTAGAAAGACTCGGGCATTACAACAATGCTGAATTGATATGTAGAACATTCAGATAATTTTAAACACTTGAATCATTGTCCTCATATGTAAAAAGATCAGGGCTTCCTTCAAGCACACATTGTACAAATTCACTGGGTGTGTCGCAGCACACTGAAATGATGTTTGCTGAAATGCAACTGGGCCATGGAAGTGGTAGTCGATTAAGTGGAAAATAAGGAGCCTTGGGCACAATGACCTTTATAAACAACACACAAAATTTAAGCTGAGATTTACAGCAAACTTTTCTGGTCGGTTTTTTCTTTGCTGATAATAAACCATCATATATGGTTTGTTCCTTGCATAAATTACAACCATCTCAGGAAATGTTGCTCAATCATCTAGCTTCTGGCTTTAGCAATACATATCACTTGATCCAATCCTAACAACAGGTCAGACAAAGCTATAGTCCAGGAATATCATCATGATAAGTAATTCCTCAGTGCCTCAGTATTGGCAGTCCCAGATGATTAATAGCATGGTCTCACTCCATTCATTATGGACAAATGGGTAATCATACAGAAATTTTGCAAACAAGTTTCCACTTTAGACCAGAGCATCAACCCAGATCAGGCAAACAACCTGGAATCTAAATCTGTATCAGAGTTTTGGGAATCTTCTTACCATCTCATGGACTCAAATCTAATCCAACTGCCAGACAGGTCACGACAAGCAAATATTCTCTACAAATTTCTGGACATTGACAGATGAGCTCTGAGTGTCTTGCAGCAGCTGCTCTTTTAGAACATTGCTAACCCCACCTTCCCAGCCCTTCACCAACAGCTTAAGTAAGTGCAGGAATCTGGGGAGGAGAGAAGGAAGGCAGAAATACACACTTCCCTTCAGCCCTGACAGAGGCTGCAAAGAAAGAGGAGGGCAGACACCTTAGAGTGAAAAATGTCAAACTGCCTCGTAAGATCTGACAGGTCTTCCACAACTCTTATTAATGCAATAAATTCATTTTTAGGAGGGTCAAAAAAATTCAAATCATTGCCATGGTGAATGCTTAAAATTACACCCTATGAGTTAGACAGAATACAAAGTATGTACAGGTTCTCCACTGAGAAAACTGAATGTATTTATCTTTTTTAATTGAATATAGCCATATAAAATGATCCCAGTAAGTAGATTAGAAATCTTATGTACTGGGCCCCCATGTGGTTTGCCTTTAATATTTGTGCATTCAATTACTGTTTTTAAAAAGCAGGAATTATTCATTGCAATCCTAATGCTACATTTACTCAGGATTTAGGCCTATTTTAAGATTAGGCTTGACTTAATTATACCAAACTATCAGCAATGTTGGAGTCAGACTACTGTAACTCATTATCACATATCTGCCTGATACCTGCATTCTACAAATCTGTGAAGAATAAGAGAACACTTCCTCTTGCTGCTGCTGGAATAAAATTAGAGGATGTCTGGGAAGTCTGAAAAGCAGCTTTATCTAGATGCTCAAGTAAAATACTTGGTTTTGGATGAAAAAAGTTGAAACATGAAAGCAGTTCTAATAAAAATATGTACGACAGAGGTAATTTACATCTCCCTACATAACTCACAGGAAAAAATTAATTGTAGTAGCAAGAAGGTATTGCAAGAATCCACACCGTGGACTAGGAGTTCATATCAATTGTTTCATGCAACACTGGTGCAACATTAGAAGAGATGAATAGTCAGTCATTCCCATCTTTTCCTTACAAGAGATTCACTGGCATCTCTACTAGACCTGCAGGAAGATAGTGCTTAAGGCATCTCTGCAGAAATGAACCAGACACTGCCCAGACCAAGGGCAGAGAACGGCCTCTCCTCACCACACAACACCATCCTTCACTTCGTCAGCAGTTCCTTCACAGCAGCAGTTGTGTCTGAGTTCCTCCTCTCAGCTTTTGCAAAACAAAGAGGCAACTTTGAAAGACTAAAGGAAATGGGGCCAAAGGACCTTAGAGTTCTATTAGACTGTCACTATTTCTGCATTTATACTTTAAATATCACAGCAAATTGCAACTATACACTTTCTTTCTCAGTCACTTGTTATCAACTTCTTTGTTTAACTATTAGCAATGTAAGCATATGCATGGACATCTATTTACCTTATTTCTAGCCTGTCTCTTCCTCACTTACATTGCAATTCCTAGGGAGATTCCCACCACAGTTTTGAGAAAAGCCTTCTTAAGCATCATGTTACAGATCTTGCAGAAATCCTAGCCTTGACTTTGGTTAAGGTGAAAAGTACTGTAGCCAACAGAAGTTCAGTACAGCCACATGTGGGTCCAACTCTGGAGATACACTGATTATATTATTTATCTAATGAAGATGAAATGTTACTTTAATTTGTAAGAAGAGATTAAAAAACAAGGGCAGTAGCTGCCAGGATAGGAAAAAATGTAATTCCTAGGAAAGCGTTTGCTTTCATCAGTCAGTAAAACAGCACTGTAAATCTGCACTATATTTGTCACAGGGGAAAAAAAAAAGTAGTAAGATAGTTACCAAGAGTCTGGTTGGTTTTCCTACATTGCAAAAGGATTATTACTTGTAAAATCAATGTTTGGCATAGATAAGAGCAGGAGATTAACAATAGTCACCACAGTTTTCAATGCAAAACAATGTAAGCTTTCATAACGTAGAATAAAAGCCTTAGTCATTTTAAAAAAAGGTATCCATAAATATATAGGTATAGGCATTCTGGACTTCTCTATCAGAGGTGAGTAATGAAGCAAGATAGCCAGGATCAGACCTTACTTCTGACAACTATACTACTATTATGCATCAATTTACATCAATTTCAGAAATCACTACATTTCAAGCTTCCATTTTAAACTGACTTTTTCTTTATAATTTTTTCCTGAGTAAATACATCCTGTACTTGCAATTAAGTTCTACAACAGAACAGAAACAAGCAGGCATTCTTTAATTTACAGCATACAGACAGCACTATGCAGAGTACCTTCAAAATAAGAAGGCATATAATATATCCTTTTGTCTCCTAATATACAATGCCAAGGAATTTCTCTGCTTAATTGCATAAACATGGCATTTTCAGCAATTTTTTGTAATACAGAAGATGTAAATGTTTCTATTATTATTTGGTTAGAAAAAATAAATTAAAATTACTTGGAGGTGGTAATTTCTACCTTACACGAAAAGATGATGCCAAAGAGTCCAGAAACTCCATTATAAAGTGGCTGTTATCAAAAAAGAGGTATTGTAAAAACGCAGAGGACTTAAATGATTTCTGATTTTGAAATAGACAATCTGTCTGAATTTCTAGTCAGAGACTGAAGTGGGAATTCTGCCTTTGGGATTTATCTTATACATAAAATAAATGTTTACTGTGGAATAGTTCTGTGAGGTATACATGAGTCATTTTTAACCACAGTATTTCCCAGATAAACACAACTTCTGTATTTATAATGAAAATTAATTCAGTTACGTAGATAGTTCAGTTCATAAAACATCTGACAGAATGGAAAAGGTATTTGTCAAGTCCTTACTGGTATTTTTTCTTTAATCTTTCAGGTGCTTTTTGGTTGTGAAAGAAAAAGCAATCAAAAGTATACGCAGAAAGAAAAATCTGGTTGGAAACAAAATCCATTCCCCAAAATGCTGGGTGCAGTTGCAGGCATCAGTAAGCAAAATTAGGCAGAAAAAGCCTGGTTACTCTGATGATCAAACCCCCCTGTAGACTGGGCGCATTGGTGCTTACTTTCATACAAATTTTCAACTAATCTCTCTCTTGTTTAAAACAAGAGAGGGTCAAATCAACAGGTGTTAATTTCCAGGTGTTTCTCATATATTGCCATTACCTAATTATACATTCATCTCATTTGGTGAGGCTCTAGCAGTTGGCTCCAGTCACTCCTTAGCCCCTGAGCTTTTTTAAGAATCTGCCCCACATTTCCCTCTTTACATACCCTTGTAAGTAAACAGTATCACAGGTCTCCAAGAGGACAATATCTTGCACAGAAGCAGTCACCACCTGAGTCTCTCTGGATTCAAACAGAGCACCAAGGAATACAGAAACAAGGAAGAAAAACACAAATTTGAATGTGCTCTTATAATATAATTTAAAAAGAACTGGATTTTTAAGGATAATTTTGAAGGAAAAGTGGGCAGATAACATGTCAAGACAAAGAATGGAGTTGCTGCTAATGACCCCTATCTTCTACTGCTTAGTAAGCTAATTATATTAAAGAAAACCAGAGCAGAGGAAATTAGAGGGCATGTTGATGTTTCTATTCCTTCGAAATCAAAACACTAGCCAGCATGATGTAGGAAAGCCCCTTCAGGTTACATACTCTGAGAAAGCTCTTGTATATAGCTTTGGCAAAGCCAAACAAACACGCTAAGTATACTTGGGTTTTAATAGCCAAAGGCTATCCCTACTATGGCTGTGCCCTCATGCTTTACATGTGCTCAATAAAGCAGAAATCCACCTTTCATGTCAGACCCCAAAAGAATATTACAGCTTAAAGTGGAATTGAAGAACAGAAATTATCTCCTGGAGTCAAATGTGTTTGATAATCTTGGAATGGGTAATAAAACTCTTCTGTAATCTTTTGCATGAGCTTCCTAGAAGTCTTTTGCAAGGAGGTATCTTCTGAATTTGTAACAAAGCTACTGGTTAGTAGTCACAGTTTCCAGTAAAAAGCTATTTCCAAGTTCCTATTCCCAAAGCATGACTCCCGGAGCTTCATAAGAATTATGTCACCTCTGCTGAAATAGCCGTGGGCTCACAAGCATGCCCAGCAGCTCCAAGCAGCTGACACAGCTACTGCTAAACACCTACTCTCCCACAGGGGGATAGCGGGGCTCCTGAAAAGCTGGATAGTGTAACATGTACAGGCAGCGCACGCCTGCCCGCCCCTACTTGTATCCCATTCTTGAGGTGTGAGCATGAAACCACCCTTCTAACAGAAAAAAAACACATTATATGATTTTGCTAAACTCTGAAAATAATCCAGACAAGCCATTAATTTTAAATTTGAAAATATTTAAATTAGAAAAGCTTAACCCATTTGGGATGGATGAAAGACAAGTGGCCTTTTCAGCACCAGCTTAGTGGCATGATCCAACCTATGCCTACCAACCTGTTAATCCCATTTTTTACTGTGCTCCAGAAAAACCTACATCCTGATGCTGTAAGTATCCTGAAGACCCAGACTCTACAGTATGCAGTGACCTGACAAGAGATCCTTATGCATTCAAGGCTATGCCTACCTGCCACAGCTAATACAGTATCACAGCAAATAATTTAATTACACAAAAATTCAGAGACTGACAGCTCCCAGTCTCATGCATAGTGCTTATCTCAGGCATAAAAATCACCATCAAGAACTATATGTGCAACAAGGAGATTTGTTGCTGCAGACCTGTATATCTGAACATAGCACAGCAGCACTGTGTGCTGACCTCACAAACTGTCAGGTATAGAAAACACAACAAAAACATCTCAATTTCTTGACACAAGCAGAAAAGCAGAGAATAGCATTTCAGCTGCTCTAAGTTGCCTTCAGTTGCAGCAGGCCAGCTGGAACATGATCCACACTTCCCTCAGGTTTGCCACACCAGGAGACTCCCTCCTGCCCCTCCTCAGATCTGCTGGACTATCCAGCTCCTCCATGCACTCAAGTGAACTCAGTGCAGCCTGGTGAGCAAGCTGTGCAGAATTTTTAAGTTACAAAACCCACGTCCAAGTTTGCCAAAATCAGTGACCTACATTTAAGAGCAATTAAAATATCACAAAAAAAAAAAAGGGCAGGAGGACAGGTTTGATTATTGCAGGTTGATTCTTACAGGTGTTTTGCTTGAAGACACTAGTAAAACAGCACTTCATCAAACAGCTATTCCCCAAAATCATCTTCTGCTGAAACACTTCTGTCCTAGCTGCTTACTGAAATGCTGCTTCCCTTCCCCCAATCCCACAATCCTTTCTCAGCTCATGAGGGCTCTATTTGCAATGCTACACAAAAGGATTAGTTGTTTCAACTTTTCTGTTTTCCTCTTTCCAAACAGCTTCAGTCATGTCTCTTTTGAGTGACCTCAACAGCATTTTACTCAACACTCTAGCCACCTTTTTTTCAGAATGGGGGATGGGGGAGGGGGGGGGTCTAGGAGGGGGAAGGATATAACGAAGCAATTTGGTTTGACATAAGTACAAAATCAAATCAGAATAGTAAAAATACACATTCATTTTAAATGCTGCTTTTGTAGTCCTGCATCTCTGAACAAACAAGCATTTTCTGCGCTTTAACCTCTAGATAAGCACCACAGGAAAGCATGCGTTAAGTAAGCTAGAAAACAACAGGTTTTAACACCATTACTCTTCTCCTAGGTTTACCACTGCTATATTCTGTGAATTCAGACAAACCATTCAGCTTGTACTTCAGCCTTCTTAACTGTAAAACAGGTAAAATGCATGCTAAAGCATCCTAGAATATTTTAAAAGTTTTGAAATTGAAAGCGACTTTGAAAAGATTGGCTCTAATACCAACTACTATTTTCATAGAATACAGACTGCACTGCTAAGGGAAAAATACCCTGACTGCATAATCACTTTTAGAGCAGTGGCTTCTGTATATGTGCTAGAGGACTTTCAAAGGAAATGTCATATTTTTAAAATACATGTACCACTACCATATTTAATAGAAAGTCATCCCACATCTTTTGGCACCATGAGTCTTTGGAGCCTTGGCATAAAAGCATTTGGTTTTGTACTAGGCTACAATCACTCTGCAGGAGCTGTCAGGATTTATCACATCAAAAATCCATACACTAAAAAAAAAAAAAGAGTGGTTGTCCAAAGAGGATTTGGTACTTTAGAGACATTAGAATCTATTTTGTTAATAACACCTATTTGTGCACTTGGTCTTTGTGGCTCAGCGTGATCATATTGAAGTATTGCCCATTCTCTCCAAGAGGCTTTTGTTGTGGCACTTCAAGGGCAGATCCTCAAACAACAGTGAGTGTTCAGGAACAGCCAAATTAGAGAGGTTCGGGTGCTAGGAGCCACATCATACCCCAACACCACTGTTAGGATTTACTCACAGTGCATCAATGTCTAGTTGGATATTTTTGCACAACCTGATTCAGTATCAAGTTGAGAGCATCAAATCATGTAGTGTCCCAGGCTCGGAAGAACTGTTAAGTGGCAACAGGGTTTTTCAATGTGAGGTTGTCAGAGATACCAGCAAAAGCCATCTGAGAAGTGTTCACTGACCCATGCAGTTCACAGGGATGAGGCCACATGCAAAGGTGTTTGCATGCGAGGAACCAGCATAGCTTAGTAACTCGTCTTTGTGAACATGTATCAGGACAAGACCTTTCTCAATGACTTTCCAGTATCTGATTTGAAATCTACACAGCCCTATTTAAAAAAAAGAATGAAGATATATTCTTTAATATGCTCTTTAATATTCTTTAATATGCTCTTTTTAGATGCCAAAAAACATAGGCTCTTGAGCGATAAATTATTTTCTTGAGGAATAATTAAACCATCCTTCAGTGAAAAACTTGTGTGATTGTTTCTTTAAAATAGAAGGCTTCTGTTTTACAAAAGGCTTTAGGCTCAGCAGTCTTTCAGTACGAAGTTATAGATATAGAAGGAAAACTCAAAACAAAACAACCCACCCAACAGTCATGGAGAAGAGCAAGGTTTCTGCCCTCTGAAACTACAAGAACTACTAAATATAACACCATTATGCGAGTTGTATGTAGAACTGCAATCCTACTAAGTGCATCAATAGCAAAGACTGTCAACATCCTACTGAAAATATTTCAAAACAAATTACGGTATCAGTAAATCACATTCAACCTTCATTGCCACATATACATTTGCCTTGAAGTTAGAAACGCAGAAACAAGGAGCTTAACACGAACAGGTATTCAACTAAGAAGGTTAAGTGAAGAACACACAAATAAAGGCAATGTCCTGAAACAACTGAAGCATAAAAAGCAAAAAACCAAACAAGGCTTGTTTTAAGTACAGTTCAAAACTGTTGAAGTCTATCTAAAGCAGCAAAAGATGGATGGATTTCTGGGGGAGGAAAGGAACAGAAATCACGCATTTCCATTGAATTGTTTCAAACTAAGGGCATTGTACATTTTTCTAAGATGTATTAGACTACAGGACTCTGTCACTGAACCCATGGAAAATCCATGCTGCCATGTTACAATATTGGTTTTCTATCCCATTGTGTATGTGGCATTCACCATTAGCAAGAATTCAGAGTGACATCAAACCAAGACCAGAGCTTTGTTACAAAGAAGACACATTGCTGTGAGAAACAAAAGATGTTAAGTGCAGATCTTCCATGACACGCATGGCAGATCATAATATTAGAAGTTAGCAAGAGAGAGAGAAAGACACAGTCAAGCACTGGTCTTTCCTTGGGGCAATCTCAAACAAGAGGTGAAATATTAATCCCCCTGAAAGTCAAGTGAGATTTTTACCACTGACTTCAAGGAAATAGGACCTTGGTTTCTTAGAACTAATAGTATCTTCTCTGTCCAGTAAAAAACAAAAATTAAAAAAAGAAAATAAAAAATCTATATAACCAATCCCTATTATATAAAAAGCTGGTTTATACCACTCTAGCAGTGTACGCTTTGTATTCTTTAACAACAATTCTGAACCAGTGCCAAGCCAGAAGAGCCAGACTCAAGAGAATGTCTTTTTCTAGATGTATTAATTTTGATGAAAATAATATCTACTACTCTCCTGTATTAAAAGATTTCAGCTATGCAGCTTTCAGAGTCAGCTTTCATTTCTTTTTATGTTAATATGCTTTTCCTTCTGAGCTAGCTATATATATTCCTTTCTTTCAGCTACCAATTCGTTAGCCCAAGATTAACTGATAGCCCTGGACCATCAGCCCACTGAAATGAAGGATCTCCTTGCAGAACACAAATGAAATCCAAAGATGGTAAACATACACCAATCAGATTAAGCCAAATCTGGGCATACTACACATATCAATACCTTGGCAGCACTGCTGCCATATGGTTATGCTTTTGTTTAAAACATTTTTGTCAAGTTTGTTTCAAAGCTAATAGCCTTTTTGGTACAACATCTGCTTCTCTAGAGCCCTAAGGTCAGAAACACCTTGCAAGATGGCTTGAAGAAGAGTGAAGTAGGACACCACAGTCTACTATCTATCTTACAAGTCAACAACTATGGGTTTGTATCCATGTCTGAGCTTTGTGACAATTTGCAATTTTCTGCATTCTCAGATAACAACAGCAAGAACAGCAAAAATAGTCCTCCAAAGTGCAACTAACTTAAGAAAACCTTTTTCAAAGTTGTGCTGCTTTTCCCATGCCCCACCAGTCCCTGCCAGAGGGGGGAAAAAAAAAAAAAGGGTGTGCTGTGTAAGAAAGAGTTTTAATATAACCTTAATTCAAATTTCAGTTCAAAGACTTGGATCACTGCTTATCACTCTCAACTATTCTTTGGTTTAAAATCCTGAAATATTTTAAAGTAAGTCCACTTAGCCACTTATCTCTACTGAAAAGATGTGAGTAACTTGTTCCGCAGTTCGTGAAACAGACTGTGCTGTAAGCAAAGTGCTGCACATCCTGCTGTTTATCTCAAGGTTATGCTGAGCGTCACCATCAAACAAGTTACTTGGCCCACGTTTAGTTGAATATTATTTCCCAGTGTAGTACTTAGTGTTATGAACAGTTTCCAGGTATTCCCCAGAAACGTGGTCAGGGCTTTCCTAGTTCCCATGGCAACACTAAAAGACCGATATTGAAATGCTAATTAGCTAATTGCTCTGTTTGTTTTCTTTAAACTACCTGGGAACAACCGGCCCCCCACCCCTCCACGCTGCCACTCTGAGACTAACATGCAAATAGAAACCCCTTAGGATCATGGGAGTATTTTTAGGAGGGAAAAAAGAATATAAATCAGAAACTGAACACAGTAGAGAAATCCAGGCAAATGCCCTAGCTGAGGAAGAGGGAAACACATCCCCTGATTGACTTTTAACTGTCGCCATCACCTAAGAAGGAACAGACTAGATTAGGCTCTGAGAAGTAGGGTGATAGAGAGACAGAGAGCCCTGGTGCTGCCACCAAGGAAGGGGCGGGGACAGCTGTTGTTCTGGACTTCAGCAACAGACTCTGCACACCACGCCTCCTCATCCTCGGGCCACCGGTGTGCCACAAGGAAAGGAGAAAGGACAGCTGCTGCTCGGGATTCCAGTGACCGACTCTGCACGCCGCCTTCCTTCTGGCTGCCTGGAAAAGCTACGACTGCGGGGGCGAGCTCTGCGTCGAGCCCCCTGCCCAGCTGATCTTTTTAATAAAGAGCTGAACATTAATAAAGGCATTAGCCCTATTCATTTCAATTTGGGGGCTCGTCCGGGATAGCCACGCCCGAAGAGGACCCCCGGACAGCTGGACAGCTGGACCACCTGCTTCGAGGGACCCTCGGGAGTTGCTGGCTACCTTCGGACCCTAGGATCAGCGGGAGACGAGCAACACAGAGGAGCGTCGGATTGGTAAGAAAAACCGGGAGACGAGCGAATGAGTGAGTGAATGAGACGGGGGCCGGCAGCTCGGACCCCCGAAGTGAGAGGGACCCGCTAGTACCGCGTTTCCGGACTCCTGCGAAGGGGCCGGCCGGGAACGGGGGGAAGCGAGTGGAATAGAGGAGCGACTGAGGCGTCTCCTTAGAAGTAAAGCAGGCCCTCCTCCGAGCGTGTGGAGGTGCCCTATGGGCAAAGTAAGTCCCTGGCAATCAGGGCAAGGGGAATACCTCCAGACGGGTAGGTGGGATGTGGAGGTCCTAGAGGACATGTCCCCGGCCCCGGCAGGATGGGATAGGACGGCAGGTGGGATGTCCCTGGCAGGTAGGGCGGGGTGTCCTAGCAGGCAGGAGTGACATGTACCTGGCAGACAGAGAGCATATCCCCAACAGGCAAAAGGCATGTCCCCACCAGGCAGGAGAGGATAACAGGGCAGGTAGGATGTCCATGGCAGGCATGGATGGAGGTCCCCGTCAGAGCAGATAGGGGAATGGCCATGGAAGGCAGGGCAGGATGTCCCCGTCAGAGCAGGCACTAACCCGAGTAAGCAGAAAGGCAGGAAGGCAAGCAAGCTAAACCTAGTAAGGTCAGGCAAGGGGGCTTGGCCGGAGTTCGAGTGTAAGGCTCGGCAGGACGTTCGACCTTACCTCGGCAGGAAGACCAAGCTTCCCAAGCCTAGTAGGAGAGTCAGGCAAGGGGGCTTGGCCGGAGTTCGAGTGTAAGGCTCGGCAGGACGTTCGACCTTACCTCGGCAGGGAGACCAAGCTTCCCAAGCCTAGTAGGAGAGTCAGGCAAGGGGGCTTGGCCGGAGTTCGAGTGTAAGGCTCGGCAGGACGTTCGACCTTACCTCGGCAGGGAGACCAAGCTTCCCAAGCCTAGTAGGAGAGTCAGGCAAGGGGGCTTGGCCGGAGTTCGAGTGTAAGGCTCGGCAGGACGTTCGACCTTACCTCGGCAGGGAGACCAAGCTTCCCAAGCCTAGTAGGAGAGTCAGGCAAGGGGGCTTGGCCGGAGTTCGAGTGTAAGGCTCGGCAGGACGTTCGACCTTACCTCGGCAGGGAGACCAAGCTTCCCAAGCCTAGTAGGAGAGTCAGGCAAGGGGGCTTGGCCGGAGTTCGAGTGTAAGGCTCGGCAGGACGTTCGACCTTACCTCGGCAGGGAGACCAAGCTTCCCAAGCCTAGTAGGAGAGTCAGGCAAGGGGGCTTGGCCGGAGTTCGAGTGTAAGGCTCGGCAGGACGTTCGACCTTACCTCGGCAGGGAGACCAAGCTTCCCAAGCCTAGTAGGAGAGTCAGGCAAGGGGGCTTGGCCGGAGTTCGAGTGTAAGGCTCGGCAGGACGTTCGACCTTACCTCGGCAGGGAGACCAAGCTTCCCAAGCCTAGTAGGAGAATCAGGCAAGGGGGCTTGGCCGGAGTTCGAGTGTAAGGCTCGGCAGGGCGTTCGACCTTACCTCGGCAGGGAGACCAAGCTTCCCAAGCCTAGTAGGAGAGTCAGGCAAGGGGGCTTGGCCGGAGTTCGAGTGTAAGGCTCGGCAGGACGTTCGACCTTACCTCGGCAGGGAGACCAAGCTTCCCAAGCCTAGTAGGAGAGTCAGGCAAGGGGGCTTGGCTGGAGTTCGAGTGTAAGGCTCGGCAGGACGTTCGACCTTACCTCGGCAGGGAGACCAAGCTTCCCAAGCCTAGTAGGAGAGTCAGGCAAGGGGGCTTGGCCGGAGTTCGAGTGTAAGGCTCGGCAGGACGTTCGACCTTACCTCGGCAGGGAGACCAAGCTTCCCAAGCCTAGTAGGAGAGTCAGGCAAGGGGGCTTGGCCGGAGTTCGAGTGTAAGGCTCGGCAGGACGTTCGACCTTACCTCGGCAGGGAGACCAAGCTTCCCAAGCCTAGTAGGAGAATCAGGCAAGGGGGCTTGGCCGGAGTTCGAGTGTAAGGCTCGGCAGGACGTTCGACCTTACCTCGGCAGGGAGACCAAGCTTCCCAAGCCTAGTAGGAGAGTCAGGCAAGGGGGCTTGGCCGGAGTTCGAGTGTAAGGCTCGGCAGGACGTTCGACCTTACCTCGGCAGGGAGACCAAGCTTCCCAAGCCTAGTAGGAGAGTCAGGCAAGGGGGCTTGGCCGGAGTTCGAGTGTAAGGCTCGGCAGGACGTTCGACCTTACCTCGGCAGGGAGACCAAGCTTCCCAAGCCTAGTAGGAGAGTCAGGCAAGGGGGCTTGGCCGGAGTTCGAGTGTAAGGCTCGGCAGGACGTTCGACCTTACCTCGGCAGGGAGACCAAGCTTCCCAAGCCTAGTAGGAGAGTCAGGCAAGGGGGCTTGGCCGGAGTTCGAGTGTAAGGCTCGGCAGGACGTTCGACCTTACCTCGGCAGGGAGACCAAGCTTCCCAAGCCTAGTAGGAGAGTCAGGCAAGGGGGCTTGGCCGGAGTTCGAGTGTAAGGCTCGGCAGGACGTTCGACCTTACCTCGGCAGGGAGACCAAGCTTCCCAAGCCTAGTAGGAGAGTCAGGCAAGGGGGCTTGGCCGGAGTTCGAGTGTAAGGCTCGGCAGGACGTTCGACCTTACCTCGGCAGGGAGACCAAGCTTCCCAAGCCTAGTAGGAGAATCAGGCAAGGGGGCTTGGCCGGAGTTCGAGTGTAAGGCTCGGCAGGACGTTCGACCTTACCTCGGCAGGGAGACCAAGCTTCCCAAGCCTAGTAGGAGAGTCAGGCAAGGGGGCTTGGCCGGAGTTCGAGTGTAAGGCTCGGCAGGACGTTCGACCTTACCTCGGCAGGGAGACCAAGCTTCCCAAGCCTAGTAGGAGAGTCAGGCAAGGGGGCTTGGCCGGAGTTCGAGTGTAAGGCTCGGCAGGACGTTCGACCTTACCTCGGCAGGGAGACCAAGCTTCCCAAGCCTAGTAGGAGAGTCAGGCAAGGGAGCTTGGCCGGAGTTCGAGTGTAAGGCTCGGCAGGACGTTCGACCTTACCTCGGCAGGGAGACCAAGCTTCCCAAGCCTAGTAGGAGAGTCAGGCAAGGGGGCTTGGCCGGAGTTCGAGTGTAAGGCTCGGCAGGACGTTCGACCTTACCTCGGCAGGGAGACCAAGCTTCCCAAGCCTAGTAGGAGAGTCAGGCAAGGGGGCTTGGCCGGAGTTCGAGTGTAAGGCTCGGCAGGACGTTCGACCTTACCTCGGCAGGGAGACCAAGCTTCCTAAGACTAGTAAGAATGTTAGGCAACGGACCAAGTAGGAGTTGGGGGCGAGGCTTAGCAGGGGTACAAGCCTAGAAAGTCCAACAAGAAGTCCAAAACTTAGGCTGAAGAGCAAGAGAACAGAGGACAATAGATGTGAATGTGACTATGATTTTCCTAACCAAGAAACAATGTAAAGTGTCCAGAAGGTAGTCGTGGTTTAGTTAAGAGACTAAAATTCAGGCAAGGGATTCAAAATGCTAAGTTGTGGGAATGGAGCTGTAATTGCCTGTTAGTATATTCCATTTTACATAGATACACCATTTAAAGTATTTTCTTTCCCTTTCTTTCTGAGGCCTGAAAATGGGAAGAGGTTATAGTAAAGGAGCAGATCCTTCCAAAGAAAAAGCCAAGAGGATTCCCCCTAACAGCCCCTTAGGGCAATTGTTAGACCAATGGGATTCTCTGGAAGCCACGAAGGGTCTAAACAAGAGTAAGATGATACATTACAGTATAGAAGTATGGCCGAAGTTAGAATTACAGGGAGAATGGCCATGGTATGGAACCCAAGATCAGTGGATGTGTAATCAGCTAAACCAACACCTAAAAACCCGAGAGGACCTTGATATAGAACAACTATCTTATGCAGCTTGCTGGCTGGAGAATTCTATAAATAATGAGACTGTGAGAATATGCAAGTTACAAAGAAATAGAGAAGAAGACAAAGAGAATGGAGAAGAAGAGACTAGAAAAAGAAAAAGATGGGACCCCCTTGATTACCTACCCCCTTCTGCTCCTGTTACCTCCCCAACAGTTTCCCCAGTTAATCCTTTGGCCCCTCCTATTATTCCTTTCCCCGGGTTTCCCCCCTCTATTCCAACCACCTCCCCAGTTCCCTCCTCCCCTTCTCCAACGGGAGCGCCCTTGCCTAGTGCGCCTGCCTCAACTACTACCTCCCTACATGGGGCCTTAGAAGAAGGGCCATATTGTAACACCCGATCCAAAGCACCACAGGTAAAAAGGCTCTTTCCCCTTAGGGAAGTCCCCATGGGTGGAGTAGCCGGAGGAGTTGGATTTGTAGATGCACCTCTGACAGCTTCCGAAGTCCGGGGATTTAAGAAAGAGCTAGGAAATTTAGTAGAAGACCCCGTTGGAATATCTAACCAGTTAGACCAATTTCTAGGGCCAAATATTTATACCTGGGGAGAGCTTAACTCTATTCTAAGCATTCTGTTCTCTCCAGAAGAGGTCCGGATAATCCGAACGGCAGGGGTGAAGATATGGGAAAGAGAAAATAGATTGGGGCCCCCAGGGGACCAAAAGATACCCTTAGTAGACCCCAACTGGAATCCCAACCAGGAAGAAGGAAGGCAAAACATGAGAGACTATAGGTCACTCATGATAAGAGGGATCAAAGAGTCCATCCCTAGGGGAAGCAACACGAAATTGGCCTTTGATAGTACGCAGGAGAAGGATGAGACGCCAGCAATGTGGCTTAACCGACTAAAACGAAATTTCCAGTTATATTCAAATATAGACCCAGATAGCCCAGAGGGTCAAGTCCTCTTGAAGGTCCAGTTTGTCACCAAATCCTGGCCCGATATTAGACGGAAGCTAGAAAAGATGGAGGACTGGCAAGAAAAGAATATGAATGAGCTGCTCAAAGAAGCCCTGAGAGTTTATCTAAGGAGGGAAGAGGAGAAGGCCAAAACTAAGGCTAGAATTATGGTTGCAGTTGCTCGAGAAAGTATAAGAGCAGACAGATCACCAGCACTGCCGTCTAAGTCAAGTGAGAATAGACCAGGGCCATTACCAAAAATTAGAGACCAACCAACACCATCATATGGAACAAATAAGAACTTTAATGAGTTCAGGAAACCTGAGGCCTCACAAAGCAATAGGAGGTGCTATTACTGTGGTGAGATAGGACACCTTAAAAGGAATTGTAAGAAGTTTCAGTTTGATGAGGTAATGCATAGAGAACAAGAAGTCTTAGAAGAGATTTCAAGGGGAGATGACTAGGGGTGTCAGGGGCTCTATAAGTTAAGGGACCCAATGAACCATCAAGAAGAGCCCTTGGTAAACTTTGAGGTGGGTCCCCACTATGAAGAATTTGAGTTCTTAGTTGACACAGGGGCAGATAAGTCCAGTATAAACAAGTTACCAGTAGGAATCACCATTGGGAAGAAGGTCTGTGAGGTTTTAGGGGCAGAGGGAAGACCATTTAAAGCATCTATAGTTGAGAATATAGAAATCAAGGGGAATTCAAGACAATGCTTGGCAGACTTTATCTATCTGCCCAATTTAGGGAGTAACCTCTTGGGAAGAGACTTGCAAGTCCAACTGGGGGTAGGGATCATCCCGAGGAATGGGAGGATGGTAGTCCAGGTCATGAGGCTGACCCAGAGAGACATAGAGGAAATAGACCCCAGAGTATGGGCAGAAGAGAGTAAGTGTGGATACTTGAACATCACGCCAATAAAAATAGAAATGCAAAAAGATACACCCCCTATCCGAGTCAAGCAATACCCAATATCCCCCGAGGGCAGGAGAGGATTAGCCCCAGTGATCGAACGACTATTAGAGCAAGGTATTCTAGAATCCTGCATGTCCCCCCATAACACCCCTATACTAGCCGTAAGAAAAGCAGAAGGGAAATACAGGCTAGTTCAAGACTTAAGGGAAGTAAACAAGAAGACTATTACCAGACACCCTGTAGTATCCAACCCCTACACCCTTTTAAGCCAAATTCCAAGGGAACATGCCTGGTTCACAGTTATAGATTTGAAAGATGCCTTCTGGGCATGCCCGCTGGCAGAGGAATGTCGTGACTGGTTTGCATTTGAGTGGGAAGATCCTGACAGAAGGAGAAAGCAACAGCTAAGATGGACACGCCTCCCACAGGGGTTTACAGAATCCCCAAACCTCTTTGGGCAAGCACTAGAGGAACTACTAGGGCAGTTCACCCCTGAAGAAAACACTCAGATCTTACAGTATGTAGATGACTTATTAGTATCTGGAAATGAGCGAGACCGGGTAAAAACCACTAGTGTTCGACTCCTAAATTTCCTGGGGGAAAACGGTCTAAAAGTATCCCAAGAAAAACTACAATTTGTAGAATCTGAAGTGACTTACCTAGGTCACATAATTGGAGGAGGGTATAAGAAACTAAGTCCCGAGAGAATCTCAGGTATCCTATCTATCCCAGCTCCCAAAACTAAGAGAGATGTAAGGAAGCTACTAGGCCTGGTTGGTTATTGTAAACTGTGGTTAGATCAATACACCAAAAGCGTGAAGTTCCTTTATGATAAATTAGTAGACTCTGAGCCTGTAAAGTGGACAGAAGAGGATGAGGAACAGCTACGAGGCTTGAAAGATAAACTATCCTCAGCACCCGTTCTAAGCCTACCTGACCTTAAGAAAGAGTTTAATCTGTTTGTGAGTACAGAAGGGGGAATTGCATATGGGGTATTAACCCAGGAATGGGGAAGACAAAAAAAACCAATTGCCTACCTCTCAAAACTATTAGACCCAGTAGCCAGAGGATGGCCAACTTGCCTACAAGTAATTGCAGCTGCAGCTATCCTGATAGAAGAAGCCCAAAAATTGACTCTGCAAGGGAAAATTAAAGTCCACACCCCCCACGATCTCAAAACAGTGCTAAGCCAAAAAGCTCAGCAGTGGTTGACTGACTCCAGAATATTGAGGTATGAGATCATCTTAATGAACACAGGGGACTTAGAGTTAGTCACCTCCAAATGTCTAAACCCTGCACAATTTCTTACCGGAGAACCCCTAGCAGATCTAGAACATGATTGTGTTGAACTCATAAATCTACAGACCAAAGTGAGAGAGGATTTAGAAGATGTACCCTTGCCATACGGGAAATCCCTTTTTATAGATGGGTCCTCAAGAGTAGTAGAAGGGAAAAGAGCCTCAGGATATGCTGTCATAGATGGGGAAGACATGAAAGTCATGGAAAAAGGGAAACTGCCCTCGAACTGGTCAGCCCAGTGTTGTGAAGTCTATGCTTTGAAAAGAGGATTAGATCTGTTAAAGGGAGATCAAGGAACTATTTACACAGACTCGCAATATGCGTTTGGGATCATCCATACCTTTGGAAAAATTTGGGAGGAACGTGGCTACTTAAACTCCAAAGGGAAGAACCTAGTACATGAGAAACTGATAAAACTAGTATTAGAATCCTTACAAAAGCCCGCAGAGATAGCTGTGGTGCATATAAAGGGACATCAGAAAGGACACACACGTGAAGAAAAGGGAAACCGATTAGCAGATCAGATAGCTAAAGAAGCAGCCTTAGACCCAAGAAACCCAGTAAAAGCTTTTAAAATAGAAGTAGGACCAAGTAGAGAAAGAAAAAAGGAAGAGCCGAGGTTCAGTGAAAAAGAATTAAAAACAATAAAAGAACTAGAATTACATCAAGGGAAACAAGGAGAATGGTTAACTCCTGATGGGCGTAGGTTCCTAAATAAAGCCCTAGCTCAAAGAGTGCTAGTAGAGTTACACGAATTGACCCACTGGGGAATCCAAGGTTTGTGCGACCACTTCTTACGGGAAAATTTATGCCTTGGAGTTTATGATCTGGCGAAAGCAGTCACAAGAGGGTGTGCGATTTGCCTGAAAACTGACCAAAAGGTAATGAGAAAAATTGCGTATGGGGGAGGAAAAATTGCTTTGAGACCTTTTCAAAACATACAAGTAGATTTCACTGAAATGCCCTCTGTGCAGGGGTACAAACATTTACTAGTGATCGTAGATCATCTCACTCACTGGGTGGAGGCCTTCCCAACCAGAAAAGAAACTGCACAGGAAGTGGCAAGAATAATCCTAGAAAACATCATACCACGATACGGCCTGGTCAATAACATTGACTCGGACCGAGGCCCACATTTTGTTGCTCAAACTTTGCATCAAGTAACAAAAGCCCTGGGGATAAGGTGGAGATTACACACCCCATGGCATCCTCAGAGCTCTGGAAGAGTAGAAAGGATGAATAGAACCCTTAAAAATGTGTTAACTAAATTAATTGAAGAAACAAAAATGAATTGGCTCAGGTGTTTACCTCTCGCTCTCTTGCGCATCAGAACCAGACCTCGGTCCGACATGGGGGTCTCTCCATATGAAATGATGTTTGGACTCCCTTTTTTTAATCACCCCTTTCAGTACAGCAGATTATCTGGAAGGGGAGGCAGCAACCCAGAAATATTTAGAGGTCATAGGAAAATCCCTAGAAGGCCTCCGAAAGAAGGGGTATCTTCCCCAAACTTCCCCTCTAGACACCAATGCGCACAACATCAGTCCTGGGGATTGGGTGTTGATAAAGTCCTGGAACACTACTACTCCATTAACCCCCAAATTCGAGGGACCTTTCCAGGTACTACTCACCACACACACTGCAGTGCGGACCCAAGAAAAAGGCTGGACCCACGTCACCAGAGTCAAAGGACCAGTGCCACCCCCGGACGCCGGACCAGACCCAACAGTGCCACCTGCCTCCTCTTGTGCATGGACAGTAATTAAGAAACCAGAGGACCTAAAATTAACTTTAAGGAAGACTTGCTAGAGACTGATATACAGTAAGGTGTTAAGAACTGTTTCTGAGTTAAAGTACCATAGAAAAGGTTTAAGTACTTGGTAATTGTTTAATAAGACTAAGTGTCCTTTAGCAAAAGGAGTTACAACTTGGTTCCTAAAGAACAATAGAATTACCCTCAGGCCTGAGTGAAAGCATACAAATGTCAAAAGAAGTTAGCCCTCAAAAGCCAAAGACTGTAAGTTGATGCGGGCTTAAGCCCGATCAAAGAAATAGAGGAGGGATTTGTTATGAACAGTTTCCAGGTATTCCCCAGAAACGTGGTCAGGGCTTTCCTAGTTCCCATGGCAACACTAAAAGACCGATATTGAAATGCTAATTAGCTAATTGCTCTGTTTGTTTTCTTTAAACTACCTGGGAACAACCGGCCCCCCACCCCTCCACGCTGCCACTCTGAGACTAACATGCAAATAGAAACCCCTTAGGATCATGGGAGTATTTTTAGGAGGGAAAAAAGAATATAAATCAGAAACTGAACACAGTAGAGAAATCCAGGCAAATGCCCTAGCTGAGGAAGAGGGAAACACATCCCCTGATTGACTTTTAACTGTCGCCATCACCTAAGAAGGAACAGACTAGATTAGGCTCTGAGAAGTAGGGTGATAGAGAGACAGAGAGCCCTGGTGCTGCCACCAAGGAAGGGGCGGGGACAGCTGTTGTTCTGGACTTCAGCAACAGACTCTGCACACCACGCCTCCTCATCCTCGGGCCACCGGTGTGCCACAAGGAAAGGAGAAAGGACAGCTGCTGCTCGGGATTCCAGTGACCGACTCTGCACGCCGCCTTCCTTCTGGCTGCCTGGAAAAGCTACGACTGCGGGGGCGAGCTCTGCGTCGAGCCCCCTGCCCAGCTGATCTTTTTAATAAAGAGCTGAACATTAATAAAGGCATTAGCCCTATTCATTTCACTTAGAGTTTACTAACAGCATTAGAGGAGCAGAGCAAAGAAGCCTTAACAGAAGCATTGTATTGTCCTAGTCCAGCAGTTAATGAAATCTGAACTTTCTCCTACAATAACAATTAATGACACTACATTTTCAGTAAAACTGACAAAGCACCTCTACTCCCTAGAGGATCAGATCCAGGATGATCATTTCTGGGTTTTGTTTGCCTCTTCCCACCCATGCCTTTATTCCTGCATTTAAATATGAGAGTGAGAAAAAATATTACTAACTTCCCACTTGGCTTGGTTTCCAGCTTCAGCAATGAAAAATCACCAACTTTTTGATGTTCATGTAAACATTAACATAGACTTGTAACATGATTGAGATTTCAAGCAACAAAACACTTGCAAAATGCAACCTCAGGGAAAGAAATTGAAAATTTGTATCTAAAGCAAGCCCTCGCCCTGCTAAACCAAAAAGCAGCTGGTGGAGTGATTTATGGGTATATGCGAGTTGTGGCTTGGTAATGAGCTGTGCTGGAGGATGACTCAGCTGAGGAGTGAGTTATCTGAGCTGGAAAAGAGAAAGCTGAACCGTAGATAAAGTTCTTAATCAGAAAAGGCTGGTTGGTTGGCGTTTTTGTCCTTGATTGTCCTTGATTGATTGTCCCTGGCAACCTGCTAATTATGACTTTTAAAGTATTCTCAAGATAAAATACTTCAGCAAACAATAATATATTTTGCAGGCAGTTTTCACCTAATTAAAACAAACAAACAAACAAAAACCAACAACAAAACCAAACTGAACAAAATCCCCAAGAACAAATCCAGGGACTTACCAAATTCTAAGAAAGAAAAGTGAATTACACAAAAGAAAGCAAAGTCTTTACGAAGGTCATTAAAATTGCTCTTAATGCCTTTTATTTCCCATGGGTTTATTTTTATTTTTAAGCTCATTTTAAAGTGTGCTTTTGAAACCAATAACATATACTGATATAGTGATACTTAATAGAACTTTCTCCAGTTGGTATCAGACAGCACTAGGAATGCATAAAGTTTAGTCTAGTAGTCTCATAGGCTAATTTTAAGGAAGTTCGGATCAGAAAATAGGTAAGGTCCACAGGCTTGCTTCATGACTCAGATTGCAACCACAGGGAAAAAAAACAAGAGGCAAGTCATAACAGCAGACTGACCTTAGCCCTGAGAAAGCTCAAGAGTGCTGAGGATACTGAAATAGAGAATTGCATGAGAATACTCCTATCTGTCATGGTTTCTTGTAATAACTACAGACAAAAGACTTTGCAAATATTTCAGGCTCCATGCTATGTGTCCCCAGAGAGCTGCACGGTAAAGCACAACTTCTGAGAGGTGAAGGGCACAAGGAGGCAAGAACCTAGGGGGAAGGTGTTCAGCGGTCATGAAACATGCAGCCAGACCATGAAGATCCACCCCTTTAAGCAGTGATGAAACAACACAGGATTCAAAAAGTTATTTTGAAATGTCACTTATCAAACATAGGAAAACAAGCAAGAACAGTCTTGGGAAGTCTAGGAATAAGACAGACCCAGCAATGCTCCAGTCTGGCACACATCTCTCAAGAAGTGCTTTATGAGGGCTGTGACCAAAAAAAAAGCCTCTTAAATGTACAGGTTTTTATGCTAATCTTGTGATTTGAAATCCTGAGTCACCCACTCTAAATGCCAGGAATTCACAGTGCTTTATGTATAGGCAACTAAAGAGACACACAAATCTTGCAAGACTTCTGTATTTTCCAGATATGAATGGTACAAACTTCTAAAATAATTACCAAGAACCTGAGCTACAGTCTAATTTTTACAAGCATGTTAAAAAATCCCAACTAAATACAATTTGCTTAATGTTACTTTCTACCACATAATTTCATTTATGCAACACTGATTCATCGAGTTCTTATTTTTTTTATGAAGATCAAAGGAAAAGAGACTGCAGTCTTATTACCAAAAGAACTATGCTTCAGCCTGAAAAGATCTATCATTTAGCACCATTCTACAGAATAATTGGTTTTTATCTTTTTGTTTTCATTGCTCCTTGCATGCAGGGTACTGAATTTACAAGACCACTCCTTGTTTGCAGTAAACTAAAGCAGAACAGCAGAACTACAAAACATCTAAAAATTGAAACGTGTCCTTTTTCCTTCCATGGACATACATATACAAAACTCTGAACAGGAGAAACATGCTCTCTATTGTTACCTACAGAAAGAACTGTAAAAAATTACTGTTGACAAGGATAAAATTGCAAAGGCAACACCTGCTCAAAAAGAGACCATTCAGGAGATTTACTGCTTCAGAAATCTACGATGGAAGTAAGTTAAGATAGATAATGGCTAGTCATGGTATGTATGAAAAAGTGACTGATTATACATTGCTCCAAACCACTGGTTTTCATTAGTGACATAAATCAAGGTTAGGCAGTAGCTCAGCAAGTCTTAAAAGACAATAAAAAATACCAGTAAAAAAACTGGCAGCCAGATTTAGCAGAGAATGTTGTGTCCAGAAATACCAGATGCCTTTATAAAAATAAAGTATGTTTTGCTAAGCAATGTCTGTAAAGTTTTTGCAGCCAAATGGAGCTTGATCTTTAACAACTGAGCAACAGAGGTCCTTATTATTTAATTAAACACTCCTCTTAGCTGACGTTTATTTAAAAGTCTAAAATGAAGTGATTTTGCTGCAAGGCAAGTAGATGAAATGGAAAGGGTTTATTCATATAAGGCTAAGAGCCATGAACGAAACAATGATTTTAGCATAAAAAGAATCTGCTGCTAAACAAAAAGTTACTGTGGAACATTACATCCAGACTAGTTGATTTAACAAAATGGCCTTTTGATTTGAAAATAATTTCTGCACCACACTTATGGAAGGACATTTTGCTCTTGTTTCCATTTGTGGTCACTACTACTCACATCCATGAGGACAGCGTCCCTCCATCAGGCATTAGCACATCTACCAATAATTCTTAGACAATGATTGAAAAAAAAATCTGATTTGATTTGGCAGGTACATCGTGGACTTTTCAACTACTCCTTTTATTTATACAATGTCCCACTCTCTATTAAAAATACTGCAACATTCCAAGATGTCACGTGCTCTTCATACAAACACAGAAATCATTTTGCAGATAATGGGACTAAGTAGATGCCTTTGAAGCCAACAAGCCTATTTCCTCAAGCACAAACACCATTATTTTTAATGCCCAAGCAAAACTGCTGCGGCGCAGCAGCAGCACGCAGCTGTGTGCTGGGTGGGAGCAACAGAAGAGGTGCGACAGCTCCCCCGGGACCCTGAACCTCCTAAGCAGTCACCGAGCGATCAACGTAGAAAAGACGAGATGGGCCTTGCTTGCTTATCCGAGGATCATTTATTATGCCAAAAAGGCAAAACAAATAGCGCCTATAACCCGAATATACAGCAGAGGCAAAGACCAAGACACAAACAGGGCAGTAGGTTTTAAGGGACAGGATTTAGGATGGAGCTTGGGACTAGGAACCAATAGCAGAGTGGCAGGGGAGGAACATAAGGCAGGGATTACAATGTTCTAACCAATAGGGAGTTCCTGGGGAAGGGAACAGTCTAACTAAACCAATGGGGCAGCAAGGGATACATACATGACAAGGAATCCCCTGGAACAAGGGGTAGGTATGAGGGAGGACTGACAGCAGGGACTGAACCAATGCCTCAGGGGAGGGGGGGGTACAAAACCAACTATTGAAAACAATAAAAAAGAAAACACACCACAACACAAAACCTCAAACTAAGTGCCTGATTTCCTGAAATCCCTCATGCTGCAGCTGAACCCATCCTTCATCTTTATCTCTGAGCACCAGCCATCTGGTGCATGAGGAATAAACCAACCAAGGTAAGCTTCTGGAGGGCACTCTGCAAAGCACTACTGGACCCCTGACTGGAGAAAAGGTGTCCCCTGGTGAAAGACCATGTGCCTGCAAGAGCACATGCCAGTGGCCATGCACAGCCACTTCAGGGAGTGTTCCTCCAACTTCCCACCACACAAACAGGGAAGAGAGACCCTCAGACATTTGCCAGGTCTCCACGTTGCCATTTTCCTACAGTGCCCCTGTTGCAGCAGGGAGACACACCAGTTTTTTTGGCGCTCCGTGAGGCAGGCGGGTCTGCAAAACTGCAGACATGCAAAATTGGCACAATTTCATTTGGAAACAAACCAAAGAGAAACTCTGTGGATCATCCAAAACAATACCAGAGAGAAACTGGTATGCATTTTGGAGTCTCTAAAGAGCATAATTTCATGAAGCATGCAAGTCCTAATAAGCACAAAAAGGAAATAACCAGGCACTGTCATAACAGGAAACCTACCAAAGACCTGCCTAAATTGGAGCTGGCTGGGAAGTGAGCTATTGTCAGGAACCCATTTCAGACACTGCTATTGCTGATTACCTTGAGCAAGCATGGCATAATGGCCAAAAAAACCCCAAACCAAGGAGACTGGTTTGTTTATTTTGTAGGAAGAAGATCAGAAACAATTTAAATCTTAAACATGCATGTCCTAAAATATGTCACTGTTCCACTAAAGTGGACAGAAATAGTAATATTTCAAGTTAAAGGATGGTTAGAAGTAAGTATAAATACACAAATGCACATCTCTCTTAGTGCTCCTGACTGGGGATACACATACCTTGCTGAGAGCATTATAGTGTAATTTACACAGGGTACATAATTTTCACTTCCTTTATCAAAGAACTTTTCTGTCAAACTACTACATTGCAAATTTACTACTAAATTTGCTTTGACATTTGGGAACTTTTTTTTTTTTTTACTTTTTTTTTATGTTTGGAGGATGGAACAAGGGATCATTTTACTGCCAGCTGGTATACTCATCTACAATTTATGAATGGTACCGGACTTGGGTTGGTCCTATCTACAGGTTTGTTCTTCATAATTTTCCAAGTGGCACTAGCATTATTCATCTGCACTGAACATGCTTTGTTCCACAAAAACTCTTTACAAAAGGTTTTTAATCCTGCTAATGTAGTTTCAGTTCCCTGATTCCAGCCATCCTGGAAATTCATGTGTATCACAGCACACAGCTCCATCCGGCTTTGAGATGAAATTGGGCTATCTGCCTGCACCAATTTGGAACTGACTTATTTCCCTTCAATGGCGTGACATGGCTGAGGCTAAAAAAAACTCCCAACTGCAACAAATCTGAGGCTTCCCCTAAAGGAAAGGTAGTTAAAGGCACAGGTAGCATAGCACTAACTAGATACTTGCTAAACCTCCTCTCTCATTTACCTTTTAATAGCCTGTCTCATGGCCCATTTTTCATATTGTAACCATATATCTTCATGCTAAAGAAATCAATTCATATTTTGTCTACACTATAAGTTAAAAAATTAACACTAAAACACAAACATATCTGAGCAAATAAAAGCATAAAACTATGGATATTTCCCAGTATGAGTCAGTGTGGATGTGGGAATTTCTAACTAGAGACAAAGCAGCAAAAACAAGAACATGCCAACAGAGAGTTGGTGTTGCTCCCTGGTAGTCAGCAGTAAGGACATCTTTTACCATTTAGAAATCATGCCAGTTCCATTATTTGGATCTGAAAACTTGCTGTGCAGACTATGGGGCAAGCAGGGAAATCTAGACGTAGATACTTATTTCTTTCATGTTCCCTGTGTGCAATAGCAAGGCTTGGTGTATCAAAGCTCCATACAGAAGGCTCATTATGTAAGTGACAACTATAATATTAAACTGAATAGAATGATAATATAATTCAAGAAATCTAATTGCTACTGTGCAGGAAATTCATTTTCTAACAATACAAAGCAAAAGCTGTCTCAATCACTAAAAAAATCCACCCCTTATAATTTTCTTTCATTTTCAATTTTATAAAAATGGCCTTAACTCCTCCTAGAGACATCAGCACTTAACTAGTCAATCAATCACCAGAATTAATCACCACACCTGCTGTCTCCATTGTTATTCCTTAAAGGAAAGAATAAGTACAGGAAAACATGTACTGACTAGAATCCACCAGAGGCAAATTAAAAAAAGAAAACAAAAGCAAAAGAGTATTCTAATTACTAAAATGAAATGCCTTTTGAAAACTGTAAATGAAAATTATTCCATCAGAAGAAAAAGAAAAGTTGCAAAATTTACAAATATAATGTATTAATTCGGCACAAAATAAAAATAATTTGAATGTAATATTTATCTGAAAATTAAAACCCAGCTCTCAATAACTCTTTATGTTCATTATTGTCAAAATACCTTGCCAAGGTAACCACTATCATTATTCTTACTTTACAGATGGCAAAACTGCAAAGACCTCAGCAGTATCAGAAATCTTCAAATTAATAGAAAAGCTGGAAAAGTAAGTAATATCTCTCATCTCTAGTGCAGAGTTTTGATTTTAGACTTGACCATTGAAACATTAAAGAACAATTTCTCAATATTCTGTAATAACATCAAGCATTGAATATAGACCTATATTCCCAAGTTTAATATTCTACTATTCTCACCTCTTAACAGAGAAAAATCATCTAAGACAAGGAAGGGAAGTATAGAAGTATTTCATAAATTTTCTACCAGCACGACCTTTCCAGATCCCAACCACAAATGAAAAGAATCATTACAATCATTAATTAACTGTGCTCCACAGTTGCTCCTTGTCTTCATTTGTAGGTTTAATACTTCTTTGTAGATATGTCGCCATGGACCAAATTCATCTGAGAAATGTCATGATTAACACACAAATCCCTGACAATACGTGGTGGGTTTCTATTTATTTATGACAATAAGGCAGAAATTTTCTATGCCTGTGCACCAGCAATTCTCCTAGTGCCTCTGACAGGAGTCAAGAGTCTGCATCCCATAGCAGCGTATCTCCAAATGATTTAAACAGAACTTACAAGTGGAGATGGCCTTCTACACAGGTGGAATAAAAGCTAGCACCGCAAAGAAGGCAGCATTTCATCTTAGTTTTGCAGGATATGCTTCTGAGACAATACACAAAACAATCCTTGTTTTAGAGTTCACTCTGTGACATAACCGCAGAATTCGTGTTTTGATCTGCAATCTTTCACAAGCAGGATCTATCCAGCTCTGTGAGACAGTCCACACAAGGGCCTGGGACTCAGTGTGCCAGCAGCAGCATCCAGGGACAGTGTCCCACTCAGCAGTGAGTTGAGCCTTGCAGGTTCCCACAGGGACTGTCACGCAGGTCTCCCCACAACCTCCCCAACGGCAGGGATTGATGCAGCCATTATCCAATATCATGTGCAACTGAGAACAGCAATGGACTTTTTGACCTCAATGGGCTGCATAGCATCTCATCTTTATTTCATTATCACAGCAGATGACTGTGAAGAAATAGCATGCACAGCACTTTTAAAGTCAACGGCACCTTAGTTTATGAGTCAACTCAGATATACTCTTTTACAATCTCCTAAGCCTGCTTCTTCTAGAAGGAAATCGTTTGTATAACCACAAACAAAATAATATTTTTAAAGTGTACCATGTTTTTTTCCATATCCTCACAACAAAAACTACATTTCCTATTAAAAATCTAAATTGCATAATACAATATCATGCATGCTTTACTGCAAAGCACAGGCAACACAATGGTACAAGAAAGGAACAACTCTGTTACATGAAAAAAGCAGTATCTAAATAACCCAGAAAACATTTCTTTCACCAGCATCAGTTTTCTAAGAGAAAGACATAATGCAATTTTTTTCATTTCAGCGTTTTAATACAGTGCAGTATTTTGAGATAAATTTAACACTTCAGAATATCTAAATTTTCACTGCTTTTACCTCTTTGGGATTTTCAGTAGGACAAAAAAATTACACTGGTCTGGTGACGTGACATGTTATGTGGCAAATCTTTTTAAAGCAGAGTTTTGGTGACTTTACTGAACTACTTTCTACTTTGCCATAAACATCACAGCAACAATAACATAGGTGCTATCTGCAAATGGGTAATGTGAAGGTGTTTAATAAGATTCTTCAGAAATAAGAAACTAGGTAGGTAGATCCAACACCAGACTCCATTTCCCCATGATTCCTCTATCTTTAACTAGGAGTGAGACTGAAGGGCTGCACATACCATTAACTAAAAATGAACAGGTTATGGGAATGTGTCAGTTCCGCTGGAGGATGCACAAAGTTAGTTGAATTTAGACAAGTTTTCTTTTCATGCCAGTGAATGCTCTTTTTCAAAAAACAAAACCATGTCTCACTTCCTGATCCTGCTGCTGGGCAGGGTATCCTGCTACAGGGTGGAGCATTAAATTGTTCAAGAAAAACGTTGGCTGGCAGCCAGTGGAAATTTCATGCGCTATGGATCATGCTTCTATTCTACTATGATTCATCTGCTTCAGCAGCCACTGGTGATGGGTATATGTGGCATGTGCCACAGAATATATTTTCTACTACAGTAAAATTTGCCTACAGACTATTTTGTTCTTTCCAATGTGTTTCGTCTAGGCTTATCTAGAGACAATAGGAGGTTCTAGCAGCTATTTCAAGGGCAGTTATGGAGTTAACCTCTTAAATTAGTAACCAATAGTGTAACATGGGAAAACAAACTGCAACTGGAAATTGAGGCTTGGGAGATTCAGGCTGGTATTTGGGGGAAAATAACTCCAGCAAGAAGCCATCTGGAGAACCTGGAATAGGTTAAATTGTCATCCTTGGAGGTTTTCAGACTACACTTAGACAAAACTACGGCAGGCCCAAGGATTATTCTGCCTTGAGAGGAATATTGGACTAAATGTTCTTTCTAGCCAATACTCTATGACTCCACAATTTTATGTAACCCCAATCAGTGTTTCTGGTTAGTCTGAGTCTCCAACGTGAATAAGAAGGTAATTTCTGTCTTGAACTGTGTCAAAAATCCAGATGTTTAAACACCTCTAAGTGGCAACAAGTCACTGCATTGTGCATCACAACATAATATAAATACAAAATCAAGACATATATTTAAATCTTTATATAAATATTTACATAATGTATAAATATTTTATAAACAAATACATATAAAATCAGAGCCTCAGGTGGTAATTTGCAAGGTTTCCAAAACTTTTAACCAGATTAAATCAAAATAAATGAGGTGCTGAAATAAAAATGACAGGCAACCCTTTGTTCATCTGGCATAACGGAAAAAGACATGAGCTTCTACAAGCATCAGCCTGAATCTGTAGGATTAATTTCCTTCAACCAGCCTTGGAGTCAACCTTGTCACCTTTTGCTTCAGACTACAAGCTGGATTCTTCTCATCTTCCCTAACACATTCATGTATTTAAAGAGGAAAAATCACCCTCAAACTGAAGCCATGACTTACAAATTTTTCACACTAATGAGAAAGCACAAGAACAGAAAGAGTGTCACTAGTACATAGAAGAGGGTACTGTGATATTATAATAATGAACAAAATATTAGCATAGGTTTTCCATAGATATATCACAGGTTTTTTTTTTTTCTTTTATATTCAAAATTTACATTACCTCCTCTTTTATTACGCATTTACTTACTCTCCAAGACTAAGTGAGAAGATGGGATAGGAAGCCCAACTACTGTACATCTTGTTTGGGATTTATGTGCATATGCAACTTCATATTCTTTTAAACCCAGTAATCTTATAACTATGTGTCATTGATTGTGCTTTCTATTGCTGAATGAACTTTTTTTAAATGCATGAAGACAGGCACACTGCTGTTCTGACTGAAGTCAACAGGAGTTACCAATGGATTTCATTTGAAGTCGGATTAGGACTTCTGTGAAAAGCTTATATATAGAGAACCATGTACTGTAAAAATGTAATCCTTTAGGGAAAAAAAGTCATTTATAAAAGCCTTCCTGTGAAGAAAAAAAAAGCACACTATAGACTTAGGTAATCATTTAACAAGCTCAACAGCTGAAAGTAAATAATTCTTGGGCAAAGTTTCTAGGATGAAAGGTTTGACCTGCACTTGAATCTAAAAGCAGCAAGCTGATTGACCTTACGATACTGTGGTTTTATTTCAGGAGTTGCCTTCCCCCCCACACCTCCCTCCCCCAAGCTTTCTTCTGAATTGCATGAATATTTCATGACTAACTGTGCATACCATGGCAGACAAAGAGCTAATAGATCAGTAATTTGACCTGCTATTTATTTGAGGTGCCCCAAACATGTAGGAAGGGAGACTCTGATTTTTCTTTAGAACAATCATGAAACAATATGGTTGATTCTAGAAACTTTACTTTAGCTGACATAATTGGAGAGGGTGGAAGAGGCAAAGGGTATGGTAAGAATTCACATCTGGGAATGAAAGGAAATCAATGCACGATACAGTCAGACATGATAGAACACTCTATCTTAATCACTGCAGTAAAACACTGAACTTCACTGCATTACCTAGAAACCTTGTTTATACTGCTTCTGCTTTACTTTAGCAAAGGATTAAAAAGACCCAAGCCAAACAAAAAACCCGCACCATAAACACTGAAAGAATGAGTTATGTCACATTTATACTGTAGAAGTGAAAAAGAGCTCTTCAACTGTCAATTTTTTTTTCCAGATTATAAATATCAGTTAAAATTGAGGGAGAAATTTCTTAATTACTATCAAGAGTTGCCTGTAAAGCAATTCTTGGAAATCATGTCTAAAGATCAATTATGATTGAGGGATCTTGCTACTGAAAAGCATGAAGCTTTTAGACAAAGCAAAGTGTTTTGGATAACTAGCTAAACATAAAATGGAGATTTCATTATCCCCTTTTTCTTCTGCCCTCTGAACAATAATCACTAAAAAAGACAAGTAAAGTACTTGATTTACATGGAAGGAAAACATTTAACTATTAAGCCATTTTATGCATTAAAAAGGTACACTAATTCCTACACATAGAGTCTGAAGTAGAAGACAGCATTTAACCGAGCCAAAAATTATTTTTTAAAAATCCAAACCCAAACTATATCACTCCACTGTGTAGCTAACATCCAAATATAAAAATTCTTTCACAAGTTCAGATTATTAGAAATTGCCAAAAAAGTGGCTAGAAAATGCTGCACCACAACATTTAGAGACACACGTGTGCATCAGCACAGATGCTAGGTTGATCAGGCAATTTCTAGCTTTAGGTGCCTATTTTCTGTTCAAAGTGACAGGCTCTGAGGTTACGACAGCTGCACTTCAGCCTGTTAGTTTCTTGACTGCTGCATGCTCTGATTGTTAGTTGCAGCATTTCATTTGAGTTAGGGATGTCAGGCACTCATATTCAAAATATCCAGAACTGTGGAACAAGTGTGCATAAAGACCAAAGTTCTGAATTTGGCAAATCTAATCTGGTCCTACTTTCAGGGAATTTATACAGCTTATTTTCTAGACATTGTTGAGGAGGAAAAAAAAAAAAAAAAGTACTATCTGCCACCTTCAAGTAATTCTTCCACAAAATCATTGACCAATCCCTGGTGTGGAAGCCATCTACAGATGGAAATCTCCTTCTCCCCTATCACTTCTGTCCATTTTGAGCTTCTTTTGCAAAGAGATATTTGCACATTTGCTGAAAACACCTTTGGTAACCTGTGCAATGAAAGCTTTTTATTATCATCCAGTGTAACAGAAGTAACCTCTGAAGTCTTTAATCTTAAACGGGAAACGTGGCTTCACAGATACAGCTAATTGAGGAGGTGAACAGGTTAAGAGCAGGAACGAAATCTACCCTGAAAAGGAAACTGCGTTACTAGACTTTGCTCTCCAGCACCTCTCTTAGCCTGCAAGAAAGCAGATGAAGGTAGTCTTAAGTAGTCATGGTAAATAACAACTCTGACACAGTTTGGCTGGTATTTAAATTGTAGCTAAACAAAGAAAAAAAGGCAGCTAAAGCTTAAAGGATCTAGGTATCTCAAACCTCTCTGGTTACTACAGGAAAACACTGAAGTCAAGCAGTGCGGAAGAAAGCACAAAGTGCTGAAACTTTTTTCAAAGGAGGTGTCACAGTGGGGATTGTGCTGACTCTATGTGGGAATTAATGAATTTGTTTTCTGTCTCTTGCTTTACTTCTTTCCAGAAGATGGTCAAGTCATTTCACCTCTTCTCCTTTTGTTCTGTAAAACTTGTATTATACCCTCTCTAGTGCATTTTAAAGGCACAGCAGAGTAAAAGCTGGAAGGAAGGAAGGAAGCCAGGGAAAGAAAGAAGTCAGATTGACCCACTCAGCAGATATGTAAGATAGGGGAAGGTAAACCTATTTATTCCTATGCAAGACTGCAGTGATCCTGTGGCTGGCTGGAGCACAAGCAGCAGTTCACAAGCACTAACATGCTTGATGCCTCACCAAACCCATCTGAAATTACGATGCTGCTATGATTTATTAACACTTCCAAACACCATACAAAATAGGTAGGCAGAGTAATAATGAAAACCAACATTTAAAAAAAATTTCAAACTGTCACAAAACCAATCTACTGCATCTCAGATGAAAAGAGAGGTGATTTTTTTTCTCTCTGGGCATTAGAGTCTTTATTCAAACCAATTCTGAAGCAAACTCTCCCTGGACAGAGCAAAATGACAGTATGGTGGGTCATCTTTTAAAAAAACTGTAGATGTCTGGCTCAAAAAACAGACTAGCTACCCTTTTCCATGGCTAATGCCAGAAGCATGATACCTTAGCACCCCTTGGTGCTCAGTGTGTTCTGGGTGGCTACCATATATCAAGCAGCACTTCACCTTTTCCCTGTGTCATTTCACCTTTGACCATCAATCCTTTCCTTCTTGTAAAAACTACTGGCTTCTACAGTTTCTGTAAGGAAAGAGCTGAGTAAACAACAAGTTCCTTTTTAGCCCCAAGTTCTGTCTTGAGCCTCTTCTAAGTTGTAATATTTGGCATTTCATCCCTCAAGTGATTTACCAGTGTCTCTTCCATACCTGCTGAATGGTCTGTGGTCTTGACTATAGGTATACATCAAGTAGACTTATTTTATAGCTGTTAAAAAATATTGACACCTGTGTACATCCAAGTTTTCAGTGCTTCTCAAAAAACCCAAACAGATCAGCTATTCAAATTTAGAGTGCATCACTTCACTAAGCAATTCTCATAAAAACCCAGGACAGCAACAGGTTTGTAATATAGCACGTCACAAGTTTCTACATTGTCACAACAGATTTAAGCTGCAATTCAAATCTGTACTGAAAAGAGAATTATTTCATTATATAAATGAATCTACATCAGATTATAGCAGTGGTAGCCATAATAGTAGCACCATGATAAATAGAAATTAATCCAAATATTTCCAAAGTCTCCTTTAGCTGTCAGCCCTAAAGCATTCTATAGATTAAGGTAGTTACCCCATCCTTGGCAGGGAAGAAAACTGAGGTTCTGCCATATAACAGCATTTGTTCAAGAAGGAGCAGTTGTAGATCTCAGACATTTCCCTGTTACTCCCTAACTTTCTTATTTTCTCTAATGGGTCATTATACAAACCCTACAATTTGGAAGTTTGATGGTGCTTTTGCCTTTAGTAGCTTCAAAGGCTTCAAAAGATCTGTCATGTACCAAAGAGGCATTTAATATCTCAGACCTCAGGAGTAGCTGAAGTCTAACTCCTGCTGATGAGAGGACCTTATAGAGGTGTGTGCTAAGTCAGCCACATATTAAAGTACAAGGTCTGCTCTTTGGTTCTTAGCTGTCGAGTAGTAAATAAAAATTAATGTGTAATGGCACAATACCTTCTTTGGGCATGCTTCCAATTCCTGCTACAAAGAGCCTGGAAAACTGCTAAGAGCAGCTCAAGTGAAGAGAGTGAGAGGAATACCCCAGCAGAGTGACCCAGCCATGTTCTTGCCTTTGATCACTCTCACTTCTGTTGTCCTCAAAATGTGATTGCATCAACTTGCCTTTTATCTTCTTCTATTTAATCTGCACTAATGTGTCTGCAGCATAGCTGAAGCAAAATCATAGTCTACATGTGGATTCTAGATCACCTTGAAATACCACACTAACATTGATTTCTAAAAACAGATCTTGATAATGAAGGCAGGCAGCAACAAACAGACACAGGAGACATTTTCCAAGCAACTAACAAATTCCGTAACTCAGATTCAGTGCAGAGATTTACCAGAAGGCTGAAGGCACCCTAGTCTCCATCCCTTATCTCCTACTTGTCCTATATCCAAGCAGTAGTATTATTCATGTTATTAACACTGGATTTAATTTGCTTCCTGGTAAGAAAGAGCAGTATATGGCAGCACAACAGAGGAGCAGGAGGAAGGAACAGCACAGGGGCTAAAAAGAAACACTGAAATATTTTACATGGTTGTAACACAAAAATCGCAACTCTTCTTTCAGAGCACCTGTACTTCAAGGCAGCAACCTTTATTTCCACCATGTGACTCCCATAGGGAAGGGGTGATGAGAACATATAACAGTGCAAATAAATAAGTCCATGTCATTTGTATCAATCTGGAGGAAGGCAAAGCTGCAGTTTGACTCAGACATGCAAAGAAAGTTTTACATTGTTGAGATTTTTCTTGGGGTTGTGAAGCATTGTCAAAAATAACCTACCCAGCCTTGCTCCAGAGCTCAAGAACTCTGCAGACAGCTTTTGTATTCTGGCAAAGGTAAAAATATCCAATAGGCTGAGCTGCACAGGAAGATAAAGATAAGATAGATAAAAACCCCACTGTTTCGTAAATCTTGACCTCGCAGTACAAGTGCATAACAACACATGCAAGTTTGTATCTACACACAGTTACAAAAAATTCTCAGATAAAATATTTCACTACATATACTTCTCTCCCTGCAAGAAGAGCATGTGGCAGACATGAACCGGACCACTTAATTGATGTCCACTTTACTAGTATTAAGAGACATGGCATTTTTCTAAAAGTCAAAATTTGTATTTTCCACATTTATTCCCACTCAGAGTTGCAATCTGAAAATATCAGTCTTTCAAGCAGCACAATCATGAAACATTTTTTGGGTTGGAAGGGAACTTAAAGATCATTGAGTTCCAACCCCACTTACCATGTAGGAACACCTACTACACCAGGTTGCTTAAAGCCCCATCCAACCTAGCCTTGAACACTCCAGGGATGGGGCAGTCACAACTTCCCTGGGCAAACAGTTCCAGTGCCTCACCGCTCTCACAGAATTTATTCCTAATTCCTACCTCTAAACCTACCCTCTTTCAGTTTGAAGCCATTTCCCCTTATCCTTTCAGTACATGCTCTTCTAGAAAGTCCCTCTCCAGCTTTCTTGTAGGCCTCTTTGGGTACTGAAAGGAGCTCTAAGGTGTCCCCAGAGCCTTCTCTTCCCCAGGCTGAACAACCCCAACTCTCCCAGTCTGTCTTCATAGCAGAGGTGCTCTAGTCCTCTGATCATCTTCATGGCCTTCCTCTGGACTTGCCCCAGCAGGTCCATGTCCTTCATATGTTGCGGCCCTCAGAGCTGCCCACAGTACTCCAGGTGGAGTCTCTCAAGAGCAGAACAGAGTGAGAGAATCACCTCCCTTGATCTGTTGCTCACATAGCCCAGGACATGGTTGGATTTTGGGGCTACAAGCACACATTGCCAGCTCATGTTGAGCTTCTTGTCAACTGACACACCCAAGTACTTCTCCCTAAGGCTATTCTTACTCCATTCTTCATCCAGCCCATGTTTGTGCTTGGGATTGCTCCAACTCAGGTGCAGGACTTTACACTTGGCCTTGTTGAATTTCATGAGGTTCACAAAGTCCCATCTCTCAAGCCTGTCAAAGTCTCTGGATGGTATCCCTTCTATCCAGCATGTCAACTGCACCACACAGCTTGGTGTCATCAGCAAACCTGCTGAGGGTGCACTCAAACCCACTGTCACCAATAGTTGTTAAATTGCAATGCCAACCCCTAATGAACACCAGTCATCACTGACTCCACTTGGACATCGAGCTGTTGACTACAATTCATTGAGCACAATCATCCAGCCAATTTCTTATCCATGGAGTGATGCCTCTGCAGTTTAGAGGCAAGCATGTCTTGCAGGACAATGTCAAATGTTTTGCACAAGTCAAGATTAATTACATCAGTCTCATTTCCCTTATCCAAGGACACTGTTACCCCAGTGTAGAAGGCCACCAAATTTGGCAGGCATGACTTGCCCTTAGTGAAGGCATGTTATGTGTCACCAATCACCCCCTTATTTTCCATGTGCCTTTCCAAGCACAGTTTTCACGAGAATCTGCTCCATGATCTTACTGGCAATGAGGAAAGGCTATCTATACAGTAGTCCTCATTGTCTTTTTTTTTTTTTTTTTTTTTTTTTTTTTTTTTTTTTTTTTTTTCCTTTTTAAAAATGAAGGTTATGTATCCCTATTTCCATTACATTTTTAAAAATATGTAGCAAAAGCAGAAAAGGACAAGACTGAAATTTTATTTCCTACACATTTACTGTATCATTACATTCATAATATAGAAATGCAGCCTTAGCATTCAGTAGAGGTACTTAGTGTCAAGGAAAGGATTATAAAGACATGTCTGAGCATGTATCATACCCTTGTTCCTTCTAACAAGTCATAGCATCTTTATGACCCCCTTTCAGAAGGGCATCCTCAATCTTCTTTGGTGATTCCCTACCCTACACTCAAAACATCTACTTCCCCTAAGGACAGCCTGATGCTGAGTTTGGAGAACATAATGAAATCATTACGATCAGTGCAGTACCTACACTTGCATCAGAAATTCACTTCCTTTTAAATGCATACAATGTCAGTTAAAACTCCTCTACCTGAAAGGTGTAGATGAAATATATACTGATGCTCAAGAACAAAGCACCTCATTAGCTCTCCGAGCACAGTGCACTGCAGCTTGTCATTTTCCAATGCATTCCTTGCAAGCCACTGGGTGGGGATATGACAATCCCTGAGGCTGCATTGCAGAGAAATATTATTGACATTCAAGCAGTACCAGAAACAGAATATTGCCCGAAATTATTTGTCATTGGCATTTCCTTTAGTATGAAAGATGGAGGGCAAATAGAACAAACAACAACAAAAACAACAGCAACAACACAAACAAAAAACCCAACTCACTGGTGAAGTGTAGGAATATTGCCTTCAAGTTAATTTAATTTATTAATAAAAGCCATTTATAAGATACCTCTCTGTCTCATCTAGGGCCACAACCCAATAGAGGATATATCCTAGGATGAGTCATGCATCAACATGTTGCAATGGGAATTTCTTGGTGTTAATGGGAAGTTCAAAAAAAACATAAAGAGAAAAGGTAAGTTATTAATCCAGTTTCCAAAACATGTTAATATTATTTTTTCAACTGTAACTGTTCTAAAAATGGTTTCATTTTACCTGCTGTACAAGAGAGATTTCTGAAACAAGACCCACAGACTTTTTCTATAGATGCAAAGTGATAATGACAACTACAGCACCAAAGAGGACAATCCTTCATGCTGCAGTGGTAACAAGAGTTCTTGCAGATGAGCTGAGAGTGGATTCAGGAAACAGACGTTCAGGGACTGAAACTTTTAACTTGACTCCAGAGAGTCCTATGGCTGTGTATTGCAGACTGATTCCTCCTCTAAACCTATCTGCTGCTATGAACTTGAACAGACATCCTCTGCAGGAGTCTTTCTGAATGTACCATTTCACTCTCCAAAAATCAAAACCTACAGAGTTATTTTGCTATTCTGCCTCAGAGTTGGCAGTTAGAGGAATCTACCAGCACTGCAACAAAACGTTAATTCGAGTACTTTTATCACAGGAATTGAAGACTTCCTGAGTAACCTTGAATAAACTACATTCTCCTGTCCCTCAACTGTCATGCAGGATAGTGCATCATCCACTTACAAGGTTGCTGAGAGGCACTAGTGCTCCCAATACCAAGATACTGACAGCCTCACATGGCCAAGCATAACTATCACATGAGCCCCACAGAAAAGCCTAGTCCTATATGCACAACACAGTTCTTAAGTGTTGTAGTAGGTTGACCCCAGCTGGATGCCAGGCACCTACCAATGCCATTCTATCACTCCCCTCTGCAACTGGATAGGGGAGAGAAAATATAATGAAGGGGTTGAGATGAGATCTGGAGAGAGCTCACTCACCAAATGTCATCATGAAAAAAACAGACTCGAATTGGGGAATTTATTACTATCAAAATCAGAGCAGGGTAGTGAGTAGTAAAATGAGCTTTAAAACCACTGTCCCTCATCCCTCTCTCCTTCCTAAGCTCTACCTCCTCCCTTCCACAGCACAGGTAGACAGGAATGTGCGTTATGGTCAGTTCATCATACATTGTTTCTGCCACTGATCAGGGAGAGGAGTCCTTCCCATGCTCCAGTATGGGATCCCTTCCATGGGAGACAGTTCTCTATGAACTTCTCTGATGTGAGTCCATCCCACAGGCAACAGTTCTCCAAAATCTGCTGCAATGTGGGTCCCTATTCCATGGAGTGCAGGCCTTCAAGAACAGCCTGCTCCAGTGTTGGCCCTCCAAAAGGTCACAAATCCTACCAAGAAACCAGCATCAGTGTGGGTTCCTCTCTCCATGGGTGTGCAGGTCCTTGTGAGAAGCCTGCTCCAGCATGGGTTTTCCCACAGGTTCACAGCCCTTTTTTGAGCATCCACCTGGCTCTGGCATGGGCCTCTTCTATGAGCTGCCGGTGGATCTCTGCATCTCTGTGCAGGGGCACAGCTGCTTCACCATAGTGTGCATCACTGGCTGCAGGGGAATCTCATCTCTGGTGCCTGGAGCACCTCCTGCCCCTCCTTTTCCACTGACCCTGGTGTCTGCAGAGCTGTTCTTCTCACATATCCTCACTCAGCTCTTCTCTGGCCCCAATTACATCTGTGCAATAACTTTTTTTCCTTCTTAAAAATGTTATCACGGAGGTGTTACTATCATTCCTGACTGCCGAGGCCATGGCCAGCGGCAGGTCCATCCTGGAGCCAGCTGGCGTTGGCTCTGTCGGACATGGGGGAAGCTTCTAGCAGCTTCTCATAGAAGCCACCCCAGCTATCAAAACCTGGCCACACAAACCAAATACAATTGTAAACTACCATTCTTTAAAATACTGCTATTTATCAATCCAGTCTCATTCTTGTCTATTTATTCTGTCACTTTCTGCTGTGCTCCAGAGGCTTCTGTATATAATCAAGTCATAAACATGTTTTACTTTGGTTTAAATTTTGTTTAATAATAATTTCCTGAGTAGCTTTAAACAAAACTAATTACACACACAGAGACAGGTATACAAAAAGAAACAACTGCTAACTACTTTTTTTTTTTTTAAGGACTCTTCAGTTACTAAATGTAAGTAAAATTTCAAAAGAAACCCAGGCATGACAAGGTACAGAAACTGTGCCTCTCTGGCACAGAGAACACCTACCTTTGACATAGATCTTCTATCCACAGAATAATTTTTCCCTCATTCAATGTATTTGTGAAATCCTCAGGCATCTTAAAGTTCTGGAAGCTGAGGGAAAAGAACAAGCTATAGTGAAAGAAGTGACCCACATATCCATAATGTGTTACGTGGCAAGTCAAGCAGATACAAATAACAACCACATCCTGCTTCCTGAGAGCCTTGCCCACATACTGAGCCCCCAAGCTGGCAAGGAGGGCCTGCAGCCCAGCATGGCAAGAACACAAGGCTGAGGATGACCTGCCTTAGGGCTGGATGTTACTGGCATTACTGATAGGCAAGCTTGTCAGGAGGCAATTCATTCTCCTAAAGCTTGAACTATTCCCAACATAAGAGAAAAAGGATGGTTACAGGACAATTTTTTCAAACAGCCATAAAAGTTCTTCCCTCTCTCTGCTTTTTAGGTCTAGCAGGTCAGTCTCTCTCCTGAGCATTGTAAATCACTTGCTCATTGCTGGTTGAAGTTAATACCATTTCCATAGTTATCTGTGACCTCATGATTTCTCTCCTTGCTCTTTCATGACACTAGGGGCACAGGAAGAGGATTTCCTAACATTGAGCCAGAAAAACAGAAACTGAAGCCAAACAGAAAATCAAACTGTGATCTCCCTTCCCCTCCCATATTTTGCCTTTTCATTCTTTAATTAGTAAGGAAAGCCAAAATAGACCTTTTCCTTCTTTTACTTTGCTTATGTGTTTGTTTCTGACAGAAGAAATTTGTCATTCCTGCAGGAGAACCAACTCCACTCTTCTATAAATAAAATCTACTTGTGTAAATGGAAGCTTGTTGGAGAAGTTTCAGCATGACTAATTTTAAAAATGAAATACTAGGAGAGCCAGAAGCAAAATTAGATTTGGTCTCACAAAAATATTGAGGAGCAAAGACATTTATTTGGTCATATTTTCAAAAACATTTATGAAATGTGAAGCTACTACTTCTTTTGCATGAAGCACATTAGTTGACCAGCATAGGGTTAAACCTATCAGAAATCCAGCAAAGCAGAGTAAAGATAAATTTCCTGAAGTGCACCATAAGACACTGTCAATCAAACATTGTTCTTTCTTAAATAAATGCTCACATACAAAAATGTATCACCTATTGCTGTGCTACGTAAGCAGGTTTCAACAGTGAACAGCCTGGTGATTTACAGATGCCTGGGTTAGAGAAGAAAAAGAGCACAGACGGCTCTTGTCAGCACTATACAAGAGTTTGGCAGAAGACCTGAGAAGACAGAGAAGCTAAGGATGAACTGAACATACTGACAGCCCTTTCATACCTTTTCTGAATAGGATAATTCACAATGCAGTTTACAAGTCCATACAAGTTCTTGAATTTCATCGGGATGTTTAGTATCTTACCATTTAAACTGTGTAGTCCTGATTTTAAAGTTGGACTTCTCATTTCACAGGGAAAAAAAAAGAATTATTAATTTCCAATAGCAACTGTGCACACAAAAAATGTATGTACATATGTCTGTATCTTTCTGCTTTGTATGAAGGACTCGATGTGTGAAATGCAACTACCCCATACTCTGCTAAAAAACAGCGCGAACTAGACAATGGCAATCGTACATTAGGGAAAGTGGGAAAAAATGTATGTCAGAATACACAAAATAGGTATTCACAGTGAAACAAAAAGAAAATTAATGTCCCTCAGTCTGTGGACTGATTATAGGTTGCCATTATTGTTTTTTTTCCCCTGGGAGATTATGTCTCTCAGGAGGTGACATCCACTTAAGGGACAATGAACCACTATTTATATAAATGTCCATCACTGAAACTCTCTAAACAATTGTAAATATTGACCAGCATGCAGCAGATTAATTTTGGCCTCACTGTCACTGGCATATATCATGGATAGCTACTACAGAATAGCAGATCTCTTACATTCATACTTGACACATCACTGTCGAATGTGAAATTTCCATCAACAACAAAAGCAGCATTTAATAGTAACTTTGTTCCCCTAACAGAAACATTTGCCTTCCTAATAATATAAAGACAAAAGACAAGCAAGATGTTTTTCTAACAAAACTAATATATTTTTGTCATTATACTAGGCACTACCTATGTAAATAGTACAATCCCATGGTAACAAAAGGTTCCTCTCCACAATGAATATCTCCAATAGATTCCAAAACACAAAGCTTTATTCTACTATAACCATTTAAACGTGGCCTATATTGCACAGAAGCATTTTCCTCAGTTGCAAGAGCTAGTTCAGTGTGGGGTTTGTTTTTATTAATACAACATATTCAACTGCAAAGCAACTACAATATTTTCAAATTTAACTTAAGAAACTGTCTGATGTCAATTCTTGAAGCAGGGCAAGACAGCACTGAGTTAGGAGCATCCTGCTACTGTCTCTGAGGTAAAGACCACAAACTCTGCACAGCTCATAGCTCTCCTTTTGAAACCATAACTTTACAAGCCTGGAACAAACAAATATGTGTAAGACTCACTGCAAGACAAGCATTGTCATAAGACAGGCAGGACAGCAGTATTTGGAACAGAACGCAGCAGAATAACTAATAGCCAATTTTCAGAAACATCAAGAAGGTACTGTTTCTTTTCCATACAGTTTTGGATGCTCTATACCTGAAAACCAGACCACGAGAGGAACTCAAAAAACAAAAGCAAGCAATGACTCTCTCTTGCTCCCTCTTAGCCACACCCTTTTTGGGTCTAGTAGTTCTAGCATTATACTCTTAATTGGCTTGATATTCAAATTCCCACCTGAGATCTAAAGGAAATGAAAAAAAATTTTTTGTGTGTGTGTGTGCACTAGTGTAAAACAGGAAGATGTAGCAGCAGGAAGCTGGTAATCAAAACTTTTTCCTTCCATAATGCATTTTTGTTTGTTCAAAATAAGACCTTATTTTGAACACATTTCAGAGATGTAAATCCCTGCTTTATTCATTACTTTGCTGCACCCTTTTAAGAGCTCCAGCAGGGGAGGAGGAAAGTTGTGAAGCAGAATAATTAGGGACTTACACTATAATTGTTAGGAGCACTGAGCACAAAGGCAATACTAAGACAAGCTGCCTGAAGCTTTCTTGGCTGCAGGAAGTGGCGTTACCAAGGTAATCACTTTCAAACTGTCCAGCAAGACTGCTGAGGAACTTTGTACTGAGAGGGATGTGTTGGCCAAAGCATACTTCCTGTAAAAGAGAACACAGGCATTCACTGATAATTTGTAGGACTTCCATGTTTTGTCTTACATATGTGTTTCTAGCTTGCTGAAAGTTGAAAAGCTGAGCTCATTGTGAACATTTAAGATCTTCCCTATCACATCCTGAATCCTGCAGTTGATTTGAAAATCAGATGGGGGCAAAGGAAAGCAATTTGACAATCACTGAGATGCTAATCAAATTAGATACAGAAAGGTTGGCTATGGCTTATATATACATTTTCAGGGATTAAAGTGCAAGGATCCACACTTCTCCCACATTGCAGATAAATATATTTGCAGTACTTGTGCTTTCCTTCACAGGCCTCATTTGGTGCTGCTGCCGTGTTTGCTGCAGGAATGCAGCCCTTCACTCAGCTGTGATGTGACATGAATTTGAGCCTGACACCTACTGCACTTGAGATCCATACAGAGGCTGTGCTTTTAATTCTGGAGCAGTGAAGCATCTGCTCTTCACCAAGATAGCAGCTGTTACACTAATCTGAGGACTGAACCAGTCACAGTAGAGCTAACTCCTATCCCACACTATCTAGGTGTTAGATTATCCTGCTACAGAAAGTGGACAAAACCACATAGAGATGGAAGGAGGTGACATGAAAGGAAGGGTGACAGCAACAACAAAAGGGCAGATGTAGATTTCCAACCAGTGGCAGAAGAAAAGAGGCCCGGTGCTGCAGCAGTGGCCCTGTGCTTTTCACAAGGTGGCATTACACAACCCCTGTCTGCTGGAGGACAGGCAACTGAATACGGCAAGGGGGACACCAGAGCCTACAAATTACTTGGCTGCTCCAGCATCCTGATCATGCACCTTCCTTGGAAGGAGCAGGAAGGGTTTTCAACATACGGTGTTGAAGTGCCTCTGCTCTTTGCTGTGTTTTCCACCTTTACTTAACTATCACACTCATCCCAAGGTATAAAAACAAATAAAAACCCAGCAAGAAAAGACACAGTCTCATTTTAGACAGTAGTTAGTTTTGTCCATTTTATGTGAGTCAAATTATGCCACAAAATTGTCCAGGAGCCACTTCAAAGTTTTTCAGTTCATTAACAAAAGTTTCAGAGATCCCACTTGCACTGGGCCTGTGGATACAGTTTTACACAAAGGTCGAAGGACCTCCAACATTTCACTTTCCTAATGCCCTGTGTTCAAAGCTGGAAGTAACTCCCTCTGTACACATTTTTAACCATATTTCTATGCTCAGGCTGCACAAGACATTGGTCAGAGTATGTATTTTCTCTTGCTTATGTATCCTAGCCTCAAGTAATCAATCAAGCATTTACCTCAGCACTAGAAAGTACCTAGTAAATAGCTCTTTAAAATTTTCTCATCATAACCAAATGTGAACCCACCATGAAAGGAAGGAAACATATTTTTGAGCAATAAAGCCTTTGTTAAAGACATAAAAGCTGCCACAACCTCTCTCTTTGCAAATTTATAGAGCTGTGAATTTAGCATCTTCAATAATCTTAGCTGCCACTATATCAAGGAATACTACGACACTTCCAGCATTTTTTCCCTATCAGTTCTTTAGAATTTTACATTTAAAAAAATTTAAAATCATTAAAATGTGATGAAGCAGTAAAGACTTTTAAAAGCCACTTGAATGTCTTCACTTCTCACCTCCAAAATTCGTTGTGGTTTGGGGGATTTGAGGGTGGTGGTGGTGGGCTTTTTGTAGGAATGAGTATTGAGCACAGGGTTTTTTTTTCATATTAAAGGGTCTTTCTTCAAGCACAGCAGAGACAAGACAGCCTGTAAACTGCAAGCAGTCTTCATTCCTTATTGACATCTTTCTTGAAAAATGGTAACCTTTAACCTTGCAACATTATTTCTCAGGGGGCTGATTCAATGAAGTCTGTTTTGATCAATGGCAATTATAGCTGCAGACCTCATGGTAACCTTTAGTGTGTGTATTCTGCCTTGCAAACAATGCCAATTAAATGGTTGACCGTCGTTCCTTAGGTTCATCTAAAAATACATTATCTTAGAAGATAAAATACTGTCAATGCAATTTATAATATGTCTCTTCAAACTGCTATACCAACAAAAATTTATTTCTTCCAGGTGAAAAAGAGTTAAAATAAGTACAACAATCTGAAACTTAATTTGTAAAATACCTTTAAAATAGAGGAAACACAGGTTTATGACATAGGGTGATTTGGGTTTTTTTCCATCCTTGCATAGAGGGATTGTTTGGATTACAGTATTTGGGGGGGTGTTCTGTTGTTGTGGAGGCTTGGTGGATTTACTTTGTTTGTTTTTAGCTTCCTGCTATTTATATCTTCTTCTATGAATCTCTTCTGTACTTCTCTCTCCCCCTGTTGCTCATGTTAAGCTAAATCTCTCTGAGGTTCAGAAAAGAACTGATATTTCAAATACGCAGGATAAACAGTGTCTCAGGCCCTTTAGTGTCGTTCTATCTTGTCATTAGTGCTGTTAAATATATTAACAACATTTTAGCAAAAACCTATTTGTATATTTGTGCCAGAGACAATTTAAAGAATTTGTTTATGCAAAAATATTGCTAAAGAGTGACCCAAGGTATCACCTCAAAAGCCCCAGTTTATTGACCTCTGCCTTTGCATGTAGGAAAGCCTAGAAAGTTTGCATCTGCTTTGGTCTTCCCTATTAGCTTTAAATCAGTGAAGTAGTGGAGGTAGGTAACATATTTCTTCCAACTATTTCTAACAGCATTCTTTTCCTGCTGTTTCTAACAGGAAATCAAAGATAAGACAACAGGTATTTTCACAGCTTCACTTTACACTAATATGAATACCAATTTCAAATTTCTAATTGAAAATATTTGTTCTTTACTGTTAAATAATATCATTCTTTAAAGATAAAGCAGATTTTAAATAGTTTGTGGTTAATTTTGCTAGGCCCTGCTCAACTGTTAGAGAAACTTTAAAACCATTACATTTCTACTCTATTCTCCACTGCACATAAAGAGATAGTCTCTTACAAAAAGACAAACTTGTAAATCAAAACAGGAATCAGAGCAAAGTGAGAAACACTGCAGTGCACAGCCCCTTTCTCAGTACCTCATCAAAAATATCAAACATGTTTGCCAGTCTCATATGGATTTTGTGTTTCTTTCAGTTAAACTTTTTTCTGCTGGTCTAATTAAAAAAAAAAAAAAAAAAAAAAAAACAAAACACTTTCCCCATCCCTGTCCAGTAATGCCCTTTGCTTAGTTGTTTTTCTGTTACTCTTTCAAATTAGAATAATTACACAGCATGACTTTTGTCAGCCTAGAGCAGCTTCCATCCAGAATACCTTTATTCAAATTTTTACCTCCACTCAATACTATAATTTTATGTTTCAAGAATTTTAAAGCCTATTAAGTAGCACAATATCACATAATTAAATTTATGATGACAATCAAAACCAGTGTGAAATATCAAAAATATTTTAAAAGCAAATATAGATAATCTAACCAAATGAGACTAAGAAGTATTTGACCATACAGTGCTGTCAGCCAAATGTGAACATGATTAGCAGCATGAAGACATCTTTTCTATTGTTGAATAAAGTGCCTGTTTTAAATTTGAGGTTTTTATAGTTTCTTCTTAACCCTCATCCTCCACAAAACCACCTTCAAGGCTGCAGTACCTTTATTTATCATTAACACAGAACACAGTACTATCAAATAAATCTCCAGAACTTCCTGAAGTGCAGAAATGACAACACACTACACATACCACTTGTCTTTTGTTTATTTGTTTGAAGGAAAGACCAGACATTGACTCTACACGGGATGTGTACAGTAGTTCATCACCAAATAACACTTTAACCCTATTACAATCCATCAATTTCTATAGATTTCATCTCTTTGCTAGAAGATTCTACTAACAGTCTTTGCTTCGCTACATGCTGTTTTGACCAGGAAATTAATGGGCAAACATAGGGAATTATAGCACTTTTAAAGACAAGACTTTTGTTTTCCATCATATGGTGATTTCCAAACATTTGCCAAGCTTGACTGTGAAAGATGCAGTCATATTTAAAGAAGTGCTATAAGTATCAAAGATACAGCCTTTCCACTGTGAAACTATTTGAGTCACATCATTAACCACTATAACCTACTGGTGTCAATGTTCTGCAGAATCTGGTGCTTTTAAATTTACAGTCCTTTATAGTTTGAAATACATCACTGCATGGCACATTGATGACAACAAAGCGATTCTCACCCAGGTTATGTCAATCACCAGTATGTTTAGTCCTGATCACACATATATATGTGATTAATCATGCCTTTCAACTTCCAACATAAAAACAAATTATCATTAAATCAACTGCATTTATATTTCATGTAATACTTAATCTTACATATATTTCAGTACAACTGCCATGAATAAATATGCAATCAGAAGAATCTCTTGTTTATAACCACACTTGTTTTAAAGGTATTTGAGGGAACACATTTACACAGATATTCCCAAGATGTTGGTACTAATATCCTAACACTGCTGAGAAAAACCTGACATCAATAACATAATTTCCCAGATAGCAACACCACTTGTATGACCACAGCAATAAGGATCACCAAAAGCCATGTTATCATTATGAAGTCCCTGTCAAGAGCAGACTAATAAGCATTGTCCCCAGAGCAGGGGCTGGGATGGGAGCCCGAGTCCCATAGCTTCTACAGTGACCACCACTTTTGCTCCTCTTCAGCACAACTCTGTTAAGCACAGGACAGATTCCCTAATTCAAGCTAATCAACAGGAACTGCAACATTCACTGTGCTGACTTAGAAACTGGTACTTTAGCACAAACATAGGAACATCACAGAGGGAAGAACAATGTTGTGTTGGAGTGATCAACGAGCCCCTGAACCACAGCTATAAAAACAGAGTGGCCATCACTTTGGAAGTCCTCACAGATTGTGGTTCCCTCCCAGGTCTTCAGAGTTTGTATGTTTATTAGGAGGTTACCCTTTAATGCTCTTCCTTAAAATTATCTTATGATCACCAATGTGATCATAACTTTTCTATAAAATAGGTTTACCAGGGTAAAATAAATAAAGAATAAGAAAGTGCTTTGGTACCACAAAGAACAGCTAAAAAGGAGAAGCTACAGCAGCATAACTAAAATGGAAAGTATATTTCCTCAAAAATATGCTGGCCAAAATTTTTACTCCTTCATCCAAGTAAAAATATAGCATACATTAAGAAATAGAAAAATAGAAGAATCCACTAAAAACATTCAAAGAAAATACATTCTCAATCAAAAAACAAAACAAAACAGGAAAAAAACAAGTGCTAATGACGATATTTACTGTATTTTTCTTCCATCTTTCATTTGGCAGTATCTCAATAAAGAGCTGGAGAAAATTTGGAACTATTTCATATCACTTCATGTCTAGATAAATATTTTCCTCTATGAAAAGTGAAATGCACATGCATCAATTGGCTGAAATCACTGCAGCTACAACAGTGATTACTCCTCCTCATTAAAACCAGAGCAGGAGCTCCAGAGGTACTTTAGAGGCTCTCCCATCATGTGGAACCACCTGACCATAAGGTTCTCAAGCTGAAAAATCTGGAAGCTTTCCCAGTGCACATTAGTTGACAAGGGACAAAACATCACATCTTGGTTACTACTAAAATATTGTTCCATGAGCTACTGGAAATGTGATGCCTGGTTTCCTATAGACTGTCCTAGATTTTTTAACCCACTTATCCCCAAGCATTCTGATCAGCCAGACAACTGACATATGGGTCATGATGCTTCCACAGCTTCATGTGTGCCGGCTGTCCGGCCGGTGCAGGATGTGCGCGTTCATTGACCAGCTGGCTGATGCCCAGCAGAGACGATTGGAAGCCAGGATGTAGCTGCCTTATCTCAGCAGGGAGTACTAATCAGGCTGTTCTCTTTAACCCAGCTACTGATTTTTGTGAAATTTCTAGGAATCTAAATATATTTCAGACATTTCATTCCCTTGTTAATTTTGCAGCCAACAGGTTCAAGAGTTATGGTGAGCTAAAAAGAAGAAACAGAAACACACAGTGTCTGATAGCCAATTTAGTGCAAACATACATGTTTCTTTGCCATTGCAAACCTGGCAGCAAACATACCATCAAGGTTCCCCACATACCTCTACCTAATTTTAACTTTTTTTTTTCCTCTAGTACGTTTTGCTTTCATTACTCTCACATAAATGCTACCTCATCCTTACTAAATGTTGCACTATTACTTTTCCCTGTCTTGAAATCCTTCTCCCCCTGCTTGGAATGTATTTCTGTTTCCAGTTCAACCAGGCTTGACAAGTAAATAGCAACCAGACAGCGGAAACACATTAAAAACATACATTTAACAGAAGTATGGTAATATACTTCACATTTAAATGTTCTAAATAGAAGAATTTATACATTCAAGATCTATATATATTTCCAAGCAATGGATAGAGAAATATACATTAATTGTGCCAATATTTAATGACAAATTCTGCATCTACTTCTATATTTGTTATCCTGCCACATCCTGAACGACTCATGGCTACAACTCTTTAGCATTGCAGCATTACTTGCACTGAATAGCACTAGCACAGGAACAACCTGTTACCACATGTTTTGGGGAAAAAGTTGTCAAGATTTCAAGTTCAGTGTGACACAGGACAGCCTCAACACAGTCTGCCAGTATTGGAAGCTTCTTTCTAGCCCTCATCCATCAAGGTGCAGTTTATATATACTTTTAGAAGTAAACACCCTAGAATTTAAGGCCGTAAGATAAGCCTGTAAAAAATACGATCTCAGATTCATGCCTACTACACAGCTGGTGTTTCCACAATATAAAATGTTTTTAGCATTTCCGGCAAATGCAGCCAAGCATACATTTCCAGGATTGTACAAATGAGGGTTATTCTCTAGAGCTAAAAATAAGCAGAATGATGTCTGACATACAAAAAATTATTTTCTTACTCAAATGTATAGTGTAGCTGAATGCAACTGCTAGACTGTCTCCAACAACCTCAACAGCGGCAATAAAACTAAAAGTGCAGTGATTTTTTTCATTAAAAAAATCTATGTATATGTGAGATGTTGTAGCAAGGGCAGATTTGCATGGTATTGTCTATAGAAATACTATGACCAAGCCACTTTAAAAAGACTGCAGAATGTCTAGATGATTATTTTTTAGTTACTAGGTCCAAACTGTCTTCAAACCTCCACTACTCCCATACCCACACTGTATAAATTACCCAATTCTCTCACCTCAGAAGAAGAAGAGGGCATTCCCAGTCATTACTTCTGTAAAGCCTGGACTGTGGTTATGACAGATCCACTGAACATCAGTTCAGTGCTTGACTACCAGCAGAAACCCACACAGTTATTAAGAACAGAACAGTGAACAAAAGAAAACAATATTATGCTGCTGAATAAAAACATTATTTTCCAGGCTTTGAGTACAGTTCAGACTAGTCTCATTATTCCATCAAGTGAAAGGTTCAGAGAAGACAACAAGGAAGAACAGAGATATGGGTCAGCTGGGCAGGTTATCATTCATCAGCCTAGGAAAGTGATGGCCTCAGGAGCAGGTGGCAAAAAAAGGGAAAAGAGTAAGGAGAGGATAGAAAATGCTCTTCATGGTCTCTTCTGATATTAGAGATAGGGTCTAGAAAATGAAGCCATCAGGAGCCAGCTCAGAACCAACATGCACAGCACTTCCTCACAGAGCTGGTCAAACTGTGCCAATCTGAACAAGCCATGCCCTGGAGACATTTAAATAGAGTTGAGGTGCTGTGGAGAAACAAATATACACTTGGAAGGGAGCCTGGCTATGCTGCTAGATAGAAAAAACCATTAAGCTCAGGAAATCATCCTGGACTGAAAACAGTTGGAAGAGGGAAAGCTACTGAGAAGAAGGTATGGGGAAAAGGCAGTGTCTTTTCATTCAACTGTGTGCATATGGATTACAGATACTGTTGGCCCAGACAGCTTGAGCTCTCCTAGGTTCATACTCCAAAACTGGTTTGCAGCACAGCAGTAAACTCTCTACTGATCCTAACTTAGGTTCAGCCCTGTTGCTTTTGCTGAAATAGCTAGAAATTGCTGTGAACAGAAAATGTTGCCTTAAAACAGTTACCAAGGCCTGTCCTAGCAGTGTTCTCTGTGTCTGCAAAATGTTGTGGCCAGAGAGGGAAAAAACCAACCATCTATCCAGTCTTGAATAAAGTCCAGATAAATTAATGTTTTCCAAAGACCATATTTGGTCTATGTGCTCTTAACTAAAATAGGCTACCCAAGCTTCAAAAGATAGCTCATTATTTCAGTTTTCAGAAAGTCATAATGATACAAACCACACTCAGACATCATCTATTAATCAATATAGTCAATTTGCCACTTTTCTGTTTCTAGGTTGGAGCAACTCTGTTGCAAACTTGGAAAATGTAAAATAAATAAGTAAAACGTGGAAGCAGTCCTGGCAACTGTTATTTTGAAGGCATAACAGGGAAAAAAAATCCAGAAGGTACTACAGCATTTGAATTTGTAACTGATTGAAATACTCATGCTGCTCAGAGCTATATCAGCAGATCTACCCCAACAATTTCCAGCCAAAAACCACCATAACACCACTCAGCCCCACTCCCCTCTGGTCCAGCTTTATCATTCACTATGAACAAAGGCTGATGTGGAGTGCATTAGCAAGACAATTCTTTACAATACAACTCAAATTCATCAAAATTAATTTACTGGTTTACACGGGAAGTTTTATACAAATTCCACGACCTGTTGCAGAAATAGAGTGCAGCTGCTTTGTCCTTCCAGCTGTAGATTGTTATTTTCTATTATAAAATTGCATGGAGGTTTCTTTTAGGCAAAATCATAAAGCCATACTCAGCTTGTCACTGTCCTAAAGCAAGTGCCATAATCTATATGCCATAACCCATTCTATATATATTTGATATACAATCCTCAATCTCACGAGGCAAAAGCATTACCAGACACAGCAGGAAGACACAGAGAAAACACGCACCAAGAAACCTGTGCCCGAAACTCATAAACTGAAACTACTTAAGCCTTGACAACCTATAGAGAACCTTCTGAGAAATGCAGAGTGTGGCAGGTGCGGTCAGCACTTGTATGGGAGGAGTTCCAGTTTTCTGTGCCACCATCTGGGCAAGGCTGCACTTCTGCTACACTCTACTCATTACTCACTGTGACAACTATCATAGCAGCTGTGATGTCTGCACAATATCCAGGCCAAAAAAAAAAAGGCTATTATTTCAGTAAGTCATTAGAATTTTATCAGCTTTAAGGGATGTATATGACTTCAAAAAATGTATCAGCTGTTAAACTCAGAACTCTTCTGACATGTTACAATGTCAGCTATGCAACTGACATCTTTGGAACGTAAAATAAAATTTCATGCTGGAGCATTTAATATTCAGTGGAAGCAGACTACTGCTGTGTCTTCCAGTAACAATTTCAGCCAATGCAACATGACAGTCTTCCTAGGAAATAAGATCTTGGCTTTGAAATTAGAAGTGAGTTGTGAACTGGATTCAGGAGGTTATTTGAATGCAGGAGGTTATTTGACTTTTATCAAGACTGATAAGAAAGCTGTTTGTCTATAGAGAAATACAATACAGTAGGATGTTGGATTTCAGACTTCACTGCAGGTGAAGTGCAAGTTCACATTGGCTGAGAGAAAAAGAAAAGCTTTTTGTCCTAAAGTTCTGCTAAACTCACAAAAAGCATTTCTACTTCCTAAACTGTTTCTAACACTATCAGTACTAATCACTAGCTATAAGAAAAGTACCTGCATTTCCCCTTGCCAATACCATACTACCTCCTAAGCACACACACAGGATGCTATAGAACAATTTGTCCACTTGGTCTTGCAATATTAGGAAAAAATGGTCCAGGTCTGAAAAGTCCATTTCTGGCAACAGGCTATGTGTTAGGGAAACCAATCCTACCCTTCCCAGCTACTGAAACCAAATATTGCTGCTTTTTATTAAGTCAGTATTTCTTTTCCTTGTTTCTCCTCAAGCAATTACCATGTAAGGTTGACAAGCCTCAAATGCTAGTCTAGGGACAGAGATACAGCTTGTGTCCAGAACAGCTGCAAGAGGATACAGAAATAAAGTGTGCTTGTGCTACCATGGTGCAAATGGACACTCAGAAGCATGTACTGCGCCCAAAACTTCCAAGTAAGAAAAGACGTTTTTATGAGGCTGTTTCAAGGGGTTCAACTCACACACACTAGCAATGATCAGAAGAGGATTGATAACAGTTCAGCAACGCTGTAACAACCAACAGCCCGTACTGTCACAGACCTGTAAGCCATCTGTTCAGATACAAGGGTGTCCTGCACAGATGTCCTGGCTGCTTGCAAGTGCTGTACTGTCTCCACCACCTGTCAATATGGGAAGTTCTCCTGAACAAGCTGCAAGATTTGAAGAGAGAATTTCATGCCCTGTGGATGGAATTAACAGTACATATACATCACTCCTATCCCTTCTGTTTCAAGTAGGGCAGTAAGTTTCCTATGAGCAAGGTGAACCACCTCATGTGCATCCCCCTCCTGCATTTCATTGTATCACGAGTTACTAAAGGAAAATCATAAAAGTACCTTAAAACAATTATTCCAGCCCTTCCAATATTCTCCTCAGTTATGTTCTTACATCAATAGAAGTGACATACTACAGAGACATTTTAGCTACTGAAAAGTATGGACCTGACTTCCCATCTTAACCCACTCACAGAACATGAACTTTAAATCTGCATGCAACTCCGGGGTCCCAGCAGCAAGGAGGATGTGGACCTTCTGTGATTCTGCTGGAGCAAGTCCAGACAAGGCCACAAAAATGATGAGAGGGCTGGAGCACCCCTTCTACGAAGATAGGCTGAGAGAGCTGGGGTTGTTCAGCCTGGAGAAGAGAAGTCTCCGATGATACATTCTAGCAGCCTTCCAGTACCCACAACAAAGGTACAAAGAGATCTACAACAAAGCTGAAGAGGGACTTTGGACAAGGGGATGTAGTGGCAGGACAAAGGGCAGTGGCTTTAAACTTGAAAGTAGGTATATACTAGACATTAGAAATAAATTCTTCACTGTAATGAGGCACTGAAACGTTGCCCAGAGAAGTTGTGGCTGCCCCACCCTAGAAAATGTTTAAAGCCATGTTGGATGGTGCTTTCAGTAACCTGGTCTAGTAAAAGGTGTCCCTGCTCATGGCAAGTGGGTTGCAATCTCAGGTGACTCTCTTTGCATACCTATTAGACTATAAAGCTCTAATTACATTATTGGAGCACTTCTGCATAACACTCCCTTATTTAGTATTTGATCATTCAGAATTTATTTTTATCCTCTATACTAAGTATATAGGTGATGCCTCTGTAACTCATTCCATGTAAACCACTGACTCCAAGTTACAAAAGAGAATTTAAATCTGGTATTTTGTAAACATGCCTCAGTTTGCACTTAACATATGTTCTTTTAACCTAACTTCTTCAAATGCAAATTCCTAACTCTTAAAAAAAATTAAATTACATTATACGGAACAAATGCAAGACGTATTCAGAAAAAGGGAAGGGAAGGGAAGGGAAGGGAAAGGAAAGGAAGGGAAGGGAAAGGAAAGGAAAAGGAAAAGGAAAAGGAAAAGGAAAAGGAAAAGGAAAAGGAAAAGGAAAAGGAAAAGGAAAAGGAAAAGGAAAAGGAAAAGGAAAAGGAAAAGGAAAAGGAAAAGGAAAAGGAAAAGGAAACGGAAAAGGAAAAGGAAAAGGAAAAGGAAAAGGAAAAGGAAAAGGAAAAGGAAAAGGAACACCCGAAGGCTCTGTAAAAGCAACCCAAGGGTTTCTATTCATACAAGAAGTCAAACCAATGGCAAAATACTGTTTTTCTGAAATGTTCATTTACATAAATAATAATACTATTTAGATATAAGCCTACAGTCTGAGTAATTGGTGGGATAAGCATAGAAAGACAGACTAGGAATGTGTGCTTACACAGTGTACCAGGTCCAAAGAACATTTCTTTCCCAGAACAGCATCCACCATGCCTAGGAAGGTGATTCATCATGACTTATGTGAGTCAGGTTCCCATTACAAAGGCATCATGATTCAATCCTGGGCTCTAGGTCATACTCAAAATGCACACACAGCACAGGAAATACGTTCTTATGCGATGAGCAAAGGAAGTACTTTCAGCATGCAGTCACTATTACATTTTTATTTTTTAAAATGGCTAAAAATAAATTTAAAAAATTAAAAATAAATTAAAAAAAAAAAAAAGAGAGAGAGAACTAAGAAAAAATTTCAAACAAGCTCAGCATTTCTGATTCTTGCATCCAAAAAAGCTAATAATGTAATATCTCTCACTGAAAAACAAAAAGAGTCCTCTGCAAACTGGGTAGTTAGCCAGTGAACCTAACTGTGGCAGCTCAGAGACTCCAGCATTTGCTCAAATGGGACTACAGTCCCAGCCAAGCAGTGCCATGGACACTTTTCATTTTTTTCCAAAAGGTGTACTGGAACACTTTCTGTTTCTGCTGGACTCATTTAAATATGACAGCACCACTTCCTGGCTACATTAAGGTAAAAGAAACAGGTATTAATAGGCAATCAATACACTAATAACTTTAAAGTACAAAACTCAAAGCCTTATATCAAGTAGTACCAAATTTTATAATGCTCACATCCATCGAAAGAACTCAACATTTTCATATGTTATATCCTATCTTAAGATCCATACCTTAAGTATGTTAAGTACTTAAGTACATACCATAAATTGGTCATTTAGTTGTCCAATTAAGATATTTTGGCTATGCTAACCAGCAAGAAAGACCAGTGTTCTGAAGGATATACTTCCAATTCTCCAAGATCAGAAGAAACAAATTGCAACAACACACTAACTTTAGCAAAAAAAACAAGCTCTCATTTCATTTCAGGACACACTCCGACTATCCTAAATATTTACTGCATTCACCCAGCATAGCATTCTCACCTTGCACTGGTCTCCTAGCCTAGGTGCCTAACTATGGGATGAGTCCTGACACAGAGGCAAAAGCCAAAGTGCATAGGTTGTGCTTGCTGACTTCCTTAACATAGTACAGGTAGAAACATAAGACCATAGCTCTTGCTCACAGTGTTGCAGAGCAGCAACCCACACCAGCAAATGACATTTTCATCCCTCTAGACTATCTTCCCTTCTAAAACAAGGAAGTCAGCTCAGTGTGGGGTATTCCAAACAGTCTCCTCAGCAACTACCCCAAGGTGATCCAGGACTTGGAGGTGTTACCACAGCAGGCAGGAATCAGATCTGTTTAGACAGGTGACAGCAGACTATTGCTTCCCAGGCTGTAGATGCACCTGGACCCTCACTGCTGGGTAGCAGCACTATGCAGTGTAGAAGAGAAGTGGCAGGTACAGTAGTACTGCTATTCTCAAACTAGGAAGGCTGTTATTTAAGAAAAGAAAGAAGAAGTATGACTCAGAAATTAAATAAAGACCTCAGAGAAGTTTGACTGTGGCTGAAGTATAAATCAGAAAAAAAAAAACATTTTAAATAAAGTATTTCTTAAACATATTTTGCTGCTGAAAAGCTAGCTTTGGCAGAAAAGCTGCAACTACTTTGTGATAGTATTGTTCTCCTCCTTGTAGAATTATTTCTGAAACTACATATTCATACCAGATAATGTTACACCAAGAGCACTGTTTTCTTACAGCGTGCCTGTTCCTCCTTCAAGACATTCTCACTTGGGCTTACCACACCAGAGATAGCAGCAGTTGTCTCCCTCCTCTGTAGAGCTGGCCAAAAGATTCTGTGTGTGACACCAGAGTGTGAAGGGGCAGCTAGCAGGTGCTAAGATCCCCACAAATGGATGGGCTTCCTTACCTAAATTACTAAGGTGTAAGGTGCAGCTTGCAGTAAGGCAAGGGTTCTACATCCCAGCTTTCAGATAGTGGGCACTAGCCCCCCATGTGCCTCAGACAGCTTAGAACAGTTGGAAAACACTGAAGCAGTTAGTAAGACTTTTCCTTATAAACTTCCCAATAACTGCTCACATATCTTCAGAATACTGTCCTTCCCTTCTGAAACAAAACACAGGGCAATGAAACAACCTGTGCTTTAAGACTTCCTCTAAGAATGTGACAACCATTTTCTTCTTGGGACCACACAGTAAGTACAAATGCAAATTTTATTTAACCTCAAAAAAATTTTTGTTTAAGTCTCTTATTTGATAAAAATGTTCTTCTGGAACTATTGTTAGGAGTTTAGAGTATCAAAGCTAAGTCAGGCACTCAATTTTTTCAGGAATAAAAGCAAATGTCTCTGTATGAGAAACATTTTTGTAAACATAAACCAAAACATGTGCGAACATCCCAGTTCCCATAAGAGTATGGGCACACCTGAAGGAATACTCTTTCCATGGGTCTACTGATAAAGGGACTGTAATGGTTAGAAGTGCAGGTCCTTTAGGGTTCTTCTCCCTAATGGGTGAAATAATTGTCCCATCATTCTATCACTGTGAAACAAAGATAGTAACAGCTGGCATTCTTATGCCTGAGCATCACTAAAGTAGGATATATCTTACACACAGGACATGGTATTAGCCCTAATAAGGCTTATGCTCACCAATAAGTAGCTTGTTTATGACTATCCTGTGTCAGTTGTCCCTTAAACCTTGTGTAGAGAGAATCTTTTGGAGTGAAGTAAAATTGTTGATGCACTCCAACAGTTACTTATCATAGCTATGCACAGAAGGCTATTTTTTTGATGGCATGCAGAGTTGAGGTCACTCTTTCCTCAGTCCCTGCAATCTCTCCCTACAGTACCAGAAGTAAAACTTGTCACTCTTCATCCAAAGATGACCAAGGGATATGATAGTATTCTGTATAGGAGAAGCTGTATAGGAAATGTTTGTTTGGTCTCTCATAAATTATTTCACTTACTACTACTAATTCACATCAGGTGGTAGAACTTTTCGTGTAAAGACCAGTTAAATTTCTATGTTTTTAAGCTTCCATGGTATTGTGCAGCAGCAGTATAAATGCCTTCAAAAAGTGATTAGACACATTCTTGAAGGGTAGGTTGATCGATAGCTAGTAAAACGTAGCAGTTCATGTAGAACATCTCACCCTGGGATCTCTTCCAGCTTCTGGTTGATTCAGACCAGAGAACACAGAAGGGGTGATCTGTAATTCCCTTACTTTGTCTTTACATGCCTCCTCCAGTCTACTACTAGCAGTTGCTGGAGAAAGCACCTACATAAGCCTCTTCATCCCATGACCATTCCCATATTAGTGTTCAGCCTTCCTTTCAGCATTTTCACTTTGCAGCATCAATGGAAACTTACAGCTGTTCACACCTCTATTTCTAATTGCTTCTTAAAGGTTTTTTAAATCTCATTATGCTATATCCAAACAGCATATAAGAGAAATACCCTTTAAGAGCAATTTTAAAAGCCTTCAGTGACTTTAGCATGAAGAAAAACAACATTAAATTGTTGACTGAGATAGCCAGTATGTCCTTACTAATAGCTGTACCAAGAAACACAGGTATAATGACCACATTTAATCTTTATCTGACACTTCTGAAGTAACTCCTTTACCTTGGTAATAAAATAAGGCATGACATTCCCCTGGCCTTCTTCCCCTTCAGCAGCTAAGCACATCACCTGCACTCTTCAACTACAACACAACCAAAAACTGCTTTGAGTGCTTGGGCCATGCATCAGCTCAGAATGAAGAACCCAGACTCTAACTCAGGTAGTGAGATGGAGACAGCTGCCAGTGGCTTGGGCACACTGCAGCAGCTGGGCCTCGACACAGGACACCGTGCAAACAAGTTCACAAGTAGCACCAGGCCATGCCTCATAAACATGCAACACAAAACAAACTGGGGAAAAAGGAAGCAAAGATGGCATGTGTAGGAATAAGTACTTGTAACCTTTGTCAAGCAGGGTCACACTTACAGATAGCAGGCACAGTGAAAAGACATAGAAGACAGACCTGCCTACAAACATCAGTCTGGCACTTCTCTCAATCCTGAGCTTGCTGAATCATGAAAACTGCATTCAAAATAAAAAGTGAGGAACAAAAGTTGAGCTTCTCAGGGTAAGAGAATGTTTCATAGTTCCCCCAGGCTGGTCCCCAAAAGTCTCCTCCCGTCAGCACCCCTAATTAATCTTTTAGAATCAATCAGATTAAATGGCTGCAAAGGTCAGCCTGGTAGGCTACTTCTGAATTACCTTAGATTCCATACCATAATGGTTCTAGTTCCTCCATTAAGCTAAAAAATCTCAATTGTACTGGGGAACATGGTGATACTCCAGCTGATACCAGACTGGATCATCCTCAGGCTGAACTGACAAATGGTCAAACATAAGAAAAAGGAAGCATCCATCACAACTAGCTTTTGAAGACTTAAGCAAAGAAAAGGGAAGCATTTTTTCAGACCATACTAAATACTTGGCTAACTCAGCTGCAAAATGGATAATCATAGCCTTAGCCACAAAATCATACTTACATAATGCAGGTTTCTCCCAGTATTCACTGCTGCTCAGTAGGATGAATCCTGTTCTATCACTACTAAATTTAGCTGTGTTAATTATTTACTTTTTTGTTATTAAAGGAAAAAAAGCCAAACAAAACCTACAAAACGCAAAGAGGTGCTTTACATTACTAAAACTCAAAGGTCTTTCAGTAATGATTCAGAGAGTGGATACTGGGAAATGCAATTAATGTTAACATGGAAGGTCAGAACAATGTGCTTTTGCCATAAACACTTCTATATTTAAGCAAGTACAGGTAAACAAGAATTTCTTACATTATCCATCATCTATTATATGAATATGTAACATAAAATGTTAGCTGTCATAGTAAAGGGGTTGGACTGAGTTTACATCATGTACAGAGTTAAGAAGTACTTTCTTTCCTCTTTCCAAACTACTCTCTCCCTTTACTTCCAAGAGTAAACAGACATAAAATCCAACTCTTAATCAGCTGATGGTCTATTGCTATTATTCCTATATTAGTTTCTACCTTAGTTTGTGCAGCAGCTTCATTTCAGTCTCAAACTCTGCTTTGTTACTGATCAGCAACACTGTTCTTTTAATGATTAACTGAATAAATTAGCACCAGAGTCACAGCTGAACATTGTAGAACAAGACCCTATCACAATGGCTATATTTTAAACTATGAGAGTAAACAGTTACAGCTGTGGTGAACAATAGATAAGAGATAAAAGTGCATGTAGTGTTTTCCTCTTAAATTGAAAAAGAACAAAACCCAAAACCTAAGAAGCTTTAAACAGCTTTGCTACTTAAAAAGCAATCTTCCAGGGAAGAGGCAGTAAGAGATTAAAACATACCTTAAAATCCACATAACAACTCTAAGGATAATAATCTGCTATAATATACACTCCAGTTTCTTAAGGGGACCTTGATACACACATTCATTGACATAAGAGTCCAAATAAGACTAGCCTGCACAAAAAGCAAGATTCACCAAGCAGCTTTTGCAAACAGAATAAATATACCTGGCTACCTAACATGAAATCTTTGATACACTACTAAAAAAAAAAAAGGCAATGGAGCTTTGCAAATCTGTTAAATTAACTGTATTAATCAATAATCTATTTACTGATGACCTACACTTCCTTGTGTCTGTCCTGTACAATACAACCACAGTCTCTGATTCCTAGGTGTCCGGATAATGCAGTTTATAAAAAACTTAATTACTCCAAAGGAAGCAGACTTTTCTTGGACATCTTGTCTTTCCGTTAATCATGGTACAGAGCTGAAAGCTGAAGATTCAACTAGAATTCTGTCAGTCAATTTAGCTCCATATACATGCCAGGTAGCTTTCCACTGATGGGCTGAATGCTCAAACTATCCAGCAGAAATTACCACTTGGCAGTCAACTCCCGTCTTCACACACTGCTCATGGTGGGTGCTTCCCAGCTCCCCCCCAGCCTCCTTGCAATCCAAAACATGCTGCTGAGAGTACACAGCCTGGCAGTGATATTCAGCCTAAGTGAGACAGTTTGGCAGCTAGAGACACTAAATGCTAATTCAATGCCTTTTTTCTCTCCTCTTCATGAATATCTCCAAGATGCTGCACCTTCTGTCCTTGCCAATTGTTGTATCACTGGAGCAAAAAGGTGGCAGCCTCTCTCTGAACTGGTATAATTGCTGCATACTCAGCTCTATCATTTGGTATGCTTCACACACTGTTCTGTGATCTGGCAACAATCCTGAGTGCAAGCTAATTTACACCTTCAGTAAAATGGCTTTTGTATCTCCTGTAATGCTGGAATATATTACATGTAGCTGAAACAAAAGTCCAGCAAGTCACTGTCTGCCATCACCTTGTAAGAAGAACAAAAAACAGCGAAGAGAAAGAGATCATTTGCATTTTTACGTAGCTGGTTTTGTTTCCAGTCCTTCCTGAGCCCATGACAGTGTCCTCTGCTGTAACTACTTCTCTCCTGCATACCCCTGGAAACAACTCAGAAAAAGGCACATATACCAGAGACACAAGAGATGCAGCATTTCAGTTACAGAAAAATGTTTGAGTATTAAAATGCCTTCCCTGTTTAGAAAGAGTTTGCACTTGCCCTACTAAAAGAAAAGTCCATCTTAAGTTCTGTCACTCCAGAGACACAAAGTGCATAGAGTGGGATTTAGGAGCCTAGTGTTGAAATCTTCAAATCAACCCTTACAGCTCAAGCCCATGTTTCCAAGTCACAGGGACAGCAGTGGCGGAGGGGGGGGGGGGGGGTCAATTCTCCCTTTTTCCTCCACTTCAAAAATGTTGCAATACATTTCTCTAACCGAAGTCCTATGACTCAAGCCACACAGCTGTCTCACTCTGCTTCCTGAACACACCTTAAGATTTACATAACTCTGTGTGTGCCAACTGCACACAGAAATGCACTACTTAAGGGCACCAAGATTGTCATTTCACCATTAAGTCACTCTGTTGTATGCACAGTTTACCACAAGTACCACAAGTACACTTATGCCAGCACATGAAGGGGTCAGTACAGCAGATGGAAGAGCAACCAGAACAGCAGGACCACCTCACTCAGACACAGTGCTAGCCTCTGCCAGGTCAATGTGACCATGAATCTGAGGTGTTTGTGTGCAAGGACAATCTTCATCTCATATAATTTGACTTCCTTTAGGGATTTATTAAAACTTTCTCAATATGCCCAACCATGGGTTCTGTGGAGAGTTTAGAGGTGAAAATGCACCCGCAGCCAGAAAATGTGACTGCAACCAACCTGTGAGAGATTTCAAATGTCCCTGGGTCTTGTACTCAGGTATACGAGACCCATGACATGAAGTGGAAGTAAGCCACACAAGGCCAGAGAAGTAGATGGGCTATTTGAGGGTGAGCAGCAGTGTGAGAGTAAGCAACAGTGATGCTAGGAGGGTTAGTGGTCACTAGAGACAGCCCAAGCTGAGCACCTGGGCTATGTCCTGGGCCCACTTGCCTTTCTTTCCCTCACCCCACCTCGCCCAGGAATGCTCAGCACTAGTTCATTACTGATTCAAAGGATAGGGATGACTTTACAGTTGCTTAGGCAGATTTGCCTTTTGCAGCACAAACACAGCACTAAGGCCTCTGAGAGATCATAACCAGCTTCAGGATATGGGGAAGTGTCTTTGCATCACTAAGGAGTGGAAAACTAAAACGGAAGAGGAACACTACCTCTAGTGTCTCCATGACTCCAAATCCCCACACACACAGCAGACTAGCTGGACTCAGTAACTCAAGTTACTGGGTTTTAAGAGCAACAGGTATACTTCTTCCTGCAAAGGGAACATCCTACCTACTCGATTTCCAGGGTCCCACCTTGCTTTACTTATTCTGAACGGCACAGGCAAGGCACACTGACTGCAGTTTTTACACACTGAGTTCTACTGAGGCCGTCTATACCATGACAAACTTTTAACAATGTACACATATAAAACCATTTCCAAACAGTAAATATATCAGTTCTTTACCATATTCAGCTCCATCTGCCTCCTCTGTTCCTGAAAAAAACTGACAGTCCCTGCAGCAGAGCAGCCAGTTTCCACAAGAAATTTGACCCACTGGGCTAGCTATTAATTTCTGCAAACTCACACTGATCAAACCTAGTGCAGCCAAGGATAAGCATATACAGTTGCACAGCAACACTGCAGAAAGATGAGCCAAATTCACAGGGCTGTGGGTTCCTAACTTTGTTAAAGAACGTTAATTTTTTAATGCTACGTTGTCAGGCACTGATGTACTGCTTAAGTGATAGTGCTTAAATAACAACAACATGAAATGAATAGTTTCATTCTTCAGAATGAGCACAGCAAGAAACCATATGTAAATTAAGTTCTCCAACTGACAGTGGTAAGTCACTAATCCAGCTTGTTGAACTCAAAAGGAGAGCTGCAGCTAATTAAAATATATCACCAATTACTGGATTCTATAAGACGTCTACATCTACCAGGAACCTCGGTGATAGCTGGCTCTGGACAGCTCATCTGTCATATTCCAGGAGGATTTTCAGTAATTTCCTGGTAAATACACTCTGCCTATTGACTGTGCAGGGAGATATCACATTTTAACAGGAAGCCTCGCTATGCTGTCATGCTCTTTTTTTAATACTGGAAAAGCATATAATTGCCAAATAGAAAAATATTTGGTAGTGAGTGATCTCAAAGAAAGCAAGCTTTTTCTAGTTTTTCTTTTTCTTTTTAAATAGTAATATTTTTGATACTATCCTCCAATTACAATGCGACTCCCTAACTTTCCTATTGTTATTAATGATTACACTAGTCCTACGATTCCTTCTAATTAGAGTTCATTACACCTTTTGTCAGTTTTGTTTGCTAAGTATGTTGGTAGCTAGACAAAGTGTCAGGTAGTGGCCAAGAAAATAATCTAATAGTCCTTTTTGGGTTTTATGCTTAAAAAATTAAAAATAAAAATATTAAAAGTCACTGGACTGAACTGGCTGAAATTTCATGACACAACTCTTCCAGCTGACAAGATTTCAGTATTTGTCTCCACAGTTACATCTTTGTTTACAGCACAGACATCCTGGGATTCTCCTCTGTAACCCCATGTGAGTCCAAGTGCTGGTATGTGGGACAAGATAGAGCCTGCCAGTGGTTAAGCCTGAAAGGCAAGATTGAGCTTGAATGAGTCTGCCTTGGAGTCAGCCCCAACATGCTCCAAGACCCTCTGAGTGTGGCATACACAGCTCCTGTTTCCATGACTCTGTGCTTTACCCACAACTCCTGGATAGACTCTCTAAGCAACACAAGGGCAGTAGGAGGGACAGATAGACAGCACATCCAAACTAGATACAGATGAGGAGGAAGATGAAGAGAGGCTGCAACACCAACAAGATGTCTGTACTTCAGTCAGAGCTGGCAAGTAGTTCAAAAACTGTGCTCTGGGAACAATTAGCTTACCAGACCTATGGTTCAGATTGTCAGTGGTGGTGGAGTAGAATAAAAAAAAAAATCAAGTATTTCCATACAAGCGGGAAAGGGCAACATGTTAGCAAATATGTAAAAGGGTAGCTTTGGATAATCAGGCAACACAGGTTCTTTCCAAGTTCTTTCCTTTCACAGCCTCAGGAAAGGGGCTAGAGTTCCCACATTGACACTACTCCACGAATCAGAACAACCACAAAGACACTGGGGAAGCCATGGTGTTTGCAATCTCTATATTTTACTCATAAATCTACAGTCATGCTCCTGAATGGTCAATGATACCCTGAAATGGCCAAGACTCTGGCCCATAAAAATCAACAGCGAAAGTTGTCATGCATGGCAATCCAAGAAACCACTACAGACACTACTATGTAACTTACCCAAATATCAAGGGAAAATATTTCCTAAAAATTAAACAGGAACATTTCATAAGAAATACATACATCCAGTGTTTCCTGCCCTGCCCCAAAGGACATACTTTTCCCTGAGATTTGTGTAATTTCAAGTTAGCCAAGTCTCTAATTAATCTGCTGTGCACAATTTATCAACACTGGTGTCTTTCGAGGCTTAATTATTGGGAGTTAACAGCAAGGGTGTCCGAGTTTGATTGCACTTATACTTCAGCATTGCTGGCCCCAAGTTTTTGTAGTCTCATGTTGCTGCTCCTCACTGTCTTCCAAGAGCTTTGCTCTCCAACAGTCCTGGCTTGACAAACAGCCCCTTCCTCTCTGCCTAATGTGTCACAGTGGAGCTTAGATTATCAATCCTTTATCTTGTTCTGAGGTGCAACTTCCCTCCTGAAAAAAGAGCTCTGCTTAAACAAGAACAATTACACCTTACTCATATAATAAAGATTGTTTGAGATTAATACACATTTTATTATGTAGATTGTTGAATTCTTTCAACATAAGCCACTTCTCAGAGTCTTCTGTGCTGCATCCATATGTGGGATGATCAGTACAACAGCCTCATTGTAATCACACAACTTTGGCCTTGTGTTGGAAAAAAATGAAGAGAGCTTCCAGAATTGCAGAAAGATCAAAGGTTGAAGCCAGGCATTAATGACCTAATAGGCAGAGGTCTAAAAGTCAGCAAACCCCTTAACCCTTGAGCGCAGCTCTTAGTTCACTTGCTGTTGTTTTCAGATTACTGCAGCTTCTTTGTTTCTTTTCAGTTCTCATTCCACATTTTTTGTACAGATTACAGATTCCCTTATTGTCTTAAAGTGTAAAAGTTAGGATCCTAGAATTTTATTTCTTCTCACTTGTTGCTGTTTGTAGTCATGCAGTGACTTCATCTGAGGCTTCCAAAATAAAATCTGGAACTGGTGTTATAGACAACAGCTGTGGTTGACAGACACTACTACCAGCACCTCAGTCAGCCTTGAAAGCAAGCTTATTGATTGCTGGAATACTGCTTATCAGTGCCAACAGTTACTGACTGACTGGCAGTAACAAAATAAATAAAAAACAAATCAACAAAGTCTTAGCATCCAAACAAAGAAACAAATGCCCTCAAAAGTCTCCTGTGCAGTTAAACTGAAGTGTTCATAGAACACATAAATATACAAATAGTAAATATTGTAAATATACATACTACCACTGTCTAAGTTGTAGAGGAACTAGGAAGCTATTGTTTTCTGCTGCAGAGCTTTCTCTGTAATACTAATATGTTTGCATTCCTTGCCCAAGATAAAAGGTGTTAATGCTCACTGATAATAAGAACTCTGGGGTTCTTACCTGAAAATAAAGTTGTCATGGTCTCTAGTTGTTCTCAGGGTAGCACTAGTGTGTTTGAATGACCTGTAAGTTTCCTTAATGCTCCAGACTATTTTGTAAAACAGACTCCAGGTTTTCCAGACAAAATAAAGTGGTTTGGAGAAATTACTGCTTTTAAGTTTTGATAGCTGAAGTCATTAATTATTTTCTTGCTGGCTTTAAGTCAAGACACTGTTTTTCCTATGCAGGCACATACCATAATCTCTTTGATTCCATTGCAATAACAAAGGTGTATAACTGCTGTACAGAGACCTCTTTTGAATTAAAATATTTATTAAAATTGTCATCCTCCAATCTTGATCAAGCACATTTCAGAGGTATAAATCCAAGTAATCTGGAAACTGCTTGAACATACCAAGTAAGAAGGATAAAACTACTTTATTAGCTCTCAGACAGATAATTAAAAACAAGTTTAGAAAATTTCTACTCATTGTGGCTGGTGCTCAGTCAAAACTGGCAGTAGCTAAATAGAGCAAGTATTAGTGAAAGTACTAGGGCTCAACAACTAAAACAATATTACACCAAGGAACACAAGAAAGAAATTAAACACAGAGCCATCCACTCACACACACCACCTCTTTAATGACTCAGCCAGTGCTTAGCACGGCATTTATCATAAACAGCGTATAATCTTGATGCATTATGGCGTAGTCTGTTATTTCTCTAAGTCTTCTCCTCTCACAAATTTTACACAACCATGAAGCAGTATTGTGGAAAGCACGCTGGCAGCAATACAAAGATCTCACTGATGTGAAAGGCAAAGCCTTTGTTATAAGCTGGGTGGTCAGACTGCCAAGTAATGCTGTTTGCTAATGCTATGCATTACTAAACATTGTTCCTCTGTGTGTGATCTTTAATGTTAATACATTGTTTGATGGAGCAATATGTAATAAAATATTTTAATGAAGTAATCCATAAATTTATAGGTATGCTCTACCCTAAGAAAGATATGTAATGTGTAATTCCTAATGAAACATAATTCCCAGTTTATGATATTCAATGGTAGAGATATGAAACAAGTAGAACTGCTAGAAACTATCAAATCAAAACAATTTTCAAATCAGGTGGGGTCCAGATCTTTGCTTGGCAACACATTGGTAGACATCATATTAGAGATCTGTGACAGTGCATTGCTCTTGCTTTAATTTTACTGAACCTCAGAAGAGGTCACAGCATTATGAAACTACTGGAGATCAGCCATAAATCATAGAAGGGTTGGAAGGAATCTCAAAGACCATCTAGTTCCAACCCCTCTGCCACACATTCCACCAGACCAGTTTTCTTCACCTCCTTTTACCCACCCCATAATGTCCCCACAGTGCACAAGTCCCACTGGCTTTGCCACACTTGTCTCCACAGGTCCAGTGCCATGCCAGGGTGGACACTGGAGCAGTGGGCCCCACTGAGTAGCAGGAATCATAGTGTAGAGCTGCCCTCTGCAATTGTTTTGGATGGGAATCTGCTCCCTGGCTCCTGCCCCATCTGTGCATTCACCCAGGCCAGAGGCAGCATGACAAGGAGATAAGCCCTAGTAGAATCGGACACCAGCACCTGTGGCTGCACCCAGCTCACAAATTTCCTACCCTAACTCCAGAACTGGCTTAGCACCAAAAAAAAAAAATATTTTGCCTGAAACTACACTGCAAACGACAGAGACAACAACAAAACCTTCCCAAATTCTGTATTCAACATATTGTATAAAAGAAAAAGCTGTAGACCTTTATGCTTTGTTGAGGAGGATTTTCTGAAGTCTTGTTCTCATAGATGTGATACCAGAACTTTGGAAACATCCCAAGAAATTAAAAGTTTTTCAAGCTCAGGTGAAGTACCAATTCAGGAAACAAGCCATGAGAGGGAGGTATTTAAGGCAACATTTGAAAATCTACACTGCAGCCAACTGGGCACATTTAGAAAGCACCAATCTATTAACCATCTTGTTACAACAGTAACAAATTTGTTCAAGAGATACTGCCATGCTCCAGTGAAAAACACCAGACACATTCGGTAATGGCATGGTTTTGAAATTTCAATTTCATGCAAAAGAAAATTCAGGCATTTTTTTTCTCCTTCAGGCAAAAGCGGAAATTCCTGATGCAAGTAGGGAATTGCCCAGGGATACTTCTCTTCATGAATACAGTGTGCATATTAACTTCAAACATGACCTTCAGAAAACCTCCTGAAGGAACTGCATTAAGTCTACAAGATGGTGCTATTCCCTCTGCAGGTCCTGTAGAAGATTGCCACAGATTTCCTGATATTACCCTTAAGTACAGCTTAAAGCTATGTCATGGGTTGATGCTGGCACAATGCCAGCACCCCCCATGAAAATACACCTTCCAAAAATAAATATTGTGAGATGTGATCAGGAACAGAGCAAAGCAGGCCCAAGCTTAGAAATAAAGGAAAAAAACTTTATTAAGCTACTACTACTATAAAAGACACACACGCTAAATCCAAGATTAAAACCTTCCAAAACATTCCTCCTCCCCGCCCCCAATTCCAACAAACCACAGTGAGATGCAACTCGGATGCTCAATCAGGTTCCCACCCTTCAGATAATCAATACTCAGACATGGCTGCCCCTCCCCCACCCAGCCTGAGGCTGGGCAGGGGAGAGTCTGCACTCCACACTGACCGGAACCAAAGAGACAGTTCCCCTGGGAGTTCTTGCTTTTAACCCCCTGTGTTCTCAGAGGCGTGTCCATGCCTTCAGTAGTCAGTCCAAATGCCAATATCCAACCCCAACCACTGACTGGTTTGACTACCAACTTCCTGAGAAAATTCACTTCCATGTCAAACCGTGACAAGCTACTTGAAAAAAATGTTAAAAGTATTTTTCACATTTTTCATGAAGACTGCTGTGGTTTATACTGACTCCAATTTCAATTATCCATTTTCAATAATGCATACTAGAAGGGAGTAAGGATGCAAGAGGATAACCATTGTTATTGTCAAAGAGATTTTTCTGCCAGCTTTCATAAGTATATAGGCATATTTTTCATCTTCAGATACCATCACCAGGGAAAAAGACTAAGTTTCCTGAATCTCCTGTTGAAATTGCCAATGCAAGCCCCACATTTGTGTATGTGGATGAACTGAGTATTGTTATATACCACTGTGCAAATAAGTAACACATATGATGCACATTTGTTCTTCAATGTGGTTTTAAATATAACTGCATCCTTGACAACTTCTGTGATAATGTGACCCACCCTTACAGTGCAAATAAAAACAAGACAAAAAAAACAAAATAAAATAAAATAAAAAACACAAAACAGCCCCACCACATCATCACCAAAAAAAAAATGGTATAAGAAAGAATGGGCACAGCAACGAGATTTTAAGATTAATTAAAATTCAAGAGATTATGCATGACTGACTTCCTGGTTTAACAATAGGCATTAGACTTGTGTCCAAAACACCACATTGACTCCATCAGATGAGCTGCTGTCAGAAGAAAAAAAAAAAAAAAAAAAAAAGAAGCATGAGAGGCAACAAGAAAACAGCTAGCTGTCAGACATCAGCTGAAGAAATAAAGGTCCTATTTATTTACCTACCTGCAATACACTTAAACAACTGCGGGGCAGCATATGAAGTAAGCAAGGCAAAAAGGGCAGAAGCTGGCACAGCAGCCTTACTTAGCTTTGCTGCCAGTTCACTATATCATCAATGGTAATGTATTTTTTGCAGCCTGGTATTTCTTTGAAGAACTGCTAGTTACAACACAAAGTTATTACTAAATATCTGCAGAACTCTAAGAACCTTAACTAACTAACTAGATCATGTAAACCAGGGATCAACAAAAACACATTTTCTTTTAAAAGATAGATCCTCTCACAAACTCTTTACTTATATCTATCCCATTCTCCCCAGAACAGTGAGGACACTTTTAGAATTCAAAAGTATTCAATGCCTTCTTCACACATAACAAAAAAAGTTTAGTAACAGTAAAGTAAGCTCTGGTTCAGCTTAACAGCTGCTCTCTGGACTTTAAAACACATTGTTTCCCCACCTCATTTGAGAAATGACAGTACTCTCTCCTTCCCATTCCCTTCCAGCACTCTCTTCTCCCCTCCCCAGCTTCCCAAGCATTGATATAATAACAGAATTTAACATGTACATGTATGTTAGGTAAGTAACAACTGGCAGCCACAACTCGTTAACAGAGGAATGCTTCCTTTCATACCTATTTTACCATCCCAGAGCTTGCCAGGAGAGGTCTGGTTTCATCAATGGATGAATGAAAGGTGAAAGACAGCATTTCCTTCTCAGACCCCCTAGGGGGATGGAGTCCGCCTGCCAACACAGCTGTGTTGTCACAAACCTAGTGGAAATGTGCCATCTCCTGGGAGAAATTTTTTTCTCCTGACAACATGGCTATGAACACACTTTCCTCCTATCTGTCTCTGCTCCTGGGTTTTTATCAAGACTGGACCAGCTAACCTGACGGCAAATCACCTGGTCATGCAATGTTCCTCAGTCTTTCTTTCCCAAATTCAGGCTGGCTGAGGACATAGCACACATTTCCTCAGGTCAGAGACAGCAATATCCAAATCTCCATTACCACAGCAAGCTAAGAGCTGCTATACTCCAACCACAGCACCACTGTATTCCTCTGCCACAAAGACACATATAAAGCTGAAAGAGTCATGCCATCAAGGCCATACTGTACATAGAGGGTCTGAGTGTGATTTTCAGAGGTGTTGAAAATCTAAAGCAAGTGGATATAGTTAATGTATCTAAAAGAATTCCTCAGGAAAGCGGCAGCTTACATGTAACAGCATGGACTTAGTAAAATATGAAGTCCAAGCCCTCATGCAGAGCTCCTTATACTTTATACTTTTTAGAAAATTATAGAATGGTTGGGGTTGGAAGGGACCTTAAAGATGATCTAGTCCCAACACCCCTGCTATGGACAGGAACACTTTCCACTAGACCAGGCTGTGCTAAGTCCTGTCCAACCTGGCCTTGAACACTTGCAGGAGTGGGGCACATATCCTTGTGCAGTATCAGTTACAGTCTGATCCATCACATACTGTACATTCAGAGTTTTGGGACACATACACTATTCAGAAGCCGGGGTGTAAGTTTTACTGCTATAGCTATTCTCTGCACCAGCTTCCCACTTGGATGCATTTATTGTGCAGAACGCCTCACTTCTGCTTAAATTAAACCATATCTAAAGTAATCTACCCTAAGAGCCCAGAAACATTACTTCTACTTTCACCCCTTAATTTGATGCCACTAATGTTGTTCAGACAAGTCCTTAGATAAGTATGCCACTACACTTTCTTGGTCAAAATGCAAACCTCCTGTAGCAGGCTTTTAAAAGTGGACAGAAAACTCTCTTTCTGAATAAATTCTCATTATAATTTCAGCAACCAAACTGCACTCACGTGTAATGAATAACTGTTACTTCAGAAAAATCAAGTCTTGTCCACACCCAACCTTTGGAAGTTAAAAGAGAACTCAGACCTAAAGCAAGCAAACCAAGCAAAGCAATTCCTTTTTTTCCGTTCTCCCTCCATCAGACTAGATATTAATTGGTTGCCCTGACAAATAAGTATTGGAAATATAAAAACAAATGCTAAAACCTACAACATACAAAACAGCATATTTAAGACATGTATCAAGCTTTGTACTACAGGATAACTGGCCTATCAGGATGCACCAGCATGGAACAGCGGGGACACCCTGTGGCCACTTAGAATCTTTACACGTTAATGTTCACATTAATCTTAATCCATTTTTCAACGACTTTTGGAAATTACATGCAAAGTCACATAAGGACTGAGTCACGAGAGGACCTGAAGGCAATAGAATTTACTTAGTTAACTTCCCACCTACCACTTTATCTCTGCTCTCTCACTTTTCAAGATCTTTTCTTCTTAGATTTTTTCTTAGCTTCCAAGCTGAAAAGAAAAAAAAATTAAGGAGCTTGAGCTCCTTAGGTGACAACACTAACCCCTGACAGACATGCATACAGGTAAAAAGCAACAGTCTAATTTAATTTATTTAGATTTACAGCAGTGTTCATAAAAGGCATGTACTTCTCAGATCTAGGCATTCTGCCAACAGGGAAAATACTGTGAGATGAAATACATGTGCAAATCACCTGCCAATATTGTAAGCGAAGCAACCACAACAAAACACAAGGCCAGTAACTCCTGTGAACCTGAACACAGTTCCTTTCACCCCTTTCCTTCCAAGGAGGAGCAGTTTCAAGATAGATATGTGTGCAGATTATGAGATTGAGCACTCCTCACAGACGATTCACTGCCCAAAACTCCCGCTGTTTTCATATTTACACAACAGACTTCAGCTACACAGCCTGAAGAAAAGGTCCCCCAACCAGTTCATGAGACAACCGTGGCTTCACCAGTCAAGGTCATAGCAACACACTCACTTCTGATCACATTTACTTCACCACTTAAAAAAAAAAGCAAATTAACTTCAAAGCCAATTAATTTTTAAGGTTTGTATGTGCATATTTTCTCACTACTGGAAAGAAGAAGATTTTCTTTTAAATTTCCAAGTTTGAGCAATTAATCATTTCTACTTAAGATGCCTACAAAGGCTGGGAATAGCCAGTGCCAAATCCCAGAGCACATGTCCAAGTATTCCCATGAAGTGGCTCTGCAGTTTGCATGGTCCACAATTTGAATCAATTTAGTACAGCATTCCAGATGAGAATGTAGCAATCTAGGACGTGTCCCAAGTACTCTGCAGCTGTATAATCCATTTACTAGATTTGTTCTTGTACTTATCTTCTTTAAAGGAAAACACACATCTCATCCTTCCAAGAAAGGCATTCATGTTTTCCATAAGGAACAGACTTTATTATTTGCCAGTCATAGGAGGTGTCAGTTCAAACAAGATCCTGCAGAAGAAAGCACACTCCACACCTCAGACAGTTCACTGGCACTGCAAATCAAAATTCATCCAGTGAGGTGATGTAGCATTTCTGAATTCCAAACACCATTGTCCACTAAACTGAACCCTTAAAATAATCACATTTAAGCTAACACCAAAGCAGTCTAGGTTATTCTCAGTGTTGAAGTTTGCTTAAACTGTGCTTAGATTGCACAGGTAAAGGTTGTACAGATGTTACAGTCAAGGAAAAATAAAATGTTCTCTACTGTTCTCTACCTGTGCAAAACAAGAGCTCAAAATTATACAACTGATCAACTCAGCTTAAATCCACTCCCACAAAATACATCTCTCATCTACTCTCACACTTGCCACTACAGCAATATCAGAAATTATGATTCATCTTGAAAGCATTTTTCATGCATGCTCTTACTAAAGACTTTTGTTTCATCTAAATATTCATACACAAAACACTTTTGACAAAGATTTTCCTATTGGTTGAACTTGAGTGTGCTCAAATCCACTATAAAGTGGGCTCACAAGCACTTGCCCTGGAGTATACATGTACCACTTGCTCAGCCTCTGGCCAGTTAACATTCCCACAAAACATTACTGAAACTATTTGTTTCCAGCCATTCTACCAATCTCATTCAAATAAGGGGGGAGAAAAAAAAAAAAAAAAAAAAAACACCATGAAAAAGCACATAGTTTTTGGGTTTTGTCAGTAGTATTACTTACGACACATCTGGTAAAGGAAAAAAAAACTGTAAGCCCCAGAGATGATCGGAACACGTCCAAGGGCCCTACTGCAGAACAAGGTAGAATTTCAGTCTTAAAGGAGGCAAGAGGGACTGTTTGGGCATGCTCTGCTTTATTCCCAAAACCCACAAGGACTGCTGCTCTACTGCCTTCACATTCTGCACACAGACCTTCCTTCCCACACCAAGCATCTGCAGCAATTATTAGAATCAAGAATGTGCTGATATTAGACATTCACCCCAATGCATCAGGCTGTGCACTTCCTCAACATTGTACAAGGAAACAACTGAGAAACACCTGTGCTAAATAACACCAGACTAATCCACTATTAAAAGTCAGTTTGTGCTCCAGTCTGCTAAGGTTTCTGTTGAAGAAAGGTGCTGAGCTGCCAGTGAATCATCACTGAGAAAGATAATCTGAGACCAAGACAGCTTAATAAACAACTCTGAAAGGATTTTACAGAACCCATGTCTCATGTCACGCTTGTATAAGCTGTTTACAACAAGGGGCTAAGAAAGGAATCCTCAGGGAGCCACACAAGGGGGCATTATTCTTCTCAGAAGAGTTATGTGATTTTTGGAATGAAGCAATCTGATGTACAGATGAATGAGACAATAAACAGTTTTTAGAGAGGAAAGTGATAATGCTGGATTCTGCAACTAAGCACAGCAGGTAGCAAGCTTACGGAAGGGTGTTGAAAAGATTCGCACAATTTCCCAAAAGCAGATACACTTAATCCCTCAGAAAAGGAAGACTGAACTGTTACCATCACTCTCAAGTGTAATACCAGATTTCATAGGTACAGTGCAAGCATAAACCCTCCTCATGGCTTCATCTGGCACATGATTTATATTATTCTTTAATTATTAAGGCAAACACTCAGGACTACACCATGCATTATACCACTATAAATCCACTGAAAAGCTTTTTTCTCAGCCATGGAAAGAAATCCATACTTGTTAATATGCCACTGCAGTAGAGACTACTTTTGTGCAATATTATCAGAAATAATAGGCCCATCTCTTAGGATTCACCACGTTCTTGCTGAAGTAAGTGAAACGGTTTGGCCAAGTGTGGATCCTAATGGGTGAAATAATATTTTAAAATACAGCAGATTAAAAATTAACCTCATTCTTAAATGTTAAGTGCAGTTCTTTTCAAGTGAAACTTGAGATAAAACACTGCATAACAACTTGTTCCATTGATCCTTAGGTTAAATCTATACCACATATATAGAGTCAGGATCCCAGCCCTAATGTGTTTTCACATTTTTCTCAGATGAAGTCTATTTCAGGAAGAGAACCATAGGAACAATAGTTAATAAAAAAATTAAAGAAAATATACCAGCTTGGAGTTACCATAGCCATTTCTATGAATCATATACAACTGCCTTTTTAAAAAATAATAAAAAACTGATCAGTTGGAGATGATTTTGAAGACTGATGGTCCTCTCTCGTGTTTATACACATTGTGTTTACCATACTTCATAAACTAAATGTGTCCACAGTCAGCATGAGGATGGTTCTAAAACAAACTAGTCAACAACAACAAAGGCAGCTCAATTGTTTTGTAGCCTCTGGCAATAAGTGCTGTATATTCATATAAACTTCATGACCAAAACTTTTCACCACTGAACTGCTCTGCAGCAAGAAGGCAACCATCTTTCTCCCGTGTGCAACTGAATGACCAATGTGCATAAGATGTGTATTTTGTATCATACAAACATTCCTTCTCACAGGATATAAACAATAACACATGATCGATTACATCAAAACCAAGCAGGATTGCTGAGTATTAACAGCAGGTACACAAAACATTCCTACTTTCCTCCGATTTTTCCCTCACTCCACAGTCTCTCTGCGTCTCTTCTAATGCCATATAACATTCACAATTCCCAAAGCAAGGACAAAAAAGCAGAATTAAAATTATTAGCACAACATGAGAACATGAAAACACATAAACACTGGGCCAGCCTAATGCCATTTTTTTTTAACTCCTGATAATACTATGACTGATTCAGAGAAGTGTGTTGTAAAACATTCACAGTAGTCAAGTTGTCTCTCACCTAAAACAAGCCTTTCTCCTTCCTTCCTGTTGCCTGATGTCATCTCTCCTTAATCATGCCTTTATTTAGAGTTGGTGTTTAAGTTGGTGTTTAAAACAATCACCTCACAAGTTCAAGTAAATTAGAAATAACAAAATCAGATCTACAAGATCAGCCATGTGAATAAATGCAAAGAAAATAAATGCAAAATAAATGCCAGTGGTCGTTCCAGCAAGTCTGAGGGGGCACGTAGGCAAAACAAACTGCAGAAACAAAGCTGTAAGACTTTGGAGCAGCTAGCATTTGACAATTCATTTAAATATGTGAGCCCTGCATCAACTTATGAGGAACAACTTGCACAAGAAAGACTACTCATATAAGCTGAGGCAAACAAAACAAAATCATGCCCTTTACTTTTTGTACAGATCACCATGTACGTGCTATGTAGCACTACTTAATTTCATTTAAAAATAAAAATTGCCACATAGCAAAACAAATTCTCAAGTAAGTCCTTTGCTTTATTAAATCCTCAGTATGAGATGAAATGTCCTTTCACCTCTGCATTTTTTCAACTATCTCACACACTTCAAAACGTGACTAACGAAGGGTAGCTGACTGTCCCGCTGCTTGCTGACAGCCACCAAACTGGGGGCTGTCTGCCCCTCTCCCGTGCCAGCCAGCAGCTTTTTCAGACTGCCGGCCTTCATCCAGCGATGGACAGAAACAGTCCTACGAATGTCTTGGGACTACAGTACGATCACTCTACCGATTGCAGAAACCGGTTTTCTTTTGCACTAAGCACCAGCTATATTTGGGAGAGTCAGCGGCACGAGATCCACTGGTGCGAGCACCGAGCTCTCTCCGTGACCGTCGCTGCTCCGGCCCCTCCGGGCCCCGCTGGCCAGCAGGGCCGGCCGCCAGGTTCCGGCGTTATCACGCCGGGTTCTGGGCCCGTTGGTTCCCGCGGAGGCCGCGCCCGGGGCTCACCGCCGCCTCAGCCGAGAGCCCCATCTCCCGCACCCCACTCACGGGCCAACCTGCCGCTGGCAGACGACCAGGGCCAGCCCCGCGCACCTGCGCTCGCCGCAGCGCCGCCAACCCGCAGGCACAGACTCCAGGATCAGGCTCTAGCCACACTCCTCCTCAAAGCGGCCGAGGCCGGGGAGAGGCCGGCCCGGGGCGGGAGTGGGATGCCCGGCACCGCCTCCGGCACCGGCACCGTGAGGGAGTGGCCCCCGCCGGGCGGAGCGGGGCGGCACGAGCGCGAGGAGAGGGCCTGAGGGGGCACGCGCGGGCTCGTGAGGCAGGGCGGGCTCAGGGCGCGCGGGGATAGCCAGGAACGCCACGTACCCCCGAGCCCTTGCACACAAGACGGCGGCGGCCGGCCACTTTTTTTTTTTTTTTTTTTGTTTTTTTTTGTTTTAACCTTTTTACCAGCTTTTTGTGGTAACATTTGCAGCCACCCTCGCATCAGTGCCGCCTCCCTCCCTGCCCGCGCTGAACACACGTGAGACTCCCCCAAGGACGCGGCCGCACCGCGCGTGGCAGCCCCCGGCAGCGCGGGGGCCTTCTCCATGCGAAAGGAACGCGCTCCCTGGCAGGCGGCCCGGCTCCGCGGCGGGACAGTCGAGCGAGGGAAAGAACATACAAGAATAAAAATCAGTTCCGCAGCGCTACTCAGAGAACCTGGGACACCATTCCGGCTGCTGCCCCGCGGCGCTGCCCCCGGCAGAGGGCGGCCAAGAGCAGCGCCGCCGTGCCCGACTGACAACCGGCCCCGACGGCCTTGGTGCAACCGCCAGCCGACACGGCAGGGAGACAGGCGGCTGCTCGCGGGTGCCTGGCACCTCCGGCCCCGCCGTTGTGCCTGGGCTGCCACAGGCGCCGTTAGGGGCTGCCGCGTGGAAGGATGTCCCGTGGGCGGCGTCAGCAACTGCTGTACAAAACACGGGTGCTAGGTGGAATGTCGCCCTTCCGCGTGTAATGTTACGGAGATTTCACTGGAAAGCTCCGCCACTCTGGCACAAAAAGCGGGTTACTGATCTCCCGCAATGTGCACGCTCTCCCGGGGCCACAATAACTGAGAGGGACCCCAAACGCGGCCGCCCAGCTCCACCCGCAGTCAGGCGCGCCCGCGTGGGGATGCCGCTTACGAGGGGACGGATGCGCGGATCTTTCCCTGGGGTTGCCGGCCAGACGGGGGCACACACCAGAGACACAGCACGGCAGAAGCGGCCGGGCTGAGCCGCGGCCCCGAGCCCTCGCTGGTGCGGATCGGACCGCCCCGTCCAACCAAAGGTGCAGCAGCCTGAGCCGTACGATGGGGAAGGTCCCGGTCCCCGGTGACCCCGCGGCCGCTCGTCCCCATGCCCGGCGCCGCTCCCGTCCCGCACGCCGCGAGCCCGCGGGGAGCCGGCGCGGGCGGGCTCCGCATTGGCTGTTGCTAGGTGACGTACGCCGCGCCACGTGACCGGTGTTAAATGCCGTCCCGGCGGCGCGCGGCGCGCAGAGTCCGTCCCGCTGGCGGCGGCGGGAGCGCGGCTGCACCGCCCCGGCGGAGCGCGGCGAGCATGGTGGCGCGGCTCTGACCGCCTGTCCCCGGAGGGGACGGCCGCGGGGCGGCGACCCGTGCCCCGGCGGGCGGGGGCGCGGGATGACGGGGGTGCTGGAGAGTCTGATGCCGGACATGCACACCAGCCAGATCTCCGCCGGCAGCTACCACCAGCACGGCGGCCTGCACAAGCCGCAGGAGTCCCCCACGCTGCCCGTCTCCACGGCCACCGACAGCAGCTACTACACCAACCAGCAGCACGGGGCAGCGGGCGGGCCGCCCTACGGCCCCGTGAGCTCCTACCCCTACGCGGGCGGCGGCACCGCCCCCTACTCTGCCAAGGCCGCCTACGACGTGGGTTACGGGGGCGCCTACGGCTCCTACGGGCCCTACGGCAGCAGGGCCTCCCCGGCCAACAATGACTCTGGTACGTCCGAGCCCCGCGTGGGGGACGGCTCGGTGAGCCTGGCGAGGAGGCGATCGGGGCTCTGGACACGGGGTGGGCCGGGAGAGCGCTCGTTCCCGGTGGGTCGCCCCGACGGGGCGGGCGGTAATGCCGAGCTGCGAGCAGGGCCCGAGGTGGCGGGCGCGCCTCGCCTCACTGGGGTTGCCGTTTCTGCCGCAGCAGAGAAGGAAGACTGCGAGCCGGAGATTAGGATCGTGAACGGGAAACCGAAGAAAGTGCGGAAGCCCCGGACCATCTACTCCAGCTTCCAGCTGGCGGCTCTGCAGCGGCGCTTCCAGAAAACCCAGTACCTCGCCTTGCCCGAGAGAGCGGAGCTGGCGGCCTCCCTCGGCCTCACCCAGACGCAGGTAAGGCTTTTCCGCCGCGGGGCCCCGGGCACGTCCCGCCCCGCCGGGGCCTGTCGCCCTCCGCGGAGTCGGGTGCGAGCGTGGGAGGAAGGCCGGCCCGTGGCGCCTCGACGGCCCGGGGTGGGAGTGCAAGCGAAGCGGCAGCGGCGCTGAGGCAGCGCCGGGAGTGCTCGGGGCTGCGAAAGCTGCGCGTCCCTGCCCCGTCGCGGGCGGTCTGGGCGCCGGGAAGGCGCCGCAGAGGCAGCGCCGCCTGACGCCCCTTTCCCCGCAGGTAAAGATCTGGTTTCAGAACCGCCGCTCCAAGTTCAAGAAGATGTGGAAAAGCGGAGAGATCCCAGCGGAGCCGCCTCCCCGCCGCAGTTCTTCGCCACCGTCTCCCTCCTCGCCCCCAGCTTGGGACTTCGCTCCGCACCCACGTACCGCGGGCGGCGCCGGCACCGCAAGCCCCAGCCCCGCCGCCGCCTTCCTCGGTAGTTACTCGTGGTACCCGCCGGCCCCCGGCGGCCCGGCGCACCTGCCGGCGGCTGCTCCCCTCCCGCAGCCGGCGCAGCCTCCGCATCACCACGGCAGCGGCAATATCTTCTAGGCGTTGTAGTAGAGACTTGAGCCCGCGGGCCGCAGCCGGCAGCCGCGGGGCACCGACGTGCAGCACTGGTGTTTTGGTGAAGCCTGGCTCCGGCCCCGGCCATCCCGGAGGAGAGGAGCTGCTCCGCGCCCCGTCCCACCCCGTTGCCGCCGGCGGCGGGGCCCGTGTACATTCGGCCCCGTGGGGTCCTCCCTGCCTCCCGCCGTGAAAACAACCACGCTGCGAAACAAGTACTCACCTCCCTCCCTCCCTCCTCTCCGTCCATCTTCCTCTTCTTCCCCGGCATTTGCATCAAACTATCGGTGCAGAACTCTGGTTAACGTTACTTTTTATTTTTTTAAAGTTGACAGGTGCCTTTGCGGATAACCTCACTTTGATGCTGGGGATTTAAAAAAATAAAACGATTAAAAAAAGGATAAATAATTTTTATATGTAGATTTAAAACAGAAGCCTCCCGTGTTTGAGGTATCCGTTTTAGCCGTGAACTAAAGCGTCCGACAGGGGTCGGACCGGCAGGGGCCGGTCGCAGGCGGCGGTGCTGGTACGGTTCCCGTCCGTGCGCTGCCTCTGGGCTCGTTTCGTGCCCCGAAGGGGCTTCCCCGCGTCGGGCGCCAGCCGCAGCGAGCTCTCTTTTCCACTCCCCCTCCGCTCTTCCCCCGCCGGCAACCTAGCCACTGACATGCCCCTGATCTGTTTGATGTCTAGCGTCGTGAAAAAGAAAAAAAAAAAAAAAACAAACTGTATTTTTGGTTATTTATTATGGAAAACTTATACACTCATTAATGTTTCTTTTACAATAAGCAGAGAGTATTTAAATAAATTATTGTTTCCATGGTGCCCACGCTGAGTTTTTGGGGGATAGGGAAATTTGAGAGTGCCGATTCGGACCCGGGCGTTCGCTGAGAGTGAGAGCCGCGTCCCCTCCACCCCCTCTCCATTGTAACAGTTGCCGCAAGCCTGCAACTTCCCTCCTCCTTCCCCTCTTTCCCGTCTATAATAAAATCTCGCCCCTGATAGTCTTCTTGGCGAGGCCATGAATCACTCAGCGCTGCCTGCAGCAGCCCAGAGCCGCCCCCCTTCCCCCTCTCCCGCCTGCTGGCGCCAGCGACATTTCACCCGGGACAGACTGCTGCTGTCTCGCAGCTTCCTATGGCCGTCCGGAGGGGTTTGGGGCAGGGCCGTGCACGGGATTCGTAGTAGTCCTGGAGCTGCTCCTCGGGGGCAGCCCTGACCCAGAGGCGTTTCGCCTTGCCCCTCCGGCAATGGCAACCAGGCCGGTAACCTGCATGGGATCTTTGCTTGGGCCAGAGCTGGTGGCTGCCCCACGCCGCTCTGGGGTGCTTCGAGGGCTGAAGGCACCGATTCGACTCTCTCTGAGATGAGCCCCTTGAGGACTGGACCTCTCAAGATGTTCCCCTTTGGGATGCAGCCTTCAGCTTCATCCCGCCTAGCTGAGATCCTCTGGGATGTACCTCGTAAGGGCAGCATCCCTCCAGGCTGAACCCCTTTCCAGGCAGCACCCCCTCCAAGTTGCAGCGTCATGGGATGTATCCCTCGAGGGCTGGACCCCTCCAGGATGTAACCCTCTGGAACGCTCCCTTGCACCCCTCTGAGCTGAACCCTCACTTTGATGACCTTTGCTGCACCCTTCGGGACCGCCCCACTCAGGATGCCACCTCCCGGCTATGCCACTCCAAGCTGTAACCCTGAGGGGCATACGCCTGCGGGCTGCATCCCTGGAGGCACTGTTGCTGGAAGATGCAAAGGGGGTGGAAGAAGGGATCTCTGGCCTTCATCACCACGAGGACCCCGCCATTCTTGGAGAGGGCAGGGGGAGAGAGAGACGTGTTGAAGATCCCATTGCAGACAAGAAGGCTCCGGCCAACTTGCCCGGGGTCGGGAATGGCCAGCCGGGCCGAGACTCTTCCGAGAGGCCTTGGCATGAGGAGCCCGGGCGGGGCCGGGGAAGGCGGAGGGGGGCGGCCTCACAAGGAGACACGTCGGGAGGAGGGGGGAAAGAAGGGGGAAAAGAGGGAGGGGGGAAGAAGGGGGGAAAGCGGGAGGGCAGGGCAGATTGCTTCTGAGAGCTTGGGGAAAGCTTAAGGGCAAGGGGAGGTGAGGGTCGAAGGAGGAGTGAAGAAAAGCGAAGAATGACGGGGGCATGTTGGAAGACGAGAGTCGAGTGCAAAGAAAGCGAGAGGAGGGAGTGGGAGAGACAAAGGGGAAAGAGGCAGCTGCCCTCCAGTGCTGGTGCTGACCCGGCGGCGAGGACGGGGACGAGAGCCCAGAGCCGCCCCAAGAAATAGCAGGGCCGACTCACGCCATTTCTCTCCCCTCCTTCACCCTCCTGCCGGCCGCGGGCCACTGGTGGCAGTGGCCTCAGTCACCCACTCGGACCGGGGAGAAGAAACTTCCCCGCTGGCGGACAGCGAAGCGCTGCGGCGGCGAGCACGGAGCGGGGCGGCACGCGTGGCGAGCAGCACCGCGGAGCCCCACGCCCCCGTGGTCCAGCAGGAGCTGTGTTCCCGGCAGCGCGGTGTTTCCGCGGGCTACGACGTGGGGGCGGAATGGAGGGGAAAGTGGGATACACCCCTTTGGCAAGTGACAAGTTTTGCTAAATCTGTCGTCCGAGATGCACGAGGAAGCCGTGGCCGCGGGCCACTGTCGGGACGGAGACGATTCCCGCTCCCTCCCTGTCCCTCCGCCCCACCGCTTTCACAGGCGCTTCTCGCAGTTAAATAAAGTTCCCCCCAAACATCTGCGCCCCGGTCTCTCCTGGCCCAGTCCGATGTAGCATTGCGGTGCGGGGTGTTGCTTGGTTCCGTGGGGTCTGGCATGCCGGCAGCTACTTGGGGTCCCTGGGACAGGGACCTGCCCAACGGGGGAACGCTATCAGCGGTCGGGAAGCAGAGCACACCACACCCAGTACGGGAGCCTCCGCGCTATCTTTCTGTTATTTAGTAATTTTTTATTTATTTATTACTATTTATTTGCTCTCTGCTGGTAGCAGTCCTCTCTGGGTTGTCCTGGTGTATGCGATGGGGTTTCTCGTCCTTCAGCATCCCCGTATCTCCCAGAGCCCTCCCAGGGTCCGTATTTCACCCGCTATTCGCATGCCAGATGCGGCTCACACCGTGCGGGGGTCGGCGACGGCAGCGGATGCAGAGGCGCGGTACAGCAGCTCCCGCGCGCACCGCATATGCATATGTATAGAGATATGAGTGTGCTTGTAACCTGTTCTCTTCTGCTCTTTTCCCGTCCGATGGGACGGGGCAGACACCGCTGAGAACCACGATCCCCCTCACAAGTTGCACGGGGATCGGCCTCCCGGAGCCGGCCGAAGTCGCGGGGAGCAGGATAACCGGGGGGCGAGAGATGCCCTGGCCTCCGCAGCACTCCGGAAAGGGCTGCGGAGCGGGGGAGGCAGCCTGGTGGGGGGGCTGGGACGATTCTACCCCACGTCCCAGAGCCAAGGTTCCCCCTTCCGCCCCCCGTCGGGCCTGGTCCCGGCTCCGGGCCGGGGGAACGGCTGAGCGGGGCCGGTTCCGGGGGGGCGACAGGGGTAAGTGGCGGTTCCGCGACCAGCCTGGTCCGGGAGGGCGGCATGGCAGCCGCCCGGCCGAGGGGGCACCCTCTGCCCGCCCCGGAGCACGGGCGGGGCCGGCCGGGCATGTACCGTGGGGAGGCAATTTACTCATTTGCCCGGTGAAAAGAGAAAGCACGAGAAATTCAATTAAAGCGGCTCTGGCAAAAGGAGTTATTTGAGGCATGAATGTCTCCCCTAAAGCTGCAGCAATCATGTGGCATTAGACACTTCCGGAATCCTATAGCCAACTTGAAAAATCCCAGACCCCTTTTTTCCCTAATTTTTGCTCTGATCTGTAATTTTATCCACATTTGCACTAGTTTGAGCATTCTGGCTCTCCCATCTGAAAGCCTGCAATTACTATATAATTCTTCGCAATTTCACATGTCCTAATATGGACTGTAATTTTTGCGCAAGACAATTTCCTGCTATTTCAAGCATCAACATTGTCAAAGTTGTATGTACATAATAAATGGGAATATCAATGCATAGTTTTTAGCATAACATCTTGACTCCTCGATAATTATATCCGTTCGGAGCCTACGCAGAATTAGCCTGAATTGCATGGTAACTGCTGCTGCTTTAAAATTTTTAAAAATTACTCATAATTTTCCCAAAGATTACCAAGATCTCGAGTGCACAATGTCATCAGCGTAATGAAGAGTAAACATTTATGCTAATAATCTGCAATTTTTTTCATCAGCTATAAAGACAGAGGCTATATAGCAGAAAATTTCAGTCATATTCTGCAAGAGCAGAGCTGCAAAAAGGCTGCTGCGCTCAGAGGCATGTGCATCTCTGGGGGATCTCAATCCACATTTGCACTCTCAGGATATTATTATTGTGCTCGGATTTTTTTTTTTTTTTTTTTTTTCGCTTTCTTTCTCCCTCCCCGATCCTCTCCCTGTCTCTCACACTCTCTCGTTCTTCTAACTTCCGTAGCAAAAAGCCGCGTTCGGTCCTTTGGTTTGTTGTAAAGCAAAGACTTGTGCCCAGAGCCTCAGGGACTGAGGCGGAAGGTAAGGGTGGCGACCCAGGCTCCTTTCTCGCGGGGGTAGGTGAGTGTACGGGGCGCGGGCCGGGAGAGGGGGGAAATACGGACGGCGGCTCCACCGACCCAGTCTCCCCGCAAAACTGCCCGCCGGCGGCACCGGGGCGAGGAAGGGAGTGGGGCGGCGGGCCGGGCGGCGGGGTGCCGCGCACAGCCGAGCCGAGCCGCGCCGCGCCGGAGCATCCCGCGGGCCGAGCCGCGGAGCCCAGCGCGGGCAGAGCGGCGCGGGGGCACTCGCCGCCCGGGACTGCCGCGCTGCCGGGGGCTGCCGGCGCCGGTGTGCGCTCGTTTTCGGCGGTGGTTTCGTGTTGTGCGTTTGTCGGTTCCTTGCGAAGGGGAGCGTTACTGCCCGGTCCCGAGCCGGGAGGCGGGGGAAAAGGCGCCGGTGCAGAAGGGGACATGGCACTTTTTCACTGGCATGAGAGTGGCGGTGGCGGCAGGAGCGGGGTTAGGAGGGCGGCGGCGGGGAGAGTAGAGCGGGCGGCGGCGGAGATTTCTTATCCCCTCTCTGTCAAACGAAAGGAGCAAATTCCGAATGCAAACGGGCTTGGGCTCTGATATTTGATTTTTTTCTAGTTTCAGGGGCCGCTCTGTGCTCTGCAATTAGATTGACACATGTACAACATCCCCAGCTATTCAAGGGGGTTCGCAGGGACACTCCAAGGGGATTTTTTTCCCCCTTTTTCTTTTTGGGTGGAAGATATTAAAGAGGTATCTGTTGTTTGGCAATTTTGCTAAGTCTGTCTTCATTACTTCAACATTGTGCATTTGCTAATTTGGAAGCCCCTTCCTATTGACAGCTCTGCTCCATACACCTGCAAGCAATTTGCAGAGCTCCAATATAGGAGAATTGCAGAGATGGCAGCTCGCACCTATTTTATTTTTTTTTTTCTTCGCTTTTCTCAATGCACAGCAAATTTGGCTTTCAGTGCGTTATCTCTTTTGTTAATGCAAAAAGATTCCCTGGGCGAAAAAATTGCTCATAATTACCAGAGAGATGGGGAAACTGCATTAGAATAAATAAACCTGAAATTACTGTAATTATGTTGTGTTTGATGGGCTCGGCTTGTAATCAAGAAGAGAATACAGTGAAATGATGCTGACCCTCTTGGGTTTGCAGCTGTACGCGCACTTTGGGGTCTTTTTTTGCAGAAAAGAGTCATTTTGATCATCATTAAGCTGTGTGTAACCTATTTCAGAAGTGTTTGAAAATGAGGGGCACTTTTTTTTTTTTTTCCCCAACAAGGAAAAATATATCCCAAAATTACATTTTGCCATTTACGGGCACATCCATAAGGTTGTATTTGCCGGCTGACAATTGGTAAAGGTATAATATTCGAAATCAGGGCTTAATCATTGTAATGAGGTATTGTTTCAATATAAGCACCTTTGGATTATTCATAGTTTAATTAATATCCTCATTATGAAAATCTTCGAATCAGATATTTGATGAACTACTTGTCAGCAACAAGGCAGAATTAATTAGGCCTGTATTGAGATTAACATTTTCAAATGTACAATTATAATAGCCTCTAACTCCAGACCGCCTCGCTGAGAGAAAACTGATAATTTCTCTATTTGAACTGTTAGCAAGACGTTATTGAATTAGGAGAAGCTAATATATCTTTAAAGCTCTCCGAGCTGCTTGACCAGCCCTCTTCGGCCTGGTCAAAGGCGTTTGGCCACTGGCATAGCCGCCGCGGGGTCTGTGTGGGTCCTGGGGCGCTCCGGCTCGCTCGGGACTTCGGGCCGCTCGGCACCAGACTCGGGCTGTGGCACTGCGGGAAATGGGGAGCTGCGGAGCGTTTGCCATGTCGGATACAGCACCCCCGCGGGCCTCCGCGCCGCGTGTGTGCGCTAGGGCGGATGCTGCACTGCCGTGCTTCGCACCGGAGAGTGGGTGCGTATTCTCGGGGCATGTGAGTGAGCATGGCCCCCGCGGGGCTGCACAGCAGATCCCTCGCAGAGCCTGCGCGCAGAGATGCGCACGGCCAGCCGGCCGAGCCCAGCCGCTGCCGGCTCCCTCCGCTCTGCAGCGCTTTACCCACCCCAGCAATAGCCACGGGTTGCGCCGGCGCTGCTGCAGCCCGGGGAGCGGGCGCGGCTCAGTCCAGGGCCGGATGATCGCGGCGGTACCGGCACAGCTTCGCCTCCCGTGGGATGAGTGGGTAGACAGCCGGCTCGGCTGCTGGGACGGGGGCCGGGGCTCTCCCGGCTTGAGCACATCCCCTTCCTGTTCCAGCAGCTGTTCCCGGTTTCCCCCGGCTCCGAGCAGCCCCTCCGCCGAGGGTGTCCCGATCCATCGCGACGGCTGCCGCCGCCTAACCGGGCCCGGCCGCGAGCACGGGGGACAGGCTGCCCCGTCCGGGGCGCGTCGCTCCTCCGTCTCCCCTCCCGGTTTACGGCCACCGCCGTCCCGCCGCGGAGCGCGGAGCCTGGCCCGGACCCCGCTGCCGGCAGCGCTACGGGACAAGAGAGCATGCGTGTCTCTTTCCAAACCATAATTTTACTGTCTCAAAGAAACTTTATAACTTATGTACAAAGATTTGTGTTTTTTTTTTTTTTTTTTCCATTTCCTCCCCCAGATACAAAGCAATAAGTTAACATTCTCATTATAAAACTAAACTTTGACATATAGAACACTAAACACAGCCGAGCTCAGTTTATCACATTTTCCGAATTTCACAAGTAAAATGTCAAGATCTCAGTACACAAAGCATCATGTTTTACAGCCACACGAAACAGAACAGAAATAATAATAATAATAATTATTAGAAATGCTAAATTTGTGCAACATGTTTACAGAACAATAATAATAATAAAGAATAAAATATGTACAGCGAGTAGCTCCTGCACGTCGATTTGTGCATTTCGACTTCGGGCCGGCTTTGCGCGGGGAGGCCGCGCCGGGACTGCGCGGGTGTGCCCGCCCGGCCTCCCGCTGGGTCCCCCCCGCCGCCCTCCGGGCTGTCGTTCCGTCCTCTGCGCCTTGCTTCACCTCAGCTGGCAGCTGCCGCAATTCCACTTCAGGGTACCAAACAATGTGCATTTATTTCCTTTGTTAAATACTCGAGAAATGCAAATCATTCGGACCAAAACTTCCCACACCAGCGAAGTATAAAAGTTACTGTAAAAGTTAAAATCGCATCCTTCCCTCGTGGTGATTTATTCGGGGAGAAGGGGGGGGGAAACGGGACGACGGACCGTCTGTGGTTTTGTTTAAACTGTGCGTCCAAGCAGTACACTCAGTAAGCTGAGTTCGTTTCTAGTACTCTCATAGTGGTAATTTAAATCAATAAATAAACCCCCTGTCTTCCACTTTTAACAACAACAAAAAAAAAGAAAAAAAAAAAAAACAAAACAGATGGATAGTGAAAGGTACAGAAAATGTCGCGGGAAAGAAGCTCTGGTAAATTGTACATCTTCCTTCCCCCTTGCAATTTAAGAGACAGTCAGATCGGGGTAGTAAAGAAATGACCTACATTTCAACAGACACAGACAGACAGACAGGACAGAGGAGAGGGCTTCCCCGCCCCCCAGACATCTTTTTCTGATTGTCCCACAAAGCCGCGGCCGGCGCTCGCTCTGCTCCCAGGCTGTTGTGCGGTGCTCGGGGCCGCTCCGTCAGCTGTCAGCGGTGGGAACCGGCCCGCATCACATCTGTGCTCTCCTGCACCGAGCTACCGTGCAGCGTCCTAATGGCTGGATGGGCAAGAGACCTCCTGTTTGTTTGTTTGCTTGGGTTTCTTTTGTGTTTTTTTTTTTTTTTTTTTAATTCTCTCTCTCTTTCCCCCTCTTTTTTTTTTCCTTTCCTTTTATTTGACTTCGTTTCTTTCTTTCTTTCTTTTTTTTTTCTTTTTTGTTTTGTTTTGTTTTTGTTTTGTTTTTTTTTTGTTTTGTTTTGTTTTTTTGTTTTTTTTTTTCCTGTAATAATTTTAGTTCTTTTTGAGACCGATAGTGCTTGCGTTAGGGGAAAACATATATATAATCACATCAGTTGCGGCTGCTGCATAGCTTCTTGGTGGGCCGAAGGATACCACGACGTGTAGCTGGGGATGTAGGTGCCCGGGGTCCCCGACGAGGCCTTACCAGAGGCGGAGGTGGTATTCCACACTGGAGGCACGGGTGGCGAGCTGCCCGAGAGAGCCCTGCCGTTGGTCAAGGCGCTGCTCTCCAGGGCGGCCCCGCCTTGCTTCATCAGCTTCTTGAATTTGGAGCGCTTGTTCTGAAACCAAATCTTCACCTGCAAAGGGGAACGGAGCAGGGTTCAACATCCCTCGGTACGGTCCAGCATCCCTCCATCCCTCCCAGGGAACTACGGACCCCCGCACCCGGCGGCCCCCCAGCTTCTCTCCCTCATTTTCCCCGCGACTGCTGTGTTATTTTGTGACGCCAAGCAACCCAGCAGGAGCCCCCTGGGCCCACTCCAGCGGGCTCTGCGGGGGCTTCCACAGCCCCGGGAGCGCCCCGCGGCGGGACGGGTGTCGCCCTGGGCCCCGTTGCCCACGGCTGTGACCCGTGTGCGTTACACGTGTGGTCTCCTACGCAGACAGTGGGGACACGGAGGGGACACGGGAGAGGGGCCGGCTCAATCGGAGCTGTACCTGGGTCTGGGTGAGTCCCAGAGATGCTGCGAGCTCAGCTCTTTCGGGGAGAGCCAGGTACTGAGTCTGCTGGAACCTCCTGTTCAAAGCCTGTAGCTGCAAACTGGAGTAAATAGTCCTGGGTTTGCGGATTTTTTTCCCTTTCCCATTAAAGCGAACTTCCCCTCCTTCTACCACAGTGCTTTTCTCCGATTCGGCCCCTACAAACAACAAACGATGCAGAATAAATAATAATAATAGCAGCAATAGCAATAATAGCAGTAACAGTAATAGCAGCAGCAGCAGCAGTAACAATAACAACAGCAACATCGACAATAACAATAATGAGAATGAAGAAAAGTGAAGCTCGAGTAACGCTAACAAAGGCTCCGGGCGATTATGGCAGCCCAGGCTTCTTCCCAGAAAGTTTGCTATTTTTACAGGCTGCAGTTTAGGTTTAATTACCCTTAATTGCATACATTGTTTATAGCGCTACGCAATAAATAATTACGAAGACTAATACGTGCACATCTGGGTTGGTTTCTTTTCCAGCCAAGCATTGTGTGCTCTGTGTATTGGTCCCCTGTGATTCTCAGCCTCTCTTGACTAATATTTTATAATTTAATTTAATTTTTTCCCCCGATAGATTTTTTTTTTTAATACAACACCCTCCCTCCCGCCTTGCCTTCCCTCCTCCCCTCCCCCCCTCCCCAAAGCCGAGTGCACCTACCTGTCTCCTCTAACCGGGTCTGAGTCAGGCTGGAGCTGTTGGGGTAGGACTGCACTGAACTGATGTAGGGGTTGGTCGAGTGGCTGCTGACCGAGTTCACATAGGGGTAGCCCAGCGGTCGGGAGAAGGACGAAGCTGTGCTGTACGAGCTGTCAGGCTGAGAGTGGCCCGCGGAGTGTAAACAGTGCATGGAATAGTGTCCATGGGACATGGGAGAAGGAGACATTTGCTGGCTGGGCGGCCCAAACTCCATAAAGACAGCCTTCCCTGAGACGGGGCTATTTAGACTCTCTGGCATGGTAGTCATGGTCATTTCTTGTCGCTTGGTCTGTGTGTGTGTTCTCTCTTCAGCTTGCCTTTTTGGGGTCTGTTGTGTTTCTCAGGACAGGAAAGAACCCAATTTAAGCGAAACAGGGTTTTTCACTTTCCATTCATAAGAAAATGGAGTTTGTCTCTTTGAAAAGTCTAAGCATGATGCTGTAGATCTACACAAACTCGCCTAAAAGCTTTGACTCAGCCAAGCTATGAATATTCATGAGACGGTGGAGCTGATTGGTCCGCCGTCTTGCATAATCGCTTTGGATTGGTCCGAGGCGCTCGGGGCTCGCCCGGACCCCGGTGAGCGCGGAGAGCCGGGCTGGCAGCGCCGCGCTTGCCCGAGCGCCGGCGGCGGCCGCACGCCCGCCCCGCTCCCGGCCGGCCCCGGCACGGAGCCGCCCAGGAACCCACTCCCATGGCAGGCCGCCCGCTCCCGCCGCCGGCGACCGAGGGCGCCGATCCAGACTTTGGCGGAAGGCATCGCAACTCCCTCCACCCTTCTCCGCCCCTCGCCGCGAAGGCGGCGCGGAGGGGACAGCAGCCGTTCTCCGCTAGTCCTGGCGGGCTGCAGGGGTTCTTGCAGTTGCCCGCCCCGCTCCGGCAGCCGGCGGCGGGACCCGCGGACAAAGCGAGCGGCCCCCGTCCGCCAGGCCCCGCGCACTCCGCGGGCGCGCAGGGGTTCTCGGCCCCGGTCCGCGGGTCCCAGCGCCGTCCGCACCTCCCGATCGCGCCGCCCGGCTATTGCTGTTTTTGCTTTAAAGGGAAAAAGCGATCCAACCAAACAAAGTCGCCCTGAAAGGGCCCAACGGCGCATTTGAGCTTAAAATTAAAACTTCCGCGTGCGTGAGCGGTAAATGAGGTGGGACTTAGGAGATCCTCCCCAGAAAGCCCACGATGAATCCCAAATTACTTTGCTAGATAATTAGAAAGTGTTGATAATTATTTCTTTCATAATTCTGCGGTGTGACTGTAACAGGAAAATGATCTTGTGAAAGTTCACACGTGCAGATGTATTAGTTACTGATTCATTTGATTAAATGCTAGTCTCAAGTGCTCTGATCCACAGCTGAAGGCGGCCCCATTAGCATAACACTGATGTTTAATTTTCATACGCATAATTAGCCATATATTTAACACTAATAGCAACATGCAGCCTTCCAGCATTAAACAGCCTGGGATTTGATCTGGCCTGGGCTGAACTTTCCCGGTTACACCTAGGCTGTCTAGGGTGCGCAGTTATCACTGCACTACATCTATGTAATCAAGCACATTTTGGCAAAGGGAGAACACCAATAAAAATGAACATTCAAAACAAATCGCAGCGTTGATGTCGTTAGAGGTACTAGCGCCGGCAGCGGGGCTTGGGCACCCCCGGCAGAGCCCGCGTAGTGTTCAGGCTCCTTCGGGCAGCGACGGCCCTTGAAGCAGCCGGCCCCTGACTGTGCAAAGCTGGCACAACCGAGCCCCTCTACTCCCTTTTTTTTTTTTTTTTTTTTTTTTTTTTCCTTTCATTAGTGGCTCTGTCGGTTTTAATTGCCCGTTTCCTAACGACTCTTTTACCTCCTTTCCCCCTTCCCCCCCGCCCCTTTTTTTTTTTTTTTTCTCAATGTTTTGGTTTTTTTTTTTTCTCTGCTTGCAATGCGCGAAGTTCATTCTCGCTAACTCTCCGAGGCTTGGCGCAGAAGGGGCAGTGAGGGTGTTTCTGCACGCACACGGTGCCCCCCGGCATCCAGCTGTGCCCTCCTGGCCATGGAAGTGACCATCCGAGGTGGGTCAGGGAGCTTTATCGGGCAGGGAGCAGGGAGCCCCGGCAGCTCCGGCACCTTCGCCGGCCTCAGCCTGACAACTGCAGAGAGGGGAGGCCGCTCCGCATTCGCCGGGACTGCCGTCTTCTCCGATCGGCCGGACACAGGCAGTCCCGGGGCGAACCACAGCCCCTCCAGCCCCGCCAAAACCTCGCGGACCGGTCGGTGAGGCTCTGCTCGGCCCCGTCCTGCAGAGCAGGGTCCCCCGGCCCTCCGTGAATTGCTGGTCCCGGTCAGCGCGGCTTCGGCAGGCGCGGAGGGGCCGCGGCCACAGGACGTCCTGTCCCCGCGGGAGCGACTGCCGCGTCGGGACTCTCATCGTGCTGGCCCGGCAACACATTCTGCATGATGGGCTTGTGCGAAGCGCTGGCTGTCCCCGAACAGTCGAGACATCGCTTCAGTCTCGCTCGTAATTAGGATTACAAAGGTGCGCTATCAATGCCTCCGCCTGGCCGCCAGCGCTCCGCAGGGGCCGGTAAAACTCGCAGTCCCACCAGAGTTACCGGCGGGACTTCAGAGCGCAGTGATTACCAGGAGCTGCCGGCAAGTCCCCCTGCTCCCGGCTGCCCCGTTCCCACCTCATGCCATGCCGCGGTAAGAGCAGGACAGAAGGCCAAGGGCAGGATGGTGAGAAACTTGGCACCTTCGGTGGTATCCACGGGCTCCCGGCGTGGCCAAAATCCACGGCAGGCACCTCTGGTGGGCCTCCGGGACGTGCCGGACACTCAGCTGCCCCCAGTGCCCCTCAGAGGGGGCAGCGCGGCTGGGCGATGGAACGTAAGGGAACAAAATACATGTCCCTCCAGGCAATGCCGAATGTCCTTCGCACTGTTAATCTCTGCCTATTTGTAAACTTGGCTGCATCGTTTGTTTTGCAGGTTTTATGGCCTTCCAAGCTCCTCTTGGGGAGGATGAAGCTGAGTGGCTGCCCCGCGGTGTTAGCCGTATTCAGGGAGGGGGGTCCCCGCCTTTTGAAAAGCTGCTCTTAGAAACTATTAGAGCTGAGAGCGCACTGTACTTGAATGAAAACAAACAGCAGAGTAAAGCTGTAAAAAACCAGCTTACTTCTGTCCAGGACCACTGACGGAGCCAGTGCTGAGCCACTCTGGTTGCCTGAATGTGCAACTGGCCAGCCCTCAGCATGCAACCCCATCTACCTGCAATGAGGGCCAAGTTATTTGTACCAAACAGCACCACTGTTGCCATGAGCCTGGGGAACTTCTGGAAGTCCTTTAATTATCTCCAAGGCTACCCCACATTTCACAGGCCCAGGTCCTGCTCTGGTAGCCCCCAGATATCAACCCCAGACTTGTTTGGTCCCACAGGGTGGTCAGCAACTGGCTAAATTGCAAATCAACCCCCACACACCTGGCAGGCCCAGGACAGGACTGCAGAGAGCACAGGGCCAAGTGAGACCGCAGCTCATGAGGTCCATCGGTTCCAAACTCTGGGCAGGAGTCAGGACTCATCTTCCAGACTGCAAACTCCTCTGCCTCCATAAAATGCTTAAAATGTAGAGTTAAGTGTGTCTCCCTTAACTAACATGGGCACCACAGAGCAGTGATTACCCCAAACTGGCTAATTTTTCAAGCAGAGCAATTATTGATCCCTGGAGAGGCGTGCTTTGCATCTCATTTTTAATCACTTTTTGTGCTGTGTAAAAAGAGGCAAGAAGCAGGGGATTGCTGCTGGGAATGATGCTGGGAAGAGTCTGCTCCCTCTGCCTGACACTCTCAGGAATTTTTTTTCCATCCTAGTAGAAGTTACAGCCTGGAAAACAGCACTGTGTTAATCGCAATGAAGACAAATTGACTCCATACCTCAGCTATAAAGGGAAAATGCTATGTTTTTCTGTCCTCTCAACTGCTTAAAGACTGTATCATCTGATATCTATTTGCCCCACACAGGATTTGGAAGAGAGGGGCGCCACTTTCTGCCCCTAACCCCAAATAACCCAAACCCTTTGCCACTTGCAGACTGTGCTTGGCTGCTCCAAGGGTCACAAAAAAGCTAAAGACTTTTATTAAATACTCACCAGGTAATACACAGAAAGAACTATGTCCAGAGCCAACCCCTCAAATTGCTTTTTCTGTCCCCTGGAGTGACTTATGCAACAGCCATTCCCTTCAGAAATTACCGAAACCTCTTCTTTGTCCCAAGTGAAACTTGAAATCCCGGATGTATAGCAAGTCTCTCCACTCCTTGCTCCATCTTTAGGCTTCTTCCACCAGTTTAGTGAGGATTTCTGCTCCCTCTGAGGTAATCACCAGGGTATGTTCAAATTGTGCCGATCTGAAATTCACATTTAGCAGTTATGAGGGGGAAAACACATTCACCATGCCTGGAAACTCATCTCTTTGGGTTTTTGGGGCTGTCAGTGATAAGTTCCATGTCTTAGGAAATACCAAAAAATAAAATCAGGCACCTTTTATTGTCTACAGAAATTGCAGTCCATTTGTCCTCCAGAATCTTAAATTCGGGGGATCCTTCCATTATTATTGGCTCTGCAGCAAGAAAAACAAAATGTATTCTAAAGTTAGTTGCAGTCCTGTGTAGATTGTGAAACAATCAAGAACAGGGGGCTATCTCAGCAGGTAGCTCCTCTTCCACACAGGTCCCATCTCCCTGGGCTGGCATTCTCTTGACACACTAAAATGTGAACTAAAAAGGAAGACAAAATAGCAAGGTAGGAAGTTGTCCAGTCCTCTTTTGTAAAAGCATGGAATTTTAATCAAGCTTTAATTAAGACCGTGTGGATAATAACCAAAGCACCAACCACATTTATAAACAACAGATAGTTTTAAATATTTGAATGTTTTAAAGAGCCTTAAAATGTTCATTAAATCAGCAAAACAACAATTTTCTTATTTTCTTCTAATTGCCATGCCATTTAGCCACACAGTGAGAACGAAGGCTTTTCCCCCAGCAGTTCTCCACGACTGGAAGTGAGCACGATCAGTCTGTGGGGCGAGGCTCCGGCTGGTTACGGCCGCCGCAGTCCCCAAACCCAACAGCAGCTCTGGAAGGCAGTGAATGACTAAGTGCCACCAGGCTGCTCGGCTTCGGGGACACGATCGCATCCTTCTCACCCTCCTCAAATCAAGTGTGCTGGCAGAGTCTCTGCCTTGCCAAAAATAGGAGTCAAATATTAGAAAAAATTATAATTAACATTTCATTATTTAAATCTTGTAATTTGAAAATAATTTCATCCAAATAGTTTCTAATGCATATTTAAAATGGTATTTTAATCTATTTCCTAAGAGGTCAATCTCACTGACATCCCCCTGTCTACATGACTATTTCTATATCCCAATAAAGAAATGTTACAGATCTGGGCTGCTCCGTGTGTGCTTCTTAACAGAAAACCATACCAGAGAGTTACTAACCTATTGTGAACGCCATTCCCTCTTCCATTAACAAATCACTGTCATTGGCTACAAAAGAAAAAAAAAAACAAACTCGTTTATGCATCTTGGGTCCTTTTTTTTTTTTTTTTTTTTTTTTTTTTTTTTTTTTTTTTCTTCTTTTAAGAGAACGCAACCAAGCCCTTTGTTTAAACCCCTTCTTAGCTCGCAGGTACTGTGCATCCGAGCCCCGTTATGAGCCGGAGAACCCGCCGAAAGCGATCCCACTCCGGCCGCAGCGAGACCACCCCGATGGCGGCTCCGCTCAGGCGGGGACCTTTAACGTTTTAGCAGAGATTTTTCTTTGCCCCGTGACAAACTTTCCCGGCGTGGCTCGGCGCGGGCGGGATGCGGAGGCGCGGGACACGGCGGCTGCCGCCCGGAGCGGGCGGGGGAGGCGGTGCGCGGCGCTCAGCTGCCCCGGCAACTCCGTTAACGAGCGACTTGTCCTCATAAATACCCACGCGACCCTCAGAAAAAGAGCCCGGGGATGCCCCCCAGCGTTTTGACTCTCCCTACCGGCAATCCCCCCGCCGGGCCGGCAGCGTGCGTGGGGGTGTGTATGCGTGTGTGTGGGGCTCTGCTCGCTTTACCGGCCTCCCTCTCCCCCTCCCCGGAGCCCTCTCATCGCCCGGGCGGAGCAGAGCGGCGCGGGGGAAGACGGGCCCGGAGGGCGGGGGCCACTTACCGTGGTGCCACACCTCGGGGTGCCCGTGAAAGTACGACCCGATGCCGTGGCCGACGAAGAAGGGGCAGACCTGGAAGCCACCCTGCCATGCCAAGGAGCTGCGGGGGCAAAGAAGACTTGTCAGGGTGCGTGCCCCCACCACCAGCCCCGCTAGACGGCCCCAGCCCCTGCTACCGCGTAGCAAGAGACACTGGATCACCACTTTGCCACCGTTCCGAAAGACAGCCATCGAAGCGAGCACGGCTGAGCCATTGTTAGGTTTCAGAGTTAACATGCCTGCCAACAGAGGCTGGTAGCCCTGCTAAGTAAAACGGCAGTGTGTTGCCTCCTTGCTTGATGGCGGGTAACCTTTTCCACAAGCACACTGAGAACTCATTTTAAGATGGCACAGCTGAAGTTGCCAAGTCGGGCAGCCAAGGCCCCAGCACAGTACCAATCACAGCCTCTACCGAGTTCTCTGTAAGTGCAGAGTCCGTGCTGGGCTGCATACCCAGGGACCTGCACTGCGTTTCCTGCAGGAGAAGAGGCTCCTGCTGCCAATAGGGAGAGTAAGGGCCCTACTACTTTGCTTTCATAATACTTCAAACATTTAGTATAAAAACATATTGAAAGTTCAACAAATAGATGTATGCTAAATAACAACGTATTTCTAATGAATCTGTTGCCAGAGAGGCAAAACCAAATCATAACAATTACAGTATTTCAGTTCTGCCTGAGAGATCTGCCCTGCCTTTCACAGCCTGCCTCAGGGAGAAGCATCTCTGAGAACTGCCTGCAGGACCATGGCTAAGCACAGATCCCTACCTATGGTAGGAACGCAAATTCCTATCCCAAAACTGGAGGACCTGGAGATACATGGGATATCCTCTGGCTCCTGGCCCACCCCACGTCTGCAGGCTTCACTTTCAGGGTCTCCCTGTACTCCAGCAGTGGTGGACACAGTGATTTGAGGCAGCTCAGCCAGGAGGCCTGCCCGTATCCAAACCAGAAAAAAGCAGAGATTCACAAAGATCTGGAGATGGATTAGAAGTGACAAGAAAGTTACCCCTGTCCCTGCATATTACCCCCATCCTAGTTCCAAAATCAAACAGAAGCAAGACAGGAACCCACTTAGCCTGAAGAGATTTTGCCTATAACATTAAAAGCTGAATTTGTCCTTTGAATGAAGATAGGCACTGAAGAACTTCAGGTTTGTCTGTATTTACATCTTTGGAAATGCTCTCTCACAGTTTCACTACAGGTGGAAAGCTGAAAAAGTTAGAAAACTCAACTAAAGGTAAAGCTGTTGCAGAAATTAAAGCCTGTTAATCCCCATGGGGTAGCTTTCATTCAGGTGCAAAGTGGCCTCAGCTTGCTGTACAAAGTAATCACCTTTGCACACCAGGCTCCACAGACTCTGCAGTGCTGGCTCCAGTGCCCATGGGTCATCGTCCCAGAATTTAATGCCACTCAATTGAGGGGCATGCTGCTCCACCACAGTTAAATGGCAATGAGAGAGTAGAGTTGGTTAATGCTGCAGTGTTCAGACCTTAGAACATGTTTTAACAGGATTCGTATATTAACTTTTACCTTTTTATTGATCTGATAAAAAGACTCATCACATCTCTTCATTAGCTCTGGAGAAGAATAGAAATTTCAGATATTTCAGATTTAGCTACCCCCAAACTCTAAAGTACTAGCAAAGAGGATTACCAATAAAGCTAGAAATTGGGGCTTAATTTGTTTGCACTCAAAGTCCAGGTTTTATAAATAATTTATATATACATAAACTTTATACATCAATTATTTTGAAAAAAAATCATGACAGATTATGCAATGAGAAGTCCTACTAGAGATGGAAAATACTTTCTCCCCTGCCTTTCTATCATCTTCCCCATATCTGGGTCAGAGACTTGGCCTGCTGGCTATGATGCTGCTGAAGGTCAAGCAAGAAGTACAGGGAATGGCGATGAGTTAGAAAGCCAGATTTCTCAGAAACAAAATCCAAGATCTCCAGTGACCAAGCCCAGAGCAATGAAGATGACGATTCCCATATGAGTGAAGTGATTCTCTGAAGAGAGGTGGGAGAAGCCGTTCATGCAACATGTGATAAGGTTTTCTTTCATCTTCTTCTGCCAGACTTTTTGCAAAATCATAAACAATCACACTAACGATGTTCAGCTTTGCTGATGTCCTTACATGGTATCCCTGACCACTGACAGGGCATGGTCATTTTTTGTATTACTACAGGATTTTTTCTTCCAGAAAAATCCATGTTCTGTAGCAAAACAGAAATAGTTTCTCTCTGTGCATCAATTCTTTTGAGCACCATGGCCACATACTTTCCAGTGTGCAGGGGAAGCTCCAGTCTCAGCATTCAGCTGCTGCCAAGGAGGGTGGCAGTAGCAGCAGGAGCTGTGTGTTGGGCACCAAGAGCACAAGCACCGGGGCACACAGAAGGCAGTGTTACAACAGTATCCTGTCCTCATGCAGTCAAAGAAGTGGTTCATATGCATCTCAAGGGTGAATTCTACCACCTTCTTACCAAACAGCTTGAAAACAATTCTGTTAGCATCAGTACTTCAGTGGTTACTGTCTGTGATCAAAAGAGGGGATTCTGGAGCTCACAGGGCTTTGACATCTACACTGACAAACACTGTGCCCCTCTTTCTTCCCTCTTGTTTATATACAGAGCCTTGGTATCCTCCATATAAAATGTAACACGGTCAACAGACCTGAAGTGACACACAGAAAATAAGCTGCAGGTATGAAATTCAGCCATTTTCAATCTGGTTTTACTATTTGCATGCACTTCAGAAGGTCCTATGAGGCATTTCCCTCCACAACTACTAGCTTTACTTTGGAGTATTTAATAAATCCTAGTGAGCTCTTACATCCTTGTGGAGTTACAGTAAAATATCCAGCTCTCATAACAAAATGAAGCTGCTAATCCTAGCTACAACTTGCAAAGGTAATCCTGTAAATGTACATGTTGGCTATTGAGACAGCTCTGAAAAGAGTAAATTAAACTCATGGTCTTGGTTAGCCTCTCCAGTCTCCAGAATTCCCAGGCTGTGGAATCTGATTAAAAAATCAAGATGCCAGGGAGTGGAGCATTTTTGCACACATTTACCATCTGTTGCTGACAACAGCTCAACATTTTGGTCCCACTGTCTCACTGCCCAGCTCAGGACCTGTCAGTGGTGGCCTTTCTTTGCAGCTTTCCCATAAGACGATCTTACAAGATTGCAGTCCCAACTTCATCAGATGCGTCTTGTAAATAGGCAGGCTAAGCTTAGACAGCTGGAGGAGCCCTGATTGCAAGTAGGAAAGCAGTGAAAGCTGGAGGCAGAAGTGGGCATGGCTGAGCTGGGCTGCCTGGCATCTGCTGTGGGAAAGGATGTGCCAGTCTGCCAATTCCCCTTGGATGGGGTACATTCCAGCAAATCATTTCCAGAGAAAATGCTGGGGCAGCAGAGGTACACCTCACAAGACAGCATCAAGAGAAAAAGAAAGTTCTTCAGAATAATCACTGTTAAAAATACCCATTGACAACATTTATTATCACACATATTGATCTTCGTTGCATATTTGGGCAGACGTGAATTGGGCAGGATTAAAAGCATAATTATTTTGTAAGCCCAGTACTTGATTTTATGTTTTGCTGCCATGTGTTCTAGCCCAGTGGCTGCAGAGTCAGGAGCAGCTGCAGTGCTGTTTTTCTTTTGCTGATGCAAAGCCAGGCCAAGTGTCTGGCATTGGCATGGATCGGCGTGACCCAGCCGGTAAAGGAACATCACTGAGGGCCAAGTCCTCGCGAAGCCATTGTCAGAGCCTGTCGTATGGTGGCGTCCCGCTTCAGAGAGTGGAGACAGGAGAGACAGGTGTCAGTTGCCATCTGAGCATCCTCCTCCCATGTTGCCAGACAACAGCTAATTCTCTGAAAGGAGGGATAAGTGTGGAGACATGCACTGCTGTCCTGACAGCAGCCTAACAGGGAAATTGCCACAAAGGAGGAGGAACAGGCAGGACTGACTCTCTAGAAAGCCTTCCTCGATACTCAAGCTTCCCCTCAAAGGAGCTCTTGGGTGATAAATTCCTCCTGTTAAGCTGAAAAGCAGGTTGAAAGAATTTCCTTAGGGAGCTGTCCTGTGCAGATACCCTCTAAGTGCACCAAGAGGAGCATTTTGTTTTTTTGGTTTTTTTTACCGAATTTTGTCACTTTTTCCTCAGGATAGGTCTGGTCTAGTATTCTTAGCACTCACTCAAGAGAAAAAAAGTAAAACAATCCAATTTTCAGCATTGATAGCTACTGCTTTTCTCGGCTCTGTGGTGGCACAAAGGAAGAAAGAATTTGACTGATTGGACAAGATGGCACAGACTGCTTTGCTGCCAAGGATAAGCATCCTGGTGAACTGATCTTCAGCCAGGGATGCTTCTCCCACAGTGCCAGATTCTCTTACTAGGGATGAAACCTTATCCAAAACAGTCCTGCAGAGCAGCATGACATGAATGGCTGAAGTTGTTAAACAAATTTGTCTTACACTTCTTGGCAGTGAATATACTTGAGAAACACTGAAACTGGTAACAGTCCCATGATAATTGTGTTCTTATGTAGGGATCTGATTTTTTTTTTAAATTAGAAGTAATTGTGTTTGTCTTAGCTATATTAGTAGCAAAATGGCCACTGAATGGCATACTTGTTATTTTTTTAAAATATTGAAACCAGACTCATCTTAAACTCTATTTATTTGTGATTAAATAGACCTATTTTGAATAGTACCATAGTATCTAATTTGAGAAATTACAAAATTCTACAGGGAAAATATTAAACTGTTTTTTTTCCCTGAAATAGTAATCCTAGACTGAGGGAATGCGCAAGTTCAGGGATTCCCTATAATGACAATAAATGTTGAGGTATAATTAGTAATATTTTTGAAAGCCAACAATTGTTTTTTGAAAGAAAGGTACATTTTAGTTTCAAACTGGAACACAAATTACTGTATTTTTCTTACAATAATGCTGAACTTTTATTTGAGGTTCTCTGTTTCTGAAAGCAGACATGATGGATTGAAATAAAAGATAATTTATTGCAATGCTTACTTTCAAGTGCAGAGAGAAGCAGTGTAATTGTAATTTACAGTAGCTGTCAAGGAAAATCTATCACAGATGACATTAAAATGACTTATTTTGCCTGAGCCACTTATTGTTTAAATGTGCATAATCTGATAGAAACAGATTTTTTAAAAAATCTGCTTTATATTGTTCTAAATTAATATCAAAACATGTACTTACTAGTTAAACATTTTAAACCATTTATTAATACTTTCATCACTACTATTTTTTTGGTAGGAGTTGAAATTTGGTTTATTTAACGACATCACTTTTAAGTTCTTTAGCTCTCTACACTCATAACACTTTCACGCACTTAGACTCACTGTCTAAAAAAGCAGATTTCAAACTAGATATGTTTTTGTCTGAAAATGTCAGAAATGGTAGAAGAAAATGGACCATAGGGACCAATTCCACTTACACTGGAACTGACCACTAGTTTTGATATGTCTTCCAGTAGAAAGAGGTTAGCAAAAACCCAAATTTTTCTAAGCAAAGTAACTCATGAATCCATGCAATCTTTTATTTGTGATTTGTAGCCGATGGAAGAACGAACTGCCATCAATGAAATACTCAGTGTCAGCTACTGAGCTTCCATGACAAAGACTCTGTTAGAATATTGACTGCAAACTTACTCCAAGATATAATTATTCTGATACCTACTGTAGAAAGGAAATATTCTCATTATTTGTGCAAAAGATGCATTCTGGATATGACTGGAGCACCTTTACAGAAAAACTGATGACAGAAACCTAGATACATTTCCATTCTGATGGAATTAATTGTTTTCAGCTTGTAGGTGCTTGTTCCCAGGCATTTATAATATCTAACTCTTGTGAAACTTGAGATTTTGATATATATATATATATTATATGTCTGTCTGTAAGCAAATGTCAAATGACAAATAACCTGAAACACACAGCTTCACCAAGCCAAGGTGAGCCTTCAGCAGAGGGAGTGTTAAAGTAGTTCTAAACAAATCAGCACATTAACATCGTCAACACGATAAAATCTTGAGAAATAAAGTTAATGACCTGCTATTTCATATGCAGTTTTGAATAGCTACTAGCTTCAATTAATCTGCTTTGCAAAGGGGACACTGACTATATATTTACATTTTGCAAGGAAACTGACCTCTGTAACAACACAGCAAAAATCCAATGTCACATTCAACTCTGTTCTTTTTCTTCTTCTTCCTTTTTTTTTTTTTTTTAAAAAAAAAAAAAAAAACAGCTAGAATTAATGTAGTGAATCTGTAATGAAATGCATTATCCTGCATGGAGATTTATCAGATTTTCCAACTGAATGCCATGCTTTGCTAGCACTAGCTGGAGTTCACCTGCATGTTGGTGTGGCGTGTGGCTCTTTTTTGTAAAGAGTTAAGTTGAACACAAAAAAAGGGAACAAAGGTCAGCACCCAGCCGCCACTTGAATGTGAGATTTTTCTTTTTATTCCCCTTGATGTATACTAGGCTCTGTGTTATTAGTCTTAATGATGGAAAATTGTAGTGTTGATACAAATCTTTTTTTCAAAGTAGTAGGCGGGAGCTCCATTTGTTAGTAAGTTTTTTTGTGACTAAAAGCCATGGACAGTACATTTATGTAGCAGTAAAAGGCCTAGATGCTCTTTCCATAGCAGAGCTAATTATTCCTACTGTGACCTTACTGATCTACCCTGTTCCTAGTACATCTCATCTGCACGCCTGTTCCTCTGTGTAGATGGTGTCAGAGAATATGAAAAACCCTATAATGAAACCATTTTCATGATGGAGAAAGGCTACTGGAGTTGCACTTGCTACAAAGAGGCTCAATTATATGAGTAATTGTGATAATTTTCTACATTCATAGCCTTCAATGGGGAAAAAAGAATGAGAGCCACAAAAGAAAATTACTTTAACAAGAAAGTACAGAGAGTAAAAATGGAAGAAGAGACAAAAAGGGGGAAAAAATAACCAGAAAAAAAAAGTTGAAAAAATAGATCTGGAGGGAGGAATAGCAAGACAGGGAGAACAACAGAAATGCTCAAAAAGCCTATGTGCAGCTGTGTTGCACAATTAAATTGAATTTTTTTTCTGCAGTTGATGAATGTGACTACTGCAAATGTGCCTCTGTAGTTAGCTATCATTTGTTGTTCCGTGACAGGAAAAGGATAATTACCTCTCAGAGAGAATCAAAGGCTGACATGCCCTTTAGACACAGCCATGAATGCAGAGCTCGATAGAATGCTTGAATAAGAATCCAGTGTTCTGTGCCCCCTTCTACTCAAGAATAAATTTTGTTAAAATGCAAGAGCACCACCAGTAAATTTGTTGAACCCTAGGTGTTCAAAAATATGAGGTGCATCTATCGACTCATCCCATTTGCAAAAATAAAACTACATTTTGAATTCACTTCTATTATATTCATGGACAGTAAGATAGTGAGATATGCATTAAATTTCTTTTCCCAGTAGGGGTCTGATTCAACATTTCCTATGAAAGAACAGAAAGACACTATCCTTTTTCTCCAGGCTAGTTAGCCTATAATTTAAAACTGTCAAAAACACAATTTTATACAAAGTCTTCAATAAAAGCTTCTCAGATATAACCCAAAGAGGTTTTACTAAAGTTTGATTCAGACTCTGTTACAATATTTTTAAAGCTATAAATACATCTAACTGATATTTTGCCGTTCTCTTTTTTTCTTAAAGTATTTGAAGATTTACAAAGAAAAAAAAAAAGGCAGCATCCTTTCAAGGTGACTAAGCCTTGCAGCTTTTAAGTAATCAGAATGAATTCAATAGCTTGTTGGGACCATTAGCAGTCCGAAGAAGTATTGCTTAATGAAATGTATATGATATATGTCTATTTCTTTCTTTTGGCAAACATTTTAAAATAATCCATAGGTACCTTCAAAAAACTAAGACACATTTTTATTTAAAGCCATCAGCAGAAGAGTCATGACTGCATTTATGAGAAAGCTAGAAGAGATGCAAAATAGGGAAAAATCTCTGAATGTCAGCTCTTTCTTCCCTATGACGTTAGCAGGCACTGCTCTTTGTAAGATCAGAAGCTCTTGAGTTAAATATTTTCGTAGTTTTTAAACAAAGAGCTTATTTATGTTGACTAATTCCCTTGTAACCTTCAATGAAAACAATGGTTTCTAACTGTCTTACATCGTTAGACAGATGTGGTGTAGTGTCACATACAAATAAAAAATAAACAAAAGCCCACTGCAAATTACATCTGTTAATTTAAATCTACTTTATGAATATCTTTGTCTTTTTCTACAGTTATCTTTGCTGACCCTAGTGTAATTCACTTAAAAAAATACCTCTTACCTAAGGAACAACATTATAGCTTGGCAGTTCACATACTGATATCAGACTGAAATGATGGTTTTGAATCATAAAACATGTCATCAGCTTTATACCAAACCACCAATAACCTTTGTCCCATTTGCCAGCCCTCCTTTTACTTGTCAATATAAGGCTTACCTGATTGTGTTTCCAATTACAGAGAAGGGAGCCCCTGGTCTGCAAGCTGCAATTGCTTCATCTCTACATTTCCTGGCAACCTCCACTAACTTTTCACCAGATTTATCCACACTGCCCACCAAAAAGGTTTCAGAAGTGTCACCATGGTAGCCATTGTAATACACCTAAATATATACAGAAATGCAAAGACATTTTCTCACTTTGCATCCAGAGACAAATAATTGTCTTAATTAAATCCATTCTTTCTAGGAACAAGCTATATATTCCAACAGAGAGACAGGTAAGTCATATTTGCACGACTGGAAAAGCAAAACATAGCAGAGAAAAAAAAAGAAGCTTGAAAGACTGCAAGGTGCCTAAATGTTGCCAATTAAAAATTCAAGAAAAGCAGAAGCTGTGCATCAGTGCCCAGCAGTGCACCAGGCAGCAACACTGCTCAGCCACAGGACATGAGGATAACTGGGCTGCTTGTGAGAAGATGGGTGGGGGCTGTGGATGGGCTGAGGTGGGCCTTGGGGGCTGTTGGGTGCCCACCCATCCTGGCCCCTGCCCCTGCAGCTGGGGACCTGCTTGCACCCCAGAGGGGCAGGGACTGAGCCCCAGCGCTGGCCGTGGCCACGGCAGAACCTGTTGGTGGCTGGCAGGGAGGTGAATGTCTGCAGTCAGTGACCCCCGTGGGTGAGAGCCGTACCCTGCTACCAACAGCCAGACTGAACCCCACGGACCAAATCCACTGTCAGCTGTTGCAGGTTTTCTTTAATCTCATTTTTAAGCTACAATGTGGCATTAACATTGGATTTTACTTTTGATTTCCAGAGATGAATTTTGAGAGAATAACTGTACTGCTGTGGCACTGAAAAATTTCATGTTTTGAAAATGGAACATGCTGTTGAATTAATTACATTTTGTTTTCTTTTCTTTTTGAAATTTCATAGGTTTTAAATGTTAGTCCTCCTGAAATTCTCAGCTGGGCACAAGAAATCCTGGCTATGCACTATGGAGCTCTGCAACACACCATTAAAATGGGGTTTGCAGCTCTGCACATGGCAGGCAGGCCCATAATTAATTGTAAGACCAAGGGATATTTCCCTACAAAAAGACAAATTATAATGGTGCACAGTTTTGATCTTCTAAAACATTTTTTCTCCGCCAAACAGTGGGCAACTATCCTTCTACAACTAATTACTCACCGAGCTCGAACCACTGAACTTTTGCCACTGGCAAGCTATTTGTGAAAGACAGACTCACATTCTTTTTGGTTGAGTCCAAACTAAAAAAAAAAACCATAACCCCAAAAACCCCATGCTACAGACAGTTTATCTCAAGGCCAGGTTTGTCTTCAAGCTGAGATATAAAGAAAATGCAGGCCATTAGGAGCAAGGGGTATTTTAAAGAAAGGTGAGTGCCAGCAAGGGCCCAACTGTCTTGCCACTGCTCTGGCAAAAAGCAGCTGCAATCCTCTGCTCTACACCTTCCTCTGCCAGTTCAGACTACCATAAAATATTTTTTTATTTTTTTATTTAATGCCCATTGGGCAGGTTTTAAAGTATATAGTTCATATTTAAATTAAACTAGTTTGTTTTTAGCTCTAGCAAGGAAAACACACAAACCCCCAACATTAAGCATCATCCTGGAAGAGCAAACACAGATTTAAAACATAGGAGAGTAAAAAAAAAACAAACAAGAAACAAAAAAAACCAACAAACAAACAAACAAACAAACCCCAACAACAAACCAAATAATAATATTTACTGGAGCCCATCAGCTGCAATTACATACTTCTGATGTTAATAAACTACAACCACAGCAACTGTGACATACTATTTCCTTAAAATTCAGTGAAAGAACCAAGTTGTAAGAAACATTAACCTGGTAACAATAGGCTGAAAATTGCACTATGCTGAGGATCCAGTAATGGATAACACTATTGTCTCTATGCTAAAACACATTTTCAGGTCCATATGTTTCAAGCCTATAAAATTTGTATTTCATCTATGAAATGCTACCATCTTAGTTGTGCTAAAAAGGATTTTTTGTTCAGATAAACTGTATAGTTTATAGTGCTAGGTATTTACACTTAACATCCTGAGTATTATTTAATTACTTTATAGAACCTGTACACAATTATAAACAATTTGTTGTGCAATATTTACTTTGATTTTTATTCTGTCCAGCTGTGAAATGTCCCAGTTTTGCTCATTAAAAATAAGCTAAGAGATCAGTTAATAATGCAGAAAAGTAGTATTTTTTCCTCAGCTGTTTTAGACTAAACAATTATCACACAGCACAGTTTAGTTTTAAATGGTAAAAAAAAAAAAATCTTACAAAGATAGTCAGCAATTCTCACCCCTGCAGGAATCTTCACATTCACAGAAATATCAAGATTTATTTTATTTTATGAGAGTAAATTAAAAGCAAATAAATATATGCCTGCAAAAAGGCCAGTAACATTTAGTCAGACATTTGTGAAGCACAGTGGAGAAGATATGCACACTATTTTAATATAAAAAATATTGCATCTAGTTTATCATGGAAAGTATCTGTCATATGAGTCTACACTTTTTTTAAAATCTAAGGTATAATTGTCCTGACAGACTGAACAAAAAGTAAAATGAACCTTAAGGAGGTAAAAAGAAATATGATTTAAATCCTTAGTTGTTGCAAACTGATTTAGTTTAATAAACTGAGCAAAGTGACACCAGTTCACCAAAGTTAAAATGAAGGCCAAAAATAAAGTTTAAAAATGCTAGATTGCACTGTGTAAACCTGATAGTCATAATTCTACGATTAGAAAATATGAAGATGGGAAAGAATTTAAAAACATCAAAAGCCCAAGCCAAACCAAATCCATTTCTGGATCACATGTGAGTATATAATGGGAAAAAGGTTGTCAACCCTAATTTTAATAGAAAAAATACTTTAGAAAGCTTGAATCTCATGCTCAGAGGTAGGTCTGCTGAAGATTTCTTCACTCTGCCAGTATGAACATAGTATCAAGTTACCAATAGGTTCTTTAATGATTTAAAAGGCTTGTTTTTACGAGATTCTACTCCCTTGTATGTGACATATTATTGCAAAATAATGGAGAGATTAAAAAAAGTCTGTGTTCATACCAGAAATAAACAGCACTTCAGAAAAATAAAAACATGCACAGCAAAAAGAAAAAAACTTCTGCAAGACACAAATATTTTTTTTCATAAATGAAATGAGAATTAGGTTTCTAAAGCACAGTTCCTGTGCTTTCTTGCTCCTAGGAAAACCCAGCCTGTGTTTATTTAAATAGTTGTAATTGATGATTCCCTGGAAATATTAAGTCATGGTTATATCACACAATTTCTGTTTCTGCTCAAAAGGTTCAGGGCTTCTATACTAGAAATGGAACACAACACTACCTTCGGGGATTTTAATAAATGTAGGGAACACTGCTAGCAAAAGAGTTGCTGTCCAAATAGACTGACATACCCAGGCCAATGCAGCCTCTAATGACAGAGTAAGATAATGTCAGGCCCCACTCAAAATCAGCAGGAAGAGGAAGATCAATCTTGGCAGAGTGAAGGAAAAATGCTGGCTTTCTTCATGTTAGCTCATCTCATACATATCTATCTTCAGCTGCTGCCCAGTACTGTGGTGCTCTGCATTAACTACACAGTGGATCAATAACAATTACACCTTCTCAAAAACATGACACATAGCAGGATTGGGTTGACATTTCACTTAGGCCAACATTGATCTCAGTGCATCTGATTCCAGTCCTAAATTCAAGTCAGGCCTGAGTCTAGCTGGAATAAACACACAGTTAAAAACAAAAAAGGAAACCAGCTGCTTGTGCCTTGGCTCAGAAGTAAACACCACATCCATCTGTGCATCCCCCATCTCCAATCCACTATTCTTCCTGTTGCTACTAGTGATTCTAAAGTTGATCAAAGACTATTTTTTTATATGAATTACTCACCGTGACATCAATGTTGATAATATCTCCATCCTGAAGAGGTCGACTGAAACATAAACAGAAAAAAAAATGATGGTGACAGACAGTTCCCAACAAAGGGAATATAAGAATAAACACCTAATGACACATACATAAAAAATCAAGGGGTAGATATTTTGTGATGGAGGAAGGCGGAAGCAAACAGAATAACCATTTTTAATGTTCAGCTCTGACTATTTAGAGAACAAGTGTAGCTGAATATAAAATAATGAGAAACAACTACCAGAAAAACATATCAACACCTGAAAAATCTACCATTATATTTATTCTTTCTCTCACTAGGGTTCATATTTTACTTTGTGAGTAGCTGAATGTATTGAGAATATAAAAAAAATCCCACATAAATTCAAATATATTTATTCCTTAGCCTATACTTATTTTGCTGGATGAACAAAAAATCAGACCATACCCTTTTTTTTTTTTCCTTCACACACTAAACTCAAAATGCAATATGCTATTTTTCTTTAAGTGTCTGGAAAACCAGGATAATATATTTTTTTTCCTGTTTCACATATATTTCTGTAACAGCTATCAGCATCACAGGGTAACATGTTCTGCATCTACAACGCGTTTAAGTATGACATTTAGTTAGGCTGAAGTATATTCAATCTTAAATACAATTTATTAATTCCAGTTTAACATTTTAATTTCCAGTTGTAAAATGTACATTATTGAGGAAATACCTGTCAGGAATACCATGACATACCACGTTGTTTACAGAAGTACAAACAGATTTTGGAAAACCTCCATAGCCCAGAGGTGATGGATAGGCATTCTGTCTGATTATTTCATGATGAACAATGGAATCTATTTCTTCAGTTGTCATGCCAACCTAAAATATCAAACATAACATCCTGTTAAAAAAGCAGAGAGTTTCTCATATTTACTGAATGTGATTGCAGCCAAGCTTCAATGAAATATTGAGTATTTCAAATATGCTGCTTTGATACAAAACATTATACTGTCTGATACACTTTACTGCTATATGGATTTTTTTTTACTGAAAAACCCTCCGAAAAAGAGATTTTAAATAAAGCATGCAGTAGAAATAAGCACTCAAAGGTTCCTAGAAAACCTAAAATCCTGTCTACTTCCTTTCTGTTCTTTTTTCCATATCTACTTTCTCTAAGACACCAATTTCCCATGGCATCGTTTCAGTAGCTGCTATAGAAATGTCTTGTTTCAATGCTTTCAGTCCCTTAAAACACAACATTACTTTCCCCTTTTATTTGTAAAAGAAAGGATATTAACTCTTGTAATTGCCCAGTACATTCATCATAATGAATTTAAGCATTTTAAGAAATTGTTTTCCAGGTATTCCTAAATTTTATAAAACATTGAAATATTTAGATTCAAATTTTAAGGATATTTTACTTAAAGTTGCCATAGCCTGGATGATCATAATGAATCCACAAATACTGACTCATTATTTTTAGAAATCTTCATTTTTATGCTTGATGCTTTCTAGATTCATCTTTTTCCGCAAGATTTTACATATTAAAAAACCCCTCTCATAAATCAGTCAGCCATTTTTGGGTATCCATGGAGTGCAAAATGCACATGCTTAAAATAATATTATTCTTGCTTTTCTTTTTAATCAACTCTGTCTCTGGAATGGTTAGAGCTGAAATTTGGTAGGGAAACCTCTCTAATTGAGAAGTACTTTTGAGGGTTCCTCTATAAATTGATTTTGCTTTGAATGAGTTCCGAGCCTTTGAAAATCATACTTTGTACAGATACAAGTATCATTCTTAGCACACTGAAGGAAATATCACAGTGGCTGTGATTTTGAAGTAACATGAGGAATACAGGTAGGCTGTGGTGCAGGAGACAGTTATATATTGAAATACTGTGTGGCCATGCGCGGCCAATACAGGAGAGTGCACTTGTGTACTGTGCTGAAGATAAAACCAGGTCTGTTTACTCAGCTGAATTTTGCTAAGCACAGAAACGTTGTTGGGCAGGTAAGGAGCAATGAATATGAGTTCAAGACCAGGATTTGGGATTACTGCACATGCCCCGTTTTGCAGCTGTATCCTTGGCAGGCTGTCTGGATTGGATATGGCAGCCGTTGGTTCTGGATAAATACAGGTTTGTTGCTCCTGCCTCTGCTCAAACATCTTCATCTTTAGCCCACAGACAAACTGAACTGCTATGTACCTGACTGGCTGCTGTCTACTGCTTCTCTGCTCAAGCAGTTTGATGTGGTTTCTGGATACTCAGCAGACAGATCTCTGGTCTCTGCATGGCTTACACTCTGTGCAAAGTTCTGCTTTTAACAGTATGTGCTTTACTTTTAAAGATACTTTTGCTAGCTGGGCAAGTTAGGGGTGACACCTGCTGTGCCCCTAATCCCTTACTTGGAACAGGGCAATTCAACTGTATAGAAAAACATATTTTCATGTCATAGAATCTGTGGTTTTATTCTCAAATCTGTAACTCAGACTCAGGAAAGCTATCATATATAATATTGTATCATAATTTGAAATCCCACAGGCAGTAATGGCAACATCAAAACTACATTCAAACTCTATCTCTCTGTATCCATGGATTATAATGCACCTTTGTTACATCAGAGGATCTTAACTGCCACTAGCTAAAGCACAGGCAAGAGACAGTTTGGAGGACTGTGTGCAAGGTGGGTTCAGTAAGACAACAGGAACAGGTGGAGGGATGGGACTCTTCAGGTAAAATAGGAATGTAGAGTTTAGCTTATGAGACTAGGCTAAAAGAGCTTGGTTTGTTCATTCTGGCGCACAGCTCTATTCCTGCATGAAAGGGAAGACTCACATAAAGGCAGGAAGCTGTTTAAATTAAAGAGCAGTGTTGGCACAAGAACAGATGGGTATAAACTGACTACGTGCAGCAACAGGCTGGAAAGCAGAAGATGCTCACTGTCAATAAGGGAGGGTTTTGGAGCATCCTCCCAATCAGTGGAGTCTTGAACAAACACTTAATTGTGTCAAACAGAGCTCACCACCAGCCTGTGACTAACCTGGGCCATGGTTTTAGCATTGCAACTCCAAATACCAGCTCTCTCCTAGTACACAGGTCCTGTTTATGTAATTACTACCTTATACACCTTTTTGCTCCAAAATATTCATTATGCATGTGTAGTATTTTGCTTTATGTATGATTTGGCACATATTATGAGCTGTGTCATAAACGATACCATACCGCATACATGTGTATTTACACATGATAATAACCAAAGAGTATTTGTGAAAAATTGCTCTCATTCAAAACTCACATTGCACCCTGATCCTTTGGAAACACGTATATGCTTTTAACTTTAGATGAGTACAATAAAACTGAAAAACAATTGAACATTAAAAAGTTAAACATGCACAAAGCTATGTAAGATTAAAGCTTTAGGCAATTATGTTATTTGCCACCCCAGCTCCAGAACTATACCTTTGTGAAAGAGTGATGATAGCTGAAAGAAAAATCCCCTTTTAAGTCAATGGCATTGACCTACAGTCCCCATCTATCTCTGCATCTCATAGCTACTCAACTCATTTCACCTTATCCAATATGCTATTACATGAAATACCAAGGCAAGGCTAAAAAAGCATTTCCTCATCTGCAAAACCTGGTAGTAGGCTCCTCCCTCTACATTTTTTCCTTGGGAGATATCCTAAAAAGCATACTGTAGGAACATTTCTGGAAATCAGGAGGCTTTACTATCAATGCACTCTGGAAAATTGTGTAGAATTTGGCAGCTGTTTTTTCCAGTGGCAGCTCTACGAGTTGCATTGGATCCCACAGGACAGTGAGGACTGAAGGATGGATGGGAATGGAGAAGGCAGACCAAGTGTGGGCTTGTACACATGCAGAGCTGGAAAGCATGACATATGAGGTAGATGGGCCATGAAATGAAAGGAAAAAATGTAGCATGTGCCTTAGGAGAAACTCACATGATGTGACACAATCTGAAGAGAGGGAGATTACAAACACAGAGATATTACACCTGAGCCAGTAACTATGCATTACATTGGTCCAAAGTACAGAAATAATTAAACAGGCATCTCATGAACTGAAACAAAAGTTAATAAATCCTTATTTTTTCAGGATCAAACTTAAAGTTGGATGCACATAATAGGAAAGTTAAAAGAACAAAAAAGTAGAAACAAAACCCAAATAAGTGAAAGCATAAAAAACACCCAAGCTGTTATGGAACTTGTGTAATTGTTACCTTTAAGCCCTTTCCAGCCAGAAGCAGGACATGACGGGCCAACTGACAAGCTTGACGAAGCCCTTGAATCTGATCTTCATTCTTAATTTCTATGTAGTCTCCCCAGTCTGGTACAATGCCTGTCGTCACATAGTCTGGCTTCTTTATGTGCTTGGAGAAAAAGGATTGAAAATGAAGATCAGAAAACTGAGCATGACAATGGGATCATTTTCTCAGATATTGCCTCCTGCTTCATGGCAGCTTGCCCTTTCTGTCGTAGTATCGACCTTCCTAAGCCATCAGGGCAAACCCTCAAGGCTGCCTCAGTATTTCTTCCACTGCCCTTTTGAACTTAACATTGCCTGTTACTACTGACTTACACAGTCTGTTAGCCTTCCAGTGCTGAAACCCCAGATACTGCAGCTGACTTCCAGCACAGACCATTTCAAGTTAAGAAACTGAGAGAAAGACTTTAAAACTCTTCATTTTCTTTTTCAAAGCGGAGCATTTTCTACAAAAGGCATCTAAACACTGGAAGTGATGGGACAAACATGTAGAGTTAGTATCAAATCAAACCTGATCAAAGCCCGTGTTTCTCATTCAAACGAAACTCCTATTGAAAAATCCATGAGATTGCTTTTTGACTCAGAACCTTAGGATTTAACTGATTTTAATTTAGAGGCTTTTACACATTAATCTAGTTCATATGCTGTGTCTAAATTTGTCCATCTACAACACTGCACAAAGGTATCCCAATTTGCTATGTCAAGGAAGTGTAATAAATCTAATTTTTTCCACACAAGAACTTCTCAGCCCTTGTATGAGGTGAAATTTAATATCTGATTTTTTTAAATCCACAACAAATTAACAACGATTATAAACATGAAAACTAATTAGAACAGAATGTTTTGCACAGAGTTTTCTCTCAGAGGGTCCTGGGCTGTTTCACTGGCTGTGGAAGAATCCCTTTGCCCATGACAGCCAGGCTGATATTCTGTCATGCTGGCCACAGGGTGAGTTTTGCACTGACTTCACAAAATACAGAGTCAAGCTGGCAGGCAGAAAACAAAGTAGGCATTTTGGCTGTACACAAAACAACCATACAACAACAGGGTGTAGGAGTAACAAAGAGTGGGGCAACTGAAGAACTCTATTGGGACTTTAAACAGGAAGACAACTGTTACTGTTACAGGTATTTTATGTCTAATCTGATAAAAACTATGAAATTATCTCCAGCAAACTTATGTCAACAGAATTTCAGGATCCATTTCTTTAAAATTAATGCCATAACAACCGTAACAACATCCTACTGCAGTAGTTTGGGCCTTAGTTAAAAAAAAACCCAAACAAAGCAATGCCATTTGTTAGATTAGCAACTCCATACATAGCATCACCCTTGCCTTCCCCTTGAAGGGCACTTACCTATTAACTGACACATGATCCTAGTGACCTCTAAGAACTGTGAAGGGAGAAGACCAAAGCAGAATACATACAAATGTCCATGTGGACAATTTCACACCATCATCTTAAAAAACCCTGTTATTTCAAAGTGATTTCTGCCATACTCTGAATAAAAGTAAAAACTTTGCCCTCAACTTTTCAGAGTTCATAGTGTGGACTGATTTTTAGATGTCTGAGAACTCTGATCTGGGAAGACAACTTTTCATTATGACAATATATTTCTTCCTCTTTATCGTAAAAGAGGCATCTAAATACAGAAAATTAAGTTTTTAAATTCTATGATTTTAAGCTTTTGAAAATATATAGAGCATGTGACCCTATGTTCTCCCTGCACACAGAGCTTCCACAGCCTCTTAGGGCTAAGAGCTATACTTCCATCATTCTTATCTGTTTTCCTGTCTAACAACTTTTTAGTATATCTGGCCCATGGAAATGCCTTATATTTGGCATAAGAAATCTATATTAAAATGCAAAACAAAACTGTAAGAAGTACTAATGCACATCCTGTGAAGCACTGTTTAGAAAGGATACTTCTGTTTCTTTTGGCTAAAGGAAAGATACTAAACAGATAATCTGTATGCTGTAATTAAACAGGGGAAAGAAAGAAAAGGAAAAAAAGGAAACAAGAAGTGGAGCACATGTTAAATTTGCATTTGAATCAAAAAGTCCCTTTTGGCTTTAAAGTAAATAAAACCAAAAATATATGTTGCAAGGAATAAGAACACTCAGGCACAAAAAAGACAAGTTGAAAACATGCAGTGGGGTTGCGGGACAGCTACCAGCAGGTACTGTATGTTCTCTTTCTGACATAACCAAATAATAAAACCATCAGCAAAATATAAGCATTTTTATAATTAGCTTGCTAGAGATTTATACAGAAGGGGACTCAGATGATCATGAATGATTCCTACTGACTTCTGGTAAGACAGTCTACCATTGCTCCAAACAAGAATCTGGACCCAGAATTGTTGACAGATGATTATAATACTCACATTTATTCTGCTATAACTAAACAAGTCCCAGGTTTGAACTCCCTCATAACTAAATACATCACTGTGTTTAACATGGAAGACAGCTGGCCATCAGCTCTCCTATCTCAAATACGAGACCAAGCAACAGGACAGTGATCCAACCCCCAGCTGTTGGACAACAAATACACTTGATCATGACTGCAATCAAATGCTACACTGGCTGAAGAACAGATTAGGTAACAGAAATTGCAGTACCTTAGGAACTTGGTGAGCTGGAGAAACCACGGCTGGCCAAACTATACTATAAGCAGCATTTCTTTGTCCTTGAAAGAAGAAGCATCTTTGCTGATGATTGCTTGAGTGTCTGTGCAGGTAGTTATGATTACACAAAGAAAAGATTACATGGCAGCCAGTCACAGAACCTGTTAACAGATAATTTAAAAAATATTAACATTTTTTTCTACTTCCACATTACAAAATGGAAAGTATGCAAAAAAGGGCATAATGTAAACAAAGCAGAGAACTCATGTAGTTGCTGAGGATAATTCAAATCTTGTACTGTTTAAGAAAGAGTAGAAAGAATGAGAAGAAATGAGAACAACAAAAACTTCCCAAACAATACTTTGAAGCTTCATAAAATCTGTTTTGGTTTGATGCATTAAAAAGCAGTGTGGGTAAATTCCCCACAGTTTACAGATAGAAGTGATGCTCTAACTGGCCTCTGCTTGGAGCAATTTGCATGGCTGCACTGTTCAAGGCTTGGCAAAGCAGTTAATAAGACACAATAGCAAGAAAAGAGAAGACAAAAAAAAGAAGATTTAATGTTACTTCATACAATATTTTCAGCTGTATTTTTGCAGAATTGGTCACAGATTTGAGCATAACAAAGATAATGTTGCTCTTTTTCTTGTTGCTCAAGACACAAAGAATAGTTCATTTTGTTCAGAGGGTAACAGAAGAAACTTCAGGAGATATTTTTAATCTTGGTTAGGAATAATTGAAGGGATTAATAGTGCATTTTATTTAGAGTATTGGAATCAGATTTCCATTTAATTCACATGGGAATTTGGGATGAAAGTTTCACAGCTCAAATTTAGTTGTTGGGCAATGACACATTTTGCCCCTACAAAAAAGGAAAAAAAAAGGAAAAAAGGGAAAAGAAAGGGCAATTGAGGCCCAAAGGCTCTCAGAGACATCAAAACCAAAATAACGCACCACAAAATACAATGCTAGCATCAAAACGAGGAAATTCAAAAGGATTATTGATAATGCCCAATTACATTACAATTACACACAGTGTGTATTTCCACGACTTAAATATTCTACAATATAAACAGGTTTATTTTCTGAAAGATAAGTTTAACATAGCAGTTGATCTGCTTCTGAAAAATGTCATTATGTAAACAAATACAAGAGCAATCTTGTGGCAAGTAATCCAGATGAATAATTATTTTTCAGTAAAAAGTTTTTGTTTAAACAGAAGTAACTAAACATTTTTATATCAGAGAAATTTAAAAATTAATCTACTGCATATTTTGTAACTATGTAAAAATGTTTATTTCCATAAGAGTTTCTTTCACATCTTGCAAGTTTTTTTATTCTATTGTGCCTTCCTTTCCTTTGGATGCATTTATCATATTCACATGCAAAAATTATCCTTTCACATATGCATTCTTTCAAAGACAGCCCTTTTACTCCATGACATACAGAAGATTCGAGTTATGCACTGTTTTGGAGCCCCAAATCCAGACTGAAATAGTTTCATTAGGTTTGCATTAGAAAGGTTTCCGACTGTCTCTTTCTTTGCACTGGTCAGGGTTACATTTAGGTACCAATATCTGAAAAGTTAAAAAAACCTAGGTGTAGAAACTTTTACTCAAGCCAATTTTTACTGGTTTTTGTTTGTTTGTTTGTTTGTTTTTTTTTTTTGTTTTTTTTGTGTTTTTTTTTATTTGTTTGTTTTGTTTGGGTTTTTAGCTTTTAGGTGGGATTGTTTGTTTGTTTGATTGACTTGTTGATAAATAACAAAGTGAAGCTGAAGGGTGAGGATCACCTCAAGCTCTCAGTATAGCCTAAATACCCAATGGAAGCTGCCTGCTTCAAAACAGAAGAAAGTGTCTCCAAGGAAGTGGAGCTGCCCAGTTAACAGAGGGCTGGATTGATGTGGCAGCCTATTAACTAAAATTTAAACAGCAGACTCATAATCTATTTTTCTATAGTCTCCTTCACAAGAAAAAAAAAATAATTGTCCAGTTAACAAAGCCACCCAAATATACAAAAAAACCCAGAAAGGGTCACCTAAACTGCAACTGTAAGCATGTCCAAAGAACCCAAAGCATCCTACAAACTCCCTATGTGGTTTGTACTCATTTCTGGAATTTGGAAGCACAGAATCTGCTGACGCAGCAACTTTTGGGCCATCAGAAGTAGCAATCACTCTGACAGTGTAAGCCAAGTTGCCTCTTTTACAAAGTGCAGTTGAAGTACCTTGCTTTTAGCACAGCTAAAGGTACTACAAATATATTGAAATCCCACACTCACTGACGTTGTTAGCTAAAGTCCACATGGACATCAATATGTGACCATGTATTTTAAATGCTCTCCTTGATGACCAGAATGCTCCCCGGGCACCTTGTCTATTGTGTCACAATTTAATCAGGGAAAAAAAGGTGCAAGTGTGCTTGTCAATTATTCCCAATGCGCTCCCCCAAATACACACTCTTAAATAAATTAAACCATATTCATGGGTGCATGTCTATCGACCAGCTCACATTCAGAAGGGATTCCTTTTTATTCAGAATAAAATTTTTATCTCTATTCTCCCAAAGATACACTGCAAGTGTTGTCACAAAATAACAGGATAATAAGGTACTGTAGCCTGTTGTTATTCTACTAACTACTCATTATAAACCAGATGCATACAAAACTATCTACTACTTGAACAGATGAAATAAGACAAGCAAATAAGTATCACCATTCTAAAATACAATTCCTAAATTATATTACAAGAATTATAAACACAGGACAACTAAACCTTTATTTGAAATATAAAAAATTATAAGAGAAAACATTCTCCTACAAAGTAAAAATAAAATTAAATAAAATGGCATTAAAATACAATGAAGTTACTGGTCTATAATGAAAATCTGGACTCCATCCACACACTTCCTTCCTTAAGAAGGCCTTCTAATGCCTCCACAGTGCCTTTTATTTTTCAAGCTCCTGTATTCCCAGCTAATTCGATATAGCAACATCATCAATCACCTGAGACAGGAACAACTGTCTGTATTCTCCAAGTCTGGCTCAGAGATTCCCTTCTCCCCACCCCTTACACCCATCAAAGCTTTTCTCAGTGCCTTTATTTACTTCTGCAACACTGGTGCTCAAGCACATCCTTTTGTTAAGCTTTCTGTGTATACTAATTACTGCAAGACAGTTCATACACATGGCATTTATGCATCTTCCAGCAGGAACTGCAGCCACCGGAGAGCATGGCATGTGAAGCTGGGTAGGCTGGTAGCACACCAGCACAACCAGGAGACAAAGTTGACCCTCTACATGTTTATTCTGTACCCCAACAGCAAGGCTACATCACCTGCCACAGCAATAGCATATTTACTATCAGCTGCACTAAGAAGAATTAGCAGCGGCGCTAGCGAATCACATCAGCAGCTCGGATGCATCGAGCACAGAAAATGACTGCCAACTGCTCCGTGAGCCGCCGGTGAATCCACCGTGCAATCCGTGCGCACGCACGTCCCGCCGGCGCCACTGGATTCCCCAGCACACCTTCCACACCTTCCTCTGGATTAACAGTGTAAATATACACTGTGAGCTCTTCTGAACTACCAGATGAATTTATCTTGTGTGGAAATGACATTTCTTTGCTTTTAAATGAGTCAGTCAGAGTGGCTGAATATGGCATTCATGAATTATGATGGGTGGGAGCATTTTTAAGTGACTGATTTTGCAGCACAGTGTGCCCTATATTTATTAGCCTTTTACTCTAGGGCTATTTTAATTGTTATCTTTTCATGCATGTTACACTATATAATGAAATGCTCTCATTTCACTCCTAGAGTGGAGAGTTTTTTATGTGTATCTCTATTAATGACCCTTAATTAAGTTGATTTTAGTAATTTAAATGTGATTTTCCTCTGGTCAAGAAGTATTTTTAACGGGAGATGTAGAAAATGAACTCTCACACAAGCCCTTTTCTAATGCTTCCTGTTTAACAGTTAGAGCAATTTATCAAGCTATGTTTCCAATGAATGAAGTGTGGGGTAGCTGGGCAAAAAACTGCTTATTTACATGATTCATCAAATGTGATTGTTAGCAACCATTTTTTTGTATTTATTCATGAAAGATTTCAATTTTCCAAGCAATTAACAAAAATATTACCAATGGATAAACTTCATGACAGTTCTGAGCTACAATAAATACAAGGGTGCATCTTAAAAGAGACAAGAAATAAATTAACGTATTTTAAAATAATTTAGTCATAGTATCAACAGAAGCAGAGTACCCAAATTACTTAGGATTACAAGAATTAACATTCAAAACTATTTAGGAAATAAAATCAACTTGCTCTTGATAAAGTTAACAATATCAAAAGCATTGTTCTGACAACTCTTTTCAAATTGTGTGATTTAATCTTTCTTTTTAAACTGAAAAAAGGAATGACTGTGGAGATTTTCTTATTAATTTGGAGGTAAAACACTAGAGATCTTTCATTTGGCTTGTCAGGTAATTTTAATACTCTAGCATAATTTAGGTTCGTGTGCAAATACTCATTTGAAACTTCTGAGGATGAAAGCTTAAAATGAGTTATTAAAAATCACTAAGGGGAACAATATGTGGAATCCAGCCAATGCAACTAGTTAAGAATATATAGCTTCTTACTGCTAATTACCAAATGGTCCCATTTTTCAATCCAAAATAATGGCTGTGGTTTGAAAGACCTTTATTTGTAATTATAACTCTTACTGTCTAATAAAACACTGACTTTGTAACCCCCCTGTTGCAAAGGTATGTCCAAGCTTCAAAAACAGGATGGGAAAGATTAAAGGCTCGTTCCAGCTCTGTGTAACCTGTGTAGCAGAAGACCAGCTCACATTTCACATGCAATAACCTGCGCATTTTCTAAAAAAAAAGAAAAAGAAAGAAAAAAAGGAAAAAACCTCCAAGAACAACACAGGGAAATGCCTGAGGCAGAAGTTGAAACTGATTGGGCAAAACAGAAGGACAAGAGCCCTTGAAATTAAACAAAAGCAAATTCATTCTGTTGACAGATGTTGATTACATCAAAGCCATGAAAGAACATTTTTTTTGTTTCTTTTTTTTTTTCTTCCTTTTTTGCAACTAATACATTTTGGATATAACGTATCTTAATCAACATAATCCAACATATGATAATTCCCAAATTTGGTAAAATTATATTATAAGAAGGTCTTAATGACAGGCTTCTCCAAACAAGAGTGTATTCACATGGTCATGTCTGCATACCCGTGCTGGTCACGCCATCATCAGCCCCTTACTTCCAGGGGTTAACTGCTCTGGCAGCCAAATAAAATACAGAGAGCGCTGTGTAATTATGGAGACAGTCAAAGGGCAGACTCTATTTTGAAATCTATTTGCACAGACAAGGTCTTCCAATTTCGCTTACAGGAAACAAGCTGGTAAAGGGGGTCTCCTCTCCAGATGCTTTCCACACGTTTTTCCCACATCAGGAAATCGTGGACATGGACACCATGCAGGACTGTTTCCTGGATTGCAGAACTGTGTCATTACAAGGAGAAGAGCAAGTCCGTGCTTGTGAGAAATATTTCCTCCTAATTGGATGTATTAGGGGAAAGCAAAACCCATAAGGACTACTGAAAATGTGACTAGAAGCAATTTGTAAACAGGACGCAGCCACATCTGTCACGATGGTACTGGAAAAGAGAAAGCAGAAATGAAAGGGTAAAAACACTCTGTTTTTAATAGCATGATTGGGGAAATGAAATATTCATCAGGATAGATGTGACTTCAGTTACAACAGCAACACATGGGTGAGAACTTCAACAACAGCATGCTTATGACCCTACCCTGACAAACCGAAACACAGGCCAGTACCTTGCAAACATTATATTCTAATAGGGATTGTTTTATTTATTTTTTCTGGAAATTAACAACAGAATTTGTTTAGTTAATAGAGGCATTAACAGAACTGTTCTTGTTACTCTCCTAAGAGGCAATGAAGCATAGCAACGGCTGAACGGCGACTGACTTCAAGGGAGAAGAGTCAGCCCCTCTGCCAGCATCAGTGACTCCTCCATGTCACTGAAAAAAGTCTGTTTCAGCCCTCAGTTATGCTCCTTGCTAACTACAATTCTGCCCTTACTTCATGCAGAGTGGAACTGGGCAATTTGTTGGCTATATGCCAATATAAATGAGTTTGTAAATTTATACACTATATGGAAACAGATTCTTGTTTTGCTTTACTTACTATGATTTAGTCTAGACTAACAGACTCAAATGATGAATCAGTGCCTTCTGGAATAGTGCTGTGCTTCTAATTCATTATTCAGTCAAACTTAGGGCCAACAAAATAGCTGTTCCACAAGTTGGTAAACTGGGAAACCACAGAAAATCAGAACTCCTTCTATTTACAGGAAGGATGACAGCCTAAGGGTACTTCATCCCAATAATAACAACATTCAAGTACTGGTGCCCAGGTCATGACAAGCCATGACCCTCCCCATAGCTCCTTCAGGAAGCTGGCTTGATGCCACCTTTTATCAGCAGCAACTGACAGTGCAACTTTAACAAACAAGAAGAAAAAATTAATATTATATCCTTAAAATCTCCTTTGACCAGTTGAGAGTTACAGAACTGCTCAACTGTATATATACACACATGGAGTCACACCAAGGCAGTATAAGAAGTAAATTAACTGACTGAGTAAAATTTTGGTATCATTAAACAGTACTTCCCCCTTTTATTATAAAACTTTAAAAATACAGAGTACAATCTAACTATAGCTGAGTGATATTCATGACTATACCAAAGGAAATGAATTGTCTATTGCAGAACATGGGATCAAACTGTACAGACACTGGGAACAGAGCATCGCAGTCCTCCAACACAGCCTTCCATCCCACTGTTATTTCTACTACATTTTCTCTATCTGACAGAAAAACGCAAGAAGAAAATAAAAAGACAGTGTTGTCTAAAGCAATATCACTGCAAAATGAGATAAGTCCAGTACAAAAGCTGCACAAAGCAATATTAAGGGTTTCAATCACAGTTACTGTCAAGGGAATTTAGGCTCCAGATAACAGCATCTGGCAAGTTTCAACTTCTCTGACTAGCAGGAGAAACATTCCTCTTATGTTACTGCATTCCTTTATTGAGTAAATTAATTTATCATAAAATGAATAAATTAGAATGAGAAACATATCTGTTCAGGCTTCCATATTTAAATACATTTTCCAAGCACTTCCTATTTATCTTTAGATTTTTTAAAAGATCAGAGAAATTACTTTTGCTTGACAGACTGGTTATTGTATTAATGATTTTATTTTGTAGGGAAGAAACAACTATTGGAACAAGTTAGTTTAAAAAATAACACTTGTTTCAGATAAAAAAAAAAAAGCGCCATTCAAATAGTCCTTATATGCAGCACAATACCAAATCTTGTTGTTTATATGCACCCACCCATAGCTCTAACATTCACTGAATTCTAGTGGGTTGAAATCTTTTCAGGTGCTCTGTGAAACAACTGTTTTTCAACTGGTATGTATATGTCCTATATGCATGCCTGACACAATATTAAATGTTAAAAAGAAATTCTACTTTAACCTCTAAAATTTCCACCTGAAATGGAAAAATATGTCTGTATCACCACAAAATCCATTTCCCACCCTTTCAGTAGGCAAGCAACATTGCTGAAATAAGAGTAATCTTTGCGTAGGAAATTTAGGAATGCTCCTGAACATTGTATCGGGATGTTCTGTGCAGCTTGACACATGGGAAGAGAACAGGCAGTCAGTCTTTTTCCCGCAGTAAGTATTTTCCATACACTTACAGCCAAATCTCTAAGAATACAAGATGATTTCTGAATCAGTCTTATCTCAAAATTAAGGAAAAAAGTGCACATGGCCAACAACTTTGGGATGAATACCTTCATAAAATAAGATTACATAGCTACTCATTCAGTAAAATTGACAGCTAGTAGTATTTCTTGCCTTTTGCCGAAAGTTGTTAATTACTTGTATTGTCCTGTTTTCACATGAAAATACAAGTTATGTTAGGGCAGTAAGTCTTTACTGAGAAAACATGGATGCGTCCTTTGCTAGAGTGATGAGTCTAAGGTTGGGGAATTACATCCTGTAATCCAGATTTCAAAATATATGAGCAGAGAGGTCTAAAAGTTCACAGCTTTTTCTGCTAAACTGCTGTGGTGGTGGTAGAAATAAGCTCTTATTTTTATTTCAAGAAAATGCTTTGCACAATAAGGTGTCCTAATCAAGAGCTTGTTGCAGATAACTTGTAGCATCCTGATTAAAACATTTATTTTTAAACCTGTCAGTCATTACCCTGTGCTATTAATGCATAAGTTGGAAGCTTCTTCATAAATAAGTGACATTTGGGTCACTGAGTGAATTATAATGATAGAATTATGGATCAAATTTGGAAGAGTACAGTATAATGTTTGGGAGATGTTTTAAATGTTTTTTAAACACCTTTCACTTATCTCCTTGCTTAACATCATAACAACAAAGACCTCTTTTTAGCATAAAAATCCCTGTTTCTCAAACAGTGATACAGGAAGAAGTTGTTTACATTTTCAGAAGTACCAACATACATCACTTATGACAAAAAAACCAAGCACTCCATAAGAAATGCTCAATCACTGTCAATCATACACACTAAAATATACATAAACCAAAGCATGTGGTATGAACTGTATTAGATTCAAACTGAACACAGAATTACAACTATAACAAACAAAACCCAAATAATTACTAGTGACTCACAGGCCTATTTACACATCTCACCAAACTATTGGAAAGGTAGGTAACCATAGAAACCTGTCAGCCTAAATTCAGCACTTCAAAATTTGTATTTAGTTTAAAATGCTGACAATTCTGTTTCTATTTGACAAAATTTATATTTTTAAAGGCTTCAGTTTTTACGTTGGTAGTTAAATAAATGCTTAAATTTATTTCATCTGTTGGTTACTAATAATTTGCCTTTTATATTTGAGTTTATCCAAGTGAAAATTGCAGTTTACTCTCAGTAATATAAAATGTTAATATATTTTAATATTGCAAATTAATTTCTAACATTTCTTTAATGACTGAAATTAAATAACAATCTAAAACAAACACTTCTGCACTTACTATCAAATGCTTTGCATATGGGCTTTTTTAAGCTGCACACTAGCAGAAAAAAGAAATTACTGAAATTAACTGTTAAAGCTGAAATGCTAATAGCCTTTTCAACTTATAGCTCTTTTTCACTGACAATTGCAATTTGCATGGCTTAAAATTTAATACTATCATTAGTACTAATGTCCTATATTTTACCTCATAATCTAAATGAGTAAAATATTATTTTTGTAGTTCACTGGCTCTTATACTTAGGCTGTAATGTTCAGTGTGTATTTCATTATGTAGATGAGCAATGGAAGTTGTCTAACATGATTTAAATGGGTCAACAGTATTTTCCTATTCACATTAATCATCCAGACAGCCACACACACAAAAAAACAGCCTTGAAAACTAACCTAGGAAATCCCTTTTTATCACTGACTCTTCCCACCACTCCAACAACAGCAAACACATGCTCCAGGAGACGGGAGCCTCGGGAACTGGGAAGCCAAGGCTGGGCACTGCTCCCCTGCCAGAGCACAGCTCCCGCCGCTGCCGGCCCCGCTCCCCGGGCTGCCCGCGGCCCCGTGCCAAGAATGATTCTCGTCCTGCGACGTTCAATGGGAGCTCTGTGTTGACAAACTGAGCAAATCTGAATCGGCAAAATTCATTCTTGGCACGGGGACACACAACTGTGCCGAAAGCAAAGGCGCGCTGCCCGCTCCGCAGCACTGGCAGCCGGCTTCTTCTGGCGTAAACACACTTGTCAGAGCTCCCACGGAAGTCAAAGGACACAGGATGAGGCCGTTTATTGCCAATTGTTTATAAACCACATCAAAATTAAGGGCTCTATTCTCAAGCCATGTAACTACCATCTATGGTCCACTTCATATATGGCATATGGCAAATAAAATCGCAATTTATAAACAACATAGCCCTTCTGTAGAAAGGGAAGCTGTTCTAATAAATGATAAAGGGGAAGAACGTAAGTGTAAAACAGGCAGAAAGTAATAGAATTATTGTGTAACAAGCATTCAGACTAATTTATTAAAAAAATGTGTTATTAAGTTAAAACAAAAAAAGCCCCAAACAAAACAAAACAAACAAAAACCAACCAAACAAAACCCCAAAACAAACAAAAAACAAAACCTCATTTCTGAACTATCTTCACCAGGTTATTCACTCACTTTGTACAGTTTATTGGACTATTCTACTGTCTGATTTTCTAAGCTAGACAGAGTAAGCAAGGAGTTTTTGCAAGAATTTAGGTCTCAAACTCCTTTTTCTAGACTGAAAAGGGTTTACAGTCTTTTCTGCACAGATAGTAAATCCATAAGAAGAAATAAATGTTTTACTTTCCACAAGATGAAGATAATATAACTTGCCAGCAAACTATGACAGGCAATTCTCCTGAGCATATTTAGCTACCTTGTCTGCAAAACTGGGCAGTAATCTATGAAATTCTCTATAGGGACATCCATTTAATCAATTACTAATCTGTAAACTCAACTCAGAACTTCTATTACATGCTAAGAATCCTGCTGCATATTTTTTTGAGAAATGTGAAGACTTCACATGGAGAATGTGAAGTCTATCTCAATCTATATGCATTTCAATATACTATTGAAAAGTGATGTGACTGTGAATTTGAGTCTTACAGTCCTGGCCACAACTTCATAAATGTCAAGGCTCCTGATCTGTATTCAGTAGGCAAAAGGCTACAATAAAGTTGTAGCTGTTCCCCTGGCAATGGCATAGTCATTGGAAGCCTCATGCCCATGCCTGGGCCATGCTCACTCATCCTGCAGTGGTTGGTAGTCCATTGTCACCGCTTGTCACACCAGAGGAGACATGAGAGAACTGCTGCCTTTCCCCAGACACCCCAGCAGATTATTTTCAGCTGGTTGAATTTTCACCAGCCAACACCCCACCAACCTGTTTCCAACACCCATCTGGTTTCCACAGCTGGGGATACTGTTGCAGCAATCTCTACCAAAGTCTTTCCATCAGCTGCCTCACTCTATACCTGATTCTGTGAAGCAGCTTTTACAGAAGAGTTATTTGGACAAAACAGCCTCCAAATGAACAAAAACAAGATTGTCTTTACAAGGAGATTTTAGAAACAGACACTTCTGCAGTCTTTGGTTTGCTCTGCAATTACCTTCTTGCCAGAAAACATGTATTAGTTAAGGAGAGTACTCTACAACTCAAAACTCTTAGACGACATAATGGTACTAGTCAGAAAGCTGCTGAGACAGTTATATCAGCAAAATAATTCTTGCTGGTACAACTTGATTTTTTGGAGCAAGCTTTGATTTAAGCTTCCACAGAAGAGAACTATTCTCAGGAGATGAGCTTCTGCTGATCTAGCAGGGTGTGTTAGAACATGAATAAATCTTTATAAACCTAGACAAGAACCACTACTGTGTTTACTTCTTTAAAGAACATCCATTTCTGCCATGACTCATAGAATTATGTTAATAATAATCAGTGCAGAACAACCAGAAATGGCTTGGAGAGGTCAGACCTGCCTAGCCACCTCACAGGTGTTGTTCAAAAAGGACATGGCAATGACATTAAGCCTTATCATCACCTACAATTTCATCCACAAGGCACGAGTGTGACTTGATGCTCAGATCTGCACAAATGGCAACAGGCAACACTTCCTCTCAGTGTCAACTCAGCATGTCTTTGTGAGATGTTTATCCACTTTGTCCAGCTGGAATTTACATGAGAAACAAACATGCCACTTTCTTTCAATGTTATGCCACATCTGTTGACTTTCTTTTTTAAAAAATACATAAGGCAGGATGTAATTTAAATTTAGGTACAAGAAAGCATGAAGCAGATAATCTGAGAAGTGTACAAATTTCTACACAGAACATCTGATATGCTGTAAGTATTAATGTATAAATTTAGACCGTGTTCTTACTGCAATAGCTCTTCATGGTTCAAAATAAGCTTGATCTAAAATGAAACATAGCTTTAAACAGGTTTTAACAATGAATACCTGAACATAAACATCTTTAAAATGTGGAAGCTGGAGACTTTATAGAGCTGGTTAGAGTGGCTGGTTATTTATAATCTAAACTCAAAAGAGAACAGTGTGACTTTCAAAAACACCCATGGAAGTTTTCTTAGGCTGCACGCTAGAGAGTATGTCTGCCAAAAGACCTCCAAGGAGCTCTGAAGCGCCTTTTATTCTCCCTTCTAAGGCTTCCATGCAGCAGAGCAGCTTGTTGAACACTTGGTTTTTAACATTCTCCTTTTTCTTCAGAAATTATGAAGAGAAAGACATGACTGATTTGGAAAAGACATAATCTCTAAAAGAACAATGAACAAACTTTCCATACCTTGTTTCAAGTCATACAAAGAGGGTAAAAAATGACCAACTGAGAAGAAACCCTTATTATACAACCACACAATTTTAATGTTTTGTAACAGTTCCTTTTAAAAAAATCTTCTAGATTCTGTTTTCACCCTAGATAACACCAAAGGCCAGTGGTGTGACCTGAACGGGTGAACACAAAATATGACTTTTCTTAAATGGAAACTAGAACATGACTTCATACAGTGCCTTCATACTTAGTGTGTTATAAATTGCTTTAAATACTGGCAGGCAAACAGCCATTATGCACTCAAGAGCTCATATGTAATAATACTTAGCATTTTGATAGAGCTTTTCATCTTCAAAGTGCTTTACAAACAACTCATTAATCTCAACCAATGCACCTGCAAGGTAGATAATATCTGCATTGTAGGTGGAGAAAGACACAGAAAGGTCAATGAATCATCCAAAGCCATGCACACTACCGGCCCCAAATATCCCTAGCTCCTGGCTCCTAGTGCCATGAAGGACCTGAACCCCACTGTGTGTTGAGGTCATATCTTCTCTTGAGCCACAGAGCTGCAGGAGAACTTATTTTACTGTGAGGCCGTGGCAGAGTGCCAGCCTAGCTGGACACCCTCCCTTTTCCAAAGCTGGTAAGTTCCCAAGGACTGCTAGCTCCCACCAGGATCACCAACCCCAGGAAGAGGGAAGTCCATGAGATGCCAAAGTGAGACTCACAACACAGATTCTCAAACTGATTCACCATCAAGCAGTGAGCTGAAAAAGCCTCTGCACTGGCAGAAGTCTTTGCCTCTCTCCCTGTTTATTTCTAGCTGCTGCATAGACTCCAGAGCAGCAGATTCCTACAAGTCAGACAACAGAACTCTGAAGTCTCTGGCCTTTGAGTACTGCCACAATTCAAGAAAACAGCTTCACTCCTCTGGTGTTCTCTAACTATTAAAAACTTGTAATGAAATTTTGCCTTCAAGAATGCCAGTTCTCTTCCCTGTTGGTGACTGGAAAAAAAAATCTTAACGTGATTACACTGCAAGATTTTATTTTTAACTTTCTGAGTTTTAAAATTATCAGAGATGATTTTTCGTAAACCTCAGAAATACTAGGAATGTCAAACCTGGAGCAGATGAGAAATGTGGAAGGTGTGAACAATACAATACACGTATTGTGCTACAGCAGACTTTGGATTCCCTTACACAGAGAAAATGAATAATGAACTTCTAGCAATAACATATTTATTGCAGATGCTTATTAGTCACTAGATTTAAATATATAAATCTGACAATCCTTATCTGTTCATTCTTCACATTTGTGACCCCAGAGCTTAGCAAGTTCTCCAGCCACTGTAGTTCCTCCCTGGGTAAACCACTCATGTTTAAAAATATAGATTAGTCAGACAAACTGTTACAATAACAGAAAGACAAATCCCACTTTTTCTTAAGATATTGAAGAAAAAAGTCTCTCTACAAGTAATAGTATAACATGTTAGTTAAGCAAACACAAGCAGCAAAAGATAAATGAATGGCAAAAATGCATGTAGCTAAAAGAGCTCTGCCAGCCTGCCCAGTTGACCTGGGTATAAAAGGCAAAATAAAAAGAAAGAAGCAGCCTTTAATTACTCTTCCCCATCTTAATGTTTTAAACTTATAAAGAAAAAAAATAACAAGCCCACATAATCCAAAACAACATGAAGAAACAACTCCTGATCATTAAACAGAAAGTACAAGTTCTCCACATTTAGAAGACTTTTAAGCTTATTATTTCATTGATTTAAAGTGAGCTTGTGTCCGACTGCCAACACCATGCTTTTAAAAAAAGAATTCAAATCAACAACTCCCGATGAAAATAAGGGCATATAAGAGCAAACTAAAAATATAACATACAGGAAATTAAATTAGATTTAATTACATTGAACATTAACATTCATTCTGCAATCACAAAAAAATTCTAAAAACATTTTCTAAATTAAAAACTCCACCATAATATTCTACATCTAAAATAATATGCAATCCTTATATAATGCAGTTTTTCCAAAAGAACGAAACAGATTAAAGAGCAGCACGCAAGAACAAAATTTAAATCTGCAACTGTATCCACTAACCTCTGGAGGTCTAACAATGATGATGCAGTAAAAAACCACCCAACATCACAACAGTAATGCCACAACATTTTTGCTATTTTGTTTAATAACTCATCACTTTATTTGTATGCAGTAATGAAGAGATATGACAGCAACTCGTGTCTGCCTCTGTGTGCTCTATTCTTTCCTGTTTCTGTTTTCAGGGTAGGTTAAAAAGAATCTTTTCTCCTAACCATCAGCAAACCTGTACCAGATTTCACTTGTGGTAAAGTATGCTACCCATCAGTACAAGGCAATGCTCCACAAAAACAACAAAGAAAAGAAAAAAAGCAAGAGGCAAGGTCTGAACACATTTTTCTTTCAATTCCCTTGGGAATCATGGTTCTATAGGTCTTGAATTCCCAGGCAGAGGGGATCATGTTCATCAGTTACGGCAGCTCCTCTGGGCCTAAGTCCAGGTAGACTACTTGTCTAAACTTGATGAAATATAGGCGCCATCAGGTAACAGCAGTGGTTGGGGAGACTCCAGAAATGTGTAACTGAAAACTAAAAAATTAAATTAAAACAAGGCTGTAGCCAAACAGCCTCTTTCTACAGGATGCAATAACTGTAAGGCAAAGACTTTACAACACACAGACTGCTTTTTATATATGTTCTTTTGCCTCTTCACATAGATAATATGAAAGCTGGATAGGGCAGAGCAGCATATTTTAAAAAACATTGATTTTAAATAGAAATGCTTAGGAAAGAAACCACTGTGACAAATACAAATGGCTTGAATAGACAAAACATTAAAAAGAAGTCATTGCCCTGTAACCCACTCTCCCTCCCACTACATTACTTCAAAATATTTTCAAATTAAATTTTCATGCTAATAAGTATTGCTAGATCAACAGCACTGGGATGTGGTGTCTAGAAGCACTGCAAGCTACCCATCATGGCACATCATCATGTCAAACTGTCAAAAGAGAAGAAGAGGCAGCAAGACTCTCACTAGATGTGCATTTTGAAGTGCTATAGGAATGTGTTTGTTTAGGAGTGGGGAAGGAAGGAGGAACCAAAAAAAGGAAAATAATCAATCCCCAGTTGATAAGATCATTGTAACTGGGTGTCCTAAAGGTAGTTTTAGCACAGAAAAGGCCTTTTCAGACTGCATACACGATCAAGTACTACTTTGAAACCACAATTTGCAGTGGACCAGCAGGACTGTTGCTGAAGAATGCTCAAAAGCTCCTAAGCTTCTGTGTAAATTTCCTCTTGATTCACAACAGTCACAATCAGAACATCATGTCTACTATATCCAAATATCACGGAAAGGAAAACCAGCTTAGATTTCACAACACAGACCTCCACTGCAGCTTTAGCATCAAAACAGGTTGAAAACCAGAAGTAACTTGTTTTCAAGGTGACTTCAGCTAAAATCCACATCTCTTCGGAATAAAAAAAAAAGAAAATACCATAACACCATAGAAATATCTTTTGGTAGCCTCAACCTTACACTCCAACTATAGCTATACAGGGAAAGCCACACAAGAAATGAGGTTAAGTGTGTCAAACTGGCTCAGTAGGGTTTCCCCTGCACAGCTAGAGAACACCCACAACACACAAACCCCAAACTTTACAGATATGTGGTATGTTGTTTTTATGTGCACCATAAATTCAGCTTCTGGTCTAGGTAGGGTAATTCAGTGAAAAAACTTGAGTAAAAGAAATTCTGTATCTAAATCTAGAAAGCACTTTACCTATGTCCACTGCTAAACTGCGTGTTTGCCTGGCAACTTAGGAGCAGCAGGCACCAGGGCAGGCTCAGGCTCTGTTTCATCCTGCTGATGCTGTGCTGCCACAAAACCCTCCAGAAATTACTCCCTCAGAGCTAGAGTTTCTCCATCCATCAGCTATCCATATAGTTCAGCATCCATCAGGGCTCATGATTTCAGCCCCTTTTGTCTGCCTTAGCTATCAGCACTGTGAGCTCTCAGAGGCAAAATAAAATGTTTTATTATATGTTCATAGGACATTTGATCCTGCGATTTTAGGGAGTGAAGCTATCTGCTCTAAAATAAAAGGTAATTCACTACTTGAGGTCCAGAATTTCTTTAGGAATTATTCAATCCTTCATTCTTTCTCCTCAAATGCTATATATTACTCTAAACAAGCTTAGAGGCCACCAGAGACCTGTCATATACTCTGCCACTACTCTTGATATTTTAAGTAACAGAACATGCAAGGACCAAGTAGCCAGACACTTCAGAGTTTGATCCTGCACACAGTCTTGGCAGGGTCATCTTCCAGTATAGATTTTAGGAGTCTGTATTTTTGCTCCCTTTAATTTAATCTCTAAAGATTATGAAGTGGTATTCTTTATTTCACTGATTTGCTGTGTGAGTATAGAGGAGGTTAAATCAGTTATTTGGTTATTTGCAGAACAACACTAGAATTTTTGTGTGTTGGTTAACACTGCATTTGTGAGCCTGAAGAGTAGAAGACTGAAGCAACACCTAAAGGAGAGACAAAGATTGCCTTCTTTGCTGCCCAGAGGCAGCACTGAACTGAGCATCTTGAATTAAAATCACAGACATGACTTTCCATTTCAGGCTTTCCACCCTATTATGTGGTATTATGTTGAGCCTTTGCTTCTACATCTGCAGCCAGGTGAGGAAATGCAGACAACAAAAGGCTCTGGCAGGCAGTGCAGAAGTTGTGCACACCAACAGTCCTCGCTCACAGATATCCCCATGTCCAACTGTGAACACAGAGACAGCACTGTAAAATCCACTTTAGAAGCACAGCAGCCAGACAACTCCCTACGATGGGGCATCCCACTTTCTTGCTAGAGTCATTCCCAGAGTTTCATGGCATTTTGACCCTGAAGAGGTCAGTACCTTCATATAGGTACTGACCTCTTCAGGGTCAGTAGCCTATGCACAAAGCTGGACAATGGCCCTTCAGTGAATCACCACACCAGGGCAGTGAGCTTCTGCAGATGGTAGAAAAGTCTCAGAGCTCTGCCATAGGAATGGGAAGAGGAAGTAGCTCTTTTCTGCTCAGAGAAAGCTCCAGGTGCGCTTTAAGGAGAATTCTGCAAAATTAAAAGTCATACATACAAAATACATTTCCAAACAAGGTCAATTTTGCCTCAGGATTATGGCTTGGCTTACTTTCCTTAACTTCTGGCATATGAAAATGTACCTGTGTAATACATTTATCACAGACTAAATAAACACTGGCAGATACAGGACACTACCTGGGACCTGGGCACCCAAGATAAAAGGCATGCAGAGCAGAGAAGGCAATCACAAAAAGCTGAAACTAAGTACTCCTCAGGAACTCGTCATTAACTTTGTCTCGATGTGGGTTTTAGCTGTAGCCACAATGGTGACGCTCTGGTGCCAGGGCAATGGGCACCTCCCTACAAAGGAGAAAAAACGTCTTAGTCTGAAATGAATGGCTACAGGAGTAGGTGTGGGTCACTAAAGCTGTTGATGTGGCAGAAAATGTTGCTTTTCAGCAGCTGTCCAGGACATCTGCTGATGACTTTCCTTCATTTAAAGGCAACCTTAGCTAATGCTGAGAAACCTAAGCTCATAGAGAAACCACACCCTACACACATCCACCCCCAGCCAGAAGTAATTGATCTCATCAGAAAAAAAGACACAGTGTGCTGCCAACAATACACTACCTCTCAACTGAGAGAATGATTTAACACTTTATTGAAAGGGGAATATTTTTCTCTCATACCTCAAACCATGAAAGTGCATGTCTTCCCCAGAGTTGCTGCACAGTTGAAATGGGAATAACTCCTCGCCTGCCTGATTATTTTCGAGACAGGGATGAAAATACCTTAGGATCATTGTAAAAATGTTGAAAGTGTACTACGATCAAATGGTTTGAACTTCCACCATGCATCACTTGCAGCTCATAATGCTAATGTTTAATTCTGGAGACACGAGTCTGTCTACAAATTAATGGAAAATGTGAATTAATATTTTCTTCCAGCTAATTGACCAACTCATATATTGCACAGTGCGGCCAAGCACATTAGATCTTGAAAACTCCTGTGCACAAGTTTTAAACCACTTTTTCTCATTTGCCAAAAAAAAAAAAAATCAGAATTACAAGACGTATTTAATTGTAAGTCTGGAATATCAGGAAACTGTCAAGTCTCCCCAAAACTGTTATCTGTATATTCTATGGTTAATTAAAAAAAAATTAGGTTAAAAGTACTGGAAATTACTATAGGTGAGTATTAATTGTTTGAGTTGTACATTTCTGAATTTCTTTTTAACAGTGAGAAAAATACAAAGTGATACTTCTACCATTTGAATATTAATAGTGCTAAGAAGATTTCTATGATTCATTCTTAACATGATAATGGTATCTAATATGCTGAAATTTGTGGTTAAATATGCTTATCAAAGAGCAAGCTATAACAATTTTTTTAAAAGAAATATTTTCAAAATGCACCATCAGAAAGATGGAAACAGACTGATTCAGTAGCATATGGCAGCAAAATACCTGAAATGAATACTTTGATTTCAGGGAAAAAAAAAAGGAAAATAATCTAATTTTGAGTCCTTTTACTTCCTCTTAGAAATACTGAAAAGTTTGAATATTATAAAACCATGAGCATTACCAAGGTCTGCAGATTAAAAAATGTGAGAAATTAACTGTATCAGAAGCACTGTTCAGTAAAAGATCCAGTAAAGCAGCTACTTTATTTATTTAATCACGTCCCAGATGGAGACCCCATAGCACACTTCTGTACAGTAACATGCAGAGTCCAACATAAAATGGCAATTTAAAAGTTCACTACCAGTTTTACCATCCTAAATGTCAAATCCTTGTCTGATCAGAAAGAAAAACTATGTAAAATTACTTGTCTGCACTCCATCTAGAGCATATAAACCAGATCACTTCACATTGCCTCAGTCACTTGCTACACCTTCTTTATTAGTCCAGCTAATGTTTGTAACTTGTGTAGTGCTTCAGGATAGTTTGATGATTTTCATATAAATACCCTTATGGAGAAGAGTTTATTATTCCTTTAATACATACACACAGTTTTGGCTAACCTAACAATGAAATATAGAAAATACTCAACCATGCATTCCTGACAAGACTTGTGAACCAAACTTTTGACCTATACAGCCTAAAAAAAGGGGAAAAAAAAAAAAAAAAAGCAAACCCCAACTCATTTCTAATGAGACTCGGCACTTCTGGGCAAACTTGAAACTGTGAGGCTTTGAAGGTGTACTGCAACAGAATCAACTCCAGCTACGCCCCTCTGTTTCTATAAAAACAAAAAAGCTTTAAAACCACATTTATGCATTTCCTCCTCATTTTACTAACAGAGGGGAAAGAGTAATATTCTCAGAAAAAATTTGAAAACAAACATCTCTGAAAGGCTCAGAAGTCACAGAAGAAGCAGCATCTCACAACGTCTCATATTCTGCAGTGCTGGAGACAGCTGTAGCTTCTAGTCAGGTGCAGTTTCCAGGTTCCCCACTGAGGAGCCTGTGGACAAATTCCCAGTTCCACAAGGGGCTGTACAAGGCAGCTCAGCCCCTTACCAAGCAAACAGCCAGCCTGGGAACACAAACTACATATGCAAGGGATGTATCACACCCTGTCATCTATGCTGAATTGACTTAACAAACCTGGCCCACAGTAAGTCACACAGCTCAGCACAGAATTCTTATTCATTGCTAGGGAAGCAAGATCAGGAATCAGTTCTATCAGTAGGGAACACAAAAGTAACTCATTTTACATGGGATGTCTTCTCATCAATTATTTCCCTGTGGCTCTAAACCCTGAAATTTCATTGTAAGAAATTAGGGGCTTCTACTCTACAATAATTCACCTGTATAAAATAAATAGATCTGTAAGAGATTACTATGCTTTAAATCATCTAAGATACAATTGTAGATATAAATGCAGTTCTTCCATGTCTCCTACTTTATTACAAATAAAGTAGCACAGATTCAATTACAGTAATACCCAAAACTGTGATAATATCTAATCAGACCGTTTACAAGCCAGTGACTCAGCACACAATCCATACTATTTCTAACTACAAACTGTGACAGTAACTCGACGTGTCTGTGCTCTGGCTGTTTCCTAGTTTTCTTTTACTAAATAGTAAATTCAATTCACACTCCTATGCATCACCTGTACTTTTTTTTTCTTTTTGAATACTCTTCAAGAAAAGGTGACAGCTAAAAGGTAGTTTAACCCACTGCTAGTCCACTCTGAAACACAGCATTTGAGCATACAGAATTTCACAAAGGTTTGTGGAAACCACTCACACCCTAAAGAGTTGTGCGCTTTCTCCTTGGGTTGAAAGTGTTTGAATTCTGACATTAGCAAGGCAGAGACTATTCAAATAACTTCCCTATGTGACTACTGAAAAGTACTTTTTAATTTCCTCGTATCTTTCAGTCAATTTTCTTTTTTAATAAAGGGTTTTTTTAGGCTAGCTTAAGTCCTTCTGATATGTGGAGAAAGCATTTAATCAGTATACCACTTCCAAGATCTCTGCTGCTCAAATGTACTTATGCAGAAACAAGTCCTTAATAAAGAAAACTTTCATCAGTTATAAAAATATAGCATCAGTTATATTAAAAAGAACACACATAAGAGGCTATTAAAAAGTAATTTTTGTTCAATTAAGGTATAACAGATACTCTTAGGTGAACAGAAATGTAATTTAAATTACTTTTGTCTTTTAGTATTTGCAAATTAAATTATCCTGAACTGTCCGATTTGGGGAAAATTTGATTTCATTTAATCAGTCTTGTCTTATGACAGTTTCACTTTCTCAAGTCTCTGTAAAAGCATATCCCCTAGGGAAGCTGAACAAGGTTTGATGCCTGAACGGAAGGTAGGAAGGCTTAACAAAAGTAATTCGCTAGGTTTTTTAACTGGATGATGGACATTGGGCTTTTAAGCGCACATGGGGCTGAAGACGGATGTAGGACATGGACACACGACTTTAGCTTGTGAAAGGTTATGCGGTAGAAAAAGCGCTCGTCAGAGAACCTCAGGGCACGGGGGACCACGGGCTCTGAAAAGCCATTACACAGACGGGCATGCCAGTAGGTAAGAAGTTCTGCACTTGAAGGGCTTCGTAGAAGAAACACGTATACTTATGTAAGGTTACTTCAGCAGCAAAAATCACCACAGCAGAAGTAGAGCAAAACGTTCCCACAGCCTTCCCCCACCGCGGGGTCCCCGGGTCGGCGGGAGCTGCCGTGTACCGGCCCCAGGCCGAGCACAGCGCCGGGGGAACAGGCCTTAACAGAAGCGGAGCCTCGACAGCTGCGGCCGCTGCTGCGCGGCCCCGCCGCCACACGCCGCCCCCCGCCCGGACGCCTTCGCGCGCCCCGGCCGGCGGAGCGCTCTCTCGCAGCCCTCGGCAGGCGCGGCGGCGGCGGGACCTTTCGCTCCTCGATTTCCAAGCGAGCCCCGACTGAGCAGCGGCGCGGCGGCGGCCGGGGGAAGGGCAGAGCGGCGGCCGGGGGAAGGGCAGAGCGGCGGCCGGGCCCGCGCCTCACGCCGGCGGCGCGCACTCACCTCCGCTCCGCAGCGCGCGGGCGGCTCTGGGCGCCGCCATGCTGCCCATGTGAGGCGGTCACGTGGCCGCGTGTGGCGGCGGGCCGGCAGCGCCCCCCGCCCGCCCTCGGCCGGCGCGAGCGCGGGCGTGAGGGCGGCGGGCGGGATCGGCCCTGCCGGGGCGCGCCCGAGCGCTGCTGCCCGAGCCCCGCGGGGCTGCCGGCTGCCCTTCTGTACAGCCCCGTCCTGCTCTGCTCACCATCCCTAGCGGGATTGGCGACTGCTCCTGCCGCCAGCGGGAGACACGGGACGGAACTGCCCAAAGCGGGACTCGGTCTCGCATGACTTGCAACCATACTAATCCTTGAGTGCTGGAGCTACCTCATAATTTCTTGCCATTAATAAATAAACAAAACTCGAGCAACTAAGCAAGCAAACACCACCATCCTTCCCTCAGCTCGTACTTTTGTGAATAAAACTCTTTACGAACTAATTAATGCAAAGGAATATCTTGAAGGCAGGTGCCAAGAGGATGGTGCCAGAACTTTCCCAGTGGTGCCAAGGGACAGGATGAGGAGCAATGACCACAACTAAAACACAAGTTTCATCTCAAGATGAGGAAAAGCTTTATGTTGAGGGTGGCAGAGCACTGGAGCAGGCTGCCCGGGGAAGGGCTGCAGTCTTCTTCTCTGGAGACACTCAAAACCCACCTGGATGCATTCCAAAATATAAAAGTAATACAAATAATCCTTTCTTACATCCTCACACACGTATTCATCTTTGTGTCCTTACATACATTCATGTGTACACACACAGTGGTAAACTGTGGGAAAAGTAAGTAAATTGTCAAATGAGAACGGAGGCTGTTTATATCCAGATTTATTTACCTCCTGGAACTTACCATGTACAAGTTTTATGATTTAGTTAAGAATAGACTCAAAGCCCAAGGCGGATGGGAATGCTGAGCATATTTACCTACATGTGCTTTAGAAAAATACCCCAAAAAGTAAGAACTTAAAAGTTACACTTCAAGCATTTCTGATTTTAAGGGATAAATTCCAAGCATTCTCTGATAATAAAAAAAAAGTGCTGTGATCCTCTTAAATTTTGCTAGTAAAAATGCACCTCTTAATCAGCTGCCACAGCATGACAGACAGCCTATCATACAGCTTATATCCAGACTACATACTAGCTTAAAGATCAATACAATACCTTACACTGCCTTAAAAAAAAAAAAAAAATCCACATCTTATAGCCACATTCTGCATGAACTGACATTTTTCATCATCATATTCAGTGAGGGGAGAATGATAAGATTTTCACAGAAATAAACATAGAAATAAATGTAGAGAAAGCATTGCTAAGCTGATCGGTTACACCTTGTGAGCAGCATTACCCACTGCTCATTGGTGAGAGCTATGCACACATTTCATTTGCAGGGCCGAAATGTGCACATCTTCACTTTGCTCCTAATTCTACAGCGTAGTATGGTCTTTCAGGAGCATCATTCTATCCTCTTTTGTATCTTGGCAAGGCTTTAGGGATCCAGATGCACAACCTCTAGTTCTGTAACATCAGTGTGCAGTGTAAAGCAATCACATATTCTGCTGCTTGGCCTAAGCAACTATATATACTCTTGAGTAGGTGTCCCTGTGTGTGCTTAAAGAGACTTCACAGGAAAGTATCCAGGTATGATGAGTAATTAGCCACATTTTCCTCAACTGTCATTAAAGGAGAAAAAGATAGCTCTAAGGTGGCCTAATCTCACCTTTCTTACTTGAGTCAGCAAGTATTTCCTACTCAGTGGAATGAGGCCACTGTTAGAGAAAATGAAGTGAATGCTTGGCTTTTTTTCTGTATCTGTAAGCCCTAAATTCCTTTTTGTAACAGCCTGAAAATTGGTTGATGGCATAAGAAAATGGAGGCAATTCTAGTTATGCTGCTACCACCTTTGTAATTACCTTGTCCTTAAGCGTCAGGCTATTTCACAAATACTTGTAGGTACTGACTAGTGGTTAGATTGGACCAATTATTTTTGCATGCCAGAAAATAATAGGGGATCAATCAAATTACAATCAATTACATTTCAAGCAAACTCTGCAATTTTTGCAGTCTCTGGATGCATCTTAAGCCTAACAACAGTCATTATTCAGTAGTCTCTAATTTATGCTTAGATGTAGGTTTTCTCCTTTTGCTAAGAAATAAAAACAACATTTATAGTTTTTAGGACCTTTATAGCACTAAAATGGGGGTGAATATCTCTGAAAAGAGAGACACAACAGATCCTAACACAGCAAACCTGAAAAAATCATACTCCACTGCATTCAAATTGTCACCAAAAGCAAATAACATCACTTTCTCCTTTATGTGTGTAATTGTCTTTTGGTTAGAATTGACAAATCCCCCTGAAATATTTAAGATGGACAGTGATGTCTCAAGATGGCCTGAGTGTCAGGTTGAGAGGCAGTTTTGGAGACATTACTTTTCAGCCCAGGGTTTATTCAACACGTCTGTGTGAAAGACTCTCCTTGAAGAATGTTTCACATCCCATCTCAATTACATTGGTTCTGTTCTGTGAAAGCCACCAAGCACTAAATGTAGAATCTCAACTTTATTTCCTCCCAAAATTGAATAGGCTGCTATTAAAATAAGCAAACATGTGCTAAAGAAGACATACAGCTAGGTTTTTACATGCAAGTTTCAAAGCAGTCTGTAAGAACCTGTAAGACAACAGAGTTGTATTTTATGACACACAAAATCTTTTACAGAGCAATACAGAAACACACTTCTAGTTTAAGTATAGAAGCTGAGGTTAGGCTTAGATCTTAACTTCTGAAGTTAGGCTTAGACTTTTCTATTTAAGATTGTCTTAAAAGATGATTTAGTTCTACAGCAGCTTTTACTGATGAGACTGGTGCTGTTTGGGTCCTGCTCTAATCACAAATAGGTATTCTTTTTTTCAGCACTGATGTTCATCTGATCTAGGCTGAGAGAGTATGGAGCCCTGAACTTGCCCAGAAATCTCCTACATTAGTGATACAGAATATATATAACCAGGTAAAGCTACACTAAATAAAATTTACATTACACCTTGAGGGAAAGAAAAATAACGTATTTACAGGTCCCCATCATATTAAATTCATTCTAGGCAAAGATTTACTCTTTTCTATGAAACCATGAAGTTTTAAAAAAAGAACACCCCATATAGCTCAGAAAAAAGCCTAACTAGAAAAACGGGAAGCATCTAAAAATAGCAGCTATTGAACATGGAATATCTCCCTTATTGCCCTACCATTTAGAAACAAAAAAGGGATGTCAAGCTTTCCCCATTGATCTAGATTTTCTTTACGTTTTGTCTCTTAAGCTCAAACTGTGCAACAACCACAAATGGAGCACATACCTCCTGTGTGAAGAATGTTTACAGCATTACTTGTTCTTTATTTACTGAAGAAAGAAGCTAGTGCTACTCTCAGAAAAAAACAGTGCACAGGACTGTACCTGCTATATAGATTTTTTGTACAGGCAAAGAGGGAATTCTGAATCCTCTTCCCAAGGCTTTGTCTTCATGGTGTCATTATCTGAGATTCCTCCAGTTTGGGTGGGAGCCTCATATCCGAAATGAGATTTGAAGAGTCAATGTAGGACATTTTTTCCCAACCTTTTCTCTCTGCCTCCGGTGTAGAGAATTAAACATATTTTGAACGTGGAAATATGAAAACTTAGATTAATGATCCTTTGTACCTAGCTTGTACCATTCTAGATCTAAAAGGAAGCTCAGATACAGTGTGTAATCTTGTTTCTTGCAATATGTATTACTGAACGCTTTAGTGCAAGGAACAAAGAACCTGGTAAGCGTGTATTTGAATGAGTAGCTATGAGTAGAAACTGGTAGTTGTATTATTTTTCTTTTTACATTGTAAAAAAGATAAGTGATAGGGAGGCAAGCTCATTCCTACAATTTTCCCACCAGTTATAAGCCAGTATGATGGCAGACAGCATGCCCTGCCTGAGCCAAGCTTGCATCTATTTGTATTGCTTTGTGTAATAGCCTTCCATTTTTACTGGCTGCACTACATTTTTAGCCTCATAATTTCAAATATTGTCATTGGTGTGGTTAACTGCCTTTTGTAAATGGAATATTTTAATAGCAAGAACCTAGGGTTAGGTTGAAATCTTTCTGATCATTGGAGAAAAGAACTAGCAGTGTAAACCAGCTGAAATTACTGAAAATCATGAATGATAGCATAGGGAAAAATATTTTGATGACTATAGGCTGTTTTTTTTTTCCAGAAAATTGAAATATCTGCAACACATACTTGCTTATGAGATACAGATGCTAATACTTGTTATGCTGTCTTTTTTTTTCAAGTCCAAACTATCCTAGCAAGCGATGTTTCACAAAGAAGTAGCATTACACAATAATTTTAAATTTGAAAACTGGAACTCCAAGGTTTTATATGATAGGCTTAGCAATGTAACAGGTATTTCTAGTTCCAACAGTTTGATACTGAAGAAAGCAGGTCAGAACTGACACTGTGAGGAAAGGTAAAATGACAAAATACACAACGTAATATTTTCAAGCTTTCTAGTGTCTGACAGTCATAAAATATGATAAAGGAGAAGCATAAAGAACAACAAAGTCTCAGTGAGAGACAAAAAAAGGAATTGAAAAAAATCTATATAAGCACACACAAATCCTTCGTACAGACATTATGGGCTGCTTACCCTCCTGCTGCTATTGCAGAGAGAGACAATAGGTCACTCTTGAATTGCCTAAACTGCCACATAGCAGCTTTGTGTGCTGGTTCATAGGAAGCAAAGACATTTGCTGCCCAAGACACTCCTTCAGCAACACACAGACCTTTATTCCTCCAACTACAGCAGTTAGTGTCCTTCAAATCCTGCAGATTCTGCTTGTTTGCTTTCTCTGTTCTGAAGCTATAGGTATTCTGTTGTATTTCTTGAGATTATTAGTTGTTGAACAAGTTGTTTCCTAGTATCTGCAGCAGGTAACTTTTATGTTTTAAAATACCTGAAAGGGAACAGTTTGACCCAGGTTTCTGAACATAAAACACTTTTCAGAGCTTTATTTACCTCTTAGGACAAAATCTTGTATTAGCACCATTGACAATACCTTTACACTGGAAGAAAACTTGTGTCTGTCAATTGAACTAAATTCACTATTTTACTGAATTTTTTGAAGTAGATTCACTATTGCCATGGCGGGATTTTTAAGTGATGGAAGGGCAAACCAGCATCCTGATGCCAGAAGCATCTACAAAGAAAAACTTTATAAATAATATACTCAGGTCTTATGTACATTCTGAATATTCAAATGTAAAAAACCCTCTAAAATGCTTTATCAGTATGTTGTATAAAATTTCACTTGAAATTTGAGAGAAGTGACTAAAGAATCTGGATTTTATCAAAATGCAGAAAAAAAGTCACATAAACCTATTATTAATAAGACTAGTTATTAGTGTTTGCTTTAAGTTTCTGTTAGCTAGTAATAGCTGAAAAGAACAGTAGTGCTTAAGAAACCTAGAATAACAGATTAAGTATTTGAACAAAAATATTTTAAATCCAGAATTACTTTAACATCATATTGTGCCCAGAATAGAAGAGGGCTCCAATAGCATTCATCTTCAACTATCCAATTCTCATGCCCCCAACCTAGAGTGAAAGAGCTGCTACTAAGCCTCAGTGTTAATTTGTCAGCTCACAAATCCACACAATTGAACCTCTCCAGTACCTACTTGCAATTCCATACAGACAGCTGTTAGTAGCTCACCGGTGTTCTGAGCACGCAGAAGTCAAACAAACACCAGTTGTGTACTACACCACAAAGTATTTGTTTAAATATAGTACGTGGTTCTTGTTCTTAGTTATGTTAATACAGAAATACAAACATTACACAAACTTACTAAACTTTTATAAATAGTATTACACTTTTTAATTTCACAATATGACTCACTGAACAGCTGGAGTTGCTGCTGTGTGTACTTCTGAGACAAGCATCCTGCAGTTCACTTGTAGGTGAAGTTATCCTGTTGAAAATCATGAACAAAATATCCAGACTGGCAAGCTAGGACTTTGTCCAGCAGCATTCTGAAATGTGGGTATTTAGTCAATTACACCACAAATGCATAGTCTCTGAAATGTTAGCTCGAACAGATGCACCCCACAAGCCTGCTGAAGGAAACTGGCATGTGACCCCCAGCAGTGTCAGAAGAGCTGTTGTAGTTTTCTAGCTGTCCAACAAGATTATTGCCTCCTCCTCTTTGCCAAGGGAAAGGATAGTCCAGACAGTTAAGACCACTTCAGGCAAAGTCAGCGGGGCTAGTTTAATTTACTGATGAAGATTACTTCAGATAATTGGCTTAATTTACTGTAATGGATTAGGGTGTACTCACAAGGTCTTTCCTGGCAGCAGAGCTGCAAAAGCTGTCATCTGCTGCAGGATGGAAGGATGCAATTTCTAGGCCTCTAGGAAGCAGTGTATTCCTGTTGTTCATGCCAAAAAGTTTTGCAGTTCACAGGCACATCCCAACATCTTATAATGTTCCCAAGACCATACTGGAATATGAAACCACTAAAGGAACTGGAAGCACTAATTCAAACTCTTTCAACTGTGTCAACATAAAAAAAAAAAAGAAAATCTTATCTGTTATGAAAAAATTAATCTGCCCTCATCACTGTGTGAGAGAAGTTTTGCTATTTGTGAATAGGAAAAGGAAATTGTGATAAAGGAAAGCATTTTTGTGCTTTTTGGCTCAGGAATTTCTAAGTGGGCAATCAGCCCATTAGGCAGCGTTTCTTCTTGTCAGTCCTACAGTTTCTTCAATGGTTTAAGCTCAGGGGTTGTTAGTGCAGGCTACCCCAGAAATATCTTGGACCTCTACACAGGAACCAAATTTAAGCACAGTTCTTCAGTTCAGCTTTCCCAATTCTCATTTATCACCAAGATCTGAACATGTTCAATAAAAACCCAAAACCATCCACAGAAAAGAAACAAACCCCAAGTTCCCTAACTTAACCTCAGCCTTACTATTATTACCAGGAAAGGTCTTTTAGCAATTGTTACTATTGATTAATAGATTTGGCTACTACAGTAGGAATATTGATGAAAGATGTACCATACAGCCAAGATACCCTTATCTGGATTTAAAATTTCTAATAATCATTTAATAGAAAATACAAAAAAAATCCCACATTTAAAAATTATTTCACTTCCTCCACATCACATTAGATAGTGGAGAACTGTCAACCTACAAGCTCCAGTTTTGAAAGCTAGACCTGAATCCCATTAGGACCATCAAACATAGTTAATAAATTTCAATGATCCTTGTTCAGATTAAATCCTCTAAAGCCTGAACTACCAGAAAAGATAACAATTTATTCCTTTGAGGGAGGACAGACAAGATATTTATGAACTAACTGCAGGTCTGAGAAGTAATGGATAGCAGACAGAACCAAGGAACTAGATAAAGGTGGTTGCTTCCTACAGACTTGTTTCTTTCACTAGTAGAAGTGTTTTTGGAGTCCTCACAAAGTCTTGGCTGGTTCCCGAGGTGTGAGGTTTCTTCCTGAAAATCAGAAACCTGAAAATTTGGGGGTTTGAAGAAGAATGTGCTTGAGGCATTTTAGAGGCTTAAACAGAATGGGTGTGTTCACTTTCAGCAGCAGGATCCACTTTTAGCAAAAGGTAAAGAGTCTGTACACAGGAAACACCCGAGGCCACAGAACCAACCTTGTCACCTGTTCATGACATTAAATCTGCACAGGCCCTACACTGTACAACAGGATCCATGGAGAACAGCCTGAGGAGAACCAAGTTAGGAGAAATTTGAGATTGCTTAGATTTATATATTAACTTGCTATTCTACTATCTATTAAGTCTTGATCAAAACAAAAGGGTAAAAGAAAATTCATACAATTGAAGTAACACTGTATCTGAGAATCTACATTTTTTTATTTCATCAAGAAGTGCCCCAAAACCTAAAGTACAACATTTTTAAATCTACAACACAAAAATAGAAAATATTAAAAATGCACAGGAACACAAGTCATCTTTAATGTGATTAAAACGTCACATGAGATTTTTTTTGCAGTTAAGTGGCAATTAAGGATGTGTTTTACAACACTGTATAGATCTCTGCAAGTTTCCTGTACAAGTAGGATCCTCATGCTTGTGCAAGTCGTTCTAGGACTCTTCGGTAATCTGAAACAAGCTGTTGGAAGCTCTCTTCTAACTGTTCGCGTTGCAAGTTTAGGTCTATTTGGTTCAACTGATTAGTCATCTCCTCTGGTCTTAGACACCTTCTCATCTTGGCAAGTTCTCTCTGTTTTTTCTAAGCAATCAAACAAACAGTAGTTTGAACACAGCCAGTAATTATCAAGAATATGGTATTTCATTATGGTATTTCATTAAAATTTATTCTATTTCAGTATCTAGTTCTTTAAGATGCCCCTAATCCCAAGAGAAGCAGTAACCATGTTTGATCAGTACCATATTTGTTCTGTTAAAGGCTGTTGAAGTTCCTCTATTGCCCATGAGCTAGAGAAGGGAGGAATTTTGTTACCTTAACCAAACAGATTATGTCTAACAGTACACCCACTACTGAAGATGTATGGCACGAAAAACTTGACTGTAGAAATCTCACCAGAATATTTAGTCCTACATTAACATTAATTACACTGGTGTCCCATTACGTGACTGTTCAGCCAAATAATTTCCCTATAACTGACTATCAAAAATTAATTTTAAGCTTCCAATACACAGAAAAAGTTTCACAAACTCTTACAAGTTATTCAAGTTACCAGGGACTAGCAGTAACAGCACTGAAAAGCAGTAAGATTATTTATAAGCATAAACATATTTGTACAGGAAGATGATGAGTTGTCCTTGTTCTGTCACATGTGGTTTTTACCCGTTTCTTAAAAACACCTCAAAATACTTTTCTATTTTCTTTACCCAGATATACTTTTATGTAGGTGATACCTATTTCTGAACTATTCAGTTCTTCAGGTACTTTCATTCTTCAGTCTTCTCTAGCTTTGTAAAACCAGAATATCATTCAACACTTCATTTTAAAAAAGGTATTATATATGCCTGACATCTTACCAATATATCTTTGCAATACCTATAGAATGAATGTATTAAAACAACAAAATTTCACCAAATTATTCTATTTCTAACAGTCTCAAAATCAAAGCACTTTTGTGCTCTTAATTTTACGTTTATCTCTCAAAGGAGTATTTGTTTTCATTCTGTGATTGATGCTGAGAGTCAGGAGGGAGGAGTGGAGATACAGTAAACTGTAAATGAGTATACCAGAAAAACTTTTACAATATCCCAAAGATTCCACAGATAGGCAAAGTTCAGTTCAGAAAAGGAGGTTCTGTACTTAAGTCCTGATGAGGTGTTCAAGCACATTTCTGGCCAACAATCAAGAAGCCTTTCCTTGTTGAAAGGATGTGAAAAACAGCATAGGTGCTTAAATTTTAGATTCACATTACCTCTGCGTAGTCAAAATGAGTAAGATACTCAAAACATATGATGAGCTGCCCAAATGAAAATAGAGATGAGTACCTTCTGGCCAAGCTTCTGTCAGTGGAACAACTAAAGCTTTATTCTAGAATTAATTCAAAGTCTGCCTGATTAACAGGGGCGTTTGTTTAGATTATAAACATTAGCTCTGAAAAAAGGGTACCATCTTTTAAATGCGCACTACATGCGATACTGTACCATTAGGCCATCTTTGAGTTCCAGATTCCTGCTAAAGAGCAAACTCTCTGCACATTTCAGATAACCAGTTGTTTCAATATCCATTTCCCCTCTCCAAATATACAACAAGCATATCCAGGTACACAAGATTTTGAAAACTGCCATCAGTAACATTTTACCTGGGCAGCTTCAAGAGGATTCTTTGTGAGCAAGTTGTTGGGCTGGGCAGATAAGCATATTCAAGTAGCAAACAAAGTATAACAATTACAAAAAGCAGTACAGCAGTGGTATTTACTTCCAAGAGGGATGACATAAAGAACAAAGACATGATCAAGGAGATATGTCTACCAGCACAATCTACTAATAAAATGCAGAGTTTGTCAGAAATGGAGAAGCCACAGTGAAACTGAAATTTCACAAGCTGCTCACGCTTTTAAACTACCTTGGAGTGATGCCCTGTTAATTAATATACCAAATCTTTTCTTTCCTGTATTAATACTACTTATACAGAGAACAACACACCCAGCTGCATCAGTCATCCCAATCTAGTCATGCCACATGCATAAAGGTCTCAGTAGCTTTAGCAACCACCTCCTTGCTAATGTAATGACTTCAGGGGAATAGATCTATTGCATCTTCTTCCCTGGAGGTTTCTACATATAGTTTTTTTCACTGCTACTGTTAGCCAGGAAGTAATTCTAAGATGGAATACCATTTTTATTAAACTAAGGTAGTATCAACTTAGAATTATTCTACATCTGTACAGCACTGTTCAAATGAAGCCATCAAACAGTTTATGTAATAAAATGACACCAGTATTAGAGTATGCAGTAATATCCCCGATTATATGTTTATAAAATTTGGTTCCCCCCTCAGAATTACCCTCTCTATACTAAAAGTTAGTTTCATTACATTTCTGAAAACTTTTTGAAAATGGCAATGTGACTAAAATTTATTGGAAATTGTTTAAAATGAGTATATGAGTAAGCTATTTACTAGGTAGAACTACCATAAACAAGATGACTATTTCAGAACATGAAATTTAAAATCAGGGAAAAAAGGAGTTGGTTCTTTAAGGATTCTTTTGAATCCACATTGAAATAACATAAATCTAAAAATGCAATGTTCTACCATAGCAATATTGCATATTTAGCGATACAAAATCCAGTCATTATCCATGCACTTATTGTGTGCAAAGACTGAAGTAGAAACACCTGCTAGAAGCACTAGAATTGAAGCTGCTTATGAAATTTTGGATTTCGCCTACAGGACCTCAGTGATGAGCGAGTGAATTGAAACCATGTAATAGTAATGAAAAACAGTTGCTGAAAAATCACCTTATTTGTAGTGGACACTGAGTGAAGTTTAGCAAATGAGAAGACACTCGTAAAAGAGAGCATGTTTTGATTAAGGTTCTGGCACTCAGCATGACATGAAGTTATCACCAGATCAGATAGGTATTTAGTAATACAATGCTAGCCTCTCATTTCTACTAACAGCCCCTGTAAGCACAACACGACTACAAGCAAAGTTTTGCTGTTTTGGAATAACAGGGTAAATGCTGCTTTAGGAGGGCTTTCAAACTAATCAAGGTACTCCTCGTGCTCTTGTCTACCTTTACATGCAGGATTTTGATTTCTCAAGTACTTTGCTTGGCAAGTATTTAACTGACAACATTAGCTAACATGCTAGTTACAGCAATAACTCTAGATTTATTTGTGGCCTTTTTGACTCTTGATACAAAGACTGATGCCATTTGCAACTAAGATATAATTTTAAAAATCCATACCTCAAAGGGTCAGTTTATGCAACACAGACCAACCACACTGAAAATCCAGAATGCATAAATAATAGGAACTAAGAAAATTACTTGGTACAATGTTTAATACTTGCTTGAATTTTACTGCTGGTATTATTTTATATTCCATCTGGATGGTGTTGGTCCTATGTTGACGTGACTTAATTACTTCTAGCAAGCTGTTTTCTTAAGACCTAGCAAACAATTAGAACAGGAATCTAAACTATACCTAGTCTGCAGTGTAAACTTTACCTCTCTTCAAATTTCTGGCTTGTCTATTTAAGGTATGTTTTCAACCTCTTCAAGAAATTGACCATTTCTCCCCTTAAACCTACCTGGGCATAATGCCACTTGTAGTTAGATAGCATAAGCTTAATAGTAACCTCCTGCTGGAACTGGGCAGGAAACAGTCAGGAGTCAAACACAGGATCTTCAGTGCTGCTATGTACAAATGTCCTCTGCATCTGTATATATGTCAGCTGAACACTGCATTACTAACAGTAGTTGATTGGCAGCATAATTGGCATCAACTACATTTATGGAAATTAAAGTAAAATCAAGTATAATTAGCGTTGAAATAAATATTAAATGATACTTAAGTCATATACACCTTATAGGGCCCAATCAGTCTTCTTTTAACATCCAACCGATAGCTTCTGGACTGTTCTGCATCACCCATATTTGTTGCACGCAATCGGAGAATTTCATAAACTCGTCTTGTGTGTTGCTAATGAACAGAAAGGAGAATAAAAACCACATCTGAATAAAGAGGTCATGCAACAGAACTCCAAGTGCAGAAATACTGAAATACTAGAGTAATTCTTCATCTAATCAGAAGACAGGGCAAGGATAAATCTGTCCTATCTGGTGAGTTCAGTGAATAAACATTTTTCTTTTGACTTGAAAACCATTTTTTACCATGCACCCAGTGTCTGATCTCTCAGGTGCTGCACCAGCCATAGAGGTGCTTCAAGGACTTGCTGTAAGCGAACAGCAGAAAGCCCAAAAGTGAGTCCAAAAACACTTCTAAGAACAAGGACTTGAACTAGAGTGACGTAAAGCAATACCAAGCAGTATCCACTTTGCTAATTAATCCACATGTATCTACTGCCCTATCTACTGCCCTTCACAAGGCCCCCTGAAAGTTATCAATATGAAAATGAAACAACAATATTTAAACTTTTCTGTTTACTGGGGAAGAAAATTAATTAGTAAATGGAAAAACTGAAGTGCTTTTGGTATCAGGATCAGAAAGTACGACATCTGGGGAGAAAATTATGTTGCTACTATATTAGTATTAACTTGCATTTAAGATCAAGTATTTTTTTCTGAACAACACAACAAAAATAAAGTGGTTTATTTGCTACACTACCACATGTTTATATACTGTTAAAAAAACAAATGAAATTTATTTATTCTTTCAGACTTAAAATACAGAAGGCTGCAGATGTAGTTTCCTTATATAAGCTATACCATTTTCATGAACACATCTGAATATGGCTTCACACTGCCCATCCCTCATGGTTTAAAGTCTTCAGTACACCACACTCAAATACATTTTAAATTAAACAACTCTGCTATTTCACTACCGTACTCAAAAATGAGTTTAATAACTCAAGATTACCAGCAAATTTAATTGTTCAATTTAACTCTTTAGTTCTCCAAGTGTTTAGAGTTGCACTAGTAAGTTGTTTGCCACTTTAGCATTCTGCATTCCCAAAGCAACACCCTTGAAAGAAATAAAAACCACGTCAAATTCTATTACAGTAGAATTTGTAGGTAAAAAAGGCATTTACCTAAAACCATGAACCATATATCTCCTGATACATCCTTAACAAGTATCAAAATAAGCAAGTGTGTAAATTCCATGTCTCTCTCTAAGATTAAGTTGTATTGTACTAGTTTGGTAAGAATACGTCCAACTACAACGGTACTGATTTAATACCTTATTTATTTTCAATTTTTGTTGCGCTTCCGTCACCATTTCTTGACTGAAACCTTGCATTAACTTTACTGGGGAAAAGCAAAGCAAATCTTGACAGAGCTTTACAAGAACAAAGTCTCTAAGCTTCACATAGTTCTCAGATGGATCTTCAGCTAGAAAGAATAAAAAAAGCTTATCAGAATTATTTGTTTTATCTCTGTTATGTAATTATAAAGAACTGTGGAAAACAAAAGCAGATGCAGTATTCATCAGTATATAAACAACCGTGATTAATTGTAAGCACTATTATCAAAGGTTTTGATGTTTGACAGTAGACAAACAGGTCACATTAAGAGAAGCTTCTGATATTTTGCAGTGCTGTACATATTGTGTACATATGCATTATGAAACAGACTTGTTTAAAGCCATTTAACTCCTTGGAAAAAGACAAGCCTTTAAACCTTTTTTCTTGTATCTATTCTGTATTTGACAGTAGTAGAACTACTAAAACACAAACAAAAGGGAAAATGTGGGAAAAGATTAGTGAAAATATCCTATTGTATACAAGTAAACTAGCTGAAGACATGTATTGAGCAGGAGTTAGTCTTGTTAGCAGGGAAGGCACAAAAAGGTACAAGAAGCCAAAGGACAAGATTATCCAAAATTAAAAGGCTGAAGGGACCTAAGCAAAAGCTGATCATGATTTCAGGTTACTTTCATTTTACTTAAAAAAAAGAGGGCATAGCTATCAAAACTGTTGCTATAGAAAAACCACTGAAATGGAAAACTAGCCATAGTTAAGATCAATATGAGGCCATATGCAACTATTTAATGCAGAAGGAAACATATGTACAACATTGTGAGTATATTTCTTTTTTCCTTGCTTTAGACAAGCTCACTAGAAACAAGTAGCAGGGCCATGCTTCCCCTTCAACATTCATTTTCCTGGGAGCTAGCATTGTGGAGTTTATTTCTAACCAGCTTACATCTCAGCTGTGTTTTCCTTTAGTTTTGAGGTACACTGTAAATAGTTAAAACTTGCAGTTTCAGGATGATTAAAAGCAAAACAAAGCTACCAAGAAGGACTGGGATAGAAGCTTTTGCCACGTGGTGTATGTGGCACTGCACAACCAACAATTTATTTTTCTGGGTTAGGTTAAAATATATTGTGCACGACTTCCCTAATTTTGTATGGCAAGCCTTATAGCACTTATTCTGCTAAAGAGATTGGAGAAGTGCACTAAAGTAAATTGATTCATTCTTTTGCACTCAGAGTAGTTAAAAGAAGAATGAGGCAGTTTCTGTCCAGTAAGCACTAGCAGCATACATTTTGCTTGTGTCATGATGGCAAGGTATAAGCAGAACAAAGTATTTGCTGCAAACGTGAAACTCAGAAATAATTTTAATTAGTAAATTAGCTTTTTCAAAATAATTAACTAGATCTTAATTTCCTCTTTACAGAACTTAATAAAGGCTTTATTTCACAATTTGAGATTATATTTAACTAAATATCCTGCCCATATTAAGACAGTACAAGTCCTTTGTTCCCCTCAAAAAGGACAATAAATACTTCTCAAAGAGTCTTAACTTTCATAACTTGTGTGCCATGTAGAATATTGCAAGCCTTCTCCAGCTTCACTTCCCAAAAAATGGACCAAAGTTTTAGTGCACGTTTACTGTTTGCTACAACCCTGTACTTAAGGCACTGACCCATGAACATGTCATAGGATTTATGCAGTAGCATGTTAAGACTTTGCTCATCCTCAATTATAAGAGCTATGTAAAGGTTTGTACTATTAAAAAGAAAAATGCATGATGCACATGAGTTCCTGCTGCATGAACTAAAGTATACTTTCTTAGGTTCCCACAAACTGGATTGAAATTATGAGGTGGATTATTTTGTTATGATGATCTGGCAACAACACATTATGAAAGCAAGTAGTCTATTGGGTTTTAATTAGAATGGAGAGTTATTTATAACCAAGATAAGCATACACATAGAATTAAATGACAAACATGTGTTTGAACTGCATTTCTTCCTATACTAGACTTGAAACCACAGGACTGATGTCAGGCCCGTGACAATTTTCAATGTTAGTTTTGTTATTCACATGGACCCTTTACCTGCCATTTCCACAATCTTATGTTTTGAGGTATTTGTGCACACACATCTAATATCATGGATACCTTCAGCCAACAATACGTGCTCCTAGAGAACAAGTTCTCTACAAACTCTTACCGTCTGTAAAATATCAGCTTGCACACTAATATTAAATATGCTATTTTAGTTAGGTGCGTCGTGTCTCCCCTCAAGTTTGAGTTTTGGCTAATAGGGGTCAATTGAACAAGGAATTTACAAAGCCTGCTCTCTTGGCAAACTCAGCTGTGTATCTCACAATAAATAGTTAATTAGCTGGTAATCCGTTCACACTAGGGATTGAATTTTCCTGGTGTGCTGTTCTCTGAGTTAAGTATTTAAGAAGCTACACCATATACACTTCTGTAAACTAGAGTACTATTAATCCTGAACTGAGCAGAAGCTAAATCTTCAAAAGGCTTTAAATTCACACAAATGAACATAAAAGTTAGCTTGTGGGCTAACAACCTATAAAGTGCCTTATTAAAAACATAATTCAAACCTGTTATATCAAGTACTGTAGGAGAAGACATATAGTATCTATGAACTGTTTCAAGCAGCTGAGCACCATGGCCTTCTCCTTGGAATGGTGGCAAGATCAGCATCTGGCTACAGACAAAGGAATGCATTTTCAGTTCAAATGCAAGCATTTGGAAACAATGTGAAGTCTTAAAAACAAAACAGTATTTCATTTTAGATTAAGGTATGTGCAATCTTCAAGTTAAAATGTAGTTTTTAACAGCATCTTAAAATTGTGAAATATTCAAAACTTGTTTGAGATTCCCCCCGCTTCAAGAAGGGAACAATGAAAAAAAAAAATCAGTGCACAGACAGCTAATAATGGGGATTTTTTTAAACAAATCAACACTATTATAAACAAGTATTGGGAACTTCAGCAGTTCCCTCTTCTGAAATAAAAGGTAAGGCACGAGTTACACCGCCAATTACCTTACACGTGGCCGGGTTTTGTCTGGGTACACATAGTAATTATAGACTGTCATGTAGCCTACGGTCGCAAAGAGCGTAGCTCCATCCTTATTATACTTCTCAAATCTGCAGATAAAACAGAAAGCCAAGCAGGTCAATTACAGTTGCGCTCCCATGCAGTGTCCATTTTCTTTTCCATTCTCCAACTGAATTTTCAGTGTCAGCAAGCTACTCTGTGAGGGCCCAATGGGTACACCTGCTATGTTCTGAATGTACAATTCACTTAATTGGTGTGCAGCAACTTGGATAAATCAGACCTCTTTACAGCACTTCAGTGCACTTGCCTATTATAAAGATGAATAGGTGGCAAGTAAAAGAAAACACAGGCAAAGCTCATTTTACTGTTTAAGCCTACATTCAGGGCTCTAACGGACAACAGCATTTAATTCAGCTCTATTCTCAAGCTTTCCCAAAGCATAATGGAGGAAAACTCAAGCCTCATAAACAATGTTTTTTCTTTCCTGGGAAAAATATCATTATACTGCTCCAATAATTGGCCAGCCACAATTAAAATGCAGGCTTTGTGGAGGTAATAAGGTCCACTGTTGCTTTAGAACTGTACTTACACTAGAAAGTAGTTCCATCTTTCATCATCTACATCAATAAAGCTAGCAGTTTCAATAAACCACATCAAGAACGTCTGAAGCCTTTCATGATATTCTCGAAAGCCTGGACATGTCATGTCAGCCTAGGGAAAAAGCCAGGAGAAGTCAGGTGAACCCTATCACAGATGCAAGAGGAAAAACTATGAAAAACCTAATTAAATTAACTGATATAAAAAAGTATGTTAGTGATTTACAAATGGGTAAAATTATAGTATTTATACACTACAGTTGAGTCACTACAGAAGGTGCATCTCTACAAAATAAAGCTGAATTTGGTTGCTCAAAAGCAGAAGCTTAACTTATTTTTTCATACCTTGTATATCTGATATGCTATATCTTCACCAGCTTCCTCATTATGGATAGAATATGTGTGCAACAGCATTCCAAAGGGCTTGAAGTTTACCTCTTTCTCCAGCAGAGACACAAAGTCATCTGTGTTTGTGCAAAAACCAGGCGGAATGATTTCTCTAATTTTACTTTCCACATCATCTGCCTGAAGGTTACAAAAAGGGGAAGGATTGGTGGAAAATTAGAAAAAGACAGTATTGATGTCACTGTTGTGTTTAAGAAATTAATATATCTATATCTACCATGGTACTATATCAATGGTACTATATCTACCAGTAATTAAAAAACCAAAAAGGAAAGAGAAAAAAGAAAAAGCAAGCATTCTTGTTGTTCATTAGTGATCTTCCAACAAGTAAAGGAGCTGCACTCATGAGATCAGAAATGTCACAATCCAGCCTTTTTAAGCATCAAAAAGCTCTTGGTTATAGCAAAGTTCACAAACATTTTTCTGTTTAGAGATTGTTATATTTGTTCAAGCTTGACTAAGAGCATTGGTAGCTATTCTGCAAACGCAGCATGCTCAGAAGCCAAGACTTTCTAGACAGCAATTCACCAAGATTATGCTATGCTACACAGCCTCGTAGAACTCAGGTTCCCAAACAAGCAGCTTACAAGAGGTATTAGGTGATGCAGAACTAAGCAGATAAAAAGGGACAAAGACCAAAAACGGGAGCTCCCAAATAGGAAAGTGACAGCTAGCACACTCTGGCATTCTTACGGCCCCCTGCTTGAAATGCCTGTCTATAGAATCAGCTGCAAAACAGTACAAACTCAGACAACCACATCCTGCATTCTAATAAAAGAAAGTTTTGAAAACAAAGTTTGACATAAAATAGTACAACTTCTGAATACTGTCAGCAAATCTGACCTGTAGTCTAACGTACTGTGGAAGACAAAATATTCTGACACCAAAATTTAATTCAGAGATTACTCTTTTCAGATAGCCAAAGTTAGAGACTATCAGCTGAGCAGACTTCATAATCCTTTTCAGACCTCCAAAAGACCACTTGATTGAATGCATTTACTACTTCTTTTTAACCATGAATATTTGATGAAGCTTCACAATAACGTATTACTGCTTCTCACCAGGCAATAAAACTTAATGAATTGGTCTCAACTTAACAAAACCATACTCCTCAATACAACCTCTAAAAGCCTGACATTACATTCAACAAAATGAGCTTACATTCAATTCAAACTTTCCTCTGGACAATGAATCCAGGTTTTTACTTAATGGAGTTTGCCGTGAGTTCAGCTGTAATGTTTGTATTGTATCTATTTCCACAAGGGCGGACACAAGAACACTTTGTGTTAACTTACTAAGCAGCTCTTTCACACCGTTTACATGCATGATGGGTATTAGTTCAAAACCAAGACTCTTGCTACTTAGCATTCAAAACAGGGAAATTAAGATGCTCAGAACAAAACACACTACAAAAGGCTAATACAACATGCTACTAATTCCTGTCCTTTCAACCATGGGCCCTTAAGCAGAAGCAATGCACCTGCAAATGAATAGCACTTTATCATTCAGTTACATTTTTACTGTGGAGAAGGATAGACTTAGTTCAGCAAAAACAAGTTTTATTCTTAATGGTTTGGTACTACCAACATTTATATTTATATTTGGAGAGAGAGCTATTAAGCAGTTAAAATACAGCTCTACAATACATGGTTGTAGGAACTCGGTAAAAACGTGTAGTCTTTACGCTCATTTCATTCTCCAAACAAAGATAATTTGTTGGTGCCTTCGCCATTCTTCATAAACCAGTATTAGCCAAAATGTTTTCTTTACACTTACTGATTTAAAGGATTACACAAAACCAGCCACTTCTTCCGAATCAATGAATTACATTAAAAAACATATTTATATGGAACACAATTTAGAAATGCCTTTTTTAAAATTGTGCAAATGCATTGTTTACACAGCTCTTACGTCTGCACTACTGACAGAGCTGTAAGAAATCACAAGTATCTGTAGCAATTTGCATTTTATATAGCTGAATAAGCATGCAAAAATAATCCAGAATTAAAATAGTATTTCCATGCAACAGTACAAAAAAACCGTCATCCACAGATGACATGTGGACGATATCTAAAAAGGGTGAATATACAGCAGGAAGTGCTATGTACATAATGTTTAAGTAATTTTGCTTCCTCTCACATTTCTAAGTTTCTTCATTAGTGGTAAGAAGGAAGCCAAACTGCGACCTGCACAAAGCCTGTAAGATATCACATCCATCACTGGCTGCCATCAGAGAAGTCTTGTTTTCAATACAGCAGAAAGAATTAAAATGTACCACAGTCTTAGCAAATAAAGCACTAGATTGATTCTATATGACTACAACAAATTTTCACCTATTGCCTCCTAAAAATTCTCTCCCCTTGGCATGGGGTATGACACAAGAAAACACAGTCTTCAATTTTAGGGTTAACAGGATCTCTCCTTCTTACAGAGCAAATCCCAGAATCCTCAGTTTGAGCAGTGCCAGAAGTTTAAGCCATGCAATTTTCAGTTAATAAGACCTGAAATACTGGAATCGCAATAGTCAACAATGTAAAAATAATTTATTTCATTAAAACCTGTACTTCTAAATGGAAACATCCATTACTTGGCAAGTCCTTTTCAAACACTTCCCTCTGAGGTGCCCATAATCCAAAGAGCTACAAAAATGTGTTTACTGCCTTCCCTTGTGCATTTCTTTGATATTGGTGAAAGGCTAATTTTTTTTTATCAGAGCAAGACACTCAGATCTTACCAACCGGAATGGATGCACACAAATTTCTCTTCAGTAAAACAATCTTGTTGACTACTACAGCAATGTTTAACACAGGCAAAGCAACTTACAATGAAGTATGCAAAAACCTGAAATAAGCCAGCCAAGAGTTGTTAAGCTTATGGTTAATGGAAGTGCTGTCTGTAATATATTACCTTCACAATCAGAATCATGTAAGGTGATGACAGGAAATTTGGTATGGGCTTGTAACTGCACTTAATTTGTAGTAGGACTGCTTAAGTGGGTAATGTCTCTTCATACATCACATTTGACTCTGAGTAATTTTAATTTAGAAATTATTGAACTAATAGGCAGCTATGACATTTGCATACCATGTAGATGCTGTTTCAAAGTGACTTAAATTAAAATAACTATAGAAGCATATTGGAGAGTTGAATTTCTCTAAAAATTGTATGTACATACTTCAGAGGGGATAAATTGAGTGATCAGCAGTATTACCTAACAAAAGAACCAAATATTGAAACAATACTTTTAAATTAACTTTTGTATAAAGAAAATGCACACACTAGCTGCAAAGCAAGATAGAGAGTTTAGTGAAATACTTTACACCTATCCCATCATAAAATGCAGAAAAAAGGAAGATATTGGAACAGCTGCAAATCTCAATGCAACAAGCAATTCAGAGGTCATTGCTATTAATATTTACACTAGAAGAAAGCAGTTTCTCTTCAGTTATTTGAAAGAATTAACTCCATTCCAGGGATAAATTTTGTCTACTTTCACTAAATGAAGTGCCAGCTTCTGTTCAAAACATGATCATACTTTGCTGAGCCTTCCCCAGTAATATAATCTCCTTAAAGATGGATCTAAACCATGTTAAGATTCATAAATATGACTGGACTTCTGCCTTTTGATATTTCAGGACTGTATCGCGAATGTTGAAAAAGATCTTGGAGAAAAAACAACCAGTGGTATTGGGATGAGTATTTCTGTCAGTCCCTAGCAGGGATAGCAGCAGCTGCTTCAGCAGTAATGAAACCAAACTTAGTATTACAGAATAAAACCACCTGCTGTTGAATGAGCTTGTATGGGTATCTGGGTACAAAATCCTCAGCTGTGAATAACTTTGTGGAGCATTAATACCAACTTGCTTGTAACCAGTTAGAGTAAAGGCAGAAACTGCTGTCCTTTCCTAAAGGCCATCTATTCACAGCACAAGATTATCTGTCATGTGTGGCAGATAGTCTGCATCTTAGTGTAATTATCATCAAGGAGGAGAGGTCAACAAATAGTTAACTTAGAAAAGTAAATGTTAATACACATTCAAATCAACATCCTGCTGTAATGACAGCTGATATTTTAACCTCCGCAAATGAGCTATCTTAGGCTGGTTAAACTGACAGCAAATACAAATGCAGAAGACTGACTACGTATTTTTTTCTACATATGTTTAGATATAGCAATATAAGCAGCTTATTTGACTGTACAGTACTAGTAACACTAAGGGAAACACAGGTAAGCAACCACATTCTTCCCCTTCAGTCAAGGCATGTAAATGCCCTGGAAAGCAAACAAGTGCTGCTCAAAAAGATCTTTTTTGTCCCCATCTCAGTCCCTAAAGGAATTGGAGGAAAAATTCAGTATAGGAAACAGGCCTTGAAAAAAGCAACCATTTTGATCAATCAAAAAATTGCAGTGTGCATAGGGCAAGACAGACCTTGTTTAGACCTCCAGAGAAGTAAACAGGGTTTCCCATTTGTACAGAAAATAGATGAAGTAAAAAGGTGCTATGGGGCAGATTCCTGTTCTATTTTGAAATTATAGCAAGATTGGACAATTTGATTTTAATATGTTTACTATACGGCCAACAGCCTTTCCTTTTTTTCCTTTTTCCTTTCCTTTTTTCAAAAAGTCCTTCTTAAGATTGAAGAGCATGACCTTTCACTCCTAAGACATGTTGCTCTAGCCTATAAAGTATTTCAGATATGTCCAGGAACTTAGCCTGTTGAACTGACTATATTCTAATACACCTTCAAAACAAGGAAGGGCAAATCTTTAAAATCATTTTAATGAAGTCATTCCAATGTATTTCTCCTTTTACAATAGGCCTTTCCTTGAAATTATTTAAATAAACTCCAATGAATTTGAAAGTAGTAACTTAAATGCAGTCTGAAGTCATATTTGGAGAACATACAGACAGGAGAGGAAAAAAAAAAAATCTATCCTACAAGTACTTTATAAGCTCAGAAAACCTGCAGGAAAAAGAAGAAACAACCAAACAAAAACCCTGCAGGTAATTGCATTATCACATTCCTTTAAGAAAGATGTAAAGCATACATGATACCCGTACAAAAGTTTATAATCTCTTTTCTGCCCTAGTTGTTCTCCATGTTTACAGAGACACAGTCAAGCATACTATCTCATAAAGTTCTTACAGAAAACCTCTTTTTTCTTTTCAGTGATTCTCTTCATCATTAACCCCATAAGTACTAGTCCTCCTCCTGGTCACAGTTAATATGAAGATACAGACTTGTCAAGTTGAGGTTTATTTTGTGGAGCTGGCTTTGGCATCAACACCTCACATCTGACTGTTCTGTTTGACACAATTTTGATTGTACTGTTGTCAGGGAATAGGAAATGAAGTTCAAACCTTTTTGTTAGCTTAGCAAAGTGAAGCTTTGTTTCTTTCCTTTTAATATAAACCATGTCTAGCTGGGCAATTAGTAAACCTAGAACTGAAGTAAACCACCTCAATGTTATGTTAAAGACCGAAGCAGACCTGCACTTACCTCCACACAGTCAAACTTTTCATTCACTTTTGATGTGTATTCAATGCGGAAGAGCGTTGACAGATTTCCAGCAATGTAATACAAGAGGATCTTCAGTCCCTTGTAGCCAAAAGCAACTTCACTGAGAAAGGAGAAAATAACAACCAGGAACTTGATACACAACAAAACATTCACATCACAGGGGCTTCATTTCATGTGACATTCACATAATCTTTCCCAGTAAGGTAAAGTAAGCTTCCTGTTAGGAAAAGGGAATCAAACTGGATGAGTATTATTTAGACAGAGATAATGCCTTACACTGCTTCTATTACTTCACTCCTCTAGTGGAAATATTCTGAACTCAGTAAGGCAGTGCCTGTGTCCTTACTGTGACAGCTCAAGAGAGAATACCTGAAACAGCTCATACTGTTTTTATGCTTTTCAACAGCTTTAACTCATTAACAGTTATTTACATTAATTGATTGCTAATATTTATTAAAAATTACTTTCCAGTGTAGCACAATATTTTGGAGTAAACTACTTCAATCTATAATGTACAAGGTATAGCAAATTGTAGAGTTTTTAGTTGACAGTTTCTATTTAGTTATCCAATCTAACCAGAAATTAGTACATGCAAAAGGAAGTATAGAATTGAAAAGCCTTTTTTACAGTTTGAAAATACAAGCTGCCTGAACACAAACTCTATACTCTTATGAAGAATAGATAATTTATTTTCTGAAAAGAACATGCAGAAAATAATAATGTTCAAAGAAACAGGCCAATTTTTTTTTTTTCATTAAAGCATATCTAAAACTTTTTTTTTCTGGGATTTTTCCTTTATGGTAGTACATTCATAATTTAGAATCTGAAATGTAAGTGCCAGAAGAATTTGCTTCTTTGCTAAACTAACAGATTGGAGAATTCTCTGATTACTAAAATTATAATTATTGTCAATGATACTAATAGTGTAACAAATTTATTACATTTAATATATGTAGTTCATTCTAACTGAAGTACTTAGAATGCTTTCAAAAGGAAATTGAAATGAAAAAAAACCAACTACTTAAAGAAGTCCACAGAAACATGCAGGTGGATTCTCCTTAGGTTTGTTTGGGTTTTTTTGGTTTGTTTCTTTTTTTTTATCTATGGCCAGATTGTTGAATATCACTCTACTGAAAATAATAAATGACATTTCAGCACTAATTAATTCAGCATACTCAAAATAAAAGAAACAATACTTTTCTACCTACACTTTAGGAAAGACTTTGATACCAGCATTCCTCTGGAGAAACCAGCTGCTCATGGCCTGAACAGGTGCACACTTCTCTGTCTGGATGGCCGTGCCCAAGGAGTGGTGAGGAATGGAGTTAAATGCACCAGACAGCTGTTCCCCTGTGGTGTTCCCCAGGGCTCAGTGCTGGGGACAGTCCCATTTATTGTCTTCATCAGTGATCTCAATGCTCCCCAAGTCAGACTGCAGACAACACTAGGCTGGACAGGAGTGTTTATCTGCTGGACTTGGGTTTCAACAAGTGACAGACTTGGGGAAGAACAGCAGCAAAGGAGCTGGGGGTGCAGGTCGACAATCGACCGAACATGAGTGAGCCAGCGTGTGCCCAGGTGGCCACGAAGGCCAGAGGCATCCTGGCCTGTGTCAGTAAATGTAGCAGCAGCACAAGGCCAGCACTTCTTACCTTGCACTCTGTATTAGCAAAAAGTTTTAGTCTTTAATGATTTGGAAACAAATTTGCCCTTTGGAACCTATTAGTTTAAATCTGTAAACTTTGACTTACTCATCTCCAAACACTTGATGGCTGTACTCTGGATTAAATGTTGTGTTCTCATCCTCCAAATCCTCAGGAAAGCGAACTGAGAATGTAAAAAGAATAGAGCATGACCAAGTCACCACCTTTCATTTGTTTACCCATGAAGCCCTGCTAGCTGTTCATGCACCTTTCCACTAGAGTCGGACAACTTTAGTTAAGAAACTATGTGAGAGTGGCATACAAATAAAATCAAGGCACCCTATACAATTTAGATACATGTTACGTGATCTAGGAGTATCAAATCAGTAATCAGACTAGAACCGAGAAATTGACACAGATGTATACATGTATCTATTTCACAGGAAGAGACTGGAATTCTTCAGTATCACTTGTACAATATTTAAAAAGTGGTATTACCTAGTTTCAGCTGAATTGCCTCATTTGTATTACACTTGTATTCAGCCAGCTTCTTCTCCATAGCAGTAAGTCCTGAAAAAAAAAGGTTTTTTAAAGAGGTGTCATTATTACTCAAAAAATGCATTAGAAAAAGGGTCATAAACAAAAAAAACCAAAAAAACCCCACACAACACAAAACCACTGAACAAGAAAGATTAAAACAGCTACAATATGCCACAGCACATCAATACAGAGGATAAAGAGATCTATCGCACACACTCTTTTGGAACTAGAAAACATACAAGTATCTCTTTTTAGTTCCTGAAAAATTAAAGTCATTACTATAAGAATATTAAGTATTCTAAGTTACTACAAATTAAACATATGTTTCACATGTGTTACTCATAACATGTTATACTGAATAAGAATTCGGTATAACATGGTATAAGTGACACGTGTCAGGAAACATCAAGTGTTTGCATTAAGTCAATTTTATAAACTGCTGCTAATGACCTACAGTGGCACGTACGCCACTAGCAATTATTTAGCCAGCAGTACTCTTCCAGAACGGATGTGGAAGAAAAATGCAAATAAACTGTATTTCATATGATTTCCAAAGCCTAATCTAGGCCAGGAGAGGTTTCATCTCAGGTGTGTTCTAAATACTTCACAAACATAGCCCCCCTTCATTTCAGAAGGGCCATAAGAAAGTTCTTCTACATCTTACTTCAGACAGCAAACTTTAAGTAAAAACACTTTCGGGTTTTTAACGCCCTGCCCACCGCCAGCAAACTCGTGGCCACGGACACACGCTCTGGTCTAACACTACCAGACCGCGGGGGCCATAAGCCCGAAGACACGCGGGAGCAGGACCGTGGGAGTCGGGCGGCAGAGAGGCCGCCGGGCTCCCCTCCCTCACAGCCTACTCCCCGTCCGCCCGCGCTCACCGCGGTCCGTCTACACCCGCATCCGCCGGCCCCGAGCTCCAGCTCTCCGGCCCCGCGCCCCGGTCACGGCGCTACCCCCGGGCCCCCCTGCCCCTCTCGGCGAGGCTCCGACAGCTCCCGCTCCCCGAGCGCGGGGCCGGGACTCACCCGCCATGGCCGAGCCCCGCGCAGCGAATCAACCCGCGCGCCCGCCCGGCGGAAATGAGACCGCGCGCACACGCGCTTCCGCTTCCGCCCGCCGACACCCGGCGGGGAGCCAATGGCTGCCCCGTGCGGCGCGCGCAGCCCCCGCGCATGCCCGGCGCTGCCTCGAGCCTCGCGCTGGCTCGCGTGGCCGGCCCCGCCCCGCTGGTAAAGGTGTTGGGGCTGAATGAAAGGCTGGGAAGACACCTGAGACAGGTGTCCCCAGGTGACAAAGGGATATTTTTGACCAGATGGCATCATGCTCAGTATATAAAGTGAGGAAAAGAAGGAAGAAGGGAGAGGATGTTTGGAGTGATGATGTTTGTCTTCCCAGGTTACTACTGCAGGTGATGAGGCCCTGCCCTCCTGCAGATGGCTGAACACCTTTCTACCCATGGGAAGTAGTGAATGAATTCCTTATTTTGCTTTGCTTGTGTGCCTGGCTTTTGCTTTTCCTATGGATATGTTGAACAAGATGCTTGGGTGGTCAGGTGCTTACCAAATAGGCAGATTTCTAGCAAAACTGTTCCTGCTGTCAGCTGGGACATAGGCATATATGTAGTATATGAACTCATAAGTTACATGCAGAAAGTTTTTGTTGACATGTAACTAAAAAAAGTTGTTTACCAGAGAAAAGTTGATTTAAAAATGAGTCATTGTTTTGTGACCAACATCATAAGCTACCAGTTACTGTATTTCGTTTAATATCTGTCTGTGTTATTTGAGGAGTACCAGAATCTGCCCTTTTCCAGTGGCATCTAATAAGACACTTTGTTGGGCCCTTGAAATAGCACAGCAAGACAAAGTATGCAATATTATTTAAGTCAGGTTCTATAAGCACTGTGACTGAACTGCTAGAATAAAGTATAAACCTTCCCTTTCTTAAGACTCCGGCCTACATGCTTTTTGTTTTGAAGTATAAAGCATATGTGTGCTCTGCTGATAAAGGATTATAAGACCCTATCAGAAGTTACTGAATTCCAGCCAGATTTTGGGCCTCTAGTTCTACGTTTGAAATAGAGAGCTACAACCGATTTGCAGCCAAGCTGCCAGAACATCAGTCTATGAACAGTTTCGGCACTTGAAACCAACAGGTACACACACCCTCTGCTGACCCTCAGGGGCACGGCTGCATCTGTTACGCCAGAAACAAGATGCAGCAGCATTTAAAGAGGCTCCGTTTTGCACTGTGGAGGTGCGACCAGCAGCTCTCCGCCGAGCACCCGCAGCCCCGCCGCCGCTGCCTCGGCGGAGCGGGGCGGAGCGGGGCGGGGCAGGGCGGGGCAGGGCAGGGCGCTCACCCCACAGCGCTGCGCGGAGGCGGCGGCTGCTGCGGCGGCGCGGCGGGCGGCTCGCGGCTCGCTGGCTCCTCCTCCTCGGCGGGCGCAGCATGGCGGTCAAGGTGACTCTCCCGCTCCGCCGCTGGTGGCAGGAGGAGCCGGGCGGATCCCGCGCGGGGCCGGGGGCAGGCGGGCGGCAGGGGGAGGCGGCCGCCGCTGCCGCGGGATTCCCGCGGGGGCCGGGGAACGGCGCGGACGGGGGCGGTGATGGCGGGGCGGCCCCGGGGTCGCGGCAGCGCACCCCGCACTGCCTCCGCCCGCCGAAGTGCCCCGGGGGGCGCGGGCCGGGGTCCCCGGGGCGGCGGTGGCGGTGGTGGTGGTCGGTCCTGTGGGGCCGGGGCGCCGCGCCGCTCGCAGACGGCGCCGTGCTGAGAGCTGTCACCGGCGCGGAGCCCTGTGCCGTCCCGCGGCAGCGCGGTCATGGCTGAGGTTGGGCCTGTGGGTCTGACAAGGGACCCCGTATTGCCGCCTTTGGCCGGCGCGGCGGGTTTTATCTGCGATCTGACAGCAGCCCGCCTAAGCGAAACATTAATTTTCTTGTGTTTACAGGTGCATTCAACCAAAAGAGCGGATCCTGCTGAACTACGAAATATTTTTTTGCAGGTAAAAAGATCTAATGTGGAGTGTCAGAGTTCGGTGTTTTGCCCTTTCATTAGTTTGCCATGGCATGCAACTCGGGTCGTGCTGGTGGGACACTTAGAAGTTCACTTTGCAGGCATAGTGTATTGACAGGGGTGTCAGGCATTGAGGAGAAACTGCTGCTGGCACAAAGTGTGATAACCATTTCCAAATGATAATATTAATTAAGCTCCTGAACTATTTTCTACAAAGCAAGTAATTGTAATGAAGTACTTTTTTTTTTTTTTTTTTTTTTTTTTTTTTACTGCACCTTTGCAGAATCCAAAAAAATTTTTTCTTCCATGACTGTATGTTTTGTCCTTGGGATTTATATATGTTCATACAAATGGTTGGACCACTGGCAATGTTTTTAGAACTTAAAATTGATTTCTCAAGATTTATATATTTTGCAATATTGTCCCTTGCAGGGCCTTAGAATTATCATATATAAATAATAGGATGAAGGTTTCTCCACTCTCTTAGTTTCAGTAAAACATGATCAGAAAGGAAAATCCAGTCAATCCTAAAACTTTAATGATAAGGTTTGAATCAGTCATATGGAATAATAAGAAGAACCAGAACTATATTTTAGGTCCATAATAGGGCCACCAATATTTCAAAATGACTAAAATATGTTTTTTCCCTAAGGTTGGGTGTTACACAGCATATTTAGGAAGCTTTTCTCTATTTAAAAAAATAGGACTATAAAATTAGAGCTATACTGTAAATAATAAAGTCTATTATTTAACTATTTATATGTATCTTCTGGTTCTACTATACTGTCTAGCAATTTCCATATATGATAAGTAGTCAGAGAGAACTTTTTGCCTGAGAGAGAGGAGTTATATCCCAGCTATAATTTTGGTGGCCTTTTCTTTTGCATACTGGATTACACTATGACATTGCTGGAGTGCAAATACTTAGAATGCTGGCATCAAACTGTGGAAGCTCAACATTTAGTTTCTAGTAAAAGATACTCCAACAGAGGTTCATTTTTGATTGACATGGCATTCAGCTTTTGTAGGTAAAGATGACACTACAGTATGTTAATAAAATTAACAACATAAAAATATTATCTTTAAAAATATATATTAATACAGTATAAAAATATGATTCTAGAACATCTTTTTCCAACTTTTTGCAAAATACTTTTGCACATTTGAATGAAAAAAAGTGAAATGAGGTGTCAAAACATTATTCAGTGGTAAATGTGAATTCTTTATGATTCTTGACATCCAGTCAGTAGAAGTTCTTGCTTCTGGAAATAAGGAAATGAAGTTCTTGACAGTGGTCATACAGACAACAGCAGAGAGGGAGAACATTGTACCACTGGCTGTTGAAATTTTCTTCCTGACAGTACATATTTTATTGACGTAAAAAGCAGACAGTATGTTTAAAAAAAAGGCTTTTTGCTCTTCCCCATGTCTGTTTTGTTGCCTTCAAAGAAACATGCAAATGAAGTTGTGGATTGCTTGATATTCTGAGGAATGAAAAATATGAAGTTCTCTCTCTTTGAGTATCTGAGATTTTGCAGTAAAGAAAAAGCATAGAAAAAAGAGTTTGTATTTCTTCTGTGTTCTGTTGAGTTTGAAATTGTGTGGTTTTTTTATGCTTAGAAATTGAACTTAGCTGCAGGCTTTAAAACAAAAGAGAATAAGTCTTTTCAAGACTAAGTTGCAGAAAGTCTTGTTATGAAATATTGCAAGTGTTTAGGGGTCAGATACGTTGTACTCCTTGCTGAGAGTGCTGGTCTCTTCTGTGAACTTCAGCTAAAGGTCGTGCATTCCTTCCTAAATTTGGCTTCCCTTGGAAATGGTTAGAAGGGAAGATGTGAGCTCTAGGCCTTGTCACCATCCACCTTAATCATAGGGAGTCTACTTAGATTTCCTTCTGTTCATGCATGTCTTCTAATGGGATACGTGCCCTCTCGCCATGTAGTTTACCTTGTATCTTAAAGGACATTTAATATATACCTTTCTCTTCAGAATTTCTGAGGAGTGCTATCTGCTCCTTCTAACTGTTTTAAACTGTTAAAATGATAAAAGTTTGATTTGCATTACAAAGATGTGCTATTTCTCTTAATCCTGTAACTATGAAATGCAGGCACTGAAATTTCATGTCTGTGCACCATCAAATAAGTTACCTTTTAGATGTTTGCTAACCAAAGACTTGAGTAAGAACCATAAAAGAACAAATTTTCTAACAAATTAGCATGGAAAGATGAAAGAGTTGGGTGGAAAAAGAGTTACCAGATTTCTTCCTTCATTATTTTTCTTAGACAAGACATAGTTAGCCTTTGGAAAATACTGTTAAATTATTCCCTGTCTGTTGAATTCAAGCGTAACCTGTTCAAGCAAGGTGGAGAAGGAAACAAAAAGAGATTTCCAAAGCCTTGTTTCTGAAAGTGTGGTGATATGTAGCACCAGCTTGTAAACTAGAGTAGGGTGTTTGTATGTTTGTCTTATGTGAGGATGTTTTTAAAAAAAGTCTCATGGAAATTCATCAAGTTCTTACCTGAGGCAATCTACAAATTCATACTAAGAAATTTGTGTTATAAATTAACAGAGTTCAAAACTGAGAAAAACAAAGATTTAATTGATGTGATATGTTTTATATTAAAATTAGGCTATAATTTAAAATTGCCTATTTTGGACTAAAAGATCCTTGACGTAAGTTACATGGTGCAAACATAGGACTAATGTATTTACATGCTTAGCTACTTTGTCAGGCCTTAATTTATTAACTTTCTGCCGAACTCTTCCAAAATGCCATGACCTTCTCCTATGGAGCTCAATGTATCTGTCAGTTAATTATTTTTGTTTCAATATTTTTTAACAAAGCTTCCCCCAAACATTTTTTATTGTGGAAGGTATTATTATAGGTTATTATTTATGATAAACTCAGAGAAATTGGTGTCTGGAGAAAAAAAAGATGGTGTTTAGATTTTGACTGTCTTTGATATGCACTCTGCTGTCAGCTGACTTCAGTGATTCTTGAAGATATGCTCCATACTCTGCATGTCTGATGGGCCTTCATACATAACATTTTCTTTGGATTTCATGTCTTGCAGCAGAATCGTGCTTCATAAGGCGTTTTTCAGTCACTTGTGTGTATAGCTGAGAACCTTTCAGAGTTCCTTAAAGGAAGCCAGAGTTTCCCTGTGCTGTCCTATTGGCAGCAGTTCTCAATTAAGGGATTCCTGTTCACTGCTTTGTGTTCCTGTTTTAGTGGAAATACTCTATTTTAACTCTCCATAGATTCAGTAATCTGGTTTACAGTGCAGTCTTGCAAACAGCTGTGATCACAGCTGTAGGGTGGAAGAGTAAAAGATGATGAGGTGATGTGAGGGTTTGACACTGTGGAAGAGATACACGGGATGCTGAAGCAAGCACTGTCGGTGTGTGTGAATTTTTCCTTAAAAATATTACTTTCAGGATAAAAATGAATCTGAACATTTATTTCTCACAAAAAGAGAAAAGAAATAATTTATGTTTTCCAAAATAATTAAAGATCAGGAACAATTATTCAGAAGGTATCTGCTTCTAGAAGCTGTAAGAAAATTTATGTGCTGTGTTTTCAGTGTAGTGCAAATGGAATGCTGTACCATGGTTGTAATTTTTATAAATTTTCACAATTTCCTGACAGTTTCTGAAATATGTATTTTTCTTTTAATTAGAAGATACTGGTTCACTGATAATTAGCATCTAAATGGATTATTTTTTGTTTGTGTGGCTTTGTTTTTTTATTTTTACTCTAGTATGCAAGTGTTGAGAAAGATGGTGAGCATTACATGACCCCAGAGGATTTTGTGCAGAAATACCTAGGACTTCATACGGATCCGCATCACAATCCTAAAACAGTGCAGCTGTTGGCTGGAGTGGCAGATCAGACTAAGGATGGGTGAGAATTTTGCTTTCCATTTGAAACTTCCCTTGTTAACTAGGGTATTGTTAAATGTATGAGTGCATGAGTTTGATAACGTCATCTTCTAAAATGTATTACTAATTTTTTATTGTTTAAATGAGAAGTTTTTTTCACAAGTACAATAGACTATAAACTTGTGAAAACTGAGAAAAATTTACAGTGTTTAACATGGATTTTTTTAAGCTGAGATTTATTTTGATGATGTTTTGTTAAATTCTACAAAAACTGAGGAAATTGAACAGCAGGTAAGTTAAGTGTAGTATGGTTGCCTTAGAAAAGCTCTTTTCTGTATGTCTATGTCCATCATCAGGTACTGTAGAGTCTTCAGTACCTGAAATTAAACACAAAAATATGGAAGAGCTTTCTTATTTCTGTAGTGCGCAATTCAAGTCCAACCATTGAGATCTTTTATAAAGACTGACTATTAGAAAAGAGAGACACTAATGACTTTATGAAGGAAGAAGTTGTTTGCCTAATGAAAATCAGGTCACACCACATAAAGCTTTTCAAACTCAGATGCTCCTGCTTGCTTTTAGACAGTTCCCTGAAACCAATTTACTTCTGCTGAGGTAGTGCCCTCTAACTAATTTGTTTTCCAAGGAGCCTTTTCTTTTGCTGTATGTAGGCTTCTGGTTTTGGCCTTGGATTGTAGTAGGAGGCCTGGACATTGTTAATGTAAAGTGAGAAGGTTAAGATGGATCAGAGAAGAGGTCAAGAATGCAGAAGTGAATGGTTATTTTGTTGAGAAGAAAATGCTGTTAAAAATAGTAAATATTGTAAATATTTAAATATTTACAAAGTTGTAAATGCGTAAATATAACTTACTTTAAATTGAAAGCTCCTTCACTTCCTTGGTTACTTAAATTTTGGTTTTGTTTTCCTGGATTCTGTTATAGAACTTCTTACTGGTTTGCGTAGTATCCTGAGCAGCTTGCATAGTATCTGTGCAAGGGAAATGAAATTGTTTGTGCTGTATACTTCTTACCCTAAATGACAAATATAGGATTTCCTCTTTGATATAATGTTATATGATTTTTCATAAGGCTGCAGCACTTTGATAATATATTTAATTATACATATATTTGATAAATGTTAGTAACCTGTCTCTATTTCCAATACATAGCTTCAGTTTGTTGCTTTATTATGAATTGAAAAGGTAATTTTGTATATATCTGTTCAAAATAGTTTAATTGATAAAGTAAACCAACATGCTTAGTATTTTGTTCCTCTGAAAGCTGTTGGTTATCTTTTGTAGTGTGCATTTCTTCAAAAAATGTCTTATAAAAGGGTCTTTCTTACAGTAGGAGATCAGTTTGTTTTAATGCTACAACAGAACTTTTAGGTATTGCTTTTTGTTACTTTCCCTGTAAATAAGATTTTTTTGTTTTGTTTTTGTTTATTGCTTTTTTTCAAAAAATCTTGGTAATATTTGAAGTGATATAATCAAGTATGGGTAAGCGTGCTTTACCACCTTCTTTATGGGAAGAGTGGGATTTTTATTTCGCATTGCAATATAGTTCAAAGTGTAAAATGCTTATCTGTTTGAATACTTGTCTGAAACTTTTTTCTAAATGTTTTAATCAATATTCAATCGATATTTCATGTGAAGAATTTGTTACAGCCCCATTATCAACATCAATTTTTTTTTTTTACATTCACATTCTTTCATTTGTAACGAGCTGTAATTTATCAAAATCCAGACTCTTAATAGCACGAATAACTTGCAGTCTTAAACTGAATTCTGGGATATATTGCAGCTTTCTAAGGATTTACTTTATGAAGTCCAAGGACATAGCTGTAGTCCTGGTCTGTACATATACTTTTACATTAAATGACAGCCCAATGTCATGCAGCAAGTCTTTGAGAAGCTTTGGGTTCTGTTACAAAATTTCATTCCTATATCTGCTATCATATTCTCTTAGCCTTGCTTGAAATAAATACTCAGGAGTGTTGATGGTTGCTTCCATTGTTAATATTTTTTTATTTCTTTTAGGTTTAAGTTTGGCTCTTTACAGAAACAGCACATTTTGGAACTGGCGCTCTGTAGGCATGCGTTTAAAAAAAAATGGTTTTACTTTTTGTCTCATGGTAACTTGATCCTTACTTAACTGTTCCAGAGCACTATTGCTTTCTCCCATTACTGCTGTACAAGACTGGTTTGCTTTAGTGGAACTCATTAAGGTAGTTCTTAAAACAGCTGACTGTTCATTTCCAAAATGTTTTTTCCTCATTGTTACAAATGCATGTTCTTAGAAACTTATGGGATGTCCTCTAAATTAGAATTTGCTCTAAACTTGCCTGTTCCCGATTTAGTACAATAGGATTTCACTGATGCTGAAAGCACTCCTGTGTCTCCAGACTGCAGGCACTGGTTTTAGGATAGGATAAATACCCTCTCTGAAGAATATACTTACATATATATATGTGCCAAAACCCACTAAAATATTTTGCTCTCTCTTCAGACCTAGAGAATTTCACATTAGTAATTCAAAATTCTTCATTTTAACTGCTTGTTTCTGGGTACTGCTTTTATCAGTATATCAATCTGGAAATGTGTTCTTAAGTGTAGTCCCCAAGAAAGAGTTGATATTTCACCTAATGGAGAGTCACAACAGAGCTATACATAATGCCTAAAAAGCTGTGTTGCATGGGGAAATATTAGGAAAGACTTGTTGTAGGAAAAAAGGAGAGAGAAGAATTGCAAACACAGGGGTTACTTTGTGTGCTTTAGAAGGGTAGCAGTACAGAAGAAATCAGAGGAAAAGAAATTTTTTTTAAATGTTACAGATAAAACACAAGGTGAGTGATTTGATCTTGTTATGGACTCTGTAATGCAGTGGGTTCACTGGATAATACTTACGTAGTGATTGGGTGGGAAGCTTCATCATTCTGTTTAATCCAGCTCCTGTTATCTCTGCCCTAGTGGCTAATGGAGGATCACAGAGGCTATCCCTGCTCTTAGGCATTGCAAGTTGAATATGTGGGAAGGAAATTGAATGTGCCTATCTCCTTTTGCTGTAGGCACTGTTATAGTGAGACTGCTGAAGATGTCTTCTTTCAGGTTCAGGCTTCTACAAATGCATTCTACAGAGATCAGCACTTGATTTTGTCAGTTATAAAGCTTCCTGATTAAGAGCTCATTTGTGTGTCAGCTTTATGCGTGTATGTGAGGTGTATTTTGAAATGATAGTATTTACAATTATTTTAAAGGAACATTTGTTTCTTTGGTACTAACCCTTTATTTATCAAGATCATCCTTTGGATGAAATTGACTTCGCATGTGAAGAGCCATTCTCACATTTCTGGTTTTTCTTGCTAAAATGTGGTAAATATGATAATTTTGTATTTTCAGTATCTTAATAATTTTCAAAGTCACTAGGTTTCTTTCTTTCTTGTGCTGTGCATATATACAGGAATGTTAACATATTTAACCTTTTTAAAGTATCTCAATTCTGCTTCTGTGTATCTAGAGAAAGACTAGATATAGTAATGAATAGTGTGAATATTGTGATTTTTTTCTCTTTTTTTTTTTTCCTGTAGGGAACAGACTTTATACTTGTCTCTTTAGCAGTAAGCAGTAATGTTGAAGTAATCACTATGAGCTAATGATCTGATATGATGAGTACTAAGTTGAGATCAATTATGTACATTTTCTAGGAAAATTTCTAGGAAGAAGTGATATTCTCTGCTTTAACAGCATTTACTGATATATAGTAAATTTTTTGTTAAATATAAAAGATGTAATTGACATTCTTACTTCCATTGATTATTTAATGCTAAAATATATATCCCGTCATTTATGCCATTATTTTCTTGTGCCAACCTTACCCTTTATCTACGCTTAGCTTCAGGTTTATCCTTCTGCAGCAGTTCATACATACAGTGTTAGGATGCCTTCTGAAGGGGTTTTTGTGTTAGTCAGAATAAGCAGAGTTCCTCTAGAAAAGTTACTTATTAATATCCTAATAAGATATCTGTGCATACATTCAAGTGTGAGTTAATCTGTGGTGAGGACAAGGACTTGGACTTACCCAAGCACCCTGAATTGTGCCAGTGACTGTCTTGCCTACCCACCTCAGAATCTTGTGATCTGCTGTTGCACTCAGATCCCTCCCTGCCTTGTCATGTCTGTCCTTGAGCCCAGATGTTTTATATTTGGCTCTGAGTACATGACTTGGCAGTTCAAGTTTTGGAGTGTAGTATTCTTTCCATAATAAAATATAACTTTTTCTGAACCTGTTTATTTTTTTATGCATGTTATGTTTTGTTTTAAGAAAAGGTGTGGTTTATAGTGTATTCCTGTACTTGCATTACAGTATTTTTTCTTAATGGAAATAAATATGTAGTAATAGAATGACAGACCTGTAAATTTCATGTTGTTAGGATTTTTGTGGTGTTTTTATGTCTTAATTTTTAGATGCTGGTTACATTTATAATTAAAAAGTAATGACTTGTAGGTGTTCAGTGAGAATTCAGTTGCTTCATAGAGGAAGAAACTGACTTGCATAAATGTTAACTACTTAAATGTAACATACTTTTCAGTCTCTAGAGTGTTAATTATCTTAAGTTAGAATTTTATTTAATATTTGGATCACACTGTTTTCTAGAGTATCAAATGTAAATTATCATTGGTATTATGAGCAATTTAAAAAAATCTTTATAACTTTTCTGTTTTCCTTTCTAGGTTAATTTCCTTCCAAGAATTTTTGGCATTTGAATCTGTTTTGTGTACTCCAGATGCAATATTCATTGTTGCTTTTCAGTTATTTGACAGGAATGGCAATGGAGAAGTAACATTTGGTAAGAATACCTAAAGAAAAACAGTTTTAAGAAACTGATTATAATAGTGTCTGTCATAGTAGTGGTTCATGACCACAGGTGCATAGAAATGCATTTTGTGCAGTACTATACTGTTTTCCTAAGACTCTGCATGAGCAGAATTTTTTTTCCCTCTGTCACTTCAAGCTTAAGAAAGACACAGAGACAAAATAAGTTTTTCTCTGTCTTCTTGAATCAAGGTTTTTCGTTTTCCTGAAGTAGTGTCATCCTAAGTAAAATTCTGTATCCTGGACTTCAAACTCCTTCAACCATGAGGGAGTTCTAAGATATGTTCTGGATCTTCACATGTCTTTGAGTAATTGTCATTTCATACAGTAAGAGCTTAATACAGAAACTAAGGAGGTCTAATAATTTGATTTCCTGTTCCTTTTCTTGAGGAGCTAGTCTTACTTTAATGTTACGAGTGTAACTTACAACTTGATTATATATTTGCAAAATTAGGAAGAAAATCTGGCCTTTGGTTTTGTTACCTAATCACATAAGTTAGTAATTAGACCAGAGTCTGGGGGCTAACTACACTGCTTTGTGATATTGCTAAATAGCTGTTATTAACATTGCAGTTTAAGGAGGACTAGGCTTTACTTTTAAAACTTTATGTTTATGAAAATCAGATAAATCAATGGTAAGAATTTTAATAAAATGGAATGAGAATTAAATGTTATTTCTATCCAAAAGAATAAAGCACTCAATAAAGAAAATACAAACTGTGCTTGGATTTGTAACCACTTGCTGTTTGTACTATTTCATTATTATGGAAATGGCTGTAACTTGTTGGGGAAAAAAGCAACGGTCTTTTTATGGAAACAAATTGTTTGACTTATGGTGCCTGTTAAATTACATTAACTGAAGAGTCAGATACTAAGCAGTTTGGATGCGCAACATCTTGAAAAGAAAATGTTTTAGAATTTAAATAAAGGTGAAGTCTGTAAATGCAGTCATTAGGAATTTGACAAACTACTACAATCAGTGGGACCATGTTAACGATGGTTTATTTAATAATCTTGCAAAATGGGGGTTTGAACTTGGTAGTTCTTATGAGCACACTTGAAATATCTGATTCCATAATTGAGCAATAAGCCATTTCAGATTGAATACAAATTCCTCAGTTAGACTGAGTATTGTTATTTTTATATAATTAAAGTCTAAAAGAAAACACAAACAAGAGAAATTGTGAAACAGAAAATTGGTGGTTTTTTTCTGTATCTTCCTTGCTGATTTTTTTTGTAAGGCTGATAAATCTTGAAAAGGAAATTTTGGAGGGAATTTTAAATTTACTATTGGTTTCTTGGATGTTTTTTACAAAATTAATTATATTGCAATTATTACTATATTTAACATTATGTTAGTAAGATGGCATGGTACATATTTTTTGTGCTACAGTTCCCACATTTATTTCTGCTTTTTTGTCTTTGTTTGTTTGTAACACGGGCTACTTACTTTTACTTCATACATGTATCATACATATTAATACGACTGTGAAAAATGTGAATGATGATCTGTGACATCTTCAGAATATGGTAACCCTGCAGTCAGTTTCCAAGTCAGTCTTGTGACTGTTTTATAAATGAGACCTGCACCCTTTCATTTTCATACCATGTAAACTGAAAGGCACAGAGTTTAGTTTCATGTAAAAACATGACAATATAGAAACGTAAGTTTTAAAGTTGAAGGTTTTAGTAAATTATTGGAAATATACTGAAGTGGAATAAGTTCAGCCAATTGGTGTGAGAATCACTATCAGACAAGGTTTTAGTAAATTATTGGAAATATACTGAAGTGGAATAAGTTCAGCCAGTTGGTGTGAGTATCACTATCAGACAAGTCAGGTCTTTTATAGACTGTGTAATGTATCCAGTCTGCAGGTAAGCCGTGTTGGTTATGACAGCAAACACAAGTCAGGATTTTCTAGCTCAGATGAAGTGCTCTGTGGATGTGATTGCATTGATGCCAAAGCTATCTCAAACCACTAAGACTTGCCAGAAGCAACATGGATTTACTGAGGCTTTTCTGCGCTGTGCATCCAAAGCAAGGGACAGAATCAACTTGGATCTGTTAGACCAGTTATTAGAACCAACACTGGCCTTGTGTGAGATAACATGTTCTCAAAAAATACTCTCATCTACTCAAATTTTAGTTATCTGGGGGAAGTTAAGTGTGCTTGTTGAATTTTAGATCTCTCTCTGTTTTTGGAAGGAAGCTGCTCTAGTTGGGTTCGCTTCTGTGTAGGATTTATTTACTGACATGATTTTGAACCATTCTCAAGTACTTCGGCATTTTATAGTCTTCTTGAGCCTCAGTCTGCTACTTGTCTCTTAAAATACTTAGCTTCCAACTCTAGTGATAAAACTATTAATTATGTCACAGAAGAACTGTCTTAGAAGAAGACTTTAGAAGCTATTTTGTAGAAATACTTGTATGCTAAGTTAATCAATGTCTTTGTCTGCCATATCATATGTTGAAACATGAAGCCTTCTATCACTTTAATGTCATCTACTATTTTCTTACTGCTTTGGGACACTTTTCTAGGAGCTTTGGACATCTGGAAATCCTGTATGAATGACTGCCGTAAATGTGTAGTTGGTATTCTGCAACATTTGTAAAGTAGGTCCATTGCAAGAGCATGAAACTGGACCTACTTTGCCCGAGCAAACTGCACAGCATGCTCAGTACGCTCCACATGTTTCAGCTGCACTGGACTTGCTGTCAGCTTGGTGAATAAAAAGTAGTAAAATGACTGTTTTAGCAACCCATTGATACAAGTGACAGTGTAGTTTAAACAAGTTTTCAATCATGGAGAAACAGAGAAAAAGCATGTATTTCTAACCAAGTGCTCCTGCATCTTCATCAGTGCTTCCTAGGTGAATATTTTACACGAAATGTGTTGCTGCTGAACCCTTACAATACTGCATTATCCGTAAAATAATTAAATGCTAACAGCTAAAGCTGATGAAGACAAGTGATTTTTTTTTTCAGGTTGCTGTCTGTAGCCAGAGAAGACTGACAAGTGCTTTACTCCTTTGATTATGGGATGTATTGACTGTGCTACTTAACATGAGTGAAATACTTAAAATCACTCCATAAAATTAATACTCTTCTACTAAGGAATATTATTTTTATTTCTATTCTGTACAGATCTTCTGACCTGAATTCAGGTTAAAGCAAACCTGAATATTAAATCTGCTCAAGCTATTTGTTTTTTTCTGATGTTGAAGCAGATAATCTTTACTGTTTTTAAAAGGTGAAGTCTGTGATTATCTGCAAAACTTCTCTGAAAAATAGGTTGTGTAACTGAAAGTAAAAGGATTCTTTTTAATTTATCTCTCTGGCACACCATACAATGATCTGGACTGCATCACTTTTAATTGGAATATACAATTTCAAGGCATTTTCCAGCTGTTCTTCCTTTGTAGAGTCACCACAAAGAAAGCCATTCTCTGATAAACTGGGGAGTTTCAGAGATGCTTTTTCAGTTAAATACACATGCTAGTATGGATAGGATAGAGCTAAAATGTGTTTGTGATTCTTCTGTATTCAGAATTATTTTGGAGATAATTGGAAAATATTTATGGAACTGAATTTAAGGCTTTTAAAAACATCCTGCACTCAAAATCTAATTACAAACATTTTGCCAAGTATAACAGCATCTTCTTCAAAGGCATTGGGGGAAGGAAGACAGTCAGATGCCTTTTAATACAACTATGTGAAAATAGTACAATGTTAGTAAACTGAAATAATAAACATCAATTTAATAGCTTCAGAATTTGAGTATATGGGGATACTGAAGTTTTGCCCAATCTGTTACTTAGAAAAGTTTTAATCTCAGAAAATTCAGGTTTCCCTTAATCAGGACATAGAGTTTGAGAGCACTGGAAGAAGAGGAGCAAGAGAAAGGAGTTGAATACATGTTTGTGCTTTGCTTATGAGTATTATTTCTCAGGGACCACTTCTAGTACTCACTCATTCACCATTTCTAAAAGGGCAGATGGGTTGAAAATGCTAAGATTTGGGTTTAAACTTAAAAGTTCTGCTTTTGAAAATACTACTGGCAACCATAAAGACTGGAAATAGATTTTAAAATATAAACAGAAAACTACTAATGATCACATGACTACCGACATGAGGATATGAGGGAAAAATCCATGTTTTCATCAAGTGCTATAAACCAGAGCTGCTGGTTTTTTTGGCCTCCTGTTCTACGTTAGTTGCCTGTTTTCAAAGTGTCTTTTGCTAAACACATGCAGATAATGTAGGAAATGTCACTATTGGGACTTTCTTTTTTCCTTTTGTGTTGTATGATTTTTTTTCAGGCTTAAACTACAGTTTTGAATGCTTGTGAACAATGCAGAATGGGAACCCCTCTTTTTACTACTACTAATTTTTTTTCAAAATCATGATCAATAAGAGGGAACAGAAAAGGAGAATGTCATGTTAAAATTTTATGTATTGACAACTTTTTATCATGGCTGTCATTCATCTTTCAATAGAATCAGTAATTCTTTTAAAGTAAGAGTAGAAATAAAATGTAACTATTTCTGGTTAAACTTTCTCACATTAATTATTATATTACATTTGGATTACTTTTAATAAGCTTCTCCTACATCAGGTGCTACAAAAATGTCTTTCTGCCCTGAGCTGTGGTTCCTTATTTTATCCTTCAAAGTGAAAATATGCTGTTAGCAGAAACAGTGAGCAACAGCAACATAAAAATGTTAACATTTTTTATGTATTCCGTGTACATTAGACATGAAATATGCACAAAATGGACAGTAGATTACTGAACAGACAGATCTAAAGAAACCCAAACCAACCCTGTTAAACAAAAAATCTACCATACTTATGCTGCTGCTTAAAACTTAACCACTTTTATATTTTTGTGTCCCTAAGAAGTGTGATTGCTTTTTATCACTGGTATGAGGGAATGGCAAACTCTGTTAACAGGTTGATGGCACTAGAATTGTATGAGCTTTCCACTCTGCTTCTTGGGGAGCTGATAAGTCAAAATAAATAATAGGTACTGCTGCAAGGTTTACTTGGAGTATAGAGCCCATCCCCACAATGGGCCACCAAAGAGACCGCATAGTGTTTATAATTTAAAGTATTCTTCTTCCTTATATGAAATTGATTATTGCCTAGGAATTTTGGGGGTTTGTATCGTTTTTCTGAGCCTGATAGGTAACAGTGTTTGATGGAAGTTGAGCCAGTCATGTGTGTGCTGCCTGCAGATAGCTGCTCCAAGCATCTATAATTTGTTTAAAATGATTGGGTGGGGAAATTCTGAAGCAATCTTGTGAGAATGTGTGTCGCCTTGGAGGTAATGTACTAGTACACTGGAGTAGTAGGTTTATTGTTCCTGGGGCTCATGGTAAGTTGAGTATGTCATCAGTCTGCTGACTTGTATGCCTATCTGAGAGGAAAATGCATTACTGTAAGCCTGGAAAGAAAGTTATCAGCTCAGTAGGAAAGAATTCCACTACAGAATGGTGAGCAAAGAGTAGAAGACATTAGTAAATGAGCAACATATATTGACAGGGACAATGAATGCATTCTGTAAAATGTCCTACTAAAATGAAAGGCTTGAAAAATAATTTGCTGTTTGCCCCCTGCAGAATAGCTCCGTTGGAAATTTGAAACACTTGTAGTTTATCTTAATTTAGAAGCATTACTAGGTTTTGACTGAGGAAGAAGAAAAAAAGCCAGCAAAGCTAGCATCTGTACATTGATGTTGCCTGTTTTCTTTGTTGTCAGTGTTTTGCTTCTACTGTGAAAAAAAAAAAAAATTAAAAATGGGGCATTTGTTGATAATTCAGAGAGGTGTAAGTATAGGTGATGATTGCATTGTGTATAATTTCTGCAATGTGATTGTCTGTTTGCTGCTTCTCGTCACACAAGTTGTTAGCTGTGCTGATGGCTGTTTCTGTTAATGTAGTAGAAGAGCCAGCAGAATTGGATTATAAAGGTATTGTTGATATGTTGTGAAGAAAGCACCCCTGCTCTTAGGTAGACATAGTCAGTTTTAGCACCTAACAGGAGGTGTTTGAGAATCTCAGGTGGATTTGGTAAATGTTATTTAAAGTTTCCATGGGTTTAACTGGATCAGTTACTTTGCTGTGGGGGTGGTGAGGCACTGGCATAAGTTTCCCAGAGAAGCTGTGAATGCCCCATCCCTAGAAGTGCTCAAGGTCAGGTTGGATGGAGTTCTGAGCAACCTGGTCTAGTGGAAGATGTCCCTGCTTGTGTTAGGGGGGCTACAATGAGGAGATCTTTAAGGTTCATTCCATCTTAAACCATTCTGTGGCTCAGTGATTTTTCAGAACAAGTGCACAGTTTTGCCTGTGTACCCCAAGTGTTTCATAAACCAAGCCAACATGGAAGCAATTAAGCATTATATAATAAAGCATATCTTCAAACCCAGACTATTGTAATACAAGCAGAATATACTGAGTGTGAGAGATTGCCTGGAAAAGAGAAATGGGTAAGGCACCTCAGTTTTCAGAGAGGCAACAAGCTAGTTTGGATACTGATTCTTAGAGCTAGTTAGCCATTTCTGGAATTCATCAAGTATCAATACACTCAAGTATTGAATATAAATTTATTAATTAAACTATTATTTTTATATGCTGATGAGTCTTGACTTGCGATATTTTGATGAGTAGTTGTAAATGTTTTTATGAACAAAAAAATTGAGTGTAGGAAAGTGTTGTTTTTTAAAGTAGTATACAGTTAAATGCTTGAGAGTTATGAAAACGTCAGGGGCTTAAGTCTCACTAAAAACAAGTGAAAAATCTGTCTCAGTGAACATGGATGAATAAGAAAACAAAATTTTTAAAGAAAAATGTGAGGCTTTTTTTACCTTTCTCTAAGGTTAAGAGAAGCAATTATTGGAAACAAGTGAAAATAAGATTTAAATTTTCTGGCTGCTTCAGCATGTTCTTTTCTACGTTTTCATTCGGGAAGCTCAGTGTGTGTCAGAAATCAGGTTTACATACACGTAAGTAGTAGCCAGTTGGCACCCTGTTTGTGCATTAGTAGCCAAGCCAATAGAGCCTGCCTGTCTTCTGCTCTGTTCACAGTTCACTGCCATTTTTCAGGCTCCATAATGAGCTGCACTGACCTGTTTGTGTTTGTAGTACATGGAGAGTCTAGCTTGGCCAGAAGCTGCAGTGAATTAGTGGTAAGTGGGGAATTTAAATGTACATACCTTGATTCCTTGATCTGCAACAATGATGAATAAATCTACCACAAACAGAACTTTCAGAGGAAGTATGGCAAAATAAAATAGTTTAGCACTATGTGTTTAGTGATTTCTCTCTTTTTTTCTTTACCCTCACCTTGCACATTGATTCTGGTGAGTAGGTATGAGTAGACAGATAGAAACGGTCAGAATTGTTTTTTAGGTTTCTTGTTGACCCTGACAAGTCCTTTATCTTACCTTGTAGTGAAAACTGGTTTAAACTGTAGGGTTTTGACTCTTGTGTTTGATTATGCTTAATCACTTGCCATAATCTGCCTTGAGAATATATAATCTCAGTCTAATTGTGAAGGAGGTGATCTAGCCAAGGAATCTGACCTTTGTACTTTTGTGTCTGTTTTGAGACATGTATTCTGGATGTTTCCTTTCCTTTTCTCACTGAAAAGATAAAAACATGTAGTGTATTTCCTAGATTTGCTCTAGAACTAATAGACTACAGAATTGAAACTATGAATGAATCACGTAGTCCTTTAGCATAGAGAAAGCAATACATTTACTTCAAGTAAATAGGTCTTGATAGAGTTATCAAATGATAATTAAGGTTCTTACTGTATTTTGTCTCTCAAAACTGTTTAAATGTATAAAAGGTGTCTTATCAGCTAGAATATTTTGTATTTTGTTTTAAATTTTAACTGTGCCACATTTTATTTTGCTGTTAGCAGATTCTAGGCTGATAAACCATTTCAGGTACTGTGAGGAAAATTTTGAAAAGTGTTCATGTGTTACGGGTAGATGTCCTGTTATACAGTTCATGAGTTTGATAATCTGCACAAAAAGCAAGCTTGTTTTGCAGTATGGCAGTGCTGTGTGTGAATAATGCATGCTGTTTTTCAGATGAGGTTTTTGCCTGAATTCAGATAATATGTTTAGCATTGAAATTTCAGTTGTACAGTATACATGGAGAGAATTCCATCTGAAATGGCAGGTTTTTTCTTCATTTAAAGGAGGGCATCTCTATCTTCACTTATCTTAAAACATTTTAATAACTGAGACTACCAATTATGTTTTATAGGATTTGATTTTTGTGCTAAGGCCTTATCAAAAGCATCTAATAACGTGCTTTCTGCTGAGTTAATGATATGTTTTAGATGTCATTTCTTATACCTATCTTCAATAGCCATATTCAGACAGTGTGATTGTAATAATCAAGTTTCAATCAAACCATACTTAGTATGACAAATATTGCCTGAGATTGTAGTGCAGGTATTTGTGCTCTTGATAAAGGGCTTAATTTGACTCCTGGCAGAGATAGAGAACCAGTATTGATTTTTATATCAGAATGCAAAATAGCTTTTATTTGTCATGTATGAGGGAAATTGCTTCTTAATTAAAACTAAATAAAACACTCACTCCATGGTTTTATGCAATAATACAAAAAGTATCATTTGTGTCTCAAATGTGTTCTTTTACAGGTCTGTAAAGGTTTGGTTAGCAATTATTTTTAACAAGCTAAAACACTTCTTAAACAGCTGCTGAAATCATAATTTTTTTGTATTCCTCCTGGAATGTTTGTAGATTTACTGTACCCCAAGGCTCACCTGTTGTTTTTCCCTCCCCAAAGCAAATGTCAAAGAAATATTTGAACAAACTCTTATTCATCTTCAAATCCCGTTCAACTGGGACTGTGAGTTTATTCGACTGCATTTTGGACATAACAGGAAGAAGCATCTTAACTACTCAGAGTTCACTCAGTTTCTTCAGGTCAGTTATTAACCTTGTTCCAAAGTTGGAACTGAAATTCATTTAACTTCTAATAATACGCTAATACCATTATAAATTTTGAATTTATTCTGGTAGTGATAATCCTTATCTGATACTAATCCTGACAGCTAATGATGAACTGTTATTTCTCCATACCAGTCATGTAAGCAGTATGTACTCATTGTGCTGTAACTTGAATAGCATCCTTTAAAAGAATGGGACAAAACATACATTAATTTCAGTTTATGAAATTAACTGTTTCACTGATTGTTGTTAAACTGGGTTGAGGGTCTGCTTGTTCTGTCATAGGAATTCAAAAGCAAAACTAAATTCTACCAGAGAAAGTTAGCATTCTTAATATAACCAATTATTATTGACCATAAAAACTCCCCTATAGAGGTTTTAGCTTCTGTTGCATTTCTTTATTTTTATAAATATTCTAATACTTATCACTTTTTTTCTCTCACTGGCATGCATGCTACCACACAAATACTGGGAATTTGGTCTTAAATGCAGCCAGCTTACAGGAGGTAAAATCTGATTTCCTGTGATGTTGCTGAACTACCCCTTAGGGATTGGGCTTTAAAGAATTTCACTTGTTGGACTGCACTTTGTGCTAAGCCAAAAATTACAGTTAAAATATATTATGAATTGAATATTATACTAGAGGGAAGGAAAGGAAAATGTCATCTATAAAGGATGGAGAAAGAGCAAATTAGGTGAAATTTACATTGTAATTAATGGAAAGGAAGTTCACAGAGTTGTTGGTAATTGGACTGAATTCCATAAATTAACATGCAATGACCACCTTGTGATATAACATAAAATTGCCTGTCTAGTAGATGTGAAGAAAAATAGATTATGCACTTTTAGAGCTGCCTTTGATGCAAGAAAAGTTTTGTATGTATTGTCTTAAAAGTAAGGAGTGATAGATGTGCTTCTGCATAATCTGTAATTATTGCCGAAGATAAAAATACCTCATAGGATCACAGAATATTTGTGTTATAAGGGATGTTTAAATGTCATCTAGTCCAATCTCCCTGCAATCTGCAGGGATGTCTTCAACTAGATCAGATTGCTCAGAGCTCTGTTCAACCTGACCTTGAGTGTTTCTAGGGATGAAACATCTACCACGTCCCTAGGCAATGTGTTCCAGAGCTTTACCACCCTTATTTAGTTTAGAATCATTACCCCTTGTCCTATCACAGCAGGCCCTACTTAAAAGTCTGCCACCATCTTTCTGATAAGCCCCCCATAAATATTGAAAGGCTGCAGTAAGGTCTCCCAGGAGCCTTCTGTTTTCTTTTCCTCTCCAGACAGAACAGCCCCAGCTCTGAGCCTTTTCTCACAGTGGAGTTGCTGCAGTCCTCTCTCATTTTTATGGCCCTCCTCTGCACCTGCTTCCAAAGTGATTTGCTGGGAGCTCAGAGCAGAGTGATAAATGTTGGTTCTGGTTTTATGTTTGTTTTTCCAAGATACTGCTATGTAAGATACAGTAGCCTCTTATTGTCATAGTATGATTAAAACCCTTAGTAGGGAAGGCTAGTGTGGGTTGCAGTAATTTCACTATGTATACAATTTGGATATTTTTTTCCCTTCTTTTCATATAAGATTGTTTTTCTCTTTTGGTCTAAAACTATCTTTTGGGGTTTGGGACTTGAATCAGAGCAGCTTTGTTGTACCCTGATCTAGAAAATGTTGTTCATGAGGTTATGAGAGTTGAGAAATTACTGTAAAGGTGATGTAAGCTAGATGGTTTGCCCTCTTTTTACTGTCTGTCAGAATGTGGTTATTTTTTAGCGCTTCTAGAGGTCTGAATGACAGCTGAATGGGCTTTATTGTTTGCTTGAATAGAAGGAAACAACTTTTTCTGGACATAGAATTTATAACTATCATTATTATCTTGAGGTTAGGTTACCACAGTGATCTTTGTGTGAAGGTTTTTGCAGTTTGTATAGGAGTTTCAAATTGTCTGAAATGAGTGACCATTTGTGACATTATGGGAGATAACTGTTTGGGGCAATCTAAATCCATATTATATAATTTTCACTTTCCTCCTGTTTATTTTCAAGTACTTTCCAGTGAGTTAGTATATAATAGCCCAGTCATATTTCATCTTGGATATGTAAGAGATCATCTCACTTTGTGTCTTCAAGATCAGTATCAGAAGTTTTTCTAGCACTTAAGTATTTAATTAAGGAATAGATAGCAGGCAGGACATGGGTATGTGAAGTTCATTTCTTAAATCATTTAGTGAAAGTGAATATTTCCTTACAGTTGAACTGAGGCTTTTCTTTGACAGAGGAATGAATTTGTGGAAAAAATCAGTATGTAGACTTCTTATTATAGTTGAGCTGGCCTTGAAGTTTAAACTGTAGTTACTCTATTGTCTATATGTACAGACCTGTTGGAGCATAAGAATATGAACTTAGTGAAAGTTTTGTCAACAGTGGGTTACAGAATCTGCTTCTAATCTGCTATCTCTGAATATTCATTCTAGGAGCTGCAGTCAGAACATGCAAGACAAGCCTTTGCATTGAAGGACAAAAATAAAAGTGGTCTGATAACTGGGCTGGACTTCAATGAGATCATGGTTACCATTCGCTCCCATATGCTAACTCCATTTGTGGAAGAAAACTTAGTTTCAGTAAGTGTTAACAAAAAGTGCCTTGAATTCAGAGTTTAATAGTGGTGATGTTTGAAGATGGCACAGCTTCTCTCCCAATTTGTCTTCTACCTGTTTATCACTCACTGCCTTGGTGCTAGAGATTATCAGCTTCACAATAGAGTGGGCAGGGTGAAACATGGCAGCATTCCTTGGCTGCAGTAGTGAAAAGGTTGGCAGTCTGATTTGCATGTTTAAAGTGCCACTGGAAGCAGTTTGAGTTAGTCTACTATACTTTCCACCAGAGCAGGGCAAACTGCTTGGTACAGAAAGAATTATAGAGTTGTAGAACCATATGGGAAAAGACCCTTAAAATAAAATCCAATGGAAGTTATTTAGGACAAAAGCATCCAGTTTTTATATTTGAATATATGTCATCTCAGGAGCTGGAGATTACTTAAAATTTTGTCCTTTTATATAGTCTTGCATTCTTTTCTTTTTCAGATCAGAGTTTGGAAAATCAGTATGTAGATTCTAGAGGTAGAATGGTTACAGCCCTGATAGTTTGGCAAGATCTGTAGGTAAAGTAATAACATACAAGTTACAATCTGAAAGTATGTAGTATGAAAATTACATACTAATGAAATCTATAGAGAAGACAAAGTAATAACTTTTATCTTACTATCTTACCTATAAATCTTGCCTTGCCTTACTCATAAGGCATACTGTCTTCTATAAAATTTAGACTTTGAAGTAAATAGTCATTGATATATGTGATACAAGAAATCACTTAGTGCCTTTAGATAAAGGCATTTGCATGCATTTCTCTTTCAGAAGATTACTTGGTGACACTTTTAATGTGTCTATCAGATAACTTGAACAATAACCTACTTACATGATTATTTCCTAATCGTTTCCTAGTGTTCAATCTTTACCACAAAAATAGTATCCTGTTTCATAATTCTCCCCTCATGTTTCTATTAAAAATATCTTAAAATTACAGGAATAGAAAGATATCTTTAATTCTTTCATAATTTGCTCAAATGAGTGCATCTGTAATTGTAATGAGATGTTGTAAAAGTGTTTAAGGCACTTAACTGTTTTCATTTAATTTTTAAAGGTAGCTGGTGGAACTGTATCACATCAGGTCAGCTTTTCCTTTTTCAATGCATTTAATGCCCTTTTGAATAACATGGATCTTGTTAGGAAGATATACAGTAATATAGCAGGTACAAGAAGAGATATTGAAGTCACAAAAGGTAAGATACATTTCCTATAGTTTATTAATTTTTTAATTCTGTCCATTTTGTAATTGATGATGCACATGGGTTAAGGTGAGTCAGAAGTCAGTTTATGGCCACTGGGAAAGTGTTTTTTTAGCTGTGGGTGATTTTCATCCTCACAGGTTTGTAAGTATTTTCAGTTAGCTCATTAAAGAGAAGATTCTGGCAGGAATTATTGTTTAAATGAGTAGCTGCAAGTCAGTATAATACTGAGAATTTTACACCTTCTTGAAAGAGAAGCATTGTTGCTTAGAGATAGGAAGTTCCTAGGGAATGTGGTGGAATGGGTTAAGTTTGAAAATCCAAGTGGTTTTATATATAGATTGTGCCAGTTAGTACGTAACAAATCCCTGTGCATGTGAAAGGTTGCAGTATTTGTCTTGCCACAGACATAAAGCAGAGTGCTTTTGTAGCCAGTTTATGACAGATTTTATCACCAGTTTTACTACCTGTATGGATGGGACCAGCCAAACCATTATGTGGTAAAAAGCATGCCAAATTCTTTTTGTTCTTTTTATTATTTTTCTTCTTCTTTGTTTAGCTTATATTCATATGCTCTACATATTTTTCCCTAAAGGAAAGCATAAAAGGCCTGTTGTCATCCTCCAAATAGTTTTAACAAATTGCCTAGCAATGTGTTTTGGTAGAGATGCATAAATACATCTTGCTTGGATTTGTACTGGGAAAAAAGGCTGCTGTGTTTTCACTGCTTGGACTTGTTAACTGCAACTTGCCAGTTATGTCATAAACATGTTGTATAATTTGGCCAGATGAATATCTAAGCTTGGAGTCATTCAGAGCTGTGAGAGGAAGGAGTCTGGACATGATGGGAATAGATGAGTCAGTTGCCCTTAAAGCTGTGAATAATGGACCATTTTTCTGTTATGTTTTGTTATGTAGAAGTTCAGAAGCAAGAATCACAAATTGTGGGTGTCGTTTTATTAAGCTTGCTAATTTGAGGATTTTTGTTGTCTTTGGTGAATATTTACCATAAATCAGAGTTGTGGAGTCAGATGTGGTCTGTGTTGGGAAGGCCTGTTTCAGGATAGATGTTCTCCTAAAGATACCTTTCCCCTTTGCATTATGGATTTTGCTTCTTGGTGATAGACGTCATTTTTTTAAATTAAAATTATTTGAAAGGATTCAAAGAGGAAATTTAACAAACACAAATATTTTATTTCTCTTTCCCTTTTTGAATCCAGAGGAATTTACACATTCTGCAATCCACTTTGGACAAATTACACCACTGGAAATAGATATTCTCTACCAACTTACAGACTTATACAGTGTTACTGGGTAACATAATCATGAATTTTATCATTTTGCAATTATAATTTTTGTGTTTTCTGTGTGACCTCTTATTTTTGTCCTAATTTTCAAAGGTTTTGTGTTCTATTTTGTTGCAGTAACTTGTTCAATGTAAACTGATTTTGTTGTGTCCATGGGTTTTGTAAGTGAATTGTATATGTCAAGCACAATTATTAATTGTTGTATTATAGATATACATATGAGGTAGCAAAATACAATACTCCCAAAAGGCTACAAACGCGCTGGTTAATGTTTTGCGTTTTGCATGCATTTTGCATGCATCTTTAATGCATGCAAATTCTTATGTAGAAATAGCTAGAAATGGTTTAATTTGTGTATTATATCCCTTATTACTAGTAGTGAAGAACCTGCTTCTGAGTAATCCATGTTTCCTTCATCTCCAAGCATTCTTTAATGCAGTGTAGCGGATTTCTAAGGTCTGCATTCAGATATGACAAGTGTCTTTTTTTAAACTCAGATGCAGTTTGGGGGGTGTGTCCAGGAATACTGTACTTAATATGTTTGATGCTTTATCTAACCATAATTTGTTTTTCTCTGCCTTGTGTAAAGGCGCTTAACTTTGGCAGATATTGAGAGAATAGCACCATTGGCTGAAGGTGCATTGCCTTATAACCTGGCAGAGCTCCAGAGGCAGGTGGGTAGAAGAAAAAAGAATTGAAATTGAGTGAATGTTCACATGTACTTGCAAATGAAAAATGAGAATACTGCACTTCAAACAGATTCCTGACAAGTGGAACATGCTGTGTGTATTGCTGTAAGGATGGAAATGGGGCAGGCTGTTAGATACTGTATGTGTCTAGACAAGGTATGAGGTGTCAGCATGGCCTGTTTAGATATGAACGTGGATGGATACTTGGATTTCTTACCATGAATACATTTATTCACTCCTGAAAAGGCTTTTCACAGGACACAGCCCTCCATGAACTTCTCCAGCGTGAGTCCTTCCTGTGGAGCCCAGTTCTTTACAAACTCCTGCAGTGTGTGTCCTTTCCACGTGGTGCAGCCTTTCAGGAGTAGATTCACATGGGTCCTCCATGCAGTTGCAGCCTCCTTGGGCTGCATCCACGTGTTCCTCTGTGGGGTCCTATAGGGTCTGCAGGGGAATCTCTACTCCAGTGCCTGGAGCACCTCCTCCTGCTCATTCACTGACCTTTGTACCAGCAGAATTGTTTCTCTCAAATGTTCTCACTCCTCTTACCAGCTGCCATTGCACAGGGTTTGTTCCCCCTTCTTAAATACATTATCCCAGAGGTGCTACCACTGACACTGATGGACTTGGCCTTGGCCAGCGGTGCTGTTGGCTCTGTCAGACATGGGGGGAGCTTCTGGCAGCTTCTCACAAAGCCACCCTTGTATCCCCTGCCCCCAGCTTTGCCCCACAAACTCAGTACACATAGTAAAAAATACAAATATTAAACACAAAGCTTATAAATGTTCACCTCTCACCTCTCTGATGGACAAAATACTGACTTACTTCACTTCCCAGAACTACCTTTGTAGTTCGGCACTCTTTCAAAACGAGCTCACTGATAAAAGTTTCCCTCATCAATAGAACAGAATATTCTTTTCATACTCTGGAAGTACTACATTATATTTTCATCTTATTCTACATTGTGTGTTAAAACCAGACACCAGAAAGCAAAATAATTTCATTTTATTTAGTTTATAAGGAACAGTCTTTTATTAGATCTTATCCTAAGTGAACAGTAAATGAAGTGTATTAACAAAATGAAAGATATCAGTTCATGAAGAGCAAATATCATCTCACTGTGGTCCAGCTGTCCCTGGGAAATGAAGCCAATTCTGTAATCAGTTTTATATGATTTAAAAATCCCTTTGTAAAGAAAAATCTAAAATTTTTCATAAAATCACTCTGTATAGATGTGGTAGAAATGAAAATTAGCCTGCTTTCAACCATGTTTACTTTATTGTCAATTTTTTTTCATTGTGTAAGATTTTTTTAAAGCTTAGCAGCTGAATATCCTATGGGGATGACAGCTACAGTAATTTTCTCTTTATAAATATTCATGATTGAAAGCTATAGCATTAATTACATTCATTTACATATCCATCTGAACACACAAGTAAACTGAAAACTTTGTGAACACTTATTTAATAATATAAAAGTGACATTTCCTTCAGAAAGAATTTGATTTTTAACATTCAGTGATGCATTCACTAAGATTAATGTCTAAATGCAATGATTGGATTTTGATGAGAACTGTGTGAAGCTTCGAGAAAAAAGAATAATCTTGAACCAGCTGAAAGGCAGCAGGTGTGCTAAGCTGGGAGAAAAATCCATGGAATGAAGAACTAGTTCTGCTTCTAAGACTTTTTGGGGTATTATTGTTGACGTGAATCAAAAGAAATATATCTGAATTTCATAATTTATTTTCATGGTTATTTTGGTTTTATTATCCTTTGGGGTTTTGTGTGTAGGGTTTTTTTGTTTGTTTTGTTTTTAATAGGAAAGCATAGTGGTTTTACAGTAATGAGGTTATTCTTGAGATTTATTGCTTCTATTGCTTGTAAAGGCAGTAGATTTGATTTATGCTTTTTTATGCTGGTCTGCATGTGCAGTGTGTAATTTTGGTGCTACCTAGAATTTCTCTATTCTTCTCTGTTAAGCTATATTGTGGGGGAGGAGAATGTCTTGTGAAGGGAAGGGGTTTTAGCTGTACCTTTTTATTCAGTGGAAAAACGGTATCAAATATAATCCATGGTTTTTAACAGATAATGATCTGATCTTGACCTCATGGGCTCCTGTCCTCTGTTGTGTGTATACCGTGTAGCACCTTATGCAGTGTGGGCAGGTTTTTGCACATCCAGTGTAACACCAGCCCAGAGTAGCTGGTCCTGAGGCTGTCATTCTATGGTGCTTCAGTGAGCTGAGCTACCTTGGTTGGGTAGCTTTGGAGAGGGAGCTGGGAAGTGTGTGAGTGGTAATCTTTGTGAAAATTCCTAATATGCACCAGTCTGGGGTCTGGACATTCCAGCTGTCCTGGCAGAAGCACATCTGCTAACCGTACAGGGTACTTTTAGGAAGAACAGATTTGTGTTTGGACTTTAGTATCTGCTTTACTATGGAATTTAACAGTTAACATCATGGCCCCTTAGATAGCCCAAACAATTTATACTGCATAATATCAGTTATTCTCTAATTGTCTTACTTATGGTTGGATGAAACTTTGGCCCATGTTACATATTTTACAGTGCAACTTTGTGAACATGTCTTGTTAAGCAGTTCAGTTACCTTGTTTCTAATAGCCATTTTATAACATAATTATGAGTCTCTGCAAATATTTTCTGTACACACTGTATTATTTAGAATACTTAACACATTTGTAATAGTGTATGTAATTGAAAGGATTGAGGTCAGCATTGCTCTGTAAATTAGCAACTGCATGAAAAAGTCTTGTCTTCTGTTTTGAAGACGTGAAATCTCATGTTTGTGCTATGCATTAATGGATCTGTAATCTTAAAATATTTTCTGTGCTGATTGAGCCTGTCTGTGAGCTATTCTGAGATTTCCTTTTGAAATACTGAATTTTATTTGAGTCAAAAGGGAGTTCCATGCCTTACAAATTCAAAGGCAACAGAATAGAAAATAGCAAAGTTGTTTAGAGTTTCTGTCTTCTTTTTCTTGAGCATCATTGTTCTGGTTATACCAATGTACTGGTTTGGCACAACCAGGAATATGTAAGGAATATTTTTTAGAAGTACTTGGAAAATGTGTTTCATCCGTTAGGCACAATAGACATTATCTAGTAATTACTTTTTCTTCTTCCTCCTGAACATAAAGCTAGTAATTTTTATCAGATTCTTTCTGTACCATTGTAAAAGCAATTCACAGATGCCTTTGTTTTCCTGTGCAGATTTTCAAGCTTTTTTTCATTTCTTTTCCCCTCACACAGCAATCTTTTGGAGAATTAAGCAGACCTATTTGGCTTCAGATAGCTGAGTCAGCTTACAGGTTCACTTTAGGCTCAGTTGCTGGAGGTGAGTAATATTTCTGCTTTCTGTTTCCAAGCTTGGGGTACTTTACACTGTTTTGCCAGACTACTTGATCTCATCTGAGGTGGATGTCTTGGTTATACATGTGTAAAATTGGTTGTTGGAACCATTTTGGTTGTGCTATTCCCTTTCTTTCCTTATCACTTGGATTCTAGAACCCCTCCACAGTACTTTGAAACTATGCCAGTCGCAAATTTCCTTAGTGGTAATTCAGATAGGTGTTCTTCATTCTGCACACCTTGTTTTATGTAACAGTGTCATCCATTCTCCTTGAGACTTTTTTCCTAGACCTTCATTATTGTTCCTTCTTACCTCCAGCGTACCCAAGGTCTTATCAGCTTATATATTCTTTGTGTTTAAATGAATGCCATAGAAAATCATCACAATAATTATTTACTACACCAGCAATGACATTGCAGAATAATCCTCCAGATGCTTTCTTACAGCTGTTGGTGCTACTGCAGTGTATCCCATAGACCTGGTGAAAACTCGTATGCAGAATCAGCGCACCACAGGTTCAGTCGTAGGAGAGTTGATGTATAAAAACAGCTTTGACTGCTTTAAAAAGGTTTTGCGTTTTGAAGGCTTTTTTGGTCTTTACAGAGGTAAGTGAATTACAAAAAAATTGATATATCAAGTCAGTAATTTTTTGTCCCCTGTTTTTTTATTTTAATACCTCAACAGCTAGTTTCCTAAGGGAAAATCAGAATACTTGATATCATGTTTAATTTTGCTTTCATTTCTGAGCTTTTTTCTTCCATTATGCACCTTTCATCATAAACAATTGCTGGGGAAAACCAGGCTTTTTCTTGTTGTTGTTAGTGATTTGCTCCTTGCTGCTTAAGTAACTTAATTACCTTCTTTTTGGGGTGTAAGTGTTGAGGATATAATTGTAATCTCACAAATTGAGCATTGCAAGTTTTGGCTGGGGTCAGACATCAGGAGCAGATTAGCATCTGAGGAATAAAGATTGGTTTTGCAGCAAATATTTTTTGTAAAGAGACAAAAGACAGTAACTTGGAAATGTATCTGTAAACTGGATGCAAGATCTTATGCCTCATACTTTTGCAAGTAGTCGGACTTGTTTTATAATTTTATCTTGTGGACAGAAGTTGCATTCTGCTGTTGAATTATGTTGTTCTGTTTTACTTTAAAATATCACCAGTGAAACTCAGAAAATTGTAATATTTAAAAAGAATAAAACTTTAAGATACAGGTTAAGAATTCAGCTTTTTATCAATTAGGCTGAGTTTTAATCACATTGGTAAGGTGACTTACATAGAGGGTACGTGCTTGCCAGCCCTCTGAATACGTACCTAGTTGAATTCTCTATTTTTAATTCTAATTTCCTATAACTTTATGAAGTTCACAGTTTTCATAAGGATCAGCAAAGTATTTATTAATTGGCACACCTGGTTCCTTAGCTGCAGCAAACTCACGTTGGCTACAGCATTTTGTTCTACTTTGTGTTGTGTTCTGGCAGTAAAGACACTGGGCAGTGTCCTTTATGGACAGTATGTAAGAAGTTTTTACATGTGAAAATCTGTGTGTTCTGGCTGAAGAGTGTTTTGTGGTCTTTCAGGATTTTGCTATGCAAGTAAGTAAGGGAAGGAATATGTTGGTGCAAAGTTAATGTAATAGCTATAGTCTGTATAAATTATGTCTTACTGGTAAATTGTTTTCTTTTTTTGATGTTAAATCTTTCATAAAAGCAAATACTCGAGTTAGATCTATGAGAGTGATTCTTCAGTGCTGTTCTACAACACTGTTTTCTTTCTCTTCCCCCTCCCCACTCTATTTTTGCACAGCAGCATTTAAAACAACTTGTTACTTTAATTTTGTTTCTGATGTTACTCAAGCACTTTGAAATCAAGGATGATTCCACTGATGAGTTAAAAGCAGTGTTTTACACTTGAAAAAATTTTCTTCTTTGAAAGAATGTCAGTTTGCTAAACTTTTTAATAACCTGTTTAATAATTGTTTTTAAGATTATTTAGGATAAGAAGTTCATGTAGTTGTTTTGAAACTGTTGCAGTTAATGGTCAGCATGTTGCTAAGATTTGGACTCAGAAATTTAGATAGTCTGTTGGAAGTATGTTAAACCAAACAGCAGAAACCCTTATGGAGTTTAGTGTGGGTCTGTTACTGGGTTCTTATATTCCTGAGCTGGATTATCCTAATTGCACTGTAATATAACAACACATCTATACTGTAATATAATGGTACAATGTAGTTGTTTCCTGAAGTTCAAAAAATAGAACTGAACACAAACCAGAAATGTTACAATGCTAAATAAAAACTTAAAATTTTTGGTCAAGAAAATAAAGAAACTTTTGAGTCTTGGCATCCAACTTCAGAATTAATAAAGTTTCTTCTCCGTCCCTTACTAGACCATGGTGTGTCCTAGGTTCTCTGGCACACCAAATGTGTGTGCCCAGTGAGTTCAGCTACATAAAAAAAGGAAGTGCGGGGATTGTCTTGTGGTGTTTTATCTGGTGGTTTTGGTTTTTTTAAGCATAGGCATTGCAGAACTGGATTGTCTTTTCATGGTAGACTGGAAATTCAGGCTGGGAGGGCACCATTTCTTTTTGTTACTTCAGCCTTTCTTTGTGTTTAATAGCTACCTTTCCTCAGCGTAGTAAGTCTGTAAATCACACAGAAAGTACTATGTTGGAAGAACACACGACACTAACTCTGTATATTAACTGTGTATATTAACTGCTGCACTTTCTGTTAAAGCACCTTTGTTCTGAGCTTCATTTTAAGGAAGTAGGAGAAAATTCTGCAGAATGAGTACTTTTGTAAATTTTGAACATTTAACATTTTTAGCTATGATTTCTATATACTTAACAAATAGTGGAAAGTGGCATCGATGCACTTTTGTTGCTGTAGGTTTTTTTTTGTTAGCTAACTGGCAAAAACTTTTCACAAAATGATATTCTATAACCATGGAATAACATTAAGAAGTGACCATATCCAATACAAATAACTTTCTTTTAAGTTTTATGATCTAAACTTATGCCAAAATGACTGTGGAGAAAATGGGTTTAAAAATAACAGATGCTGATATAATGTGCTATGTTTGGAAGTTAAGACTGCCATCTACTGATTTTTTTCTTAAACCTATTAGTTCCTAGAAAAGTGCATGTGCATTTTTCAAATGACAGTTCATTTTCATAGTAGCTATTTTCTAGGAGCAAGGGCCTTGCCAAAATCAGTTTCTGTCCACTAATCCCTCCTCTTAGTAAGATTAAAAAATGCTCAGTAGTTATAGGGTTTAAAGAAGTTCATGCTACCATGTTGAAATGAACAAGAGAAAATCTTTCTTACCCTTAGTTGACTTGAGTCTTCAGAAAACTCAGGTTAGTGAGTCAAGTAGAAGTGAGTTGATAATTTATCATAGTCATATGTCTATCTCACAGTTACTATCCCATTTTAAAAAGTGATTGCAAGCTTTATGGGAAAATGATGCTAAGGGGCTAAAAAAGTCAAACAAACTCTTACGTAGTAGACATATCCAAAGTATATGTTTGGTCCTTAAACTTTTTTTCCTTCTGTACAGCAACAGTATCAGATTTGACTTAGTTGAGGAAGGCAGATCTGGTCACACATTTCATTATAATTTTCAACAGAAATTGTAATACAAAATTATACTGGTATGCATATACAGTGCTCTAGCAGCATCCCATACTTAAATGCCATCCACCTCAAAGGATATTCCCTGTGCAGAAAGGCATTTCTGTACAGCACTGATAAAATACTATTTTCTCTATTAGGAAGATAATGTTGCCTTATGATGTCTTTGTTTCTATAGGCTTGTTACCACAACTGATAGGTGTTGCACCAGAAAAGGCTATTAAGCTAACTGTACGTATCTTTTTTTTTTTCCTTTCCTCCCTGGCATCCTTTTGTTTGTTAACATGCACAGGATTTATTTCCTAATATTTGTGAGAGATGACCACTTACAAGCATTCTAACATATATGGCTACAGATTTACTTGATATATATTAATAAGGAAGAAAATTAATTTAAAATAGTGTGTAATATATTGTATCTTTATTAGGTTAATGACTTTGTCAGAGACAAATTTACCAAGAAAGATGGTTCCATTCCATTCCCTGCAGAGGTCCTTGCTGGAGGCTGTGTAAGTATCTGTCCTGTATTCCTAGGAAAAATTAATTCTCACTCATGTCCAGAATAGTAGGAATGACAGTTAATGGGTGTGCTTTGTCAATTTGAACAGAAGTGCTCTTTTTTCTCCCAGTCACAAGAACTAAAAAAAGTACATTTTCTGTTTGGAAAGCTTAGCATACTTCTGAATTAAGTTCTCTTGGAATAATGTGCTTAAGCAACTTGTTTTGGCCCAGTTTATAGCTTTCAGTTTCAGCAGTGGTTTAATTCACAAAAACTGAAGAGGAGGGTGCCCTGTTCTCCCTTTCCATATGTTCTACTGGGTTGCTGTTCATCATTAGTTTGGGAAGATACAGGTACTCCTTGAGAATGGATTATAGGCATGATTAAGTTTCCTTCAGGGGAGGGGTGGAGAAGTCTAGAATGTTTTAAGGAAATCTAATTCTTGTTGAAGATTTTAAGAAGAAAAAGAAATACACTCTTCAACTTGCTCTATGTGAAATTTTTACTGTTGTGAAAAGATGGAAAAAATGAACAATATAAGCCTTCCCTTTCATGTAACATGTATAAGTGAATTATCTGTTTAAATGACTTTGTATAAAATGCAGCTATGTTACTCCAGATGCTAATTACATCCTTCATCCAAATACAGTTAAAAAACAAACAATGTTTTTGTTGAAATTGAGGGCTGTAATTCAGTGGATGTTTTAGCAATCTGTAAGTGGTTTGAATTGATGCTGGATTTCTTTTGGTTTTGCACATTGGCTAATTTCATTTGTGGGATTCCCCGACAGTTGTTAACCCTATAAAATGTTTAAGGCTTGAGTTGGGTTTCTTTTGTAGCAGAGAACACTAATGACTTCCAGTTGAGTAGGCTGACAGGCTGGTATAAAACCTCCTTGGCTCACAACAAAACCTGGGGCAGAAAGGTTGTTGACCTCTGCAAACTTTTAATTCAAAGAAACAGCCCTGAAGGGAGACTGCTTATAGTTCTGCCTGATTGAATTTGGCAGCCTGGTACATGCTTGAGTCTTCACCTGTCAGTGTACAAAGTTTATTTTCTGAGAAATGTGAGAAAGCAGCTCTAATAGGTAGCTAGCAGAAGACTAACCTTTTTCTGGAAAGCTCAGTAACACAGAAAGCAAATACAGGTCATCTGTAATGGCAGAGAACAGAATTCATTTGTGTTTGTGTTGTGCTTAAATTCATAATTAAAGTCAAACATCTGATAATGAATTTTATTATTTTACATTATTTTGTACTAAATTATATAGTACTGAATTCAATCTACATTAGAGCCTTTTTCACTTGCTAGGTACTCCTTTTTCAAAATAACTTCATTGTCTTACTGTAGTGAACATGCAAAAATTGGGGAGAAATTGAGTTTCAGATAAGCTTTCAGAGATTTGGGTGTTTTTTGCTCATCTGGATGAGCAGATTTGTAGTCTGTCCAAACAGAACACCTTCTACCTGACTGTCTGAACTGATATTTTCATCTTCTTTTTCAAGATAATATTAATCTCAGTCAATCTGGGAGAATTTTACAAAATTATAGAAGTGTTGGTCAAAGTTTAGCAACCTGAGGGATGTTTCTTTGTAGCTTCCTCTGGATCATCTGATATCTTACGAGCTGAAGATTTTTTTGTCTCTGCTGCTGCTTAATTCAATTTTAGCAATTTCACTTCTTCCTAAATAGCGGAATCTTTGTTGGCAAGCTTGTAAGGCTAGGAGTCTGAAAGTATCAGTTGGCTAAAGCAGGGGCAATTCGATATTAGTCTCTTTTTTTCATCCTCAGACCTTTTTGTTCTCATTTCGACAGCTCTTTTCTATGTTGACTTGCTTGGAAATAATATTGGTCATCACACTTCTGTTGTTACTGTGTTCTGTTTTTCTACAAAATATTATGGGGTGCAACCAACAATTCCATCCAAGGAAGGGCCACAAGTAAGCTTAGTCCACTTCCTTGTAGGGGCACAAAAGGCTTTGTGTTTGGATGATGCTACCTTTCATTCTTTCTTTATTCTCTTCCTTCTCTCTCTGTTAGTACAAAATGATGGATTAATGTGGGAATGTTTGGATTTTATATACACCAAAATTACTTTCAGCATTTAGATTTGGGTAACTCAGGTTTTTGTGGCTTTTTGTTACTGTTTGTTACTTAAAACACTTAAGTATTTTGCTAATAGTATACTATAAATATAGGCTAAAATAAAACCATACTTTTTAACCTTGTCATAATATCAGAAGGAATAGCATTATGCCCACATGTAGTTCTCAGAGGTGGACTTACTACTGTCTCTGACCCTCATGTACCTGTGTTTAGTGTTGAACTATCTCCTCATTAACAGGAATAATGCAGTTTTGGATCATGTCTGGTATGGAACTGCTGGTGGACGAGCAAGATGAGCAAGGCATATTTTCAGCCATTTTACAGAGCTTACATCAGAGATCTTTCATACTTTTAAAAGCCTTCCCCCTTGCAAGATATACAAAAGCACATAGTGTATGCCACAGTCCTCAAACAGCAATCAAAAGAATTCTTGTGAGGAAGTGGAGGTAGCTTGGGAAAGGTTCCAGCAGACATGGCAAATTCTCCTCTCTGGATGGCAGTGCTGTATCCAAGCTTATGTATGGTGTTACAGTCTTCTAAGACCCACACACAAGGACACGTGAAACCTTTGACATTAAGACAGTGGCAGTTCAGGAGACCTTGTGTAGGCTGCAGTATCCTCAGCTCTGGAGTATCTGGAAGCAGTGCTGTACTGTCCAGCAAAGGGGCCACTCACAGGCATGTCCCTCCTCCAGAAATGCTGATACTGAGAGACTGAATCACTTTGGCCAAAATCTTACTTCTTAGGCTACAATCATTCTCAGCTTCTGTCCGCTTATGGAGTAAAGTCGCGCTCGCAGTAAGGAGAAACTCCGTCATTCTCACAGCGGGTACCAAAGACTTCCGCCCAGGCAGTGCCTGCTCGTGTGGTCAGCTGCCTGTCTGTTGTCTTTCCTTCCTTACTGCAGGGCAGGGACCTCCCGCAGGCAGCCCGTGCCCTATGCTCCTTTAAACCTTCCTGCTGGCTGCTGGGCAATGTAAATGTCACTGGGAAGTGCAGGGTCTGCTCTGTCAGAGCCCAAATATTCCCAGCTGCTCTCAAGCTGTAGCTGTATTTGAAAACTGCAGAGCAGCTACATCGGGCAGCTCAGTTACAGCAGTCAGGTCATACCTGCCAATGAAAGGGCTCTTGTCCCTGATGGATGAAACTGATATCCCATCTTCCTACCTGCCTGAAGTATGCTGGTTTGTTAATCATTAACAGCACTATCCATATTTACACATGTTCAGAGCAAACAATTTCTTTCCCTACTGTTACTGTAATTAATGGAATTACATTCTGTTGTAATTCAGTGATTAACCTGCATTCCTGAAGTTTTCAGCTACCATTAGCTTTGAGTTGCAGGGAGACTGAGTGAGGCTTTGGCAATGCTTTCCTCTATCCCAACAGAGGCCTGGGAAGCAGAGAGCGCATGCCTGATATGGACAGTGCTTCCCAGAGGAGCTTACACGCATGGCACATGTGAGTACATGGTGAAGGGAAGGTGCTCTAGGGAGCTGCTCATCCTCACTTGGGAAACAGTGTTGAAGCAGGCACCTAATGCTGTGTAAATGATTCATGGTTACTGTTACAGTAGACAAAGATACTGTGATTTTAGGCTTTAATTCCTGTGAGTTACAGGGGAATTAATAGATTCTTCCCATCCTGTGTGTGGTGCTTAACATTTTGAATGGATGAATTGTGCTTCATCAGAAAGATGCTTTTGCTTTATGCTGTGAGAAGAAAGATGATGTGGGGTGCCAGGCAGAAAGGGTCTTGAGAACCTTTGGAGATGTAGGCAATGCATCTGATAATAATTAGAGGTTGGGATGTGTGTATGTGTGTTTGTGTTTGCACATACATACACAGAAAGATTCAAATTTACCACTGATTTTGAAGTTTTGATAAACATTAAATCTAAGATTCAGTCTAAATATTTTGGTGTACTTGTAAAAAATAATTTTCATACATATTTATGCATATATATATATATATATATATATATACATACACACAAAAATGCATATAGGTGTATCAGGCAAATAGGAATGTGTCAGATATTTAGTCTGGAAAAAGTAATGTAAAATGTTAATGGTTTTGTTTAACAAGAACAAAAATACAGAATTATAGCTATCAGACTGCTTTCCTTCAAAACCCTGAAGATATGTTACTTCTTTTATTACACTTCAAAAAAATAAAGTTAGAAACAGAATTAAACTTTACTACTTTATCTTGATTTCTATTGTTGACATTTAAAATTGGGAAGAAAATGATTGTTTAACAAAAGAGACAGTAAGCTCACTCTAGGTTCATGAACCATGTCAGCTTTGCCTAGAGAAAGAAATGCAAGTTCTTTTGATGTTTTTAAACAAGACTGTTTTAAGTAACATCTTACTTTAGCTGCTTCTGTGGGACCTAGTTGTGGTCCAGGATGTGGTGGTTTCTAAAAGGAAGGAAGGAAGGGCTTGAAGTAGGCCTCTCCCCTTTGGAGCATATGCCTCTCGGGTGGAATTGGAAAGGGCAAGAGGTCTCATGTTGCAGGGTCATTTGTGTATTTCCTTCAGCCTTTGGCATGTCACGAGGCGTTTGCTGTGGGATCTCAAACTACATCTTTTCTCTCATAACCTTTGCTGTCAGATTTAGTTCCTTTATTTGCTCCTTGTAGAGTTATTTTACATGACATTAAGGTTAAGTAGAAGCTTTTATTACTGGTATTTTTGATGTGTATGAATAACCTCCATTCAGAAACAAATTTGTCAACCTTTTTTAAAGTGTCTGTTGCAATTTATGTGTGAAGCGAGGATTTATGAGAGAGCAATCTAGATTTACTGCACCATCTCCAAAAGCAATTCAGGGAGTGCAATGTATACCTCTGTGTGCATCTGCGCGTGCACACGTATTTAACATACAGAGCTGACAGCTGAAGTAAGAGACTTTGAAAAAGAATGATGCTGATTGCTAATGATTTGCACAGGAGTGTGGAGATTTGTACTGCAAACCTACATGCTTCCAGTTCATTTTTATTTGGAGATCCTTTGTGTCATTCTCCTCTACATCCTTTTCTGCAGAGTGCTCTTCTCCTCCCCAAGGCAGCACTCTCCTCTGCCTCACACGTTCTTTGTCACATAGATAGCCACCTTTTACTTAAATAGAAAACACAGGCAAAACCCACCCCTGTGTTCATTCTTTAAAAAATTCACAGTGAAAATGGGAGTTTTCTCATGTTACATGTTCTGTATTAAAGTCAAAGCTTGTCCTGTCTGTGCTGGTGATCCACTGAGGGACCTAACTCCTATGTGCCACTCCACTGAATGCAGTGCTCCACTTCATGTGAATCAAATCACTGCTGGGCAGAAAAGTTTGCCAAGCTCCAAGTAAAACAGCCTAAGTCAAGACTTGGCTAGAAGGACATACTGCTAATAGGGACTATTTAACTGGGTATCTAGGTGGTTACAGCTCTTTTTGAGAAAGCTGCCTCTTGAGAAGTCTGCCATCACTGTAAATACTCAATGTTGAAAGTGTTGATGTAATTAAAGAGCTTTTCAATGGGTTTTCTACTGATAATATAAGCGTTGAGTTTTCCTTCTATTTTATTTTGCTTAATAACCTGGCCACCAAATCATCTTCTAATACTGATGGACTACATAATTCTGTATGAACTGTATAGAATTTGTAACATAATACTTCTAATTAGTATTACTACTAAAATATTAAAATGTGTTGTGTTCAGTGTCTTTTGCTTTCTGTATCAGAAGAGGGCTATGGCTGATTTTGACAGAAAGGTAGGCAGCTGTGCACCTAGGAGAGGAAAATGTTAATTGCAGGAAGATTGAATTCAGGTTAGAAAATAGCAATGCTTACAAATTGGCCTATTTGTGTTTTCTGTGGTGGGTGTTAGGCAAATAGGAAGAGTTATTTTGGCTGCTCTGCAGGGTGTGCTAGTTTTTAACATTAAAAATAAAAAATGGAATTTCACATATACATGTAAACAAATAATACATATTTAATAGGTGGGTAGCTGGTATTTGTCTAGAAGGAGTGAATTTCTAGCTTAGTGTTGCAGTCTAAAGTTACTTGAATTTTTTGTGTGGTCCATTGTATTATGTAGCCAGAGCACACTGCTTAACATTTTATCTACAAAAATTATTTTTTTTAAAGATACAGGGAAATGGTAAACATTTGAAATTGGCTTTATGTTTAATGTAATACAAACAAAAAAAAAAAAAACAAGTTAATAGAATTTGCCAGATGCAAATTTTATAAATTTTATTTAGGTTGGAACTTTGCTTAGCAGGACAGCCATTTCATCTTGCATGTATATGTGTGTATGAACTGGAAAAGGTGAGATGAGAAGTAAAGAGAGTCTAAAGAATGCCTTTGGACATATGAATGGTGTCAGATAACTGAGTAAACACAATGCAGTAAGTCCAAGGAAAATAGAAGATGGGAATCACTTTGGCTTGTCTGGGAGTTGTTGTGATCTTCCTGATGATTGCAACAAATGTCCACAAAAACATAGTCTTTGATTTGCTTTCAGAGAGGTGAAGAAGTGTGGGAATAAAATTAAGATTAATTGTATAGACTCATTATTTGAGTGGGAAGTGTTAAAGACAGTAATTACTACAATGGAAATAATTACTCAAAAGCAGCGGCTGATCTCCCACTGTTTGGATGAAGGTGCTCCGGTAAAGCTGTTGCAGTGGTGATTTTCAATGTCAATATTGAGTGAAGTAATAAACAGGGCTTGCAGTAAAAAGCTGTCAGTTCTCAGTAAAGGCTCAGTGAAGTATGGGATGCTTGGTCAGTGTTGATGCTTCTTGCCCCCAGCCTACAGATACTGCTGAAGTGCTGGGTCATTCTCAGTAAGAGCTGATGGAGGGTTGCAATGCTCTTTTGTCTCTAGGCTAGAATAATTCAGATTACCAGCTTCTAAACCCTGCATCAGAGCTAATTTCAAATTTATTCTGCTTGCTGCTGGAGAGAGCAAGATTGTGCTATATGTAGAAAGGATTAGTGCTCATCAGTTGTCAATCAATTAGCAGAGAACACCATGCAGGCTCTTCAGGAGATGCTGTATCAGACTATTGACTTTACTTCACCACACCCCTGTATGCACAGCCCCTTCCCAACCCCCCAGCATACAAGAGTTTATTGCTTGGGCAATTTAGAAGTGGTAAAAAGTTCTAACTGCAGATGTTCTGCATCTGTTTACTTCACTAAAATTTGATGGGTTGGAGGAATTGATCAGAATTAAGAGGAGCTTTTATATTGTGCAAGAAATGCTTTTTAGAGTTGTCTGTATTCAAGCGGTTGTATACCACAATTTTTAAGGAACTGGGTTTAGTTTTTAAATTAAAAAGGTGGCTTAGGAAGAGGGGAGCATAACAAGCTTATTAAATATAGCTGGATTGTAATGAACCACGAACTTCTTCAGAAGTGAATGGTAGTACCTACAGCAAACCAGGGAGAAATGTAAACATGTCATTCTAAACAGGTTTAAAGACTCTGAAACCTAACTGTCAGATTGAATCTCTCTCAAACCTGGGACACAGTTCTTTGAAAGTCTTTGGCTAAAGTGCAGAGTCAGAAGCAGCTTTACAGCACTACTGCTAGGAAGTTTGCAAGACAGTCCTTCAACACTGCCGACACAGTATTTCCTGCAAGTAAAATCTGTCATGCTCAGCTCACAGATATGAGTCCTGTTTCTATCTAGTATAGTATTTTGAAATGTTAGTCTTCCTATTTAAATTTTATATTTTGTTTCCACTTAGGACTATTACAGGCTGCTAAACAAAACTCCAAACACCTTTTCTAATAATTTAAAATTACACTGTTAAATGCAAATTTACCTTTTAAACAGCATCACTTCTAAATGCAAATAGCATGTCTACACATTGGTGATGGATTATTATTGAATAAACATAAGGTCTTCTTTAAGTGTATTTGATGCTCTAGTAGCACAAGTGTAATGATTATTTTAGTTTAGTATTTCCTGTAATATCTGATAGACTTCTGAACACAGCCAAGACTTGTAGAAAGTGATGTCGAGGAGAAAAGCAGACAAACTGAATTAATTCACCTCAGGGGGCTATAAAAACATGTATGTAAAAATCTATTTTTACAAACCCATGATTTCTGATCCAGGTCTTTTGACTTCCAGACAGGTGCTTTATTAAATCTCTCTCATACATTTTTACATGAGAATATCAGCCAGTGCAGTGAGAAGTGAAGGCACTCATCACCTTGCAAAAGTCAATATGTCACCACATGCTCTAGTAACATAATTTACTTTCTTTTTCCTTGGGTTTGCAGGCAGGAGGTTCCCAGGTCATCTTCACTAATCCTCTGGAGATTGTAAAGATTCGTTTGCAGGTAGCAGGAGAAATTACTACAGGACCCAGAGTCAGTGCCCTCTCTGTTATAAAAGATTTAGGCTTTCTTGGTCTTTATAAGGTATGTACTTCTGCTTTGAGTGCCTTCGTCATTTTATGCTAAACTTCTATACTGTTGAAACAGAAACTGTTAAAAACAAAGACATCTTTTGAATTTAAAACCAATCTCTTCCTGCAGGGCAGCCCCACAGTGGAAAACTGAAGACAACTCACTTCTATATTAATGGCAGTGGGATACAAAAAAATACTCCCCCATTCTATCCTTTGGGCTTTTATGCCAAGCTACAGGGAGTCCTGTATTGCAGACCTGCTGGCTTCTGGCACTGCTCATTTCATTTGGTGGGGTTTTGTGAAAAGTTTCTTTAGCTTTCCCTGTGCATTTTTCTTATATTTATTTTGAATCTCTGTATCTCTATTGTTATCTTTGCAGCAGGATATTCTCTTTGTCTTAATAATTTGATGGCAGTGAAACAGTAGTGAAGTTTTGTAGGATTCAGATTTTTAAGAAGTTAAGTGGTGGGATTTGTCAATAAATTCCACTGAAAAAAGCCTGTTCTGTATGGTACTTCAACAAAATGCCAGTCAACAGATTCCTTCCCTGCAGGTATACTTACTGCCATCATTACAGATCAGGTGTAATGGAGCAGAAGCTATTAGTTTCCTTAAACAAGGAAGAGTGTTTCTTCCTGTATCTTCTGCCAGTGCAAGGGGTAATACGTAAATTCAGCAGTTATATTAGCTGTGCACTTACAAAACATTGCGTTATGTGATTTGCCCATAGACCTACAATAATACTATAAAAATGTGCACATTTACTTTTAGAGCTGAAGATTTTGTTTTGAATTTGGTAGATGAGATTCGTGACCATTGTGTTTCCTTATTAAACTGCACCCAATTTGCAGTGTTTTTTCTCTTTTTGCTAATCTTCCAGTGCAGCTTCTTTGGTCAAACAGATGATGATCAGTGTGAGGTCTTACAGTGCTCGCTGGTATTTTATTAGTGCCTTTGTGTTTAGTGGAATAAAGGCTGGCAGGGATTGGTCTTGCTGCTTCCCTGGTTGTCAGAAGGACATAAGGACTGATCTCTGTTACTTACCAAAATTATACATGAACCTTGAATCTTCCTCATTTCATACACTTAGTTTAGGTATGCTTTATTCTTATTTTCAAGTTCCCTGTATCATCTGTTCCCTGAGACATTTTATTTTCTGTGTTGTTTATGTGGTACAGCAAATGAGTTTGTACTTTCAGGGCTCAGGCTGCTTGCTGGATATCAATTTTAGCCTTATTTACAGAATTTATTTGCATTATGTCTCTTTTCTCTGTGTCAGGGTGCCAAAGCATGTTTCCTCAGAGACATTCCCTTTTCTGCAATCTACTTTCCGGTTTACGCTCATAGTAAACTGATGTTTGCTGATGAAAGTGGCCATGTGGGAGGGCTTAATCTCCTTGCAGCTGGAGCCATTGCAGGTAATTTTGCAGAATGTTTCCTAAAAGTAATTTTTTTTTAGTGAGTAATATTTAATATTCATTCAGTAGCCCCATATAAAGGAAGGGTGCTGTACCATTGTATCTGATTTAATCTAAATTTGATCACTGTTATCCTTAGTGGGAGGCAATGTAATTTTGATGAGAGCTAATTACATTTGCATAATGTGGATAAACAGCGTAATGCAGCTCAGCAACTTGTAGTCAAATTTGATCTGTCTGTCTCAATGGGGTTTTACTTGTTACTGAGCTCTCAGAGTTGAAGGCTAATTTGAATCTTTGATGAACATAAAATGAGAGATCATAAGAGCTAAGAAGAAAATTACTTACCCAGGTATGGATTGTGGAATAACTGAAAAGAAACTTTGTTCTAATGTAATTGCTGAAAATAGGGCATTAGTTTGTGAAGAAGCTGAAGTACCATACTCTGAAATTTAAAATATTTTACAGCATCTCAAACAAGTTTAGTATAAAGATAAGATGCACTGTGATAAAAAGTTGTTTTTACTAAAGGCAAGGTGTATAAAAATAGTAGATGTAGGAATTAATAGTGGAGGATATTTAAACATGCAGATAGAGATGGCCAGATTCTGCACTGCCAAGGACGAGCTCAGCAGATGAAAACCGGGTATCTGCACGCAGCCTTACAGCTGTGAATGATTCAGTGTCAAAATCTGCAGTTCAGAAACACCACTGGGCTGAGCAAGACCCTTTGCTACTTGTTACAGTTGTAAGGAACCACTATAGAGAGAGATACATCAATTGGGAGTGCCTGTGTGTGTGAGTAGCAGTTTCCCATATCGGACTTGACACATAAGCTTGGCAGCATCTTCTCTGTGCCAGTTGATGTGTTCCTCGTGCCAGAGGGAAGGGAGACCACCTAGAAAACATCTAACAGATTTGTAGCCCTGTTCATTCTTTAGTATTGCAGAGCTGCCAGAAATGGAAAATTATTTTGCTTATTATACACGTACAATACTCATATATATTGTTAATTTGTATTTTCTGTAAGACTTTTTTGACTGCAAACTCCAGTTTCTCTTTGTTTCATTAGTGTTTCTGTGTTGTTCATACTAAGGGATGAACCCTATTAAAAATGTATGTAAATTTCACAGGCCTAGTTTTATAGCATGTGTAGGAATCTGCCTCTCTGAATTGCAAATTTCACATTCTCAATTGCTCACTCAGTCCCGGTAACACGTGCGCAGCAGGCAAGAATACAGTCTGAAGGGATCTGCCTGTCAGGAAAATCTGCATATGATTGCTGTCTGTGTATGCCTGCAGGCTTAACTGCAGTGCTTCTGTTTTTGTTTAAAACCTCCTGGATTGGTCAGTGACACTTCACAGTGCATCATCACCTATACAGTCAGTTACTCGTTAACTTTTTAAATTCAGTGTTAACCAGTTGTTAAAGTTTAACAGAAGTCAAAATTAATTTCATGATTTTAAGTTAGAAGATGGTTCCTCTTTTTAGGGGGATTAAGTTTTTTTAGTATTTAGAAGTATTCAGAAATATCTCAGATAACACAGTTATATACTGTGGAGTACATTTCTGAAAACTTTCTCCTTTCCTTTGACTAGAAAGCTGAGAGTGGTGCCTTGGAAGTGGAGATTTGTTCTTCCATCACTGTTGGCTAATATCACGCTGTTGGTACTAAGCAGACTTGTAAAACACCTTCATTGTCCTCAGTCTTTTTATGGCTTGCCTACTGAAGTAAGCAGCATCTATTCTCCTACAGAACAGTCCAAACAGCAGTTTAGACACATTTCTATAGAATAGGGGCTTTAAGCAGTAGTTTTTCTCATCAACACCTTTAACAAATCGAGGCATAGGATTCAATTTCCAAATCAATCATCTACATAATTTGCAAAAGATGTTGTAGAGAATAAACAAATAGAGTAAATTTGCACAACTAATTTTTATATATTACATATGTATAGCCAATTTTATCCTCTTTCAAACTACTGCTACAGCCAGACCACTAGAAGATCCTGAGAATGGGTTTTGATAGTTTATTTCCTTTACTACCAGTTTCAGCCTTTAAATTTAGAAGAAAGTCAGAATTATTATCTTAGGCATGACAGTTTATATGAGCATCAAGAGTAAGAACCTGCATTTTTTTTTTGTAATGTCTAGCCCTTGTAAAAAATATGAAAGTTTGCACTTGTGTTTTTCACTTGTAAGTGTTTCATCTTTTACAAGATCCTTTGTGCAAATTAAATGTGGTTTTCTTCTAAAAGGTGTGCCTGCTGCTTCTTTGGTAACCCCTGCTGATGTCATCAAGACAAGACTGCAAGTGGCAGCTCGCGCTGGTCAGACAACATACAGTGGAGTTATTGACTGCTTCAGAAAGATTCTAAGGGAAGAAGGCCCTTCAGCTTTGTGGAAGGGAGCTGGAGGTGAGAAAAAAATTATTGAGGCTGACCCCAAATCTGCAGATTAGCACTTTGTCAGAGCAGTATTTACAAGGTCTGATTGTGAAAAACATAGCACCTTGTTAAAAATGTTTAGCTTCTCTCCTGAGGAATTGTTTTATTGGTTTAACACTATGATTTGTAATATTTAACAGCTCGTGTGTTCAGATCTTCACCCCAGTTTGGTGTTACTTTGGTCACTTACGAGCTTCTGCAGAGATGGTTGTATGTTGATTTTGGAGGCCTGTAAGTCAAGTATTTATTATTTAGCTTGCACAAAACACTTGCCAGATTTAAAGAAAAAAACATCAAACTTTTTCATGCATAGAACCCATTAAAACTTACTGACTTTGAGCACCTGTACTTAAAATTGCAGTATGTAAAAAATTGCCTCATCCTTATATAAGTGAGGGAAACTTGCCTGCCACTTCTAAACAGATGAGGAGATAAATAGCCATTTCATATTTATTTCAGTACACTAATTTGTATTTCCATTGTAGCAAGATAGTTTTGTCCATTTTCCTTGTGACACTGGAAGCTAAAAGAATTTACAAAAGTATTTGTAAAAATGTAACTTCAATTTTGGGTTTGATTTAAAATTAAGTAGTGGTTTGACCCCATTCACTTCACCATAGGAGTCAATTAATCAAGGTCAACTTTAACAGTCTTCCATATTCAGACAAAAGACTTAAGTATTTAAGCTTGAATAAGCCTGTTTAAAGTCCTTCTTATGAAATCTAGACTAACAAAATGACCTTTATTCTTTGTTCAAACAGCAAACCCGCTGGATCAGAAGCTACCCCAAAAACACGAATTTCAGATCTTCCTCCTGTTAACCCTGCACATATAGGAGGATACAGACTTGCTACAGCTACATTTGCTGGTATAGAAAATAAATTTGGTTTATATCTTCCAAAGTTTCGAGCTCCTGCCACCACCTCAGCTCAAGCACACAGTAGCAGCTGAGTCCTGAAAAGATGTTTCAAATGAACAGAGCGATGCAGTGGAAAGAGTTCACAAGAGTACTGCTGTATTTTTTTCCAGTCAGCTGCATGTGTTCTAGCTGAACTGAGCTTGCAAATCTAACTGCTCCTTTCAAATATTCATACATACCTGCATTTATTTATTTACACACAAGGAACTGATTGAAGCTGTGGTTCTCTGCCTTGTTTTAACCAGTGGCATGAAGCTGTAGCCTAGACTTTGCCTTGCACAGCTTGCATTTAATGTTACTGTACATATTGTACATCTTTGTACAGAGACACCAGGGCATCTATACACGTACATTTATATAATGGGTATTGCAGTTCAAAATAGTTTGAAATGTACAGATGTTTTGAAGGTGTTTTGTTAACAATCGTGACAATAAAATGTTTAAAAACGCTTGCGTCAGTTTGCTGCTTTGAATTTATAGGAAGTTGTCTGGTATGATTGTTTCTCCCTCCACAGAAGAAATGTGAAGATCAGCTGCACCCGTTTAATGAATGGACAGGACAGAGCTCTGCAGGAATGCCCTTCACTGCTAGTTACAGCAAAGGAATTAAAATGCAATGTGATGGCTTGTAAGTGTTAGAGAACACAGTAATTAGATGAGCACACGCAATATTTTATTTTGCAGCACTACGTTGTGACAATGAATTCTCTCAAAATACATGGCAATACTAAATGTGTAATAGATATTACTTCTATGGTAGCATATTCAAAACACAATGAGAGATTTGCCACTTACTAGCACACTCAAGAATTTTTACAGGGTTTATTATTCAGAGTACCTTCTTTTCCTGAATAGACAACTTGTTTAAAAACTTGAAAGCATTCTCTTTATTTCTAGATTGTTTTATCATGAGATTAGGTTATTCTGTAGGGGGGGAAAACCTACTTACGTTTTTATGATTTTTATTATTTCTGCTATCGTGGAGGAAAATTAGTCACACTGTCCTTGCGGCCAGAGATGGGATGGATGGTCTCCAGCCTTGCTTACCAAAGTTATACATGTTTCTTACAGGGTTAAACATCCTGGAATAGAGCTTATCCAAAGGGTATAAACTGATTCCAGGTTCTGTTTTCTTACTTAGGTGACAGCAGGCCCATCAGGGATTAAGTCAGTTTATGAAGAAATGGCTTCTTAAGAACTGAACACTACACAGACCAGCCTTTCTCCAGCTCTAGCCTCTAAAGAAGATAAAAATTATTTTGGTGCTGAATAATACTTACTGAGCCAGAGGATACAATACACTGACCTTAGAAGTCTGATCACTATTCTGCAATATGAATGAATATAGATAACCCCATTAGAAGGCTTCCTTCTTTATTTGTTGTATTGTGTTGAAAGAATTTCTTGTTCTGTACTGTTTTCTGGATAGAGACAGACTTCTGGGAACTCTCTATCTATGGATTTTGTCTAATGTTTTTCTAAATAGAGGCAAAAGTGGTGGGGACCTACTGCATTTAATCTTTAGTCACAGCTTGTCGACTGCCTTGATCAATGCCTTAGGAGACCTGTCAATGCACAACAGCATTTGTATTTCTTGCAGCTCCAAAACGGGACACTTCGACTCCCAGAATCCTCATTTACAGCATCCAGCATCACTTTTGGTCTTAACGTTGCAGATACGGCTTTTGCATTTTTAATGTGTACTCAGCTATTCTGTGAGAGAGGACCACAAGCAGGAATAAAGATAGTGTTAAATTTAATAATTGAGAATTATTAGAAGGTTGAAACTACACAAAACTGTAGTGATGATCTTTGTGTATGCGAAAGAAAGCATTACCTACTGCACTTGTGAAAATAAAAGAGTGAGGGAAATGTATTATTCAATGAAAACTAATTTCGAAAAACCCCACAAGAACAACCAACCAAAAACCCAAGCACCCCCTCCCTTCAAAACCATCAAACCAAGAGAAGTTCTTATTGTTAAGAATTCTTTTGCCCAAAGGTACAAACCATCTCATGATCTGCCTGTTCTTACACAGTTCACATACCTCTCAGCCGAACAGAGCTGCTGTTGTAGGCTTGAGGAGAACACACAGGATAAATGTCTACAACCTGAGCAGCATGGCTGTGCTGAAAAGAGAGGGGCACACACTCTTGAAATGCTAACACCAATGGAAGCCTAAACACATTTCAGCTCCAGACCCACCAAAAAAGAAAACTTTCTGAAGACAGAATTGCTGTTACTGCTGTGTCTCCACAAGCTGCTCATAATAACTGAACTAAGACAAGAGAAAAAAACCCAAAACTAAACAGAAAAGTTAAACAATGAAGAAACAATGACAATACTCCTGGACATGAAACTGATTGAGGAATATAAACCTATTTCCTATTTTTAAGCATATAAAACCAGCTCTTCTGGCAAAACAATAAGCTTGTAACAGATTAAGAACTAATGTAGAGTCCTAAGGTAAAGGCTATGAAACTGATTTAGTGCCTAGTGAGTAAAACTCATGTTATTTATAAAAAAAAAACCAAAACAACAACCCAAAAGAAACAGCCCCTCTGCAACCCATCCTGATGGAAAACTTCATAATGTGCTAAGAAGAAAAAAAAAATCACCCTTAACACAAATTACAACCTTCCTGTTTCAAGACATTAAGAATTTTTGTTTCAATAAAAATGTTAAAAATCAATAATAAAAATCTTGAACTTAGTACAGAAAATTAGTAGCAAGTCTGTAGTTAACAGAATGAAAACCATCATGCTATATAAATTATAAGTTAAAATCTAGTTCCTTACTCTTTGGAAAAGAAAAATTTGGTAACAGGACCCTTTTTGCTATTGGTCAATTGCCATTGCAGTAAGGGGTGGTTGAGGGTAGAAAACAAGCCTGTGATGTGTATAGTAAAACAAAAGGATCAGCTCCCAGAAACTTTAAACTACTGCAGGGACACAGATTAGAGGTCAGGGCAGCTGACTAAGTGCTCGTATAGTATTTATTTATGAATCAGTCTCACCTTTTAATGCACCAATTCAAACAAAAGGAAATTAGTATTCAATATGTATTTCATTAATTCAGGTCTGATTATCATGTAAGTTTGTAACTACAGACAATTTTTTATTCACATATATTACCCACTACCAGAGTCTGAGGCTTATCTATATATAAACAATGAAACTTGGAACATATGCATGCATATCATGGGTAATTTGAAGAGTTCAAAGAATGCTTCAGAGATGTACTACCTAATGAAGGTTAGTCTGTAATACAGAAAGTTTTAGGAGTAGAACTTCAACTTTTCAGAAGGGTACTGTTTTAGATTGGATTTTACAGAAGCCAAGTAGCAAATCTATACCAGGTTAGTGTTTCAGCAAAAGAAGATCCCTGCAAAGTCAAAGTTAACCGTATTAAAAGTTACACAAATCCAAGAATGTGCTTGTAATTTATATATAAAACAAAACAATGCAAGATCTGATTTTCAGTGATCTTAATACATTTCCAGGTCCATTGCAGAATCCATATATTCCTCCCCTACACTGATTAGAACTGACACTCTAGGATTTGCATCCAGTCTGTCCCAGTGTGGGCCTGCAGGCTGTCTGGAGGCTCTACGCTGGGATGCGGGTCGCAGCCTCCTCCTCTGCGTCAGCTCTGTTGGCGTTGATCTCTGCCAGCGTTCGGCCAAAGCGAGTCCACTCGTCCCCGCGAGGCACGGCGATTTGCTGTGACACAGAGAGTGTTACTGAAGCCTCCTAATAAATAAAGCTGAGCTCATTCTGAATGGCACAGCACTGAAATAATGTTCAGAAGAGGTTCCTGTTCCAGATAAGCTTACCTTTATTTTAGTGTAAGCATCAAAAGCTCTAACTAATAAAGAAGCAGAATTTGAGACTCCTGCACTGAAGTATAAAATGATATAATTATAAGCTTGTGCTATGTATCTCCACCTGAGAAACTGCCTTCAAAGGGAATACCAATGCTATATCCTCATCCCATCAATTAGTCATGTACTACTGCAGTACACATACTTGCAAGAGCAACTGCTTTCCCTGTAAGAACAAAATCAAGGCTGCTCCACGGCAAATTTTTGGTTTGGTACTTCTCAAGCTAGGATCAGAATTCACATCTGCCACAGTTACATAGAAGATAACATTTCTATTAAAAAAAAACATTGATTCTTATTTCACCAGCCTTACAGTAAAGCTTTTTGACTGGATGACAGCATGCTAAAAAGTTATGCTAGAACACCTTAAATAAAGCACTACTAGGAAATAATTCAAAAATACAAATTAAATCTAATTATTCTTCCTCTAATGACAGAAGAAAAAAATGAAAGGCAAGCTGCTAAATAAAGAAACCCAAGTGTTTGCAATATACTTTGCACAATGCATGACATACATACCTCTCCCACGTCATATATAACTATTTGTCCCTCTGAATCACCTACAGCAATCTCTCTCCCAGAATGCGTCCATCTCACACGGTTCAGAGCAGGATTGCCCTCCACGGTGATGCTTGCAGTGGGCACCTGCACCAATTTGAAACACATTGCTAGAAGTGCATCAGGTATCCATAAGCTAGAGATAACAGAACACACCTAGGCTGTCTCTGCTGCATCAAAAGAAGTGCCCAACACTTCAACTGGTGCATGGTATGCAGATCAAAGACACTGCTCACAATACAAAGAGCCTTAAGCTATCACCACTGACATGACCAAAACAACACATCTGTCCCTTGGCCAAAGTACAAACATCTGCTATCAAACACACATCTGCACTCTTCTTGTGGGACAGGAGGCACAGATACGTTTTCAGGCAGTGATGAGGCACCCTGGGAACTCAGGAAGATTATGACAGAGGGCAGGGATGAAATCAGCTGTTTTGGCAGGTCAAGCCCTGTCCAAAAGGCTACAATAGGTAATTCCAATTTAAAGCCACAGGCTTTATGGTCCTACAACTTTCTTCTACATGTAGTTTTCAGACGGTGAAATGTAAGTACTAAGTATTTGTCAGGTTTCTCCTCTACCTCCAGCAAATCTTGGAAAAGGTTTCTACTATAATGAAGTTTATAACCCACACCAGAAAAGCAAACAGTCTAGAAACAAAGGGCACTTTCACTGCAGTATTACTGTGGCAGTAGGAACAGTGGTGGTGTGTGGTAACAGGTTTGTTCACACTGTTAAGCTGTAGGCTGACAAGGCCTCAGGGTGGGAAGTCTATAATCACTTTCACAACATGGATCAGTGTTACATCAACAGATGTTCTGCTCTCTTGTTATAGGTAAAACAATTTTATTACTGCTGTTATTCATTAAGAGGAGTTATTTGTAACCCTGTAATCAAAGAATTCTATCTACTACACAGAATATTTAAAAACAACAACAAAAAACCAAGCTATCGTAAAAAAACCCCACAAACTATGATAAACACCCAACTTTTTTTTTTAAGAGTACAAACAATTTTCCAGCTGCATTTAACAGTTAACCTGATTTCTCACCTCAGTATCATTGTTGAGATTCCACAGGTCAAGCCTGCCCATCCCATCCACACAGGCAAACAAGGCAGGGTGAGTTGGAGACCACATCACATCATAAACATAATCAGAATTGTCTTCAAAGGAGTAGAGAGGTTTGTTATTCTGAAAAGAAGCAAAGATAACAATGAGATACCCAATGAGATACCCTACATTTCAAAATTATAAACCAAAATTATAAACCAAAATACAGAACTTCAACAGTATTACCAGCAATAAATAAAAAGTTATTTGCATTTTGACTTACTTTTAAAAAAATGCCACTGCAAAAATCAGCCACAACCTAATGCTTTTTTGTTGTTAAAGGTATGCTTTCCAAAGCATGCAGCTTTGGAAAATTTTGCTGGCTGCTACTATAAAACAATCAATAGCAAGACAATTGTGAATTCTAAATTTAATGTGTTAAGAATCTTGCAAATAAAGTCAATGATAATTCAGTGACTAGTCTCAGATTTTAACTCTGCTTCCTCTGCTTTGCATTCCTCAGGGCATCAGACTAACAGAGAAAGAAGTAATTCTGGCAATGGAAATGACAGATATTTCAATTGTGAGCCTCATCAAGTTTAACTGACATTAGTTTTAGTGCCGTCCCTTATTCCTCCACAAAATTGTAGCAAAACATTTGCCTTATGAATATATGAGGTAATTGACTTTATAACATGATTTACATTTGATTACATTGTAATTACATTGTTGATAACAAAGAGCAAAAGGTTGAAAAGGATGGATCAGAAATACGCAAATGATGTACAAGCTGAAAGCGAAGTTTTATGCTGTTAATCTTAGTTCTGCTCATCAGCTGTCTCCTCTTTGCAGGACTGCAGCTAAGAACCTCAGAACGTCACACAATTGGACTTCAGGTTTGCGAACTTCCTTAAGTAGCTTACATTACAGCACCACCTTGTGTCAAGAGCTATGAAGAAAACCACTGAACTATCTAAGTTACCTTCGTTGTCCAAAGCTTTACTGTCCAGTCAAAAGAAGAGGTGACAAAAAGATGTGAGAAGTCTACAGGTCCAACTGCTGCATGGCAGTTGATACCTGTGATTGGTCCCTGGTGTCCTTCAAACATCTCACTGATTCCAGCTTTGCTGTTTCAGAATATACAACCAAGGTTAATTGATTTGGAAACCAAACATCTGCAGACAGAGATAGCACTGAAATGCAATTGAAATACAGCCACAAGAAGATTTTGCTGCCTTATATGGATGTTACCTCACTGCAAAAGGCTTCACCACAGCAGGATCACAGAAGACCAGGCTTGAAAATAGACCTTAAGTCCAACATGTATTTTCTACTAACTGTAAGTACCAAAATACATCCTAAGGACAGGAGACTCATTCAGGTACCAGTCCACACATTTACCAGTCCACCATGTTGTCCTCCAAGCAGTGGCTACAACTTCAATTCATATAAAGAATAAAATCCAGTCTCACAAATAAGTATGAAACTCCCATTAAATTAAGAGAAGTTGCATGTACTTTAAGTGCTCAAGGTTCAGACATAAACCAGTAACCATATATCCCTAATAGCCTCCTATCAGGGGAGATGAAAAAGGAGGGAAACAGATGGGAAGGATGTGACACAAAAGTGATACAATTTTGGGTATTTTGGAACCAAAAAAAGCTGTGCAGCAAGGTGATGTGCATTTGAGATGAAACCTGGACACTCAATTGTATTTAAGAAAGCAATTGATAAGATACAGTCAGACAATTTCAAAATAGATTGAACAGCAGGAGAACAGCTAGCCAATTTAAGATTTGTGCGTGATGTTACTGTACAATTATCTACAAAACTGATACGAAGTTTGGAATGTTCTGCTACAATTCAAATGAATAAAACCACTGACCTATGCTGTCCTCATCAACACAAAGAACTCATAACACCAATTCAATATTCCAACCATTTCTGGTTTTAATGAAGCTCTTACTCAGGAATTCAGACAGAGATACTATGAACACCTTCAGTGCAAAGGAGAAAGCATAAACTTAAAAAAGTTTTGAGTGTAAAGCATGCAGGAACTCATCGTTTCACTATTTTTATTTTCTTTGAAGAATTAAAGTTTGTATTCACCTGCCATGACGGCATGCAGTGTACACTGAGCCTTCTTCACTTCCAACAACAAAATTGTTGACATCTCCAATAGGGAAAGACATGCAGGTAACAGCCACAGCCTTGGACTGTTTGTGAACCAGCTCCATGCTATCCTGTAGTGAAAATATCAGCAACTTACTTCATAAAAAGAAATATTAACACCTAAAAAATCTTTTAGATTTCACAATAGAAGGCTTTTCTTTTTATTTTACTTGGATAGATTGGGCAGGAATAAGGAAGTTTTCTTACTACATTTGTGTTCACCACTAACACAAGTACACCAAAACTATACAAAAGAAACAACAGAAAATACTTGATTCCACAGTGGGGAAGTATTTTATCAAATATCAAGCTACCTGTGTTGGGAAAACATTGATTAATGTTTATTAGATCAACTGAATTTTTAATAAAACATTAATCTAGAATAGACACTACATATATATATATATATATATATATATATATATATCTGTATATTTATCAAAGGTTATCTTACCTGTGGTTGGGAAAGCATATCCAAACTCCAAGAGCATATTTTCCCATCAGTTGAGATACTAATCAAATTATGAGCATTCTGGGTCCCAACAACATTTACACAGTACACTGGGTGCTAAGAAACAAAATATTATCAAAAAAGAATTTAGAAGTAATAACCAGTTCTAATTATTGTACAGTAAAATATAAGATTTCACCATTTAAGAAATCACAAAAGATTGATCCCAATCAAAAGTACAAATGATACTCCCCTGATAAAACTGATACTTGTTTTTTCTGACACTCTGATTTTTATGAATAGCCCGGTTCCTAAATGTCAAAATATGGACACAAACATTTAAGCATTGCCAATCAAGTGCACTGGACAGAATTTCCTAGACATTAGACACATCTCAACAGAGCAAAGTCCTTGAAGACATTTCCTTGAAGACTCTTACCGTGTGAGCAGCAGCTGAAAGTGGTGTTCTCTGTACTGGGGTTCTCTTATTGCTGCGATTATCCCACAGCACTATCTGGCCCGAGTATGTGCCACCAACCACCAGATTGGGATGGAATTTTGCAAATGTAGCTGACATCACTGCAGACTGAAAGGAAGAAAAACAAACAACAAAATACATGAACTATCATTCAGTGATACTATGTCTAAAACTAAAGGAAATGAGGCCAAATACTAGAATAACTTCTTTGCCTAAATTTATTCAGTACATTATTTCACTACCCAATTACTTAAGGATTTGTCCACCCTTTGTAACCCCTCAACAGTCTTTTCGTTTCAATTTATAATTATAAAATGAAGTTTTCCTCCTATTTTCTTTCACATGCATACATCCGTATTCCTCCTAGCATAGTTTATTAGCAAAGGAAGGCCTAGTTACACACAAGATTTTAATAATGTTTTGCCACATTCTGTAGTCATTACTTCTTACCGAATGTAGAAATACATTTTGATATAACAGGGTTACTTTTGCAATCTGGGCTTTGACAGTAATGTGACAATGAAGTTAAATTTTGATTCAACTGTGTAATTTTCAAAAATGATAGGAAAAACGTGGATAGCTTGGGCTTGGCATAATGGAAGAGATTTGCATGTTTTTATCTTTCAGAAAACTACTAGAAAACCTCCATTTGCCTTTTCCTTGATGCATATGTTTCTAGTTTTCATCCTTGTTCCATTTCCTCAAGCTGTCTTCATTTTATTCAGTAAACTAAGCTGTAGTATACAATCTCACTCAAGCCCCTTACATACAAACCTTTGTGGTTCAACCATTACACAAGAAAGTTTTCCTGTTTTTTAAATAAAAAAAAGAAAAGGAGTTCTCAAACAAGACTGAATTCTGAATGATGTCAGAAATTCTGGAACAGAATAATATTTCTCAGCTGAAGTCTCTAGCTATTAACATCTGTTAGCAAATAAATGTGGTTAAAGTGAATGCCAGCCCAAAGAAATTATTATACTGGCAAACATAAGGAAGGTACTTGTCCAAATTCATCGACATAAGATCCCTCCCAAGACAAAACCATACCTGGCAGTGAAAGACATACTCTGGGGTAGTTTTCTTGTACTTCATATTCCATACAAGGGCCACCCCATCAGGCTCGTGAGGCGCATCCTCATTGTTGTTGTAAGAGGCTACAAGTAGTTCTGGATACTGCATGGTAAGTGAAAAAGACTCAAAGTAAGCAAGATGACTGGCTGATGGTCCAGATAATTCTAGAATCTTTGTTTTCTTTTGCCAAAATAGGGTTAAAAAACCACCTTGCATTATAAATACATGAAAAATTGTCAGTTAAAACTGCAATTGTTGCTAATTTAGCTTGGAAACCAGCATTAACATACACATTAGTCTTGTTCTCTCATCATAACTTTCTTTTAACTCTAAAACCCATTACTTTTAAGTGAGCTTTCTTTTTAGTGAAGCTGAGTTACCTCTACAAAGTAGTCCATAAACCAAAACCAACTTTCTTCACAATATGAACCTTTTGCTACCTTTCACAGAAGATTAACAGCTCTACTTTTTGCAAACCATGGAACACCTAAGGAACACGTTTAGAAACACAGACTCTATCAACTGTGCTTTTATAGGAATCAAATGCACAGAACCACAACAATTTACAAAGTCAACTGTTTACTTCAAGCATTATTTTTTACCTGAGATGACCAGTCCAGACAACTGACAACACGATGCTTTGACCAACGTTCATCAAAAAACTGCCTATTTAAGGACAGTTTTGCTCCTGCTTGAATCTCTCTATAAAGACAATTAGGAGATACTAATCTTAGATCACTTTTTCAATTAAAAGTATTTGAAATTCACAGAAAAGTATTTAACATTCACATTACCCTTCTTTGTCCTCTAAGTCTCTTCCACTGTAGTCAAAGAAAATGTTGATTTGCTCAGAAAGGGCTCTTTCAACAATCCTTGTGGAGTGGTCAAAAAAACTTAAAAATTCTTCAGAATGCAAAATTTGTTGCTTTTCCTCCTCTGTGAGTTCATGAGGGGCAGCTGAAAAAAAATTATACAGACATTTTTGGGACTGCATGCTTTCACCAATTCTTTTCAAGAAAGAAAACCAGTATTTATAATGATTTTTAATAATTTTTTGCATTGTACGTTTTGCTGACTAAGCAGGATTTAACAACAAAATTAATTTTAAATCAATAGAACAAAAAGTTTTAAAAAGTATTGATGACAGCACTCAGAATGTCTTGAGATGAACTGTACCTTCTTCCTCCTCCTCTTTTTTTAATGTTTTTTCTTCTTCAGGTTCAACTAATGGTTTTGGTGCAACCACATCATCTTCCTCCTCCTCATCTAAGGAGAAACAATATGGTGAGACCATCAGTGTTTCTAAAAGGGAACATTCTATATGAATCTCAAATAAGCTGATGTAAAATGGTATCATGTAGCTTAAAATGGTGGCATTTGTAAAATGTAATCCCAAGGATACCATTATCACAAACCAAAATGTCATTAGAACACTGTCTCCACTTGGGTATCAGTTGCACTAAGTTATGTAGTTGCATAAACTGAAATAAGAAATGCAGGAAATTGTAAAGAATCCAAAGTGGAAATCTGTCGTACAGGCATTTATGATTCCACACAGAACCATGCGGTGGATGCATGTTCTGTGTAACACACTGACACATTAATGCTGCGGAATAAAGAAAAATCAAATGGCTAAAATAGTCTACAGAGCAGCTGCTTACTTATGATCTGAAAGCATCAGTCTAATGGGTCTGCACATGGCATGAAGATGGCTTACATTAGCTTTCAGGTTGCTATTCTGAGAGGCAAATTTTGCTAAAGATAATAGTGGAGAGATTACATTTTTTCTGTCATTCTAGATGCAAGTCTCATTATCTGTATCATGTTTGGCAATGAAAACTTTACAGGAAAATGTGTTTTTCCTAATTGCAATGAATAACATAAAATGTTAATGTTCAGGAACACTGACAAGGCTTACATCACTTTCTGCATTTCTACATTTTATTCTTTGAATACTGTAAACCAGAAAATACCTTTAAATTACTTAGAATTGTGGGATATGCTGGCTTTTCTTCATCCACTTTCTAGAATAAGCTTCTGAAAAGACTTGTTTTTGTTGGTTAAACAGCTACGTCATCTGCTTACAAGGGAATGGCAGCAGGAAACTGCTGCATGCCTCATCACAAGTAATGAGACAATATTCAACAGAGACTAGGCTTGTTTGTTCCAGCCATCTTCCTGACCCATGTTCAAAGTTATCTAACACAAAAAGTAAAAAAAAAAAACCAAAATCCACATGCATGCACACAAAAAGAGTTAAAAAAAAAAAAAAGGGGTGGTCAAGGGATGGGAACCAGCTGCCAAGCCATGGTCCCAGCAGCCAGGCCAGCTGACTAGATAGCAACAACCAGATGGTACTGCAAGGATTGTCTCTCTGCTATGAGGTGGCAATGGGATGGCACAACATTTTTCTGCCTGACTGCTTCCAATCATGTCTTTCCCCAATGGCAAGCCTGTGCAATTATCAGCACTCCAGGAGGTCTACAGACAAGCCTTTACCCTGCAAACAAAATACAGCTTGTAGGCCATACCAGCTGCCAAACCACACACATAGTGATAGGTTTAAAGAGGTCTGAAAATCTTTCTAACTCCATAGTATAGGCAATAAAAATATAACTGTACCTGCAGGAAAGAAAGCTTTAAATGACACTGTATAATGCACACAATAATACAAACTCCAACTTAATCAAAATGATAATGACGTATGCCAATCCTACATTACTTGAAATTGAGCGATTTTTATGTTCTGACAAGTTTACAGAACTAGGATAAATGGCATGAATGATTTCAATATATGCTCATACTTTTGAACCAAATGGTGAAGGTTAAAATCTTTCCTTTCAAGGGCCTCAATCAGCCACAAAGGAAAACAGTAATCACTGTCTTTTCAGCCAGCCCAACCGCATTTGTCAGCCCTTTCTCCGTCAATGCAGCCAGAGCAATCAACCTGCCAAACATTCAGAATGGAAAAACAATCTGAAAATACAGGGTATAATGCACCTGCCAGTGAAAATGGCCATTTCAAGAAAAGCTAGTGATCTCAGTGACCCTGCTGAGGAGGCGGTGGTGCAAAGGGGAAAGAACCCGTAAAAGAATTCTTAGTGATCTCCACTCTCTTGCACATTGACACTTCCTTACAAAGCATGCCAATTACAGCTTTTGTGCTACTTAAAAAAAAATGAAAGCTTTTTTGGGCAAAATAATCACGCAAAGAAACAGAAAGACACTGCTCCTTTTTCGATGGATTCGCATGCACAGTGGACTCGGAACCTGAAAACTGTATAACTTGTGGCCATTTTAAAGAAGGGAATTCTTAATGTCAAATAACTACAGGTGTGAACAATGATTAATTAAAAAATGCAATATGAGGTAATACACATGCCTTTTGAGAACAACACATACCGGATCATGTATTCAAATTATGGCCACTTGGATTAAAACCCCCCTCTTTTTTGCCCTGCCAATCAATCTTGCAGAATTAAATGATTCCTTCAAATTCAGAAATTTGGTTTTGGGTCACCCTGTATACATTATTCTAGCTTTGAAAGTCCCAAATTAGAAATTTCAGCCCAACCCCCCATTAGTCATACTACACTGATTCAAAGTACCATTTTCAGTGACAGGAGTCAAATTCTTGTCAAACGTAGATGGTCAACCCCTTAGTGCTCTATGACCTTCTAATCTACATATTTTATTCAAAAGATCATATAGCTGATTGCTCCTGCCTTTTAATGTTTGAAACATAAATGGCATATATTATACAGAGCTCTGAATTCCTTCACAGCACTTTCACTGCATACAGGCAGCTGATACTACTGCATTTAAGTGCAGGATACAGCATTTATTTTAATATTCTCAAAGTATCAATCTTGAAACTGAACATGTCATCTCACTGATTTATCTGTAACTGCATAAATCTAAAGCCGTCTCTCTAAAGAAGAGTCACACACACAAACTTTCTTATTAAGGGATTTGGAGAAAAATTTTTTACAAATCCCCACATATACAAGTTTTTGACCTCATTATTCAAAACTAGAATACTTTTTATTCCAAACCCAGGAAGCTTTCTCACAGTTCACAAAAAAAGGCACCATTAAGGTGCTGGACTAAAAAAATGACATAAGAAATGTTTGTTTTAATTACTTTTCCTGTCTCTCCTTCATCTTGAATTTATTTAATAGCAGGCCAGATGTCAGAATTTGCAAGGAATAGGCATAACAATAATACACTACCCACGAAACACTGGACATACTATTTCTGAAGAAGTTCCAGTCTAGTAAGTCAAGAACTCATGATATCTTCATGCACTGAATTTATCTCAAGTCAGCTACCTAAATTTGAAACCTTAAGGGCACTCCATAACTGCATCCACCTTATTCACCAGTATCTAATGGCATTTTAAGCCACTTCAATTGTCAGCGTACCAAATATGATTTCAGATTAAAAAAAGGCTGTAAAGACTTGGAAAAGTCACAGGGCCACGAAGACAGGAAATGGGACTCTATGTCACATCAACATATCGATGAATATTCATAATATGCAAAGCGATTAACTCCATGTTGTTTTTAACAGGCAATCAGGGGATCTAAGCTTACAAACTGAGCAGTAAGTAGCTGCTATTTTTATGCAATCTTTAATAGCAACAAATGTCTTGCCAATGAATGCTAAAAACAGATTTAATGAACCACTGAATTTTTACTTTGAGTTAACATCAAAATTGTGATGTATTTTGGCAAGACAGAAAGAAAAGCAGTGCTGTAAATTAGGTTGCACCTAGCAATAACACTGTAGAGCGTAGTTGCAGTTGTCTGAGTAATCTGTTGCTGCAGAGTAGGTTAATCAAAGTTAAATCACCTGTGAAATGGGTGGCTTTTGTTAAGTCGAATGTCTTCACATCAAGTTCTCCTATCCGTATTTCTGTACATTTAAGGCATGTACTAGATAATATAGAATCAAAGAATATTCTGAGTTGGAAGGGACCCATAAGGATCATACATGAATATACAATGGTCCGTTATTTCTTTGAAAAATATTAAAATGCATAAATCCTGCATTCACTCTACCAGCATCCAAGAAGAAAATCCTATACATTGTATTTTTATTACTCTGCTTAACATTTTAATTCTGTGTCCTGGAGATGTTAGCAGACAATTATTCCTCAAAGAGTGGAGTTAATGCAATGATACTGTCTGCAGCCAGCTGTGATTGCACACGCTCAGTATTGTACAGCAGCACTAAGCAGCAAGTACCCAGTTAGTCCTGGAAAGCCTTAATTGTGACAGCTGAACAAAATCATATTCCCCTATACACCCATCTTTCTTTGGATTAACTGATTTCTAGGAGATATCCCAATTTCATTGTTTTATAATATATAAGAATCAATTTTCCTATGGCAGTTTCTCAAATACTTTGAGGTCATAATAAATCAACATATTAGTACTGCAATAAAATAATGGAAGTTGTGAGAACTGTTAGAACACTAAATGCCTTCATCTCCTAAGGAAGCTGCCACATTTCAAAATTAATTTAACTGTTACATGAATCCAAAACAGGCATTTCCAAATGCCTAGTTTTTTTTGAGGACATGAAGTCTCTCCTATTTAACTCACTTGGTATGTGTTGCCACAAATATTTTCAGAACAACTAGGAATGGTTCTAATCTAAAACTAGTTTACTTCTACTTCCTACAGCCAGGCAGACTGGCTGTAGTTTGAATGTTTCTTAATTTAGTTTACAATGTAACTACATAACCACTGTAGCACACAGAACTGGAACAAAGAGAACTATTTCGTTTGGTGTTTTGCTGTGGGTTTGTTGGTTTTATTTTATGTGCTGTCCTCCCCCACCAAATCAGGTGTTTGCACAAGTGGACCCAAACAAGCACAATGACAGCAGAGCATATCTAATAAAAAACTGCTTCTATTTTCCTTTTTCCAAAGCACAGCTCCAACAGCACTTTAAAATCTCAAAATGTATTATGAAGGGTCCAGTTCACTTCACTTTATAAGAAGCTGTGAACACTGAGCTGACCTAGCTCCGATGGAACTTTCTGCTGGATAAGGGAGCTACTGCAGGTCTAAGTTCAGTTGCAAGCTCTACTTTCAAGTGTACTTAGCCAGGTTATCTTTGTTTACAGTATATGCACCCAGATAAGCACAACTCAGACTGTGAGAAGAAATAAGAATCAATAAGATATTTTACAGAATTTAAATTTCTCTAATTGCACCCTGCAAAGTCAGCATATTGCTTTTGTCAATTGTTTTAAAGAGTTTAAAATTTTCTTTTACCAAGAAAAATCTCTTACCTAGTGACTCCTTTTTAGTATGCAGCATAATTTATTCTTTTTTTTTTAAACCTATGTCCTATTTCAGATATTATTGTAAAATGGGAACATAAGAGCTTTGTTATTAATGTATTCAGGTGGTCTTAAGATAACTCTTAAAAGATCTTCAACACTGAAATGATGAAAAGATACCTGTGAATTTTGTGAAGTACATGAAATAAATATATTAAAAAAAATTATGATGGCCCTCAAGAAATCAGTGTTTGTAAGGTGGACTGGATCAGGAGACAATACATGCATTGAGACCGCTTTCTGGTAAATGCAGAAATAGACATGACCACTGCTCCACTCCACTACAGCAAACCTCAACTACAGCCTATCTGCTGTGAAACTCAGATCATACAATCCCTAGCAATTTCTAGATGTCAGCAGGCAGCAGAACTCTTCAAGTACCTAAACTGACCTAAGTCTTCAGATTCCATGAACCTGACAGAGGGGAGGAAAAAAGACCCAAGGGATTAGAGAAAGGAAATGTTGAGGGCATGGGAGAAATGAAAGCAGGAAAACCCCAAACACCTACCTGTGCAGGGATACAGATAAAATGAAGAATAGAAAAGAAACACAGTTAAGAGAAAAATAATATCCTCTGGCTCACTGAATAATGAAGTTTGAAAGATATATCCTTGCATAAACACCCAAAAGTTCACATACCAAAGAGCAGGAAAATGCAAAATTATAAATGTAGAAGTAGGTCCTAAAATTGATAACATAGACACATACTCAAAGTCAGTCATATTAAACAACCAAGAGATTTTGTTGTAAAACTACACACAAGCTATGTCAAGACTAATACTTTCATTTGCAGATAAATTCAAGTGTTTCAGCATTGAAAAGTAAATCTGCTAGCCAACCATATTTTCTTCCGAATTTTTTTTTTTTGAAAAGCAAACAAGTCATGAAAGAAAGCCTGAGTTCAATTGCTGAAAACAGAAACTGCGTATAAATAGATTAGTTCCTTCTTTTAAAACTCAAAGTACAAGCTTCAGGTATTAAAATTTAAATTCTTAAGAAGAAGGGGGGTTAATTCCTAAGTTTGTTGTAGGATACACAGCCTTCAAGTAACTTCATAGAAGGTTAGGCGTTGGAAGATGATCTTTAAAGATGATCTAGTTCCAGTGGATCCCTTCCACTAGATCAGACTGCTCAAAGCCCCATCCACCCTGGCCTTGAACACATGCAGGGATGGGGCAACCACAGCTTTTCTGGGCAACCTGTTCCAGTGCCTCACCACCCACAAAGCCAAGAATTTCCTCCTGATATCTAATCTAATCTCTTCCAGTTTAAAGCCATTGCTCCTTGTCCAGTCACCACATGCCCTTGGGCAAGGTCCCTCTCCAGAGCTGGATGCAGCACTCCAGGAGCAGAGAAGAGGGGCAGGATCACCTCCCTTGACCTGCTGGCCATGCTGCTGAGGATGCAGCCCAGGATATGTTTGGCTTTCTTTTGGGCCACTTCTTGAGCTTGTCTAGGTCCCTCTGGGTGCCATCCCATCCTTCAGGCACGTTAACTCCCCCACTCAGCTTGGTGTCACCTGCAGGTGTGCTGAGGGTGCACTCGATCCCTCTGTACGTCAGTGATGAAGATGATAAATAACACTGGTCCAATACGGACCCCTCAGGGACACCACTTGTCACTGATGTACACCAGGACTCTGAGCTGCTGACCTCTGGATGCAACCCTTCAACCAATTCCTTATCCTAACAGTCCACCCATCAAATCCATCTCTGTCCAATTTAGAGAGAAGGATGTTGGGGGGATCAAGTCAAAGGCCTTAGAGAAATTCTAACAGATGTTATACACTTCCCTTGTCCACTGATGTAGTCACTCCGTTGCAGAAGGCCACTAGGTTGGTCAGGCAGGAGTTGCCCTTGTTAAAGCCATGCCAGTTGCCTCAAAACACCCCCCTGTCCTCCATGTGCCAAGTTATGTGTGGATTCTTAAACATCATAAATGCAAAATATATCCCATTTATTTATCTGATGTCAGCTAATTAAGCAACTTGGTGTTTAATCTGAACATATAATAGAAGTGTGAAAGTACCACATATTAGTAGCAAGAGTGATGTTAAAAGAGATGCAGAATGACAGTAAAAGTTAAGCAAAACCTACAAAAATTTAGTAACAGTATTCATATAAATTATCTCACATATCAACCGTAATATACCTTAATAAGTTTCCAGACCACAAGTGCTAGTTCTAATTCAGCCATTCATCATTACTATATTAGAAGAAAGCAAAAATAACTTAATAGTAATAAATTAACCATTCACCTTCCTTGGGCTGAGTCATGACAGGTGTTTGCGTCTCCTTTGTGTAGGTAACAATTTCTCGAGGAGGAAAGTCAACTTGTGTAATTTTGGCCATTCCAAGTTTAACAGGTCCACGTCTAAATAAAATTATTTTAAAAATCAGAAAAAAAGCATTTAATTTTATTACTTCACATTTTGCTTAGAATAATACCCAAGTCATTATGTCACAGCATTGCTTAATCAAACTTAAATCCAGTGGAAACTTTGAACAAGTCACATGATTATAACTACTATTTTATCATTATTATTTAATATCAGCAATTATTTATACATCTGTGACAAAAAGGAAGATGTGCACATATAAATATCTGAACATTAGGATATAATTTAAAATTTTTGCTCTTTTTGCTTGACCAGAATACTGCCACATATATGACACATCTGTATTACCAGGGGTACAGATCTACTCACAAGTCATGCTTGTACAGCAAGAGTTCTAGGATTATAAAGCTTGAAAGCCAACTTAGTTATACTGAAGGAAAAAGCACTTCCTAGTCTTTTAACTTTGCTGCCGTTTTTTGTCCACCTCTAAGATACTACCTAGAATGCAGAACTGCCAGGCTGACCTGGAACTCACACTGTCAAATAATTTATCCTTAATACATCAACACTGAAAAACTCTCAGCTTTCTGACTTTAATGAAGGTAGATATAACTATCATCATATAACACATAATATATTCCAAAACCTGCACAATATTAATTCAGGCATTGTAGCCTTCTGTAAAACCTAACTGCAGTATGTACTGTAATAATAGTGCAATGATCCAACAATCTACCTATATCAGATTTAGTTTCTTATTATCCACTCCTCTCCCAAGATAAAAGCAGAAGAGTAACTCCTTTTGAAAGGTTTTAGTGTGCTGAATCATAATTCTTAGCACACAATACAGGTTTTAGTTAGTGCTTATAATGAGCTACAGCTTTTGTAAATATATTTGTAAGAAAATATGGGAGTTGCTCTGTTTTTAAACACAGTCACACTAACCTTTTTATTTTAAATAAATGAAAATAAACTTCTTAAAGTTTATATTTTGTCAAAGAGAGACTCAAAGAAAACAAAACTTGTGTTTATTTTAAAAAAGCATCTAATGTATATTAAATAATATAAAAATTTCCCATTGCAAACAACCCATGCTAAGTCTAGGGACAGCGAATTTCTATTACTTACAAAACAGTTTCTTAACAACAACAACAACTACAAGTCTTAAAGGAAAAAACACTCATACTTATTATCCATAAGCACATGAAAGAGGGAATATAAGAAATCTATGCAATACCCCAGATCGGAATCAGAGTGGAGCTGAAGAACTGATGGATCAGTATCCCAATGCAGCGTCCTGGTACCCCAGGTTGAACAATCATGCAGCATTAGCAAAAAAGGCCAGAGATTAGTGAAGCAAATATACACTATGAAATTCTAGAGTTACAGCAAGCTTATAGTTATTTCATTGTTTACAAGAAACAAGGCAATGCAACATCAGTTAAGGAAAATTCAGCAAACATTCAGTGCAATAACACATGCAGTAAATACAAAAGTTAAGAAGCAAACAGAATTCAGAGCTATTAGCAAAGAATTAAATTATTTTAAAGGTTGAAAATTAAAGGTCTGCAAACAAATGTTGCCTTAATGAAAGGCAAATAAAAGTATTTTAAATACTGATAAGAACCACTAAAAACTTGAAATTCCTTTTAAAATATGTTCAGATTTGTTCAAGTAATAGGAAGACAGATTTGTTAGCATAACGTAAACTTGCCCAGAGCAGTAAGTATGTGGAGGAAACTGTCATATTGGTAAAGGAAATGAGTCAACACATAAGCCTTTTGGTAGTGGGGCAAAAAAAGCATTTCCACTGGGATAAAGAACTGCTAGAGTTTCCAAGATGTGACATTGCAGTAATTGTGGGTTAAGCACTGCCTTGGGCTTGTAAGTGTCATCTGAGTTAGAGCCAACTCCATTTTAAGACACTTAAAATCTCTTATAAATTGTGGGCCTTATATTAATAATATGTTTCAAAGTCACGTGGAACAACAAACAGAATGGATCCATTTCAAGTTGTACTAGAAGAAATAGCAAGGGGGAAATCAATATTCCCGCTACCTTAATTTGTAACCTTCATCCCTTCTTCAGAAATTTTCATGTAGTCTATCTGCTACCAGGCTTAGGCAGAATTTTAGAAACACACTTCTAAGAGATTAGGAGATTAACCTGCATGGTTTTTTCTGACATTCTCATATGTTATCTGCATTTTTAAAATAATGTTTCTGAATAAAAAAAATAAAGAATATGCAATATTTTACTATGATAAGTCAATAAAAGAATTTTATGTTTTCATCTCATACATGGTAATATTCTATTAACTAGGTGCAGAATTCCTAAAGTTAAAGTTGATTTGAAAAGTAGACACGCAGTGCCATAAAAGCTCATAAATATGGGTGTGCCATGCACTACCTTGTTCTAGGGGACAGTGTGCATTAGGACTATTAATTATAATTTAATTAGGAATTACAAATCCACCATCTTCATATATAGCCAGTCAACAGCATCCACAGCAATAGCTTAATACCCAAAACTCCAAAACCCTTTCATATCTTTTGTGCATTAGAGAACACATAATTTTAGCCTAAAGTTAATTACTTTGAGCATGCTTATTCATCAAATCTCTGCTATCTTTCTTGACCAAAGAGTTTTAAGCTTAAGGGTTTAATTTGGTCCCTGAGACTTGAAGCTGGGTATTGCTTATATGTTGTTCAACCATAAGCAAAACCAAACCACCATCCCAACCTTCATGTTGCAAAGAATACCTTAGCTTCAGGTACAGATGCTGCATCACCACAATACCTGTCAAATATTTTTCTCAACTTTTTCAATTGTGTTTGAGAGGAACTTGGGGAAAAGGCTATAACATGAAATGCTCCAACTTCTGCATCTGTTTAATATCTAGCCCTTAATGAGGTAGCTGTCCTGCTTTCAAAGCATTATTTTCATTTTCAAAAGCTGCTTCAGTGGGACCAGGGACAGTCCTTTAAAATAATTTAAGCTAACAAGTAGTACAGGAGATACAGTTAAATATTTCTCAGAGATAGTCTTTTAAAATAAAGGTAACATTCTAAGATAAAATGCACCTATTATGTATGTACCAAAATGATGCAAAATACTGGTCTTGTTTTCCAGTTTGTTTTGCCTTCAGTCAAATGAATTTATCTACAAGCTTCAGTGAACAAATTTATCTACAATTATCAGTGAAACAGTTATCAGTGAAACAATTTATCTACAAGCTTCAGTGAACAAATTTCCTGTTCTTCCATATTTCCAGATTTCTCTGAATTCAGGCACTTTCCTAACAATTCCTATATATCCAAAAATATTTTCTGTTTTTAAACTAATCCTATGAATCATCCACCAGCTTAAAAGCAAACCAGCTGTATTCTTTTTAAGTGTAGGACTTGTACTCTTGACTGAGGGAAAAAAAGAGAAAGAACCAGGATCAAACTAGGAAACAAAACTCTTTACTAATGAAAATAAAGCAAGAGATGGAAGTAACAGCAGGACCACAGTCTGAACACTGTTCTACTACTTACTGAAAGAGTTACTGACAAGATTCAGCATCACCAAGGAGCCTTTATATTATATCTCATATCAGTAAGAGTCACCTATGAAATGCCATGTGTAACACCAAGGGATATCATACAGTCCAACCTTCATGTTCAAAATGTATGAACTTGTACTAATAAACCAGGATATAGACACCCATTTACTGGGGGAAGGGAAGAATCCACTGGTGGGAGAAAAAGCAAGGGGACTCCATAATGCCTTCAATTTAGCTGTATATTCATACCTCCATGCCTTAAAGATCACAATCCTGAGACAGATTCAGTTTTAAAATTTGAAAATGCATGAAGCTTTTGAGACTCAGGATATGGGTTTTCTCAAGGCTTCATAAGAAAATGCATAATGTATGCATACAACACTGCATTACTATGTTTGAGAACACACAATCAGTGCAGTGCATGGATGAGATGGAAATAAATGCAGTACACAACGTGGCATTCCATTCCAGGTATGTGGCCTATGCATACAGTTTCATACTCAATTTAGATTAGGTGTGAATGGAAAGAAAATATTTTCTTTTAAAAAGTTATCATCAAATATGTCTTGCTTTTTTTCTTCTAATGAACATAAACACATATATATTTTAATAAGACAATTTAATAACCAATAAACCACAATTTAAAATAATTAAAATTTGCTTGCCACTCAATTAAGGAACAATTATATTGGTTAATTAACACAACAGGCAAACAAGATCATACCTGAGCACTCTTTAACAAAAAGTCTGGGTTCACATCTACTGTCTGATGTACTCTCTGTTTTAATTTAACTATTTCTACTTAGAAATAGGCACCACGTAACCTTTGTTCAGGTCATTAGTCTCCTGAATATTTTCAGACTAAGATGCATATAGTTATTCATGTATAATCCACATGCATACAAGATGTTACTGCAGTCTTTTTATAAGATGTTTCAAAGCAGTCTAACCTTTGACTCCTTTTCCAAAACAACTACTCATACAACAACAGTAACTGGTAACTGCTGCAGTTACTGTGCTTTAACTAAACTTCATCCACAATGTATACTTACTAAATTTAAAGTACATAAACTTCACTTGCTGAGAATGTCTTACCAATATTAATAGGCAGCTACTGCTCTTATTTGCAGACTGTGCATGGGAAACGGTAGAAATACCCTTTGGAAGTGGTGTTTCCCTGCCTTATCACCCATATATCACCACTTGAAATATTTAACAGAAATATTTATCTGACTCTTCTTTAGAGCAGCATGTCTCAAACCATCATGTTCAAAAAAATGGTCAAAAAATTATGACAAGTACTGGCACTGAAAAAAGATCAAAACAACAGTGGCTGTACTAAGATGGAGTTATGTTTTGACAAAATAAAAGATTGCAAGTGCTGTAGTTGTGCTACACAGATGAAGTAAAATAATAAGAAAAGGAAAAATTCTGAGTAAGGGAAAAATAAAATCAGAAGTAATGCAAAGTTTATAGACAGTACATTTTATAAGATCAACTAAGTATGGGAAAAAGCAAATAGCCTATCATCCATACCCATCCTCCTTTAGAAAAAGCTGGGAAGAGCACAGAAGTTAGACTTTTTGAGTTTGTTATTGTCCTAAGACACACATTTTACTTCAAACTTGCAAGTTTAAACAACTCCACATTAATGCTAGCAACTTCAAATCAGGAAGTATAGTTGCATTTCAAATTTTAAAGTAAAGTATTTCTGCAAAACAGTCACTTTTGACAGATTCAACACTGTAACCTCATATTATTATAATCAAGTAATTAACCTTCAAGTAATTAACCTAATTTCTTCTAAAGCTTAATTATTCAGCACACAAGTATTGAACAAAGGAACATGACACACCTCGATCCAACAGCACCATCCCCGGAGTCCTGGCTCCCAGCCTCACTTGGCGTACTCACGGATTTGGAAGACGGAGAGGTAGGAGGAGGGACTAAATAGTGAAACAGACAGGTATCCGCTGTTACTACTCGCAGAGGTTGCACAGCTTAGGATGTTTGCAAATTAATTAAAAATGAAGTATTAAAAAAAAAGTGATGGCAAACAAAAAAATACATGGATGAAAATGAACAGTAGAAAGAGAGGGGAAAAGACAATGTTAACAATTCATGCTGGATTTACATGCAATTGTTTGGCATTTATGCCTCTGGAGCATACAAAAAGACATGGAGGGGAAGACATTTAAGAGAAAATGAATTGAAAAAAAGTATTTTTAAACTGAACTTTTGGCAAATGATGACACTGATTTTCAAGGGGTACTTTCCACTGACTCATGTTGCTTAAACATAGAAAAGATAGTTGTTAATACAGCTCTGACATTAGACTTTCTTAAAGATTAGGCAATGAATGATTAGACTGGCAATGTTATTTCAAAAGATATAATCACCAAACTGTTGACCAAAAAAGTGGCTGCATCATACAGCATCCTGGTATTTTTGTTCTAGTTTGAATCATATCAACAAAATCTTGTGTATTACAAAGTTTCTAGTATTAGGTCTTGAGAATAACTTTTTTTTACTTGACAGTACCACTGTTTTGAAACTTCCTAAGTGTTGGTTCATTTCCTGCTAGTAGATGAAGACTACACTTACCATTTGAAAAGTAACATGCTTTCTGGAAGTGATATATATAGTGAATGATATCATGCAATCTGATACAAATACAAAGCTACTTTTGTATTTCTTTCAACTTTTCTTTTTAGAAATGGTCATTTTTTAATGAAACTTTGGGTTTAAACACAAGAATCAAGGGGTGTTTTGAAGGTCCTTATATGCTTCATTTTTCAGCAATATGTAAAGCATTCGCTGCTTAGCAACCCTTAAAAAACCCTTTAATCAACTGAACACAAATTATTTAAACTGCTGCCTACTCTGTCAATGGTTAAGCATGGGAGAACTCTGAATTTAGGTCTGCAAGATTTCCGAATTTTTAGGAATCACAAGTATACTGTGAATTCTAAAGAATTTTCTACCTCATCTCAAAAGAGACATGGTTCTGACTGACAAAAATTCTCTCTTAATTTTACCAAACTAACAGTGAATTCTTCAGTTTATTAAAATTTCATTCCTCCTAGGGGAGAGACCTTTTCTATAGGTCTTGAGTTGTATTTAATAAATTCATACATACAGACATTTAGACTTTATACTTATGTAACTGGGGGCATGTAAGAATATATATATTCTTCAACTCGTCCTCGCCAGGTACTGGTTAATCTATAGCAAAGGAGCTGCCCGCAGGCCTTCGCTTTGCCATCTGTGTGCATTTTCAGGACAAGGCGAGGTCGCGGCCCCAGCGCCGCTCGCAGGGCCCAGTGCTGGTGCTGCAGCGCTCTCTTGTGGGGAAAGCGATTCTCGGGAAACCCTGCCCAAAACTGAGGCGAGTCCCACTGGAAGACCAACAGTCTTACGAAAAGACTTGATGGAATTTCACCTACCCCAGAGGATTAAACTATAAAATCTTTATGAAAATAATTCCGGTTCACTAACTTAAGGCTTGTTATATGGTAAGTATGGTAGATATCAAAACATACTAACACTGATATCCCATAAAAGAGCTCTCTCTCTCTCTAGCAGTTAACAGCACAGGAATTGCCTTAGGAATTAACACAATTTTCTAGGAAAGAATCTAATGTCAAGCAACCCCCCCCTTCACTGACAGTGTGAGCACAAGCTACCTCAGCTGCACACCAAGCAGCTCACCCACAAGTTAGCATCAGTTCAGGCGTACAGTCACTGTACTTGCTGGCATCCAGTCAGCAGAAAAGGAGCTTGAGCCTTACACATGCTAACTGCAGGCAGCAAGTAGGACATTTTAACTTCATTAAGGATCCATATCAGACCTGGTCATCTGGAAAGGAGACAGAATGAATTCCCTGTGTATACTGAAGGGTGTGATTAACTGGCAGCTCAGTGGAATTAAACACAACATGCAGGGGTGTTGCCCCACTCTTGTATGTCAGCACCTCTCAGTTTTTCATTAACACCTACTCTAAGCAGATACATTAACTTGCTTTGAGGACTGGCTATTCTGTGGCTGTCAGATTCTCTGCCAGATGTGAAAAAAAACAACCACATACATTCCTAGAAAAATTTCATCAACTGCCTTAGTATCATGCAAGGGAAATGTTCAACTGTTAGTCTAGCAAAGAAAATCTGTAGCAGGTTAGAAATGATTTCTTAAACAGCTGCACACTGGTGCTAACACAACCAAATGGAGTTTCTCAACCATTAAAACAGTTTGAATTACCAAAAATGACTGCTGGGGCCGTTGGAATCTGAGCAGCCATAATGCTGTTCTTTTGAACACTTGAGGATTACACAAAAGCAATTAAGAAAATATAATCCCAGCTATATCTGTAAGAAATTATTACTATTTTATTTACAAACCCAGTTGAATAGAGCCCCAAGAAGCCACACTGATAAGCTTTAAACCCCCTGGATTTCAGAGTTGGAGACAAAAAGCAGAGTCGCATTATCATGTTCCTTGCTTCCATCTTCCATAGGGATGTGCCTAAGTAAAGGCAAAAAGCAAGAGCCAATATGCTAACACATCCAAGAGCTGCAGATACCAATCATCACCCTTGGAAGCTAATTTTTATACTTAGTGTTGCTATTGCTCCATCAAAGTCAGTCGGGTGTTTGAGATAAGAAAAACTAGGGTGTAAAAGATGCGGAAAAGAAACAAGCCAACTCCATACAAAAATATCAGCATTAAAATTTGGCATTGTGGAAAAGAGTAAGGAACAAAATACAGGAGAATAATGAATATGAAAAATAGGAGGGGAAAAGACAATACATACATGATATTTTAACTAATAGACTTCAAATAATCCACTAAGTGTAAATGGTGTTATTTTATAAAATAATGTTATGTAATGTGTACTGAAGCACATCATTTAACATTTATAACAGATCATGAAGGACAAAAGAGTATAAAACCCAGACATGTATAACCCCTGAAAAAGTGGCCAGAGAGTTATTATTTTAGTTATATAAAAACCTCAATCCTAAAAAAAAAAAAACAAAACCACCACCACAAAAAAAAAAAAAAAACACAAAAAAAACCAAAAACACCAAAACCCAACACAAAGCCCCAAAAAAACACTTCACCCAAAATAAAAAGACTAAACAAAAATCTCCCAAACATTTATTTCAAACAAATAGTAACATTCCTACCAACAGGAGACTCAGGTGTCAACCCCATGCTCTGAAGCAATGCTTCTGCTTCTCTTCTCTTCTTTTCAAGATCAGATTCTTCTTGTACTGGAAGAACTTCTTTCTTTTGGTCAGTCTAAAAATTATTTAATAATGAAGTTACAGCCTTTTAGCTTTCATTTTTTTTGAGACCCCACAGGGTTTTGTAATACTGAAACCTATAAAGTATATTAGATATTCAATGTGAGTAATTCTGATGGCTCTTTTTTGTAGATAAAGTAAACAGACAGGAATAACAATGTTCCAAAGCTTTGGTACTGTCTTTAAAGGACATATATAAACATGCAAAAAGTGTCTGTTAGTAATTTGCCAAAATTACTAACTTCATAAGATTAAGATTCTTTGTGTTATCTGCTAGATATTAAAAAAAATACACCCCCACCCTCTTTCATTTAGAAACCCTGCAATCTCTATTGCAAAAGATGCCGAACACTCTGTATCTTTCTACTCTTAATTAGCTGCTTTTTAAAAACATAATTCTGGCAATACACTGCTGCAAGGTCATTAGGACATAATTTGAGCTACTTCTTTCTCCTTTTTGTCTGAATCATGTAGTTGGCAGCTGCCCAGTCTTCAGTCATATGCTGATTTAGAACACCAACTAGATCATAACCAAAACACAGAGAAGTAATGAAAAGTATACAAAACAGGCCAGTAAAAGTTTCTTTTATGAGATACAATTTGCATTCAGGAGAAACAGTAATCTATCACTGATTGTCACATACTTGAGCAGTGAGAAATCCAGAAGACTTTAAACAAACTAAACACAAAAGCACCATACACATCCTGAGTGCTGCTCTGATTTTAAAATTCAGCCTATAGATAGGTCAAAGAGCAGAATAACATAGCACATTGTTTGTACAATGATAATACTGACAGTCAGATAATTCCTCAGAACCGTACTTCAGAGATGAGTTCTTCAGATAACACCTATCACAACTCATTAAGCAGAGCTTTCATGCAATAGATCAGTGATTTGATTAATGATGTCACATGCACAGAGATAGTTCTAGAAATCTGAACTTTATGCTACTGTAAGATACTAATTTAATTTTTTTTTAATCCAGCTTATCATACAGACAGTTGAAAAGAAAACAGTAGGTGTTTATATTAGAAAAAAATGAAAGGGCTACATTTATATTAGCACCAACCATTAAACTGACACTCCCTGAACAGGACACAGAAAATGATTGATAGATTATGTGAACCTACTCTTAAATTTTGGGCAAGTTACATATGCAAATCAAAGTGAAAATTATTTCTTACTTCTTTCTTCTTTCTTTCTTCCTCCTTTCTCTTCTTCTCCTCTCGGATTTGAGCTAATCGTTGCTTCTTGCGCTCCAACTCCGCCTTCAGCTCACTTTTGTCAGACATGGCTGAAACACTGATCAATAGAAATCATGTCACTGTTTGGCTTTTGTTTTGTTTGGGTGGTTTTTTTGGTTTGCTTTTTTTTTTTTTAAGATAGCAGCTTTTCTTTCCAGAAGCTCTCTGCAAAGAAATTACCCCAGCTTACCAAAACCAGCTCATCAGAAGCCTGAGTCAACAATAATTGAAAAAACCCACATTCCTGTTTCTATTTTTCTTTCACTTAATACATTCTCAACACTAAAGTGATTGATTTAAAACAAACAGATAAAACCATTATATGATGACAGCATCCATTTCTAAGGTAGGTCTGATGCTCTTTGAAGGCACTACTTTGAAAGAAACCTTAGGCACTGAAGGTGTGAGTATTTGGTCTTGCCATAAGATTTTTGCACCTACAAAACCACCTGCAAGACTGAAAACAGCAAGAAAAACAGCAAGACAATATTTCTCTTTCATTTTCTACTTCAACAGCTAAATATTGGCATGCTATAACTTAACAGTATGTAAGCTATATATCCTTCTACAGACCATTATATGATTCAAAGTAAAGATTTATTAAAACATTTAGTAGGATTACTATAAATGATACAGCAATATAAGGACAAGTCAAAGAAAACTGTAAAACTCGTGCATTATATTTTTTTCAAAACTTACACTGCTAATAAATTGGTGTATCATTTAAAGACAAATATGCTATAAAAAGTTTTGCTATGTAACTAACTCAAATACAAACAAGACAGTCAACAACAAAAAGTCGAAACCCTCTAAGTTTAGAACTTCACAAAGATTTAGAACACAGGTAAGAAAAACTGAGTGAAAGGGCTAGGTGAAGAACTTAATTTTACTGTTTTTAAGCAAAATCAAGTCAGCAAAGAAAATGGACAGGTGGTCCTACAACAAATGAGACAACTATAAATGCTTTTACAGTAAGTTTGACAATAAAGATACAAGATTAAGCGTTAGTAATGTGACTATGTGCTAATTCAAAATAAAGAATACTTGCAAGTGTTTGTATAGCACAGCTAAGCACAGAAAGGGATGCAAAATATTGCAAGCCTCATACGTCTAACTCCACTTCTTAGTGATACGTACACCTGAGTCAATGTGTGTATTCCTTCATGTCGTCTGTTAGCACTAAGTGCTAATAAATAAATAACCTAAAGTCGGCATTTTCGAATGGCATTCCCGTGTCCCTTTAAAACAGCACTAGGAAAGCGCGTTGTCACACCATGGATCGCCGCCCATCCAGTGCCGGCCCGGGGAGGCGAAGCGGCACAAACCGAGCGAACCCGAGGAGAGGAGAGCCCACCCCATCCCGCCTGGAGATGACCGCGGTACGAACCTGGTGCCGCCAGAACCAAAGTCCCCACCCAAATCCCACAGGGGCCGTCCCGGGGAGAGCGCCCGGCAGCCCGGACCGGGTCGCAGCACGCCCCGCGGCCCGGGAGAAGGCAGCACTCCCAGCCGCTCCCCTCAGCGAGCCCCGGCGCGGGCCGCCCCCGGCCCCACCCGGCTGCCACAGCCCTAGCTGCACAGGGCGAGGCCGAAGGAAGGCGCGTTCCCACCGGGCGGCAGCAGCGCTGGGCGCGGCTCGGTCCCCTGCGCACCTGTCCGCGGCTCCTCCCGCGGCTCCTGCCCTGCGCCCGCCGCCCTCGGCCCCGCGCCCCTTCCGCCGCCGCACAAAGGCGCCGACAGCTGGCAGGCGGCTGCCGACGGCAGACGCCGAGGGTCAAACCAGCTGCGAAGGCGGAATGCGGAATGCGCGAAAATCTACGGGAGCTGCGGAAGGACACTCACATCTGTGCAGTAAAACACCCAATGCCCCACTTGTCCGCACCGTCAGGGCCGGCAATCGGAAAGGAATTAACACGGTGAACGAGCGCGAAGCGACGCGGGAACGGGGCGGTTTCCGAGACCCAGCGCCACACCCCTCCCGCTGGGCGCTGGCTGGCGAAGCCGCTTGGAGAACAACGACACCCAGCATGCAGCGCGCACCGCTGGATGGACTTCGTCGCCGACGTTCCCCGGGCGTGGGCGCGGCGCTGCCGCGCGTTGCATGATGGGAGCCGTAGTCTTCCAGGGTGGGGACACGCCAGCTGCCCACGCTTGGCGCCCGCAGGGCGCGGGGAGCGAGCGCCACCGCCTGCCGCTGAGTGCTTGGGCGCATGCGCGCCGTACCCCGATTCACTCATGGCGGGGGCGCGTGGCGAGCTTCTCTCACGGGCGCCTCGGCAGCGGCCCCGGGCAGGGCAGAGCGGGCCGAGGCGGGATCCCTGTGCGGGATCCCTGTGCGGGACAGCGCCTTCGCCTCTGCTTTGGCTTCCGGACAGTGAGGGACGAGTCACGTTAGGCCTCTCCCGCAGCCGAGCGTGGAAAGCCGTCGTGTCAGTGCGGACGCTGATGGAACTGAATGGTTTTAGCCGCGGACCCACGTGCGGCCGGTAGCCATAATCCCTCCAGTGACCTGGGGATAACGAGTATAAAAGCCTGATTCGGTGTGAGCGTCAGGCCGGTGACAAAATGGCCATCGTAGACGGTGCTCTGTGCGTGTCAGCCGGTGGCGTTGGGCTGCCCTGGCGAAATGGTGGTTCCCATCATGGGCGTCGTGCAGGAGTGAACTTACACAGCTCATTTTGATACAGCTCCAAACTGGTAGCAAATTACTTTGCTGTTTCCCACTCGTCCTAAATAAATAAGTGTATTGTCATTTGTATCCTGTGGAAACCTATATCAAAATCCTGTGACTGCTGGGCTGGTGCTACTGACTTCTGTCTCAGTGAAGTGCAGGGTCCCCCAGCCTGCTGATCTGCCAGAGCTGTGCTTACCGAAGCAGGATTATAGGGAAGATTGTTGTAGTTCAAGTGGAGCATGTGTTCACAACACCGTATGAAATGAAGCTTTTGGAGGCAATAACTCCAGAGCAGGTTAATTTTTCTGCTATTACAGAATTGGAATAATTTATTTGCAATGACTGGATCTACAAATAGTTATGCCTGGTGAGTGTATTTTTTAAACTTGTCCTGACAAACACTGGAAAATGGCTTCATTTGCAGTCTGGCTCTGTAGCAGTCCTGTTAGGTATAATAAACTGAACAGGTTGGTTGGTACTTTGCTGGGATAGCTGCTAGGAAAACTTGAATTGCTGCAGGAATCAGTGTTGATTCTTTACTCCACTGTAGCGTTCCATGTGAGTCAGGGTTTATACTGTACCTCAAAAAGTTTAGAAAAACCCTCTGTTGTTTAGATGGCTTCTGATAATTTAATAACCTTCATACGTTTTGTAGGAGTTTCTCCCCTCTTTCCTGTTCCTGCTAGATGGACATGTTTCTTTTCTGTCGTGTCAAAATAAGGTGATGAGGAATGATGGGTCCTTTCTGACATGAGAACCCTTTTGCAGTCTGGTAACCTTTAGCACAAAATACACACTAGTGAATGGTCCAGCACTTGAGAGTGATTCCCTGCCAAGCACTATAGAAAGTAGGTTTACAGGCTGAAAAATTCCAAGTTCTCCTTCCTCAGTGTGGTCTGATATGGTACGCTCTTTTTCTTTTCTATTACGTGGTTAAGACAGGAGATTATGAGAGCTTCTTAATGGATACTGTACCTCACCAAAACCTGCACTAGTTCAAGTGGTTTTATGAGAGAGTATGAGAACTGCCAGGAGATCAGCCCAGAGGAACTATTTCCAGATGTATTGTATGCTAGGCTATATTCTGCCCTCAGTTTGTGCACCTGTCTCCCACTGACCTTTATGGAAGTTTGTGTACTCATCAAAAGAGGAGAATCCATTTGAATATTTGTTAAGAAGATAACAGATTCCTTTTGTATGGATTACGTTAGCATTACTAGCCAAAAAGATCAGAGGGGGGATAAGGAGACAGAAAGTGTGCACTTTTTTTTCTATTGTAACTGTTAGCTCTAACAGTTAAATTTTAGCATTTTCACATTGTCGTGAGCTTAGCTGAGTCACTGACTCACAGCATCAGTCAGATCTATTCAATTAAGATTGGAGCCATGGAGTCATTTTACTGAAAATGGAAATAGAATTTGTTTCTTTTCTGCTTTTTCATAAGAAACTTGCCAGCGTATTGGAAGAAACTCTGAAAAATTACACGCGTTCAGAGTGCAGCTAAACTATGAAGCAAAGACATAAGCATCAATTTTCCATATGAAATTTTTCTCACTCTATCTCCTACTTCTTAGCTTAAATCTTTACTTTTAACATAAGTTGCAAGGCAGTAGATAGTTGAAAATGCATTTATTACTAGCAGAAGCCAAGCTCCATATTTACAAAGCACTTGAGCAGAAAGGACATGGCAAGATTTGACTCCATGGAAAGATGAACACTAACATCTGTCAAGACCTGTGGTGATGACACCTATGGTTAAAAGCATTTATTGAAGAAAAATATGGATTTCTTGACTCTCAAAACCGTGTGTCATGGGAAACATAGACTCTTAGGTCTATACAAGTTCACACACACACACATATATATACATATATTCTTCTGGAACAAATCTACACATATAATTTGGTAGTTTTTGTTCTGTGTTACATAAACAAGGCATGGTGTAATCTGTTTAATTTTTTATAGCAATATGACAAGAAATAAACAGCATTATTTCTGTTACTATTGTGTATACCTCTAATGCTAGCAAGCTGCAACACATTTACAGACATGTTTGTAGGAGCAAAATGTATTTGTGGTTGGTTTTGAAGTCAGTAGAAGTGTGTGATATTCAAGCAATACTGTCATTAATCACAAAAATAACTTTAATTTCACTTTAGTTATAGAGAATTCTCACTATTAGTTATACTAAAGATGGCTGCAATTCAGGATTGATGTAAAACATCTACTCTATATGCTTAATTCATAGTATACGTCCACAGACAGGTACTGATCACTGTTGTGATATATTTATGACAACAATTAAGAGTCCAAGAGGATGTAAAAAATTCAGATCCATGAGATTTTGTAATTTTCTGGGTTTAATTTTTATATTTAGTAATAAATCTAGCATTTTGTAGCATTTCTTTCTCTGAGCCAAAAAAGCTTGTCGCTAGCATATAAAAAAATTCATCTTAAAAGGAACATTTCTCCAGCTCTTGTCCTTGCTCTGGAATTGTGGGGTCAAGTGACTTAAGTCTTGTCTTTTTCACCTTGATATCACAGGAGGGAAAGCAGTGTTTTGCCCTGGGTAGTTTGTGTCACTGGTTACCAGGTTACAAACATATCTTTATTTTCTCTTAGTCTTAGTTGCTTAATGTGTCAAATTAAGTGTCCTGATTTCAATAGCGATATTCCTAGCAATAGCAACTGAATCATACCTATGTTGTTTCTGAGCTTTTCTTCCTGCCACATTTCAGAAGCTGACAGAGTTATCCTTGTGACACAAGTGTGAAGTAAAAGTGACAAATACTATACAGAGTTTTAGAGGAGTTAACTCAAGATCAGTCACAGATACTCAATTGGTGGTTAAAAATTGCCCTTCCTTCTCTTAGTCCCATGATTAATTCAAAAGAAACAAGTTTTCTTAAATATCAAACAGTATTTAGAAGTAAGCATTTTAAGTGAAGGCAAGCTCTAAATTTGTGAAGTTAAAACATGACCTCAATAGGGTGGAAATTTTTATGGGCCGTTGTTTGAACTCCTGATATGAACTAAAGCAAATTTCATCTTTATTTCCATGGGGAAGGCAAACTACTTTTCATAGGAAAGGATCAAAAGCATCAGAGTGGATATGCTATGTTAATAATAGGAGGTGGACAGTGAGGGTAGAAGAACTGATGGGACACTTACGGTTCAAAGGATTCAGCACTTTTCATTTATGCTGGAAAAATGTAAATTATGTCACCCTCGCCTCCTACTGCAAAGTTATCAGACAGACAATCACTAAGTGATACCACTGACATTAAAATGGCTGGAATGTTATTTACTTCTATTTATTTCTTTTGGAAATCTTACTATATCTTACTGCAAATGAAACAAAAATCCACATATAATGGTGTAAGAAGCAAAGGTTTGTCTGTAGTTTCAATGCTGGATTATTGTTCTATCTAAAAGCTAATTGAAATCCAAGATGTTTGTATCAAAGCTGTAATGAGACACTGACAAATACCTTTCTGCCTCAGTGGAAATGTAATCTTTCTATTGAACATTTTGTCCTGGTAAATTCCATCTGCAATAGGCACAGGCATTTTGCATTTGAATCAAGAAGGTCACTCCTTTGGATCAGATGATATAGTGTACACTCCACTTGCCTTTAGATGAAATTGATCCTTTACTGCATTGAACATAAGACTGTGCATTTTTTACACCTAATTATCTTATTGTTTCATCTGAACGAATTTGGAATGCTAACACTACCACCCCTTTTTGATCTTTGCACATATCAGTGAGACAATTCTTTGCACATATCTGAAAAGTCTTATTTCTTAGACAGGAATACTTTAAAAATATTCACTTGCGTTTCTTTGCTGAATAAACCAGAATAAAATGAGTGTTTCATTATTGATAGAATTTAATATTTCATAACATTTCCCTCACTTTTGCAGCAGTAACACAATAGTTCTATATATAATTACTGTTTGAGTAATTTTCTTAGTACCTAGTAACTAAACTACATATTCAACACTTTGGTTGTTTTATTCATAAATAATGCCATTGCCATGACAGTGAAGAGTCATAGCATAAAACTGAATGGCAGTTGCACTGTGTTCATTCTTCAGTGTTAAAACTTTCAATACCTTTGGAAATATGACTTCTTTTGGTTTTTTAATACAAAGTAAATTGTACTGAGTGTATATACAAAAGTGTGTAGATTATTTTTACAAAAACAAAGGGAAGAAATCTAGCTATGGAGAGGCTACTGTGCAATGCATAAATAGCAGCTAGATGTCTGCAGGTTTGAACCTGTTCTTAATTAAATCAATGGAAATTTCACTGCTGACTGCAGTAAATGCTGCATCAAGACCCCCAAAAATCAATTAAATGCGTTCTTAATAGGCTTTCACGCCTTTAAAAATCTTTCTCTAAATTACAGATGGAAACCAATCAATTAGGCCTTAGAGTTCATTTCATTAAAATAAATCCCACAATATTGTGCAAAATTAAATATAATGCTTAGATTTACTGGCTTTTATTTGTCCAGAAAGATTAAGCAATATCTGTGATTGTCAAACCACCTTGTTTTATTTGCTAGAACGTGTAGGACTCGACAGAATGCTGATGTGACTCTGTGTGTTTTGAATTGTTTCTGCACTGCAAAGAGCAGTGCTGGTACGAGGAAGTTGAGCAATGAGAAATTGCTCTGTCAGGACATGGACTAAAATTAATTTAAAATAGACTTTTTATGTGATATTGTAGCAATTGGAAATTCTGATTTAGTGTCTGCTAAGAAAATGTTGAAAATGCTTTTAGAAATTTCTTAACCAACCAAAGTTCAGTAATAGTGGATGCCAAAAATATAATTATTAAGGAAGATTAAAGAGTATTTAGTGTAAAAAGACTGTGGCTTGTTCTGATTTGTGTTAATTTTAAATCTTTCATTGTTCACAGGAGATCCAGTGATGGCTGAAGAGTACATGACACAAGCTGGCAGGTGGTGCAGCAAAAGATTTGCATAAAGCTAATTTCTCCATTTCTGCCATCTTCATCTGCTGTCATTCAGGTGCCATAACCTGTTTCCTTAAACTGCATTATTGTGAAGTGTACATTTATCTGTATCACCATGAGGTCATAACATGTGTGCTTCACTGTGCTCTATTTAACTAGAACGTACTCTTTTGAAATCTTAGGTAGTTATACTGCTTTTATAGGTTTAAAATTACAGCACTAACATCTATTTTGTGTTTTGTAATTTGTAATTAAGCTGTATTTTACCTAGATATGAGACAGCATATTTATTATTACAATTTTTATATAAACGAAAATTATGTACTATAGGTAGCATAGCAATACTTCATATAGTATGCATGTTACCTTATGCATAGTTCTTATAGTAAGGATATTGAGGTTCTAATTCATTTTATTTAATAAATTCAGATACTGAGTCAAGACAAAAGATGCTCTAAATACCTTAAAGCTGTTACAAAACCAAAGAGAAGATAAACGTCAGAAGGAATTCAAAACAGAAAAAAAATTTAAAGTGGTGTTTGAGGAGTATTATAATTAGGAGGGAAAATATTTTAAAAATAATAAAAGTAAGGAACTACTGCATTTGATAAGTATTTAATGAAACAAACTGTATCTGTATATAGTTGAAAGTCTGATCCTCAGAAACTACTGAGTGGTTCTCTTCAAACTAAAAATGGAAAAAAATGTGACAGCCTGAGAGCAAGCATGATAAGTATTGGTCTAGAGATAATTGCTTTGAAAAGTTATTTTAAGCTAATGAGAAGTTCATAAAAGAAAAGTGCCAACCAATTTCAACCAAGTAAGTGTAATGATATCAGCTAATGCAGAAACACATTCTGGGAAGAAAAAATAAGCATTGCAAAGCCTGGAATGGCCAGTATGGAATACAGAAATCTGTCCAAGTGAGTAAGCATCAAATGAAGGATTATCCCTACTTGTGGAGAATCCATTCCAGCAAGTAATTGAACCATGGACTACTGCATCTCAAATCTGTAGGACTCCCCAGAGAGCTAAAAGGGACTCTGCAGATTCTGTCATCAGTATGCCAAAGATCTCTGCTCTGTACTGTAGTGCTTAAAAGTAAGTGCTCCCCAGATTTCCATTTTTAAAGGACTTATTTCAGAATACTGATCAAACCTTGGTGTTCTGAGTTTTTTAAAGGTACGGTGAGGTTCTCTTTGTATTGTTTTGCATGTGAATGCAAGAAAGAAATTCTGATTAAGGTTCTAAAATTAGACCAAGAATGTTGTTATGTTCTGAAATAGCTTGAAAGGTAAGCAGAATGCTACCAAGTGTGCAGGCTAACCACAGAAAAAGAGAGAGGATAAGCATTTAAAGAGAAATATTTTGTTCTGTACTTAGCTTGGAGTGAAAAGAGCAAATAACAGAAAGACAGATAGGTGTGCAAAACTAGGTGGCAGGACACTGGGGAAGTGTGCAGGATGAAGCTTCTGAGACTGCTGAATAAAGATGTTAGGTACAAATTAGAACTAGTTTTGTACTGAAGGGTCTGCCAAAACCATGATGCTAGAATATATTGATGCAGGAACATCCTACAGATATTGCATATATCTCAAACAACTTCTAGAACGTTGTGTTAGACCACACTACTGTCTTTTACTAGGATGCCTGTTATGTTTGGAAAAGGGTTGCATATGAGATTCTGTCTCTGAACTTGAGAGGTAATGTGATCTATAGAATCAATACTACAAAAGACTTCACATTTTACTGGATTTTTTTAACTTTGTGTTTTGTATTTTTCCTGCCACACATTCAGATGGAAGGCTTACTACAGTGTGTTAGAGTTCTCATACCATCAGGAAACCTGTGACACATATCTAAATTTATTTTAGAAACTCAGTTCTCTCTTAAACACTGTTCACTGATTCATTCTGCAAGCCTTCTTAACTTGATTTTGATTTGATCCTTTCTACAGCTGCATAAAGATAGTGGGTTAGGGTTTATCATACACAAAACTATGTAGAGAGTCAAGAGATTTTAGCAGAATCTGCCAGCAACCAGAACTGTGCAGCCAAGTCCAGTTAAGATATGGTTAAATACTTTTTGCCAACCTTGAATAAAAAACACTGTTGTAAAACTGACAACAGCTAAGAAACATAAGATATTTCTTGTTCCCTCCTCATGTAAGAGAAATTAAAGTCAAATGTGACATAGCAGGAGATAGTAAAAAAAATGTGGAGTCTTTAAAACAAGGAAACTCTATGTCAACACTCCACTCTAAAAGCAGGGGAGCAAAATGTAAAACCCCAAACCAAGTCTCAATTTGCCATGATTTGCAAAGAAAATAAATTATTCTCAAAGGTAGATAAATGATAATGAGTGTACCATAGCCCTCATGGTAATATTATAGTTATGAATCAGTTTATTAGGTTTATCTTCAAATTAATTCTGTATTCAGGGGAGTCTCAGGAGTTCACTAAGACTTTGGGTGCTCAGATAAATTTATAAACTCCAGGAAGCTTGTCCATATACCCCAAATTTGAGGCTTTACTAAAATTTATATTCAAGAGACACTGATATTAGAGGTAATCTTTAGCAAATGTAAAAATACTGAGCAATTATTATCAGTGGCCCTAAGATGACATTTTATTTCAAGAAATGCCATTTGTGGATTTGCAGATGATAACTGAGTATCCCAAATATGCTATTTTCTAGCAGCAAAGGCAACACTGCAACAGGCATGACTTAATTTATAGGATCAGTTATTGTTAATAATTGAATTTCATGAGATAATCATAAATTTATAATCAAAAAAATACAAGACCATAAAATCAGTTGTAGTTAGAAAATCTGATTTAAATGTCAGAATAAACTGTTGTTTATGTAACTAACTGAAGGAAAGGGGAACAAAATTAATTCTTACCTATTTTTCTATTAAATACATCTAGTTCAGGATATTTACCTTAGTAATATGATACTATCTTCCAGTTATTGAATTTAAACTTTTGGACCAAGTAGATAATATTTGTTTTTCATTCAATTATGGTATTAAATTTTATTTATTAGGTGTATATTATTTAATTAGAAAATTACTGAAATGAATTAAATTACCTGTTAATAATTACATTTGAAAACCTATACCCTCTCAGTGCCAAAATCCTTCTAACTGCCTTCCACCCTCAGTATTTATTGTGTGCTTACCATGGAGTCTTGCCTTGCTTGGGAAGTTCCCTGCATTTTGATGCAAACTTTTTCCAGTATTTCAAAAAATTGCATTTTCCGTGGGCCCTGTGGGTTAACAGAAGACAACTGTCTGCCAACTGGATGTAAATCACTAGTCTGCCTTATAAGCAAAAATCTTTACCCATTTAAATGTCTAGAGAAGGTAATTAAAAACTGTAGAATGTGCAAAGGACTATACAGACAATGAATTGCTAAAATAATTGTAATGATGCACAGTTCTACAATCACCCTTTACTCTCTGCTGAAGGACACTGTGTAGAAGGCAAATTTCTGCCTGACAGATTCTGATGAGAGTTTGTGTTAATTACACTTACATTACAAGGGGCACTGTGTCACTTCTATATAAAAACAGTGCATTGCTTCCACTATAGTTGGACATTTGCATGAAACCACAAATAGTTTCCTTGCTTATCTGTGTTCCTGGCTTGAGACCAGTAGCTTTCTTGCCTTTTATTAGTGGCAGCATAATCTAAAATAGAGGATGAATAAAATAATTGACCAAGAATATAGCTTCAGATATTATTGTCTATGTGCCCCACTCTGTCTTTCCCTTTTCTGCCTCTCCCTAGGGGAAAAGCAGTTATCTTCCTTATGCTAAATCCAGTTCCTATCCACAGCAATCATAAATCTTGGCATCAATCTCACAGCAGAATAAAAAGTCAGATCAGCGGGAAGCTTCCATATAAGAGCAACAGGCAGCTCCAGGAGGAGGAAAAAAAAAAAAAAAAAAAACTACAAGAAAAAAATCTTTTCAAACTCTTCCATTTATTTTCTTTCAAAAATAAAAGGTTCTACTCATTAGAAACCCTCAGGTTTTCTCGTATTTTTAAAGATAATATGCCTTCAAAGAATGACAACTCATTATTCAGCCAGCCTTTCAAAGCCCTTTATTTCAAAGCTTCTTTCTGAATAAACAAATCTATAAAAAGAACAAATTGAAGTTTCTGCTTTTCCTAGTGTTTTACATAAAGGCTACACAAGCTGTCTTCTCTCAAAATGAGTCAGATCTGAAATTACAAAGTAACCAAAAATTGTTGGATGTAGCTGGTGGAATTAATTTTATGTATTTTATCTACAGACTTTTATCTAAAGCCACAAAAATATTTTTAATTGAAAATTCAAAATTTTAGATCAAAACCCCAAGGTATTTTTTATTACTGTTATTATTTGCTTAGGGATGTTTAAAATGTTTAGAGATAGGCAAAGGAACACTAAGTATAATAAAAATAACTATCATAACCATTGCAACAATGTAGTAAAACTGAAAGTCGGGTTTGCTATATAATTTGAATTTGTACTTACTGGGCTGATGTACAAAGTGTCTTTGTAACCATTTATTACATTCCACAAGAGTTTACTTCAGAGTGAATTAGTCCTTTAAGGCATTAGGAGGGACTGTCCTACTCAGACTAAAGTGAGCTACCCTCTCCGGGATGAGAAATTGAAAATTGATTAGGTTTTAAACCAGAGAAAATATACTGAGAAATATAAAAATTTTGTTGCTAGATCAGAGATTCAGGGAATACAAAGATAGGAGTAAAATGTCCACAGAAGAACTGGAAAAAAAAGTTTGGAATAAGAAGGAAATGTTAAATAGTGAATGGAGCACATGTACTTCAGTGGCTTGGAAAGCATAATATTAGAAAGTGCAAAATAATACAATTTGTAGGAAAATGTGCAGAAATGTCTGAACTTTCACAGGATTGTAGTCACCTCTTCACTTAGTAAGACCAAGGCATTGCTGTGATGAGCTCAAACCACATGTAGATTCCTTGATAGAGTTTCCTATAGTTAGTGTCTGAATTACAATTGAAAATAAAAAAAGAGGTTCAAACAGAGTACACAAGACTCCATGATGGCTGACGTAGGCTTACAAAGGAAGAAATCAAAAGAAGCACTCTGTGTGTGATTCTGTGCCAGAATATTTGACTTCATATTAAAAGCAGGTACAAATGGAGTACAAGTGCAGTCAGAGACTGGAGTAACAGGGAACTCTCCTGTCCCTGAAGTCAGCTAAAAACTCTGGAAGCAATTCTTACTTAAAGATACCTTTTTTCAAAGTGAAGTAACTCTGTGGAGGAGTTATGAACGGCTGTTGTATGTGGGAATTGCTGACTGCCTGTATTGCCTGTGAATTTCCTTTCATTTATTTGAGGAGGAGAGCAGTGCTTAGGTCCATATGCAAACTCGTTTACTCATTAGTGCTTGTGGTTATACAGTTGCAGTCTCATGGATAGGCAAATTCTTCCTAGGCTTTTGCAGCGCCATCATCAGGTTTCTGCTGCTTGGTAGCAGAGAAGAGTTCATCCAAATCCATGTATAACAAACAGCGCCTTCTTTTCAGAGCTGCAGACTTTTTTTCCAGTCACTAGCTGCATAATTGTCAGTACAGACCAAAGAGCTAGGAAACCTTCTACTGCAGCATTTTGAGATCTGCTGTAGTTGTGTTTCGCTAGGCTCTTGCAACTTCTGCTTACAGTATGCAATAAAGTGAGGACAAGATTTATCTCTTAATTTCACATTGCTACAGATTTAAAAAAAAAAGCATCATTTTCTACATGGAAATGGATGTTTCGTGCTGCTACTCATGTTAGGTATGGAGACCTGTGAAATGATGGTATCATTCAGTATAATTGGAAATGCAGAAGAAAAAGGTGTTTTATTGTTGTTGAGCAAACATTGTTCACTCCATGCACCTTGTCCATTATTTGTTGATTATAACTAAAATGTTAAGGCTTTTTAAGCAAAGTATTTCCATAAAATAATATGAATAGAAGAAATAGTTATAAATGGGGAAGCCACTGTCTGTCTACAGCAAGTACTTCATGAAGACTGATCTACCCAGTTCACAATACAGGCTGAACATGCGAGAAGATTCCTGGCAGGGTGCAATGAGGAATGGCTGGCAGCAGGGCGGGCAAGAATTGCAGGAAATGGCAAGCAGGTTTGCTGCTGAAGCAGGCTGACAGTTATGCTGGAAAGTCAATCCACAGGTCATAACCCGACCTACTGAGTGTAAGAGTCCTGTGGTCACTAGGCAGGTGCAGGGTGATGGGACCAGGCAGAAATCAGGCCAGGAAGTCAGGTCCAAGGGGATGCAGGCAAGCACTGGAACACCCAGGTGGAGCGGGATTAAAGGCCCTGGACTCATGAGCAGGAGTGTGGGGGTTGAGGCTCCCAGATGAGGTTGGTAAGGGCCATTAAGACTTATTATTAATATCTTCAGGGTCATTACTGCCCATTGGCAGTCTTGTGTTAGAAACAGACGAAAATGATTACAGAGGCTGTGCCTTACGGAACTTTTGTTCAAATTCCTCATTACAAATGCAGTAATCACAGCAATGAATAGTCATGTAGATTTTCTTGTAAACAGTCATGTAAATTTTTAATCTCTTTCTCTACATCTGATCAGAAATAGGAGCCAGACAATATTTGTGCTCCCATTGCCACAGTGATGTATGAGCTATTCCTTAACTGCAACAGCAATTCCTGTTTTTAACAAAAAGATCAAGCATTCAAGCTGAATTGCTAGGGTATTTTAAACTAGTATTTCTTTTAGATCCAGTAGTCATAACAATAATGAGAACAATGTCCTGGAGAATCAGAATTACATGAATTTTGACCTAAACATGAATAGCAAGCATTGTGAAAAACCACGGTGCCTTGTCTACATCAGTACTAGTTAGCCATAGGAGACACAATAACTTCCAGTGTAGACTGACAGAATGGGTAAGCAAGTAAGATCAAGCAATAGCACTAGCATACCATGTAAAAAAATAGCTTTCAGTAGTACTGAAACTAGTCTGTTCAGTGGAATAGATCAGAAAACATCAGAAAACATCATCAGAAAACAAGCCAGTATCCACAAAGGATTAAATTACAAACAGAAGCTGTTAGCATGTATCTGATGGCAGAATGTACTTTTTTGTTATTTGAAATTGACACTCATGTTTACTTTTTCCGGATCTTTTTTTTTTTTTTTTTTTTTTTTTTTTTTTTTTTTTTTTTTTTTTTTTACTGCAAGGTTTCTTATTCTTGCTATTTTCATATCTTGTATACGAGCTTATCCCTAAACTTTCATGCTTTTCTGATCTCGTAGTTGTGTCTTTTAACTAAGCTTGTATTTCCACAAAAGTTACAAACAGAAGTTTAAGAGCTCTGAGGTGGAGCACAATTAAGATGAAGAAATGGGATGAAGAAATACTGTATTCTGAGTGGGCCCTTTAAAAGAAAAGAGAAGTGAATATATAAATTCTGACATGACTGTGTGTTTTTTGACTACTAACCTTGTGCTTTTGTTTTGAGGCAGACTCATCATACTGTATCAGCTAAAAGTAAGGCTGGTCTTGCATCTGCCAAAGGCCGTTTTGGTAGTGCTTGCCACCTAGTGGATTGCAGCTTGTATACACATATGAGCAGGATCATCTGCCACAAAAATAGACCATCACACTATTAATCCCACTAATATTTGATTATATCCAGCAGAATTTGAGTACTACTCAATGGATTTTTTTATTTTGTGGGAATGAAAAGCTTGTGAAAATTGATCTACAAATTGCAAACATTTTCAAAACTTTTATCTGACAGCTGTATTTGCAACTATGACATGACTTGGTGACCAGCAAAATATGGAATTTGAGAGCCAATGAGTAGTCAGTGTAAGTAGTCATGGACTCAGCTGTAAACTCAAGCCCCATGCTAACATATGTTGGCTGAGGCTCTATGATGAGTACATTTGGTGAACATAACTGAGCTTGTTGAAGTTTATACCCATTGTTGAAGTTTATACCCAAGCATTGTTTCTGCTTCTTCTGTAAGAGTTTGCTGGGGCCCTGTAATTTTTTTAGATTTCTGGTTTGTATATAAATATAAAACTGTATTTTCTCAACATTACCTCTTCTCTTCTCTTAGCTGAATTGTCTGGAATAGTTGTCATCTACTTAAATTTCTACCTGATTAATAGTTTACCCCTCATTACTGCCCACTAGTCTTACATAGATGACAAGTGTTGCTCATACCATAACACAATGAAGTATCTGTATTGGAAGTTACAAGGGTTCCATCCACTACTTAAAAAAAATATTTTTCCACACAAATGTAGTCCTCCTGCCAAAATTTGATTCCCCTCTTTCAATTTTAAATACAATTGAGCTTTTACTGAATTTTTAAATAATCACCATGTTTTAAAAACATGGACTGTTTTACCAGAATTTTCCCCAACACATCCAGCTTAGAGGCAACAGTTTAGGGAAGTCTTCAGCAACAGGGAATTGTAAGGCTTGAATGCAACAGGTTTTCTGCTACGTTGATGTTTGTAATAGTATTTTTTATTATTCCATGATGATGAAAATGTTGGAAAATTTTAGCCAACAGCTATATGGCATTCACAAATAATTTATGCTCTACACTTCCAGCACTTCCAGGAGAATTTCCAATTAAACTTATTGAACTCAAGAATACCTTAATTCTTAGTTGTTACCAGTATGTTCATATAGGTGATTTTACTTTTATAGCATTTTATGATCATTAACCTATTTATGAGTGACTTGATATGCAGATGTTGAATTGGGTAAGATTCCATAGAGTCTGTGCTTAGTCTGGCTGTTACTTATCTGAGGGTATTTCAGTCTTACAGTGCATTATGTTACCATTATAGATCAGAATCCTTGATCTTCCCATATTTGCAATTGCATTCTCATGACAGGATAGTTTTGGTTTGTTTTTTACCTCCCTCTAACAACTCCTGTGAGGAACTTCTGTTATCATCAGAAGGTGAAATACGAATTGTTTATACAGTGAATTCTTTCACTTTCCATTAAATAATGACTATGTTCCTAAGACTATAAAGTACATAAATTTCATCCTAACGATCATCATAAACAGTTGAAATTAAGACATATTTAAGAAATTTTCTACAACTGTCCTCCTGTTTTCAAAAAGTAATTTACAAATAATTTGATCTTTATCCAAACTTAGAAAGTTATATTTTAGTACCATAATAAAAAATCTGTACTCAGTAGTATCACAAGCTCAAAAAATCACTTTTATTAATATATAAAAAAGAATAAGGAAAACAGACATTATAATTAAATATTTGCTCTCATCTACAAATAAGAACTTTGGATAATAAAATAAGTTTTTAGGTTCTTATGAACTGTTAAAAACAGAGGAAGGAATTTTCTGAAATAAAAGCAAAAGAAAGACACTTCTGAAATAGAAAATATTTGGCAATATCTCTTAATCACTCAATAAAATATCCATGTAAACAAGCAATCCATATTTACATTATCATATGCAATATTCTTGGTTACATGTAGTAAGAAGTACACATGTAATTACATTCAATTTTAGAATCTAATTGCATCATCATTTCTCAGTTCCTTAATGTTGGAAAAAACACTCTTCTGCTTCTGTGCATAATACCGTATGACAGCATGTAAATATAGGCATCTTAAGAAGATAGCGCTTTCAGTGTTACGTTTTGTAACTTCCTGGTTTTTTATAGGAATCCAAACTTGGAATGTAAGCTCTACAATCATTTTCCTCTAAAAACAACTATGTAGATGATTTCCAAACATGCGGAAAAATGCCCATGAAAAAGCTGGAGTACTACCTTCCATACCTCCATACACTTTTTTAATTTTCTGTGTTGCTACTGTATTTATGTTACTCATAAATACAGGTAAGAAAATTTGCATGAAAGGAAAATTAATGGAAAACCACTTTGAGGAGCAGGTTTAGGACTATTACTCTGCAAACACCTGTGCATTTTTATTTAGCATTGAACTAGCCTCATTTTTTTGCAAGGATACTTAGAGGCCTTTTTAATCAATTTAGAATTAAGCCAGAAGTCTATAGTATGTTTTGTCAGTTTTAAATTGCACACACCAAGGTTGATCAAGGTTTAGGAGCTCACAGCTACTACATCTCATGGGGACCTTCCAAGGATCAGCAGCCAGAATCCCACAGTTTATGCACATGAATTATCACTGATTATAAATTCCCCAAATTGAGTCTTCCAGCTTCCGCAGAGTTTCTACTATCATGTTTAACCTCTAAGTTAAAAACTAAAATTATGTTTTGGGAGGCCCCTGGCAAAAGGTTTCTAATCCTTGATTTTCAGTTAGTTTTATACCACAGAATCACAGAATGGTCGGAATTGGAAGGCACCCAGAAGGATCATCGAGTCCAACTCTTAAGCAAATGGCCCATATGGGGTTTGAACCTTGGTGTTACTTGTACTTGAACAACCTTGGTGTTACTTGTACCTTGCATTTCATAAGAATAGAGAAGTAAAGAAATGCCACCATTCTTTTTTCAAGTAGCATTTCCCTTGAACAGTACATGGAATACAATGGAGACCAGAAGGCATGCTGGTTATTTAACAGCATATAGAACCAACCACCTAAAAGCTGTTCATTTCAATACATTCAACTCAGTGCTGTAACAAAAGAAGTCATAGATTCTGTGTTTTTTCCAGTACGCTGTACAGTTACTTTCTTCCAGAACAATCCCTAGGCAACTGACTACCTTCCATACAAACATATGCTTTTATTATGTGAGTTAGTACTATGCAAGGATTGAATGAGCTCATTTTCACAGGTGGATGAGACCCAGTAACAGGCCAATACATAACAATTTAAAATGCTGTTGCCTGTGTGAGTGCAGTATAGAAAGCTGCATAGTAAATTACCGCAAGCGAGCTCGTTTATTCACTTCCCCTGTCATGCTTCACTGTTTGATTCATTGCACATAGTGGGACTGGAGGAGTGCTCACACAATAGTTTAGTAGTTCAGGTTAGTGTTTCTTCTGTCATACCTGAATTCCACATTAAAAGCAGGTATTTTCTACAGTGGAAAAATACACCAATGTGAGGCTGGTTCCAGTCATCCACAAACCTACAAGTGAAAACACAGAACTCTGGGATGTAGTCCTTGAGTACCAAATAGTACAGCAGAAAAGTTTTTAAAATATTTTATTATGCTAGTTTTCTATACTGCAATCACCAAATAATAAAATATTATTACAAATCAAATAACAGGACTTGAGGTACTTCTTGTCAGAGAAGACCCAAAATAACTCATGTCCAAAATAGTTTGTACTAACACACAGTGAACTACAAAAATGGCGCATTTGTTGAAGGGTAATGTATTAAAATGTTTTTAAAAGCTGGAGTAGATAAAAATGTATTTAAAAAATACGAAATTATTTGCTGTCTGAAACTGTCTATATTCCAACATGAACAGTGGTAAATTTGTATTTGTAGTGGGCTCTGCAGCTTTTACAAGAGATAATAGAATGGCACATCATTTTGGATATGTGCAATCCAAATAATCTACTATAATTATTCTTCCATAGTAGTAAAAGTATAAATATTGTCTGTATTGTGAAATTAATGAATGAGCATAATACATTCATATTTCAATTACTAGAACGAGCTGTAAAAGTGCCAGTAGGGACTCTTCATTGTTTAGAGAAAATTGCATTATTTAAAACTGTAATTTCAAATTTAAAAGTCATAGAGTTTGTATAGATTGCTTAGAGACTAAAGCATGTCTTCACGCCTATGATAATGCTTTTGATGTCAGTATGGAGATACTCAAATTGGCTTCCAGTTAACAAGTAGCATTTTACTAAAAGAGCAAAGCTCACCTGTGTGTCGGAGAATGTATTTCTCACTTGAAGCTAATTTTTTTTCTGTGAGACTAAAGCAGATTTTTCTGGTTTCTAACCTCCTAATTTCTAGTCTAGTACCATAAATCAATAGAACTGTGCAATCAAATAAAGATACTAAAATGCTGCCTTCTGGGATAAAAGGGAGACTTAGTTTAAGTATACATTTTTCTAAGCAGGTTTCTATAGCTTTTCAAATAAAATAAATGCTGCATTTGGATGTCTTAACATTTCTTAGATTACACTAATAATTGCACATAATTTAAAGCAAATATTGTCCATATACAATATATTTGGTAGAATTTGTTGAAAGGCCAACAGATACATTCTTATTTAAAAAAAAAACAAGACTAAAAACCCCCAAAAGTTTCTAAAGGAAATATAAAATTTTATGAAGATATATAGCAAACTTTTTTCATTAAAAATTTTAGAATAAACATTTTTATGAAGCAACTCTGTAAAGTGTGGAATGACCTCAAATCCCATAGAACATAGCAGCTGGTGAGGGGCTTAATCAGCTAGAGAAATCAGAGCTTTAAAAAAGTGAACATTACCAGAAAATTGATGTGTGACAAACTAAATTATTCTGTATGGTATACTTCATGGCTGATTCATAACCTGCAAAAGCACTCAAGAGCAAAATTTAGTCTGAATCTTGTTAAATTTTGCATGACTATAAGAGATATAAGCATTAAATTAAGAAGTGATATGGCAGACAGTTTCCAATTATGTGATTTTCCCATTATGTGATGTCATTCATGCTCTTGTTTTTTTAAGCAAGGCATGGACTGGTCATGGACCAATAAAATATGTTTGGGACTTATAGGAATTTAAATCCATATACAGAAAACTTGAGTATCTTTCAACAAGCCATAGTAAAAATGAACCCCAACCTACTTATCAATACATATCAATATAACTACATTAGATGGACCCTCACCAGGGGGAATTTGGTGGTATAATAGTACTTTTATTCTGTGTATTTTCTTTACATAGTTGATCTTTGTCCCGCTTCATCAAATTTGATGTTTTGTTTTCTGGCTGCTTCAGTATTGCTCCTCAGATCAGATTTATCTGCGTTACTATGCTTTGTCAGTGTGGATTCTACTTCTGTGCCATCAGGAGTTGCTCCAATGGGCCTCAGAATTTTAGCATTCTCTGCTGGGGGCCGCTTCCAGTGGGGCCTGCTTGCCATCCACAAAATAAGTGAACCAAATATGACAAGCAAAAGACCAAGACAGTTGACCAAAGTTGCTTCTGGTGGGGATGCACTGTATGCAGGATTTTTCCTTTGAAAGGGGAAGAAGAAAGAAGAGGTTAGAAAAGATTGTTTTAAAGACAATCCTAGTCTAAAAACAGCAGTCTCCTGCTAGGTGGGTCAAAACAAAACAGTGTCCCAGTACTGGATGCTTATTATTCTGGGCAAATGGAAGTATATTTGCAATGAATAACCTTAATAAACAAGTGGAAATAAATACTTACAATGCAAATATAAGCTTTTCTGTGATTCCCATGAGAGCTGTTGCAATCACTGTTGCAAAGATGGTAAGACCCGAATAAACGTGTATTGGCATGAGAGCTGCACGGAGATGAACTGGAGCAAACGGGAGCAGAAAGACAGCGAAACCCAAGAACAGCTACAACCAAAACAGATTCTTAGTTAGGGCTAGATGGAAAACAAGCTGCAGTTCTCAAGCAGAATAATCATAAAAATTCCATTCTGAGAAAATGGGGTAAAAATTTGAAAATAACTGACATTTCTATTTTTGAATGAGTTTCCTGTCAAAACCAAAGCAAAATTCTGGATAAGCACTTGGGAAGCAGACATTAAATATTTTATAAATCATCCTACATAATATCAGTGTCCAAATTTACTGATAGTGCTAAAACTCCAACCAAACTAAGTACTGGAAACACAAGTTTTCAGTGTCACTAATTTCACTAATATAGTAGAGGTGTGAGGAGCCACATTTTTACAGTCTCATCAAGTCCTGTTCTCTGCTCCTGTTGCAGATTTGCACATAAAGGAGCATCAGAAGACAGTCTAACCTTCTGACTTGAGTGGATTAAATAATATTACCTTGTTAGAATTTCAGTTAAATTTAAGTGCCTATCTTTAGAAGGGGAGTGGTCTTTCAGTATCTTGATCACATGGCATTTACAGAGTAAATGTATGGGTGGCATCAAATTATTCATGGGACATTAGTCCTCCTATTAGCACTAATTTTGTGATGGAAAATAACTCATCATGTCCCATGGTTGCACCCACAGGCTTGCCCAGTCATGTTGAGGTTGCATCCCTTCTTTAGTTTGTTTTACCATTACTCACCCCTGCTGCTAAAACAGTGCATGAATTTGTATTTCATCCTGCCTTAACTCAGTCCTTGTTTTATCTTTCCATAATGGATTAGAGAGACTGATATTTTCTTCCTGGGAAGCCTTTTAGTACACCATAATCAAATCATCTCTTAATCTTAGATCTGCTGAACACCTGGAGTTTTTTAAGTCTTGCAATGGAAAATAGCTTTCCAGCTCTCAAATTACTTTTCCAGAATTTCTTCAGGTTTGTTGCTTTTTATTTTTCTGGTCATTCTTTTATATTTAAAAAAAATCCATAATATTTCATATTAGTTTCACTAATGCCATCTTTTTTCCTGTTGTCACAGCATTGTGAGAAGTTTAGAACTTCATGTCATTTTTGAGTTCTTCTTTCCAGAGACATCATTTTCCAAGAGACAGTCTCATTTTACATTTTTTTCCCTGTTCTTAAATTTATGTCACTGTGCTATACTGTATTAACCTACATTTGGCTTAATTACAATACAGCTACAATATTGTAGGCAGAGTATTATGTGAGCGTACAACTGACATGCCCCTGCTAAGTGCCAAGTGTCTTCTCTGTTAACAAAGATTCTGCTTTGTGACTATTTTTTATAGCACTCAGTTGCTTAACAAATGTCAGTCTCTGCCTGGAGACTTACATCCCAGGTTGGAGAAGGAACACCAAGGATCTTTAGATGTGACAGGCAAGGCATTAAGTGCCATTGATCATGTTTATAGTAGCAAAATGAAAAGTAAAATTCAGATTTTAGTCACAATTATTCATTTAACCATTAGAAAAAATACTGATACTCAGTGTAGTGGCAGCACAGACTTCCTTGAAATAGTTGCATTATTAGGACAAACTTAATATTAACATTGTTTTTTCTTATTTATTCATATTCATTCTTATTAATTTGTTCAGCTATAGAGAATATACTCAAAAATGCTGCAATATGCTTTCTTTTTTTCTAAATGTTTAAACACTATTTCATCACTGTTTCTTGTACCTCTTGGCCTGAGCAGTGAAGAATAAAGTCCAGAATCCAAATCCCTTAACTGAGGCTTTTCTGTGCTTGATCATAGACAATTAAGTCTTTTTTCTTTTTAGTGTTTGGGGGAAAAAAATATTTGAAGGAACAAAATAGATTTCCATAGTGTAATAACACAATGCAGGGAGTTCAGAATGTATATGCAGAAGCATCTGTATGTGTTCTGTAAATTTCAGGGCATGGTTCCTTTTCTTTGCCAAATGCAAAATGCACGAAGTTAGCTCATTTTACATTACAGTAATGCTAATTCTCTGCCAAGAGGAGCAGTTAAAAGCATGCCCACAAACATCTATCAAAGTTCTGCTGATTCAGGAAAACAGGCTAGCCAGTAGTAGCTCATTCAGGTGTCAGATCCTTTACATCTCTACTGCTCCCTGATGCACTTGTTCTACTGATTAACAAAAGTCTTGAGGCCAAGAAGTGACTACTTAAATTTATGATAGCTGAAAAAAAAAAAGCAAAGCTGTTATTTAATTTGAGACTTCCTTAATAAATGCTCCAACTATATTTAAATATGCTGCCAACAAACCAAGTAACTTGCTGTAAGTTCAGGAGTTAATAGGGCTTAGAAGCACACTACTGTGTAACTGTTGTAGGTTAATGGCCATTATGCCAGCAAATAAACAAAATAGGCTTAAAAATGCATTTTTCTTCAAAATAAATGATCCAGTATTTGTACATTTACATGATAATTTGCCAAATCAGAGTGTAAAATGGCTATCTCAATAGTTACAACTTACTAGGAAGAGCCTATTGTGCCTGAATTACTAAAATCATTCTTCAAATTGACAACCTGTTTATAAATACAGTTAGATTCTGACCTGGAGAGAATAAAATATAACAGCAGTCAGCCCAATCCAGCTGTGCAGACTGTACATGTTAGGAATGTTCTTGGCATTGTGGAATTCAAACACGGCTACCATAGAAACAATTGCAAGAATCATAGCTATGGTATTTAATCCAGCATGTATGAATTTCATTAGGAGTTTGCTGCACTTCCAGGTCCAGGGCAATCTGTACACAATAATAGCTGAAGAAAGAAGAGAAACAAGATTTTAGGCCTTATAGAATAATTTCTTTCAAATGTTAATAATTATGCATAATTCACATAGTTACATGGTAAATTACAGCAAAATGCAACCTTAAGTCTTCTAAAAAGTATTTAAAAAGTCTTCTAAAAAGTATTAAAAGGCTTTTTCTCATACACTTAGCATAGCATACTCTGAAAATGAAACTGAGGCTTAAATATAGCTTTTAAGAGATTTCTTCTCAATATAAAAAATCCCACAAACTTAAGTGTGTTTCAAAAAAAACCCCAGTAAATAACGTGGTGTCATTTTTTCCTCGGCCATTAAATTGATTTGGCACAGGCTTTTGACTTTTCTGCTACTAGTTAGACTGGAGCAATATAGCCTGATTCTTATATTGAGAAGATCACTTGTTGAGAAAGCATGTAGGATTATTTTGTAATATTTATTCTCTTTGCAACTTTGGATAATGCTATTCTCTAATTGCATAGATAACTTATATGACTGTCTATTACATTGGTATCAATAAGACTACTTTGAATGGGAAAATGTTCTTCAGCATAAAGGAATCATAATCTGACTTAAAGAGACAAAAGCATTTAACAAATATGTCTTCCACCACTGTTAGATGACTGTAGGGAAGTTTTGCCTATACTTGAATTAATAGCTCTAGCAGACAGTGTTTTTTCCAGTCTGAACAAAACAATAATTTCCATTGCTCTAACTCCAGATGGTCCATAAAAATAACTTAACCTAGAGCTGCTTCTTGCCAAGTTTTCTCCAAGATCCCCACTACCCCTATCCTGCTGCAACTGTCCCATGTCTGTCTGTCATATGACCCAAACACTTTCCACAGGGGACACAAACGGGCCAGATTACATCACTGAAGCTCCAGGTACATCTGATTACAAACTAGATAGTAATTCTGGATGTGTGACAGCACATAAGTATATTCAGCCAACAGGGGACAAATACTTATGAGGACAACTGATAATTTGACCAATAAAGACTAATGCCCCCATCTATAATGTCTTGCCTGAACTAAGTCTAAGCTCCACGCAGTGATTCAGCACGTCCTAATTTAAGGCTTCTCCTTATGAAATTACAGTGAAAATTTGATATATAATTAGCTATAATAAAACAAAGGAATAATAATTTATGTAGGTTTTTAAAAAAAATCTCATTCCAAACATTAAGAAATAGAAAAGTATTACCTAAGTGATTCTCATGTGCCCTACTCATTCATTACTTCTCCATAACCCTTGCATTTTAGGCAAAAAGTATAGATTATGGAAAATAAATAGAATATTATCTCTGCATGTTCTGATGAATAGTAGTAATAAATGACAAATTCTTTTCAAGTTCTGTTCACACTTTTTTTTTAATTTAGATGCATTTCAATAAATACAGTACTCACTAAATAATTCACAAAGAAAACAGTTTACAAGTCAAATTTTGGTACTACGATCAGATTTTAAATCAATGTATGCTTTTACATAATGTGTGAAAATATAATACTGGAATGAAAGCGTTCCTTAGAATATTTAAATATATACAGCACTTAGGTTGTTCTTGGCTTTCTGCTTGAAAAAGCAACAGTGGTAAATCCTACAAAATGACGAAGATAGAAAACTTGTTTATAAGATGATTTGACTGTCTTAAAGCAATCTATTACAGAAATATGATTCTGCACACCAAGCTTATCACCTCCAACAGTTCCCCAGAGTGACATTACATGATAATGTTGGAACCATAGAATCCTAGAATCGCTAAGGTTAGAAAATATCTCTCAGATAATTGAGTTTGACCATTAACCTATCACTGCCACGTCTACACTAAACATGTCCTGAGCACCACACTGATGTTTTTCGAACACTTCCAGGGACAGTGATTCCATCACTTTTCTGGGTGGTCATTTCAATACCTGACCACCATTTCAGTGAAGAAATTTTTGCAAGAGTCCAATCTTAACCTCACCTGGTGCAACTGGAGGCCATTTCCTCTTTTTCTGTCACTTGTTACTTGGGACATGAGATCAATTCCCACTTGCACCCTCCTTTCAGACAGTTGTAAAGAACAGTAAGGTCTCCCTGAGCCTCCTTTTCTCCAGGCTAAACACCTCCAGCTCCCTGCTTCTCTTCAAACTTGCACTCCAGACCCTTCGCCAGCTTCATTGCCCTTCTCTGGACCTGTTCCAGTACCTCAATGTCTTTCTTGTACTGAGGGGCCAAAAACTGGACACAAGATTTGAGGTGCACCTCACCAGTAGCGGGCACAGGGGGAACAATCACTGCCCAGGTTCTGCTGGCCCCACTATTTCTGATACAGGCCAGGATTCTCCTGGTGTTCTTGGCCATCTGGGCACACACTGGCTCATGTTCAGCCAGCTGGCAATAATATCCTGCATTAGACTATTATTAATAAACTTAGTACTAATGACAATGTCTTCTAATTTTGTAAAGCAGATGTATCAAAAGGCCCCAAAACAAGTTTCAACATCCCATGAGGATAATCCCAATAAATCTTTCTTACCATATGTCCCACAGTATTGTCAATAATTTATTCACAGTGCAGCAGAGTACTGGACTCTGTATGAAGAAGACTTGATGAGCATAAGTCCTTGTCTCAGTTTTTATTCTTTGATCTCAGAGGGTCAAGTCTGGGCTAAAATTTTTATATATTTTTTTTGTATTCATCTAGCTGATTTAACTTCCAAAAGCACTATCAAACTCCTTAGTCACTTGTCTACATAGTCTCAGATCTCTGTTTGGGCCTTGAATTTTCTAAGTTGTTTCCCATAAACATTACAATAGAAAACCAAGTAATAACTGACTAATGGTTTGGCCAGTTATTAACAATACCATTCATAACCACGTTACATGCCACAGCCCAGGCCATATGCATGATATTGCAGTTTGGTTTGATTATCTTTCTGGGAGGGCTTTGTGTGAACTTACACATTGCAATTTCAGCAGATGTGTTAATCACTGTGAAAAGACACAGTTTTATTTCCTCATCACCACTTCTGTGTGCTTCTCCCTGCCTTTCTCATAACTGGTGCTTTTCTAATCTGCAGGATGAAAGGAGAACAAAGGAGAGAGAAGGAAGACTCACCTTTCAGTGAGTACAAGCTGTTAAAAACTTACTCAGATGTGATGTGTAATTTCATGTCAGAATTAAAACAGCCTAGGTTAAAAGCACATACACAATTAGAATGTTTGGTGGTGACATGGTAAAGCAGCCTCATGAAGAGCTTTCTGAAGGCAGAACATCTCTAGTACTGTTAAGAAATTTGACAGCCTAGGCACCCTGGACTGAGCTTTTTGACTCAGACCTTACTCCTGTTTTGAACTATGATTTTAAAACACATCACACATGGCAGAGTTATCTTGCAATATTTTTATATGGCATGGGATATCTGTCCTTTTACAACTGCACAGGGCAAAGTTCTAGATTATTGACTGACAATACAACATTTCCATTCTTTGTATAGATGAATAAACTCAAGAAACAATGGGTTTAGTTATTATTTAAAATCCTCTACTCTAATTTAACCAAGTTTTTTTTAGCTACCAAGTTTTTTTTCCTACTTTCAACTACTTAAAGACTTATCTTTCTTGTATGTGTCCAAAGAGGTATCTGATTTTTCACTCTCATACAAATTGCTTTGAATTCAGTGGCAGACTTCCATCAGCCAAATCTGAATCACATTCACAGTGGTATCTTATCTGTTGATATTTCATCTGATTTACTACAGTACCCCTTCAGTCTCCAACTTTGCTTTTCCTATTCTGTAATAGGACTTCCTCCCTAAATTATGCTGTATTATTAGTGAATTCCTTGTATGTGTGTGGTTTCTTAGCTATGGTAAATGTCCATTTACTTTACATATATCCTTACCTATACAGGGCTTGGGGCATCCCCCTTTCTCTGTGACACAGGGAAAAAACTGAGTTTCAGAGGAAAACAAATAGAAAATACATAGGAAAAAGCTGCAGAAAGCCTCTCCCTATTTTCTTCAAAAGTTGTATGCTTATATATAACAAAAAATAAGTTGAGTACATTAAGTAGATAGATCTTAATGAAGCCAACAGGTGGTTTTCATTGCTTATTTATAGCCTGAAATTACACTTCCTGTTGAGCAATATTATGTAAAACCACTTCAAAATGTGGTCTATTGCTCAATACTGGTTTGCAGCTTGAAGCCACAAGAAGGCTGAGAACAGCCCCACTCCCACTGAAAAACAAAAATTTACAGTGTATCTTCAAATCACTACATTCTCTTCATAGCCAAAACAAGACAGCCTTTGGCATCTTCCAGTCTTTTGACTGGCTGGAAGTGTAATGGATAAATGTTAGTCCACGACTAAACTCTATGAAATTAAAAGTTCATACACTCTTAAAGAAGAAAAAAAAAAAAAAAAAAAAAAAAAAGACGCAATCCTGTATCTTAATAATTATATGTTATTTAAGCAACAGAATAAATGATTAATTTAAGAGATATGCTTTACAAAACAATTAATCCTAAGTCTAGCCTGAAGAACTGCATTTTAATAGTGCTTGTGGTGCTGCATTTTCTCTGGCGAAAACCCTGCTCCTGGAGCCAGCTTCTGTGGTACTGAACTTTCCTTTCTCTTCTTGGGACATGGAAGAGAGCCAAAAGAGAAACTTTCCTAGGGCAGCATTTCTGGCATTTCGATTTTCAACTTACATAAATTCCAGCTGCCTAGGAAAAACCCACCTCGCAGGCATTACTCAAAGTGCACGGCAATCCTCGGGCCAGGATAAACAAGTGCTCGCAGAAAAAAAAAAAACCAAAACAACCCAAACCCCGTATATAGCAATTTTGGCTTATTACAAGGGACTCTTTATCCCTTCCCGGGAGTGTTGGCTTCCCTAAACGGCGGACCGACAGCTGCGCTCCCGCTGTGACCCGCTACCGGCCGCTCCCCCCGGAGCCTCCCGCGCCGCGCAGCCCGGCCGCGCCACCCCGGCCCCAGGCAGGCCCGGCTCCCCCGCAGCTCCGTGCTGACCCGGGCCCCCGACGCACCGATGCCCTGGATGAAGACGAAGCCCGTGATGATGAGGACGGGGTGCCAGTTGAATTCCCCCAGGCTGCCGTCCCAGCTCAGCCCTTCGCGGTAGTGCAAGACCCAGACCAGGGAGAGAATGACCGACACGAAGCCGACCAGCAGCGTAGAGGCCAGCAGCGCCAAGAATCGCCCGTAGTCCTCCATCTTTCGAGCCCCGTGCGCGGCAGCGAGCGCCGCCAAGGACGGGGGCCGGGCGGGGTCGGGCTCGTGCGCGGGCTCGGGCCCGGTGGGCACGGGACAGGACGGGACGGGACGGACGCAGCAGGGGCGGGAGCAGGGCGGCACCCCGCGATCCTCCGCGCCCCTTCACCCTGCCCTCTCCGAGCGTCCCGTCGCATTCAGAACTCCGCCTTAGAAAATAATTTTCTCTGTCAGCCTGTCCCCTGCTATGGTGGCAGCCCGACTGCGCTCCCCCCGGCAGCCAAGGAAGGTGGTCACGGGTTTTGTGCCGAGAGGCTGTTGTGGAGGTTGGAGAGTTCACAGACCCACCAGAAAGATAAGCCACCACAGTCGTAAGCACTTACAGATAAAGTAGGAGTGCTGTTATGAAGAAGAGACAGACGGTGCACACAGAAAATGCAGAGGAGAAGCGCACTTAAAGACACTCATGTACTTACCTGTCTTGCCATCATGATTGCTCCCTTCTCACTGGATTGAGTGCTCCACATATAGTACAGATACCAGTTTCATATGTGGAGTCTGGCCTAAGTATGCAAGAGGATGTGGACATTGTTCTGTTGAATAGCACAAATATATCAAATATCCACTAGCAAAGAAAGGGAATGCATAAAACTTAGACAATTCCAATAGGTATGGAAAGGCCCATTGCAGGGATGTTAGAGAGGAAAACAGAACAAAAAAAAAAAACAGAGTTGCAAAAGAGACAGTAGACCTGCCAAAAATATAACATGATAGATTAGACCAGTTTGGTCAAATCATGTAGTCAGCAGTTACTTTTTGTTTTGGTGTAGAACATTCAGCTGGCTCTGAAGCCTGTCAAATGTGGTAGGAGGATATGCCCAAACATATATTCAGCACTAATTTTCTGGTATTTGATTAGCTTACTCTTAAAATATATATAGTGTTGAACTACATATGAATTAGAAGTTTGTTAATTGATTGAGAGAAAAAAAATACTATCTACTCTGGCTAGAATTTGATTTCTGGTATCTCACACTTAAAGAGAGGCCTAGAAAATGAAAGGAAACGGTTTTATGAAACTTAAAATAGTGTCAGTAGAATACTGCCAATTCAAACACCATATGTACTAAAGTGTTGGAAATATCTACATAAAGACATGAAGACCAAGCCAGATTGGAGGGGAATGCAAATATATTTCTTCATTATTGTCTTTAATCTCCTAAAAATACACACTGACATTTTAAAGAAAAGCTTGACTTGGCAGCAATTGTATAAAGATATTTAGCTTTAGTTTGCATGGATTTGGTGTGACCTGCCTTCAGGATTTAACTGGTTGCTCATTCTACTCACAATGGCAAGTAGAACATTTGTATTGTTAAATTTCGCAAGTCACAGCATCTAAGAGAAGATCCAAGCCCTAAATCTTCTGATGAATGTACTCATGCATTATCTTGCCAGATTGCCATTAGCTTATGAGGCACACAGGTCATCTTAATATTATGGTCAGAAACATTTTACTTTTGTCTCTGTAAAGCATAAAAACTGACACAAATATTTATTTTTATGTGCCTCCTATGAACCTAAATCTCCCAATTGCAAAATGTTTTCAGTTCCACTGATTTCAACAAGCTTTGATTACATCCAGTCTCCCAACAGTCCCATTTAGGAATCTTCTACTCAAATGGATTTTACTTAAGCTAAAACTATATCTCTCAGAAGACTTTTGTGAATTCCTATAGATCAAGCTGTTTTACCCTGTTAAAGCAGCAAATATCAAGAGCAGACACAAAATTTTATTGAACTGAATATAAAGCCTAGTTTTACAAAGTAATGATTAACAATTTTTTTAAAATATAATTGAGGAAATTCTAAAGCTTAGAGATTGTTAAATCAAACCAGAACAAAGTGCAAAATAATTTGTTAGACAAAGTGAAATGTTCTTTATGGAACATATATAATGCAGAAGAGATTTCAGGCAGCACCATTAGTAACTCTGGCCTGTATTTCGCCTCATTTCCTGTTCTTCCACCTCTTGCCCACCTGGTGCAAATATCAGATTGGTGCAGAAGCAGTCCTTAGCACAGCTACGATGTCTGAGTGGATTTCATGTTTACTTGGAGGTGGGAACTCAACACAATACAGTTGACTGCTGAGGGCTGAATGACGCACTTGATAATCTGTTTGGAAAATTAACCCCCACTGGCATAAAAATGAAACTACCCTGTACAGGGCTTTCAAGTCTCCTTGCAAGGATGCAAGGATGCAAGGAGATCAATGAACACCTGGTTTTGTTAATCATTACTGTGGATAGGTTCTACAGCAGTTCCATCATCTCTCCTCTTTTCCAGAGCTTCCTAGAGACAACGATAATTTTCCAATATATTACCAACTCTGTCAGTGTGTATTTCCTCTTAGCAGTTCTGCTGGGACATGACCTAACATGCACTTCTTTCTTTGGGTTGTTGCATTGTCAGATGTAGGATAACTGTGACTTCAGACCTGGAAGAACTTCAAAGTAGACAGACAAAATAAGACCTATGAAACAAAGATTCAGAGATTATTTTGAAGAGGTATGGATTCCTACACATAAGGTACTTGGCAACTGCTGTCATCATTGCTATACCATTCATACATTTTGAGAGCAGCAGCCTAAACATAAGTGTACATAAATGCCTATCTAAGCAACATACCATGTCACCACAGGCCATTATTTTGTGCTTCTGATGTAAATTTTTAATACAGGAAGTGTTTCTAGTTTCAAGTGACCAATAACTGACTTGTCAGAGCTGTAGTTAGAATAAGATTAGAGTCTCTTTTAGCAGCTACAACTTTGTCTCTTTTTCCATGCTGGATAAGTTACCGCTTTCTCGAGGTCAGGATTGAAGGCACTTGAGATGGTATTTCATGTTCGGACTCAGGTGTTTATTATTCCTTATCTATGTTACAGTCTTACTACCATGTGTTTGGCAGCTTTTTCATTAGCAAGGCACAAAATGGCTAACTAACTCTTGTTACAAGGTCTTTTAAAACTAAACTATCCAGTTAAGTAAGGACACCTAGATTATTTTCCCTTTTAACCCAATAAGTGATCCCCCGAAGCCCGCAATTTGGACTTTTCTGTCCAATCACAAAACATCACCCAAACCCATGAAGAAGAAGGAAGAAGAAGGTAAAGAACAACCTGCCTCTGCCCTAAAACCTCCATCTTGCTTCATATTTATTTCTATATTCTAAAATCCCAAACTCTAAGTTTTCCACCCTGTGATATTACAGACTTCTAACCAACTACACACCCATAATCCCAGTGCTATTAATCAATTTTAAAAGCCTATTCAACGACCTCAGGTCAAATGCAGTGTTCTCTTGTAAGTCTGTGCCTTTAAGCACAGAAAATTTAAAATTCTCAGCATCCAGGATTCCAACAATAACTCATTTAAGATCTAAGCCTTAGACCTGGATATTCCAGATAAGTTACAGTATCCCTTAAAGCATTTGGATGAGTTTTTCAGAAACCTGGTGGCTGTTCAGTTTGTAAACAAACAAAAGTGCTGAGATTGTCCAGTCAGTTTTGTTCTGGCAGCTAATTTAACTGACTGTTGTGGAAGCTTTAGAAATACCGCTGTAGAAGTTATCTTAGCAGGAGTAATACAGACACAGGAGTTCAAGGAATTAGTGTTTGAATGGCACAGACAAACCAGAATGATCCTTTTACTCTTTTTGGTACTGTGTTCCATGCCTAAGCAACAGAACCATTTGACCTTTGCTATTGAGAACATCACTAATTTGTCTTTGCAAATTGCAAACTGTGACTATGGAGCAAAACTCTTCCAATAAGTTATTTTTACTTATTCTCCATCCTAGAAGGAGCTTTTGCTGAGATAAAATAAAGCATATAGTGCACCTTTTGTCCAGAATGTTATACTGGTCATAGGCCAGTCATTGTTACCTGTGCAATGAAACTCTTTCAATCTATAAACATTTTGCTTCTGTGAGTTGTAGGATGTTTTCCTAATAAATACTTTGTAGAAGCTTTTTGAAGTTGTGGAACTGTGGGGCAATAGTTGGAATTGTCTAAGCAAGATTATAAAGTTTTCCTGCTTTCAGGTTTTATTTGGCTTGTGCTTTCTTATTTTCTTCCCTACCACTCACCAGCCTTGCCACGTACTCAAATGACAGGAGAAAGGCAGGATGTGCACTCTTTTTATGCGCAAAGCAAATCTTATCAAAAGAAGTCACTCCTTCATATCTTTTAAGTTTCTAGGCTGGGGAATTCCACCTGGGTCTCTAAACAGCTATATTTATCAAATACAAATAAAGGGCTAGCATTTTTTGGGATCCCATTTTTGCTTCTCTGTCCTCTCTCCAGTCATTGAGATTCACGGTGAAGTGGAAAATCAAAAGTGATTCTGTTGAAGTAGCAATGCTGGAAGCATGCTGCTTTGGTCCACAAAACAAAATGTTCCTAAGACAGCCATAAAATCAAGCCAGCTTTCAGGCAGTACAAAAAAATAGGCAGTGGCATTACAAAGGGCTAAAATAGGAAGAGCATGGTGTCAACATTCAGGAGTTTCCTAGATTTCCACTGTTTCAGAGCATGGAAATGTGTGCAACCATGCTGCAATTTGCATGTTAGAGGCAGGCAACGTCCAAAGTTCAGACTAACTGAAGATACAGAATAGGGAAAATTGCCAATGTATGAATCTGAATATGGAACACACGAGTAAACACATTAACAGAATAATTTTCCTGCCTGTCTTTTGGCAAGCAGCTGTTACTGGGGACTGTCTGGAGAGCCTGCAAGCCTGTCATGTGGAATGCATTGCTTCTCCTGCAACATCTCAAGTAAGCCAGAGTTCTTGAGTCACTTTGTGGAGTAATTCCAGTGAATTTTAGTTTCCCTCCCATGTTTCCTTTTTATTTCCTGAGAAGAATGTGCCCTCACTCTTCCCTAAAAATATAATGTTCTCAACGACACTATTCTTTCTCCACTCAGGCAGGAATAAGGCATTTGTACTGCCAGTTTACTAAATGAGTTACTAGGCTATACCAAGCAGTTCTTAGCAATCACATTATTGTAACTCTTCACTCTGCTAGGATACCTAGTTCCTTTTATGAAAAAAATCAACCCCCCAAAAAAGCAATCTATTTTTGCAGGTGTTAATCTTTTATTAGCCAAAGCAAGCACTTTGACTACTTTATTAAATCTATAAATATTTGAATGCACTGACATAAAATTATTTTCTATATTCTTTCTAATTATTTCTATATTTTATAAGAACACAATAACCTGAAGATTTTGGTCATCATTTTGTAATTTCAGTAAAGCAGAAATAAATACTATAGTTATAGAAATGTCAGGTTTAGCAACCAGAGAGCTTCAAGTGTTCCTTTCTGAATTGTTGATACAATTCAGTTATTATTGGTGAGGCATTGCTACAGACATATCAGATCAAGTCCAGAAGAAATAAGCTCTTTAAAGGTTTTGCAGTGTAGTAATACTTGTCAGTTAGCAAAGAACTCAGTTGGTGTTCTATATATTCTTTTGTAGTTCAGTCCTTTTTTGCACTTACCATTTAGGATTTGTTCATTCTGGCAACAGCAGAAAGTTTGTTTCAAACAACCTTTGGTGAAATCCAACAGGAATTCACCTTTTTAATTACTAGACCAACATTTTGCTTTTTGTAGGCAGAGTGCTTAGAGACCCTGCTTTAAGCAACAAACAGCAGTTCCTCACAACTGTTCTTTCAGAAAGCACTTGGATTACATGCCACTCTACATAGGTGTCCTTTCTAGCAGGTATTCCTTTAAACAATCTTTATTATAACTGGGAACAAAATTAATTTATTCGCTGTTCCATCTTGTGGGATAGCTGTTACAGTTCCATAAGGAAAAAAATTCTTGCTGTTGAATTTTTGGCGGTCTTCAGTTACTGTTAAATAATAGGAAAAGCATTTTTCTCAATAATAAGAGATAAAAAAAAGACAAAATGAGACTAAAATGGAAAAGAAATTGTGCTGTTAAAGTACTTGGACATATCCAGAAAAGAAAAAAAAAAAAAAAAAAGAAGGAAGAAAGAAACATTTTTCCACACTGAAAATACAGAAAGTTTGGGTGAAGTTACTTAATTGTGAATGCTGGCAAATTTGCCAAGATCCCTTCAACTCTATGTGTGAAATACACATTTGAGTATTTCCTCACATTAAGAGTTCACTTGTATATTTACATCTCTCTGCATATGTATATATAATCTTTTTCCCTTGGTCATCTAGTGCTAGTGAGAATAATGGCAGCACAGGCCATAAGCCTTTCAGGTTTGATCTGTTAAAGGATGCACTTGAAACTGCATTTGATGTAATTAATTGAGACTTTATCTGCCTCCTCTGGAAACCACGGCACGAGTGCTAAGCATGCCCTGAAAATCACAGGAAGTACGAGTACTCATGCTAACAGTTCCTTAGTCTGATTTTTGTAAAATAAAAACCTATCAGTAAATGGGTTTCCTGATCATAAAAGAGTTAGATACTGCCTATGAGAAGTGAAGAAAATTTTTGTCTTCTCTTACTCTAATTAATCTAATGCATTAATTCACATTTAATATCAACTTGACACAACAGTACAACCCTGCCGGCAACAGTGACTAAAAAATGTTTGCATATAAAATTTCCTGGCAAAGTAAAGCACTACTTTTTTCTCTGGTGGCTGAGTTTTGTTTAGAACTTTAACTTGAAGTAAAAGCAGTAAATTCAGGTAGGCTACCACCAAGCATCTGGGTATTTGCATTTGGTGTAGATACAGTTATTTTAAACAGTTTAAAAACTACTGGTTTGTGGTCAGCATTTTCCTCCCATTTAAACACAAGTTTATTTTTAGAATTTTCTGGGTCCCTGCATAAGAACAGAAGGTAACTCACAGCTTGAAAAGCACAAACCATAAGCATTTAATGATTCTGCTTATTTAGTGTGTTCCAGACTGTAAGTAGGGTGCCAAGATACTCAGAAGTGTTTAGGGCTAGTTGTTTGGGATTCTCTATTCTCAAATAGCTTTCAAGGTGTTTTAAAGTAAACAGAAACCTCTTCTGTTTCCGAATTAAAATGTCTATGTGGGACCTGCCAAGATGGAGTATCTGCCATTATCTGTAGCACAGCAACACAGTGTGCATTTAGAGTGATAGAATTTCTTATACAAGACCCAATCTTCATCAAAGTCTGGGCTGCTTTTGGTCATTACAAATTGCTGCATTAAAAAAAAAAAAAAAACAAAAACAAAACAAAACACAAAAAAAAACCCAAACCCAAAACAAAAAACAAAACCAAAACAAAAAAACAAAACCAAAACCCCTGATGTGCATTTATAGATTTAGCTGACTCTCACTTTGTAAGTCTGCCATTGCGTAAAAATTAGCCACTAGGACGCAGAGCGAACTCCTGAAAGCTACGGCTTGTCTTCATGACTGTTCACATGAACAGTATTTAATAAATGATGAAGTTTCAATGTCTTTCTCTGGGAGGAACTGCTTCAAAAAGCCAAACAGCAACCAGCAGAAAATTTAAGTATCCGCTTAAAAGTTGGGTCTTCTGTCTTATGAGTACAGCTTCATATTAGTTTTCACCTTCATACATTGCTTATATAGTTACTTATAAAATAGCAGGTAATGGACAGGTGTTCTTTCCTGGAACCAAACTGAAAACTTATGGAAAATAAGGTGCAAGTTGGGTGTTGCTGCTGCCCTTAATTTCTACTGTTGTTTCATGATCTTTTTAAATGTCCTTTCTGTGTTGTTTTTTCTTTCCACAATTGTAATTCACTTTTCCTTTTGCATTAAACTTTCTTTAAAAGCTCACAGTAGAAAATCTTTATGATTTTTCTAGAGCTCTTCACATTATCTAGAATGATCCAACTTAATTAATAAAGCCCAGAGCAAAAATAAATATTTGCACTTAGAGTTACCATGCTTATGATGACAGTGATGGTAGTAAGTTTTGTTTTGATGAACTATACTCCTGAGACCATCTTTATCACCATGAAGTCTACAGCCTGTGTTTTGTTCTTGTGGGTGTTTTTTAATTTAAAATGAAAGCTTTCATTCTGCAGATTCTGAATATAGAACTCCAATGTATCAAGCAGGCTGCACACAGTAACAAGAGTGTTACAGTGTGAGCAAAAACTCCCAGCTTTGGCCCACACTGAACAACTCCTGAACCTTAACAGGGTCAGGCAGAGAATTGCTTGGATAGATATTTATATGTAAAAACATATACAATGTATTAAAAATACAGTAAAATACATAATTTATTAATATTTCTCTTTAAACCCAAGACATACACAACCAGCAAACCTGAGTGATTTTATTTCTCACACAAAACCAAGAGAAAGATTTTGTCTAAGTGGTTTAATGGTAACACTACAATTTTCATACTACATACAAAATTTATCCTAGATAGTTTTACATACTTTGATTAATTAACAGTTTGTATTAGTGATGCCTTAAGGTTTAGCTTTCATATTTTCCAGATTCTGTACTGCATTAGTAAATAACTCTGAACTTCATATAAAGTGTTAGCAAGTTCTCTTCACAGTTTCGTTAGACAAAACAATCCTTTTCCAGCCCAAGAACCAAGGACACCGTTGCAGCTTCAGGCCCAAAAAGTATAAACAACAGCGAATTAAGGAGAGCAATCTGAGAGGATGAGACTTCATAACCTGAAGCTGTAATTGGACAATTAACCCCAGTATGTAAATGGATCAAAACTTAGAAAAGTGTGATAACATGTGACCCATCATCCATCTTGGGTGGAGCCACACCTGGGCTCTTGTACTGCCCAAGGTGTATCCTTTGAAGGCCTTTTTATAAATACTCACTTTATTCCTTTAACACTGTCTAGCCTCTGTTTTAGGTAGCCTCTTAAGGCATCATCAGAGTTGCATAGGTAAAACTATGTAAGACAGATCATAGCAGATGGTAGATAATAAGTAAGTCCACATCTTTCTCTTTGATGTCCAATATTTCAATTCTACTGCTGAAGAGAAGCAATAAAATGCTGCATCTAGCATTAATGATGAGCTGGTGAATACATGAAAAGCAATGATAAACTACAGGCAAGTGTACAGTGTCACAAAGAAAAACGGAAACAAGACCTTATCTAATAGTACAAAATGTTAAGATTAAATTCAGCCAGAAAAACAGTCGTTGACTACTATGTATGGAGGCTTTAAATAGCATCCAAAAGTCTGTGTAGCTGGTGTTTATGGCTTAAATATATACAAAAGTTCTCCCTCCTTTTTTTACAAAACACTTTCTGGTTTATTTTATAGCATCAAGAATCATCATCTCTTGCAGTATCCTTAAATAGCATCCAGAAGTCTCTGTAGCTGGTGTTTATGGCTTAAATATATACAAAAGTTCTCCCTCCTTTTTTTACTAAACACTGTCTCTTTTTTTGTATAGCATTAAGAATCATCATCTCTTGCAGTATCACATACCATTTGGTAAACATAACAACTGAATCTCCTATTAGGCTTTTGTTCTATATGTAATACGAGGTCTTTGTCAAAGTAAACTTCGTGACTGTAAGTCTGAAATGAAAAAAAAAAAGGTTCAGATTGCAGTGTCTATTCCACAACTTGCTAATATCCATATCATTTTCCATGAGGAACAAAAAATATTTAACAGTGGTGAACTCCATGACCTGGCAGAAATTATGTGTGGATACACAGAGATTACTCTTCCAGATAAAGGACAGAATTTTATAACTTTGAGAGGTTTCTCATATCTCAATTTTAGGAATCTAAGTTCAGAGCATCCAATTTAAGATCACAAGATGACTGCCTATGCAGTCAATGATAAAAGAGGTGTAACAGTGCTGAAAATTTCAGACCATCTAAGTTGGATGTCCACCTAAACTTAGATTGTATGAACAGCCTATTCCATCTTCCCAAATATATATACAGTGAGGTCCATGCTTCATTTTATGTATGAGTACTTCAAGTTAAGCTAGGGAGACTCTCCACAAGTTGAAAAGTTAGTCTGACATAACTAGCCATGGAGTATTTAAGTTGATAAATACTTCAGAAATACATTAAAGACAACCCTTACCCCAACGTAAAAAAAACCCAAACAAATCAACCAACAACAAAAAAAACATTATTTCAAATAATGGAGATTTTCAGGTAAATTAACTACTGTCTGATGGAGTATTTAACATTTTTGAGTTGTAATTATTATTTTATGCAGATCTCATCCCTTTGCAACACTACTTATATATCTGCTGGGAATCTGAACAGAAGTGGTATGTGAATGAGTATCGGGAAGAGACAGTGGGAACAAAAGACAAGAATTTTCCTCACCACATCCCAGGACTCCTTTAATGGAATACTCTTAAGTAGAATCCCATGTTCATTGCAATGAAAGTCAAGGTGAGCTCTTCCATCAGCTCCTATCTGAGTAACTGCCACAGTGGATAATAAATCCAATTCATCTTCATAGTCCACAATTTTGAATGTCTTAGGAAAAACAAAACCTCAAGTTTACAAATCAAACACAAATTCACATTCCCCTCTACTTAAATTGCATAGCTATTTTTTCTTCATGTGAAAGCAGTATTGGGCAAATTCTAGTTCTTAAGTCTTCTCATCTGAAAGAAAACTTTGGGAGCCTGGTACCCAACAGGCATTTTCCGAAACAAGAGTTGTCAGGGTATTTCAGCAAAATTTCTTAAGCAGGAGAAAAGGAAGTGATGTTCTGAAAAATCCTAATGTGCAAGTACATGTATTTTATATGTAGCATATAAGAAACAGAAGTACTTCTAAAGTGGCCAAAGAAGTATATTTAGAGATGTTAATATGCAGTGTAGCTTTAAATCATCACTGGTTTTGAGGGAATGGGTACATTAGAGTAATTCCATGAATATCTGTATGTTCTGTTCAGATCTCTCTATTGCTCCACAGATTATATGTCAGTGAAGAGCTGACATCAAAATTTGAAGATTGTGAACAACCTTAATTGCCTTTATCTCACTGTGATATACTCTAAAATCAAGCCAGTCCTTTTCTTCCATAATATAAAAACATTTACTGGAATCACAAGTAAAGTGTAACAGCAGGAAAAAAATAGTGTGTAATTACTTTTATTATGGTTAAAAGAAAAAGTGAATAGAAATAAACTGCAGACCCTTAAGGGTTATACTGGACTGTGCTGTATTTTTGCCATAGTAAAATCTATTTCCTCAGAATAAAGAATAGTAGTGCCTGCCAGAAACTGATGAATTTTACCTGTTGTGCTTATGTCAATTACATAAGATCCAGCTCTAGACAGAGAACTAAAAAATATTTTTCATAACCTTTTAAGACTCCAGTGGTGTTTTCAATCTCAAGAAGCAGTTACTTAAAGGAAAAGTGTTAAATACCTTATCCTACAATCCAATCAAAGTAACTGGGAGAGAAAAATAAACTTTAGAGATACTATAAAAAAGAAAATAGGATCCTAAAGCAGTGGCAATGAAAAAGTTTCTTTCATTTCATAAAATACTTTATAAGAAATGTTCAAAGTAGATATTCAAATGGACAAAATAGTAATGGTTTGTCACATTAACATATCTTTTCTGTGCCATTGAAGTCACATGGAATTATGATATCATGGGGCATAAGATTAGATCTTGAAAAAAAGAAAAAATACAAAGCTCAAATGTTGACCAAGGAGAAAAGATGATAAACAGCATGTGAAGCAACTGGAAGAAGACAAAGAGAAGAGGAATAAAGAATTCAAGGATATACACAGGTAATGGTTACACCCACTGCACTTGAAACAAGAAGGGCTTTTGGCTAACTAAATACTAAAACAATCCATGAAGTGCTCTTACTACATCAGTTACCTCTTGTTCTGGGTCATCATCCAGCAAGGCAAAACGCTTCTTCACCACTCGACCAGAAGCTGTTACAGTAACATTGTTGTTCACCTTTGGAGAAACATAAAAAAAGTGTCTCTAGACTTCGGAGCAATGTAGTTTCTATCGATTTGACAATGTATCTGTTCCATGTATTTTGCTTTCTGACCTTGTTTTACTCTTAGCTATGCATAGCCCTGGTGCAGCTGTTTTCTCTATGAGTTCATTAACTTGGTGACTTCAGTTGAGATATTACTGCTGTTTACCCATATTCAGAGGTGTCCCACAGAGGTGGCAAAGGTTCTCAGCTACCATAATTTTTTGAACAGAAGTGACTAGAAATAATATGCTGGAATGAGAATTAAGACTGCTAAATCACCACTGATTTTTTTTCCTAAAATTTTATTTCCAGAAGATGGGAAAAGTAGCATCTTAAACCACCATGGCTGCTTCCATTGGGCTTCATTAACATGAGAAATATTTTAAAATAGGTTATCGGTGTCTTAGTAGAAGTCAAAAGGAATAAGCACAGCATAGGCACAATTAGAACTCATATTTCTTTCTTCTTACTGTAACAGAAGTTGCCTACCCAACTCTAAAAAAGCAGTATGGCAAATTATTAGATGACCTGGCGATTAGTTTTTTAATTCAATACAAGTTTTGTTCTTGAGTTTGTGAAGACTTTTAATATACAAACCTTTTTTTCCTGGAAAAGCATAAAAATTAGCATCACAAATTTGTACATTTTACAGTATTCAAACTACAAAAACTTACTTTTAGGTAAGATATAACCTTGTCTCCTGAATCAAAATGACAGTTCCAGGCACTACCTAGAATTTTTTTCACATGTGCTCTTTAACCTTTTTGACATTAGATTGTCTCTGTGATTCTATATCACAAAAGACTTCATGAAACAACTGAGGTTATTAAAGAGCTCAGTTCTACCACTAGTTTTAAATCATCCTCTCACACTTGATTCTACCTTTCTGCACTCTTCTGATCCACTGATGATTCAGTCCTGTTCTGCTCCAGTTCAGCAAAACAAGCAAGCAGAAAGTACTCACCTTTTCTGCCAGGTTATTCTGTTACTTTAGAGAACTGGTTTGGCTCACCAAGGGTTAGACAAATGCCAGACTTGGCACAGGAGAATGACAGGTGTGCATTGCCAGGAAATGGACAGACTTTTGGAGGCAATGTAGTGTCTTTGTTGTCTTATGAAGACTTACTCCTAAGTTATGAGAGACTTTAAACATTTCTAGCATTTGTACTATCAACTTACCTGAGCACCAGAGATGCACACAGTTATCACTTGGTGGTACCTTCATTTGAATGAAATCTGTCACCATCTTTTAAGTATGTTTTATATCCATGATACATGGTTACACTGCACACCTTAAAGAACACTGAAAACTAAAGAAAAGACTGAAGGTTTCAGAAATCTATCCTGAAAGTGTTACTGTTTCCAAAATTCTTTTCCATACTGCTTGAAGTCCAATAAAGACAGAGCATGTCTTTCAATAAACTTTGGATAAAGCCCATAAACCCCAGTGATTACTCAAATGTGCAAACCCCCTGTTTATAGCTCAAAATCACACATTGTGATCTCAGACACTAAACTCACACAGTTTTCTCTGTTGGCTACAATCGTAAAATCTTCTGCAATCTCCATCTGATCTGCATGATTTTTAACTTCCTTAAGCTTTAAGACTCTACAAAAGAAACAAATTACAAAGTAAGTCATGTTTTCTAATCTGCTTACTACAACATTTCTATATATTTTTTTAAAATCTAATACATTAAAACATGGTAAATAAATAAAATAGAAATAAATTATTTTTGTAATTTTTGTTTATCAGTGAAATTTTGACACAGTGGTCCTTGAGTATTTTTCATATCAAAATCTAAACTGTGGCCTCTAGTGCCCACATTCATCACACAGAAATCTGTACCTGTTTCTAGAAGAATGTTTGATTCCGACAAATTAATAGATTTTTTAGTTTCTATAGTTTGATGAGTGTTTGGGCCTGCAAATTGTCAGACTACTAAATTGATGCAGTTACGCAACTTCTCTCATGAAGCAAAGATTTGAGTAAAAAAGGCTCATACTTTATCAAATTTGGTCCCACGTGGATTATTCTACCTGACATATCTGGATGAAAATATATCCAGTCAGGTTCAAGTGAACAGCATTTCATATCCTGTATGCCATTTTTTGCCTGAAGAAGAAAAGGAAAGCTTAGAATATTAGTATTTTGAAAGTCTCACAGATCTAATTAAAGAGGAAATACTGAGCTCCTCACTATGTACCACTGTTTCAGTATTGCTCCTAAACATGACCAGAAAGGATGGCAGTGGAACAATAATAAAAACAACAACAATAATAATTTAAAAAATTAGTTCCAATTCTCAAGATATTCAGTGAAGTAGTTTTGAGATTTTTAATATGCAATAAGCAATAACCTTGTACCTTAGCTATATATTGTCCTATCTCTCATCAAACTAAGCAGAATGAAGATTTAACCTACACTGTGCAAACACTTCAACAATTCCAGCTATTTGAGTATCCAAGACACAGCATGTGCCAAGACATGCGATAAACATTAGCACAGAGTTTAACTTCAGCTTCAAACCTCAGGCTTAGCCTCTTTAGTGCAAATTATTTGTGGAGCATGTAAGCCTGGAATACCTTGTGATTTCAGCAATCAGATGCAAGCCAGTCAAAATATTGGGATTTTGGCAGTGGCTTTCTCTTATTAAATTTAGCTGATATCAATCATTTAAATTGCCAAATATATGAACCCACATAGAAAAAAAAAAAAAAAGATGAGGAAGGATTCTGCAAGTTCATTTGAATCAAAATTAATCCTCAGCTACAATTGTGAAACATCTGTTTTGAAAATAAGGAGGGAAATAATTGATCAGGCAAGCAAAGGAGATAAGGACATTTACAGATGAGACTTCTTTAGTCAAGAAACTCTTTAACAGGCTCAGAAGTTGCTTAAAATGCAGAATGATCTTCAGGTCAATTCCACATTCAAAATAAAAGCTGGGATGGAGAGCTTATACAAAATAGTATTCATATGATGAATAGTACATAAACAAAAATAATTAGGAACAGATTAAACTAACTAATAAAACCTTTCTAGAGAGAGAAGGAGATTAAAATGAACAATCAAATCTTTTTAGGGAGAGAAAGGTACAAGTCAAAGATAAACTACAAACATTAAGGACATTTATTCTGCAATATCATAAAATTAAAATAATTCTGTAGTCAGCATTTAGTAGGCTGACTAGTCAGAAGTGCATTAGGATGTTACCATGCAAGGGAAAAGGTAATGAGACTTAACTTTTAAGTCATGAATACAGTGCTCTGTAGCTCTGACTGCACTACTATTGTATTGGGATGAAGGAAATATGAGAGGCAGTATTGATTCAGAAGTATTTTACACATGATTCCATGGGACAGCTAATTTGATACTGGGGTGAGCCTGTGAAAGCACTACACCTGTAAACAAAGGTATTATAACCTACTCAGAGTAAGAGATGAAGACAAACATAATACACATTAATTTCAGAGAAGCTGCTTTCTGAATATATTACCAAAGCATTGTCTTTCAGAGAACAAATATGGAAGACTCCTTTATGTTTTTTCTTGTTGGGTGTGATGATATAATGCCAAGGGTAACCTCCAATTTGAAATGCATTCTCCAGAGAAGATGCTTCAAATAGCAAAGGTGGGGTATCTGCAAATATTCGGTAATGTTAACACCATTAGTAGCAGAACAGTCATAATTCATTCCATTGAGCCTTACAATTCTAAATTCCAATAAAGCTACTAATTCTTCTTTTGAATATTTGTAGAAATGCATTGACTATTAACTGTTTTCCAGTGCCAGCTATGCTACCTCACCCAGCATCCAGGTGCACATCTGCAGTTACCTCTTCTTCCCTCCCTCCCTTCAGAAGGACGGTTACTGCCTTCTCAGATCTTAATGCTGAATACTCTTCTAATACCTTTGACTTACAAGCAAAGATACAGCAAATAATTAAAATATTCCAGCTCATCTGATTGAGAAAGGATGCACACATGAACAGATCAAAGACCATATCAAGATGGTCACTATTTTCTTGAGGAAACCAGTGATAAATAAGTGGAAACAGCAAGCAGCAACCTCAAATAACAGAATTAATGCAGGAAGATAGAATATTCAGATCCTTTTGTGTAATACAACAAAATAGTGTGGACCACAATGGATGCAATCTGTAGCTGAATTCATAAAAATAAATCAAAATATAGAATTTTTTGCAATAAATGGCAAAAGGTATCTAGTTTTCCTTTCAGTTCAATTGGGATTACTGAGATGTACTAGGGCATTAGTACAAGTCTTCTTTTTACTAAATGAGAGGCATTTTTAATGAAATTAATTTTACGATTTCTGCCAACTAGCTAAATTAAAGGAATTTCTACAGCTGCTATAACTAAATCAATTTTAGACTGAAGATCAGGTCTTTCTAACAGGACAGAGAAAAGCTGGGGAAAAAACTGCCAAACGTGGAGAAAATGTACAATTACAAGGGGAATTTAAACAGGTAGAATACAAAACCCCAAACTGAATTAGTGCAAGGAGAACAAGGTTCTTATCTGGACTTTGAGTCCCAAAGGTCTTATCAAAATTTTGACTTGTTCTTATCTTGCTTTGTCTAGATAATTATCCTAATGCCAATGGTACTATCACATGACATCACATATTATGTTTATGGAGTGCTTCTCTCTTCCTTTGTTCATGTTTCCATCAATTTAGCCATTTAGATTGAATGGAATTAATTCACTGCCAATGGAAATGAAGTCTTTCCTAAGCTGGAAAGCGGCAGTGTCCCATTTGCCTTTTGGAGTGACACTTAGGAAATGGGAGATTCTGTGCAAGAGATAACAAACTATATGTTAAAACAAACTCATGCATCTGCCGGAAATGTAGAGAATGTTGAAGATGAAAGCATAAGCAAAGGACCTACTGATACTAAAATCCGTCAGAAAATGAAAAATGAGTTAAGAAAACCCGTGACATTTTACCCAAACAACTTTTAAAATAAAGTTTATATATCAAGGTCCCTCAAAAATTCTGGTAGATGGACTAAATGATACAATTTGATGTATCTCAATAGTGTATCAATACTGAGTAATAGAAGCTGCTTATAAAATATGCCTTTCCTTTTATGTTCATTTAGCAAAGATTTGCAAGATCATAGCCACCTAAACCACTGTGATAATGTGATTCTGCTGCCTCAGCTCCGTCATTCCCGCTTGTATGTCACTTGCTCTTGTTGCTTAACACCTCCTGTTTTATTGTTTGCAAGTCCTTTGCCAAGTCTTGCCAGTTTTCAATCTCCAGTTGAGCTTCTTTGTTCACTTACTTTAAACTCTGAAAACTTATCTAAACAAAGCTGTTCCTGGCAGCACGGACAAGTGTTCTACATGCAAATAAAACCAAAGAAATAACAACAGGAAGATGTTTTTACAAAGTATCCTTCTCTTGGTTTTTTTTTTTTTTTTTTTCTGAAATTACTGCATCAGATAACAATAAATCAAACTACAGTTTTAAGTTCTGGGCCGTTCAGAAAATCATACACTATGACCAAAATCAATTCCTCACCAGTTAAGAGCTGTAGCATAGTACATCTTAGACTGTAAGTTTTGATCTCTATACATTTCCTTTTGGGTACCTCACACCATAAAAACAGTACTGTAATAATGCTCATCCCTTCATGCAATTTCTGTAGGGAGGCTAGGACTTAAGTAAGAAAGAAGACTACACACAGTTAAATTATAGTAAATACAAGCCTGCACTCTGAACCTGCTAAGATCTTGCCCACTGAAGCATTTGCCCATCTATTCTTGAAAGAAAACAACTCAAAAGCCACAGGAATGAAACTATTTGCAAAAAGCAAGCACAAAAAATGTATGTCATGGGTTCAAAACTTCCTAACCACGAATTCCTGAATATGATTAAAGATCAAAAAGTACACTAGTTTTAAATCTCAAAACAAAAAACTACAATGATCTATAAGCCATGAGATCAAATCTTCCTATTAAAGTTCCCACAGCAGGTTTTCCACAGGTCCCTAACATTAAATGGTGGTTTCACAGATTGAGATGGAGAGAAAAATGGGGGAAGATTTCCCTTTGCAAAAGCTGAGACATCAAATATAGCAGCCTGTTGCTTTGTTTTGATAAAAAATTGCATTATAATGTCACTATATAAGTCTGTATTTTATCTTTGTGTACTCCCTCATTTTTATATAAATCTGGATTGATAAATCTGGATCTCTTGTTATCTGACACTCTAAAAAAAAAAAAAGACATTTTTTATGTGGACAATCACCTGAAAAAAACATTTAATACAGAAACATTCAAAATTAAATAAATAAATGCATGAATTCTTTGATATTTGTGAAAGCTTTTTTTTTTTTTGCCTCAAGTGTAGGCTTGTGAGAATGTATTTTTAAAGCAAGAAAAGAAATTTCAAAAGAAGTCTCAGGCTTTGGTCATTCATTAAGATTCTTAGCACAAATTCTCAAGGGCACCAACAGAAGTCACTGTTTGCTTTTAGAGAAAAAAGTCATTACATAATGCAGAACATTTATAAATTAATGATTTGAGGCATTAGAATTGTTTTTAGTAATTTGTTCTCTTCTCAGGAATTCATTTTACTGAAATCGGCACATTTCTGACATCTCAGAATATCAAAATGCAAGTCAGACAAACTGTATTCAGTCTCTTTGAATTTCCTCTGCAAGTTAATGTTCTCACATCTTTTGCTTACATACCATATTCTGTTTCTGGGTGCTACTAACAGATATCCTAGTCCTTCCTCTTTCTCAAGAGCAATTGCATCTCAGAAATAAAGAACGAGGTTTCCATTTAATGCATTGATTATAAAGTTTTTCAGATAGCTTAGTTGCTCTAACAGTTTTCTTGGTGTGTCCTATATAATTATTACTGTAATTAGAAGTAAAGCAAAGTGCATTTTACTACAATGTAAATCCAGAAATACAGCTACAGCACAATATGAGCACAGTAGTTTTAATATTTTTTCTTAGTGTGAAATAAGCCACAATCAATCCATAAAAGCCACAGTCAAGCCAATATAAAGACCATAATTACCTGTTATTTTAATGTTACATGGAAGACCAAATGGATACTTTCCTACAACTCCCACCTGACCATTCCAGTTGAATTCTTGTCCCAGATCAAATGGTTGTTCCATGAACTAAAATAACACAGAACAATTTAGCTTTACAGATAAATATTTACTTGCTGATTAGTTTTACTCTCTGTTACTACTGCATTCTTTGTCTTGTTAAATACTGCTTGAGGTCTTATTTTTGAATTAATGTTTGATTTTTGATTGGAAGGATATAAACTCTTATGTCTAACTGCAGTTCTGTTTGAGATCAAATTTCCCCATGCCCACCAGTTTCTGGCCTTAACAATCATCTCTAACTACAGACTAGGTGTGTAGAGAGAAGCACATCTGGTGTAACATTTACACAACTCCCCAGAAGAGCCTGTCTGACCCTGTATCTCTTATGTTTTGCCACCTGTAACTGTTGCGAGTAATTTTTCTGATAGTGTGTCCATTTTTATCTTCTGACTGTAAATAGATCTAGGCAGGAACCTACATACCCCGTGTACTTACACAGAGTACATGAATATTTATGACTTGTTACCCAAAAATAGTATAGACTGTATGAAAACTTTTTATTTCATTACCTGTTCCAAAATGGCCTTGAAGTTATAGAGTCTGACCAGACCCATGCTATACATTACAATCAGGATTCCATTGGAAACAGCAACATCTGTCACACTATTACCAAAAATCTGGAATAAAATGAAGCAAAACATATTCTATTTGAGAAGAAATAATTGAGAGAAAACACAAATAACTGACATTATGTCCTTAATTTTGCATTAACTTTTTTTTTTCATTGACCAAACCCTATGATCAGTGTTTAAGTTCCAAGTTTTCTGTAACTCATCTGTTCTGCTGAGTTTCTTTAATCCATGACACTGCAGTAACACCTGATGTTACATTAGTCATATTCTGCAAGCAGATTCATGCTCTAATCAGTTCTCAGTATATCTTCATATCATGCTACCCAGTTATTATCATACATGAGTAGATTATATTATTCAGCATCCCACGTTAGCAAAACTAGCAACTTGATCTAAAAGTCCTGATTTCAGATCTTCTGTTCTTTTTTCATCCCCAGTGTAAAATACTAGTCTAATCACAACTCAATGACTGCATACAGCTGTACTAAAACTACATTAGCCAGCTGTCACAGAGTACAGGGTTCTCTCTGAATCCAAATTAAATATATACATGAGCAGTTGTCGTATCTTTTTAAATAATTATGCACTATTAATTTGTGCCACTGCTTAACACATCACTGAGCTAACCCCACAAATTAATTCTTAATATTTAATTAATATCAACATGTCAAGTTGATAGGGAGATATGCTTGAAAATGTAGTTTTCTTTTATCTGACTATGTGAAAAAGCAATTAAACCAGTTAAAATAGGCTTAAAAGCAATAAAAAAACTAAAGAAGCCCAGAAACTGTAAGACACCTACATCTTAACACTACCAGCGATTTTCTGATCTGTTTGGTTCTCCCAAGACTTTGCCTTTTATTTAGTTTTATGGCTCTTTCTTGATACATTTGCTAGCTTAGGTCTCAGTGTCTTTTAGAGACAAACTCTAATAATCTTCCAACCCTAAAGTCTCCTTTGTATCCTTGAGACCTCAGCCACTCTGAACTCACAATGTATTGTGGTATACCATCTCAGTAAAGCTGATGCATGAGGTGCATTCTGCAGCCTTAGGCAGTAACACTAACCCCAACTCCAATCTAACAGTTACATTCCACTGATCTGTGTCAGGTCTGGCACTGCCTTTACTGCTTGCATCTCCTCCTGCTCGGTGTATTCTCACATCCCAAATGCTGCCTTGTCCATTACAGTTTTAACAATTTCTCTAATGAGTACTCGGTATGGACCCAGCTGAAGAAGTGCTCTGTCACGCACGTTCTGCCTACTATGACCATGATGAATCTGGCATGCCATTCCTAACCAGATTGAGAATACCTTTGGTACTGGTAATGTTTTTTCCAGTCCTAAATACTAATTTTGAACAGAACAATACACAGTACCCCCAAGCTTTCATGGGCCCAAATGAAAAAGTTTAAACCCTTGCCTTCACTTGCCAGGTCCAATTTCAATTACAGCCTCAACCCAACCTAGCACCAGCTAAAACTCCAGCTTGTAACTCTGGACCCTAAAAGACACAGTTTCCATGTTTGTACTGTTTCATGTTTCCATATACAGACATAGTTTCCATGTTTGTACTGTTTCATGTGTAAGTTGTATCCAGAGCCTTAAAACAGAACAGTAAAAATTACAATGTGGCTCAAAGTTTCTTTCTAAGTATATACATTTACTTATAGGTCAGAAACTGAACTCAGATTGTTTGTTCTTGACTGATAAATCAAGACATATTTACTTTTGTCATTCAGTAACAGTGATAATAAAAGTGTGAAATATTTGTAATTGCATATAGAATTCACAGACTATTACTAGGACTGGGTCAGAGGCACATCTGTCTTCAAGGAGGTGAAAGAAAGTGTACAAACACTTTAGTGTTCCCTAATTCTCATGATTGCTCTAAGAAAAGGCTAAAATCCTGCTGCATGTCAAAGAGTAACCCAGTAAGAGAATCCATTTGTATCTTCTCTTCTGGTCATTAGAATTAAGAGTATTTGCCTCAATGCCCCTATCAGACACAAAAACACTGCTGCTAAATAATGTTTCAATTGCTTTTACAAGCTTTAAGTATGACTTCTGAAATTCTGAAATAAGTGTCCAAACTACAGCTATCACAGAACTACATGATAGATTACATATTATTAAAGAAATTAACTTACCTTTTTGTTTATTTCCAGCATTCCAATGAATGAAAGAGGCAAAACTTGGAATACAGCAAGATAAAACAATACAGTCTGTTGGATTCCTGCCTGGGAAGGAACAGTACTGAATATAGTTACTAAAGGTAAGACATCTTTATCTTCTTCCATAATAATCAAGTATAATGTCCCCATCTTTATGCTTGTCTTTTTTTTTTTGGATCAATGCTGTAAAAATGAGTTTTTCAACACATTTACCTGCCGTGCTGCTGCAGGGAGCTTATTCTGAGCTGACTTTACAATCATTACCTCTTGAGGAGTATCCCAGCTCAGATACCTGTTTGTGAGAAGAAAGGCCTGTCTTAATCACTTAAAAACCATTTATTAATATATTACTTCACATAAAATATAATCAACTATAACAAAGCAGATGAAATATGGCTACCCTATGGAGAAGAACTTTTGCAAATTAAAAACAGCTCAGACTTCCAACATATTGTTTGTATGTTTGATCAGGTTTGCTTTTCAGCTCTTAAAGTCCTCTCCTGGTATGCTGCCATTGCAATACTAAAGGCTGTAAAGTTATCAGAGAAAAGCAAATAAATAGTAGGCTGGGTTTTGTGGAACTTGATACCAAATTTGACACCATAATACTAAAGTAAATGAAATTCTTCTACAAGTAAGTGCATGCAGGAACAGTACTCCAGGTAATGCTCTAGATTAACAAGCCTGTTGTCAGCCATGGGTAGTACTAAAATAACACGATTCCCCTTCTCCTTTATAGTACTAATCAGTGTTAATTATGTTAAGCTCTCCTTCTCCACTATAAACTACTGACTGTTAATGATATAAAGCCTAGTTGTTGTTTAATACCTGAAGAATTTGCAACAGGAACCAGCAAGATACACTTTTTCCAGTACTTCTCCACTATCAGCAGACAGACGCAGAAGCCAGTTCTGCACTGTCAGGACTATCAGGGAAGCTTTATAATCTGATGGACTCGGTAGCATTTCCCCCTACATAAAAAAAAGGCTATTAGAAAAAAGTTTGTATCAGGAGGATACAAAACATTTTGACACAGTCAGAAGAACACAAAAGTAAATACACATTCCTCAAAAACCAAAGGAGGAAAGCTGCCTGCTAATCAAATCAGTATCTCTAAGCTCATGTCTATGACAAATAATTACCTACGACATAAATAATTGCTGTCACACTTTTTGCAAGACAGTTAACTTTTCTAGAAAAGGAACCCTTTAAAAAATCTTTGCCTTGTAAAAATTAACTTTTTATTGATCTAACTGATACCAATCTTGAAGAGAAAATTGTTTAAGTATTTCAAAAGACATTCAGTGATAGCTCAACAGTAACTGCTACAAATGGTATTTACACTGCTTTAGTTTTAGGCACCTCAAGGATAGGGCTAATATTTCTAAGCTCTGTTGACACTGGGTGAAGGAGAGAATTATGTAATTATCAGGTAGAAACAGTAGAGCAGTTTTTCAGCAGGGTTGCTTCAATGGGCCTCCAGTGTATCTGCTTTTTGGTTTTTTTAATGTCAACACATCTGAAGAAAACTAAAACTCCCAGCTACTGTCCTTGCTGATAAAAAAATAAAGAAAAGTACAAGTAGAATTTATTTTAAGGAATTAAGAATTCATTGCATAAGAATAGGAGCACTGGTTTTAAAGTCTTCCACTAAAGCTTATGAAAGAAACATTTGAATGCATTATTGAGAAATTCAGAGAAGTATACCTCTAAATGTTCAGTTAATATAAATATGGCACATGTTGCAAACCCTTAATGACCTAACTGTATAAAAACATTGAGAAAATAGTTTGGAAAGAAAAAGCACTCCATTCTTAATGTTTCATCAAAATATATTAATTTAGTATTTTGCACAAAAATGTTCTAGTAAAAAGTAATCTTACCAGTGGGCATTCCAATAATAAAGCATCTTCTATTTTTTCAGACTTGGCACACTTTGACTTTTGATAAATTAGTCTTGGCTGTTGTGCAATGCTAGAGGAAAATGATTGCTAATTATTAGTCTGTTTTATAGACTACTTTCTATCAACAAGTCATTTCATACAGTTTTATAAATCCTGCCTTCTCCTTAGGCAGGTCAGAAACCTAAACATCTTATTTTTACTTTGTAAACATACCTGAAATTGCTCTCAAAATAAGGCCTAATAAATAATAGTTAATATAATGTAATATTTGAAAGCTAATCTTCTCTAAATCTTTTGGTATGGTTGCTTTTTTTGTTTTTAGTTTCAGGTTTACTTTTAGTTTTGGGTTGTTTTTTTTTAAGTAACAAACTTAATAGTAACATTCCTGCTCTAGTGATATACATTAAGAAGAAAGCTAAATATTTCAAAAACTAATGATCATCCTGGAACCTTCCCCTCAGGTTCTTCCAATGCTGGCTTTTACAACAAAGGCATGGCATCATGTTCAGATATTTAAAAAAACCCTCTACTAATTAAAATTTATGCCGTTTGGGTTTTGCCTTTTTCCCTTTCATATATTCCCTGTATTCTTCATACATATATTTGTAACTCTGTCACCTATTGTATTAGTAGCTAGATTTCCCAGTACTTTTCCATGGCCATTCCCTAGGCAGAAAGACAAAACAAATTCCAGAGCTCCAAGCCCTGGGAGGTACGAGGCCCCAGTGCTATCTTGGTTCTACCTGGGAACCAAGGCTGAGAACAACTCTTCAAGATACATTTTCATGGATAAAGTACAACTAGTGCTGAAGGGGCTCCAGAGCAGGGGCTTGACCTGGGGGGTGGAATTACATCACCACTTGTCCTCCTAACTGGAGCTTTTTATCGATTATGCTAATATCCTAAAACCTATAAATGTGTACTCATCCCTGTAAGGGTGGGCTTTTGTGGACATCTTTCCATAACTGCCTCTGAAGGCCTTCATTGAAGATCCCTTTTATATTACCTCCTTACTAAAATTATCTTGAGTTTCATTTCCAGGTTGCGATAAAGGCAACAAAATAAAAGCTTTGTACTGTGCACAATAGTTTTGTCCTCTGGGAGAGGATGAGACAAAGAAAAACCTGAAAGATGTTAGACAGGTTAACCCAGTACTGAAAACATCCAGACAATGTAGGAATAAAAGCAGATTTAGATCTCAACTGTGGGTGACAGATTAACTTAACTGACTCTCAGTGTCATATGATACATAAAATACAAACTAGTCTGTCAGGGTAAACCACTGTCTCAAAACTGCTCTGTCCCCAACTTCCTCAGCAATGCAGTTCTCCAAGTCCATGCTACTTCCCTCACAGTAGGGACAGGCAAGGACAAGGGCTGGTGCACACAGATTTCCTGTCCTCTACCTTACCAGGTGCTGCCTCCTAACCTGTGTCTCTGCAACTGATCATGGAACAGAATATATTAGATCAGAGAATTGATCTCCAAAATACATTTGCAAAAATTAGCACGTACTGCAAGCTGTACTTTTACATGAAAAATAATTTACTTATTTTATACAGAATTCACATAGTACTGAACTTGTTACATAGGCTGATTCTGTGACACACTCTTTAGCACAGTGCTAGTTGCCAGACTACAAAGAACTACTGTTCATTTGGCTTTTTAGTGCAAGACTAGAAAATTGTGTTAATCTTCCATTCCTGCTCTGAAAGCTGAGGTTATACTGCACCAGAAAGATCAGGCTTTCTTTTACCAAAGTAGGTGTCACATTAAAATACAACAGCATCTAAATGTAATTCAGAGATTGTAAACCAAAGATTTATCACCTGCTTATTTTTTGTTGCCAAGTAAACTCCATTTAATTCACAGCAGCTATGAGTAAAGTTAGCAATATAACACAGAATCAGTCTCAAATCTAAGTCAGTACCTCATAATTGCAAATTTATTACCTGGTAATACAGCATTGGTAATTGTCCATGTAAATTCTTCCTCTTTCATATGCAATAGGAGATGCAGAATGAGTTGTCCAAACATTCTTGAATTTAGTACTTTCCTGAAACACAATAATTTTAACAGTGATGGCTGTTTCTAACAAACTTTGCTTCTGAAAATATTTTATTTGGCTCCTGCAGCTTAATACCTTACTTTAATTAAAACTCTACTACTGAATACACAAGAAAGAATATTACTTGGTTTTTAGAAATAAAATTAACAGACCTTTTATAAGAAAATTTGTCTTTTTTAAAGACCAAATTAAAGTATTTTTAATTAGCTATTATGGACAGCTATTCCTTACAGCAGGGGTAAGGAATATTTTGTCATTATCTTACCTATATTAAAACTGGCAACTAAACTTCCATAATGACTTTTGAAGTCAAGGACTAAACTCCCCAGATTAATTATGCAGAGAATTCTTTTATATGTAATTAGTTTGATTTATTGAACACTTAATTCCATTCTGCTGGTGGTGTTTGGTGTGAAAGGTAGAAAAATCTATTTACCGTTATTTGCAATAAGCACCCAAAACGTTAATGAAATAAACTGCTCACATTAAAGTTTCTTGCATGCATTTGAGATATCAGGAGCTCTATGCCATTAAAAAGGTTCCAGTCTTACAAAACAGAAGTGTAAGTCAAACGTACTTATTTTTATTTCAGTAAACATTGCATGCCTATTGATCTAGTTATATAAGCAGACACTTCAGCTGTATAAATGCAATTTCAATGAAACTGAATCTATGTTTATTACAATAAATGTATTTTTAATATAACTGCCAATTCACTTCCACATTCTTTTTTAATGTATTTCCATCAACTACTGTATGGGAACAGTAATTGTTTTGACTAAAAAAAAGAAAAAAATAGTTCACTTTAATTCCTATTTTTTCTGTAACATCAGTTTCACTGAGAACTGGGGTTATATTTACCTGAAAATCTCTGCCAATTATCTTATTATGCGAACTCCTTTCAAATTCAACATGAAGCACTAAGAATTTAAGATTGGTATTAAATATGAAGCCACCTTAGGGAAATAGGTGATATAAAATCTCATAAAAGCTTATTTCTAACACAATTATTAGATACACAAGTGCCTTTGCAGTTTTTGCCCAGCACAATCTTCTCTACATTTCTAGGTCTGAACCTTGTGAAATAATTTTAACTTCATCAAAACTGCACCTTTTTTCTCCCCAGACTTGTTCTCCAGCGTGACCGGGACCTCTCGAACACCCGGGCTGAGTGGACACTCAGTCCCCCGGCTGAAAGCCCGAACCCGCGGGGCTGCAGCCAGCGCCGAAAGGCAGCCGATTACCTGACACATGATCCTTCGGAGGAGTCCCAGGTTCTTCCTGTGGGCGACACCAGCATCTCTGGCGTAGAAGCCGTGGGCCCTGCGGGTGAGGAGGCGGCACACGTTGTGCACGCCGCACGCCCGGAGAGCGGCCCTGCCCCCGCCGGCGGCCGCCTGCGGGCATATTCTCGGCCCGCGGGGCGGGATCGCCTTTCTCCCCCGCTCCAGGCTCGCTCTCGGCAGGGCGTGCAGCCTTGCAGGCCTAGGCCCGGGCCGGGTTTATCTCAAACCCCCGCCCTTGCGCGGCGAGAGGTGAAGCGAAGCGGGAAAAGGCCCGAACGGCCCCTTGCTCCTTGACTCCCGAGCGAAGCGAGGCGAGCCGAGGCCTTCCGAGGGTGCCCCGCGCTTCCCCAGCCGCTGCAGCTCCGGTTTCCGCAGACGCCAGGCGGGGACAGCCCTGCGCCGCCTCCCCCGCGGCCCGCCGGGTACTGTAGTTTTTCCGCCGCGCCCCGCGGATCGCTGCCGCCGCTCCTGAGCGGGCCGGGCTGAGGCGGCCGCGTGGTGCCCGCGGCTGGCGGCGAAGCGGGGTCACCCTCCCGTACGGTGCGCTGCGGCGTTGGCGCTGATAAGGCACCGCTCCGAGGACCGGGCAGGGCAGGCGCTGCGCAGGGCTCGGTGAGAATCGCCGGCAGCGGCCGCCGGCCGGTACCGCGCAGCCGCCCGCGCACCAGGAGCTCTGCCCTGGCCGGGCTCCCCGCCGATCCTGCGCTGAGCGATGCGGGCGTTCGACGTGCGGGGCGTGCAGATGGAAACACTTTACCCGTTGTTTTTTTCAATTAAATCAGGAAAATTTTGTTAGTGGTAGCTAGTTAAGGAGAAGTGGGAACTTGTATCTTCTTTCTTTTAAAATGTTCCTGCTGTAGACCTCAGCCTTCGGGGTTGGGCGCGGGGCATTCCCGGGGATGAGCGCCCGGCCTGGCACCTGCGAGCCTTTGGACACCAGCCGCGAGCCTTCTTGGGTACGGCAGTGTGGGACTGAGTGTACTCGGACCTGGAGGGAAGTTTAAGGGATTGGTTGAAACCAGTTTAAAACTCCAAGGTCAACAGAAACTTCTTTAGATGTATGACACTTCCTTTTTGTATTTTTAGAGCTACATCCCAAATGCTGTCACGGTCATCAATCTCTACTTGCCAGCAGAGCAACTGAAGTCTGTGGACAGACTCGTTTCTCTTCCTTGCCAGAGGCCAAGCACCCAAATGGGGTAATCAAAAGTTGCTGATCTTTTTGTGCGCCCATATCTGTTCTTTGGGATCTGAGTGGAACCTTGAATTTTCACTGATATGAAGGAAAGAGAGAGTCCTTTAAATTTCTGGTGCTTTGCAATTATTGCTTGAAGGGAGCTAAATGCAGACACAGTGGTTGCAGTTGCTCTAAAAGAGCTGATTAGGGCAGTAAGTGGAGCATACTCTCTGGTGGATTTGCAGCATTGCCAGTGACTTCAGAGCTGGCAAGGCAGGTTGTAGCTCATCAAAGTACACATGGATATCCAGAGTCCTGCAAGAATGTAAATGGATGAGGTTCTTGAATATACGCTGTAGACAGTAGTAAAATTCATGCTGCTCTATCCCGGTTCTCATAATCTGTAATAAAAAACCCCCATAGTTTGTGTTGAGAGAAATTATCTTTTTAGGCAATACATTTAAATATTCTTTATTTTGTAGATAATATGTTTAAAATAGTTTAAGTGATTGCATTTGGAGGTTTAGGTGTATCTTCACTGCAAGTATGTGTATACATACATATGTGTAAAGTCTCAATAGCTCTTTTTTTTTTCCCTTTTTCTGCCTTCCCGTGCAAGTAGCAGCCAGCAGAGGGTGTGCAGGGTAACGAGGAACCCTTCTTTGATTATTCACTTAGAACTGATACTTTAAAAGAATTTTACTTATCAGTTAAGTGGTTTAAAAAGTTTTGGGGTGTAATTCACTGTTAAAAAATCTTAGAGCAGTTCTTTTCTCCTATATCTATTTTTTAAATTTATGGCTGTGACTGCTCAGGGTTTTAATGACAACATCAATTAAATTAATTAGCCAACTTCAGGTCTGGCTAGCAGTTAATGTGTGTGCATTTTTCTGCATGTTCACCTGCACAAAGCTGTACTAAAGATGCTGTGTTTCCTTGTTTCTTAAAATTTCTCAATTAAACTGAGGACCTGATCTGTACTTGTACCAATGACAAAGCTGTAAAGTCTAAAAGGCAGTGCTCCACAGGGCAACAAAGACTTCCATGTGGCTCTTCAGCATGGTTATCGAGTGCATTGTTTCTTTAAGGGTTTTTTCCTGAAAAATAGTTATGCTGCTACAAAATTTAATAATTTTTATTGTAATTCAGTTTTATGTTAATTTCCTTAAATATGAATGTTGAGTTGTTTTGATTAATAATCAAACTTAAAGCATTCCTGACTGTGACTGTGAACAGGGAAAGAACTCCTAATTATTTCAGGCAACATTTCTTGCTGTCATAACTTCAGGGTATGATCATCTTACCTGATAACAAGAAAGGGTGTTTGCCTGTTTCATTAACAAACTTCAGTTAAACAATCGTTTAACTGACGGGAGTTAAACAATCGTTTAACTGAAGGGAGTAATGACTCCCTTCAGAAAATTTGATTTAGGCTTACAAGTGGTTTAATGCATTTTGAGCTTTTAGTAGCCATGTTGCCAACTAATCTCATGATTTGTGGATGACATAACTCTCAGGAATGTACATGCATGTCCCAAGGGAGTTCATTCACATTTAACATAGATTGCAACAGGAAACTTCCTCACCTACCCCACTTGCCTTACATTTTCAGAATTTATCTGCTAAAATTGTTCAACTATCACTCAAAGGCTCACTTTTTTCATAGAAAGGCTTGCATATCTGGATTTTACTGATGTAAGATCATCTTAGTCATCTGACTATAGTTCCCATCTGTGCATCTTTTCATGTTCTTATTGAGATGTTTAGAAAGCCAAGAAAAATTATGTGACGAGCCTAGCAGCTGAATCATTGTATTTTATGGTGAATATCAGTGCTGGCACAGGAAATGCAAGATACTAACTCAGGTTTTTTTCAAATGATTGAGGGAGGAAGAGGATTTGTAAACAGTTTGCAATGTAATAATGGAATCTTTATCCAAGCATTTCTATAATTTAATAATAATAATAATTTTGGATTGTGGTTTGGGGTTTTGGAGGACTTTCTATTTGTTTTTATTTACAAGAATGCCTTTATGTAAATTACACATTTTGCAGAAATTGTCATGATGTCTTATTTTTCATGTATCATAATTATTATTTCATTATATCCCATATATGTTAATAATTATGGATTATCTTATGAAAAATGCATACATATTTTCAAATAAAAACCAGTAAAAACTTGTAGTAATTTAAGTATAAATTGGAGTAGTTTTACTTGTTGAGCCGCATTAAAAAAAAATACAATAAACTCGTTCTCTTTAGAAGAAGTTTTGAATTTTTTAATAGGTCTAAATGTTAGATTTTCACTGTATGGCAATGCTTCCATGTCTTGGTAACATTACAGTTTCAGCAGCCAAAATCAACAGTGATTTTATTTGGCATTGTCAACTATAAGGCAAACTCCATTTTATTTAAACTTTGACAAATAAAAAGAAATTTTAATCTTTTTCCTTTTTTTTTCTGTAGGCTTAAAATGAGTAAACAATGCCCTTTTTAAAGCATGATTCATTTAAAAGTACATGTTAAATGAGGAATTGTTCATTTAATTGAAAAGCGATTCCTTTGTCAATCTTTATATTGATGTGGACAGATTAATAATTTTCAATTCACTGTACAAGACTTGTGATCAAATACTACTATTTTCCTTGAGATAGAAATCTTTGTTTTGCAACCAATTTGCACAGAATGTTTTCTAATAGTGTCTTATGTATATATGTCTGTTCTTTTGTAACAACGTTTTGGGTTTCTGGCGCGTTAATTTTGTATCTGTGGTTTTTATGGAAGCAGCATTGCAAAAAAAGAAGAGAAAAAAGCAGTAGGGGGAGGGTTTCATTTTACTTGTCTCATAGAAAGCTTACATTAACAAGAATACGCAAAAAAACCCACCAAAAATGCTAATATTAGCTACACACACTTGTTTTCTTTCATTATTGATCCTTTATGAAGATATTCTAAGTAAAATATAGCAATATAAGATAAAATTATACATGTAATAGAAAAATCAGAATCACTTTATAATTTCCACTGATGGAAATTAAACATGTATAACAATTACATTTCAAAGACAGCAGTTAACAGGGATGAGGAGAATAAATGGCAGAAATGTTGGAAGGCTTTATGTGCTCTATGTTTACACTTTAAAAAGATACTTAATTTCCTATTTAAAAGCATAACACCATAGTCACAGTTCCAGAGTGAAATCTTTTGAAGAAAATGAGTGGGGTGAAAAATGTCAATTTTGCTAACAGTATGTAGCCACTAGAAGAAGTGGTTTTGCTTGCATTTATAAAGATACAGTATCAGTCTTCGGTTGTTTTACTGTGTATTTCTTTTCCTTCCCCTCCTTGATACACTTTGAAATGATACCATGTAATTTATCTTTTGACTGGTTTCATTCCAGTAGGCTACTTGGAGATTATTTGGGCTTTCAGCAGACTGAAGGGATGTTGCCACTTTTTTAAAAAGCATTTGAATTGATATTTTAGTAAATGATTTTTAGTAAATCTGATACCTGTTCTTGGTTATTTGACCAGTCTCTCATGTAAGTGACATAAACAGTTGTGTTACTGCAAAACTGTAATTTGAGTTAAATGTGTTTTCAGGTTTCTCAACACAACAAACTTCATTACAAGGCTTTCTGCTTTATGTCTGAGGAAAAACAAGATGCAATACAGGCAACAAAGTAATAGACGACCAACGGTTCCACTCGGATCACGGATTTTAACTGATCCTTCTAAGGTCTTTGAGCATAACATGTGGTGAGATGTTTCTTCATGGATGATTTTCATATAATTTTGTACACTGTTTACTCTGATGAATAATGCTGTGAGTGTATAAAACAAGATGCTGCCAGAATAGACATATGAAGGAATAGAGGAAACCTGAGTCTGTCACAAGTAATCTGACAGTTACAACCTCAGTCACTTGCGTTAAAAGCTGCCAAGCAAATAGTTAGTCAAGGAGTGAAAAGCAAAATATTATTATGGATCAGTAATCAATTAGGAGACAGAGGATGCAGAGATAAGACAGTCCATGTTATTTAAAATGGCAGAAAGTTTCTAGGTACAATAACGTTGCATACTGGATTAGTGGCCTAGTCTAAAATTGACATAATTTTGAAAGGAACATGTAAATTACACATATTCTTCTAAGGGTATACTGAAGATGTTGCAGATAATTCAGCAGAAATTTTCAGACACTGTGCAATTATCAAAAAAAGTAAATAAAATCTTAACATAAATAAACAGTGTAATAGCAGAGAAGACATCAATGTGTAAATGCTGACAATAATAAGAATTGCCCTGATTTGCAACATCTCCATCTCTAAAAGGTGCTTTTGTGATTAATGTGTGCTCAGAAAAGAGCGAGAATGCTAGTCAACACAGTGGGGAAAATGGGATAGAAAAGCCTAAGATTTTTGATTGTGAAATGGAGATGAACACAAAACAGTTAAGTGATACAGAAAGTATTAGAAAAATAGAAGATTATCCAAGTCTATTTATAAAGTAGAATATCTGGTTTCCCAAATATCTACTAAGATATTTGGGAAACCAGAAATTTCTATTCTTTAAATTTATCATTAAACCCAAGGAATATTAGTTGAAAAGTGGGAAATTTAGAAATTATACAAAAAATTACTTCTTAAAAATTTTTAATGTATTTTTGAATTCTGTTACCATTTTTCAGACCAAAGGTTTAGCAAAATTAGGAAAAGGGACTGGATGTGGCTAACAATAACCAATGGGTTGTCATAGGAGTAACGTGACATTTCAGGACTTAAGATGAATTCATAGAAGTAATCTGAATTTTTTTTTTACTTTCCTCAGATGTGCTCTCTGCTGTTAGCTGTCAGAGAGGTTACTGGACTAGCTTTTAACTTGCCAGGGTTTTTAAAGTATTTTTTATAACCCATTTTATCATTCCACTTTGCTTTTTAATAGAATTTATTTCAAAAAAATCTCTATATCAATATTCTGATGAATAAAAAATTTTAAGAATATGATACAGAAGATTTTCTTCTTGTTAATAAACCAGTATCTTCGTTAGTCTTTCTAGTGTTTAAATTTGGGCTTAACTTGTTAGTTAAGATACACAACTAGATTTGTCCCCTGTTAGTTCTAAGCTAGATGTCCCCAAGCTATGGTCCCTAACGCTTACCACTTTCAGGCTAAATTTGGAGTTGGCTATACTTCTTGGTCAAGAAGCTGGAAGCTGTCTGATTATTGTGTTAAGAGTGTAAAGTTTGTGTTTCATAAAACAATATGCAATGTAGTTCTTAAGCATCTTCCAGGCTTAGTGCTTCCTGCTAGGTGGACAAATCCTTTACATGAAATGTAAAATCATTGTAAATGCTAATTGAAATGTAGGCTATATAATCAAGAGAGGAAAAGATTTTAAGAAAAGGGCCACCCTTTTTCTGTAACATTGTTTTTTGATCAAACTGTTTGTTTGTTTATTTTGTAATTTCCTTCCAAAATATTCATGTGTAGCTTCGGTTTTATCTGCTACCCTTTGGTGACAGTCTAACATAGATTTCTCAAACTTTGATGCACGTGGTTGGGATGGATTGTGAAGATGGAAGTGAAGAGACAGGTTTGTTCAGAAAGTGGATCTGCAGATGAATCTATGTAGCTCAGATGGGAAAACAGGTGAAATTGAATTGAAGCAGAGGTGCATGGAAGTTGTGATGGTCTTGATAAATCAAGAACCTGGCTATGCTGGGGGTTAGGTCATTGTTTCTGAAGCTCATTGCATTGGCAGGATTCTCACTTGGGAGATAAGGAGAATTAGGATGTGGTGGTAGTGCTAAATAGATTACACAGGGTGAGCATGAGAGATTCATCTACTCTAACACTGATGTATGATGTCCTTATGTTTTCTACTCATCATCTTTGTTAGTTCATAAAGTGGCATTCTTTTTGTGTGAATTGGCAGGGAGACAAGAGCTGCTACCATTCCTGCTAGAAATACTAAGTAAATTAAATTTGGGAACTAATGCTTTAGATGTCTATTGTGGTGCATTTCTGTTGTTTTGAGAAAGAAGTAATGAATGATGCTAAACACTGGAGCAAAAAATGCCTGCTTCTGTTCAGGCCAGTAATTGAACCAGTTTTCACATTATCACAGAGATAATTAAACCCTAAGTTAGCAAATAAGTTAGCAGAAAAAGACTAAGTTGAATAGACTGAACTGAAAGCAGCATTGTTTGATCTTATATCAGGCCTACTCATGTTAACAGTTCATGGTGTAGTTAAAATGGATAGCTTGCTTTGCTGCTCTCAGTGTTCAGCTTAAAACACTTCTGTATTTAAACACTTCTGTGCTTAGAATTCTTGTGTGTCCTGATGTGTCCTGTGTTCCTACCAGCTTGTATTGCTGAAGGAGCTGCCTCATTTGAAGCATCCATACTATGTAAATAATTGCTATAAGAACTACGCAATGTCCCCTCTTTTGTAGATTTTGATCAAGAAGTGCTGCAGCAGTATTATTTGGGATCTAGCATACAGAAATTTCTACAAAAGCACCAAAAGGGACTTTATGAATTTCTAAGGAGGGAAAAAAAAGGAAAAAAAAAAAAAGGCTGTTAATGAAGATGGAGGGCTTCAGGCACCTTTAGTATTGTGTGTAGAGCCCCTAAGGGCTCTGACAGACACACAATGATGGATTAAAATTGATCAGCTAAAGATTACAGTGCAGCAAGTCATCTGTCAGAAGGGCTGACTGTGTATTATTGCCATCTGAATAGTCCTTGGTTTCAGCTTGCTGGAATAGGCAAGGTCAAAACCAGTGATAGCAGTGAGGGAAGCAAGTCTTTCCAAGAGGATATCTGCCTGGTAATGTTTCAGTCACTCAGTTTTATTCTACTGCAGCGTGTCTGTCAGAGCTATGACACTGCACAGGAACATTTGGTATATGAACAAATACAGGAAGGGGAGAGGCAACCTGCTGGGGACAATAACGAGAAATATTTCAGTAGAGAGGCGGAAATCAAGTCTGAGGCAAGCAGACAGATACATACCAATTAGTCTCCCACAATTAACAAAAGAGGAACAGTGAAGGTCTAAGAATTAAATTACCTATATGTCACCAAGTACGGAAAAGGAAGATGCTCATTAGCTTTTAGAGACAATCAACTCTTTTCAAGTTGGCACCTTCTTCCTTTTCCCATAGCAACCAATGGAATTTTAGTCATGAGTTTTCAGTTAGCTGATTTCAGTAGGATTAGGATCTAATTGATTACTTGAATTATATGATCTAATTTAATCTGTTCAGACTGGACAGTTTGGAGGGACAGCTGATTGGCTTTTGAAAATGTCCTGCAGCATATTTTTGGGGACTCTCCATTGTGGTCTGATCCAAACCAGAATCTGCAGGGAAGGCAGTTCAGTTATCATGGTCAAATCTGGGCTTGGTTCTGTGACCATGGATAGCATTTAGGTAACTGCTTTACACAAGTATAGATGGCATAGACTTTGGAAACATTGCAGCACTTGTTGACTTTTCTTACAAATGTCTCATTCTGTTTTTTTTGTTTTTTTTGTTTTTTTTTTTAATATTACCTATCTCTATTCCTCATAAAAGTAAAATCCTGTTCATCAATTCCACCCATTGCAATTGAATAGGTGGATTATGCTCCCTGTTTCAGAACAGTTGATTTCTTTGCTAGTCCATAGTTCCTCATCATAAACACTATTAATGTGAGGTGTTTCTTGCATTAGGGTGTTTGTTGGTAGGTCTCTTATTGTATTCATCTAAATACAGTTCTAATGGGATACTCAAAATACACTCCTGTAAACACACTCAATTTGCAAGATACATATAATCCTGTTATTAATAAAAGAAATACATTCTACTTTAGTCTCTGCAGTTGGGACATGTTGCTTAATCACTTGATTTTTGTATAATTAGTAATTAATTTTTATCTATCATACAATGAAACTTAGATTTTAACTGTCAGTCTTCTTGTGGTCATTTGCTTGCACTTAGAAAATTAAAAAAGGTATTTGAGACACTGTAGCTAATTCATGACTGTTTTTCCTGGGAAAAAATGTTATGAAAAACCCTATTGAAAAGCTGTTGCTTCAATTGCCTTCTTCAGGGACCACATGCAATGGTCACAAGAAGAAGAGGAGAATGCCAAGAAAAAAGCAACAGATAATTCTCTTGTGAAAGTTCAATCAGAAGACCAAGGTAACAAATTTCAAATGGTATAAACATTTTTAATGCTCTTTATTAAAACATTTGAAGATGCTGTATAATTCAGGAACACTCTTCTTATTTCTACATTCTTTTGTCTTTTTGTCTAAATTTTTAAATTTTGTTTTTTTCCCTTTGTTGCCTCAAAGGATCTCACAGTGTGTTTTTCCTAACAATACAGCCACTTATTTGAACAGTTTTGCAATTAGAATGGCAGTAGACTCCATGTAAAACACATGCATCAATATGTTGCAGTTGTTCTGACCTGTTTCACAGTCTTCCAGAATACAACTCCTACTACACAAGGCTTTTACAGACTCAAAGAGAATGAATTGGCAATCAGCTAGGGTGCTGGGGATGAAGATTCCCATGTACAATATTCAAACGCTTTTCAGTGATTTGGGAACTATTTAGAGAGCTCGTGTTTGTACATTGCACCATATTTCTGTTAAATGCCATGAAAGTTGCAGTGGTCCCAGCTGGTCCCAGCTTGCTGCCTTTGCCAGGCTGAGCTGGGAGTGCTTCAGGAATCCATGTGTTCACTTTGTGTGGAAGGTGTTCCAATACATCCTGCATGGTCTGCTCTCTAAGGGATTAAGGAATTTTGTGCCTGTATTCAGAAGGAAATGTAATGTATTCTGGGTTTCTGAAGAGTGATAGCTCTAGTTTCAAACTGGCAAACTAAACCATAGACTAAACTCTAGGGTAGTTATGAATGCTAAAGCTGGAATATCAACTTGATAGTAGCATAGAAGACTGGATTCTTCATTTGTTGTTCCGTTAGAAGGATATTCTGAAAGTGGTTTCTTGGATATCCTGTGCCTCAGTTTACTTAGCATGTCGTAAATCTGTCAGATAGTGTTATGATCCTATGCCTTGCTGTAACTAAGGCACATGTTGGAGTTTATTTGAATTACCTGAGAATGTGCCTTGCATTGTGTGCCCTTCATCACCGTGAATTACTCTGAGATTGTCAGCCTGCCTTTCTCTGTTACCTCTCACATTCTTTATCTACATACAAGAGTACAATGTTTGTTTTTCAAAAATTACATTTAATATCTTAACTTGATTTGTATAAAAAGCTGAAAAAGAGCTCATAATTGAAAAGTAAGCTGTGTGGCTGTGTGCTCATTGAATCTTGCATTCTTCATCTACAATCAATTAGAAGTTAGTTTGTGCTGGTGAGAAATGGAATAATCAGGCATTTGTCTATTGCCATGAAACACAAGAATCCAAGGACATTTCCTATGAATGCCCCTCTGTTTAGAATTTGAATAGGTGAGCATTGCTGGTAGTGTTCCTTCAGAAAGCTTCAGCTTCATTCTGCAAATGGAAGTACATTTTGGCCTATTTGTGTAAACAGTGAACCAGACCAAGACTAATGAGCAGGTTATTTTGGAACCTTGAAAACTACAGTAAGGGTAAAAAAACCAGATTTCAACAATGCTATTAGATTACTAAAGTAGAAGAGCTCTGGTGAGCCTTTTTAAAGCAAGAGCAGTGTAACTGAATGAACTCATGAGAGGAATTTGATTTACATATTAGATGTGCAGTTTCTTCTCAGGCATGCTTGCTAGCAGTTGAAGATCCTGTTATGGAGAAAATTCAATTGACAAAGTAAAGTTTTTTTTGGTTTTTTTTTGTTTGTGTTTTTTTTTTTTTTTTTTTTTTTTTTTTTTTTTTTTTTTTTTGTTGTTGTTGGTTGGTTAGTTGGTGGGTGTTTTCTTGTTTTTCCCTTTGTTTTTTTTGGTGGGTTTTTTTGGTTGTTGTTGTTTTGGTTTTTTTTTTTTTTCTTTGGTTGGGGTTTTTTGGTTTTTTTTCTTGGAAGTTTATATGTTTTTTAGTTATGTAATTTTTACATGCTTCGGAATATTTTGTGGGTAGGGTAACTAAATACACAAAATAAAATAAAAATTTAATAATACGGCATGCATGCTATTACACAGAGATACAGGAATTACCTGTGCAACAACGCAAAGTGTTCCTTCACTTAAACCATATCATTCCATATTAATATAGCTTGAAAGGCTGACTTTAGCTATTTCTTTCCTTAATTTCTGAAAACTGGAAAACTTGATGTGAATTTAAGTACAACGGTTCTGAGCAGACTTGTAGGAAAACTGTGACTATAGCAAGGGATGATAATAATTAAAGAGTCTTTTGCCTAGAAGGGTTTTGGTTTTTATACTGAAGCTGAGCAACCTATAAATGTGCAACTTAAACTATTTGAAATCTGATATATATATGACCTCAGTCTACTCTGAACTTTTAATATAAAACAGGCCTGTACAATTACAATTACACGGCTGGATCCTGCCCTTTAATAATACAATTGGATGTATTAAATGTTAATTTTAAAACATTATGCAGATTTCTGGGACAAGGCATTCTGCCACCTCCTTACCACTTCCCACTGCCTGTCTGTGCCTCTAATGATAATTCTCAGTCTTGTTTATCTCTGATAAGCCGCAGCAATTTAGGAAATAATATGCTAAGATTTAAAGAGAGTAGTAGAAGTGCACTGTACATTTACTCTGTACATTTATATTAAAAGAATTAATGTGTTGGTGTGAGTGAGAACAAAATGGGAAAGGCAGCACATTATATGAGGTACACTTTTGCAGCAAGAGATGTCAGGGGTAGCAAGATAGTTCTGCTAATGCTTTGGAAATAACGGGGGAAAAAACAAGGAAAAAAATTTGGGTTGGTACTTAGGAGGGATAAGGAAGGGAAGACCATCAACAAAAGAGACATTGAAAAGCTGTAATTCTTATCTTTTTATCAGCCTTCCTTTGAAAGGGTTAGCTAGCTCCAGTCCAGTGACTAGCACAATTAGTGCTAGTGAGGAGGAGGAAAGATTTTGTTCTTGAAGTGAGAAAGAGCAGGTTACAAAGTACGTCCATAGAGTACATGGATGAGTGGAAAAGCAGAAAAGAGAATATTTGCTTTTTAAAAAAGGAGGTGGGGAAAAAAAGAAGAATCAGATAATTGGTTTTTGTTCCTGGAAATATACTGGAAGAGTACATCCAGAGCTGAGCTTGCAGACATTGGGTTCAGAAGAACAAAGGACATGAATACTGGCCAACAAATATTTTTTCAAGAATAAATAATGTAAAATCAAGCTAATTTCCTTCTTGGAGAAGGTTACAAGCCCTGGGGATAAGGGAAAAGCAGCAGATGTCCTGAAGTTTATCCTTAGTCAGTCTTCTGACTTGTTTTACTTGACATTTTCATAAGCAAGTTAGGCAAGTGAGAGCTAATGAAACTACTTTTGGGTGAATGAATGCCTAGAGAGATCCATTCAGAATGAAAGGCTGTGCTGGGCAGAGGAGTGTTTTATTCTGTGTCCAGTTCTGCTTGGTATTTTCATTAGTGGCCTCAGGAAATTCGAGACTTGAAGGTGATACTAAGTGAAAACATGTTTTAAGTATGGTGAAGGACAGGATTAATATGTATAAAGATCTGGACAAACGGTGGAAAAAATAATCTGAAATATATAAATTTGCTAAAAATAAGTGCAGATTGCTTCAGAATAATTCCTTGAGAAAAAAAAAAAACAAACTAGGTTTTGAAACAATTGGCTTGGTAGTCATTTTGCAGAAGAAGATCTGAGAGTTGTGGTGAATCACTAGCTGAATCAGCAGTGTCACGCTGTTGCAAAATGGCAAGCTGGGAGTTATAAACAGGATTACAACCTGGAATCCTCATAAAATACTCCTTTTGCTCTGCAATGATAATGCCTTTGCCAGAATGCAGCACCCAAAAGTAGTAAATCAATTGGAGAGAATCTAGAGAAGAAAAATTGAAATTATCAGAAGTCTAAAAATCAAAAAGAAGAGAGTTAGGTTTAGACAATCTAGAAAAGAGATTGTTTATGGAGGCATAGTAAAATACTTCAAATATGTAAATAGGTGTTGCAAAGAGAAAAGAGAGTAATCTTTGCTTTGTCTGCTTGATCCCTAGCTGGGACAAGAATTGCTCAATCTAATTGCAAGATGGAAGTTCTTAGGTAGTGGAAAAGGTGTAGTGGGAAACTGTAGAAAATTAAGGACTGTAATATATTGCTGAAGAAAGTTGTATGAGATAGGTGGTATTTCAAGAATAATTTGGACAGATTTTTGTGGAGAAGGGATATGAATTCCCTGAGTGTGTGAAATCCCTTCCAGTCCTACTTTATGACATTCTAACACTCAGTTAGAATGTTTTGTCAATTAAAAGTGAACACAAAAGTCTGTTGTAGGACTCTGAAGTGTTTTGAAAATAAGAAAGCAAGTATGTTCCTTCTGTATTGTTGAATGCTTAAAAGTGAATTATGGTCTATTTGCTATGCAGTAGCATTTAGCAGTCCAGTTCACAGAACTGGAATTTTTTTTAATAGGTGATGAGGTACCAACAGATTTGCAATTGATTACAGAATTTCATAAAGCGTGAAGGAATTTCAATTTACTATTTCTTAAATAATTGAAAAGATACATTGTTTTTGTAATTTGAGACATTAAAGCTTCTCTAAGAATCTTGAGATTGCATATTTTGGTGTCACTACACCAAATTTGTCACTACAGCACATTTTAAAAAATATGCTGTAAGCCTGTCTACCCTTTCCTAATTGACATAAAATCTAATTAAACCTTCATAGGAGTTACTTTGAGCACAAGTTAAGGTGAGACACAATATCCATGTGTTTTAATTTAAATGTACAATGTGTGGAACTGTGGATTTTTAAACTGTATATATGAGGTCCAAATTATATATTGCTTTAGAGTATTTTCTAGCTAAGCTCATATTCACCAAGGTTTTGTTCTGTTTTAATTTCAGATAAATATGAGAGAGAAGCCAGTAAATACTGGAATGAATTTTACAAGACACATAAAAATAACTTTTTCAAGGATCGCAATTGGCTGTTTCTGGAGTTTCCAGAAATTCTTCCAGAAAAAAGGAGACAAGAGTTCAAAACAGAAAAAATATCTTTGGAACACACAAAAATAAATAATGACAACAGCTTTTCACTCAAAAATGGAATGTTTGAAGAAGGAGAAAAATACTGGGAGAAAAATTATGGATCTGGTTCTACTGCTGTACAAGGATATGTATATAATAAAAATCAAGTAAAAGCTCTTACTGACAATCCTCAAGGTAAAAACCGTGGAGAAGAACTTGGCCAGGTAGAATCCTTCCCTGGCTGTGATGCCACTTACCGAATATTAGAGGTAATGCACTGCAGATGTTCTGCCCATCATACAAAACTCCACTTAATTACTCAAAAATCTAAGACCCTTACTAAGTATCAAGAAAGCAAGCCTTTGGAATTTTACATACTACATTTGTTTATGGCAGAAACTTTCAGAGAAACCTAAATCTGGACTTGGTTTTCCCTTTGAAGTTTTTCCCAAATCAGAATAGGGCTAGATTGTCAGATTCCATTTTCATTGAAAGTCAGGTTTCTTATTCCCTAAGGAAAGGTGTGAGTTTAAATGCTTTCTCTCAAAGTACAAGTACTTGCTGCATTCTTGCCAAATGGTGAAATTGGACCAGAATATTGCATTTTCTTATGCAGTTTGAGAGACAGATTCTCTTAACTTTAGAAAGATGCTGGGGAGAAACGTGATCATGTACACGATTCAAGAATTGTGGTATTAGATGATTATACCTTTTCTGTCCAGCATACCTTCAAGTCTAATGGGTCCTACTGGCCAACTAATTTAAGACAAAAATAACAAAAAAAAAAGGTTTTATTTGCTCATTTATTTTAACTTTATCTTTCTCTTCTGATTTTAGGTTGGTTGTGGAGCTGGAAACAGTGTCTTTCCTATTCTGAAAGTTCTATGGTAAATAGTGTTGGATTTCCAAATATGAATGTTGTATTCATACCTTCATTTTCACCAAATGTTGGTGCTGGATCAGTGCTGCAGGAAGTGTTGAGTAAACCCTTTTACAGCGCTAAGATTCTTAGTCTGTAAAACCACAAATAGTATTGGTAGCATCAGTATAGGGTACTCCTCATATTGCTCCACCTGGTCTTGGGGGATCTTATTTGCTGACAAAGTTTGTCTTTGGGTGCATTCAGGCTGAGTTCTTGTAGTTAATCAGGAGGGTGAAATAGTCTCTTGTCTTCTAGTTCACTGTAAAGTTACCATGTATCTCTTCAAAAGGCCAAAATTATAGAGACCATAGATAATGGCATGTGATCTACTGGAAAGAAGTTCTATTTTTTTCTGAATTGGCTGGCATATTTGTTGCATTACTTGTGGTTTTAGTGTCAAGGCACAAGATCTGTATCACATTACTTAATTCATTGAAATATCTTAATCCACTTAGCTTCCAGTTTTAGAAAAATCTGTTATGACAGCTTGTCCTCCCATCCATGTAGGCAAGAAGGTTTTATTGGAAAGGCTATGTATGTTTCAAGGGTTGAAATAGATTTCTTTTTATTCATGCCTTTAAGAGCTTGAGAACAACAAAATTCATTATTCTATAAATGAATTCTGATTGCTAGTCTCACCATTATACAAAAATACTCCATTTTGCAGATATGGAAACACAGCAGGAGGAATTGAGTGGTGAACCAGGGTCGTACATGAGACCTCTATGTGTTATCAATGCGTCTTCATCCCACAGCAAATGCTTTGTTTAGACAGCCTGTAGTGAAAGGAGAGCTTGGTTTCATATGAAAATTTTCAAAGGAACCCTATATAGGAAAAGATATTGGTGTGGCTGTGTTGAAAAAGATGAGACAAACTTTTGTGTTTTCCTCACAGGAGGCATTAGTCATAGATAGGCATTTCTGATAATTAAGAATCTACAAGTTAGGTATTCTTCCTGGAGATCTCTATTCATGTGTAAATCCTTCAGTCAATCACATTGGTTGAGACATTGAACAGCTTGCTTGTTTGTCTTGTATATGACCTAATGGAAAAATCTCTTATCTCTAAGCAAGCTTGGCATTATAGAACAGTTGGGTTTACTCTGAATTTAATATGATAAAAATTGCCATTCTTGCAATTATATGCATATAAAAGAATATATCTATCTGCATATAATTATATGCATATAAAAACAAGTAAATGTCAAACAAGTGTACCCTGGCTACAAAAGAAAATTTCACTAAGGTTAGTAATGTAACTCTTAAACCTCTTCTCCCTGCCTCCCTTAAAATTTAAGTTAGTGCTTTTTAATACAGTGTGTCATGAAAACATCCAGATCAAGCCAAGTCTTAAGTGGACTTTTTACATAGTTCCTGCTCCAAAAAAAAAAAACCAAAAAAACCAAAAAACCCCAACATTCTAATAAGTCTATTAGGTAATCAGTTTAACCTTTCCCAAGGGACAGACTGGGTCCAAAGCCTGGCTGCTTGTCCTCATTCATAATAAATATGTAAATTCATCAATTTTCATGGTGGTCACAGAGCTGATAAAAGTTTTGCTCAGCAAACCAAACAAGCATGGAGTATATTTTGTTGCAGAAGCATTCTCCTGTTGAGCCTTCAGGAGTCACTAGCTTAGCTGTGTATACTGTGAGATCTTAAAGGCACTGGCAGAGTTTACTGATTCCCTTCTAAAGAAGCCATCTATCCAAAATCTTAAATATATTTTTAATTAATTAAATTGATCATGAGTTGATCGTGAGGTCATCTCTTAGTGAGTTTTGAGTAGCTTTCTCAGTTTATCCTTCAGAGGTGAAAAAACTTTTCCCTAAAATTACTAATATCTGATGAATGGTACAAGGAAATTTGCAGCTGGCTGAGTCTTGGATGAGAAGAGAAAGGAAAACAGTGGTACAGGAAATTCTTATTCATCCTAGCTGGAAAACAAAGGAGATAATGGAGTACAATAACCAATAATGTTTAATCAAATCAGAAGAACAGCAAGATGATACATGGAACCCCAAACTTCTATAGAACTGGATGACTTTTGCAACTCTCCATCCCTGCCCAAATCATATTGCTAATTAAACTGCATGCATGGGCTAATAATGCAGCGCTCCTGTAAGAAAATGTGACCTTTTAATGTGCATTTATGCATTACAGCACCAGGACATTGTCATCAGTTCTGACAGCCCTCTGTGACCTTTTTTCTTTTCCTTTTTGCTTCCTCCCAGACAAGACTATAATTCTTTTTGTACTAGCTGTCTGTTGGTATTCTTATGATTTGTCTGCCCTATTGGTTCATTACAACCTATGTGGCTTTCCATGTGCTAGACATCAATAAAAAGCATGCTTGATCAAACCTGTGGAGAGCCCCAGTGGACCCTCTGAAGTTTCATGAACGCTGATATAGACTTTCATCTTACACATTAATAATTTTCTAACTGATGTTGGTTTTGTTTTCCTAGCAATACACCTGGAACCTTTCTATACTGTTGTGATTTTGCTTCAGGAGCAGTGGAGCTGGTAAAGGTAATTCATGCGCTCGCTTTAGAGTACCTTACAAGCCTGTAATTCAGGAGGCTGCCAGGAAGCCATCTTCATGAAAAAGAATGTGATGGCTTTGACAACTTTTACCTGAAGTTTTCAATATTCCAAAGAACAAAGTCATACTGTATGCAGAGAGGAATGAATACCATCAGTGAGCTTGCTTCTCAGCTTGAGTAAGATACCGGACAGAATAGGCTTTTATATGAGATGTTTTACAATGCAGAATAATTGAAGAAAAAATGTTTCTTGAGTCACAGTAAACGTATTAACTACTACTGTTCTCTCTGTGCCTCTTTTCATCTTTTTCCTGACAGGCACATTCGTCCTACAATTCAGCCTGGTGTTCTGCCTTTGTTCATGATGTGTGTGATGATGCTTTACCCTATCCTTTTCCAGATGAGATCCTGGATGTCATTCTCCTTGTCTTTGTGCTCTCTACTATTCATCCTGACAGGTAAATGAAGACTAAAGGGCAAAGCAAATGGGTTAAATCTCTTTTTTAACTGAAGGTTTTCAATTATAGCAAAAGATGATGAATCTTTGTTATTCAATAAGCTATAGCATATATAAGGTATTTTAAATGCTGTTTACCATTTTCAGGCTTCAGGAGAAAAGCTGGTCAGGCTAATTAGAATTAATGAGTCTCCAGTCTCCATCAAAATACAAGGGATATATTGTAACTAAGTACATCTCTACTAGAAGTGACAGATTCAAAAAAAGGCAAATTAAAAAACCAGATTGACAGTCTTCTAGAAGGCTGTTATTTTTAGTGATCAAAACCAAACATTCATGATTTAACACCTTACAATATGTTGATATGGACTTAGATGGCTGATTTAGCCACATTCAAATGCTTACATGCAGCCCATTTAAACTAAAATGCATCTATAATTTTGTAACTCGTTTGGATTACGAACATTTGATTGGATTTTCATGTATGGTGTTGAGTACTGTTAGCCTTTGCTAATGCCTCTTGATATCTAATGAACCTAATTTTATGACTTAAGGTTGGCTTATTGTGAACATGACCTTTTTCAATGCAAAAAAATGTAAAAGAGGGCATGTAAGTTAAACTTTTTGACTCTAACTAGGTTATATGAAGGGAAATACATGCTGTTTGTGTGATAATACATTTATTACTTCAAGAATGTCATTAAAATGGGCTTGGTGTACAGAGGAGTATTTGCCTGTGAACTGTTTCCCTGCTACTAGTGATAAGCTTTATACAGAAAAACCTTCCCTGTATAGGATATTTCTCCTTTCTGTTTATTCAGAGATGAGCACGAGTCACACCATGGTCCAGGTTTCAAAAACAGTTCAATCAGGAGACTTCAGATCTCTGTAACTCCAGTGGTGCTACCAGAATGAAATTGGACAACAGTGATTCATTCAGTCACTGTTCCTGTAGAAGCAGTAATCAGATGTTCTGTCAGAATTTCTGTGGATCTTTTCCTATTAGTCTCTTAAGAATACATTTGAGGTTTTTGTGGTTGATTTTCTGTTTTGTTTGTTTTCTTTTTGTTGTTTGTTTGTGGGGTTTTTTTTGGTTTTTTTTGTTTTTTTGGAGGGAGGTAGGTTGTCATTTTTGGTTTGGGTTGGGTGTTTTTTCCCCAGGGCTGACATGGATGCTTTTGTGTGCATGTGTGTATACACAAACAGAGATTTTCATGTAATTATTTGTGTTTTGAGACCCGCTTTCCAAAGATGTCTTAGTCATTACTGCCATCTCAAAGAATTAAAATGACTGCATAAAGGAAAATGTGATCCAGATTCATCTTGCTCAGTATACATTTTTTTCTGGAAACTTTGAAAGTGGGAAATGAAAAAGAAAACCAAGGGAATCATAGTGCAGAACTTATGTACTTTGAAAAGATGGAAAATACATGTGAGAGGGAGACATTTATATTCAGAAAATTGTTACTTAGTAATTTCTCTCTAGGCTGTTGTATTTAGTTTTTGAAAATTGCTACTCTTGTAGTCAATTTTTAACACACTTAATTCTGCTAGAAGGCACCTCTAAAGTTTGGTTGCAGAATTAGAAGTATTACATTTTCTTCAAGCTGTATAATTAATGCCTTGTAGTTCTGCTGGATGAAATTTCTCAAAGCACTTTCACTTTCTGTGCACATAAACGTCTTTCTGTGTGTGCAAAACTTCTGTTTATATAGACAAGGCTGTAATTCTGTGCACAACTACTGTCCTGAACAGTCTCTTATTCTTAGGTGGTGCTGCCTTTTTGGTCTGTGGCAGCAAACTTGATTGCTTATGTTTGCAAACTTCACCAGCATCTCATCTATTCTCTAAGGATGCAAGGGGTTGTAAATAGGTTGGCTAAGCTACTGAAGCCTGGAGGAATGTTGTTATTTCGAGACTATGGAAGATATGATACAGCTCAACTTCGCTTTAAAGAAGGTAATTCCTGAATGGTTTTGTATTTCACTGTTCATTTCAGCTCCTTACGGAAAAAAATGTGACATGTCCTTTTTCATTACTTCTCTAATTTCTTAGGTCATTGCTTGTCAGAAAATTTTTATGTAAGAGGAGATGGAACCAGAGTATATTTCTTTACCAAAGGTATGGAATGTTACGGTTTCATAGAATGGGTTGACTGTTTCTCAAGGTGATTTGGATTATGAAAGCTCATCTTAAAACATAAATTTAAAGAAGGTTTTATTTGCTTTTTAAAAAATTCTCTGCTTTTAAAAATCACAAAGCTAACTGTTGTAAGAAAATAATTTCCTTTGTGTGCACACTTGTTCTATTTGGGGTCCTGCAAGGTTGCTTACAGACATCACTGGAAATTTCTCTTCAAGTATCCTGCGTGTAATTGTATGCTCAAATTTTATTATTTAAACATGCACATGACTTCTCTGTTGAAATTGAGGTAAACATGCTTGGAAGGAGAGTCTGTAGCTATATATGGCATAAAAGTCTAGATTGTCATTTGTCAGGGGAAGTAGCTTTATCTTGATAATACGTGAACAGTGTCCAAATGGCATACATCTGTTTACTCAACTGTGGCATCTTGAACCCTGTGAAGAAAGGGTGTATATGGATGCTGTGAGTAATAATGTGGTTTGGGCCTCAACATAATGGTTTTTACTGCAATATAAATCAAGAGCTGTGAAAATGAATGTCTAACAAAAGCCTTATTACAGGCAGTGTCCTTTAGCTTTCAAATTGCAAAACAGATTTACTTCCATCTTTCATTGAACTACAGGTTGATAATTACTAAATTCTACAAATTATTTATTTTTAATTGCAATAATTCTTCATCTGAAAAAATAGATGAGGTATGGAACATGTTCACCCTGGCTGGATTAACTGAAGTACAGAATTTAGTTGATCGGCGATTACAAGTAAACAGAAAGAAAAAAGTGAAAATGCAGCGAGTTTGGATACAAAGCAAGTTCCAGAAACCATTGCTATCTCTGCATAATCCTGAAGAAAACACCAAAAGGCACCCTTGTCAATAACTGTACTCCAGAAATGCAATACAGAATTGAACTTCAGAAACTGAAGCAAATTTAAGTATGTGTATTTTCAGTAAATGTTAGCCACTGAAAAGTATAAAAAAGTTCAATAAATGTATTGAACTGAAAACCTTTCTCCGACTTCCTTTTCTTCCTAAATACATACGTCTGAGGAAAATCTGGGGGGAAATAAAGGCCATTTCTGACTTCTGCTTTATATGCAATAATCTTCTAATAACTGTGACCAGGCGTTATTTTACTCCTTTGAATATGACAAGTCAATAAGTATAAGTATATTCCTCATTCATGTTGAAATTCACAGTATGTAAAAAGCTTAGTCTGAAGCATAATTGTTTCAGAGATTTAGAGAAACAGAGTATCTGTTCTCACTATTACTACAGGCTGCACTGTGTTAATTTCTGAGGCACATCCTTTTCAACCATTGTGTCTTACAATTGTATTTCCCCTTTGAAGGGAAATTTCTTGCTGCATAAATAATGAAGACAAAAATCTTTTTCCAATTTGCATGTAGCTGTAATTTCACACTAACTGCATGTGATATGTATACATACCAGATTACTCAGTGACTTTTGTCCTCCACTGTGACTGATTTAATATGCTGTCTCCACTGTTCATCTACATGCTCATAAGGAACATGCCAAATTCAAATACAATGCATTACACTTAAAGTGCTCTAGGTTGTAAACTGCACATGTTTCATGTAGAAAACCATTACCAAAATGCCAAAACAGTTCTGAAATCAAATAGTTATTATTGGATAGTTGTCTGGATAAATACAAACATTATTTTTATGATATGTTAGATACGCTAGAGGGAGAAGCAGAAACAGTAGTCCTAAATACATTTTATTAATAGTGTTATGGGTTAATGTAATCATACAAGAATAGTAATCTACCTGGCAGCTGAGATATTGTTGTTGTTTACAAAAAGAAGTTGCTTTATAAGGATTCTATATTAGAAAGAAAAAACACAGTATTTTTTCTTGACTGGGTGGGGATATAGTAAAGGATAGGACTAGTCCTGTCCTTTAGTACTTCAAATTCTTTTAAGAAGAAAAGTGAACTGCAAGCACTGTTTTCAAATGTAGAACATGATGCTGAGGCTGTTGAGCTCATATTTAGATTCCATTATGCCACTTTGCTATTTAAATGTAATTTTAAATCACTTTGCCACAAGGAGGAGAGAACAAGAAAAAGGTGAATGAATAAAATAAATCTCTTTATTTTAACAAGGGTGTGGGATGCATGTAATCTATAATATGTAGTTTTGAATGCCATTAATACAGTGACACTCAAAGTCTCTTCTGTTGCTTTTGTTTTAGGCTGAAGGGTAAACATGTCACAGCTGATCTTTTTGCAAGTTATTAGTTGCTAAGCTAAGGAGGACTGATGGTCTTCTAGGAAGAAAACCCTAAATTTTCTAACCAGGGATGCCAAATATCTTCATCCCCTTTAACCTAGATGTGTTTCAAGAATGAGTTGCAATAAGAAGTCTGATCCTGCATTTTTGATCTATTTGAAGCTCCCATTAGAGGAAGATACTGTTTTATGAATTAAGAGGCTTAGGAAGCTTTGGTTTGCAATAGCATTACTGTAAACTGCAATAAAACTCGTAGCATAAATCAAAGGTTAAAACACAGCTGTATTTCTTAAAGCCCTAAGAGATTGTAGCATCCTCATAGAAAATATAAATAAATGTCTCCTTATATTTTAAATATGTTGCTATTCTGTTTTATTAATTGTGACTTCTGAATATACATAGCTCTTAGCTAGCACAAATCATTTTCTCTTGTAGAATTTTCCAGGGAAGTGATGATGATAAGTTCTTGAGCATCATGCAGACTTATTCGTGTGTGTGATGTAAATTTTCCATTTGTAGAGGCTAATGTAATATTTGCTTTGGCACTCACGAGGATATATTGATTCTGGCAAGATTTTAATATGCTATGTTGTTAGTTAAACAAAAGTGTGATATCACAAAAAACAAACCCTGAATTTTGCCTTAAGCAAAATCAGCTGTTTCTCTTGCACAATTTACAGTGCAAGTATTGGCTGCCTCTTTTAGAATAATAGTGCCTGATTTGGAAGTAGTAAGATCAGATACTATTTTTAGTGTAGAATATCCACTGTCTGAACAGTTGTAAGATTCACAGAAGGGGATATGGAAAAAGGCATAATTCCCTATAAGAACTTTTGAATCTTAGTAACACTTTCTGTATTTTGGCTTTATGACATTTCAGTTTTCAAAAAGCTTAATCAAAGACATGTTTTTAAAACACTTCAAATTATCTGTATTAAGCAAGAAGGACTACTGAAATAAAAGAAGAAAAAAAGATGCAGACATCTATATAGGAAAGGCAGTTTAAAACAGCTTAGTGTTAATTAATTTCTGGAGGAAAGAAAAACTAGTTTATTAATATAGAAAAATACACTTAATTTTCACTTTTGACATATGAAGTTGATTCTTTAATCAGATGTGTACCTAGAATTAATTTATACATATTCTATAGATACTAAACATTTTAATTTGTAATTACAAATTTTCTTCAATTTTTGTGGATTTTTTTTTTTGGTTATTTCAAGCATGGATTCCTAATGGCAATTAGAGAAAGATAGTCTTGCTAGAACTGAGCTTCGTCTTCATTGGCTTTGGCTTGTTTTATGAATACCATGTATTTTCTGCCCAGATGTACATGGTACTTACTGGTTTAGACCTTGCTTAGTTTTTAAGCAAGTGTGAGGCAGTTAAAAAGTAAAGAAAGTGACCAACTTTTTTCCTACACTAATTTTGAAGTATCTAGTCAATAACAATTGGCTCATATAAAACAAACATTTGCCTTTTTTTGTAGCAAAACCAAAGCTAAGAAAAAGGCTTAGAATGTGGCTTGTGCCACATTCACAAATCCACCGAATCTGAAGAGGACAGCCAAATGCAGGCATGATGAGGAGGAACTCTAGGAACACTAGGGAAAAATTTATTGTCTTGGAAACTGCAAAGCTAATCTCCTGATTCTGCTAGTTTATAACGACAAAAAAGTTATAGTAATCAACCTCAGAATTTGTATTAAACAATGGTGGAAATCACTTAACATAAATTCTGCTACTTCATTTGTGGTGTGAACTTTACTTACTGTTCCAGTGTGCTCTTTGATCTATTGACATATGGTTTGTTTCCTCTTTTTCCTATGTGTAATGGACAACTGAGCAGTTTCCCAAGGAGCTATATACACAAATATTTGCAGTAATGTTGCCTGGCTGAGTTATTGTTAGAATTGAAAAGGGGGGATTTTTTTCCCTTCTACAATCTACAGATTGCTTTTTCTTTTTGTGTGAATGCAATGAATTGTATAGATGCTAAATTACATATAGTGGTGGTGACTGCATTTTTTAGTAATTTTAAGTCAAGTGTCAGAGAATCACAGAATGGTTTGGGTTGGAAGGACCTTAAAGATCATCTAGTTCCAATCCCTCTGTTGCAGGCAGGGACACCTTCCACTAGACCAGGTTGCTCAAAGTCCCACCCAACCTATCCTTGAATACGGGTATAGTGTCTATGATAATAGTTCATGTATAAACCACTTCTTCTCCATACAGCATCTTCATAATGGGTGGTTGAACAACCTTGGAAATAAAACATGTATACATGTTGCAAAAATATTAAACACTGCTATTGTTAATAATACAGTTCACTTTGCGTTTCAGTATATGTAAACTTCTCTCCATGTTTGGAACAAGGATGGGACATGGGGTTTTTTTTTTCCATCAGTTATGTGCCAGATCCCCTTCTCTTAAGGATCATCCAGAATTTGGACAAGGTAAGTCTCCTGTAGGCAGTTGCACTTTGTATGTAGTCAGAACTACATGGGTTGCCATGGGTGTCTTAGCAGGTTCTTCATTTTCCTATGCCTCCTGGCATAGAGGACTGGACTGGGCTTTGAGCAGAGAAGGAAACTTCTCTGTTGAGTGATCATCCTTCACCTCTCGCTAGTACCAAGCGACTACAAGGAGAACTTGCCTGATTTGAATGCAAGAGCCATATATGCAAGAGGGGAGAAAAATGAAGATGTAGCTCAAAGGCAAGCAAGAGAGGGAGTGAGTGTTTCCTCTAGGAGCTTGGGTGAGAACCAATCTTGGAGAGACTGACCAAGAAAAATGAAATGCACAACAGGGAACTAAGGAACAGCACAGTATGGACACAGTTTATGGAGAAGATTTGTAACAGGATACAGTGAGGCAGGGTGAGGACCTTGGGGCTAGAAATGAATGAAATTTAATTAATTAATTATTTAAATTAAAAAATAGAGGTGGCGAGAAGAGAAAGGGGACTATTTGTCACAAAAATAGGGTGAAATCTGGATAAACAGAGCAATTGGTATAAGGACTGGAGGTAGAAAGACCTATCTTCGAAGTTTTTATTCTCCCAAATGGTAATGTATTTTCACATCTTAGTGGAATATTACAGGCTTTCTCTTTCATCCATATGTGCACAATGCATTTCAATATATTAAAAAGATTGAATGTTTCATTTGTTGTAGTTTGTATGTGCTATGCACATGTTTTCAACAGTGCAGGCAAGTGTGTGATACACCTGCTTTTGCTTTCTCCTTAGGGAACAATGTTTTTACCTTTTTCAAGTAGAATCCTATAGTGACAGAAGCTACATTCCTATCCTCCTGGGAAGCAAATACCAGAGAATAACAGAAGTGTCTGTATCCTGATTGTGGGCAATCAAGGTAGAACAATTAAATTTACTCCATGTGTTCTGATGACGTCCCATTTAAATCAAGACAATGTCTGCAGATTATTACTGTGAAGAGCCTCCCAATATCAGTTTCTGTTATACTTGCATCTGTTCAACAGAACTTATAATGAATTTGTATAAATTCATAGAAATAAAACTTTAAAAAAATAGCAGAACAGGCTTCATCTGGGATCACAGCAATTTAGAGATGGAATATGTTTTGTTATTTTAAAACACTTATGGTTGCAGAGGAGCACTTATCCAAGAGGCTGAAAATTTCGCTTACTTGAGCTATAATGTATGTCAAGAATATTAAAGCTAATATCCATGTTTTGAAGCTTTATATACTTAATGTTAGCTAAAGCTATCTTGTCAATTGTTGCTGTGAAAAAGGAGTTAGCAACAAGATAGTCTCATTTTCAGAGGGTATTTTATTGATTGGGTTGCTACAATTTTGAAGGGAACTCAAAAGATTAAGGAAGCACGTGAATTAGCTTAATAAGGCTAAAACCCACAGATGACATATACAATTTGGTAAATAATTAGATTTAGAATAATCCAGGCATTCCTGTGTTTTGAATGAAATTTAAAATTCATTTAAAAAACAGATTTGGTGTATACTCCTAGTTCTAAAAACAACCAAGTATGTTGTTGTATGTATTTAAGTACGATGTAAAAATAGAATGCTCTATAGCTACTGCATAAATCCAATGTATAGTCTTCTCTGTAGTGTGTCCTGTTCAGTGAGAAGAAAAATATGCAGTAAAAATAGATAGTGAAGTTTTTTTCATGTCTCTAGGAATTTTCATATGAAAAGAGCTTTGGGAATTGAATGATAGACAAAGTGAGAATGGCATAAAATGTTATGATTTAGTACTAAGAAGGTCTAATTTATACCTTTACATGATACAAAAAGCAAGATAAATTAGTCAAGTTGGCAGGCAACAAACTTTCATTGTATATATTTATCACCATGCCCTATTAAAACAAGGAATCACAATGTTCACAAGGCTAAAAGATTGGTGAGTTACCAAAAACTGTTTTGTTTAGATTTTTCCATTTTCATTTTTATATGTGTGAATGGGAAATTTTGTATATTTACTGTTCAAAATTTTAAAATGCTTCAATTAAAAAGAACAAAGAAACAAAGAAATAACAATCCTAAAACCTTTCTCATTGCTTTTTTTGTGATCCTAACATTGCTCAACACTCAGCTCAACAACAGAGCTGAAAAATATGCCTGAATACAAAATGGGTCTAGTAGACATAGTTACCAAATTATGAAAAGATAGAGGGGGAAAAGGGAGAAAAATAGAGAACATAACAATTGGCATGACAACATGTAGTCCTGTAGCAATCATACAGCCCTTAGTATTTTATATGGAATGACAAATTCAGTACGGTTCCTGAGAGAGCAGGAGAGAGACAACAGTCTTGCCACATTTCCCTGTCACCCCTGACTGTAAACTGGCACGTGTACAAGGCAAAGGCCAAAGAATGAAAGTAGTTGGTTTGCTATAAGAGTTACAATTAATTAATTATGCTCGGTTGAGAGTGGTTGTTTTGGAGACTTTCATTGCAAAGCCAGCAGTAGTTTTTCCTTTCTTTAGTGTCAGGCACACTCTAGCCTCCATTTCCTTCTGATATAACAAGTGCTCTTTAAATGGAGGAGTGCATCTTTCAACTTGAATGAAAGGGTTGTTGTGCAGTGTAGCATTTAGCAGATGGGCTTAGAGAATCCAAACCTACCAGTAGTCTTTTATTTTACACTAGGAAAGGCTTTGCCATTTTAAGTGGCTCTGTTTGCTCCATTCCCTACTAAGCACAGTAGTCAGATGTAGTTCTGAGGAATTGGGCAGCTTAGCTTCCAGTGACATTGATTACACTCAACAGTGAGAGCATGAGAAAGAGTAGTGGGTGGAGAAGTGAAAAGGCAGTGTGAGGCATTTCAAGGAGGAGATTTGCACTCTAGCACTTGCATGTGGGTGACAATCCTTCAGAGAAACAATTTTTACTCTGAAGTGGAGCTGAGTTGAATCTTCTGTGCTGACTTCAGGTTTAATCTCCACCCCTGCAAACTACCAGTGCAGCCTGTAGTTGAATGTGCATTTACTTAAAATGAAAATAACAGTAGCGAGAAGCTGCATTTTTAGCATGGAGCTCTGATTTCACAGAGAGAGACGTTGGCATGTTAATCTCTGGCATAAACGGGTGCAATTCTCAATGACAATGCTAAGCCTGTTTACACATGGGCTGAGCTAAACCCAAAGATGACACACAATGATGTTCAAAATCATTCATTTAATCCCTTTTGAATTTTTGTAATCTAATAACCAGAAATGTTTGTGTTAAGAAAAGGTGATATGCAAAAGCTGTCATTGTTGCTGACCATGACTTTCTCTGACATATCGATTACGACAAACAGTCATTATCTTATTTTAGATAAAAATGTCATCTTTTTATTCAAGAGTGAATATTGGTGAATTGAATAAATCCTCAGTGATAGTTACCTAACTCTGAAATAAGATCTGCTTTTAAAATTAGAACAGTCTGAGCTAGCTTATACAAAGAAAGAGAAACAAAACCATCCTGGCAGTAAGTCTACATTTTATTTTACCAAAGTTTATGAGGAATCGAGAAATCAGTGCAAGGCAAGAAGAACATTGGGTTTAGTTTCTTTTTCTTTTACATGTACTTATTTTAATAGCAAAAGAAAGCAGATGGAAAAGGAAGCTGCATGGTACACAGTCTACAAAAAATGCAAGTGTTATTATATCACTTAAGATATTTAACAAGCTACTAAAGCACACTCTTCTTCTTGCATCAATTGCCTGGAGGCAGAATATCAGAGAAGGTAAATATTTATTTTCCTTAGAAACAATCTTAGTAAAAGTCCTCAGGGTTTAATCTGAAAGAAAAAAAAAAATCTTTGAATCTTTGACCCAAATTTCCAATGTCATTTATGTCAGTTTAAGTCCAGAAGACTCTCAAAGTCTATAGAGCTTCTTCAAGATATTGACTAATTGCTCACAATTGGAATCCAAATTAATGGTGCCTGCTTTGTTTTGCTTGGAGTAGAGTTAATTTTCTTCACAGTGGCTGGTATGGTGCTATGTTTTAGATTTGTGCTAAAACCAGTTTGGTTATATAGAGATATTTTTGCTCTTGCTGAGCTGCACTTGCACAGTATCAAGGTCTTTTCTGCTTCTTGTACTGCTTCACCAGTGAGAAGGCTGGGATTGCACGGAGATATGGGAGGGGACACAGCACAGCTGACACCACCTGACCAAAGGGATGTTACAAACCGTATGGTGTCATGCTCAGCATATAATTCTGAGGAAAACAGAAGAGAGGGAGGGACATTTGGAGTTACAGTGTTTGTCTTCCCAAGTCACCATTGCATGTGGTGGAGCCCTGGCTGTCCTGGAGATGGCTGAGCAGCTGCTGGCCCGTGGGAGGTGGTGAGTGAATTAATTCTTTAGCTTTGCTTGCATGCATAGCTTTTGCTTTACCTATTGAACTGTCCTTATTTCAACCCATGACTTCTCTTGCTTTTACCCTCATGACTCTCCCCTACTCCACCAGAGTGAAGTGAGTGAGTGGCTTGGTGGTGCTTAGTTGCTGGCTGAGGTTAATCCATGACAGGGCCTAATACTACCTGCAAAGATAAAATTGCAAACATTAAAGTACAAAAATATTTTGTTCACTACTCTTATTTTGTTTAAGGGCTGAAATTTCATTTGCTTAGATATGTGTTTATATTTTTGTGTAGGCTATTCAGAATTTTTTATCCTAATAAATTCTGCAGTGGGTAAGTTTTATGAAAATAACCAACCAGATAAGCCTGATTGATCAAGGTAAGTGATTTGTATATAAAATCCTTAGGACATGTTCATATTTGTTGTTTTTCTCTCAAATACTTGAGAAAGTTACTGTGAGAAAGTATGCCTATTCTGAAACTTAAAAGACCTTTGAAGTCCAAAATAACAAAGTTTGTGAAGATAGGAAAAAAAACCCCAGTAAGGGGAAAATGGCTTTTTTTAATCCATTGTCGGAAAATGAAAATGCATATTTATGCTTTCCTATGTTTTTACATTTTACAGACATTGTGTACCAAAAGACTTTGCACAATGGTATGTGAATCTAAGGAAATACCAGTAAAGCAATATAATCTAAATTTATATTATGATTTGGGCTTCCATTTTTTTACAATTATTCATTCTCCTTTTTCTAAATTAGTCAATCAGATTAAAAAGGAAAGCAAACATGACACTCTTTGGAAGTCAGAGATAGATGAAGGTAATGCAGGCAAATACTAGCTAAGTGTTTTTTCTGGTGGACTTTCCATTCCTATATGAGATCAAGAATACATTAGTCTTATCTGGTGTGTTACCAGCAATTTTTTTGGTAGAGGTATGCTATATTTATGCTTGTGATACTTTATATAATTTTTATATTCTTGTTTCCAGCTACACTACCTTCTGATTTATCTTAATAAAGCTTTTGGAGACTCTCAAGTGGACTGTAAGTAAGTATTACTTGGATATTTTAAGTATACATTACATAAGTATTAGTGGTTGTATTCATAAAGTGAATAAATAAAAAGTTTAACATAAACATGCATGTGTATCCACGTGTAACTACATGAACAATGACAATTTCAGGTCTCTTGGTTTTCATGCCCAGCGTGTTTGGTGAGATGAGCAATGAACATGCAAACTTTCCCCGGCGTAGCCTAGAGCAACCTTTTCAATCTCTTCAAGAGTTTCAGTACTCCCTCTTTTAAAAACAAAACAAAGCAAAACCACAACAAAACTGTTATTGCCAAAGATAAGCCTAACAGGCTTAGATTATGTATATACATACATGTACATATGTATATGTGTATGTATAAAAGTAAAATGAGAACATAGAGAACATCAGCAGGCTGAGAGGTAGAGAAATGGAAATTGGCTGGCATCCAAGTAAACAAAGGTCCAGCCATGAGGAAAAAAAAAATTCTTTAAACAGGCATTTAACACAAGGGAAGAGAGAAAGGTTGTTCACTTAGTTTTTCCTTAAACAAATGGTTGTATGGAATGAGCAGTAAAAGAAAAGTTAATAACGGTCTTTCTATTATTAATCTGGAAAAGTGTACAAGCCATAACTTTCACGTTTGGACTTTTGAAACACTTTTATGCAAGGGGCCTGCTGTGGGGATCTGCATTCTTCTGCAGTCAGTATAGATGCTGAGTCATCAGGAAAGCTGGCCATTTGGTTTTTGGTTTCTAAATATAGAGGTGAACATTTAAAGCCCTAATCTGCTAACAATGGACACTCATATGCAGTGTTGGTGACATGAATGATTTCATTCTTAATAGGGTTGTAACAAAACCAAAGCTGTGCTTGTATGACATGTACTTCTGAAGAACGATGGTTTCTATGACTAAAAAAATTAATTAAAATTTAAAAATTATTAAAAGAAATATAGAAGAGCAACAAGTTTCAGTCTTTGATAAGCATCAGAACCCTCTCATGGTAGCTTTTATATCTTTGCTACATGCAGAGGAGGTGGAAGAAGTAGACTTTGGTGGAGGGAACATAAGAGCAACCTAAATTAAGGAAGGAAGCATAGATTAAGCCTTAGAAGAGGTGAATTATGACTCTATGATTGGGTGTTAGCTATTGTATTCATGGAATAAGGAGTTTGTGTGAGTCTGCCTGAAAATTGTCAGTTTGATAATAATATTATTGAATAATATTATCAGAGATTTATACTAACATCACCTTTGCAGTTGGTGTTCTATATTAACATTCAGTACATAGATTGGTGTGGGTTTTTAAAATTTCTAATGAAGTTCTGCATACTTGGTTTGTTTGGAAACTTTGCTAAAGTAGGACCTATGACATTCAAAATGCTGTGATAGAATCAGAATTAACACAGGCATTTTCACTTTCACTTTAGATAAATTTGTATAATTCAGTATCGTGCAGTAGGAGCTCATTCTTAAGAAAGCAAGCTTTGACATCGGTGGTTCAGTGTTCTGACAGCATTCTGTGCCTTCTGCATAGATCCTAGCTGAAGAGATGCTAGCTGAGTGCTTTGCCACTTGAAAATGTGGGACAGGGAGGGAGAAATCCTGCCTGGTCAGCAATACTATCAGTTTGGCTAAGCATGTACCAGACCTCAGCCAGTGACTCACTCCTGGCTCTCTCTGCTCAAATCTGCTGCTGCAGAGTGTGTGCAGCACAGGTCCATCTCCCCATCCAGCTACCAAGGTCTTCCAGGAAAATGAGTCCTCCAACAAGCTGGGAACTCCTGTGGGTATTGTTCTGGCAGGCCAGTATGGCCCAGGGGCGCTCCAGTGCCTGGCTCTGCTTTGAGTGAAGCACATGCTTCATTATTTAGATTGCTTACAGTCCAAGTGGGCAAAACTCCTTGTAACTGAATTAAGGAAAGAGTATCTAGTAAGTGGATGGCAGCAAAGGAAAGACTGTTTTGAGGAAAAATAGGTTTTTTATTTAAACTTTGTGCCAAACTTTCATCCTGAGTATGCACAGTAGGTTTCAAGAGCTATTTTTTGTAGGTGAAATAGCTGGGAATGGAACTCTTTAACAGGATGTAAAAAACCTGTAGCTGTGTTAAGTGACAAAGCTCTGGCCATTGCATCCAACATGCAGTGCTTTTGTACAGTGGCAGTTCATGTGCAGCTGATTCATCAGTCAAAAAACCAGCCGTTACCTTACTATAGGATGTGAGCTTCAAAATGAGGCTGTGCCCTCGTTTTGTGTGAGAACTTAAAACAGACAAAGTTTGAGCTGTTAAAAGTTAGTCGGCCGTGAGTGAGTTATAAAGCCACGACAAATTAGGAACTCATTCAATCTTGAAAATAGTTGAATTTTATCACTTTCCTTCCAGCTGGTGTAAGACTAAGATATTTTACAACAAAAGGGCGTTTCTTGACAATATTATAGCAGCATGATGAGAAGAATCTTTTTTTTTGATTGAACTAGGGCAAAGGACTCTTCTGGCACTTGCGCTAAAAGGTCTGGCCCTAGCCATAACCATCTTCTGTGTTCCTCCCATGGAGTTTCTTAGCAGCATGTAGGTGGAAGATAAATGCCTAGTATGTGACCTACAAGTGTATTTTTGCTATCTGTGGTAGATATAAAGAAAACAAGAAAGTCCTGGTTTATTCCACTAGTAGAAAAATCAGTAAATGTTTATTATCCCATTTCCTAATGTTCTTTGGAGAAGACTGAATCCTTATTTCAATTATGCATGGTATGCTGAAGATATTAATTTGGGACTCTATTACTAGGTTCTGTTGTAATTATTTTGGGTGCTGTCTTTGCACAGACTGACAACCATTATACATCTCTTTTTCTTAATTGAACTTTTTACTGTTATTTGTCTATATTCTACCTCCAACATTCCAAATACTATTTATTTCATGTGTTCTACCATAAATATATAATGGTGAGGCCTTGATACAATTAAAAAAATACACAATACAGCTGAGGTGGGACAGAGATATGGAATGAGTTATTGATTGTCTAAAATACAGCCACAATTCCAGCTTAAACTCTTAACATTGTGTGACCAGTTATTATGTCTTGTTTGAACCTTATGTGAAAAAAACACCATGGAAAATGCAAAATATTTACTGTGTTCACAAAACTGCTAGTGCTTCTTTTTCCAATTTCACTCATCCCTGTTAGTTCTGACAATGCTGCCACATGACTTGTGGTGAAATTAAATTCCCCTAAAAACCGCAAGGTTGCGGTATAAAATATACTTGTGAATTTCTCTAATGAATGTGCTTTGCCACAAAGGGCCTAGACCAACTTACTGGTCAGTGACTATTATTATGCACAAATCAAGTCCCTCTTGTGAGAACTCCTCTAGTATGACACTTATAGTATAATATGACATGTTTTCTTTCATGTGATTCCTAGGATGACCCTGTCTCAAATTTGATGCAACAAATACTATGAGGGTTCTGACCTCAGGAATCAAGTAAAAGTTTTGCCATAGACTTCACTTAAGACAAGATCTCATCATAAAGAAATTTTATTGTCAGATCTAGAACTTCTGTGCATACCTTTTCAGGGATCTGTTGACACTTTGATGAGTGTAATATCAAGAGTTGTTGAGCTCTTTTGGCAAAATGAAAAAGAAAGAAAATGAAAAAGAAAGAGAAAGAAAAGAAAAAAATGCTGTAGTTGGAGTATATCTGTATGTTGCTGTGTTGTCAGACCTGCTTTTTAAATTAGTTTTTAAGTTTTTATAAGAAATGCTTTAATAAATTACTAATATGGAATGTTCTGTTCAGCAGTCACAGAAAAGAAGCAGTCCAGAGCCTCTATCTGCTCAATACAGAAATGGTCCATAACAGAAGCAGCAAAATAACTTAATATGAAGAATTTTGAAAAAGGAAACTAAGCTATTCTGCATTCTCATTTATTAGACAGGGAGAGGGAACTGAAGAGTAACCTTTCAGGAACTCAAATTGCACCTGAATAATTTGCATTTAGAAAGGATGTTCCTTTCATGTTCAATCGGTTTATTGAATCCACGCTAGACTCCTGTAAATGCTACACAGGTTTTGCATCTCCAGTATTTTGCCTAAATGAAAGACTAACCTTTGGAATCTAGCTTGGCTATATTACATTTATGTTTAGACTAATAGAGGTGAAGAAAGTCATTGAAATGAATGGCACAAATTCTCTTGGTCCTTTGGAACCAGCTTTAACAACAATCTCACTTGGATGTTCAGAGTGACAGGAATTAACTGTACATCATTCCTGTACATAGGAACATCCTTCTACTTGAAACAGCCTTCACAAATTCATGTTTCAGTAATCTACAAGGGCAGAGTGTGGTTGGGGCTGAAGGAGGAAAAGCTGAATATACTTTTCATTACTGTGAGAAATTAAAAAGAAGGCAAGTGCTTTGAGTGGTGAGCAAGTCTGCCTTCATTTTGATTCTACTAGTCTGCCATAAAGAAACTTCAAACAATGCCTATTTTACTGAACAAAGATACTTTGAAAATTATTGTCTTAAGGACCTGTGGGGTTGGTGTGAATGTGGATAGAGGTAATTTTTTCCTTTAGTGTACATTACATGTTGACAGTAAATTCTTCCTGCAGACGGTGGTTATAAGAAGTTTTGCCTTGTGGGTTACACAAAATACTGCATTAGAAGTATAAGAGAAATCTTGCTTTTTATGTGGGACTTCTTAATAATACATCTATTTCAGTCTCCTTCTGTTTCAGCATTTTTGTGTAGATCTCTCAGGTATCTTAAACAGTCTTTGTGGACAAGATAGTATTTAACAAGGTGCTTGAGACTTGTAATATTTTGGAATTTGTTTGTGATTTTTATACAAAAGCAAAATCATATTGAAATCAGACAGGAAACTAATTTGTGAATTATACTCAGGGAGTGTTCTGTGGAAAAATACCTAAGTCAGTAACAGGGAATAGATATTTAATATTCTATTTAATATATTCAGCAATAGACACATCAGATTGTAAGTAGCATTTTTGAGTTTATTACTACCAGTGAGCACTTGTTTGTATTAAGGCAAGGGCATAGTTTGGTTCTCATCCTGAAAAACAAGAAAAAGCTAATGTCTTTGTGGACTCTGCACTCATACTGTCTTTAGGGGAACTTAGCAATAACAGTGCAATTGCTCTTTCAGCTGGAGTCTGGAGTGTCCTGAGTTATTCTGAACGTGCATTGGCCTCAGTTATTGGCACCCAGGGTCTTCCAGTCCTCTGCAGCATTCCTTGTCAAAAGGGCTACTCTTACCCTTTACCACATGATGGTAGGAGGGCTAGAGTTTGGAATGACAGTACTGAAAAGCGAAAACTTCTATAGAAGAAGAATCATAAATTTTCAAAAAAATCCCTATGTAATCTTTGCTTTCATTTTGTTGAATCCCATGACAAGAAACTATCCAGTAAACAGTTTACTATTGCTAAATGTCAGGACTGAATAACAAGAGCCACCATAACAAGATAACCACCATAATAAAGGTTGACTAAAGCCATACATAAACAAAGGCTTCTCAGACAACCTGAATATTTTGTACATGTCCCATCAGCAAAAAAAGGCATGGCATGGCTGCAATCCAGCTGCTAAACTGTAATTGGTTATGAACCTGTGTAAGAAGTTGTCCCACCCTGGTGAATAATCATCTCATCTCACTCATTGTTAATTCACTACTTGCTCATGGTTGGGTTAGAGTGAAGGGGATATGGCAACATGCACAGCAGTAAGTTTGGCACTGAAGACTTGCAGCTAAGACAGAAGAATGCTGTGTATTCTCAGAGATGGGGGATGCAGCTCATCTGATCTTCTGTATCTTCTGTTCTTTGCTCTACCTATTCAAAGAATTTGCTCTACCTAATCAAAAATTAATAAATTGGTATCAGTATTCTGTTCTATTTTCTCTAGGCACTCCAAGAAAGAGATTTGAACTACTTAAGAGATGTACTAAAGCTCAGAAATAAAAATAATAATCTAGACCAATGGATCTTTCTGCAGTAAGAGCAAAGCTTGACCATGACAGTGTTTTCTTTGGAAACAGTTCAGCTCTGTTTCAGAAACTACAGATAAGGAATGTAAGTGTCCATATTTGTGTGCATGTGTGTGTAAACCAAAATAAAAATTCCAAAACAAAGCAAGTTGACTTGCTTCTTCCCAGCTCCACGTACAATCATAGAACAACATAGATAGCAGTTGTGTTGCTTTGTGCAGGCCTAAGGTGTGGTCAGGAATCAATATAGAAATATATTAACAATAGAATGGAAAAAAGAAACTAATGTGCAGAAATGTCTTGTTGCTATTTTGTTTGCCTCTAAATGTTGTAAATAAATGAGTATGTGCAATTTGACATGGATTATCCTTTATACTAAAAACTCAATTTGGAACAAGTTTTACATCATACTTCATAACTTCTTTGGATTTTTAAAAACTTTTTAATAACTTGGCATATGAATTTATGAGTGTACTGTCGTACTGTCATCAAAAAGAAGATCAAAATAGTGACTAGAATAAGTGAAAAGGAGATAGAACTGGCACAAAATCTGTACGGAACAAAGAAGTTACCTTTATTATTCAAAGTACAACTCCCGTTGGGAACTTGCCTAGGTATCATATAAATCATGATGGAATAGGTCCTCTAATGAAGGACCATTATGATGGGAAGCAGGTAGTCTCCATTTGAAATAAAAAGCTAGGCACAATTATACTGGTTGTTAGCGTGCAAGCAGCTAAAAGAGCCCTGTGTGTTATTAGGCACTCACCCTTACTACCTGAAGTGGAATTGTCTGATTGGAAAATCGGGTGGGACTTTCTGTGGAAAAAAAATCAAATTGTGTACAAAGTTGTCTGTATGAGATTTTAGTGGTTTAAGGTTAAGTTTTCTTGGTAATGAAAGAAGTATTTTGGCTCTTCCTGAGGACTGTAAACTTTATTAAGCACATGCATGACAAGTAATCTGATAGCAAACTATGTCTTTTTTGCCTCCCTAGTCCCTTAAACATTGGCTGAATCCTTCCACCTGAGAGAGGCATTGCTTTCACTGTTGTTTCTATGACAGATGAATATGAATGGTGAATCTATCTTTGGAAGGCAGAAGATGAGATGCATTGTCTTTTAGTGGTCAAGTCTGATAGACATCCTTTTTTACGTGTCAGTATTGAGTCTTATAAAAGATTTTTCAAAGTGAAAATAAGTTTTCCCGCGAGAGAAAGATAAGAAATAAAGGATTAGTAACTCCTACTGTGAAATTCTAGCCCTATTTCTAATGCTAGGTTAATAGTTGGTATTTATGATCTTAAAGGCCTATGATTCTAATGAGAGATTTGCTCCTGACTTCAGGATGATCACAGTTTTACTCCTATGGAGCAGCTGGGCTTTCCTAGGAAATCTAATGTATAAAATACAACCTCTGCCAGCACATAATGAATGCAACATAATGGGAAGAGGATAACATTGACTGACATCCATAACCAATAAGAGCTGCTGTGACCATCCTGTCAGTTGGTGTACTAATGTTAGTCACCAGCTTGATTAATGACGTGGAAACACTCACTCTTTCTCTGAATAGTGTCTGAGTGCCTCCTGCCAGAGCAATGGAGATCACCTTCTGCTGAGCCTATACATATATGCAGGAATAGAGCCATTATGGATGCTTCAGTGCAATTTGTGTGCCTCTTCCAAATGAAGGGAGCTCTGAGAATCATTCGGTTTGTACCTGCCTGTGTTTGTTTGCACGTGTAAAATCAGCTGACTCAGACCAAGGGCTACCTTGTAGCTTTAAGCTCAGCAGTGACTGTAGTCTGTGTTAAGGAATTTTTCTGTCACTATAAAAGAGGAAACAAGACTCATACTAAAGATGGCCCCAGAATTTCTTTCCAATGATCCTCCCTGAGAAACTTGAATTTTCTTGATCACAAATGGGAAAACACTTGAAGAAATGTGTGTACTTGGTAGAGAGAACTTGAGAAGGCAAGAAAGGGATTTCATTGAATAATTTCCAAAAAGTAAAAAAGAATTATTTATATCAAACCAGAGGGAAACAGAACAGTAGTGTGACTGTCCTTTTACTGTCTGCAAGTACTGGAAATTTTACTCAAGACTAGGCAAAGTTCTGCATTGTGGTATTAGATGTCAACATCCTGAGATAGTCAGCTTGGCACAGTGAGACCACTTCATTGCCTCATTTCATGCTAGTGTGTTTCAGGCTGTGTGCTAAATATGTCCAGAACCTGGCTTTTTATTCTATGTGCAATAGATTAAATTCTCCTGTTTTGACAGGGAATATCTTTAGCAGTATGCCCTGAAATGCCTTGGGGATTCAAGCTGTCCTTTAATCAATGCTGCAGACGATGCAGTTTTGATTTTTTTTCTCCAATATATTAACTATAACACTAGATTCATCCTGGCATACATCTGTCAGACCAGACTGAAGGCATTCAGTTAGAGCCACTTCATTACCAGCACAGGGCCAACAAATAGGGGACAATCTGAAAAAGGGGGATTGAAATATAGCATAAATGAGAAATATATCTCAAAATAAGGTCATAATGGAGAATATAAATTGCACAGCAATCCAGACAGCAACAGAACATCCTCAAAATATGCTACAGCATCTGCATATTGATACTGATTTTTACAAATATGCAACAAATATGGGTTGTTTGTGAAATAAACAGCTATAGGTCAAGAGGTAACATAACAGAAAAAACAACTTTGCAAATATAAATATTTATTATTAGTGGACAGTAATTGTTTCCTACTAAAATTGGCAAGAATTATGAATACAACCCCCTTTAGTACTTATTGGAGAATTAGAAGGCTAATGAGACAGTGTAGCAAAAAAACCTCTTCTGCCTTCAAGAAAAATCAGCAAAGCTAGACCATAATGAAGAATACTCTAGTGTATTGAGAGCTACTGGGCTGCAGATCCACCACTAAAAATCTCCAGTGCTTGACACTGAACCAAGAAAAGAAAAATGCAAAATTAAAAATCCTGCATTGCCTGGAGGACATGCAGAATTCTTTCCCATGTCTATTTGTTGTGATTGTTAATAGTTGTGCGAAACACTGCTGGACTGCCATACAGCAAATTACCAGCAATAGATGAACGTGTCTGGTTTGATCTTCGAGCTTCTTTGATAAGATGCAGGTAAGAGTTAATGTCATCTCTACATATTGTGCCATGTTTAACATCTGCTATTCCTTTCTGGGTTTGCTTGCTGTTTCAGTCCTTAACTTTTCTTTTTTTAATTTAGCCATTGATTACACCCCAGGATATGTGATTAATTTGAACTGCAAAATCCCTAGTTCTTGTGGTACTAATAAGCATTGTGCCTAGTGAAAGCTGTAGCAGAAGAGAAAGGGAGGAGGCCTAACAGGCTTGACACTATCTTTTGTCTGTGCTGCAGCAAGGGGAGAAGGAAAGATGTATAGGAATTGTCTTATCATCGTGCACATATATACATGGACATAAGCATTTTTATTTGTTTATCTAATCTCTTGGATGCTTTTTCAATGCCTGTCTTAACACTTTGTTCTTGAAATAAGCAAGGAAAAACTGTATGACAGGCATTTAATTTTTTTCTTTCTCAAGAACAGCTAGTGACCCTTGTGCTGAGAAGAAAATGGGACTATGTGGAAAGCTAAATTTCAATTAACACATCAAAGGGCAGTTTGTGGTGTTTTGCCTATAACTAGGGTTTAACTGAGTTGCAGGACTCTGGGAATTTTGCGTTTTCCTGTAGGCTCACTTACTGCATTCTTACCTCTCCTACTTTTCTGCTCTTCCTCTGCTTCTCTGAAGGGGACAGATGAAAGCAGTATAATCTTGTTGAATATGGTTCTTGCTGATGAATTAGATGAACAGCTGCGGGGAACAGTCTAGGAACACAATCTGGTGAAAAAAAGAGATGAGATACAAAAAAATTCCCTTATGATGCCATTCATCCTATATGCAGTATTATACCATATTGGTGGAAAAATGGGAAGGCCTAAAACTCAATTTCACTTCGAGCTGATTTTAAAAAAAGCAATTCTACATACATTGCAGCCACAAAAACATATATTTATAAGCACAGACTTTTACTTTGTAGATAGCAACTGCACAGCTGTATACATTTGATTTTTTGCATGCATAAGAACTTACTTTTACAGGCAAACTATTGTACTTTCTTTTCAGTATTACCCAAACAGTTATGCTAATTCTTACATTATGTAGTTCATCTCTTTTCTTTGTGCTTTAAACCAGCTTGGGAAGGGGGAGAAAATCCTACATTTTGGCATGCAGGACAATCAAAAATCCAATCCAGAAAATAGAAAAGTCATTGGTGTGTCAGTGTTCCTGCAATATCCTCCAGCTCACATTTTTACATTGTAAAAACCCAGCATGCAATTGTCTGTTAAGATTGAAAATTAAAGGTAATCTCCCCAGTTGCCTTATGAATGTTATACACCAAATGAAGCAATAGCATTTTCCTTTCTTTTCTTGCTAGTTTAGTGAATTCTTTCACATTTCTTTTTCACCTAGCAGAGTCTGGGAAATACATAGAGAATTAAACACACCTGTCTACAGAAATAGGAAAGAATTACATTGATCTTGGATCAATTACCATTTAGTGTAGTTCTAATAATTCACATATTTTGGAAAGGTTGATGGGGATTTTGGTAATATAGAACCTGCTAAAGCCTTTGGCCACACATCCCATATTTTGAACCAGATATCTGTGGTTTTCCCGACTTGTTTCCTTTCATCCCACTGCAGGCCAGTAGTAGGAGTTGGATTATTTTCTTGATTGGTGAATTTAAAACAACTGAAAAGCTTCTTATGCTATGTATATTTTGTAAACTACAAGCTTGGTCTGAAAACATAACCATTTTAGAGTTTTAGGCAAGTAATTTATAAATAATTTAAAATGTTATCCTGGAACAGATTTTTTTTCATGCTTAGAAAAATGGAAGAGGCCTTCTTGATAGTTAGGAAAAATGGAAAAAGAAACATGTATTTTTTAAAATTAACTCTTAGAAATAATCTAAAAGTTTAATAGTAGTCATGAAGATTTCAACCTAAGTGATATTTTGGTTTCTTTAATTGGGATTGCACAAGTTCTTGGGATGGAAGTGTCACCAGATCGACTGTAACTATAGCTTGACTATAGCTTGTGTGTCTGTGCATGTGCATAGCTTGATTTTATCTAAGTATCAGTAACAGTGATACCTAAAGCTACTGCAGATAAACACAGGTTTCTGATGACAGCATCTTAAGTACAGGAGAAAAGATCTTATGCAGGTTATGTTTATAATACCATCATATCCCTGAGGTGCTGACAGAGCTTCATTCACAGTTTTTCTGTGCGTTGTTTTTCTGTATTTTACGTTTCACTTCTCTTTCTTGATGAAAATCATTGATATTACTTCGCTTTAAATAATGACATTAAGAATTAACATAATAATAACTTTTAGTACCCTAGTTATTTTAAAAGAATTCAAAATCTCAATTTGACTTCTTAATGGTTGTAAAGGGTATGTTTTGGACAATAGAATTGTATTTTAAAAAATAATGTAATTAATAAAGAATAATTCTTTTGACACATATATGTATAAAAAGCGCTAAAGCTCATTTTCTTAATAATTTTTTATTTTCTGAATTTTTATTTTATGTGGAGGTTTGTTTTATTTCACTAAGGCCTTGGCTTCACAGTTGTAATAGTTGTACTGCTTGATCTGTAGCAACCAAGTTAAATGAAACAGGTTCTCCAGTCATGAAATTTACAGTAGGGAAAAAAAAAAAGAAAAAGAAAAAAAAAAAAAATTAAAAAAAAAAAAAAAGGAGGTCCAGTCTATCCCTGTTGTGGCAGGAAATGGGTAACTAGGTCATCCCTGACAGATGTTTGTATAGGCTGCTGTTAAAAACCACAAAGGGGTTTTGAAGCGGATTCCACAACCTCATAAATCTATTCCATCTAATCTAGACTTTAGGTTAAAAGGATTTTTTTTTTTGCTGTTGTTTAATTTTTTGTATCTAGACTGCTCTTCTTTGATGCAAATTAAGCAGTTGTTATAATTCAGATGTGTACAAAGATCTGTTGACCATAACTTTCTGTATGCAACCTTTTATGCATTTTACACCCAGTCTTCCTTTTTCTGAGGAAGCAAAGCCTGATTTCTTCAACCTTTCCTTGTAAGTCATATACTCAAAATATCATTCTTGTTGATTTAATTTCAATTCCATCCAAATTGTTGAAATTGTTCTTGGAGTTTATTGCCCAAAATTGCACAGAATTCTCCAGCTGAGACCTCAGCAGCACTGAAGATTGCAAAATAATTAGGTCCTGCATCTCACATACTGCACACTTCCTAATACATCTTGGAATGTGAAATGCCTTTTTGCAACATCATCATGTTGACTCATAATTAGTTTGAAATCCACTTGAACATTCATATCCTTCTTTGCAATCCTGTTACCTTGTTAAAGCATCATCAGGTTATATTAATATACTCTGTCTTATTTTTGTCAATTTCAGTCTGTCTAGTATGAGCTTATTTCAGTTGTAGTTTCTCAGATTATCTAAATATTTTGGATTCTGATCTGCTTACCTGTATTTGCAACCCCCTTCCAGGCTTTTTGCAAATTTTACAAGTTTACTCGCTTTCTCCCTTTTCTATTTTCCAAGCTGTTCAATGAAAAATGGAGTAGAATAGGATGGATGAGAAGTCCTGAAAGATGTTACTGCAGTGCCATCCTACTCTGTCAGAAAACCATTAAATAAATACTTTTTGGGAGAAATACTTAACTACTTTGTATATCAACTGTTACTTGACTTTGTCTACACCATTTTTTGCATTGCAGGCAAAATTAAAGAGGACCCAACTAAAGACTTTGTTAAAGCACAGATACCACATTTACTGCTTCCTTCTTATTCAGTAGGCCTGCTGTCCTTTCTAGGAAGGAAATTGGAGAGGTTTGACACAATAACGATCCTAAGATTACATTTTAAAGCCTTACTACCTAATTGTTTTCTATCATATTGTTCTCTTCATAATATACACTAACTGCCTGATAACCTATGACAGTATCTCTCAGAGATGCATGGTTATTTATAAGAGGCCAATGGTATTTTATTTCCTAAGGCAGTAGTTTCATCATTTCTAGTCTCCTTGGACCTCTCTTGTGCTTCATGAATTCTCAAAAAACCCAAACCGAAACAAAAACCGCCTCCAGAACACCCTCCCCCTGCTCCCATCCCAGAATCATCATACAGAGATTATTTTAAGTGCTCCAGGGTAATTTTTAGCACATTTTCCTATGGAAACACAGTTTATATGATCCCACATATGACCAGTCAGGCCACACCATGCCTTTTGAACTTGTTGCTTACTCTCCAACTGAAGTGGACCAAGTAGTTCTGGTCTCAGAGATACCACATTTCTAAAGATTTCGTGAAAATAAGCAGGTAAATAGAGAGCCTTCCATGGCAACAAGGAATTCAGTGTAAATGAAACCCTGATATCAGGTACTGGAAAACTCACAGAAGAATGTTATGAATATTCCAGCCATAAATTTCAGTCATACTTTTTGCTCTGGGCTAATGCAATCAGGAGACACGAGGATACAGGGAGGCTTGCTTTATCCACTGCTTCCTGAACTACATGTTTAAGTCAGCAGGATTGGAAACTGGCATTTCTTAATATTGCTTAACACATTCCTTCCCTTTTCTGGTCTGTGTGTCTTAGACCTTCGTTGAAATTAATTGCTTTGCATGTCTGACACTAAGATAGTTTGTAGACACATTAGGCAAATAAGCTTTGAATATTTCAGAATTCTTTGTGTCACATTATGTGCTGTCTTTTTCTTAGATAGTCTTTTACTTAAATCCTTTCCTAGATTAACTCGTATAGCCTCTAAGCCTTCATCCTTTGTTCCTTGTGTGAGTTTACTATTCTTTTAAACTCATTTTTAGTAATCAGTTCTTGTTTTCACTGTTTTGAGTGATTCCTTTCTGTTTTTCAGTTAACCAAATAGCTCCTGATGAAGCCTTGCTGCTCTCTTTCAGTGCTTACTTTACATCAGGGTAGTCTGCTGTTGTGCCTTTAATACACTTCTTTCAGTAACTGTTGGCTCTCCTGTACTCCTATTTCCTTATGAATTTCTTCCAAAAGATCTACCCACCCGTTCATTCTGTGAGCCAAGAAAAATCCACTTTTGGAAAGCCATACTCTTTCTGTCACTCTATGCTTTCTTTGGCATAATTAACTTTATTGTTTTGTGATCAGTTTCGTATTTATATCTTCCACCTTTGTCTCATTAGAAAGCATTAACTGATGAGCTAAATATGCAAAGCAGCCTTTCCTCTCTTATCTCCCCAACTGTCTCAGTACCCTGAAAGAAAAGTTGTTCCAATCTGCTGACTATGGGGCTATTATCTTTTTTTTTTGGAGGTGTGCTTGGACAGAACAAGGGGTAGGACACTGAACTGAGTGGGTGTCAGAAGAGCTGGAGCAAAGCAGCTTCCCTGTTCCCAGCACACGGGGCATTGCAGAATGATGCAGCAGACCAGCTCATCTGGAGCTGGAAGGGAACAGAGGCGGAGAATCTGAAATTAGAATACTGTTATTTTAGCATCTAATATTTAATCATCTGTCAGGCTTACTGTTGGTGTTTTGTGGCCAAAATTTGAAGGCTTTATTCAACAATTACAAAAAAAACCCAAACCAACAACCCTGAACTGGTTGTCTGTTGCCTGAAAAAAGCATCAAGACATGCCCCATTGCTATTGGAAACCATATACAGACATGGCTCTCTGCAAACACTGTCTGTCTCTAATGGCTTAAAATCAAAGGCAACAAAATAAGCTCCAGGCAAGACAGATACTTCAGGAAAGAAGATATAAGGTGTAAAGAGTGAGACAGAACTATGAAAGATGTGGGAAAGCATGAGCTTAAAAAAACATGGAGAGGAAACCTGACAGATAAGAGGAGCCTGTTTACCTGAGAGCAGCATTGTAAAAGGAATAGTCTGAGTGCAGAAAAAAAATGCAGGGAAGAGCAGACAAGTAGATTGCAAGAGACATGGGAAGAAAAGTAATATAATAAAATGAAAACAGACAGATGGGGAGAAAGAGAATGAATGTAGCATCCATCCAGATTTTTTTTTTTAAATTTCTTCACCAGGGAACATTTAAAAGCAAATTATTTTTTATTAAAATGAAATAAACAAGAAGATTGTAAAACTGTCCTTGATTCTGATTGGAATGTAGCTAATAATCAAAGCAGCTAGAGCTGGAGTCAAAAGGAACATTATTTGCATGGCAAAAAACCCCCCTAAATTCTGTTTCATTTTTGTGTTTGGTTTGACAGGAAGTTGTTTGTAGGTTTCTTGGGAGATTTGGAACAAAAATCATTATAGCAGAGGTGGATCACTGGATCTGACTAATGGTCATGATATTAAAGGCATAATAAATGCAGTTTATGACAATTACATAAATGATAAAAATAGATCTGTGTTTACACAGTGTTTGTGTCTAGTTCTTAAATGTAGGCCTAATGTGATAACATTGTTTTCATTTTAGCTTCTCTGCATCTTGATAAGCTGGTAGGGAAGATATATTTGCTAGTATGTTATTTATGCATGTTTTTGTTACCTCGCAACTCAGAGTTGCCAGCAAGTGCCATATTAAAAAAATTGTAAAGCATGTAGTGCAGTATATGGCTTAAGAATACAGCTCAAATTCAGTGAGCCTCAGAATTGATTTGAGTTCAAAATAACTTTTTCCTATAAAAGTGTTATTCCACTAAACCAGTTTTAGAAAACTTTAACTAAACTTTAAAATTTATGTTAGTACAATTGCAACATTCCTATTTGCTCATAAATAGAAATGCTTTGTGAGAAACAGGTGCAGAAGCTGTTCCAATCTGAGATGGTGTTCTATCACAGCAATGCACTTGCTGCTACAGTCACGTGCATTTTACCTTGTAGTTGTGCCAAAACTGCATTCTGAACCTTCTGACCTACAAAACACAGACTGGAAGATTCTAGTCATTATCCCAACCCAGACTGGCCAGGATCATGTTGGTCTGATCCACAGAGGGTCCATACATGTGCTCAGCTGTGTTAGGAGAAGGAAGGACAGAATGTTCAAGCTACAAACTTCCAGCATTCACGAAGACAGAAGACATTATTTTTTTCCTGTTATGTTTTTGCAGCATATTGCATTACATCTAACCTAGAAATGTCATGAATACATAATTTTGATGATGGAATAATTTCAGCATTTTCTACACAAGGTGCTATACCAGTGTGTCCATGTAGTTGCAAGAATATTTTTCTACTATGCTAGTTAAATCAGATTGGCTGCTGGTGTTGGTATAGTTATAGGATGTGTGTAGGTCTTTCTATATATGGGGTAGGTGAGTGCAGGTGTATACATATTTTTATGTATAAAATTCATAAACACTGGCAAATATACAGTGAGACATACTGTAAAAGCTTATACTTTAAGAAAATACTGCTACAGGTCTTTTATCTAGTGCTAGGCTGACAAGGAACTAACAAAGAATTTGAAACCTCCATTTCACTGCCATTACAAATAATTGAGGGGATAAATCAAAGGATACTGTCTTGGTTGCTCTACGGTCTTGCGCCAAGTCAGAGGAAATGGAAGAAGCTACATGTAAAATAGATGCCAAAAGCATCAGAGGTAAAGACCCTAATGATTTCTGACTCTTGGCATTTCCCTGATTTGTAGCTGACAGAGACTGATTTAAGTTTGGAAGTGTACGGTTTAGCATATAGTTTAGAGCATATAGTTTACTACTTTCCAGGGATGTTGTCAGTTTTTGTAACACTTCACTTTCCTTCCTAAAAGAACCAGCCTGCTAAATCAATTTCCTCTTCTACCTCTACTTCTTCCAATCATCTCTTGAATTGCAGGCCTTCCTTCTAATTACTGACATAATTTAAAAATGGTCTTATCTGGAACCTCTATGTTAATATCCATTATTTATACAATCTGTTACCTGGTGTGGTCAGTCGCTACGCCTTGGTATTGCAGTATCTGCTGCTTGCATGAAACCTAAGCCAGCTAATAGCAAACTGACTTTGGTGGGAAAACCAGAAGTAAATATATGCAGTTATTAACAACATGTAATATTTGATGTTATCAGATACAAATCTTTCATGAGGACACCAAAATGTATTTGGTGCCTATGAACAATGAAGGTGAAGTTCTCAGAACAGGGAAGGAACTGCCATATCTTTGTAACTTGTCCCACAGTCATAGCATATTCTTCCTTAAGAACATGTGGGATAAACTCTGGATTTTGTGTAATGTTTGAAATTATGTCTCTTTGTTCTCTGAAGGATGTATGTGGGAATTTTGCAATTGACATTTGACCTGAGCACACAGTAATCTTTATAGATGCAAGGTAGATGTCTCCAAAAACTCACTCCTGCTGTAATCTTCCTTATTGTCACTATTCAGACCATTAATTCTTTTCTTTAAGCACCTTCTTTTGCTATTTGCTAGGCACCTTCTCATACTTGCTAGAGATTGTGAACTTACTGTGATAAAATTTTCTTGTATAGATAATTCCAGTGACAAAATTGAAAGCTCTTACAATTTTAATGCTTTTCAGGATTTTGTTACTTACCTATTTTCCTCTTTGGAATAAGGAAAATTCCTTATTCTTTTCTGTTCTTCAACTGTCCTCAATTAGAGAGTTACTACTGCCATAAACATTGCTAACTTTCATTTGACACATTCTTATGAGAAAAACAGCACACAGGCATTTCACTCCTCTCTGTTCTGATCTGAGTTTTGAGGTCCTCTTCCTTAGGAATTAGCAAAACTAAATGAGTTTTCTGGGACTTCACCTAGAGTCAAGTTTTCCCTTGTAGGTAGGTGTGTGGCACCTTATTCATTGTTATCCAGAGCGATCCCACTGAAAGTTGATTGATTCCCTCTACCTACTACCTCAAGTTATGCCTAATGTTAATGGTATGCAGTAGTCACATAAACCTTGATAGCAGACTATTCTGTTCCTAAAAACTAGAAGGCAAAAAGAAAGATTTAATATTTATTGTATTTTTAAAAAATAATTAGTAATACATAGTACTGTTTGAGTTGGATTTAGTATTTAATATTTTGGGCAGGTGATGCTGACTGACTGCTCACCACTGTGAGAGAAAGGCCATCTCTCTGGCCACTGGATCATAAAGTTTTATTGCAAAATAAACACAGGGCATTCAAGGAAAAGCATTATGTACATTTACGATGCTATTTGATAAGGGAAGTCTTTTGAAATTTCTGAAAGGTACTAAGGAAGGTTTCTTTCCTGCCATGATACTATTAAATTCATAACACTGAAGCAATGTGGCTTTATAAATAAAGGGGTACATTAAAATCAGTGTCAGCTCTAACTCAGTAAGAAAGTAGGTTTTCTGTAAACTAAAGAGAGGAATATACTCAGCTCCATGTATTCTTGAAGTTATATATGTTGTCTCATCTGGAGATGATCTATATAATTCACACTCTGCTTTCAATCTCTACATCAACAACTCATGAAACCAAGAGATACAGCTCTACTATGTTACAAAATGCAGACTCAACCCATATTTTGCAGCAGGTACTGTGCTCTGCTGGGAGGTCCTGCAGTACATGCCCACTTACTCCTGGCCTCTTGATGAGGTGTTGTATAACACATTATGAGATAGCAAAGATCTGATTATTTTTCGTAGTGTTAATGTTTGAAAATATAAAAGACACTTCAGCATCTTTATAATATTTAATCTGCATGTCTGATAGAGGAAATAATGAATGGGATCTTTTTCATGATGTCCTGTTCCCCTAATCAAAGCAAATAATGCTTTGTTTAAACAAGAAGTCTTAACTATGTCAGTGGAATGATTTGTAGGCAAGAGTTTGTAAGCAAAACTGAAGAAAGAATGCTTGCTCATGTATGGTTTTGTAAGGATAGCAGGGGTTTGTATGAAGTGGATGCAAAGGGCTATAAACAAACAAATTTCTTTCACTTACTGCTTTTTACTTATCAGATTTTAAAAGCAGCATGCTGCAGCAGGATATATTCATCAGGAAATGAGATGCATGTTCACTTATGCTATCATGGATTGTGGGATTATGAGTATGTTTAGTTGTAACCTAGCAAGAATATTCTCTACCAGCTGCTAAGTATTAATATTGCAGTCAGAGTGAACTAGCACTGTTTTACTTCATTCCCAAGTATTGGAAATTTCCTGATATAATTTGCTTACATAAAGTCCAAGAAGTCTTTAGGATTAAGTCCTTAAAAGCAAGTCCTTGTTGAAATATCAGATCATCTCAAAAAAAAAAAAAAAAAAAAAAAAAAAAAAAAAAAAAAAAGAAGAAAAAAAAAAAAGTAGATATATTCCCTGGAACAGACTTGTTTAGTAAGTAAACATACTAATTTTTACTTTAAGTTAATACCAAACTGCAAGGAAACTTCCAGCTATGCTGTATACTTGTGGGAGGTGAAGATCTTAGATAATTTCACAGATGTCACTTTAAAAGGAAGAGACAGAATTAGTAATATGTGTGTTGTGCAGAGAGCTGCAATCCAACATTAGTAATCTATTCCTATCATTCTCAAATAGAAGGGAAAGTAGGTTAGTAGATGGACAGGATGTCTCCACACAGCAACCGCAAAATAAGCGCCATGTCTGAATGATGGCTGTATTCTTCATAGGCATAAAATGCAATATACCTGCAATGCGTGATTTTTGTAAGTAATCAAAGTCATTGTTATCCCTGTTATATAAAATATATTTACCAGTTGCACTGGTAAATTAAAAGGCTTTGTTTCAGAAGTGACTTTCTATATATCTCACATTCTCAGTCATTATTATGTTAATTTCAAGGAAGGAAAAACTGAAAAATTCGGCTAAGTTTGCACTTTAGTCTCTAAACTCAAGGCAGAGAGGGACGTTTTGAAATTTGCCAGGTCGATGTTGGTGCCCACCTGGGAGCCCCAGCCTGGTGGTTGAAGCGGATGAGGTGGTGGGCCTGGTAAATGGCTCCTGCCCGACTTCCAGTTCATCCGATGGGAGCTCCCGCTCCTCAGCGAAGCGGGTTGCGGCTGGCGGCCAAAGCCTTCTCCCTCGGGACATCAGCTTCTCCCGAGTGTCCCCGAGTCTCCGCTACCACACCGTCCTGTCCGGGAAAAGAACGCTGAGAAGCGGCAGGCGCCCGAGAGCCCCCGGAGACGCTGCCTGAACAACGATCACCTGGATCGCGCTGGGAAGAGCTCGCTCAGCCCCGCCGCTGCCGCCCGCATTCTTGCAGCGGCGGGCTGGGCTCGCCCCGCGCGGCCGCACGCCGGGGAGGTGTCGGGGCGGCGCGGCTCCAGCCCCGGCCGCGGCAGCCGCGCGTACCGTCTCCGCCGCCGCTCCCGCCCCCGCCGCCCCGCCCCGACACAACCATGGCCGTGGCGGCGGGGCGCGGGGGAAGGCGCGGCGGCACGGGCGGACCGTGCCGCCGAGGAAACCGAGACGGAGGGGAACGCTGCGGCCTCAGGGGAGCTAGCGCCGGCTGGGTCGGGGCGGCCAACGGAAGGCCGCCCGCGGCGCGGAAGGTGCGCGCTTGGGCAAGGCAGGGAGGTATCGCCGCGGGACGGGCGTGCACGGCGAGAAGGGTCAGCCGGCGGGCGGCTGCGAGCCGGCCCGGGGTCGGAGCCCGGAGGCGGGAGCAGCCGCCGTGCTCGGGCCGCGCGGCGCGGTGGGGCCGGGGGCAGGTGCGTGCGCGGCTGGCGCCGCTCCCGCCGGCCGCCCCTGGGCGGCTCCGGCTCGGCGGGGCTCGGCTGGGCGCCGGCGGAGCGCGGCGCTCGCTCGGCTCGCGATCGTGTTTGCGCATGACCCCTCCCCGCCTGCGCCCTCCCCTCCCCTCCCCGGCGGCAGCGGCGGCGGCGGCGGGGAAGGTTGGCCTCAGACACAGGCGGCTGCTCGGCGGCGGCGACGCAGTGCAGAGGTGCGGGCAGGTTGCGCTGGCCCAGCGCCCCGTCTCTCCCGCGCCCCGCCTGCCTCCGGAGCTCGCTCCCAGCCGGCGGCCTCCCCGCGCCGGTGTCGGGCCGGCCCCCCGGCCATGAGCGCGGCGCTGGGTGTCCCCCCGCCGCGCCGCCTTCCCCGCCGCCCCCGGCGGCTGCCGGGCTCCAGGAAAGTAGCTTGATGAGTGTCCAAAGTAGCAGTGGAAGTTTGGAGGGGCCGCCATCTTGGTCCCGGCTCTCCACGTCCCCACCGAGCCTGCAGGGCTGCTCCGCGGCGGCGGCGGCCTCCCAGCTGCACGGCGCGCCGCCCGGCAAGCCGCCCAAGGAAGGTAACCAGCGCGCCGCGGGGCTGCGTGGGGGGCCCGGCCCTTGGGGAGGGGCCCAGCCTCCGCCGCCGGAGGCCGGTCCCGGGCCGCTGGGAAGCGGCGGCGGGAGAGGCCGGTGCCCCCGGCGGCGGCGCGGGGTCAGCGCTGGGCCCGGTGGTGGTGAGCGGAACCTCGGTCGCTGGGCGAGCGGGGCCCCGCCGCCCCCGCCCGCTCGTCAGCGCGTCGGCGCCTCGTTGTTACCCCCCGCGCCGGGCCGCGGAGGGGGACCCGCCGTGCTCCCTCCGTCCCCGGGCCGTCCGCCTGCCGCAGCCGCTCGCGTCTCCTCGGGCGGCCGCTCGCCGCGTCCTCCCCAAAATAGGCTCCCCTCCGCCAGCGGCTAAGTAGAAGTGCTGCGCCGGAGGATGCAGCCGCTGTTGCTGGAGGGAGTTGGGCACTTTCGGCATCATGGAGGTGGGAAGAGAGGGGCCGACACCGGAGGTTCGTCCCCATGGGAAAAGCGCCCTCAGGGGCGGCCGGTTTTGCGGCCAGAAGTGACAGGGCGCCTTGCGGCCGCCACGGAATGACTGCAACTTTCTCCTGTCCTCCATCACGCCTTCGATGATAATATTTTTCTCCTCCCTCCCCTGCTCCTCCCCTCTTGTGTTACACCGACAGCGACAGCAGGGTGTTGTGGGTGTTTGCAGGGAATATCTGTATGAAGGTTATGAGCAAACAAGTCCCTTCGCTGTTCCCTTTCGGGTATTGTCTGTTTTTCCTCCTTGTGTTGTGTTGCCACAAGATGTAGCAGTTTTACAGCTAGTGAGTTGCTCGGCGTTTTTAGCTAAAATAACTACTTGCTGAATGCCAGTTAGTGGCGGAGGAGAACTTTTATGCACAGATGCTTGCATACCGAGCAGTTGTATAATATTAATTGATTTGCCCCAGATTAATGAATACCATGTAGCATTTCTTGTAGCATCTGCAAAACGTCATTGCCCAAGCAGGAAACTTGCCAACTTAAAATAGAAATAGTTGCAAAGATGGAGAGTCTTTGTTTTTTAGGTCTTCCTGTGGTTGGTTGCTTGCTTGCTTTTGGGGTTTTCTTGTTTTTTTTTATTTGGTTGATAAGCAATGTAGGGACTTAGTAACAGGGATTCGACATCCTGAAAATGTATAATGCAGTCTGCTTTCTCCATTTTCCACACCAGTAGTTGTCAGACTTGTATCACTCTGTGTCACTTTTGCACACGCTCCTGCAGGTAGATTGACATGAAATGCTCTAGAAAATACCTGGGAAGGAATTATGGTATATGTTAAAGATGCTGAGTAAAGTGGCAGGCATTTTGTGCTCGTCTTCTCTGGGAAGCCAAAGCTGTTAGAAAAACCACCACCGGCAGCCAAATTCATAGTTCTAAGTTTATTGAGAGCAGGTTTCTTCACTGTTGCAACTCTTGTTAGGAATATGCATGCAGATAATATGTATATGTAGGATATTTTTGGATGTATTTCAAATACCTGCCATATAAGTTTGAAATTATTATTGCAGTATAAATTATGTATCTATTTATTTTTTAAAAAATGGTGGTTCTTGAGCAGCTCTGTTGAGACAAGAAAAATATTTTTTGTGAAGCTCATTTTTAATATGATGATTATGCTATTTACGTTTTTCTTTCTTGCAACTCGGGCTGTTGGATTTTTCCAGGTACTGTAATTTGCATCCCCTAATACAGATTATAGGTTAAAAGTAATCAAAACCTTGGTGTTTGCTTGGTACTATAATGTGTTGTATTTCCATGGTGTTCCTTGGTTGTGTTTAAATTGTGTGTCCTCACTAGGTAGCTCTCTTTGAAAATGAGCATAAGCTGCCATGCTTGGATTCATGTTTTGCATTCATGCTTGTGGGATGTTATCAAGGTATCTTGCTTTATGTATATCTTGCCAGAAATCAATAGGCCCTGAAATATAAATACATTAGAATAGTCATAGACATTGGCTTATATATGTTAAAGACTGATGCCAGGTCAAGCTAATAAGCAAGGAGTATTTGCAGTACGGTGTGTTTATAGGAGCCTGGGTCGTCATCAGTTCCAAACTTGTGATACCTGCTGATGTTAATGGAGCTTGTGAGTTTTGGAGCAGTGCACAAGGCTGCCGGCCCATACTGGATCCCAGCTGCATTGCTGCTGGTGCCAGTTTGGAGTGGGTAATATTTACCATACAGTGCATTTGGCACTTGGGCAGAGCTTCTTTCCCAGCCTGGCCTTCTTGTTTGTGGATTAAAATCCTTTTGGTTGGCTCCTATGAGAGTTATGTCCCTGTTCCTTTGGAAGTGCAGACCTTCACAGGGTGTACCATGTGTGCTGTGGTTGATCTGAGCTCACTTATGAAGGTCTGGTATCAGCTCACATGTCTCACATGGGCATTTGAAGATTCTGGTTTATTAAGAACTGAAACTGTCTGCACCTTGATTTAGGAAATTCTAAAAGTATTTTCAGAATCTCTAATAGGAAAAAAGCAAGAAAGAAAAGCTCTGGCATAGATAACAATTGCACAAGCACATTTTAAAAAACTGGCAGTATCTTGTCAATATCAAGAGACTACTTGGAAAGTATGGGTGAAATTAAAGGAAATAATATTTTAAAAATATTTTAATCTTTTAAAATGTGCTGCAACATTGCAGCAACATTTTCCATTGGATGCTATCTTCTATATCTTGGTCTAGAGTGTCCTCATGGCTTTGCTGTATTGATTTGATTTTATGTTTTGAGGTTTTGAAATGAAAAGACTGGGATGGACTTGAATACAGTTACAGCTGTACATTTTTACTCTATAAGAACTATCTCTTGTTTGCATTTTAGTGTAGCTTATAAATGTCTGTTGTTCTGTCAGTTGTTTTATATTCCCATAGCTTATGCGTGGTATATGTGGTCACTTAAGAGCCCTGCAGTAGATGTTATCAGGAGTTTAGGAGGACTGTTACGCGGTATTATTTTACATACTGTATGTGTGGTTGTGTGACTGAATCTTTTGCCATAGCTCACATAATTGCAGTCACACCATTTCCTGTTTGAAGTTTCTTTACTTTTGTCTGCTTTATGTGTGTAACTAAAAATATTAAAGCACATACCTGCAAAATGCTGTTTTGTAAATGGAGAATGTTCAGGCCAATGCTGACAAGGCAGAGTCAGAAGAGAGTCCATAGATTGTCTTGTGTTGGAAGGGACTGTAAAGATCATCTAGTTCCAACCCCCTGCTATGGACTAGGACACCTCCTACTAGACCAGGTAGCTCAAAGCCCCATTCAGTTTGGCCTTGAATACTTCCAGGCATGTGGCAGGCTCGACTCCACAGCTACTGGAGAGTCAACCTGTTCCAGAGTCTCACCACCCCCAAAGTAAATAATTTATTTCTAATATCTAATCTAAATCTACTCTCTATCCATTTAAAGCTGTTGTCCCTTATCCTGTCCCTTCATGCTCTTGTAAAAAGTCTCTGCCCAGCTTTCTTACAGGCCCCCTTTAGGTACTGGAAGGTGCTGTATGGTCTCCCTGGTGCCTTCTCTTCTCCAGGCTGAACAGTGCCAACTCTCTTACCAGTCTCCATAGCAGAGATGCTCCAGCCCTCTGATCATCTTCGTGGCCTTTGTCTGGGTTCTTCCAGCAGGTCTATGTCCTTCACTGCTCTGCAGGTGGGGTCTCAGCAGAGTGGAGTAGAGGGGCAGAATCCCCTCTCTTCACATTATAGACATGCTGCTTTTGGTGCAGCCCAAGACATGGTTGGCTCACTGGGTGGTGCTGCAGTGTCTGGTAATTAAGCATAATGCTTTGTAAGTTATTTTTTATGTGTGCTGTTGGCTTTTAATACTCTGCTAAAAGCAAAATGGAATGGCAAATAGAACTTTGAATTAACACAACAGGAATGCAAATTTCAATTTTCAAATTTTAGCCCAAATTTATGTATGATGGCAAAATAGTAAATAAACTTTTGCCATGTATTGGCAGTCTTTGAAGAGGTTATATTGTATGTGTAGCACATTTTGTTGGTGCCTTTTTTCCTAAAATTTGATAAATGTGTATTGTTTGTATTTATTGTTACCTAAAATGTGATGGTGATTGTGTGTCTGAGCACAAAGATACAGTTTATTTCCTCCTTAAGTTTCCAGTCTAGAAAATGCTTCTAGATGCCAGGTTACATCTGTATGCTACATACAATATATTAGTCCATGAATATGAAAGCATCCTGAATCTTATTAAAACTTCCAGGGTTGTTGTTTTCTGTTGTTTGCACATAGTGCAAAACCTCAGCTACTTTATTTGCTTTAACAGGAAGTTCTCAGTAAGTTTGTTGGCTTTTATCATTCAAGTGTAGATTAAAAATTGTATGGATTTGGTCAGTTTATATGGGGGCAGAGAAGAACAGGAACACTTTTTGTATTTAAAAATGGTGGCATATTTTTACTCAGAATGAGCACAGCAATCATAAAAGGTTATTTAGGCTGGCTGTAGCATGAGCAGGTGTTGTCTGAGATAGATGTTGGGCCAGTGATACACACAAATTCTAGCTTGTGATATTATTGCTGGTTTTGTTGAAGATGTGATTCTCGTAGTAAGCTGATGCTTATGCCAAATTCTTTGGAGATCTTGTAGCATGTCCAAATGAGAAATGGGAAAGGAAACCTTTTTTAATACAAATACTTTTTTTAATCTGGTTTTCTAAAATGCAAGTGCTGTAGCAAATAGAGTAAATTAGTTCTTGGCCAACTGTTTTGTTTTAATTCTGTTTTATTCTGCCTGGAATGGAATTTCCCATTAACCTAGTCCATTTTAAATTGAGAGGGAATTGACATAGGGACAGGATGTTTATATTTATTATCTCCATTCAAGTAAAAAACTTGCTATTTCTGTCATTCCTTTTTTCCCTTCTCTATGTTTTTTTCTTGTTTGCTTTTTCTTTCAGCAAGTAATTTTTTTCTCCATCAAGCCAAAGTAAACTTGCTTGTTAGTAATAACTGTAGTTTGTAGTTAGTATTGACATTTCTTTGGATTTTCTTATAGCCTGATAATCCTAAATGATTGCAAAATACTGTTGTGACTGCTGGGAAACACTACTGCATCATGATCAAAGTTAGTTCTATAGAATTTTGCTACCTTAAGAATTGAGATTATGGAAATATGATAGGCTTGAATAGTCCTTTATGTGTTCTTGTTTAAGGACACATTTTTGTGTCTTTTTGTGTTCTTGGTATAAGGTTGTGTTTTGAAGTAGTTCTTGCTCCCAATCCATTTACTCCCATACAAAATTATTTGCTTCCATGCTGCACTTTTTTTCACAAGAAAAAAATGTCAAAGTTAGTAAATTGTTTTTATGCAGTAGAGTAGTTCCTGAATTGTAGCTAAAAAGCATAAAAGCACACAAGTGGGAGGAAGAAAAGCTTTATGAACTTCTTTCTGTTTGGCTTGGTGTGTTTCAGCTATAAAAGAGGAAAAGGGAAATTTGGGTTGCCAATTGCTCTGAGTGGATATGAAGGTGGGTGGAGGAAGAAGAGTGGTCAGGGTTTCTGTTGAGAATGCCAGTACTTCAGTTGTGATCGTTGGAGAGCAGTTAAACAGAAACTGACCACCATATTATAACCCAATTTTTCAGGTGTTGCAAGTGGAAAACCTCTAATAGTTGCTGAAAATAACAAGAAACGAGTACTGCACTTTGTGTTCAGTACTTAAGGACAAAGTTCGCTAGGAGTAGGGGAAGTATTAGTGAGCATCAGAAGGTATTTTGGATCCTACATTTCCTATCATCTTGACTCCATCCTTATTGAGATGCTTTGTTTGGGATAGGAAGTAAGAGTCTGCTTCCTTCCCAGGCACCTTCTCTCAGGAGGTCTTACTCCTTTTTTCATTCCTGAGCAGAGCAATGGGATATACCAGCAGAAAAATCTTGGCACCTAGGCTTTTCCTGGGGAGGATGTGGTAGGTGGCAGGAACATGACTGCTTGTAAGCTTTAATTCACCTGAAATTTAGTCCTGGAAGAAGGGAGCAGAAGGTCTTAAGTGAAGTTGGACATGCTGAAGATGCTGGGGGAAGACTGGGACTGTACAACTCTTTGGCATGGGTCCGTGCTGGAGGGATTGACTGAAATCAGAGTGAAATCATATTATTAATCATGACTTAAATCAGTGAGCAGGAAACCCTGATTAAATAATTGTTTTTAATTTTATTTTGCATTTATGCTTAATTATTTTTCCTAAAGAAAAGTTGATTCTAATTGGTCTAATTTGATCATACCTCTTGCTAGGCAGGAGGAGACACAACTATATGCATTTATTTAAGGAGTTACACTCCTTAGATTCTTAGTGTTTAAGAAGCGTAATTCCCATGTTTTAGACAGCTTTTAGCTACCTTTGTTAGTTAAATAAAGTGAATTCTAATTGTGCTATGTACATAGTAAGAAACAAATATATCCAAATGTGCTTTGCATTTAAACCAGATAAAGGAGAATTGTCTGTAGTTTCTGAAATGAATAAATTGCTTCTGGTCACTGTGCCTTTTGAAATTTTGAGTTAATAGATCAAATCCAGTCACCAGTCCTCTGTGTTCATCATTTGGAAGAGAAAGCCAGGCTTTCCTGCTTTCCAAGTGGTCGGTTGCTCTTCAGCAGTTCTGAGTAAACCAACTGCTGAAGTGGTTGAATAAATGAAAATGGCCGAAGTAGTTGCTGGTGAAAGCTGACAAATGCTTCAGAACTCCAATTCAGGCAGCTCACCCACAGCTTTCAGTGATTTGATGGTCTGTCTGCCAGCAGAGCATTCAAGTTTATAATGTTTGAATATATTTTTCTCTTTTATGAATTTAATAGATCATAAACTTTAAATCTCACCATAGATTCTTATTGCTTCAAGCTTCAATTAAACATCTAGTGCTGAAGTATATTTTAAAAATACACAAATAAGAAAAATTGCTCAATAGCTTTAGCTGGAAAAGCTCTGAAGCTGACAACTGTCCTCCAAGGATTTAGAGGGACAGCTAGTGATTGTTGAGTGACTACACAACTGTGACAGGAATCTGGTCACTTCAGAGTGGGAAAGTTAATTTACTGGAGCTTTTATGTGAAACTGGACATCATGGAGAATGTTGGTATTCTCTAGGACCACCTCTGCTTGCTGAGAGGTGACAGCAGGAGCATTAAGCAATGTATCTTGCCTCATCATATCTACAGTTTTATATAGGTGGAAACTTACGGCTGCAGTGCTTTCTTTATAATGTCCTTAAGAACAAAGCACTCTGAACTTCATATTTTAAGAGACGTGGATGATGGTAAGAAACTCCAGAGTGCCTTTTACAGGAAATGAAGCCTGACCATAGTTATTTGGGGGATTGAGGAGTACTGGATTTCATTCCTATGGACTTCTAATAGATCTATACCTATAAGAGAAAAATAACTTTTTTGAGGAATAAAGGAAATCCTGGTGCTTTTAGAAAAATCTGTTGTATGATATCACACACCCCCAGACTTTTAGCTATTTTATTTTATAACTACCTTGAACTGAAAGCATGTAGATACTTCAAACACTGTGTCTTGCATCTGTAACTTTTGGTGGATTGTTTTGGTTTTTTTTAATAAGTAAACAAACTTCTGAACTATATGCTGAAGGGCAAAAAATTAGAAAGTAATCTTATAAATATATGAGATTTGTAAGTCCTGCAAATCTGAAACGGTATAATTTAGATTCTGGTCTTCCCACTGTGGGACTCTGATGCACTTGATCATTTAGATTGAGCAGCAGAGGTGTTTCCATTTCTGTTCTCCACCATGGAACTCTTTGGCCTCTTGGTCCTATGGAGACAAACTCAGATGATGCTTCAAGTAGGATTTGTAATACTTCTTTTTTTCACTCCTGTGGCTTAGACTAATCCAACCTGTACAGTGCATAGCTGTATTTGGTAAATACTGTTTTTTTCTAGTTAATGCTATGTTCTCATAGGTTCCACAGTTTTGTCCTTAATTTTGCAACAGTACTTTAGCCAATTTTAGTGTGTATCCTAATCCCCTCTTGCGAACTACTTTGCCTCTCAAGGATGTTAAAGCCTTTTCTGTTTCTTAGATTATTCTTAGTAAAAGTGATGAGAAAAGTAGTGTCCTTTAAAAAGTTGATATTTTCGTTATAAAGCAATTGAAAATAAAATCCACACATTATCAATACTAATCACTTTAACATCTGTAGAATAGTCAAGAGTGCTGGTGGTCTAAGGAGTGTGATTATTTTTGTAAAGTAAGTTTTTTATTTTAACTGTGGTAGCAGTGATTATAAAGAGTGGTTTTCTTGGTATTATTAGGGTTTTTCTTTGGGTTTTTTTTGGCAATTCAGTTATTTCTTGAGTTGGTGGCTGTTTGGGAGTGGTTGCTGTGTCTTTGATACATGTTTTAGAAGCTTCTTTACTATTAAATTAATGTCATTATTTAGTTCCAGTAGTTTTTAGTCCCAGTACTAAGGTTTGGTAAGAGGCTCTCTTGTAAGCTCTCCACAAGCTTTAACTTTGAATAAAGTGGAGTAATTCTTATAGTACTTGTGTTCTTAGTATTATGAAGAGTCATTATGAGGAGTGGGATTTTAATATTTTAAAGTTACAAGTAGGATTCAAATAGAAGTAATTCCTGAAGATGCAGGTTTAGAATTTTTAAGTGAGATTTAAAAAGCACTTTCTGCTGTGCATGTTATGGCCTCAGTTTGCTTTTCTGAAGTTCATTGCTTATTGAATTTACTTATACAATCAGATTGCATATTGCCTCTTTGTAATTAAATTGTATTATTAAATGACTGTGATACAAATAATACTTAAAAGGAGTTACACCAGTATTCAAACTGAAAAGCAAATGTCATGTTGGTCTTCTTGTTAGGTGGTAGTTTGTATTCTGCATCCATACATGATTTTTTCTCAGCTGCTTGCTTGATACATGCTACCATATCCAAAACATGCAAGTGGTTGCTATTAAGGAAGCAGCAGTTTTACATGTCCTGAATGTACATATTTTTATATATACACAAACCATTTTCTCAGTGAACTCTTTTATCGTTAGGAATACTAATGTTGCTGTTAGGACCCTGCATCTCACAAAGCAGTCTCATAAATAAGCTAAATTTACACAAATATTTCAGCTGCTTTGAAGTAAAAATGTTCTAAATTCCTATTGTTTATTATTACATACCTCTTAAAAACTTGTTTCATTGTTTCAAATATGTAATATTGTTAAATCTGAAGATGATTGCAGGTGGTACAAAGACTAACAGCTGGATTATCATGTTAGTTTTGCCATATAATGAGTTTCAGTTTTTGGTATTGTTTGCTTTTAAACAGAAGAACAGAAATGTGTAAAGTTCACAACAGCCTGGTTGTTTATTAGATGATACATTAATACTGTGTTTCTTGTGTTTTCTCCCTATTTCTTATACTTGGAACATATATCATAATTTGGGTACAAAGTAGTGAAGCTGTGACAGTGAAATATCCAGTGAATTACCCTAATAGTGGCGGGATTTTGCTTTTCTTCCCCCCATGTTGTGTGATTGCTAGTTGACCTGATTTGTTCTCTTGGCTAAATCACAACATGCTGTTCTCTGAGCTTTCACTTGTTTTTTTCTTCCAGAGAAGTGCAAACAACAGGCACCAGTCTCTGCCAGTGTCTGACACCACCTTCCTGCTGTTTCCCTTAAATCTTTCTCTTCAAGTTTGTTAGAACCAAAAAAAAAAAAAGGAAAGTTTTAGAGCTATTTTTTGTGTGTAGTTCTTGTGGCTTTGAAATCCCATCTTTTTAAGGGAAGCAAGCAATGAGGCAGCAATACCAGTGACTGTCAGAAGTTGAAGAGTGCAGTAGTGTGCCACCATCCCTGCTATCCCTGGATGGGATGTGTGCTCTGTCCTACACCACCAGGACACTCAGCCTGCCTTCTCCCACTGCCGGTTTCCCTTCCTGACTGGTGCTGGGCTGCATAGGTGACCTCCAGTACCATTCTGCTTCTTTGCTTCCCCTGTGCTTCTCTAAGCAGTGCTCCTCCTGCTCAGTTGTCATGTGTGCATGCTGTTGATATTGCTGCTGGGAGGGCAGTCTGTTGGTGCAGGGAGTGGGTCAGTGCAGTAGGAGCAGGAACCTTCTGGATGTTTGACCTCCCCCGCTGGCTGGAGGTGCGCTCAGTGAGACCGTGTTCCAAGGATTTGTCCAGGAGCCTCCTCCCATGTCCTGCAGCACATCACCCTGCAGGAGCTCTCCTGCTGTAGTGCTGGGAGCAAGGGCGAGTACTTTGTGCACTCAGGATTTCGCAGTCACAGGCTCCTGTGTCCAGGAAGACTGGAGAGGAATGCTTGTTTATCTGAGGTGTCAAAGTTCTCACTGACCACAGCTACCGTTTGAGGAGAGGTGAAATCCAGTTTTAAGGCTGTTGTGGGTAATAGTTCAAATGAGAAATTTTTGGGAAATAACAGATGTTGTTAGTGTTTTTTCAGTCTTTAATGAAATTGGTCATGCTTTTTTAGGTTTAAGTTAAGACAGGTTGTTACAAATGCTTTTTGTTACATCCATTGAGTCATGGAATTTATTTGCTTCGTTATATCAGTGATCCAAAGATAGTGAGTGGAAGAGCTTATTTCTGAAAAAGAAGCCATTTTTAGTGGAGTATTCTCATTTGGTAAATAATTTTGTTAGTATGTAGTACTCACAGAACAGCATTTTGTTGTGTGAAAGCAGTAGATGAAAGCAATGAATCAATGTTTCAGGTAACTACTAAAATAGTTAGCATGACTATGTATTAGGGATGGAAAGGGTTTCATTAAAGACTAGACTGATCTTATTTTAACAGTTAGACCCAAACCTGCTTCAGTTATTTGTGTTGCTGTTTGCTACCTTGTATTTAGAAGTTTTCCCGTGGTTAGACTTTATCGCCTGTTCACATTCACTGTGGCAGTGCAGGAGCTGGAAGCACTAAAGCAGCAATCTGGCGTGGGGAGTGTGGTGCATGTGGTGGATACCCCCATGCACCTGGAGACTTGTCAGGCCTGTCTAACTGGGCAGTGGTCTCATTTGGACTGTTTGTGTTTTCTTACTGATGGAAGTAAAACTGGTCTGGTTCTGGGTCCTCTCTTAAGTCCATCATCTGTTTGATGATAGATGTATTTGGATTTAAAGCATTTTCCATGTGGTTAGCTGGTGCTTAGTTACCCCGAAGTGGATCAGTTGTGTTAAATGTGAGCCAGATAAAAGGCATCCCCGTTTGTCAGATGTTGGTAAGGTGTGCTGCTGCCTCCCAGTAGCGTGGTCTGTTCTGTCTCTGTTAAGTTGGCTATAGGAAGTAGGTGCCACAAAGCCTGCTTTAACCGTCCAAGGGATTTCATGGTACTTCCCTGCCTCTGGTGTGAGCTATTCTAAAGCTATTCTGCTTTATCTCTTGTCAGATGGGGAGGAGAGGTTGGATCACTCTTTATTTTGCTAAAATTATGCCTACAGTGGTCTACAGAAGGCAGTGTAACATCCTTATCCCTTAAGAATAAAAGGGCAGTAGTACTGTGAGTGTTCAGGTGCTTCTACATGGTGGATGATGTTAATGACAGATGAGTATTTTTACTGGTGTCTTGAAGAATGTTTTGAACATATACCTGGAAATGTTATTTTGTTTCTCAATTTGTGATATCAAAGACTTATAACTCTGCTCTTCCCTAATTTCTGGTTGCTCCTAGGGCTTTAACTGCATTTTTGAAGTTTTATTCATGTGATTGCAGACTGTGTTCCACGAGGTTCGCTTAGCCAGCAAGATGGGCAGTTCTTAGGAGGGGACTGTGTTGAAAGGAATGAAAATCCCTTCTGTTTTTTTTCTTTTAAAACTTGAATGAAAGTGGTAGTATAGCAGAAAAGAAAGCTGGTTTAAAATTAGGCAATGAGCTTTGGATAGGAGAAATGGCTGTAATGCAAATTTCTTTAATGATAATGCTGAGCAAAACTAAAACTGAATTTTTGACAGATGATTACATAGGATGTTTCTTTGTGTGTGAACTGAGTGGGTTTTAAATTTTTAAAAATGTTCAATACTCAGAGTTGCAACTGAATTCAGTGTATACTGTTGGTATCAACAGGCTTTATAGCTCTGCTGTAAGGAGTAAAAAGCTTGAAATATTCCCTCCCCCCACAGCCTTAAACCTAATTTTTTTACTGATTCGTGTGCCATTTCATGTCTTTTTTTATCTCTATCTGTAGAATGGGAACAATGCTGCAAGGTCCCACAAAAATGTAGGTGTAGTCATTAACATGTCAGCTCTGTGTGTGTGTAATTTGTCTAGCCATTCTGAGAGTCTCCTCCCTACAAGGGACTTTGAGGAAATGAGTTTCTTCCCGTGTTCAGTGAAACTTGGATTGTTTAAGATGTAAATTAAAAAGAATAAACCCACCAAGGTTTGTTCCAACATGAAGGAACAGTAGCTAGTTGCCGGCTTCTCCGAGCACCACCTAGACAGGGTGCCTCCAAGAGAGCACAGTGACCCATCTCACAGGTAGCCTAGCCTGCTCAGCACAGGGCACAAGGATCCCTGTTGCACAGGCTCTCTGGTGCTGTGGTGGTTTGTGCTGAATCTTGTGATTCTGCAGTCTAAATATCTTAATATATGTTATTTTTGTTTCAGTTTTTTGTGGTATCTATGCTGTGTGAGCCATACAGGTATGAAAATTGATGGTGTTCCTGGAGGTTAATACCTTTTTCTTAAAATGCTATAGTGCAAAAGCCAAAATATTTAATGTATCTTGTAATTACAGTTAGTGGTGAATTTACTGTTCTAGTTTAATCTTAGAGGTGTAATGAGCTTTTTTTCATGTTGGATGTTAAAATTGTATGGAGGCTGATGTTCTAGTTGATCACAATGTAATAAGTGAAATGAATATATTTGGAGAGACTTACAATTTGGTTTTTTTTTAGTTTCTTATTTATAACATGTTCCTCACTGTGTAACAGCAAAACCAGTATAGATTAAGAGTTAAGGTACTGTGGTCAGCACTTTGTCCTGTGTGCTCCAGGGAGCAGAGCACTTGCCTCGAGGGTCAGTGGGCTGTCTGTACTTGGGAGATTTTGAAGATCATGAGGGTAGAAATGGCAGTAGGCGCTACAGAAGTAAGGAGATTAGGAAGTTCAGAGAATTAACAACTGAAATAACTTCTCTTGACACAAATGCAGCTTTCAGATACTAAATGACTGGTATTGTAACTCAGAAAAATTAATTTATTCTATTAAATTGTTGAGGAGTTTTGGCTTGTCTCTCTACTTTATGGGTAACTTAAAAAAAAATATTTGGGGAAAAGCTGCAACATCTTGCATTTCTTCCTTCATAGTTTACTTTTTCTGAGGAGAGTGAGAACCAAAAGCCCTATGGGAAGAGACATTGCTTGCTCTGTTCCTGCTCGATAGATGACCTCTGCTTTTAACTTCCTTTCCAATCCTTCTTCAGATAGCAGAAGGTACTGTTTATTTTTGATATGTGCAAAAGGCCTGTGCCATTTTAAATTCTTGCAGAACAGCCATTTCGTGGACTCAAGTGTTTAGAGTTCTCAGTTTGCCTCCTTATATCTGAATACTGCAAATAAAATTTGCTGTACTTTCTGGTGTTTCTCTAGGTAGATGTTTCTTCTTCAGGACTGCTCCTGGCTTTTAGTCCTTTTCAGCATAGAAATAAATGGAGGGATGGAATGTAGTGAGCCTTTTGTTCAGAGTGGGGTGATTTGAGAATATCACAAAACTGGTGTTATCTTGTGACCTGTTAGTCTGCATCACCAACAAGTGACCCATGAAGTTGTAGTGTGCTTCTCCCTGCTTGCTGCCTCTTCCCCAAGGGGACAGGGAGCGTCTGGTTTTGTAGCAAATGAAGCTGAAATGGGCAAATTCTGCTGCTCTCTTTCTGTTTGGATACCTTTTACAGAGCTGCCTGGAAGCAAGAGTAATTGCTGCACATTTCTCTACATAGATGAAGAGGGAGATGTAGAGATAGGCAGGCAGCACGTCACCTGTGTATGTGCAGCCCAGGCTGTTAGTTTTTATCTCTCTTGACATAACATTGTGTTCAAGGCAGATGTTTGCTACGTAGACAGGCAGTCTTTTTGTGTTCTGCCACAGATGTCTTGCTAACTTTGGCCAAGACAATAGGTACTTTCTGTAAAATATAAATACGTTTTTCTTACCTTATAGAAGGATTGTAAGCATAAACTTGTCTGTGCATTGTATATCTGTTCATTGTAGTGAGAGTAGTACAGTGTAATATAGCAACATTTATACTGCTCTACAGGACACTAGCAAGGATTTGTTTTACTTTGGATTGACAAAGGCAACCTAAAGGGGTGCCATCATATTTCCTTTTAACTTTTCTTCTAACTTCGTAGCATACAGTCATAAAGCAATGTATTTAGTGGCATTTTTTCTTAACCAGAGCATTGATTTTTAACTCTGAAGAAAGAAAAGTTACTGCTTTTGACCTTATAACTGTGTAGTAAATCTTCCCTTTCCAGGAAGAAGCTGCATGGAACCTAGATAGGATTGTTTAAGGCCTTTTGGGAGATTTTAGAGAGGTTCGGATCACATTTATGCATGCACAGACTATAGTGGTTGGAGATGACAAGAAACATGAGGTGGATGTGTTAGCTGGCTATCCAGTTGCTGCCAAAGCTGACAGTTGTCTGGAACAAAACTTTATTAAAAGCACTTTAAAAGGGAGCTTTGTATCTCTGATTATTCAGTCACTGTAGCAGATGTTCAAATCAGATGCTGTCATTAAAAATGAGTTTTCCTGATGATGCATTTGTTTTTCAGTATCTGTATATTTGTTTTAAATGGACTAAATGCTTAGAGCGGTATTTTAGACAGTAAGAGTTAACTAGTCAATAAACCTTGTCTCTGTTATCACTTTCTTTAGCAATGAAGAGTGCAAAATGGTCAGTGAGGACTGCCTTAACAAATCTATTTCTTGCTGTTTCTTTGTAACATTCAGCCTCTGTCAGCTTGCTGTTAAGTGGTGGAAGTTGGCATTGTTGAAAAAACACCAAAATCCTTCTGCCAAATCAGAACTTGCTCTTGGTAGTTCCGAATCATGTAGGGAACAGTTGCAAGTGAGGAATCCAGACCTTTTAGAAAAACAAGTAAATGTGACACTTGGGATGATATAGCAACAAATTTCAAAGAAATTGATGCCATTCTTTGTCATGAACATGTTCAGGATATCACCTGTGTAGTTTGTGTGTGTTCAGAGTGTTGACTTGTCAGGGTTGTTCTGTATATGTGGTATTGTAGCCAACAACTTGAAATACCTGGTTTTAGCAAATTTTTTATTGTTTAAACTGTTAATTGTATGAGTTCAGAATAAACTTTATAAATGAGGGCATTTCCAGAAGGAATGTTATTCACTGTTGATACTTTCTCGTGGTGTATTTTTTGTAGCAGCTTTTCTGTTGTATTGGTAGAGGAGGGTTTTCATGGTGGGGAAAGATATTGCAGACTGGGATTTTGGCATAGGAATTAGATTCTGCTCTTGCCTAACTCAGTACTGTTTATAAGAGCCTAGAAGGCTTTACTGGACACAGAGAGTTATTTTGGATGTGGAGAATTATTCTTCCAAGTGGACTGTTCTGCAGTGGGGCACAGCATGTGTTTCTGTTACAGTGCCCATGAACTGATCTATTGAATTTGGTAAAGGTGTGCAAAGGAGACGAGACAATATCGTGATACCGTTCTTCAAAATGTAGCCTCCTAAGTGCCACTGATGGGTGGTAATTCCAGACAAACAGCCTTTGATCTATTAGTGATACAGAAATATAGAATCATCCAAGTTGGAAGAGACCTTCAAGATCATCCAGTTAGACCATTAGCCTAGCACTGTCATTGAAACCATTATATATCACTCAGATCTAGACACCTCTTAAACATCTCCAGGGCTGGTGAATCCACCACCTCCCTGGGAAAGTTATTCCAGTGCCTGACCACTCTAAAAGTGAAAAAGAAATTTCTAATATTTAATCTGAATTTCCCCAGTCTCAGCTTAAGGCCATTTCTTTGGATCTTCTCACTGAAGGCACCATGGAAGAGACCAGCCCCCACCTCCCTACAGCCTTCCTTGAGGGAGTTACAGAGAGCAATGGGGTCCCTCCTGAGCCTTCTCAAGACTGAACAACTCACTCAGCCATTCCCCACAGCACAGGTTTTCTACACCTTTCACAAGCCTTGTTGCCTTTCACTTGACACGCTCCAGCACCTCAATGTCCTTTTTAAAGTGAGAGGCCTAGAACTGAACACAGTATTCGAGGTGTGGCCTCACCAATGCTGAGTACAAGGAGAAATACACTGCATGTTCTTTCAATTGTTGTTTGTCCCTTCATTCCCTTCATTCATCACATTAAACATTATTCAACAGACTCAGGAAGGACCTTGTCGCGGTTCTGTTGCTCATAGCAGTATTTGCTATGCTAACGCTTCCTGTACACAATGCACATGGAGTTATATTGAAAGTCTGGGAAATGGATAGATAGATACCATGTTGAATGTTCTGTGCTCTATCTTATTTTCTCTTTATTATTTAATTTATACTTGCTAACTCCTATCCCTAATATAAAAAAACTCACCCTGCAAAAATACTGGCATCATAATTTCTGGGGCAAGATGAGAAAAGTTTGATTGGTGAAGAATTCCTTCAAGGAAAGCTGCCAGAAAGAAAAACCTGGCTAAAACCTGACCTATTATATGGTTTTACATGCCAAATAAAACGAAATGTTGATTGATTTTCTGAATAATGAATAAAATTGAAATGAGACACAGCATACCATTGTTTCAATGAATATTGTTTAAAAAGTAGCTTTCAGACCATCAGCATCATTAATTTAGACTTCAGTCTTGAAAGCTGTCATAGACATACAGGTTTTACCATTTTTTAATGCTTAGATATAAGTTTTAAAGGTGCTCAGTCAGTTGTGGCTTTTTTTTTTCCTTTTAAGGTCTTTCTCTTACATTACTGTTTGTCTTTCTTGGGTACTGCATTGCACCTCAAACAGGTTGTATTTACACCTGTGCAGTTGTTGTCTGTGGAATTGAAGGAAAGTGTAATTTCTTGTATGCATGCATAGGGGAAATACTGTCACTCAGCAATTCCTGAGAATTCTTTATTGATTCAAGCATTACTCTTGAGCTAGCTGTGTCTTTCAGGCAATTCAATTGTACTTCCAGGGAGTAGGCTTGGAAGAGGGACTAGTCAGAAATGAGGCATTGCCTAGGGCAGGGTTGCCAGGTTTAGCCCCAGTTACAGTAGAGTAGTCCCTGGGGAGCTGTTGTCCTCTCTGTTGTTTGAATCACTTGCTCCCTGAGCTCTCAACGAGCCATTCTGAGCTACCATCCTTGTGGCACAGATCCACTCACATGAGTATATGTTGTTGGCCTTTGGCCAAATTAAAGCATTGGTAGGCAACTTGTAAATTCATCTCTGCCTCTGCTGCCTACAGCCATCTGATGAGACACATAATCCTCAGGAGATCCCTAGAATACAGCGCCTAGCTGAAGGCAGGGAGAATTAAACGTTCTTAAATTGTTACCCAAAAATGTCTCCTAGCTGGTCTGGAGTTGGCCCAAGTGCTTCATTTGTAAGTCTTTTTTCAAGGTGTTGGCAAGGGTTCCCTCAGGAACGTATTTCTCCGTAATTCTCTTCTCTTTTCCAGGTTGTTGGCCACAAAATTGAAATCAAAAACTGGCAGCACAAACATGAAGCCTTAAGATCATTATGGGGTTTCTTGAACATTAAAGAATTGATTTCTGTTATAGAATGATTTGCAGAAAATTACTTATCTATTCAGCAGCCAAAGTTTTCTTTATTTTAGATCAAGTTTCTGGACTGTTGAACTGTTGGGAAAAGCAAAATAAACAATGTTTAAGAGCTACAGTAATTTCAAAAAGATTTCCAAATGGAAATAGACTGCTGCATCTTGGGGAGAGAAGGGACATGGAATATTTTCCTATTCTTTGGGCTCCAGAAGAATTAATTTTGATTAACCTAGCAATCTATCCAAAATACATTTCCTTGTCAACTTTTTAGTCCATGGGAAATTGGTTATAAGTTACTGTGTTTGGGGATATTTTTTTTCCACATCAGAAAAAACTTTAATTCTCTGCTTAGTATTTTAATAAGTTTCCATCCAGCGATTATAGAACTGCAATCAGCATATATAAGTGTATAATATTTGTCCAAAACTGCTGTCTTTTTATGTTCATAGGAAAGATTTTTTTTCCTTATACTTTTAGATTTTCCACAGTTGTGCTTTTTTAGGCTAAAATTTGGCAGTTAGATTATTTCCCTCCCACAGGTTTTATGTAGACCAAAGCCTGATCTGTCTGCTAATTATCTGTCTTTTACCCCTCAGTCTCCTTTAGATTAATAAGAAAAGCCTGTTAAGTTCACCTAGGCACCTTAGCAGTGGTAGGGGGGTGTCTGCTGTGTTATGTGCTTCAGTGTTCTCAGGTGCTGAGAAATACTGCATTTTCACTGTGCTTTAAAATGACTCTTGATTAATTAAATGGATTCTGGTTTTTTCTTTACCCTGGGCTTAGATATGTCTCTCTGTCGTTAGGATTTTTTTACCTTTTATGATCTTTTCAAAAGGCTAGTTTCACTTGAATATCAGGATATATTTTTATCCTTTGCTGTTTCATCTACTGCCACTGTTAGCTTCAGATACAGCTTAAGTTTTCAACTTGAATGTAGTACCTTGAACTTTTTCAAGTTACCTGTTGTTTGGAGGTTACAGTAGCTACGTAGTCTTCTGTAAAAGAAGTTAATTCTGTTCCTTAGGAAGTCAATACTTTTAAGCATTTCTAAACTCCCAGTTGAAACTTTGTCATGAGTAATCTATAGCTGTTTTTTAAAGTATTTTGGAAGAGCTGTAACCCTGGGACATTGATAAGTAGTGTCCTCTAGGCTTTTGTTTGTCTGGACATAAATATAGTTCTGGGATTTTGTTTTATTTAATCTCAGATTTTATTTAAATCTCAGAGATTGTCTCTTTTTCTCTGCCCTACCGACTGCTCATTTCAATTCAGTGGGACCTTCTTGACATCAGGATTGTGATTCACATTGGATGGTGATGAACTTCAAAGGCTTCTGCTAAAAATGGGCTGTATTTTTGCTGTTACCTTGAAATTGAACTCTTCTCAAATTAAAACTCCTTAGCTTAATGCCATTATACTAACATTTCAACTTGATTTCTTAGCACGTTACTCATTTTCAAGGCTGCTTCCAGTTCTGTTCTCTGTGATTCCCAAAACACACAGTGGAAGAGAGGCTATTCGAAACATAGTTTTGCAGCACAGGTCGATTTTGTGACTTTGGTTTTTTGTTTTATCAGTTTCTCAATCCCACTGCCCAAATGTTCTATTTTAAATTGAACAGGTGTCATTTTTCAACTTAGAAATCAAGATTTCCATTAATTCCATACAGTTTGATGAGAGTTGATTTGCCTTGCTTTTTCACTTGGCCAGACTTGTATTTTAGTGCTCCCTCTATTCCTTGACTGACATCTTGTCCTGGGTCACTTTATTCTCCATTGGCTTTTATAAAGCACTGAAAGTATAATCTGGAAGAGACTTGGATCAACATTTACATAACTATATAATAGTTTATTACCAAATAGTTGGTTTTATTTGAGGCAGAAATATTAGCTTCATTAGCCTATTTTCCTGGAAATTAAAAAGTCATTTCTGGTTGGTTCTGCAGTAAGGAAAGCCCAGACTTTCATAAAGATGGGGAAGAAGAAGGAAGTTGAATGCATAGTTTGATTGGTTTGGTTTTGGGTTTGGTCTGGTTTGTTTTTTTTTTTTTTTCCCTAAATGAAACAAGAGAAGAGCTCAATTAAAAGGAAATACATGTGGATGCAGATACGTATCTTCATGTTGGTATACAGAGAAAGGTAGTTGTGTGGCCTCATTTTTAAGAGACTGCTTAAGGGTTTAAAAATCTGGGTTTAGTAATTTTCTGTAGACTGTTCTGCATTTGATATTTTGAAGCTTTTCTTTTACCTGCTTGCTGGTAAATGTGTATTCTAGAATGACAAGAGCTATCATACTCAGTTGTTATGAAGTTAAATTTTTGGAGCATCAACGTAGTGAGTGGGATAAAACCATACTTAGGATATTCCAAAATGAAAGAAACAGTTACTTAAGGACTTCAAGGATTGCACTGCAGTGCTGTTAAACAGTGGCTTCTATACCTGGAGTGGTTACTATGCTTAAAATCTGGTTTGATACCTTTAAAGGAATCTTGATGAAAAAACAGATAAGGGAGTGAGGGCAAAAAAAACCCTGCTTTCCAGGCTGCTCTTCCTGCTATTGAAAATGTGTATGCTGCCTCTCTGCCTCTTTTTTTGCCCCTTGCCCTTTTAGCTGGATATTAGTTAGAATTACTGTTCTAAAGGATGCTACTGCCTTTGAGGAAGACTACATGGCACCAATATTATCAACGTTAATGTGAAGATTTCCTAAAAATATGCTGCACAGAACTCTCATACTATGTGTGTTACCATAAAATCTGAGTGCCTACTAGGAGCACATCAGGAAATTCAATTTACATTTGGGCTATTGTTAAACGGTCTTTTTCCATTCAACAGATAGGTCTCTGTGTTGAAGTATTTTGCTTTGGCATTAAAAGCTATACGCGTAGAAATGCATTAAAGAAACCAGACCAAACCAGTTTGGCTTTCACTTAAGTGAAAGGTGGTTTGTGCTGGTCTTGAATTCAGGAGAAGGGAGCCTCAATCTAATCTGGAGAGCTGTTCTGAGAAGAATGTGGCTTCTGCATAATGAACTTTATCTTCATTGTAGAAAGCTGACAATGTGTGAAGCTGTTGATCTTTCTTCATTTCAAAGCTGTAATTGATGGCCAGATAATAAGAGTCAATTCAGGGTAATAAGAGTCAAAGATAAATACCGAGCTTGATTCCATATTTAGTGGAAAAGAAAAATAGTCTGATCTGTCAACCCTTTGTGTTTGGATCTGCAATGCTGTTCTGCGTAGTCTACCAGTGTTCAAGATGGAGGTTGTAGTACAAGAGTATCACAGAAGATGCAGTTTTAGAAGGTGAATAATTGCAGCTGCAACTCTCTGCTAAACTTTTTCTCCTAAAATATCAATTTTATTCAGGCCTGAGCAAGTACTTGGTTACATAAGTGGATCATTTGCAAGTATTCATGTATTTGGGGTACACTTGCGATACAAGTGTAGTTGTACTTCACTGTTTCTTGGTCACTGGTTCTGAAGTGTTCTAACTACCATGGAGAATCCTTTGAGGCTTTATAACTCTGTTTTGCTAAGGTAGAGTACTGTATAATAGATTATACCAAATGCCATGAAAAAGCTTGCAGATTGCGTCTCCGACTTAGAACTTTGACTCTTGACATATTCCATTGCGTAAGAAATTCTCAGGGGAATTTGGAGTTATTTTCAAAAAAATTCCTGCTAAAAATGTCCTTTTCAAGACAAGGTATCTGTATATATTATATTAGCTTTTAGAGAAGAGGCTGTCTATCCATCTGATAAAATAATGTGGAGGATATCACCATTCCCCAAAAATACAAAAGTGACAAAATGTTGGTAATTAAAAAAAACCCAAAAAACTATCAGAAGAAGAATTCAGAATCTGTAGTGGTTACAAGAAATAAAGAAATACATTTTTTAGGACTCTAACATGAATTTCAGGATCACCTCCAGGTGTTCTTTGGAAGATAGCACAAGTTTGAATGGCAGTGGGTAGTAGCAATGCCAGTCTTTCCTCCTTTACCTCATGGTAAATATGCTGTAAGTACTTGTGTAATGTGATTGGATGTCCCTTGAGTTAGTGAGTTGGCCTTCAGGTGCAGGACGTTAGTTCAAATAAGAAGTCTGGGTATATTTTTCAGGACTGTAAGTTATGTCAGTCTTGTTGGTAGCAAGGCATTCTGTGAGCAGGAGAATTTATAAAGTCTAATGCTTAAAAAGGTGATATGTCCTTTAATTAATTAAATTTAATACGTAATTTTTATAATTAAAAAAAAAAAAATCCCTCGCATGAAATGCTTTAAAACTGCCAGTACCTCTAAAAGTAGGTAACTTGTGCTGAGAACTGAAGGTACAGAGCTGCTTGTTCTTGATAAATCAGCTGTGTGTTTGGATGTGGATGGTGTATTTAAATTACAACATGAATGAGGAAGGCAGTTCTTGGGATCCTTCCTGGGATTTCTCTCTGTGGAAATAAGGTTTGAATCCAGCTTTTCTGTCTTGTCCTTTAAATCACGGAGATAGCAGGGTGAGTGTTGCTTTTCAGTCTTGAATATTTAACAATAACAAAACCCAAACCAAAACAAACCCCCCTAACATAATAGCAAAAAACCACTTCAGCAGAAATAGTGAAGAGAATGCAGTGCATTCATTAGTGTGTGTCAGCTCCAAAATTTGAGTAGAAAAAGAAAGGGTTATATTTTATCTGTGCTGTGGATTGCCCCTTTACATGCTACATCACCATTCTGACCAGTGAGTTAACCCAGGGGCACTGATCTCTTTAGTGCATTAGTATCTAGACACAGTACTGCTGCAGAGCTGCAGCTATCCACAGTGATTATTGCTTTCCCACATTTCATAAAATAAACAATGTAAGGTATCGTAGTATCTATTTCTGTAATGTACTCATGATTTTGTAATTGCTGGAGTTACATCAGTAATTTTAAGTGATCACTGAACTTTTGTGGGCAGTGTCTTATCAAATAGGCTTATAAATCAAAATATTGCTAGACCTGCTTCATTAAATGATTTACTTTGCTAAACTAAAATGCTTTTTTTTTTCCAGAGTGGCATACACTTAGAAACTTCTGCTTTTATAAAGCAAAACAGTAATAATTTAAACTTTTCTGACCAATCTGTTGTGATTAATTTCTTATGTTTTTTCAGAGCAATACTTTCCCATTAAGGTATGGATTATATCCATACAGATTGGGAAAGATATGCTGAACATATCTGCTTTAAAAAAAGTATATCCTTACTACACAGTCCATTAATGTAAGAAATATTTTTTATGCATATGAGAAGTGTTCGATTTGTTATAAAAACCCTTGAAAGCAGTACACAAGCACAATTTAGGGAGCAAGAGTTTAAAGAGGATTCCTGATTGTTCTGCACTCAGCATACATGTAGATAAACAAACAGTTTTAAACCCAGGGAGTTTACAATCTAAAGGATGTGGAAATCAGAGAATTTTTTACTAGGCAAGTTCAGCAGCAGCGTTACAACTGCAGAGAAGCCAGCTGCAGTTTCAAACTGCATTGTTGGAAAGGAGTCCTCCAGCTCTATATATGGCTGCATCTGGGTGTAGTAACAAAACGTGGTATCTCCAACCTGCCACTCATGGTTTGATTTTTCAAAAGAAGACTCTGCCACAAACACATTTCCTGAATGTTTCCTTACCAGCTGTTTATGTCTTGGTGTGATTCTCTTCCATTGGAGGTGATCTGTTACCAGTTCCTGTGGTAAAGGAGTGCTAACACCTCACTTGCTATCATCTGCCTTCCTGCAGGAGCAAGGGCAACTTGAGTTAGCCAAATAGCAGAACCAGTGCTTTCCCTACCAGAGGGGTTAGCTCTATGGCCAGGAGTGGCCAAAATGTCAGAAAGATCTGACTAAGGCTTGAATGCTGAAGATTTTGAGATACCCAAGTGTCCCATAAGAAAGTGTGTCTTGACTTATTAATAGTGAGGGAAAAGCTACGTTGATGCATTGGTTAGAATGTTAAGCTGATGGGTAGAGGTTTATAGCAGCAGTTAAACTTTGAAAACTAGTTTTCACAAAAACAGAATTTCAAAAGCTTTTTTTCATGGCACCATTCTTTGCTGAACTGCTGTGTTGTCCTGTGGGACTCAAAAACACCAACTTGTTGTGTCTTAGTCAGAAAAAATTGAGGCTATTTTACTGTGTGGTACTTGGAGGCTGTGCTATTACAATAGTGCATTAAGACTTGGACATGAAATATCTTATTTAAAATAAAGCAACTGAAATGTTTCCAATTGAAGATAAATTGAATGTTCAAGTAGTTGAAAAGATAAAAACACAGAATGCAGTTTGTGTAAATATGAAAGACTTATTTGTCTACATCATCTTTCAGACTCATTAAACAGCCATAAGTGATTTAAATACAAATTAGGAAGCTGCACATCATGTTGCAGCCTACTCATGTAGGCTGAGCTCATCAGAAACTCCTTTTGTTCCTCCATTTCCTTCCACCTTACTTTCCCTGCAGATGCCAGCAGCACTGATTTACCTCATTTACAGGGCTCTGTTGAAGCCATTACCTCTGCAAGTGTCTCTGTTATTCTTGGTTCCTTTTTTATTGCTGATCCTGCTCCTTTTTTCTCTGACCTTTGGACCTCCATATTACACTGCATTCCTCTGCATGAGTTGAGGACTGCGATCTACTTTCTGATTTTCTTTTTTTCCCCCTATAATTCCTGCTTGTTGATCTTTGAAATTGATAGTCTAATATTTAGATAACACAGAAAACAAGATCATTGCAGAATGTATTGCAGAACTGGGAGGTTTTATGCTGGAAAATACTTTGTTCCTGTCAGCTAGTTTTTAATCTATAAATAATTGTCGGGTTGGCGTATTGCATACTGCAGGCTCTGTGTCTCTTACATGCCTCTAACAGGTTCTTGTTTTCAACCAGAATTGACAAGGCTATTCTGATATGCAGAACTTGCCACAAAATTTTTGTAATTCCATGAGTGCTTTGGTTATTAGGTAACAGATGGTGTGTCATTGTCAAGTTGAGGGTACAAATCCTTGGTTTGCATAGGCCAGTGGTATGTTGGCTTGTTTGTGAAATGTTCCACTGCAAATATTAGGAAATGTAATGAATTTATATATGTATTTTTTTAGGAGCAATGGATGAACTTCATAGCCTGGACCCAAGACGACAAGAATTGTTAGAGGCAAGATTCACAGGAGTAGTAAGTGGCAGCACTGGGAGTACTGGAAGTTGCAGTGTTGGAGCTAAAGTAAGTCCTAAGAGTAGTCATTCAGATCTGCCATCTTTGAAATACTAATATATCTCACACCATCTCATTTTCATATTGTCAGCGTGATTTACTTGTAAAAGCTTTGGGTTGGAAGAGGCTCTCAGAAAAATCCCTGTTTTTCTGTTATTTTGCTTTGAGATAGGATTGTTTATCATGAACGTCGAATTGTTCTTAAAAAACACTGAAGAATGAGCTTATACAAACTCTTTTGTGGCTTTGCTGTAGTGCACATGTGATCAGAGATGGAAGATTTTCCCATTATTTAGGTGGAGTTGTCCCTGCTGCAGATGACCATCTACTTAGGGAGTCTGGTGTGACATCTGTTTTCAAGATTAAACTCTTTTGAAGATTAATAGATATAGATAAATAAATTATTTCAACATTTTCAGACATTTATATCAGCTTCTCTTACTTTCATTGTAGAATTCCTGTCCTTTAGTATCTAAGCCAGGTTGCAACACTTGAGGAAGAACCTTATGAACACTGAATAATTACCTTCCATGTGTTGCATATTTCCTTTCAGTTAATACATCTGCAAAATAATTTTGTCTTTGTTGCGTATTCTTTTCAAGTTAGTAGCTTCAGCTTCCAAGACTGATTTCTCCAATACTGTTGCCTAGCCAGAAGTATTCAAATTTGTATTTGTGCATTTGAATGTTCTCCATCAAATATAGTACTTAATAAACTGATATTAAAAAGGTGTCATACTAATATTTTTAGGTGTGTTTCCCTTATGACTAAATTACTTCTGAATTCTGTTTCCAAACTGTTTGCAGTGTCCTCATGTTTTAAGTGCTTTACATAAACTTGTAGTATTTTTAGCTTCCTATGCTGTATTTTAATTACTGGTATAGATTACAGAACAAAATACTTCCTGATAGAAGACATTGATGAAATTTCTGAAGACATGTCATGTATCGATTACTATGAACAAACTACACAGAATTGAAATTATTATATAGTGATCTTGCATCATATCTTAATTTGCTTTGGAGAGTGACATGAAGGTAACTGTCACAAAACTGTAAAAAGGCGACAAACTTGTTACTACCATTTAAACCAAGAAGTGAGTTAAATAGGGGAAGAAATGAGATCGGATTGACACACTGACAGTGATGCTCTAGTGGTCTTCTCATTTTGATTGCAAACTTGTATATTTGCCATATCTGATGCTTAAAATTAGAAAGAGACAAACACAATGATTCTGGCCCGTTTTGTTTATTTATTCTTGGGTTCTCTAATGCTGCTTACTCCCCTAATTAACTCATTTTAATAGCTCAGGTAGCTGCTCATAATTCACATTAGTATTTGTCATTTTTTGTTAGTAGATCTGTACTTCTAACTTCATTGAACTTTTACTTTTTGATATAGCTGTTTTGGTCCATTATTTTGTTGCAAATTTTCCCTCATAATCTGTCTGCTGCTGTATGTGTAGTACTTTTTTTAAAGGCATTATCAAGTTTCTTGGGGTTCCACTTCTTTAAAATTTGATTCCCTGTGAGTCACTGCTTACCATTTCCATAAGTCTGTTGAAGTATTTTTCTTGTTGTCTGTTGTTAGCTGATTTTAGCTGTGAGCCAAATTACATTCCACTTTCACATTCTCAGTTTGTTCATTCACATTAGCCAGAAAAAGAAATTTAAAATAACTAATTTCCTTTTTCACTCTACCATGGAAAAAATACATTGCTTGTCCCTGATGCATTCCAAGATTTGTATCTCATCCAGTTGGTTTCCAAATGGATATCTAGATGAAGTGGTGTTTTTTTAATACTATCTAATGCTTTGATAAATGTTTGCAACAGATACTGTTACTACTGTTTCTTATAGATGCAGATCCAAGAGTTTTGGAATTTCTGGGAGGAAAAATCCCATCATGTTCAAGCTTTTTCAGTAAGCAGGGTTGGAAATACAAATGTAGGTTACCGATATTATTGTTGTATCTGACTTGGATGACCAGATAATGACAAAGGGCAAGGAAGGACTACATACAGACATTTCTGCACTAGAGGCTGCCCTGGGGGTGAAAAGATGCATGGAAATTTTGTGTGTTTAACTAATATTTCTCTAGAAATTTTAATTCAGAGATGATTTAGTTATTCAGATATCACAGATGAGTACTGTCCTGCAAACTGATACTGGGCTGGAATTTAATGCTCAGGAAAAAACTGCCTTGGAACTATTTCACTTCAAAGTATTTGTTCTGCCATCTTATATGGAAGAGACTGGTCCATCAGTATAAGAGTTTTGGTGTTGTTTTTTTTTTAATAAAAAGACACTCAGCTGATGATGACTCATAAAAATGTCCTCGTGACATGCTGTGTTCAAAAGATCTCTGAATAAATCAGCCTTAGTAAATGTCTAAAAAAAATACTGTAATTTGGGACTGTATCACTACTTGGGGTTGTTGTTTTTATTTCTTCCCTCACTAATGTAAATTTATTGTACTGGGGGAAATAATTTGTTTCAAGAATGTAGAATAATACTGTCAATAGGTGTTAATTTTCTCGAAGACAGACTAGACTATTGCAAAGATTATTTTTAAACGTATTCCGTGACAGAAAATGAAAACTTATTTTACTTAGCACCTCTTTTTCTTCAAAAATTGAAAAATTCTAGTAGTCTCTAGAACTTTCTTCAATGGTTTTGAATATGCTAGGGTATAACTTGCCTCAAAAGCAATGGAAATTCAGAATTTACTGTGCCCTGTGAAAATACCCACCTGTCAAACTTCTTATCCCTCTTTCCAGGCACAAGTGCTCTATAGTTAATTTTTCCATGAGAGCGTGAAATGACTTACTGGTTGTAACTGTGAGTGGTAACAGTGGATTATGTTTTATAACTCTGTGTATAATGTTGAATATTTTATTTGTCTTGGTAGGCCTCAACAAATAACGAGAGTTCAAATCACAGCTTTGGAAGCTTGGGATCTTTAAGTGATAAAGAATCAGAGGTAAGTGTATGGAGCAGATTCATTATTACCTCAGAATTTTAATGCTAACAAGTAATTTATTTTTATTCTACTTTGATGCCTTATTTTGTATAGAAGCTTTTAAAGTAAAATGCAGACTACTCAGATAGATAGGAAAGAGCATAAATTACTGAAAGACATTATCTCTTGGAAGAGGAACCATGACTGGAAGAAATGAGTTTCTTTGGACTTTTGGTCATGAAACTAGCTGCTTCTGCTTCTCTGTTATCTGTGTAGTCATGGTCTGAGGATGCATACAGCTTTTGGAGCTGAAAATGTTTGTATAGTTTGCTGTCTTTTGTTTCATAAGTAATAAGTGTTTCATCAGCACACATAACTTTTATCTTTGGATGAATCCTTGAAAATGCTCTAGAAACTGGTTTACTGTGTTTTCTTTTCAAATATGGATTTATGCCAAGGCCAGACATCCTTAGTAGACATCACCTTTTATTTGTAAAACCTGCAGTTGTCACTGCGTATTTTCTTACCTAACTCCAGTTTGTAATCCAAGAAAAGGATTCATGCTTTTACTAGGTTTAAATATGCAGAGCTCAGACTTCCCTTGAGTAGAATATTTTCCTCTTAGTGATGAGCATTGATATAGTTGCACTAATACTACAACTCTTAGAATGTACCTATTCTGGGGTCGGTGAATCCCTCTGACGGTTTTGCCTCTGCATGTCACAGATTGCATGGATAAGATTTATCCTTTGTAACCAAGAGTGGATTTCTGACCTAGGCCAGACCCTGTGTGACAGTGTGCCATGCTGGAGAGATGGTTATTTGGAATGTGCTGTTGGTGTTATTTTCACATCAGAGCTTTACTTTGAGGTCTAATTGTTCATTTGCTCAGTCACTGCAAGATGCTTTTTTACTGGGCTGTCAGCAAGTGAATTTAATTGGTTCCCAAAGCTGATACCTTATAAATAAAAGTTCTGTATGTGTGATTTGTTTTTCTTGTAGAAAAAAGCTCTGCTATGTTTTTTTTTCCCCTCACCTTTCCCAGCTGGATTATGCATCCAACTGCATAGACTATTTTCTTAACCAGAAGATTCTGTCTGCCTGTTGTTTTTATTCATGGCTTTTCCTAGAAATACTCTGGGCAGTGATGCAGTTCTGATGTAGGTGTGGGAATGGAAATGTGCTGCAGTAGCCTGAAGGTTATGATGCATTATTGCAATTCCTTGACAGAAAAACATGTCTATGAGTAGTTGAGTGATCTCAGAACATTGGCTATATGCGTAATAAGTTTTTGGTGTAGGAAAATGTTATTTTACAGTTCTATACATGAGATACAGAGGCAAACATCTTCCAAGGCATGTGAGTTTGAAAGTCTCTGCACAGTGTTTTAACCTCAAGTGTTGCTTCTGGGTAAGGATAATATTTTGTCTTTTAAATATTCTAAGACTTGTACTCTAAAATAGAAACAGACATCTTTTTCGAAAATGTCGCTGCACAGAAGTCCACTGTGCTCCATTGCACAGTGAAAGATGAGTCTTAATGACATTGAGTAGCAAAATACATTTTCTTGACCCTTTCAGAAGTTGTTAGTCATATTCACTTTAATTATAATTGTAATAGCAACTATGTTAATAAATTTTTACTGTTCTTAAAATCACATCTGGTTACTTATATGCTAAAGTACCATAAAAAGTAAGCTGTAGATTTTAATACTGCAAACAGGTTGTGGGATTGCTTTGTTGTGTTGGTTTTTGTTTGTTTTAATAGCATGACCTTGAAGGTTTCACAGTAACAGTGATGGTAGTGTGGAAATAAGACTTGCTCATTGGAGAGGCAGTGCCATCACTTGATGTTGAAAGAGCACTGTTGTATTATAGTAGGTCTTGGGAGGAAAAAAAAGTAGATATGCAAATCTCAGAATCATTGAAATTAATTTCTAGCAAGAGTGTCAATTTCTGATCAAACCCTGATGATGCATTCATGTCATTACTCTGTGCTTTCATCATGAAGTGGCACATTAAATCTGTGAATGTGAAGGGAAGACTCAGGGGAAGCACAGTGAAATTGAGGGGAAAACTAGGATCAAGACCAAGATGTATGAGGCTCTGCTAGTATGCCAAGCTGTGTGTGACTTTAATATAACTTTACAATCTAGCGCTGGATAACCTTAAAGGTATTTTATCTTGCTTATGAAATAGTAAGATTTTAATTTAAATCTTGGCTATAGGTAAATACTTCGGCAGCTACAGAAAGTAGCTTCAGTCTTCATTTATCAGGGAGATAATCCCCAGCCCCATTAGTCTTCAGTTTCTTGTAATTCATATGACTCCATTCATTAGGAAGGATTTTGGAGTACATTTTCTAGTGATTGATGTGTGCTGTACATTATCATGCGAATTTTGTGCTTAGAAAAAGGGAACATAACCTTGTTAAGTAACCTCATTAATAACCTCATTAGTGTGCTAGTACTTTCTGGTTTGGAAGGTTAAATTAAACACTGAAAGAAATCAGAAGAGCTTAAGGAAATACACATTTATGAATAACTTGAGTTTTAAAACTATAAACCTCTTTGAATGGCTGGTTTTACAAGCCACAGCAGCTGGAAACTAGTTTTGGTTGGGGAAATCTTACCATTAATTAGATTTTAAACTTTTCCTTTTTTTTTTTTGATATGGTAGGTAAAAATTACTGCATTAGAGTGTAACTGCAGAATTGAAAGTTGGAAAACAAGAATAACATGAAAATGCTTGGTTAAGTAGTTTCAATTTAGTTCGTGGAATGGTAGCTTAATGTTACCTATTTACCTGGCTATAATTCCAAATTATTAAAGTTAAAATTCTAAGCTATGCTTTCTGCTTGTAGAATCAATAGTCTTGAGTTAACTCCATTTCAGGAGTCTGTGTTATATACTTTGCTAATGTATGATAGCCCTGTAGATGATGCAGATGTCAGTTGGATGAGTTTATTTAAAATAATATATATTTAATTTAAACGTAACTTACAGCCTGATAATACAACATTTACGGTTGTAAAACTTCCAAAGATATCTTTATGAAGCTACACACTGAGTCAAAACACATAAAAAATACATGGTATAGGTAAGGAAGACCTTTCTTGTCCTGCTGGTTCTTTTATAGACTAATAATTTTTTAGGGATCACAGGTAGCTTAAAGTGGTTCTTGCCAACATAAATACTGTTGGGTATTCATAGTAAATTCATGTTTGAGCATATCCACACAAAGATTTTGGAATTGAAAGGTCCTTGAAATGATTTAGTGATGGTTGAAATTTGAATGTTGATACAATTTGCTGTGCTAAGAAAGCATACCTGGAGCAGCAAATGACAGATATGATAAAATGATATCATGAGAGAATGAAGCATCTTGTCGCTGATCTCAAATTTAGTCTGAGCTATTAAGGTAAAAATAGTTCATGTTTACCAGTTCAGTTTACTGATAAAATAGTTCATGTAATGTCTCCTATGCTTTCTCCAGCTATGTATGAGGCACCATGAAGAATACACACACAAAGAGCTGCAATATGTTGAACAAGAGCAGCTTTTATTATTTCAGTTGGGGAGACTTAACTGGTTTGAATCCTCAGATCAAAGGGGAGCAAATATAATTTAGAGATTCTTCTGATCACAGCCCTTTCTTGTTATCTGTGTTGTACATGGTGATTGTAATTTCCAGGCAACTGTGTAGAAAAATTTATTCCAGAAATATTAACAGATCTATATTTTTTCACTTATCATTGATACTTTTCTTTCTTTTCCTTGAGATAAAAGTGTATGGGGAGGATGGCACTTTCTAAGTGGATAGATATTAACATTTTGCTCTCTACTTTTTCCTCTTTTCTTTCTTTTTAATTCTCAGCAGATTCTAGAAATCTATACAGTTTTTATTAGTTTGGAAAAAGTGTATGAAAAAGTGTAGCATTATTGGCTTCTTATTGAAGCATTGGAAATTCGTGTTTATGCTACAGCAGTGTGTAGAAAACACCATCAAGAATCAGATTATTTCACTTAAGTATTTAGCTTTAAAACACTCACACTGAAATACAGAGATCTTGGTAAAATACAGACATAAATGAAACAAAAATGGGTGTTCATAAACCCTGGAATGAATGAAAAGGAGTAATTGCTTAAAAATTAATATGTGGAATTGCCTTTTGGGAAATTAAGAGTTACTTCTCACTTTGTTAAATACCTCTTCAAGCTTGTACTTGATTGACCAAAGATCATATTATCTAGTTTAACTATGATCTGAAATCGCATCCCTGCTGAATTGTGAGATCATGTTTTATGGATGAGGATTTAAATTTATTTCATAATAATACAAACAAATAGAGCTTATGTTGCATCATGTTCTTTTTGTTGTTTGTAGACTCCAGAGAAGAAACAGTCAGAACCTTCCAGAGGAAGAAAAAGAAAAGCAGACACTCAGAGTGAAAGCAGCCAAGGTAAATTAAAATGTAAACTGACTAGGTAGTGACTGCATGTAACACAGTTTTGACTGTTAGCCTTAAAAATTCTGTATTTTAGCTTATGTAAGATGGGTGTTATGTTTTGGATGATAAGTTATGTATTCTTGTCACCCTCCCATTTGTCACTGGAAGGGATGGGCAAGTAAAACATGAATGGGACTGGTAATTACCGAAAAGAATCATGAGCTGCTGCATGTGTAACTCACAGCTATGATTCTGTAATCTTCTTAAGAATTGCAGCAATTCTTCTCGTGCAAAATGTCTTGTGGTTTGAATTTCTTTTCAATAGATAAGGGGGGAAAAAGATTAGCAATTACAATATCTGATGCGTGTTTTAAAGGTATGTATAAGAACTTAATTTTATTCTTCCTTTTTTGTGGAAGATTGTATTAGTCTAGAAGAGTGGGGAAATCATGATGAGACTGATTTCTAATTTACAAAGTTTAGTTTTTGTCATTCCTCTCTTTTGTGTGACAACTGGTGGAAATTTAACCTTAAAACAAAAATTCATCAGAAGGGGTGTGGAAATAGTTCAGATAACATCTTTATCAGATTTATTTTTCATTCTAACAGAGCTAGAAAATGTCACTTCAGATATAAAGCAGTGGGCTCCCTATCTGGAAGTCTTTGTGATGCAGCATGCTATTAGTAGAATAATCATGTTGTTTGATTAAAATTAATTTCTTCCTAAATGTTACTTTGTAGACAACTACTTTGTTCAAAGAACCTGCATGAATTTTCCTATTTTCATTGTCCTAGTAGCTTATCCTTCCTCTTACTAATGAGTGTTGAAATTAGAGATGATGGAAATTTTTGGGCCTTTTTAATATAGAAAACATTATTATAATATCTTCACTGTTTTACTGTCAGCAGCAGTAAAACTGAGTAGTCTGCACTGCAATATTCTCAAGGAGCTGGCCTAAGAAATTGCAGCCTCTTGGAGTGGTACAGTGAAGTTGAAGCAGAGCAAAAATCTCCTATTGTATTGGAAAAAAGAAACAAGAAATCAATCTCTTGTATATTGCATACCTGGGATATTGGCTTTGTAATATGTAAATTAATCTATAAATATTGAAGAAAATGATTATTTAGAACATAGAAGTAATTGGAAGGTGGTATAAATCACTGTAAATCTATTCATAATCGGCTGTGCCAAAATTATTTGACATATTTCTTCAGTGCAGAGCTCTGTAACATGACATCAAATAGATTTTTCCATACTGAAGAGGAATGCAGTCTGTCTCATTTACCTGCATGAAAGCAAGTTTGATAAAGTGGTGTATGAGAGTTAAGCACAAGGACAGAAAATATTAGTAGAATTACAGGGTAGGTAAAGAACTGGCTGGAGAGAAGTAGCAGCAATACATACACTGGCTGGGTAACTACTGGAGAAGTTGGCTGTGTGCTGTTCTAGGTCTTGGAATTATTTTATCTAAATTTTTCTGTTAAAAGTCTTGACACAAAAAGGGCTGTCAAATATTTCTGGTTTTTTATGTTACTTCTTAGTGACACAGCATTATGCGGCAGTGTCAGTACAGAGGTATATTGAACTAGAGAGAATTCATCAGGTCTGAAACAACAGAAAAGCTTGAAAATCTTTGCTAAAAAGTGGAAATCATATTTATGGATCTATGGGTAATGATCTCCTAATATATTGCAAAAATTTCTTTCTATAAAGTAAAAAATATTTGAACAATAGTCCATTTCCAAGATGTTTCCTAACAGGTTGTCTGACTTCTACAGGAGAGAAGCCCAGTCTTAAGATTTATTGGTCATCTTAGGGCCAAACAGAAGAAAACATTTGTGCATCGTGTAATGTACAGGTGCAATCTCTGGAATGCCATGTAGAGGCTAGGTCCTCCTGTTGAATAAATACAATTCATGTTAGTTCTCCTGAACTCTCAATCCATTTAAGGTAAATTCTAATCTCAGTCACTGGAGTTTTATTTCCCTAGTTAGCACTATGAGTTACCCAATTCATAAGCAGGTTAAGAGGACTGGAAATACTTGTCATTCTCTATGTCCTCACTGTTACTGGTACCTAGGAAAATCCTTGGGCAGAATATTTGGGCATAATAACTGATCTGGACTATATATAATGTTAGTAGACTCAGTCAATTTGATACTTTGAGATAGTCCTTGAAAAGGGGAGGGACTTACAGCTGAAGGTTTGATCTGTAAGATGAGAGATGAGTTTTTTGTCATCTTTAAGAGGGTTTCTGTAGAGTCTACTCTAAACTGGTTTAGGAATTGAGGGTGACTTAATAACTGATTTCTCAATGAATGGAATATGTAAATCCCTTGGTTTTGGCAATCCCTAATTACCTATATAGGGACATCACATATTACCACATCAAAGAAAACCAATTAACAAGTGGTAAAATTTTACTATAATTATTGTATAGGTAAAAATGTAAGACACCATCACAAGTAATTTATTTAACAAATTCTAATGTATTACTGTGTTTATTGCAGGAAAGAATATTGGGGGACGTGGTCACAAGATTAGTGACTATTTTGAGGTAAGAATTCTGTAGATTGTACTTTGGTTTTAAAATTTTCTTCTAAAATATCCTTTTAGCTTTTTTTTGGATGCTACAACATATTTTGGTTATAATGGATAGGCCTTTTGAGAGGTTACTTCTTTTTTCTTTATGTATGCTTCTGAGTATTAAACCTTGAAGTAGAGATGCAGTGGTCTCCTGATGGAGCCTGAACTAAAATACAAAAACCATTGTCTTTCACAGTGTTCTTTAAGCAGCTAAAGGTTGCATTAATAAAAGTAATACAATCTGATTTACAAATTCTGTGTACAGACGTGCTGTAGACTGTACTGTGTACATTCAGTAGATGTGTAATGTATTTTGAGAAGATTGACTGAATGGAGGTCCATATGTGCTCTACAGTACCAAGGTGGAAACGGCTCAAGTCCAGTGCGAGGCATACCTCCCGCAATCCGCTCTCCTCAGAATTCACATTCCGCTCCTTCTTCTGTAAGTCTGGGAACTTCATAACTGCAGGAGATAGCTTTATAGTCTAAAAATAGGAAAAGTGAAAAGAATCTGTATTCAAGGGGAGAGTTTTCAAAGGGACGAGTCCTAGGAAAGAATTCATTCTTCCAACAGGAAAAAAAGAAATCAAATTAAGTATTAAAACTAAATTTTTCTATTAGCACTTGGTCATTTTTTTTTAAACGTGTTTTTAAATACAAGGTAGTTATGTAAAATGTTGAATAAATGTTAAAATGTTGTAATGACGTCTATTCATAGGCCTCACACAAAAAAGGGAGGTTCTTTGTTACTTATAAGGAAACTTGGGCCCCTAGCTTGGGACTTGGGACAAAAGCTCAGGTTTTGATAAATTGTAATTTTCCTCAATAATTGATACCTAATCCGCCTCTAAAATTCTCTTTGGTCGTGCTAATTCATTTTTTTCCTTCCCATAAGCACAATTTTAGTGCTCAGCATATCGTGTTATTCTGAATGGCTAAATAAATTTTGCCAGTTACAGAAAAGATTTGTTTTCTCTGAAGGTAGACCTCAGCTTTTATTCCATGTGCTTTCAACTTCAGGCATCCTCTTGGTCTTGCCAACAATGTGGAGTGTAATACAGATTTTGGAATTTGGCTTGAAAAAAGGTCTCATTCACACAAACTAGGTTCATTAACAGGATTTGTGTTCTGATCTGCACTAGCTTCCCCTCTCTGGTTCTTCCATGTGAACTCAACATTCCAAAAATAACTCACATTATTCTTGAGTTGTGAAAACTCAGAATCAGAAAAATAAGACTTTGTAAGACTGACATCACCTTATGTCAGTCTTGTATTGTCTTAAATTTTTCAGTCTGTTTCCCAAAAGTGACAATCTCAGTTTTCTCAGAGAATATGTTCATCCTTCCTGAACTGCAAGTGGTATGTAACACCATACTGATAGCTCTCAATGCAGTGCTCCAAGTAGTAGCTTGTGTAAAAAAATGCCTTATTTCTCTGTTCTTTACGACGTTCCTGCCAAGAGTTGTACCAAGGCTATGCTCATAATTAAATATTACACCTGTATCTAAAATACTTTGCTTTCATGCCTTTCAGGTTCGACAGAATAGTCCTTCTCCTACTTCATTAGCTTTTGGGGACCACCCTCTCACACAACCAAAGCAGTTATCTATTAAAATTACTCAGGTAACTTTTTGAGTAGATCACTTTAGATTGCAGGAAAAAAAAAAAAAAAAGCAGTTATGTTTATTTCTTATAAACTTCTTTATTTCTTATGAACTCTTAAAGACTTTCAAAAGCTTTGCTTTTTAAAATTGCCAAAGCATTTTTCAGTTAAGTTCAGCAGCTTGTAATTTAAATATCTCTGGAGAGTTTTGTATTCTGCACTTGCTCGACTCCCAGCATGGCACTTCATGATTACATAGATGACCATGGCATTGGTAGGTTTTTGTTCAAGATTTTAGCTGTTGTGTGATTATAGAAGTAGAGGCTGCTTTTTCAGGCAGTATTTGAATTGACAGCTGCCATTGTCATACTGCATTTAAAATCCGACATTGAAGAAGAAAAATGAGATGGATGAGATGGCAGTCAAAATGATCAACACAATTCTGACATGACTTTTAAAAGCTGAAATAAACTGTTTCATTCTCTCTGCCATTTCTGATGTGATCTGTCCTGTCTTCCACATTAGTCAGAAAAAGGTTGCTTCACCTGTTGACTGGTACAGAGAAATGAATTAGTTGACATTTATGTTCTTGCCCTGTTTTTTGTGCTTTTTTATGTAACTTCACAGTTGGTGATGAAATCTTTTAATACTGTTAATGGTTTGTCTCAACTGTTCACATTTGTCCTCATGAAGAGGGAAAGTGATTTTGAATAAGAACCTTTAATGACACTTCCAAACAACTGAAAATAAGATTTTTCTGGTCTTGTTGAATGTTTATTTCTCTGCCTAACAAGCATAAAAAGAATAATGTTGTAGTTATAAAAGGAAAGGATAAATATTTCAAAATGTTCTTTCTAGACTGATCTCACAATGCTGAAATTAGCTGCACTAGAAAGTAATAAAAATCAAGACTTGGAAAAGAAAGAAGGTCGTATAGATGACTTACTCAGGGTAAGTGTTGGACATGGGGTAAAGGTATTTATTCAGAACAGCAGACTAAATATGAGGACAAGTTTTTAGATTTTTAAAAAATTACTTAAATAAAAAACGTATAACAAGTTTTTAATTTTTGTAATTTTCTTCTTAAATCTAAGAAGGCTATATAATGAAATGTATAAGATATTTTTTCAGCTTCTGTGCTACAACTTGTTAATGATTAAATATGTTTATAGACTTCTGAAGGTGCAAAGAAAGGCGATGCCATTTGCAGGCAGTTGATTAATTCCTTAAATTCGTATTATAAGTCACCTAATGGGTGGTTTTGGGGTTTTTTTTTGGTTCTAATTGTGAATAGCCATTATCTATGGAACAACTGTTGGCATTTTCAGAATGGAGGTGATTATGACAGAAATAAATACAGGCAATGAATAACTACTTTCAATAAGAAAACTACACAATACTTTAAGACCTCTTTTCAGAAAAAAAATCTTAATGCTTATGCTCTTGAAGGAAGCACTGGAGATGGGATATACAGAAATATGAAATATAAAACAAAGCTGTATTTCACAAGTTGTAGTCTATTTAGTGTTTCTATGTGTACATACATATGTACAATACATAAAAATATTAACCCATGCAATGATGTACTATGAAATTGTATATGTAGATTGTTTTAACACATGTTCAACAATATGGGATAGACAATCTTAAACTATTTTAATTTTTTTTTTTAAATCAAAATAATATTGTTGTGGGATTTTTAAGGTAATAAGTTAAATATAATGGGAATACAGGGAATTTGTTAAACTTCCTACTCAGATCATTGGAACTTTTATAATTGTGAAATTTTTGCTTTCTTTTAAATTGAAGATGTTAGGATTCACTTGACTTCATAAATCATGTGTAAAGATCTGATGCTAAAATATAAACTTCCAGTTTGAATGTATGGAGCCCTCAGTGGAGAGCTGAACATGAGATTGGTACAGAGTTTGTATATATCCTCATTATGCTGAATGCTCTTTAATACAGAATGCAGGACGATGTAAAGGAAATGAAAACGAATCAAGGCATCCTCCTATAGATAGGGATATATCTGTGAAATGAAATTTTTATTTAGATAAGTAGATGTGTTTATGCATGTATGTTCCTTACTTTAGTCATGTGAAATTAGATATATTTATGTTCTGTGACAGCTGATTTAGAAAACAGTGTTTCAGTATATCTCTTCATATTTTGTATATATTTATTAGGCTAATTGTGATCTTAGAAGACAAATAGATGAACAACAAAAACTACTTGAAAAATACAAAGAAAGGTTAAACAAATGTATTTCAATGAGCAAGAAGCTTCTAATTGAAAAGGTAAGTTCACGGCTCTTAAAATCTTTGTGATAAAAGTTGGGAGATTGCTGTAAAACTCCATTATGATTCCTTCATTTTCACTTCAACTTTTTCACATTAGTCACTTGAGATTGAAACTTCATATCCATGATCTCTATCTGGCAGTATTTTTATAAACCTGAATAAGCTAAATAAAATGTTTAGCCTTTTTCACATTGTGGAAAATGTGCTTTTTTTAATTTAAGGATTTACCCATTGTAAATAACTCAAAATAGCAAAGCATGAAAGTTATGAATTTAATGTGTGGCATATTTTCTGGACAAATTGTAAGATCACAGTGGATAAAAGAATTTTTGAACATAATCTGTTGTGAAGAGGAGATGGATAATACCTCTTTGTGAGATACTCAAGTGGCTACAGTAATTTTTGATGTAAAATGATTAAATGCCATGTTAGCTCAGAATTAATGGAAAAAAGGAAATGAAGATGACTACCTTCACACTACTATTAATGAAAGAATCACTTTTTTAAAATTTCATGCCAATTATATTTAAACTAGTAGCAATTTATTAGAAGACAAGGATACCTTGTTTCTCTCCCTCTTCTTTAAAATAGCCTAAATTTTAAAAAATCTTTAAAAGTTAGTAGCAAATCATGTTATTAGAAATTAAGGTACAAAAAAGTTTAAGATAAACAGCCCCAGTGCCTCACCTCATGCTAGCTGCTGTATCCTGCTGTCATATACAATGGCACAGAGTGAGCCACTGGAGGATTCAGGAGAATTTTCTCACTAGCATGTCATAAATAAATTACTGCAGATCTTTTTAAGTTCCAGCATGAGGGGAATGCAGGGAAAAGATGGATCCGATCTTTTTGGCATGATAGTAAGTGCATACCTTCAGACTGAGAATACCACAAGGGATATTTCCTGTGAAAGGCCCTTCTTCAGTCTAGAAGTCTGTAAAAAGAGCCTTAATTCTGACAACTTCTCATTCTTTGTGTGTGTGATTTTGGGCCACAGACATTTCTTCTGAAGCAAGCAATCGTAGCAATCAAAGAGGTTTCCTTGCATTAGGTGTTCATAGTGCTCTTTCTGTGAGGGAAAGGCAGACTCGGTTGTTGTCACATCCCAAGGGTGCTTGTGCTAAGTGCTGGTTCTCAGAAGGGCATCTGCTTGTCACTGCAAGTGAATATCTGTTCAGCCTGCCCACAGTGTGTTGCCACACAGAGGTCCCTGCCCCAGGTCACTTGGTACAAGCACTCACATAGATGCTCTGTCAAGGAAGTTTCCAGGCCAAGTATAGGAAGTGCTTTCTTTATGATGTCTGAGTCAGTTCATTTGTTGTAGTAGACATGTACAGATAGAATCTTAATTGTATGCTCTATGATGCTGATACTCTAAATAAAGTGTTTTTTTAAATGATGAAGAGCAGCAAACTTTATAGGAAAACAGAGCCAAACTCAGGGTTTTTTGGTGTATAAGTTGTCCTCTAGTACTGGTTCTGGCAACTGCAGATGCTTGAGTTCTGTAGTAATTAGAATAAATGGGGTAAATACTACAATGTATTTTTGTTGACTCTCCTCTTATCCCTGCCTTATAAGGCTGTTGGAGGAAAAAAAAACCCTGAGTATTTTATTGACTTTTTGAACACTTTGGTGTTACTAAATATGAATTTTTTTTGTTGTTTTCTTAGAGCACACAGGAGAAGCTGGCAAGCAGAGAGAAGAGCATGCAAGACAGATTACGCCTGGGGCATTTTACAACAGTTCGTCATGGTGCTTCATTTACTGAACAGTGGACAGATGGCTTTGCATTTCAAAATCTTGTGAAGTTAGTCAATGCTATGTTCTTAAAGTTCTCACTAATTGTTACTTCCCTCTAGTGGACTTTTTTATTACTAATGTTCTAGGATTGAAGCAGCTTTTCATATGTTGTATTTTGCTTTGCCTTTTGAAGACTGAGAATAGAATATAGAACTCCATTAATCAGGTGAGGGAATGCTAAGGTTGTGTTGTCTTTAAAAAACAGTTCGGTTCCACTTTGTTTTAACTATCTTTAGAAAAGCATGAATGTGGTAAATAAGCAGCACATAGTTATTCAACTCAGCTGATAGAATTATAAAGGTAAATCAGTGAATTTTCAGGAAGCTAGCCAAGTATCACTGGTGGCCATTGGGACAGATGAGCCCTGTGAAGTTGTCACTGGTCACATAGGTGCTACCTGCACATCCTCGTGGCAACAGCTTTTTCTGGCATCCCGCCCCTTAGTGCTGTGAAGGAGCAGAGACAGATCTGGCAGCCTCAGATAGGGTCTAGTGCAGGTGGATGGGGGAGAGCACCCTCCTGGAAAAGAGCTGCCATAGCAGCTATTGCAGCAGAGATGGGGCAAGGAAAAGGGCTCTGCAAGACTCTCTGAGATGGTGGTAAAATAATTATGCAGTGCTTCCAAATGAGTTCTTTGGTAATGAATCTGATTCATTGGAGATACAGATAGATATATAGATAGAAGAATACATATATTTTAAGAAATAATTCACCAAGATTTTCATTTTTGAAGGGTGGTATTTAGTCTTAGCGTTATGGGATTGCCTGGGGCACTGTTTTTCTAAACAGTCTTAAAAACAGTCTGTAGATGTGTTTTGCATAAAAGCCTTAATCGTTTGCCACACAACAAAACTAAGGATTTATTTGGGAATGGCCAGATCAAATTCAGTATTTGGCCTATAAAAATCAGGTGCTCTCTATTGATGCTGTCAGGGGGTGTTTTTGATGGTATAAAATAAGATCTCCACCAGCTCAGATAGATTTTTTTTTTCTTTTTCTAGTGCAGAAGTCATGCATAACATTTTCAAAAACAAAACAAAAAAAAACCAAACCAAAAAACCTCACAAAACCCCGAAACAACAACAAAACCCAAACAAATCCCCCTGAAACCACCATATATTTAAAAAGTAAATTGTGCCATAACTTTAGCAAAATTTTTCCACTTCATGAAGAACACTGGTGTTCATTCTCCTAGGAAACATTTTCACATGCTCAGTAAGATTTTTAAAACTTCTAAATGCCTTATCAGTTAAAAAGATAGTTCTTGAAAAAATGCAAATTGATGAAACTTTAATAAAGGTTTTTTTGGGGTTTACAGGCAGCAAGAGTGGGTGAATCAACAAAGGGAAGACATTGAAAGGCAAAGAAAGCTCCTGGCCAAGCGAAAGCCTCCAACTACAAATAATTCTCAGGCACCATCTGCCAATTCTGAACCCAAGCAGAGGAAAAATAAAGCTGTGAATGGGGCAGAAAACGATCCCTTTGTTAGACCCAATTTACCACAGCTGTAAGTTTAACATTTCAATCAGTCTTTTACATAAATTCTGAGATATTGTCTGTGTGTGTTCTATTCAAATAACAGCATAAAAAGACACTCGGTATATTCAGCAGCTATATTCTCTCTAAGGACTTGCTGATGCTAGGGAAATTTGCACCACTGTCTATGAAGTTGTTGTACAATTGCACTGTCTATGAAGTTGTTGTACAATTTATTTTTGGTAAAGTCACCAGAGAAGGGCCCATTCTGGGGATAGGCAATGTTCCTTATGTTATCCTGATCTAGAAGTCTCCTTAGCTTGGCTTCTTAGTCTTGTAATGTCACTGATACTGATTGAACGTTTCTTTATCCCTATTGGTTTAAGAGCTTCTCTTTCAGTTGGAGATTATTTTTTCTGTGTAACAGTATCTACTTAACAAAAAAAATTTTCTTTTTTCAGCCTTTAGTATGTGAAGACATGTCTCAAAACAAATGGAAATATCTTTTCTCTCCTTCTGAATGCTACATCCTGAGACCAACTGTCAGAAGTTACTGACCCATTTCACGAATTGACAGTGTTGTAATTTTTTGTCATTGAAACATAAAAATTGAAAGTTCTTAAAGAACTCTCTTTTTTCTGGGGACATTTTTTCCTGCAGACGGAAAGGGTATAATTCCAGGCACATGAAAATGTGTTCTTGGCATTTCATTTGAATATTTTATGAAATTGCTTCTTCAAGATACTAGTTACTGCCCTTTAGGCTAAGACACTGCAGCTGATAGTGTATCTGTTCCTGGTTTATTTTTCAGTAAAAAGTAAATAATTAGGCTTAAAAAGAGTAGCAAATTAATCTGTGTTACTTTGCAGAAGTAAGCTACCTGTATTGAGCATAGTCACTTGCCGCCTCTTAAGTGTGGAGGCAGTAATTTATACCTCTGGGGATGGAGGGTATATAATTGCTCTGGTTAGATCTGCTAAATAAATACATTTGGACCATCCCTTTGAAGACAGCTGCATGTGTTTTGCATAATGCATCATTCTTAAAATTCACATTGTGAAGTTGTTTTACTGTGATAAAAATACCATGAAGATACAGTAGTAAGTCTGGCAATGTAAGCAAATCTTGTTTAACATTACTCATGTTTTGGTAGAGAGGTGAAGAGTCATTGCTCATTGTGACTTTTTAGTAATGCTTAGTGCCTGTGTTTCTTCTTAGACCTTAATTAATACTTCAGAATAGTACATTAAATATTGCTGTTGTGTTAAAAATAATACTGCTGTGTGTTTGAATGTAATCCCTTCTGTTATTAAAAGTAACATTTAAGTAATGGAAAATACCTGAAAATTTACAGAAATTTTTATTTGCTAACTTTCGTCTGGTTATACTCCCATAGCCTAATTGCTTCTTTGAGAGATGATGAAATATAAATTGGGGAAAAAAATACAGACAACATGTTCTAATTTTTAAGTAGGACAAGATGAATTCCTGGTAATAAACTTTGGAACATCTTCTGGTGTTACATGGTGTTAAATAATTTCCAATTTACTAAAGATGGCAAATTTTCATTTCATGTAGCTTAACCAGTTACATGTTAAATGACACATGAAAATGCTTACTTGTTATGGAATTGCCAGGAGAACAATCAAAATTGTCCTTTTGTATCTAACACTAGCAAAAATTTAAGCAGTTATTGAATCAAAACTGTTTTGCATTTAAGTATCATATTTTGATCATTATATAATCTAGATATGAGATTGCTTGCCTGTATCATAAGCTTATAAATTTTGTTTCAGATCTTTGAGGAGATCTGTAATGCATCCTGAGATCACAGGATTTAGCCACATTACGCTCTTAGGCCTTTACTTGAAAGGGGCTTTTTGTATTCAGGATTTGTTAGAACTTTGTATTGTAGTATTATATGTTGACTCCATTCTGCTTCTCAGTACAGAATTAATTGTTTTGTGTATCTTGGTAAGACATTAATTATGCACTTCCATTTTAGAGTAAAATTTGTCATGTGCTCAATGAGATTCTCTCCTATTACATTGCTTATCACTGTTTCTGCATTACTTCAACAGTAATGATCTTAATTAGTATAGTCAAATGGAAAAGGTTCTGTTTTTATGAGGCATGAGGAAATGCAGAGCTGCTTGAGATTAATGAACTAAGCCAGTAGTGAATTAGTACAACATACATGCAAGTGATAGAGCAGGTTTATTTAAAACATGCAAATGACTTGCTAGGGTTTGATACCAACAGGTGCCTTTACCACTGTACTGTTTGCTTTAAAAATATCTCCAGCTTCTGGTATTGATGAGACAAAATGATCTATAGCTTTGTAACAATTAGGAGTATTGAAAATTTTTCTGCAAAGAGGCGTCAACTATTTTGAAACAGACTGAAGGTGTTGCCTGAGGCATTCTTAATAAGGACATTGTTTTAGTTTAGCTGAATTTACTGTGGTCTCTGATGTAAAAGCAGAATTTTTGCTCTGTAGTTATTGTTCTAAAAGTGGCCAGCTTGCCAGTGTCTTGTGAATGAATGGTGGCTTGGTGCTTCAAGTAACATGGAACACATGAGTCTAAACACTGTCCTGGTTTTCCATCATTCTTCCCCTTTTTGTGGCCTAAGCCAAAACTAAAAAGTAGTTTCAATTTTGAGAGTTCTGTTTTCTACTGAGCAAAGTAATTTTATTAGTCTTATGTGAAAGGAATACATTTAAATCTATTTAAAGAAAATAAATCTATTTGAAGTAGAGTTTGCCTTCTTAGCCCTGGCAAAATCTGTTTGAAAACTCTCTTCCAAATTCTTTGACGTGAGAGAGGATTCTGTAAGAGTATAATGCAAATCCCCACTTTTTGGAAGCAGCTCTTATTTCATGAGACAGCTGTTTCTAGGAGCAATGTTTTATTGGGTGTAGATGGTGGAATCCTTCCTTTGCAGCTTCAGCCATTTCAGTTGTATTCACTTCCCTGTCAACTCTTCATGTGTTTCCCAGTTCCTCCATGGTAGCCTGTATGCATCCTCCTCCCTGCATGCAGTTTGGACTGGGAGAGCAGAGAGAGCTGGCAGGGTTTGTTACTGTGGCTGAACAAATGCATCATAGCAGGAGCATTCTGTTCTGTATGGAACAAATAAAAATATTTTCAGGAATTTTTTCAGGCTGAAGTGCCAACAATGTGTCTGGGCTTTACTGGACAAGTAAAGACAGCTCCTTTCCTGAGGCAGTCTATTTCTAAGGCAAACATGGAAACAATGGGTGAAAAGACATCATGAAAGGTTTTGACTTGGTTGAAGTTTATTCATCCTTGTAGAAATTGGGGAACTAGAGTGAGAATAAGCTTGGACCAAAAGGGAAGAGCTTCAGAAATTGTAGCTAGAAAACTTGTATTGGATTTGTATATGGCTGTTTGGGAGCATGGCTGCATTCTGCTGTGCCTATGTATCTAGGATGATTTTCCAGCAGGGCAGAGGTGGGAGGAGAGATGCTTGTAAATGTACCAGGCTTGATCATGGTGAAAACCAAGGAACACATGGCTGGTTTGGGTTTTTTGTCTTGTCTGTACCCACTAGTAAAATAATTTTGATTGTAGAAGGTTTTGTCTGCACTTGTGAGGAAGAAGTGAAAAGAAGATTGGTTATGTCAGTGCATGTATATTGTGTCAAAACCTTTGAAATTTGGTGGTGGAAATGTAAGCCTCTGATAGGCCTATTCTTTCTCATTAAAAAAAAGTTTTAATTGGTAGTAATCGAGTCTTTCAGGCCAGGAAAGCCATCTACTTTTTTACAGCAACAAGTAAGAGAGGCACATCGTAGCCCTTTATGTCACAGGAGAAATATGCTACATACACCAAATATGTCCAGTGCATTTTGAGGAATTTCTGGAATTTATTGCATGTGTTTTAGGTAGCAGCCAAATTAAAATTATTAAAATACAGCATTTATTGTACAGTAATTTTGTGCAGAAAATATCATGGTCAGGACCAGACTGTTGCCATATTTATTCATGCAACCTGTTCCCACCTGCCCTTCTTCCCCAGTGCTCCTCAGATTAGCCCCAGGCCTGACTAGCCAGTTGGCAGCAGCCTTGCTTCTGGTTGATGTCCCTACCCTGTGCTCCTCAACCTTTCTCCCTCCATGCCTGATGAGACCTCTCTGTCTCAGGTGATAAAGGAGCAACCCCTTCTGCAGGAAACTATGGTGTGTTGTAGGTGCCTTGGATGGTGCTCTGAGCAACCAGATCTAGTAGGTGGCATCCCTGCCCATGACAGGAGGGTTGGAACCAGATGATCTTTAAGGTCCCTTCCAACCCAGATGTTGTGTGATTCTGTAATTCTGTTTTCAAAAGGTGCTTCCAGTGTGCCACTGCCCTGCAAAAGGTGTGGTGAGTGGATGCAGGTAGAAAGTGGTGGGCTGATGGGGAGCAGTCTCTAGGCTGGTAGGATGTTTTCAGACTGTGCAGTGAGCTGGTAGCCTACAGCCAGAAAACAGACACTGTTATAAGCTTACTGCTTATAACTGTTTGATGTGTGCTATTTTAATACAAAGTACACTGTATTTTTAGATAAAAACTAATAAACTCCTTAAAAAAAGAGTGTTTTTGAGTATGAGAGAATAAAGTTTTGTTTTTCAGAAGTAAATAAACAAAATCCAAAGTGACTATATCTGTGTACAGCTCTGTGTTTTATATGCCTTTCTCCAAAATGTGGTGGTCAGTAATGACAGTTTTAGATTGCTGTGAAGCATGCTGTGCTTCTAATAGAGTTAGATTTGTAAGGAAATACAAAAATGGAAAACAATCATTAGGTTATGGCATAGAAACATGGAAAGAGTGACTTTGAATCTTAATGTTTTCAATATGATGCCCAAGTTGTGCTCTGTGCTCAAGAATTTTGACTTGCTAGAGCAGTCTAGGCACTTTGTAACTCTGTGTGGACACCTCAGGTTTTATAAAAAGGACCAAATTTTCCATATTATGTTTGTTTTTAAGGGAATCTGTGGTTTTAGGGCTCTCAGTGTTCATTGAAAGTTCTGGTAGGTCATGTCATAAACTTCATATTTTGAGTGTGTTTTACTGGTGGTTCAGCTTTGCAAAGCCACGTAAATATACTCACTCTTTTTCCTGAGAAAGACAAACTACTATCTGTATTTCTGGAAATGCACAACCTGTAATTTGTAATGTGGACAGGAATCTGGAAATTACAATATTCAACCTTGAGAACATTGGCATTGGTCTTTTTTAACTGAGAACTTAATCCACATTAGAGTAGTTTGCTGTTTTAATAGAAGAAAAAGTGTCAGGGATATTGTTCTAAGTCGTCTAGCATGGTCTGGATTTCTTTGATAGTGCTAGTAGATGTATTACAGCAGGAATTGAAGCATTTGTTTCTTATGTTTCCTGCTGTTACTTGGACTGTACAAAGTCCAAGTACTTTGCCAGCTTTCCTAGCTATGGAGACAGCCCATTTCACATTTGCTTTAATGCTCTTCTTTTAAGATGTAGCATACATTGTCTACACCCAGAGGAGATTCTGCTAGGAAAAGAATATAAATGTTAGGTCCCAAAATCTGGTAGTAGGAGACCTTTTGCTTTTCTTGGAGAGGCAAATTTCCTCCCTCCATTGCCTTCAGAGTGTTTGGGGATGTCTGTTGACTGTAATAACAAGACTGCTCTGAATTCCAGTAAGAAAAAAAAGATGCAGGGTAACTTTGTATGATTTGTCTTAAAGAAGCGATTGCTTGCCTCTCAGATTCTGACAGGATGTGATGATGGGTGCTTTTGTCGCCTGATCTGAGTGTTTTCTATATGTTACAGACCCAGAAGGCTGATGAAATAACTACAGTCTTGTGAGACTCTTTCCAATTTCTTGAAAATTGAGATGGTGTGGTCAAAAAAACCCTCAGTAATTTCATTGAGATGTGGTTGAATCAGTTTTCTGTTCTGGTCAAATCAGAAAACGGGCAGCAAAATTCTGTATTTATAATAACAGGAATGAAAAGGTCTCTATGAAAGCTTCAGAACCACGAGATTTTATCTGAAAAAGATACATGCTGTTATCAACAACTTTTGAGATGCAATAAGAATGCAAGTGTTGGAATTCTGAAACCTGTGGTGAACTTGAAGTTTAAAAGGGAGGAAGAAGTCTCATAGTGTTATTAGATTTCTGCAAATTTTGTTGAAGTTGGTTGGCATTTGCTGTAAGAGAAATCTGAATTAAGTGTGTCTCATCTCTGGGAAAACCACTGGTGATTCTCAAGACACTCTAGTCCTCAGACTTGCAATATAAACAGCGTGTATAGCCTTCTAACCACCTTGCGTAATGATCTTCCCAGCTGATAGTTGAACCCACGGAAATATGGACTTTGTGAGAACATATTTTACTGTGAGTTTTAGCTTTATATCATGCAAGAAGCATTAGGTCTAGGCAAAACAATAAAAAGTAATTTTAATTTATTTTGTAGGGATTTGTGTGAACCCTTTCAAGGAGGCCATACCTCTTTCTCCTTCCTCATCCCCTGTTTCTCTTTCTCATATGTGCATAGTTTCTTACCTGGAACTTAAGTCTCTTGGGTTTATTTTTTGGGTGATTTGTCCTTTTTGTTCATCAGATGAATACTGCATGCAATAAATTCGCAGGTTTCTTAGTTACTAATCTGTGCAAACAGTCCAGATTCTCTGCATGATAACTGACTTTATGTCTGAGCAAGTCTCTAGACAGTGAGGGACCATTGAATTATTTGTAGCCAGAAATTGCCAAGGAAAGGAAGATGCAAAGAGAACAAGCAGGAGAGTCAGGTGTGAATTCAAAGCTGAATTTGTGCTTTCATGCAAAATGTAGTGCTAATGAACTTGAAATGTATGGTTTTGCACTACAGTCTGTAAATCACAGCTCAGAAATCCAGTGTTATCATTCTTGTCTAATTTCTGAATGTGTTAGAGTTGAGGACCAACTCTGGAGTAGCATCAGCTAAAATCTGGGATGGTGATATGATTCAAGATGCACCTAGGTAATTAACAGGCTATCTGGAAGAAGCAAAATGGTTCAGTGGGAGAGGCAGTTAATATTGCAGAATACCAAACATAGGCATTCTGTAGGTATGTTTTGACCCTGAAATGACAAATCCAAGATGTTCAGATGGTTCAAAAATGTACTTCTAATACTTCTAGTGACTTCTAAATAACAAGATACTAGATACATTGTAGTTTTTAAGTAAAAATGCTATTGTTTTGTTTGCCACCATATAAAAGTTATAATTACATGATTGTTTCATTTTTCAGTTTGACTCTAGCAGAGTACCATGAGCAGGAAGAAATTTTCAAGCTTCGATTAGGACATCTCAAAAAGGTATGCCTTTTTAATCACAGCCAAACCCATAAAAATTAGTACTGTCAAAATGCAGAGATAGGTTGTTGAGAGCTGTCTTATTAAAAAAACCTAATACTAAAATTTCTGTACTACTTTATGCCTGATAGTGGCCTTCCTTTTGTTTCTGTTTGTGCAATTTTTCAAAAACACTGGGATTACAGGGGAGCAATAATGAGTCCATCCAGTGTAACACTGTACTGGTTCCTTAAATCCTTCTAAGAGTGCTAACAGTGATGATGCCACCAATCCTGCTCTTTCCCTTCCACTTTCTGAGCTCTCGTTTCACAGCTCAGAGAGCCAGCCAAGGTTGATGCATGGACTCTTTATTTTTGTTTTTTGGCCTTTAGAAAGGTCCAATTCACAAGCATTGTACTTCTGAATTAATATAACATTTTCATTGTCTGCAGTATTCATTTCAGTTGTTATCAGTTAGCATATTACCTATCACAAGAGAATATAATTTTCCTACTTTTATGGAAAATCTGTTCTTGGTGTCCTAAATTATTTCTGCAGTCAGATATTTTACTCTTGGTTTTGACTTTTGAAAAAACCTTTTTCTTGAATCCCATAATTCTAATAAATCTATGTAGTGAGATAATTATTATATGAAGAAACTATTGCTCATGCAAGCAATGATTTTTGAGGAATAACCTGTAAAATGGAATGGCAGTTGATGCAGACAGAAATATTTCAACAAGAGTGAAAGAAAAGGACTTATATGTGCTGAGTAGTAGTTCCCGAGTAGTTGTTGAGTAGTTGTTGAGTCAAAACAGGTCGTAGTGTTTTCCCCTTGAAATGTTGCAAGTCTGTTTCAGGCCTGTTCTCTTCAAATGTACAAGCCACCTGTTATAAATCCTACTATAATAAACTGAACTGGTCCCCTTGAGAAAGCTGCAGCTGTTTCTAAAGAATATGACAGGAAAGTACTTGAATCTATAGTAGGAAATCTGCATATAATTTGCTGGCACTGGTGAAGTAGACTGCCCACATTGTTCTTCATTGTTAATGGTTTAGAAGCTCCAGCTTCACATAAATTCTGTTAGGAAATTCTGTAGGGTTATTTTTCCATGCTTTAACTTTATGGAAGTCTGATGGGAATTTCAAATTATAGATTAAATAAACGGTTAGAGGATTATTTAATACAGGAATTTTGGTTTCACCTTGAGCATCAATGCTGGAGTAATTTGCAAAAAATGGGAATTCCCTGACTAAATGCCAGGGGCGAAACACGTGTTATTCTTAGCAAATCATACTTGACTTATCTGAAGAAAATAATAAAAATACTTTCTTACATTATTATTCTTATGTGTGATACAGATTCTGTCATTAACTAAGAACACCAAATTTGTTACCTTCATTTTACATGGCTGTATTTCTTCCTGAGCTTCTTTGCTATTTACATTTTTTTTCTTCATTACTTCAGCATACGCTGTTTTGCTGACTGCTCCTCTTCCTTTTCACTCTTGAGATGCTTTCCTGGGACTCTTATTTTTGGTGCCCTGTACATGCTGCCACCACCAGTTTTCTTTTCCTACTGCTACCCAGGAAATTCTTTTCCAGCTAGTTGCTTTGGTCCTGGAGAGAGGCTCTTGTTTTCTCACTTCCTTTTATATAGCAGTGACCTGAGGCAGCTAAGCTGGTTTATTCTTGCTTAAAGGTATTCACAGCCTGAGTGTCCTAAATAACAGCTGGAAACAATGCAACCAGCCAGTTCTCTTTGGACTAACATTGGCCTATGAACCACATTTTGAGAACCACTGAATTGCATAATATATGAACAAAAAGGTCCAGAAGAGGCATAACTGATGGATTTTTTTTTTGTTAGCCTTTGGGAAGAACATAGACAATTGTGTGTGTAAGTGTGTGGCCTTTTGTGAGGAGAGAAGGAATAAAATTCTTTATAAAGGACTACTGGGTTATGAGGAACTGCCTATCATGTCAGGGTATTTAGCAGAGAGCTGTGGGGATGTGTCTAAATATAGAAAAAAAAGAGTTTAACATTATACAAACAGGAAAAAACCCAACTCTTGACACTGTATCTTAGGAAAAATAAATGGTCCACCCAGATCTGCTGGCAGATTAGTGCTACTTAATCCAGCTTTTAAATTATTAGGAATTTGATTTTCATTTCCTCCATGGAGGTTCATCTCCTGTCTTGTTTTGGGATGAGAAGTTTTTTCCATTGCTTATGGTAATGGTTTCAGGATATTCACTGAAATCATCTAGTCCACACTCCTCAATTCATTAGATATGTGGTCATTTAATATGTGTTTTAGGTCATACAAATACAGTAGTTGCTTCAGGATATGGGTTTATGAAAATGCTGTATCATTATGGCATTTACTCTCTATCTTGCTGACTTGTGCCGCCATCCCCTTGTGCCATGGCTTGTTGCCCTGTTGCTTTTACCAGCACTGCTGGCTTGTACAGTCAGAAAATAAACTGAATTGGAGAACTGACCTGGCTTCTTTCAAAAAAGAAATATGTTTTTATTTTGTGATGCTTGTTTATTTTTTCTTTTCTTTCTTCTGTTTGTTTTTTTTTTTTTCTCTTAAAGGAAAGATTGATTAGTATTCCAGTTTGATATACAATGTGGCTGTGCAAAAGGGTATGCCAAAATAACAGGAGGTGATGATGGGTGCTGCTACTAAAAATATATATATCAGATGCCAGGCCTTTTCCTTTTCAGCTGAAATAATTCTATAATTATGAGCTTTCTGATATGGACTAATTTTGTCTCCCCTTTCCTCCAATTTTCAAGTTCTAGAGGCACTAACTCTGAAATCAGTATAACCCTGTTTACAATATATTTCAATTAGTATGTTTATCAGTTTGAGTATACATACATAAGTTTCCACAAACTAGGCATCATGAAATCTTTATGATTTTAGAGGACCTGAATAAATAATGATTTCATTGTTTCCTAATGCACAGAATAAAGATGGGATAAAATTAAGTGCTGAAATTAGTTAAGGAATGTGCTCCTACCTGACATGCTTCTTTTGAAGTTGCACTTAAAATCTTACGCAATACACATTCTTCATTTGTAATTTTAATAAGATACAAATGAAAAAATCTCTTTAAATTAGATTGGTTTTGATGTCTTGTATCAGCACCTTAAGAATGTTTATGCTGTAATGATGTGCTGTTTTATTCTTTTACTTGATTTGCACTCTAGCCTTAAAATATTTTACATGTCTTAATCTGTTGGTTTGTACAGAATCTATAATTGCCTATATCTCCATTTTTTCTTTCTTTTTTTTTTTTTTTATACATCAATTTCAGACCGCTTCCCAGTTAATTTGTCTCCTTGGCTGAGGTACAAAACTCAGCTGCCTCTCATTTCAAATAGCATCCCTACAGTGCAGAACAAAACCATGAACATCCCATTACCTGTGGGTTCATGAACAGAAAAATTTCCTGAAACAGGCTTTTGCCTTATCTTTCTGAATTTTTCTGGCTTAAAGAGAAAAGCAGTGCTTTCTTCTAGTTTAGCAGGGTTTTGTAACGTAATGTTCCTCCATCACCACTAGTATTGATGCAGGGGTAAAAATACCCTTTTCAAATGGGAAGTAAATGAGCTTTTATATTTCCTCCTTTTCATTTGCAGGAGGAAGCTGAAATACAAGCAGAACTTGAACGTTTGGAAAGAGTTAGGAATCTTCACATTAGAGAACTGAAAAGAATAAATAATGAAGATAATTCACAGTAAGAGTCTTTACTGTCTTAATTTTGCATGTCTGTTTTTAAAGTAATTCTCTAGTATCACATTTTACCTATAGAAGAGAGACTTGTTCATAATTTCTTTTTGGTTCTCTATGTATATATTTTAAGCACCAATTTATTTAAACTTAACTAAAATTTCTGACAATTTGGTAAATTTATTAACGTTTTTGTTGAATATGCAAGAAATAGCATACCTACGCAGCTTATAGTGAAGAGCTGAAACTTGCTAGACCATATTACTAAGCTTAAAAAAACCACTTGTGAGATAACTTAATGCAGTTCACTTAGTTGATAATAGTGCAGGAGGTTTGATGCACCAGCAGCAATTTTGTGCTGCACTTAAAGTTAGTTTTGTGTTTATGGCACTGTGATTTCATTCCTACTAGATATAGGTACCTAGCAGGAAAAAGCCATATTATGTTGTTACTTTGTATTTCACCTTGAATGGCAAGTGTATCACAATGTTAAATTGCTGCATAATATGAACTGTTACTGTGTAGGTTTGAAAGTACTAATTACATAACTTCATTGTCTGTTTTCCATGATGACAAATACAGACTCTACAGTTTCACCAACACTTTCAGCTGGCACTGTTGCTTGAAAGGAACTGGTTCTGCCTCTCCCTGGCTACTTAGCCTTGTTTTCTTTCACATGCTTACAACGGCATTTCTTTACTGAACCGACACTGGAAAGTGATCCAAATTAAAACCAGCTCCTGTGGTTTATTTTTCTGGATTAATTTTAATCCAGGATCAATTTCCTGGTCTAGTTCTTTGTCCAGTTCCAAAAATATTTATGCTGCCATGAGGAGAGAGGGCAGTGCAAGGGTGGAATGAGCCAAGGGGAAAGACATGATGGGACTGGACTTCTCCCCTTCTGCACTAGGAAATGTTTATGAAATAGTAGCCTTAAGCCTTCAGGATTTGTTTTTTACTTCTTAGACACAATAGAATTATGCATACACCAAGGCTTTTAAATATTAAAAGAAAAAGGTGTGAAATTGTGCCTAACTGTTCTAATGGTACCTACTATGCAGTAATACAGAAATTGTTACCATGTGGCTTTAGTGCTAATTGATAGCTAAATTGTTCTGTGGTTTGGGTATGAAGAATAATGGGTGTTGATACTTACATATCGATGGCAGAGTATTTTCTTTTTAAAAATGTGTATTTTAAAATATAAATATACAATATTATTTTAAAATAAATATCCTACAACAAATAAACAAGCAGGTTAAATGATAACCTTTTTAAATCTTCATTGTTTGCATTAGAACAGGTTTAGGTTTTTTTAAAAAAGGATCCTTCAACAATAAGGAATAAATGGCACAGAAAAATGACAGGCTTTGACTGTGTAAATACTCTATATGTGGGGCAAAGAATGTCCAAATTATGGTAACAGTTGAAAACAGTTACAGGACAAGCTTCAGTCCATGGTGCAGCTTCACTACTCATCGTCTGCAGTCAGTGCTAACCCGTTTTATGGTACAGAATGGAAAGCTTTAAACTGTGTGTTCATGTTTTTGTGGGAGTTTAGATGAGTATTTACCAAGTGGCCAAGCCACAGCTTATAGTCCTCATACAGGAGAGAGAAGCAATGGAGAAATAATTTAGGTCTGTAGCCCCTGCTGTATTACGGTCTGGGGTTCCCAGGGTCTATCCGACCCCGGCTGCCGTAGGCGTCCCGGATAGCGATGTCCAGCTAAGCACAACCTGTCCAGCACAGCCTCCCTCAGGCAGGCTCCCAGCTGCAGGCAATCTCAGCAAGCAGCTCAGCTCTTAAGTGAGATCAGCTCTTTGGTGAATTCAGCTCTTCAGTGATTTCAGCTCTTTGCTTGCTAAGTGCAGATGCTGGGAGAGAGAGGAGAAGTCTGTATGGGGTTCCACAGTGGTGTCTTTATTGGCAGCTCCTGCAAAGTGACAGCTCTTCTGCTGAACTGGGCAGAATTGAGGTTTATATAGGGTACAGGGGTGTTGGGAAATGATCCAATAGTAAGGGTCGAGGTGAATGTGACCTATAGTCTTACAGAGAGATAACAAGGGTCCGAATGCAGAAGAGGGGCTTCTTTGGTCCAGTCATCATGATTAGGCATTTCTTATCTTAGGCAAGTGACCGCCAGGGAGGCCTTGCAGGGCCTCTGGCTGCTACACTGCTGTCTTTCCTAATGTGACTTGGTGATGTGGCTGTTTGGTAAGGGAGAGAGTTCTCAGCCAAAGCAGCTGCTGGATTCTGACTCAAATCCTGTTGGGATTTCCACTTCCAGCTGTGGTGTAAAGCTAAGCCCATTTTCTTGTTCTAGCAGCAAGTCCATCTAACCATGGGTAAATTTGTATGTCTACAACTGCACTGGAATAATGGGACAAGTTGAGAGTGCAGGTTAGGGCTTCCCTGTCTGGCTTTGGAGCCCACATGATGTTGGGGTGCAGATTCTGAGCCATGGAGAGCCACACAGAGTAGCAAAAGCAGTGGAGAGGGAAGGTGGTAAGATTCACAAGATTGGCCTACTAGAGGTACACATGTAATAGAAAGACCATAAAAAAAGAATTGGACTACTGCTCACATGATATCAAGTGCCTAATGATGCTGCTTCTAAATTTGCTTATCTTCTACAATGAATACATTATTTACTGTCTATGGTTTCTTTAAAAAAATATTTAGCATTGAAGTATGTATCTTTATAGTGAATAAAAAGGAAAGTTTTATTTCTAAAAGGGGCACAGTAGGCAAGAATATGCATATTCTCTCAAATACTTGACTACCTATGACCATACTTCCAAAACTGTAGAGAATATGGAAGAATGGGATAAGCTATTGGCAGACTGGCACTAAATTCTTCTTTAAAGTTTTCTGTGGAATATAACTGGCAGCTTGCCTTAGATTCTTGCCTTGCCTCCTTGCTGTACTAAGAATGTGATGAATATTCAGATCCCTTCCCTCTGATTGCATGGAAAAATGTATTTTGTCTCCTATATACTTTGGGGGAGAGAGTATGGTCCTTTTTCTTAGTCTGGCAGTATCATTTCGTATTTGGAAGAAGTGTTTCCATTTTTCTTTTGCTTAGAGTATGAGCAGATAGTCAGTTCTTCTGTGTGTTTTCGCCATATTGCTCTTTCTGATTTGTTTTAACTTCTTCGTGTTATACAAAATCCATGTTTTTTGGAAAAGAGGCATATCTGGTCATGTTTTGTGTGAAATTGGAAGAATGTCCTTGTTGTCTGTTCCAGAAAGTTGAAGTGTGAGTCTTCTCTAAAATTTGGCACAACAAAGAGAGACCCATGTATCACATGTTTAAATTTAGGCATCCTTTTTTTATCTTAAAAAAAAAGTAGAGAAAAATAACAAAATGTTTGCCAGGATTTATTGTTTTGATGACAGTGTTGTGACAGTATGTGTAAACTAAATAGTCAAAGGGTATTGGTCATGTTGTACAGTTGTATCATAAGATTTCTTGTGGTATAATATTGCTCAGCATATTATATGTTGTTTCTAAAAAGAAAACTTTATTTCATACTAATTAATTTGTATTTTAGATTCTACTTGTTTACCTTAAACAGAATAAAAAAATTTTTTTCCTTTCAAGATTTAAAGATCACCCCACATTGAATGAACGATATTTGTTACTCCATTTACTTGGCCGAGGTGGCTTCAGTGAAGTATACAAGGTAGGGTTTGTTGAGTCTGATAAATAGAATTTTTGAGCCATGTACATTTAATCTGGGGGGAGACAAAATGGGATCTAATTAAGTAGAAGGACTGTAATCGGTTGACCAGGCTTCGATTAACCAGTGGAGGAGAGGTAACATGACAGTAGCATTGTCAATAGACCTATGAATTACATGACATCTTTTTTCCTCACTTTACTGGGTGTTATTTTTATCACCTTTGGTTATAACTTTGCCATATTCATGCATTTCTTTTTTAGGCTTTTGATCTTTATGAACAAAGATATGCTGCTGTGAAGATTCACCAGCTTAACAAAAGCTGGAGGGATGAAAAGAAAGAAAACTACCACAAGTAAATACTAATTACTTACACTTCATATGTTAAGCTTAATAGCATTTTGTTGATTGTAGAAGGCTAATGTATCCATCTTCTTTTAGACATGCCTGCAGAGAGTATAGAATACACAAAGAACTGGATCACCCCCGAATAGTTAAACTGTATGACTACTTCTCCCTGGATACAGATACGTAAGTAGAACTTGGCAAGGATTTTAGAGCTGTATATTAGATAAACAGAAATGAAGAGTATTTGAACAAAAATAACGTATGTTCTTGCTTTCAGCCAAAACATTTCTAAAAACCCATACTAGTTGCAGAATTTTGTCTGCTAAATATTGCAGGCTTTCTATAAGGTGATGAAGAGAGTGTTTTGCAACACCTGACTGGCATCAAAAGGCTGCCATACCTTAGACAATTTTCCAAGACTAAATGGCATCAGGAGCATTACTAGCCTAGGCATAGCCCCTAGTGAGTGGGCTGCACCTCTTTGCATGAAATTGTCCCTCTTAAGGGATAGTTAAGGTATTTTGATTTTGAGAAATGTGTCTACTATAAATAAAGAGGCTTTTCTTTATTTCTCATCCATATGGATGCATTCTCTCTTTTAGTATGAATGTTCTGATTTACATCAGTCTTCATAAACTAATAGTTACACCATGTGTTCTATGAACAATTTCATTCATGTATTTTAATATTCAGGCAGCCATTCTTAAACTTGTCAGAATGAAACTAGATTGTCATGTCTGTTTTTGATTGTGCAGTATAATACATTCTTTCATTTTGTGTCTCTAAATTCTACCCTAGGTTTTGCACGGTTTTAGAATACTGTGAAGGCAATGACTTGGATTTCTATCTCAAGCAACATAAATTGATGTCAGAGAAAGAAGCTAGGTCCATTGTAATGCAAATAGTAAATGCACTACGGTATCTCAATGAGATCAAGCCCCCTATTATACACTATGATCTTAAACCAGGTAAGTGAGAAATGTTATGATTGAAAATGGTTTTTTTTAAACATGTTATTTTTTATCCTTACATCCTTAACATTTTTAAAAAATGTTAATTTTTATCCTTTATTTTGTTTGTAATTCACGTATGAAAGTGCCAAATAACTCTGTGTGTCAACAGAGTTATCTTCTGTGTTATCTTCTTTTGTTGCAAACAACTGGAAAAAGTATGTACTTTTCTTCATAATTTCATTGCCAGAATCATCTGCCTTTTCTGTGGAAAATGTTTGTTACAACTTTTCTACTTCGCATTATTTTGATTTGAATTTGTAGGAAAAAATTGTATAGCTAATAGATACATGCATTGGTAGTTAGCAGTATAAAATAGGTAAGATCATTAGTAGGCTCAGTCCTGTCTGGTAGTTGTGGAATGCTGATGTGTAATTAATTTTTCCCCATACGTTTTTTTTAAACCTGTAAATATGTAATCAGTCACTTTCAGCATCCTAGCATAAGCATTCCAAAACAAGACTTTACAGAGAGTTTTCTTTACAATGAATAATAAATATATTTATAAACAAGATTTGTCTTGATTCCATTGCCTTTATTTTACCATCTTGCATGAATGATGCTTATATTCTTCGTGTGCTTTAATCTGCTACACTTCCACGTATGGGGTTTGTAAAGTAATTCTTAGTGCCAGGCTGTTTGCTTTCTGTTCTGTAATAAACTGTTCACACAGGTTTATTTTATCTTAGGAAAATGTACAGAATGTAGTCTTAGTCTCATTAGTTTTTGTTCTCAGAGGAACTTCATCAAATATTTTTTATGTCAAGAAATTATTGTACAACTTTAACACATGGAGTAAGATTTGTAGGGTTGCAGCAAATTCTTGGCACAATTTTGTGGCATATGCAAACCCTGAAAACTGTAGCATAGGGCTCGTTCTGGCAGAAAAATAATGAAATTTACTTGTAACTAGTATACTGCTGCATTCTGATATTTCCTCACTCCATTTTGGTGTTTCTTTGTTGACCAACCAGCTCCCAGATGAGAGAGCCATTTCAGTTCATGATGGTAGCCTAGAGAGTTGCTGAAACTGGACAGGAACTTGTCATAGTCAAGTTACTCTAGACTTGAGGATGTAAAGATAATGTAAATGTATCTCAGTTGGTTCAAGCATGGTGCTAATAACACCAAGGCTGTGGGTTTGATCATGGGTCCCTTTTAACCCAGACTGTTTTATGGTTCTGAGTCTTTGATTCCGTAAAATTGTCACTTACCCTCATGAAGTTAGATGTTCTTGAAAATTGGACCTGGTTTTGAAAATAAAGCTTTCTGTTAGCTTTTTTGAAGTAATTTTTCTTTTGTGTTCCCCCTGCATAGGTAATATCCTTCTTGTAGATGGAACAGCATGTGGAGAAATAAAAATTACTGATTTTGGTCTGTCCAAAATAATGGATGATGATAGCTATGGGGTGGATGGAATGGATTTAACTTCACAGGGAGCAGGAACTTACTGGTAAGCCCTAGTTTGATTTTCTGTTTAGACTTTGGATCATTGTTCAGATTTTATAAATGTAGTCTTACAAAGCCAATTTGCAGAGACAGCTAAGACCAAAAATGTTAATATGGATGACAAACAAAGGTCTTTGTGCAGTACTGTGATGTTGATATTCCCAAATGTTAGAAGAGTAACTTAACAAGTAAAACAAGAGAGTGTGTGTGTGTGTCTTTTATTTATTTTTAAGTATGTATATATAAATAAATGTTGAGATGATCACTGTGATTTAGAAACATGGTATCCTCTGAAGAAGCAGGTATTGTTTCTTTGGCTGCTGGTGGTTGAAGACATTTGACAGAGACATTTGATGATAAAGTGTGGGTGCTTGGTACTTGGAAATTGTAGAACAGGGATTACCAACAGGTAATGTCCTTAGGACAAAAGAGTATTCACTCTTACTTCCTAAACATTAATGACAGCTCAGCAGCTGTGATTTATTTTTTGTGCACTTGCATGCTCATCCAAAACACTGGAGTTTTAGAGCTGCCAAAGCATAGGAATGACAATAAGCATTTCATTGCTTACAGAAAATCTGTTTTTAGAATCTCTAAAGATGCAGATTCTTCATGGCACAGTAGCTCTTTCAGCCTGGGTATGTGCTGGCTGTGTCAGGGTGGGTGGATTAGAAATCCTGTACTGGGCAGGTTGTTACAAGTCATTTGCTCTCCAGAGAAGCCAGTGTCATTCCCATATGCTTTGCACCTCTTCCCATATTCAGGGGTTGTATGTAATAAAGTTTTTGCCTTTTCCTTCAGAGTTTTTAGAAAAGGAAACACATACTCCTCCACAAATGCCACTGTGTGCATGCTGTGAGAAAATGATTACTCAAGTTGAAGCATTTTAGAAGTGTTAGGCTTTTGGTACTCTTTTTAATGCTTTACCTATTTAAACACCAGTTTAAATGTTTTATTTTAGGAATATGTGTCAGAAAAATTTTGGCTTTTGGATTTCATCTAGAATGCCTCAGGCACTAGTGGTGCTGCAAACTTAAAAGTAAAAAAAGATCTGTAATCATTATACATTCATGATGAATCTCTGCATTTCTAATTCATGCTTTCTCTAAGCCCAAAATCTTCATTAGGGAGGGAAAAACTTAGAGTGAGTTTGAGGTTGGGAATGAGTCTGTTCAGAGTCCATTGCACAAACTGTCAGCAGCATAGCCCTGGAAGGGATTTCCTCAGTCACTGGTTTCAGTTACCTGCCTTCCCAGGCAGTTAGGTTATATAATCTCTTTGGTAAGCTTCTAGATGTTTATATTAAATTTAGTTAGTGTTTTGGCCCCAGTAATCTGATTTGAAATGTCTTCTGTAACCTCAGTTCTCTGATCATTTGAAACCTAATCCTCTAATTTGCAGACTGTGTATATTTGTGGCTAGTTTATACTTGTTTATTCCTGTGCTAACATTGTCCTCCCTCAAGTAGTTTGTGGCCCCTTCCTAGTACTTGGACCTTGGTGTTTTTGTAGCCTTCACTTTTTTTTCCCCTCTGAACTGTAGGCTATCCATTCTTCAGATCATTTTAGTAACCTTCTTTGCATTTTTATCACTTAAGAACACTTGTCTTGATTGTTGTAATCAGAATTGTAGACAAGTATTCCAGAAGAGAGTTTGTGATACTGTTTAAACTTGTTGCATTTTCATCTCATTTTTACACCTATTTCCATTTCTAGAAATATTTCTTCATAGTTTCTCTTCAAGTCTTACATGTTGTTGACGAAAGAGTGCCTGTTCTGTAGTTGCCCTAATAGTTTTTTGCCTTTTTCAATTTTAAATATTACAGTCAATAATACTTGGCTGCACTTAAATTAATGTTCCAAATTAACATTTGGAATGTTTTGTTTGCTTTGTAAAGGAAGTTCTATTCCATCAGTTATTCTGTAATTCAGGAATGGCATGGGAACTTCCTCAACTTCCATTAAGTAAAGTTCTCTTTCTGCAGAATCTAGGGACAATAGAAATAACAATCACCTTTGTCTATCATATAGGCCACTGGGTAATGTTGCCATTTTTACTAAAAACTTGGGCAAAGGCTCTTTAAACTATATCGGTATTTTCTTTGATTACTTACCAGATCTTGCTGTAAAATGCCCTATTAGGCTTTAATCTTTTTTTGCTTTGATAGATGGCTTCATATTTAACCTGGGGTCCCAATTTTAAAAAAAGTGATAATTGGAGGTTTAGGTTAAAAATGTTTCTATTTGTGCTTGTGTTAAATAGACCCCTCTATTTGACTAACTGTACAGAAACTGTAATGTCAGTTTTGAAGGGTTGCAAGGTATTGGAATGCAGATTGCAGGGCAACTGTACAATTGTCAAAAGCTCAGAGATGTGTAGGTGAGGTGTTTGTACAGTTTGATAATTGAGCACATTCTAGTGATGCTGTACTTACAGACTGAAATGCCTGTTTTGTTTTCCAGGTACTTGCCTCCAGAGTGTTTTGTAGTTGGCAAAGAGCCACCAAAGATTTCTAATAAGGTTGATGTGTGGTCAGTTGGAGTAATCTTTTTCCAATGCCTTTATGGTAGAAAGGTAAGGAAAGCTTTAGAAAATCTAAAGAGTTTTAGTGTAGGTGCCTATTCTCACTAGCCTGTGAATTACATTCATAAAGACATGAATCTACATGGAAAATTACTTGTGTTACTTTTTGGTGGTGTACATTGATTTTTGTAAAAAAAGTAGAAAATCTTGCCTGTAACTTTTTTATTTTCAGAATAGTTGGCAGTTTGTATTAACACTGCAACAACTTACTATCGTTTATACTTACTATACTACTTTTTACCTGAAAAAATTCATGTGCTTGTTTTGCAGCCATTTGGCCACAATCAATCACAGCAAGATATCCTACAAGAAAATACAATATTAAAAGCCACAGAAGTTCAATTCCCCGTCAAACCTGTTGTAAGCAATGAAGCCAAGGTAACTTTTACTATAATTTCTGAGTAAAACATTCATCTTAAAGGATTCAGCTGTAAAATTGTTGTTAACCCAAGAATGCTGTGGGACATAATAACTGTAGAAAAACGTACTTGAGAGCTAGTATTTGGATGTTTTTATTTAAGCAACCTTATTCTGGGACTTCTCAAAACCATGTACTTCAAAGCAAAACTATATATATATATTCCAGAAATTTGCAAGTGGTTTTTAAGTAGGCCACCTCAAAAATGGTCTGCTTTACTTTTTCTCAGAGGACCTTATGTGTCTCATTCAGGCTGTCTTACTAGAAGTTCTTGTGAAATACTGCTGCTAACAGTAGCAAGCTTTCTGAAAATAGTGGATGTTATTCTCTGCAGCCTTTACTGGCTAGAAGAACTACTTGAATACCAGGTACTTGAAGGATAAGACCTCTAATAGTCTTCCCCTTGAAAGGTTGTAATATGTGTGTATAAACTTAAATCTGAATTTAGAAATATGAATTTTTGAGATTAAGAATCTAGAAGATATTTTGATGCTGATTCAGGAAATAAGACTGCCAAAATAGTTGCTCTGCCACAATGGTATCAATTCCTCTACACAGACTGGCTATTCATAAACAGATTAAGGTGGTTTCCCAAATGATTACTACTGTGAGCATCTGTAACACCAATTCTGTGAAAGTGGAAGAAAATATTATATGTTACTTGCTTGTAAAAACTCTCCCAATTTTTGAAAGATATATTCATGACCAGATGCAATAGATGTGCTCTTTGAGAAAAAAATGCCAAGATAGTAGAATGCTTATTCAAGTTTCAGCAACTAATTAAACATACTTAGATTTGGGACATGCCAGAAATTTAGGAAAGTTAAAATTCAGCTTCTAAAGATTAAAAGGAAAGGAAATAATATTTCTAGAGGCAGTAACTTCCCAACAAAGTAAGTCTTTTGGGTACATAAACTTGCTGTTACAAGTGGTGGTGTATTTCTATTAATTATATTTTCTAAAAGTATTGTTAGTGAGAGAGTTGCAGTTAAGGTTATGAAAAAATGGTTGAAGAATTGTAGTTAGAATTGGGATTTTTTTTTGATTGAGGTTTTTGTTTGCCATTGGTTTTTCACTGGCATTTGAAAAAACTATCCCTTGAATGCAGTTGACAAATCTGCATCATGTTACTGATACCTTTATATAGTAAGACTTTATATCTGTGTCTTTTAACTTCGCATTTCTTTGTCATTAGTAGTTTTTATACAGAGGATGTTAGGAAAGAGTAGACAATTCAGCATGGAGAATTGGCAACTTTTTGCATTCTCTGTGTATTTGCATGCTCTGTTTGTTTGAAAGACTAAAATAAACTTCCAGTATTCTCCACTCATATTAACCATTGTCATGATAGCTGTGAGAGACAGGGAGAAATTATTCTCTGGTGGAAATGCTATAAAACAATTTCAAACTAACTTCTTAATGTAGACCATTTACAATGACTGTGTAGAATCCAAATTGTTTTTCAGATTTATAGGCCTGGCAGTTGGAAAAGAGCAGCTTGTAAACTGAAATTCTGATCTGGAAAGCATGGAGATTAAATAAATATGGAACCTCAAATGACATTGTTAGTTAGTTTTCAGACTGTAACTGTCCTTTGATCCTCCTCACTGTTTCCTATTTTGTGCAGTGGTCTCCTTTGCTTCACACTAGTGTGGCTACAGTGCCACAAAACTGTGAAGTATTTGAAAAACATTTCAGACATAAACTGTTACTCTGAGGATCTTGAGAATAACTGTTTACAGTTCATTTGTTTTGAAGGATTTACTGTGAAGAATATGATTAAAATCTGTAATATCCAAGAACATGTGAATATCTACTAACAGATGTGCATGATTTTTATGCTGTGCCTTGCCCATGCTGGATATGCAAATGTTAGAAGTAAATTCTAGCATGATTCTTTGGAACTTGTATCACAGATTTTTCTCCTTTAATCTCCAGTTTTTAATTGGAGCAAAGAACAAACAGCTGAACAGATTTATCAAAGAAGACATATGTAATTCTTTTAAATTAAGTTCTAAATTAAGTAATGATGTGCTAATCAGCTCTGTAGCAATAATAAGGATTTTGTGTCATTAAATGCTGAAGCCCGGGCTCTCAGGAGACCAAGTGTTCTGTGTGTGCTAGACATCAAACTTGACAGAAACTTTCAGCACAAAATGATTGGCATAGGTCATATGGACCTAAATGTAGGGATGACATAGTGAATTTAGCTAGAGAGCTTTCAATTGATTAGATAATTTTAAACAGGTGTGATTGAGCTTTTCATGGGAAGAGAGTTTCAGCAAGGTAGTGGTTTCCTAAATATTCTTTATATAATGCCTATTGACTATGGCAACCATCAATATCAATTTCATGTTTTGCTATACCCTGTCATGACAGGTGTGGAAATGCTTGTTTTCAAAAGTCAGCTAAAGCATTGAAATTCTGTCTCTGCATCATCCACCTATTCTTCCCCACTCAATGGTTTCAGAAACTCATTGGAGAATGTAGAAAGGTCTCCTTTCTAATCCTCTGACACTTGCTCCTGGTTTTTATTAGTCTGTTCAGGCATAAAACATGCAAAAATCTAATTGGATGAGGTGCTAATGTTGTATTTGTAAATATAGCTCCTAAATATGGAAATACATATTTAGAGTGTGATTCTTTGAAGCCAATTAATTTGCTGATTTTTTTCTTTCTGCTATGATGTTACATTTCTTCAGTAGGCTCAGCAGTGAAATGTTACATGATCATTTGAATTCAATTACTTAAGAAAAAGAATTTGTTTAGAAGCTGGTTTATTCAGGAGGACTTGCCTATTTGCCTGAAAGCAAATACAAGTATTTGGAATGTTACTGTAACTTTCTACATTTCTTTTCTAGGCCTTTATCAGACGCTGCTTAGCATACCGAAAAGAGGATAGATTTGATGTCCACCAGCTGGCTAATGATCCTTATCTTCTCCCTCATATGAGGAGATCAAATTCTTCAGGAAACTTGCATATGACTGGCCTAGCAGCATCCCCTACACCACCTACTTCAAGCATTATTTCGTACTGAAATTACTCCAGCTGAGGAATGGGATGATACCTTTGTTTAGTTTTCAGATGCAGACTTGAGCTTGAAAGCATTTGAGTGTTTTTACACAGGACAAGTTTGATAACTGTGTTTTCAGACTGAAGTCCTCCTACACAGTGTCATTTGTATGATTGGAGTGGATCATGGACTGTGAATAAATGTGCCCTTCTGAGAAACACCATTAAATATTGAAGGATGAAGGATGACACTTCCTGTTACAAACTAACAGGTATACTGTGTTTAAGACTGAAGAAAAGGTTTTTAGTTTTTTCTGGGGAACATTGTAAATAATCTTTTTAATACTTTAAAGTACATTTGGTGGATACTGGAAAGTTCTAACATGAAGGGTAGTTTTTCATTATTTAAATAAAAAAGGGTAGTGAGCAAATTTGAAAACACAGGAAAAATTTTGTGCCTGGTTATGAACTAAATGAACTGCCATCTTTCCAAGACATTGATCTTTCAAAACCAAAGTAAGGAATGTGAGACAGTGAAAGATAATGTTCAGCATCAGATTTCTCAAATAAAATTGGAGTATTTTATTTGGCTACCTCCAAAAATGTGGTGGTGTTCCACTGAATTTAGATTGGAAGGGTGATGTGGAATTCCTTTTACTTACTTCTCTAATAGATTGCTAATTTTGAAATCCATTCAGTTTTTTTAAAATACTATAGTTGCTGTGGTATTGAAACTTGTGAAACCTTCCAGGCTTCTAATAAAAGCAAGCAACAGTATGAAACCAAATGCAAACAGGTCATGTATAATGTTCTATGCAGGAATAATGATAAATTCCCTTCTAGCTCTACTGTAAATTGTTGTACAGATGTCACATTTTCAGTTAAATTTCAGCAACTTATTCCTGTACAAATGTTTAAAGTATGGCTTTTTCTAATTGGATATTGTATTTTTTTTAAGTCTCCCTCAAGGCGCTTTTAATTGCTGCTAAATGACGTTGCTTTTACTTTTACAAGAGTCAAATGACCTCCTTAAGGTGCGAGTCAACTGTACGAGAGATTGAGCATAGGCAATCCGTTATCAATCAAGGCATGTAAAGCAGATCTGTGTTGGCCATATACAGTACAGTTCTTTCAGTCCGTTTATTGCGTTCTCGTCCTGCAGAGCGCATTGATAATAGATGTAGAAGTTGCTCATGGTTATTCTCTATTTCTGGAAGTTCCTATCAGCAAGGAAATGTTTCTTGTGGCTTGTACAGGTATTTTAAAATGTGAAACATTTTCTAACTGCCTTGTATGGTAGAAACTTATTTTTCAGAACAGTGTATCTCTCTCCTGTTCACTATTCTTTTTACTATCCCATTCTTGATGCTGAATACCTATATGTAATTTTGTCCATGTTGCAGAAAGAGGAGGCTGTATTACCACAGGTTTTCATTTAGTATTGTACAGTTAAACTGTTGCTCTTGTTTCTGATGTTGCAAGCCATTTTGTTTTCATTGTATATAAAGAAATGTTAACTGTCTCTTTAAAATGCTGCTGAAATTGTAGAGAATGTAGCCAAAACAGTAATAAACAACAGGCAGTTGAAATTTCAAGGTTTTCATTGTGTGTTTTTACATTTCAGCACAGGGCAAATGACATAACCGTATCAGTGAGCAACACAAAAATATTTAAAGCAAACTCTTCTTAATTACAAACAAAAGGCCAATAATACAATAATTAATTTAAGTAACATTGGAGGTGAAAGGGGAAGATTCCATGAAATGTAAAACATCTGTCATGATGAGATAACCAAAACTTCATTTGATTGAATAGACTGCACAGTAACAAGTCATAAGTATTTCAGTGATTCTTTTTAAAATATTGAGCTGTGGGATAACATTAGCTCATATAATTATTAGAAAACTGACTCAAACAGAATACTGGGACTCCATCCTTTCCACCCTCTACAGCACAAGACCAAGTGCAGAGTTCAAAGAGAATGTGCTATAGCCGTAAGTTCACATTAGATTTCATTCCTTCTTCTTCTGCATGTTGATAACTGAAATTGAATTGACGGCTTTACCACATGAAAATATGTTGGATAGTGGAAATAGTGTTTTTATTTCGTGGCTTTTATTTTGACTTTCTGAAAAGTGCTTTTGGCACTCACGGGAAGTCGGGAAATGCATGGTGGCAGTGCAGGCACCGGAACAGCGTGGTCCAGGGAGCTCCGCGCTGCTGCCACCCACATGGCAGCATAAGGAGGTGACTGCGTATTTTAAAATCAGCAACCCTGAAAAAGAAAGCACATTTTGGAATTTAAAGCATCCTGTGTGTTCCTGCTCCAGCCTTGATGTCTTCCGGATCCTATGAAAACCACAGGTCTGAGGTGGGGCTACCAGCCTGGCCAGGCAGGGCACGGCACATCCAGCCTGGGGAGGGGATGCAGGTCCTGCTGGGGCTGGGGCTGGGGCTGCTCCTGTCGGGGCAGAGGAGCTGCGGCCCGCGGGGCCTTGGCTGGGCAGGTGCAGCACCGCCCCCGCAGCCCTGTTGTGTGGTTCGGCGAGGGAAGGGAGTGGCCAGCAAGGTAAGAAGTGTCTTTTGGTCTTTTATTGCTCTTCAAAAAGCCCTCAGGACTTGGTGCTCTTCTCCAGAAGTGGGATATTGCATTGGGAAGGGAGACTGGAGAGCCTGGCCTGGTGGGGTAGGGACCTGGGCAGTGTATCAGGACAGGGGAGCCTCAAAATTTGGAGCCATTGCGGTTAGAGAGTGTCGTGATATAGATGTCTAAAATACTTGAGTCTCACAATTTCTATTGCATTTTTAAAACCTTTTTTTTTCCTCTGTATCAGCTCCAGCCAGAGTGAGGACTCTGGTTTCATAGCTGAGGGGTGCCAGGCAGCAGGGACTGATGGTGTTTCCCCTTCTCCAAAACTGGAAGGACAATCCTTAGCAGAGTTATTGTCATCAGTAAGGTCTGGGAGCAGCCATAGCCCAAAGTACTATCCAGCATTTTAGTGCTTAGAAGGGCCTGACAGTGCCTTACTGAATCCATAGGTTATTTTTTATGTTGGAATACTGAAATATTTATAGTTCAGGACAGAAGACCTGTTCAAACCAGCTTCTTCTAAATGTTGTTCACTAATAGAGAACTATGATAGTTTAAAATATCAGTGGTATATGGCTTTGTCAAAGGCAATGTATTATGTTAAATGCATTGGCTGTATGTACAAGCATGGGGTTATTTTTTTATTGTTATAGTTGAAGGGATACAAATGCCACACACATCTACAAATTAATGGCTTTTATATAATATATGCAAATATAGTATTTCACTTTTTAGTACTCTTAGGTAGGATCTGGCAATATGTGTCTCCTATTGATCAAATGAATTTTTACTTAACTTTATATATGGTCTGCACACCTTTCTCTGCAATGGAATAGTTGGAACTGAGGCTTCTAGAGAAGGAGGTCCTATGATACTTTAATACGTATCTTCCAGCCCTCAGACACTGGCCTTGCAGCTTCTAGAGCAGCTGGTGCTGTATCCAGCAGTGCTCCACTATGTCATCATGCGGCCATGGTACATGATGTGAGGAAGGAAATGAAAATTTCTCCTGAAATGTGCAGTGGTTAACAATTGGGTGGATAGCAAAGATTCCTGCAAGAATCAGTGTAATAGTGAGGTGATGTGTGCAGGGCCTTGAGAAACACTATTTTAATACACAGAAATGTATTTTACAGCATGAGTTCTTTCCTATTCATATCCCACTAATGCTTCCAGAAAAGAGTTGTCAAAATTAAAAAGACAGGAGAGATGGTTACTTGTGTTTTGTGTCTAAACTTGTTCTGACACTCATGGGTTTAGCAGGCCTGGAATGAAAGCTGGAAAATGGAACTGCTTATCTGTTAGCGCTGTTGAAAGCTTTGAGGGAAAGAGCACCAAGAACTGCTTTCCTTTGTGCATTTGTGAGCAGATCCAGTAGATCTTCACTTGCCTTCATTGGTAGAGCAGCAGTTTCCACTAAAACTTGATAGAACTAGCAAAGATTTAAAGGACTCAGAGAAGCAGATCATGCCCCATGCTCCCAGAATACTGCCATCTACCTCCTCTGCCTTTGGGCTGAGCATGGCAGAGGAACAGGACTTGCCAAACAGTCGAATACACAGGGCTGACCTAGCAAGATGGTGCAGCTTCTTTCATTCCCCTCGATTTGTCCCTATAGAAAGCCACATGAGGAGCTGCTGCACAGCTCTGTGTATTTGCATAATGTACCACTTCCTTCACGACAGACGTAATCGCCCTGACTACTGCACAAATTGTTTGTTTCAGGCTTGCAGCTGGGGTTCATTGGTTGCTGGCTGAGCTCTCATCACTGATTTGAGCACTGCAATACCTTCCCTGCATGCCCTTCTATTGCAAAGACAAGTAAGTAACCCATTAGCTGGCAAACTGCACTTGCTCATAGTGGATTTGGGACATCTGTTCCACTGGTTAAATGTCAATTCATATACATTTATATGATACCACAAAATCCTCACGCTGCTTGTAGGGTTACATAAGAATGTATCAGGTGCTGAGCTGATCCCATCAATTGTCTTCTTAGAGCTGTCAGGATAGTTTTATTACTGAGCCCACATTCCAATCTAACAAATTACTATATCCTAAAGGTTACTGTCCTATCACCCGATTGACAAAACCTTTACACATAAAATAGAAGAATTACTCCTATGTCATCCTTTATCATCTGTCAGGATTCCTGTGTTTTTAATGACCCTCATCCTTTTCCACTTATAGTAATACTTTCATATATTGCTAGAATTAAAGTTTTAATATGTAGGTAGTTCATTCAACAAGACATGGTCCTAATGGTGAAAACTGTAAAGATTGCTGTTTTCTTCTTATCTCAGAGGCTACTGAGAGTTCAGCTGAATTATGTTGCAATAGCTCTTTATATTTGGGGAAATGCATTGATGTGCTCTGTTAACATGAGGCAGCAATGTGAAGGCCTCATTTCCTTTTTTTCTTTTCTTTTTTTTTTTTTTTTTTCTTTTTTCTTTTTTTTTCCCCCTCCTTTCAGGTTTTGCAAAAGATTACTTATGTTGCAAAGAATTTTGCTAGTTTTGTGCTAAGGAGCAACACAGATGAGCACAGAGATCATGGGGAAAAGCCAGTATAAACCATTCCTATCTGAAACCGGGGAAAAGCAACCAGGAGTCGGCTGGGCAGGGCTCCAGGTGGGTGGTGTGACTGAAATAACATTTGAGCTGTACTTGTTTAGATAACCAGAGCACTTTCAGACTCAGCCACTATGAACTGGGGGGATAGAAGGTGACTTGCTATAATGGCTAGTGGCAAAGTTTTATGTTGTGTTTCCTATTTAGATATACAGAATGCAAACCCAGGACACAAGGGGAAAAGGAGTGCTGCCTGAACCATCACAGCTTTATTAGCAGCACTTTGGTGCTTATAAATCAGCCTCTGTCTAAAATCAGGGAGGTACATCAAAACTCAGCTTTCCACTGGAGATGTGCATGAGACATAGTGTCAGCAGCCCAGGAAAGGAGGCACCAGGTTTCCCAGTGCCCACTGGCAAAGCAAAGTGCTCTATTCAGACTGCTGAACATCTGCTTTACTTGCCTGCACCCCACTGGCATGACACAGAGCATGGGCGTGGCAATATGAGAGCAGCAGATGCCTGTGACTGAACAGTGACTGCTTATCCCTCTGGGATATTGGACCAAGGCTTCTCTGTCTTCAGCAGGCAGAGGATTTAAATACTAATGACACTAATTTTCCTAGAGGCTGGCATGGGATATTGGAATTCAGTAGCATTTGGCTGTATTTGGATAGCACTGGCTCAACAAATACTAAGAGAAACATGTTTCTCTATAGGTTATGTAAAACAGGAAGAAATAGCGTATAACAAAGTGAAGGAAAACTTACTCCTTTATAGAATCCATCTGACTTGAAGCAAGAGTCTTGAAATAAAAATCAAAGCTTCTGGAATGAAGCTTTACTTCTGCTTGGAGTTCACAGTAGTATCTCTACATCTTAGATGTAGTGTCAAGAAAAAGGATCTGTGAAAGAACTTAACGCCAAAAATGCTAAATTTTGTCTTCTCAACTTTTGTGTTAAGCCCTAGTCCCTTATTGGGACACTTTGGACTTGTAGGTACTCAAATACTAAAATAATGAATCTATGAAATGCATTGATTGATGTCAATAGCTAAAAATATAAAAAAAATATAAAATATAAATATATTTTATGATAAAATATATTTGTGATTGCTGGCAATATTGTAATTCAGCTCTTGTCTCTTCTCTGGACTTTATTCTTATTACTGCCATTCTTGTAATTTGAAATGGCACAATCTGAACTCAGAAGCCTTTTAAAGTATTATTTTATAATGTTCAAGTCACACATTTCCTTTTGATGTCACTGCTTAAGATTTCTAACATGTTATTTATAGGATATTGTGCTGATAAAGGTGAATTAAGGATAGGAGATAGATCTAAATTAATTTCTAATTTGGTGAAAGTAACAGTGATACCTAATACAATATATAATCTGCAAAGGCATTTTCATATAAGAAATTATAATGTAGTAGGTACTAATCCAAAGAGCATAGCTTTTCTGTTTTAGGGCAATTAAATATCCTTTTACCATTAAAGATTTTGTTGTATTTTTGACCTGAGAGAGATATTTAGGGTAAAGATTATCTGAGTGCTTCACATAAATTGATTCCATTAGGGTTTAGTTGTACATTAGAAGTTTCTTTCTTAATAACTGAAAATATTGTTCTGCATTTGTTTGTGTGTCTGGACAGAAAAATGCTATTTCATGGCTACTGGGCTAAAGTCCCACTCCGTGTGAGGCTTTGGCTGGGGTGTAACACCGCTCGGTTTGACTGGAGTTAACTGGCTGAGGCAGGGGTTCTAGAGTCAGTGTAAGCAAAGGCAGGCTCAGCCTGAGCCCGTCCCGCAGCCTCCCTCCCTCGCTCCAAGCCAGGGAGCCAGCCGGGGCCAGGTCTGGCCGGCTGGCGGCCGTGGGGCAGAGGCAGCTCTCTCTTTTGGCTGGGTTACCCTCAGCCGGCCCCAGGGAAGTGGGAGTGAGCGCTGGGGCCGTGGGGAGCAGGGGGGGACACTTGTGGAAATGACAGCTTCTTACCTTGGTGCAGGACAGGTCTCCCCTTCCCAGTCAGGCTGTGCTCCGCTCCAGGCCCTGGAGGAGGAAGGGCTTCCCCAGAGGCAGGCCTACCCCCACGGCTGGGCTCTGGCTCACTGGCTCTCCCTCATGAGGAGCACCTCTCCTAAGGGAACGCTTGGCTGGCTGTCCTACCAGTCAGTATTCTCAAATTTTCAGTGTGTGTACATCTTGCCAGGGATGCACAGATGATTTCCTTCTCCAGGCACGAGAGTCCAACCAAAATTTCCACGAAACAACAATCACAGTAGCCACCACAGAGATTTAGGTGCTTACCAGCATATAAGCCTTCAGCGCCATTTCTGCCTGACTGTCTCCAGGGTGTAGGAGTTACAAAAACCCACCATCATTTTTAAGCATTCCTTGACTAAACTAATGCAGGAAGAACCTAGTGTTCTAATTATTCCATATCCCAGGATTACTAAAGTGTAGTTCCTCTACATGCTACATGAATCCAAGCATCTGAAGGTCAAATCTAATACTGCATCTATGTTCATTATCCTTTGGACACACAAATCTGAGGTGTCACTGAGCATCAAATGCCTTTGCGCTCTGTGACTAAGCAATGACATCTGTTCTTGGCAGATACATACCAATCAAGGATGCAAGTGTAAAATGCTTTCATAAGTGCAATAAACTTTAGTTTTGAGGGCAGTAAAATTCTCACTCAATAGTTTTTATATGTGGTTTGATTAATTAATAGTATTTCTGAGTCAAACAAAACCACTGTTAAAGCATTAGCAAATATGGAGGCCATGGTAGACAGCTTTTAGAAATGCTGATGATGTTTTCAAATCTTTGTCTTTTTAGATGCAACTTTTTAACTGAATTTTTAATGAGACCTAAAAGGAAAACAGGTGTTTGCATCTTTCCTCCCAGCCCCATTCCTTCCTTTTAGAATAGCTGGTGCAAAAATGCTTGTTTAAACCCCACCTTTCTCAAATGGAAAACATCCTCATTGACGTTTTGGACAGTCACTCTGCATGTGGACTAAGAATAGGCTCCTTCTCAGTGAGCAGAGATCTGTCTCTGGGGGCATTTTCTTCAGGGAGTAGGGGAGTGGGTCTTCTCTCTTTCTCAGCTGAACCCCTGGGTAGAAGTCACAGATTACTGTAGTTTATTGTGGGAGTGGGAAGCTTCTGGAGCTGTGTTGTGGCTTGTGTGACAGCACCTTTGTTGAGTTTGCTGTGGGAGTTGAGAACTTATTGAAGTGTACAAAATGAAGGGCTTGTATAGCCAACACCTTTGTGGAAGCGTATTGCAGGAATTTAAGGGTTTGTTAGCCAATACCTTTTTAGTCTAAAGAGTGGTCTGGTTGCTACAGTTATGGCAATTGTACAATAAAAGCATAAATGCTCCTGACACCTGGTCTGGTGTCTTTGTTCAGCCTGATGAGAGTTTGTAATGAACATCATGATAGGTCATAACAACAAGCATATGGAAAATATACTGCCTCTGCTTTGTTAAGAATATAGAAACCCGTGGCAGGCACTTTCTCCACGTGTACACACAGACCCAGCACAGGAAGCTGAGAAGTCACTTGAGACCTCTGGGCTCTCACAGCAGTGCAAATATAAAACATAAGCCATTGCTTAACCAACATTTTTCACTTGTAAGGGATGAAGTGTCAGCATCTTTTCTATTTATGACTCAAACAGACAGGTCCTTGAAACTGTTGATCTCATAGGAGAGAAGAGTATTAGATGTGAAGAGGATTACAACAGGGGAAGCAAACACTTGCCCTTGCGAATTTGTATGAACTATCTTTAGAATTTAAATCCAAGCATAATTAAACAGCGCTAATGAGACAGAGGGACTTATCTTTGTTTGGTGTATAATTGGTATCACTGATTTCCTCATTCATTTTTTCCTAGTTTTAAAGCCTTCTTGTTCCAGTAAGTTTAGATGGTAAAAGCTACCCTGCAGAGAGAAAGTATGTGGCCTGGAGCTAAAATTCAGTTGGAAGCCTTTTAAGGGATGCTGCTTTCTTGATAGCATTGATAACTGACAGCAAAGACACCTGTGAACATGTAGCCAACAGTCAAGCAAGGCAATCTTTGTGCAGTGTACCCTTGAAATAAATGCACACAATTTTACAAAAACCATAATGGGGAAGAAAAGTTCACCCTTTTCAGTGAGGGAAACAAAATACAGTAAGAGTTTTAATAGTTGTAGGTATATAATCCACCACTATTAACTGAAGTTTGAATTCCTTCTCAAGAATATGCTCCAACTCATCCAGGAATGTGAAGCTTGCACAGGAACTTTTGGTAACATTTTGTGGTGGGCACACTGCAGCAGGTCTGGGTGGAAGATGGTCATGGTCTTGCCCAACTTAAGTAGCTCTGAGCCCATAACCAGAAGAGCAGGCTCTGTTTCAGCTCTGTACCAATAGCTGATTATACTCCTGAGCGAAGGACGTCTACCTGCAGCTGCAGGCGCTCAACTTTTTTTTTTTTTTTTTAGCTAGTCAAAGGCAGTAAAGATGTGGGTGCAATAGGCAAAGTCAGGTTACCAAAGTTCCATTTTTGCTTTTCAGTTTTGTCTTTGGATTCAGGCTCCTTTTAATTATGCCTCAAATGGATACTAATTTTTTTTTTTTTTTTTTTTTTTTTTTTTTTTTTTTTTTTTTTTTTTTTTTGAGGGTTTAAACCACATCTGTTGTTTCAAACTGCAGAAAATCAGCTGTTTCCTGAGGGGTAGCACAACAATGACTATGCCTGTACATTTCAGTGCTGCCATGCATGCCAGCGTGCTTGTGGTTATCTGCTGACAGGGTGCTCAGGAGCATGAGACTTTGCTGTGCATCACATCCTAGTGGGAGTACTTGCAGCCAGCTGGAATCTGTTCTCAGTGACTGCCTGTAAAGATTCTTCACACCCTCCTTCCTCCACAGTGGCCACCACTAACCAAATGCCTGTTCACCCACTGAGCCAAACGAGTTCAAAGAGGAGCATTACAGTGTCTGTGAGTAAGCTCTGCTGGATAGGAAGAGGACAGAGTGAGATGAATCCCACAAAAACAACAAATGTTTTTCATCATAGTCCAGTAATTCAGCACAGACTTATCCTTTGGGCTGCTGAACCCAAGACTTTGTTTTGTCTTTTTCTGGAAGGGGATTTGAACACTTCCCTGCTAAGACTGCTATGCAGATTGATCGGAGACATAGGAATTGTTATGAACATTTGGTCTCAATTTCCCTTTGCTCAGTTTCACTGGACCACTCTGACTATGTCACCCTCTTAAATACCCCTCTCTCTTTTGGAGACTGTCTCTTTTGACTACTTAGTGCCCTGTTTGCTGTTCCATAAGGTGGGATTTGCAGCTGTACTTCCTGCTCATCATTGCCTAGCTAGGCTATTCAGTCAGCCCTCTGGCTACTTACTGATAGTAATACTGGATTTAACTTTCCAGGGAAACACATCATTTTAGAAGTTGTTCTGCACCCCAAAAAAACCTTCATCTGCTTACTTATTTCACAGAATGGCATGTCTGCTCTTGCTGCTTTTTCACAGTAACAGTCCAAGTGTTCAAGCTCTTAATGCTGCTTTGTGGTTAAACAGCATTGAGAAAACACCATTGGTAACCAGAACTGAGAGCAGCAGCAAGTATAGCTGCTCCACTTGTGAACAGTCCAGAGCCACAGCCACTTGTCCATTGCCTCCTGCTGAAAAGATGCCCTTTTTCAAAAGCAGGATTTCTTTTTGACTGAGCTGTGAAACAGAGCTCCTGACTGTCTACAGCCATGAAAAATCCCATGACTTGCAAAGTGTCAGAGACCGAAGACTTAAAAAAATTCAGAAGTCTTATCACTGCTTTCTGCTGCCTCAAACATAATTTTCAATTATATTCCTTCTGAACCATCTTAACTTAACTGCTGGGGATTCCCACTGTCAGGATTAAACAGATGTTTTATTACCTGCTAAAGGTGGGTGAAATAATAACCACCAGCTCTGCCTCATTGGCCGCCATGTGGTCTGGAAAGGTGCCATATGTCCAACACTCAGACTGCTGCAGACAGGAGGCTGGGGCATTATTTATTATTTGCCTAATCAATTTAAATCCTATATTTCTTTCAGAAAGCACATTTCTAGTCTTTATAAGGAGATATGTACAGGACTCGTCAAGCAGCCTTCTCTAGTGAAGTGCATTTTCTGTTTAAACAGCCAATATTCTGCTTGCACAGCATATGGGGCTAGAAGCAAAGACCTTGCACTTGGAGCTGCAGTGTGCTCATGAGTTTTGCTCAGCATCACAATCAGCTGTAAAGGTTGTTGAAGTTCAACCCCAATAACAATAATTTTTATTTAATACTTTTGAAGAGTTCTCCTTAAAGAGAGTGTGGTGCCTCTCCTCCAGCAGGCGTAACGGTGTGGGCGGAGCAAGCTGCTTTCAGAGGCTGACCTGCCTCTGGAAAACTGCGGCTGCACCTTCACAGTGACAGCGTGTGGTGTCTCAGGTGCCAGGCGTGGCGCAGCGACTCTTTCCCACCGACTGACTCCTGATCCTCTCTCAGGCTAGCCCACGTCTTCCACCGAAGCTGCAGGGCTCTGAGGTGAGCCCAGGCTGGGGCTGGGTGGGTGGTGACCAGAGTGTGCAGAGCATGCCAGGCACTGGATGTGGGTGGCAGCTTTTTTCTTGAGAGTTCCAAGGAGAAGCAGTTGAAGATGCATGGGCACTCCTTGTACGAGGATGGTAAATGAGGAATCCCCCACAAGAGGTGACAGTAGGACCCCTCTGCTCCATGAAGTAGCCAAGCAGATTGCCAAATGCAGTGATTAGTGAGAAGACAGCCATCTGGCTTCTCTCCTTTAACAGCTCTTTTTCAGCATCTCTCTTCCTATACACCACAAGAAATTTCCCTGTGTTTTTGGCAAGCCATTGTAGCTTGTCTGAATCATACTACAAGGTCCAATCTACGAATGATAGGTAGAGTAAGGTGAAGAGAGAAAAAGGGGAGTAAGATGATAAAGTGGACAAGAATCTGAGAGGCCTTCAGGCCTTATCTTGAAGTATTACCTCCGTAGTGCTGGTTATAACAGCAACCACCAAAGCAGCAAGTCTTTAGAGCAGGAGCTAGGAATGTACTTACGGAAGGAGCGTGTTGAGTTGTCAGAGGCAGGTTTGTAGACTCACAAGTAGGCATTGTGGAGACAGTAGTAAAGGCTGACACAAGTCCTTCTGCAAATTGAGGTACTGGGGAGCAGCCTATATTGAACTCCAGCAGTGCATATCTGCAGGTAAGGATGCCTGAGTATGCTTGCACATGAGTGACATATGGCAGCTTCCAAGGAGTGTTTGAAAAATATTTGATTCAGTTCCCCACAGTCCTTAATATTTTACCCTGAATTCCTCCAAGTCTTTCTATTCCTTTTTGATACATACTTTTAGGCTAAAAATATTCTGAAGCACAATGCAATCCATAAGTACATTAATTTTGTTAGTAGTCAGGAATAAAAACAGTCAGGAACTGGGTTAGGAACAGTAAATTGCATTTCATTATTAAACAGTTAGTGCCCAGACAAGTGTGGTTTTGGGTTGTGGGGCTTTTTTGTCTTCTCTCTGAAGAGGTATTACTGGTAAGATAGGTAAGAAGCCTGTTTCAAATAAAAATGCAGCTTTGAAACAAAGGTAACTGCTCCACAAATTCAGTAATTTCTAGGCACGTTATTTGGCAATACAAATACTTCCAGTTGTTTTCTTTTTTTTAGAAGTTGTAGTTCTTCTCTTGAAGGATTTACCCAAGTACTGTTTATATTTACAAAAACATCTCCTATTGTCAGACTTCTGAGCCTTATTAAAGCAGTGGTCTCACTGCCTGAGACCACACTTTTTCTGTTCCCTGTTTCATGTGAACATATATTTATTTACCTGAGGGCATAAGCAGTATTGTGAAATAGCTATTCATATATTTTCTTACAGTTCTACCTTTTAGCATTATGGTTGATAATACTTAACTGATGACTCAGTTAATAATGAGCTGCTGTTTGCAAAAATTGCAACTTTTGTTTACAAGTTCTGATGTTTCTTAATGAAGTTGCACTATTCCTCTGAGCCAGCTTCAGTTCCCTGATTCTTTCTTTCATGTGTGTAAGCACTGCTTATGGTATGTGCACAGCTCCAAGCCCATGCAATGGGTAGGTACTTGAAATGCCTGGATGGGAGGTTTAAAATCTTCAGTTTGATTTTAAAGATCATTTTGAAAAACTCACTAAACAGAATTTCAGGGGAAATCAGCTGAAAAGAGTGAGATGGCAGCAAAATGATCACTTAGCTATTGAAGTGTCTGTCTGATCTCTCTGTACAGTACCAAGAACTGGAAGCTATTTCTATCATGGCAACTGAGAATGTAGTGGGGTTTGCTGAAGATTGGCTATTTGTCTCCCTTATTCATTTAGGAGCAAGATCACTGAAATGAACTGTTTGTTCTTGAAAGCTGCCAGCAGAGGATGTTTGCAGATGAGCTCTGAGGGCTGGGAAAAGATGTGTTCAGGAAGCAGGACCTGGGCAGTGCTATAATGTCCTTTCTGCACATCACAAGGTCCCTTCAGCGAGTCCCATTACCACCAGTGCCCCTTATCAAACACAAAGCTCATAGCTCTACATTGTTTTTGCTAATACTATAATCATCCACTGCAGGCTTTTCTTACATAACTAGCAAGCCTATGCTGACTATGGGTTTTGCAGCTTGAGTTCACTCATGTTTCCTATGTTTTCAGCTTCTGTTGGGGTTTCATAGCTCACCTACTCTGCAAGGGCCATGAACAAAGTATGTGAATATGCAACTATTTGCTGGCAGAGCAAACAGCTCTCAGACAAGAGGACTGTTATTAAAATGTTCTTTTGTTGGCAGAATAGGCTTTCCTGGTTGCCCAAGGTGAGCCTGACCTCTGTGGTTGTTGAAGCTCTCTCTTGTGGGCGAGCTGAGCAATGCTGGAGTGCAGCTTTTAAGATGGATTAACTGTGAACCTAACAAAGGAAACAGTTCAGAAAGAGTAAAAACTTTACATTGCACAACTAAGGATGAAACATAGCTTTTGATCCTGTAGGACTAAAGTTCCAAGGCTAAGAATATGATTATTTGATAGGGTCACAGTCACCTTGTCAGTGCAGAGTAATGTTTGCCGCCTCCTCCTAGGACAGAATTCTTCCTTTCCAGGGGCAAGAAGGGCAGGGGAGGGGCAAGCATGTGGCCAGTGGACAGACTGCACTCTCCTGCTGTGAGTAAAGTAACAAAATCAGGAACACCACCTCACCCCTTCCACCCAAAGCAGGTCCTCACATGCCATGTTCTAGCCTTTGAACTCTTAATTCTTGATGCAGTTTCACATGCACAAATCCTGAGCTTTGTTACTAAACTGAAATCATGTGCACAGGCTGTTCCTAAGAAATACCAGTCATCTACCCAAGTAAAATTCTGAATTGCTAACTGCACACTGGCCTAATGATAAACATGCATTGAGGTTTCAGGAAAAGGAGGTGTTTGTTCCTGGCTCAGCTCAGTAGCTTCTAGCCACCATCTGCAAATCTCTCAGATGTTCCATAAAATGGCAGATTACTGTCCTTTAACTCTTTCGCCAGGGCTGCGGGGCAGAAGCGCTGGAGATTCACATGAGCTAAATGAAGTTTTCTGTTTGATTGAGGCCATGGATTTGGTTTTGGTTTATTTTGAGATTAATTCTTGCTCTTTAGGTGTTCAACTTTAAAACTGTGCTATTGCAGGTGTTGGTTCTGACTGCAGCTTAAAAAAACCCAGTTTCTCCACGGATATTACAGGGAAATCAGTTTGAAGATTTTAATTTTCTGACCTGCACAGGTTTTTACCAGTAGGCGCAGCACAGTGCAAGACACTGTGCTGGACTACACAAATATATACAAAACCTTGGTACTACCATGAAGAATGTACAGAGTGGGATTACAAGAATGAGTAATGAACCACAGACACTTAAAAATGAAGAAACACTTCTGCAGTCTAATTCTTGCCTAACATTACAGGATTCACATCTAAAATGAAACAGATTCTAGGTGTATAAGTCCAAGTGAAGAACCAAAAAATCTGAGCTTGGTGCCAGCTAGGCCTCCATGCTACAGAGTGATTGTGAACATTTGTTTGACTAGTACAGACAAAGCCTGTGTCTAATCAAAGACACAGTGCCACAATCAAACATCCCTGATCTTTATCTTGCCCCCTTCAACTTAATTCCATAATCAGCACTTAGATCACAGAGAGGTTGGAACTATTATCCAGGCCTCTCCTTCAGCGTTACAGTATCTCAAACAAGTCCCTGCCTGTAAGGATTTGCTTTCTTCAAAACTTTCACCCGGTCCCATGGTTAGCTTGACTTAAGTCAGCAAACTGCCAACAAAACTCTGAAATTTAGAAATAGCTTAAGCTCAGCCCATTCCTACCTTCTGATCAGTTGGTTTTACAGTTCCCAAGCGCCATCATTCTGCATCCAGCTGGAATCCATTTGATTGCAGTTGCTGCTGGTGGGGGGGGGCAGGAACCAACCACCCTCGTTGCTGTAAATTCAGCCAAAAGAAACTAGTGCACGCCATCTCGTGGCCCTGCGCAGCTATTTCCCGGGAACGAAGGGAGCTCCAATCGCGAGGAGGTTTGATGTGGACAGGATTAAAAAGATGGCTTTCAGAGGCTCAGACCCCACCTTCTGACGCCCCCCCACTCCCGAGCAGCTGTTTCCTGGAGCAGCAGCATAGCATCAGACTGCAAAAGGCACTTCTTCAGCACATGCTCACATGGCTGTCGAGGCAACCCTGTCCTCACAACAAATCCAGGGTGTCGGTGAACACAGCCCCCAGATCAGCTTTTGGTGGAGCAGGAAATTACCGTATTCATTTTAGAGTAGGTCATACACATGTAAATAATTTTTAATTACATGCAAGGTTGGGGATGATCATGGTACATCTATTTTCATCTGCTGTTAGGACTTGTTAAAGAACTCCATGTGTCAATGCTTTAAATAAAACTAATGTGCCTGTTCCTAACTGTTCATTAACAGCTGAATATATGAACTAATGAAAATAAGGCTATATCAGCTGTCAGTCCTTTGGTGTATCTTAAGTTCCTATTCCTCCTTACTCTCTCTTTTTGGTGGGAAAATCAAGTCATTAAGAGACCCTTAGAAGGATTAAGGTACAATTTCATCACATCGAGTTGGGGAATTAGAAAAACGAGGACAGTATGACTTCAAGGCCTGTGTTTTCATTTTAAGTACTAAGTGTTCAACTTCGCAATGTTTATGACTTTATAGCTGCGAGATTACAGCTTAAATCTGCACCACTGAATCATCTCCAAATCTGAAGCTGCATTTTCTTCAGCAGAATTGCTGATGGTAACACTGCCTTACTTCCACCGCTCTCGTAGCTGTTAAAAGGCTGGATATATAGTCAGCAACAAGAGACTTAAAATAGCTAACAGAAATGTTAAACTTCAGACTAAGCATCTTCTTTTGTCTGCTACTAGAGACAAGTGCACAAGACCTATGAAAGTTTGCAGCTTGCTGCTGCAAGGTGTAGAATCATTCCAGAGAACACTTTTGTTCAAGAACAAAAACATCTACCCAAGGACTCTAGTAAAAAACATCTGATTACAATCAGCAACTGCTCTAAATTGGTTTGTGATAAGCATATTTTTACTCTTCTTGCATTGGAAGTGTATTGGAACAAAGTTTCAGGAAAGGCTGTTAGACCTGTGTGGCTCAATGAAGCCTGATACCAACTACTTTCTTTGTTAGAGGAAAGAAAAGAGGGAACATCCTTCTTCTCATGTCAAGGTTTAATTCTGAGGTATACGACAGTGGATTTACAAAGGTAAATAAAAATACATTCTGAGAAACAGCAAGTACCCTACTTAGCAAGACAGAGGGATTTCACACTCCAAGCAGCTGAGAAAAGAAACTGCTTACAGTATGAAAAAGTATTTGGGGGTCTGTCTTTGACATGGGCTTTGTCATAACAGATGATGAGAAATGTGCAGCAGTAGGGCAGAGGAAAGACAAATACTTAGGTGATAAAGGTAAGACAGGACAACAGGTATTAGATAAGGCTTCCACTTGAACAAATTATTTGAGACATTATCATTATGATCAGAAGTCAGAAGCAACTATGGTTTCAAACACTGCTCAGGCAAGCTACATTGCCAAAATTAATTACACAGCTGTTGAGACAGACTTCAGCTCGAGCCTGCTGATGATATGGGTAAGTTTGCATATGCTTGTAGCAACCATATATAAATGAAATCCCAGTATTACAGAAGGACTGGAGTGGTACAGAAGAGTTCTCCACATCAACTGTACCTGATAACAAAAGCAAATGCTATCACCTGGATTACAGTGCACATAACAGTTTCTACAAGTATATCATCTACAGTTAATCTGCAAGTTTTGTCCTAAATATGAATTTAAAAAGCCAAGTACGAATCATCTGCAGGCAGATTTAATGACTCATTGCTGCAATGGATTTAACCACAAGTGCTGCTCTTGCCTGCCATTAAGATGTCTGGCATTACCTCTTGGACCCATTCCTCAGGAAGGGGGCTCTTTCACAGATCTGTGATAGAGAGAGCTAAACTAAGAAGTTAAATGAGACTTAAAGAATTAAAAAAAAAAGTGCTATTTTGTCACACAAATAATAAAATTCGAGGAATTTATTGCTATATGTATGCTTAATCCATTAATTCATCTTACAGTAGTCATGAAGTGCCAAATTGTGTGCTACATTTAACATTCCATATATTCCCTTCCAAATGCCATTTTACAGTGGGTGTATGAAACAACGCAGCAGTGGTCACGTAACATGGCTTGAGCATCTCTCCAGAGCTTAAAGACAAAGATTTGTGTACAGGCTGAATAACAACATGTCAGTTAACAGGCCACTCAGCAATTTTAACAGAAATATCTTTAGGTGGAAGTTTTCCAGCATTAAAATTCACAACTCAGACTAAACATTCTCATCCCCACTGTAGAAACAAGATACTTGCAAAGAACAAGAACTATGGTACGTAAATGTCACACGCAGGACCTGCTTCATTTCTGTCAGAAGCAAAAATTGCTAATTATAAGCAAGGACAAGCCTAGCAGGGTAAGGCTGTCAGCCTATAGTAAAAACATATACCTCAGAGTTTGGCAGTGGAACTCTATTTACCACCTTGACTTTTTTTTGGTAACATACAAGTTCTTCCTCCCCCCCACACTTTATAAATCCCCTTTTATTTTTATTATACCTCCATATTATTTACAGGACTTCTAAAGATTAAGTACAAACTAGTATGAATTTAATGATAGCTTGCTTTTCAAATATGTATCCCATGGCTAAATAAATACCAAGCCAATCCAACAGCGTGATCTGGAGTTATGATTCAGAAGCTTGTGTATCTGTGATTCCAGTTGTTTTTTCATTAACTGCGGAAGATTCATTTGATCTGTCAACAATTGTTGCCCTGGAAGTTGGAGTAGCACTATCCAAGGTGAGTGCAGAGGTATCCTCTACATTTTCAGTAGTGCCAGGGTTGATGGAAAAGCTTCCAGCTGGAGTAATAGAGGGAAGCAAATCTGTAGGCACTGTAGATGCCTCTGTGACCAAGGGAAGCATAGGAACACACTTGGGTGGCATTGATAGAGGCGTTATTCCCATTAGATGCAGAGGTGGCAAGGGGGGAAGGGGTTGCAAACCTAAAGAGAAAAAAGGGGGAAAAAAAGGCAGTGAGCTGCTGCACACCACAGACAGCTCAAATGGTGTTTGTGCAGCACTGACTCAGCAGGCTCATTTCAAGCCTGACACTTTTCAGATTTCAGAATTGAAGAATCAGAGTAAATTCAAGGTTGCTTGTACCTCCCCAGAAGACTAGGTACTTAATGCATTAACACTGATGATTAGGTTTTTCTGGCCTTCACTGAAACTGCCAGAAACAAGAAGTTAACAAAAACCATATTCCACACAAGCTTCCAGTACCTTTTTGCTTGTTCCATGAGCACCTTCAGCAGTTTTGCTGAATTCAAAATTATAAATCCAATATTAGTTAATAATTCTGGCATTCAGTTCAGGGAGCTCCAATCTCCTCACCTATCTTACAAAGAAACACTTAATATTTTCTTTTACCCAAAACCAATATTCTTTCACTTTTGGCACAATCTCTTCTGAGATATAAATCAGGTAATAAAAAAATAAAACATCTAAACACAGACACAGATTTAGAATTAGTGTATCTAAATACATATTCCTCATCTACCTGATCTGGGCACTAACATCCGCTCCCATCTCAGGCAAGCACTTAATTTATCCCCTTCAGGAAACCCCCAGATGGGTCTAAATTAGACGGTCAAGGATAACTCTAATTACAGAGTTTGCAGAAGCACATACCAGGCTGTATCATTTCTGGAACAATCTGTGGTGCAGGTAAATTAAGTTTGGACAGATCAGTAAGGTTAGGAAGCCCTGCTGGTAATGGCATCAGACCTAAGAGAAGAGTGGAACAGTTACAGCTGAAAATTTAAAATTGTCTTTTTCTGTTTCTTAAGATATTGCCGATAATTTAAAACATGCTTTATCTTAATTATAATTTTTACATGGAAGAATGCAAATTCACCTGAATTTCAGCTTTTAAGTCGCACAGTGAGAACAGATACCTACTGCAGGAATTCTGGACTAGCAAATACATAATCCCAAACCTTTCAGATTTTTCTGAGGAAAGCAGAATCTTATTTCAGAACTAGAAGGTTTGCATTCCAAGTTCAGCTTTCAACAAAGGCAGTTGTTTCACCACAGCACTATACCAGAAGTTCTCCATTCCCAATTTGAGTGGCAAACAATGATAATATGATTAAATATAAGTATTCCCTGATCCCTAATATTGATTACTCTATTATTAGTCTTTTCTACTTAGTTCATGACTAGAGTTAATCACAAAAATGTATATCAAAAGGCAAGACAAAGGAACTTTCAAAGTCAGAAAAGACTGAAAGTAGAAGAGAAACATATAGTGAATGCAACACATGCCCTTCCATCACTGTGTTTGCTATGGAACATCCTTCTGCTCCTGAATTTTCACTTTAGAAGAGCTTAATTTCTGGGACAAGGGCTCTATTCGTACTTTGGGTTTAGTTCAGAAAAGGCTAATTCAGAAATAAACTGTTGATACTACAGTTTGAAGACAGAGAGGAGAAAAGGCTTAAAGCAAGGCCACTGTATAGAGATTTTGATTAAAACCCAGCCATCTTTACCTACCATTGAATTCATTTGCCATGAAGTCTGACATAATCTGATTCAAAGAGCTTTCAGGTCAGATATGCAATTTTTTTTTTTTTTAATCTGAAAAAAGCTGAACTTTATACAAATTCACTCAAATTTTAAGCCTCCAGTATATTTAGTAAGAACAATTTCACTAGGACATCCATGCAAATTGCTAGAAATATTCAATTTGCTTTTAAAAAAGCAGTGATACATTCAGAGAAAAAGGTGAACAGAAAACTTGTATTTGCAGAGTTTAGGGAAGGGGTGAATTGGGCAGCTGGGGAAGAAAAGGACAATAATGGAACAGCAGTATTTGAAATGTTCATTATTACCAGGAAACAACCACACTGTAGAAAGGCTCTTTATATTATACCAGTTTAAATTCCTATATAATTCAGAAACAGTAACTGCAACATAAATTCTGTATTGTCAGCCCTGTATTTATACTAGGAATAATGATCAAGCTGAGTATTTAAAAAAGGTTTTCCTAAAATGTTGCAAATAGCAAAGCAAAACCTTCCGGAGAAATCCTGAATACTGCATCCACTGTGCAGGGAACGCTAACAGGTAAACTTGTAACTCTTGTGCCATGTCACTCCTCTGTGCTACAAACATGCTGTGGACATACTCCAAGAAAAATAGTTTTTTACACTGTAGAGGTTGTATAGAGAAATCTTATATGAAATGCATAAGTTGTATGAAGTTATACCTTCCCTAAAAAGCAGTGGAAAAGGCAGGTCTCTTCCCTTGCTCCCATAAGATTTTTGTTTCAGAAATGTTTTAAGAAATTTTAGCTACTCACCTGGTAATGTAGTTGCTGGGTTAACTGGTGGCATAGAGGTAAGGGACTGACTGACTTGTGGTGGTAATAACGGAACTGTTGGAACACCTGGTGGGGTACACAGAGAAACAACATTTATTTTAAGCATACAACACTTCATCTTCTTTCCCTAAGGAGTATAAATAAATAATTGCTTACAGAAGAATTACTATTTTCCTTAACATTAAAATGCTGATAAGCCAAATAGTGTTCTAAGTAATACACATGGTATTTTTAATAGAAGTTGTTTGCAACTGTTTTGTGAGCAAGTAAGGCACAAATCCAGTACATTAATCTTTTTTGTTGAGAAAAATTTAGGAGAAAGTTTTATTCTCTCTTCTGCCTTCTATTCAATTAATTAGAAACATCTGTGAGAACAAAAAAGTCAGAAAAGCCATACACTTCATGTCAGCTCTCTACAATACCAACCTGTGCTGAGAACATTACTGACAGTAGTTGAAGGTGAGCTAATAGAAAGTCCTGAAAGACTCTGCTCAAGGCCTGCTGGCCCAGGAGGGAGGGTGGTTGAGGGATTAACTGATGATAGCTGAACCTTATTGAAAGAGAAAAGAAAGTTGCATCATTAGGGTTTGTTTCTACATGAACCAAGAGAGGCAGAAAAGCAGTAAACATCATCATCCATTTTTATCAAGCTGAAGGAGAGGGACCACAACTTACCTCTGTGAAACCATCTTTGAGGGGACTGAGAGATGCACTAGGCAACTGCCCTGGGAGAGAAATCTTCTTTCCCTCTTCAAATGGGCGAGTAGGTATCCTATGCAAATATCCATAACCAATGCCACATCCTAGGCTTTTAAAGTATGAAGATTTTTAAGTCAGGTAAGTGATATTACAACTACAGACTATAGCAAGCAACACATGAACAACTCAAGACACCAACAAGTTGCAAGGCAAATGCTGTACAACGTTCCCCTCCTGCCCCTCATTGCCTCACTTTCTATCGAGAAATAATCAATACAAAACAATTGAAAGGAAGTTCTGTAGCTTTAGCAATAAATCCTCAGCACAAAATAAAATTCATTATTATTTAAACCAAGCAGGTATACAGCTTGGAATTCAACTCACAGCTGTTATTTGCAGTGCTGTGTTCTGGCTACTCACAATACTTCAAGGATATACCACAAGCTAATGACTATTTGGAATTTAATGCAGAAAGAACCATTGCACTTTATGCACTTCTGCACTAGCTAATTTACTGATTTACACCCCTCTCATTAGTACGTGCGTCTGAATTTCAAGTAAATATATAATTTATTAGAGCAGAAACACTTTTGATATAATAACACTCTTTCCTTGTCTTTGTAGGAAACTTAAACCCAGTAGTTTTCAGGCTGGTGCTGTAAGAAAGTTGCCCCATCCCCCTGTAACACATTGTCTCCTTACCTGCCTTCTCCACCCCAGGCAGAATTTGGAGTAATCACCACTTCCCGACAATTATCTGTGTCTGTGTTGTACACATAAAGTTTTAATGGCTTTGCTTCATGCGTTTCAATAAGGGAAAAGAGATCTTCAGACTGCAAAAAGATAAAAATTAGCAAGGGCTTTCTTGTCCTTATTTTATCATTTGGCATTAGATCAGTCATCCTAGTCCTGACTTTCTGTAATGGACTCTGGTAACAGCCACATGTTGCAGTTTCCGCAGTGTTGCTGTTTTATCAAAAGGCCAACTTTAAAATGTGTTTTGCTAGCACAACTCAGAAGATATGGCACAACCCAGATTTCAAATCTGCTATCCAAAATACTAATTTTAGAATACAAAAGTTTGTATCTGACTTCATGAAGACATTTAAGAGCAGTTCTTATTTCCAAGATTGCCTTTAAGAAGAGGCACCATGCCAGAGCTCCTTCCTCTTTGTACCTGATTTCCATCCACGCTGAACAGAGACAGAGCCAGGTATGTTTCAAACTGCCTGGAACAACTGGGTTTTTAGTTTAAAAAAAAATAAAGACCTTATTTTTTATACTTACCTCATTCATGACAGTATCTGCTCCAATGATATAGTCACTATGAGGTCTAAGTCCAGCTAATGCAGCAGGAGAATTTGGCTCCACTTCCTAGTTTTAAGATGGAAAGTTACAAAAGACTATGTAAGTGTCAGGGTATAGCAGAACAGACAGATGCACTTCACACAAGCTCTGCGTCAGATAAACTGGTCAAGTTTTCAACACAGTAATGAACTAATGAAACACTGGCTCTATGGGAGTCCCTTTCCATATGGTTCTGGTGTTGTACCAAATATAGTATCTCTGAATATTGTACAAACCCATTCATTTAAATACAAGACTTGACAATATAGTCACAAATATACATTTGTTTGGGAAATGAATTTGTAGAGATTTCTCAAAGCCTAACAGAAGGCTCAAAGAAGGTTCAAAAGTCTTCCCAAACCCAAAATCAATCAAAGCCAGTTTGATCAATGAGACCAGTTTGATCTCATGACTTGTTAGCTACATCCTGTGCAAGTTACTTTTCAACAGGAAGACAGAAGCACCAGTAATGAGAACACTTCCAAGTCCATACGTACCAAGACGTGCCAGACGTTTTCATTAGCCCCATCAAAGCTGCAGAAGCGAATGCTCACTCCCAGCAGGCCCTGCCCACCCCACATGTTGCTAGGGGTTACAGATGTTTCTCTCAGTTCCAGTGTTTTGCTACTGTACACAAGCATTTTTACAGGTTTTTCAACATTTGCTTTCAGCAGGTCCTTGAGAGTGTCATTGTCTTTATTCTGCGAATGTTTAAAGAAGAGCTTGGGTCAGTGTTTGACAGAACAAGCATTTGGTTCTACAGCAACACTTGTATTCCAAAGGTGCTAACACTGCACATTACCACAACATGTATTAACAGCTGCTTTGTAACAAGTTTTCAGTCCCTTCACAATTCTAGAATACAACTCCAGAAAACCCCTAGGACTTCACAGTAACAGGTCATACTTTCCAAGTCTGAAGTGAAAACACTTCAGTTGGTTCAGAGGCTTTCTTGAATCCAGGCATACTGGCACAGAGCTTCCCACAGCTGTTTTTTTCCACTGCTATGATGGTCTGTTGTTTGATGATAGCTCTGTTTGAAAGCTCCCCCCATGCCTCCCACCCAGCCAGCAGCTCTGACAGCAGCTTTTCAACCTGTTTGGACTATGTGAAGTTTGTGAGTTCTCATGGAAGCAAACAGAACTAGGAAGGCACTAGCATAAGCCGTGAGGGGTGGATCAGCAGGCAATTCTGTCTTGGTGCAGATGTCTGCACAGAGCGTGTCTGTCTTATCCTCCAGCTAAACTCAATAGAACTGTTCCTATAGGGTGAAGGAAATCAATTCCTGATGCGATTTGCCCTCCTCATTTTAAAGTAAGAAGAAATATTTTATATACATTTATATAAAACAAATCCATTGGTTTACCTATAAGTATCAGATTCTCAACACATTGTTTATATTAAAAGTTATAAAATAGCAACACACTTACCAATCTTGAACCATTAATGGACACTATAAAATCAAAGAATGGCTCCAATCCAGCTCTATGCCCTGGTGAGTTCTCTTGTACCTAACAAAGTTGAACAAGAATTTAGTAAAAGTGTTCCAATGCTGATTCATAGATTAGAATTATATTTCTACTTTTGCTAACCATAGTTCTAGAAGCTACTAATGTTTGTACATATAATTTTAAAATATTCAAATATAATATCATCATCTATAGAACCAAAAAACCCCTCCCTTAAAAAAATAGATTTCAAAAGAATTAGTAATTTATAAATTGAGGAATGACACAGCAGTAGCCACTTCCTTGGAAAAGTAGTGCTTAACAGTTTTATCAGATAAGTTGTAAGTATTTGTTTCATGAAAGGAGATTATTCCAAAAGGACAAGGTTAATGAATTCTGAAAAGGTTGGTTAAAAAGTACTATCTTTCCACAGCAGTACCAACATTGGACCTTGCTTTTTATCTTATGCTTACTAAAGGAATAGGAGAGTCACATCTGTAAGCACAGGTTGTTATCTCGTGATTAAACATCACCTGGTGACTCTTGAGACACAGAGGGCATCTGTACAACCAATGATTTCATTAACAGACCTTCAAGTTGCAGGAAAAGAGACATGCAACTTTGCAGCCATGGCAGCTCACATAATTCAACCACTCCACTAAAACAAGGCCTAAGTTTTGGATACACACTACTGCCAGAAGCTAAAAGTATGCTTTTAATTCCAAATGGAGTAACTGAGAGACATTTTGCCAGTGTTATTTTTTCACTATTGCTTGCATTGCTGACAATGAAAAGTAACTCTAACATGGCTGTCAGATTCTTCCTACAGCTTTTTTGGCAAGGACACTTTCTGAGTGGAAGCTGATTCATTTTACCCACTGTATTTTTCTTTTATGTACTACAGTCACCTTCCAAAAAGATCTAAAAAACATTACCCTTTACAGTGTGGTGCCTTACATTCCATATTATTCTACCTGACAGAAGTGGTAGAAATTTATTTGATTGTTCAATACTGGCCTGATTCTGCAGGAACTGAATTTTCTTAGTATGACTTATCTAGAACAAAATATTCTAATATGGACTTTTAAAAGTGCTTGATTACTAATAAAACTGTTCTTCTATAAATTTTATTTATCTCTGCCCAACACATTCACAAAATCAGAGTTTGGAAAAAACTCAGATTACTTGTGGGTAACAGATGCCCAAAGTTTAGAACATTAGTCACATAACCTAAGTCTGTAATTAGTAATTCCAGAATCACATCACACACACATTGACTGCTGTCCATGATTTGTAAAGCAGCAAAAACGTATGAAATCAACAACATCCCAAAGTAATAAGAATCATTGAGGCAACAATAACATCCCCAAAGTCCACATTTATAATTTCTAACTAAGACTTGAAGTGCATCTGTAAAAGTGTTTCTTTGAGATGTCTTTATGCTCCTTGGAAATAATTCCCCACAGCTGGGGTACAGGTATTCTCCCTCTCCAAATATTAAGTATATGGAACCACATCTCCCAGTCACCAAATATCCTGCAGTCCCTCTAACTAGATTCAAACTACTGCCTCCATGTTACTCAACTTGTCTGTTCCAGGTACTTCTCACCAAGAACAACCAGAGATCAGACTGTGCACCAGGTAATAAGGTAAAAGTACAAGCTAAGCTGCATGGGGCAGACACCCTGGCTCCAGCTGCACAGAAACTCCCAGCACATTGTGGATGTGAATTTGGCATTTGTGGACTGTTTCTAGAGCTCATTTAACTGTAGATATTCAAACTTGCAATAATGTATGGTTACCTGAGGACAGCCTCCACAAACAGAAATTTTAGCTTAGGAGAAAAGCCACAGAGAGGCTAAAATTCACTATATGAATTATTCTCCCCAAATGTACAAAGCATTTACTTACTACGTTGAATACTTGAGACCTGCCCGCCAAAGAGAGGTTAAACAGTTTTCTGAAAGGAGAATTTAAAAACTTTGCTTTCCTATAGACATGATCCATAATGGTATTCTCACTTGCAGTTTCTCTTGTAATCAAGTAATTCAAAATATCCTCTCCTTTCCTGGGTTTGAGTAGTGATTGTAGGATGAGTTTACACTGTTTGTTGTTCTTCCCTCAGTTTAGAGAGGTGACATGAAAATACTCCAATAACCTCTCTCTCTCTTATTCCACCATCTATTGCATAGGCCATACAGGAACTTACAGTTTGTGTTTTTAATGAACCTGACATGCAGGCTTTATACCAAAATTATATCAGCAGATGGTTTCAGAACTTTCTGGGAAAACAGTTTTAAAGACATAACATGCGTTAATTAAACCTCAACATTAAAAATCAGTACAGCCAGCATAACACATCAGATTTTTGGGACTGGATACATGTCATGGCCTTGAAATTATGAAAGGCCAGACTTCATCTCATTCAGAGATTTTCCTCCATTTCTAAATTAACTTCTTTGAAATAAAAAACCAAACCATACCAAAATCACAACAATCTCCCTGCATCCTGACAATATCCCTCCCTAATGACCTCCAAGAGATTGTATCCTGAACACTGTGAGCCAAGAGTGGCCAGTATTCAATAGAGCAACTTCTTGAAATGAGATGGAGTACACACAATAAATAAGAACTACATATGTTCAGCATCCACCAATGTCAAGCTCACTGACACCTGGGAAGGATAAATAATTTACTTAGAATACCAAATCTGTGTTCTGCCCCAAACTGATGAAGGGACTGAGAGAGTTTCCAAGTTCCAAATGATTAGTTTGCAGAAGGTATCTTCAGATGTTGAACTCCTTGCCCCAAACCCATCACAATCCCAAACACCTCTGCATGGTTTGTTTCTAAGTGGGCATGTAAAAACTACCAGGAAGCTGTAGCTGAAAGAAATCAAACTCTTATATTTGTGTCAATCACACCTCAGAAGCAGGTATGCGCATCCCTTCTGTCATCCTGCCATGCACAGGTTGTCACAAAGTTTCCTATTTCCCTAGCCTATCTCCACTGATAGAAAAGCATGTTTACACCTGGCACTCCCAGAAATTCTGAGTTCATTCCACATGAAAAGTCTCCCCCTTAAAGAAGTGATATGCTAAGCCCTGCACAGCAATCGCACTGACCCCATGCAGATTTTGTCACATCATCTTACTTTCAGTCACTACCTGCCCAATTCATCACCACCACACAGTGCCAAATGACAACACAGCTCTCTGCTCCAAGCTCTGTGGCCAGGATTCTCTTCCAGGAGCTACAGCAACAAAGGATAACCAGGGACCTTAGAAAATACAAGGACACAAATTATTCCACCTCTACTAAGGACGGAGATAATAAAGTTTCCATGGATACATACATAAACTCTGTGCCTCCTGAGCAATTTGGCTTTATGCAGCTTTGCTGGGTGCCCCAAGTAGGTACTTAGTAACTTGCCTTTGTAATTGAATAATTGCTGAGAAATAACCAAGTAATATCATTTACAACAGATGCTACTGCAGGCAAGATACCATCCCCAGCAGCTTGGGAAGCATGAGTCTCTCAAAGCCAGCTGTTATTTCAGAAATACAAGTCACAGACCCGTATGGGTAAATGCCATGATTTTCTAACAACAGAGACAGTGTACAGAAAATACAAAGAAGCTGTGGCAATGCAACACCAGAGCTTTTTAAGAGCAAATTAAGAAAACCTCTATCAAATGCTGAATATCAGAGGATAGAAAAGGGCCTCACACAGTGCTGCAGGGTTTCAGTTTCTCACCAAGATGACAGCAGGGCTGCTGAGTACATAGATCACACACTGATTTCACTTTTATTTCACTGTCAAGAATTAAACAGGAAAAAGATTTCAAGGTCAATACACCAATTTTAATTTGCAGTACTGAAAAGACTTTCCTGGTAAATACATGAAGTTTTTCTTTGCTGAACACTGTTCCCAACACTATCATTCTGTGCCTACACAGTATACATTGCACATTATATATTTTAAGACGTCTGCTCAGCAGCACAGTGGTCACAATTCAAAGCCCCAAGACAGCAGTGCAACTGCAAATGAAATGCACTGAAATGTGCATTTTTCAGAGGCTGATGAAAGTTCTGACTTCTGAAAGTCAGCTATCTTATACTAGTTTTTAAACTTTCAGAAACTTAGCTTCAAGCATTAAATACACAACTTCCAAGGCTTTCTTTCTTTCCCCACATAAGAAACTCTTCCCAGTATTCTACTTTATTAGCAAAGAAATACTGAAAGGTTTTTTTGTAGTTTTTCCATCCACTCCACAAGTGGCAGTAAAATTTCATTACGTATCATATATAAGCAATTCCTGTTAGATGTGCAGAATCTCTTTGATTTCTGTCAGTTATTTTAATACATTACATTGTATAACTGAATTTAATTTCTTGATGAAACACAGTTTTCAAAAGAAAAAGCTTTGTAAGTTTTTGGTAAGAAAACAGATTCTATATATGTAGATAACCTTTTATTTTAGCACAGAGAATTTAATTTAGGCTTTTAAAATGTGAACCTCCCTTAAAAGGTCACTTCATGCAGCATGTTTGTATCACTGTTACAACAAACCGAAGCACACAAACAAGAGTGGGAAGTCTAAACTTTGGGCACTGCTGCTCACTGTCTTTTAGGGAGAACACCACGTAACATGGCAGCATACAAATTTCTCACACATAAGAATTCTTACATAGAATCTTACAACAATTTAGTTTGGAAAGACCTCTATGATCATTGAGTCCAACCGCTAACCCAGCACTGTCAAGTTCACCATTAAATCTAACTCAAAGGCCACATCTACATGTGTTCTGAATGTTTTCAGGGATAGTGATTAAACCACTTCCCTGGGCAGCCTATTCCAATACCTGGCCATCCTTTTGATGAAGAAAGTTTTCCTAAAATCCAGTCTCTAAATATCTCCTGCTGTAACTTGAGGCTTGAGGTGTTTCATCACTTGTTACCTAAGAGAAGAAGCTGACCCCCACTTTGCTGCACCCTCTCTGCACAGCTCCTGCACTGGAGCTGTGGAGAGCCATGAGGTCTCCCCGGAGCTCCTCTTCTCCAGGCTAAAAACTGAGCACCCTCAGCTGCCTCTCACAGCTCTGGAGTTGTGCTCCAGAGCTTCTCAGAACCTGTTCCAAAGTCTTCAGAGTCTGTCTTGTACTGAGGAGCCCCGAACTGGACACAGCACTCGAGGTGTGACCTCAGCAGTGCCCAGTACAGGAGGACAATCACTGTCCTGGCCCTGTTGGCCACACTATTCCTGATACAGGCCAGGATGCCACTGCCTTGGCCACCTGGGCATACTGGCTCATGTTCAGCTGCTGTCAACCAGCACCCCTGGACTTTTTCCACTGGGCCATTTTCCAGTCACTGTGCCCCCCAGCCATTGGGATGTTGTGACATCATCTACTAGCTGAAGAAAGTGTCAGGTCATTACATCAGCTTGGGCAAACTACAGCAGTTTCACACTGCTGAGCAAGAAAATGACTCAAAATTTTCCTTCATTCTGTTTTGAAGAGCAGAAACAAACACATACTGAGCAATACACAGAGTCAGCCAGTTGGTCTAATCAGCCACACACCTTATGATAAAGGAAACTTGAGGAGAACTGCTTCAAACAAATGACTCATTACTAGGTCTACTTATGAAGAGACTCGGGCAGCAGAACACTTGGTAACTTTTTCTCCCTCTTACCAAAAAAAAAAAAAAACACCCAAAAACCCACAAAAACAAAACAAAACAAACCCCACCTACATTTTAATGTCTAGAACACCAACAATACAACCCAGAGCAACTTCTGCTGTCAAGTATGCATATGATGAAATTCTTTTCCTTTTCCAGTGCCTCAGCCCTGGAGGGTTTTTAATTCCTGTTCCAACTGCACTGCTGATAAAGCTCACGATGAAAGCAACATTGCACTGAATATCAGCAGAAGTAGCCAAAAGAATTTAGTAATCTGCAAATCTTATATCGAAAATTAATGATGGTAGTGTTCACTTGCTGCATATATTTCTGTTCCTGTTTAAAGTGAGCAGAGAGAGAGTTTTTACTAGTTTTGTGGGGAGACAGCATGTACTGCAGTGAGTCTAAAAGTCTCACTGTAAAAAACCTGTAACTTGCAACAGTCTCAGTCTGCTCATCCATCCGGCAACTTGTGCTTGACTCCTACAGCCACACTGAACAATGTAAACTCTTTGTTTCACGGCCATTTAAAACATATTTTCATTTATCTGCCTTACCCAAACAATTTCTTCCAGTAATTGAAAAACTATTCTGACATTTCTCTAATTTTCCCACAGTTATGAAATCTTTTAAGCAATCACTTTACATTATTTACAGAAGTTTGGTGTTATCAAAGAAATCTGATCTTACTCGAATTAGATCTGTAACACTGGAAGGCTACTGCTGTTTTCCTTCTACCATTCTCATTTACTTCATTAAAGTACTGAGCTCAGAAGGAAAATGTACTTGAGAGTAAATTAGAACAAAAAAGCAGCTCTGCTTGACCCCAAGTCCTACTGAAGGTCAATCCATGCAGGCAGAGCACTTGCAGAGCTCCTCTAACAGTGCGAGCCCAAAGCTGTCTGTAACAAACTTACTACAGAATGGCAACTGGAAAATTAAACTTGGGAAACATTTAGAGGGAAATTCTAGTCACATTCATGCATGCCACATGCATTTCAATAAAAACACCCCAAATTATCACTGTTAGGCTGGGATCATGATGAAGTTTAAGATGCCTGTGCACAGACTAATAGTAATCACTCTAGTAATTAATAGTAATAGTGGCATGTCAGGATATCAGTAAGACAAGGCAGTGAAAAATAAAGCTATCAGTCATTTTAAAACAACAGGCAGGTCCTTTCCTGCTTTTAATACAAATAAGAATGTCCTCTTGGAAATCAACTCCTTTAATGTCCACCTCTCAATTACATTTACAAAGACTGGCAATCAAACGCTGCAATTTTGGGTCATAGCAAAAACATGACAACAAAAAAGTGCCTAAAGGAGAACAAAAGGCACCAGATCCAAGCAAGATTACAAGCAAAAAGGAGTAGATTCTACTTCATAAAAGAGATTAATCTCAATTTTTTAACATGCTTTAATCAAACAGTATGAACTCATAAATCTGATGTAACTGATACTCTAACTGCAAAGTACATACTGGTTTTACAAGTCTCCAAAGTAAAAAGTTAATGAAATTTACATTGTACTATGCTAAAAAAGGACAAAAAGTCTGCCAGTTTTACCAGCCTGCACAATAGTTTCTGTGGGGGAAAAGGAGAAAACAAAGTGGACTAACATAAATTAGTAACACCGGACTTTTATATACCGTATTTTTTCCTCCCTTATTAAAAGGGAGGAAAAAATCCACTGTGACTTTTGTCCATACATAAATTTTAACAGAATGTATGGATTTGATTAGAACATCAGTATGTGCTTCTCAAAAGCAGAGAACTTATCCAAAAGGCTCCAATTCCAACAAACACACCAGCCCAGCACGGCACCCAGAGTGAGCGCACTCACAGCCCGGCTACAGCGGCAGAGGCACCGTGGTGTGGGCAGGGAGTGCCCAGCAAAGTCCCTGTACCCCAGTGCCTCAGGTTCCACAGCACGACCTGGGAGCCGTTCTGCTCACTGAAAGCAAAAGGAAGGGCTTTCAAATGGCTGTTCACAAAACCTCAAGCATGCAGCCTAATAAGGTATTTTGTATTTCGCATACAAGGTTTTGTGGCCACAATGTGAAACAAAACCAATGTAACTATGAAAAGCAGTACTTCCACTGGAGCTGCAGCCCTCAGGTGTGCTGGCATGTGAGCACCTTGATCCGGCACTCCTGAACTACTGCGGAGTGGCAGCAGCTACAGCCCACTCCCCTCCAGTCCATGATGCAGCGACCAGGAGCAGCCTGACACGTTATCCCTGGAGCACCTCGGGGCCAGACTCGCGGGCTGGGGTGTGAGCAGCGTCTGCTGGGCGAGAGGCCGCCTCGCCCTCAAAGGCTGCCCAAGCCCAGCATCGCCTCCCATGCGCCAGCCCGCCGGCCTGCTCATACGGAGGCACAACCTGGCGGCACGACCCGGCCCGGGATTTGTTTATTCCGGATCAATTCTTCCTCCAAACTTCCCCGGTCCGGGAGCGGCAGCGCAGGCCCGGCGCACCTCACCGCCCCGGTGGCCCCGCTGTCCAAGCGCGTCCCCGGGGCCGAGCGGGGAGCGCGTCGGGGCCTCCCCGGGAGCCCCCGCGCAGCTCCAGCGCGGCCCCACGGCGGGACAGGCCCCGCGCCCACGGGCCGCCGCCGTGCTGAGTGTCCGGGGCGCCCGGCCGGGCGGCGCCGCCCTTACCCGCAGGACGTGGTAGCCCTCGGTGCCACCGCCGGGGATGTCGATGCTCTGCGAGGCGCCCATGGCCGCAAACGCGCCGCGACGGGGACGTGGCACCGCGCGCTGCCCCCGCCCGGCGCCGGGCGGGCCCTACGGCGGCCGCGAGGGGCCACGGCCGCGCGCTCCTGTCTGGAGCCCTGCCGCCCCCTGGCGGCCGAGTGCGGCGGCGCCATGTGCGGGGCGGGGGCACCCGAGGGTGCCAGACGGGAAGAGTGAATTAATTTATTCGTGTTAGCTGCATGAGTAAGGTGTGGTACGTGTGTGCACAGAACATAAAGGTGGCAGGCGATAACCTATGCTGCCTTCTCTACTCCCACAGCTCTCTGGAGCTCCGAGCGCCGCTCCCCGTGCGAGGCCGAGCCGGTCGGGGCTGCGGGGCGACGCCGGGAGCGCAAGAACCCGTCTGGGAGCTGGAGCGGGAGCGGGAGGAGCAGCGCACGGGTACAGAGAAGCGGGAAATGCTGCCCAAGGGCCGAATCTTGGATTAACCCGTTTCAGGCATGCACCGCAAACTTCAGCGCGATAACGGGGCCGATCCTCGCTGCCGACACGCAGCAGCAGCAGCAGCAGAGACCTGTGGGAGCGGGGAGAGCCGCTGGCTGCAGGACGCGCCCCGCGCCGGCAGTGACATCCTGCCCCGAGCCAACGGCAGGCCCCGGTGCAGCCGGAGAAGGCGGACGGTGGGTACTGGGGAGCGCTACGAATCTCAGATTCACGTCTTCCCTTTCCGAGAGTTCTTTGTTCCTGGAAGGCTTTTTCACAGCTTGCCCATGCAGAACAGTGCATCCTGGTTCCGATCCCGCAGACCTCCAGAGAGGTGACCTCTTTAAGGAATGCTGCTGTCACCGGTATTTTAGTGATGCAGGAACACTATTTGTTAGTGAAGTGCAACACAATGTTAAAGATTCTTAATGGAGTATGGAAAGGATATTCAGATTCGCATACTTCACTTCTTTTGGACTCATTTCCCTCTGTATTATCATAGTACTTCACTGCTTAGTATTAAAAGCCTCTGTTCACCGTGCTTGGGATTGACGCCAGTGCTGCGTGCAGAGATGACCAACCCCTTTTCACCCTTAACCACCTCACTGTGCTCAGCTGTTTCCACTGGAGAAGACAGGCAGTGTTTCTCCAGGCACTCTCATCAGGCATGGCCAGTTCTGTTCTCCATCTGCACGCCAGTGCAGGCATATTTACCTTCCTACATAGTGTCTCTCCTCATCAATACAAGAAGAAATCAACTCTAGGATATCCAGAAATTGCAATGCAGAGTAAGAAGGCAAAATGAATAATACAGAAATAAGCTATACCTTTCAAGAATTTCAGTGCTCTTAATATAGTATAAGAAATTTGTTACTGTGAGCTGATAAAGTAAGTCAAAAAACTCTATCAGCTTAGGCAAATCTCATGCTTCTGTGCATGTTCCACTTAGATTCAGGAGGGAAATCCCAGGCATGTTCCTTTCTTTCTTGCTATCAGAGGTTCCTACAGACAATAGTGTAGCAGGGTATGATCCAGAGACAGTAGCTGTGATTGACTACCCTTTATCCAAAGCTTCCTAAAAGATTCACAGCTGATGGCAAACTACCAGCCACTGTCATTCTTTTGCTGCTTCTGGCAGAATGGCTCCTATATGGTACCTCTTTTTATGCTTCCAGGTGTCAATTTTGTGGGTTGTTTATAAGGTTTTGTGTGTCCACGAGGCAGATGCTAGCCAGATGTTGTCCTCCTGGCTGACTGGCTCTGTGATGCCAGCCCATCCTTTGCTGAAAATTGACCCATGGGTGAAAACCTTCATCTGGTGAAGGCTTCTCTAGAGTATGTTCAATTTCATTGCCTTGCCTTTGGACTGGAAGACTTTTGAATTACTGTGTTAAGAAAAAAACCCACAACTCAAGCCAGTCTACAATGGTTTCTTCCCTCCCTGGCTAAAGTCACATAAATTCCAGAGCATTTTTAGACCACACAGTAAATTCCAGTGACAATTCTGTTTCCCCAGAAATTATGAAGAAGTAAGTGGCTTTAGTGCCAAGAAACATTTCATTAATGGCAGGCATTTTCTACTCAGAGTTTATGGTCAGATGTAATAATTGTGCTTCACTAAAGACATGAAAGCCTCACTTCAGCATGTTGCACACCTCATCCTCATCCTCTCCTCAGCAGAGACAGCAAAATAGACACTGCAAAATACCTATTAGAAGTCCCTTCCCATGTCACTGAAAACTGTAAAGAAAAGATCTAAAATTTTACTTCTTTGGAAAAATAGAAAAACCTTTCTAGTTCTGCCCAGCAGCACCAGGACCAAAAAAAGTATCAGTGTTTTTCCATTAAAAATTTGCCACTTTGATGAATATGCATTTGAAAATCTGTGATGTGAATACTAGCCTTTCACACACTTCCATTTGGCCTCTAAACGTATAAACAGCCTTAAAACTAGGATTGGCCAAATTACACAGTGCTGATTTTATGAACCTAACTTCTAATTACACAGTTCCCAGTAAGCAGCAAAGCCAAACCCACCATGTACAAACTTAAAGGTGAAAAACACCCCCGTCTTTGGCAGTAACACTTCTATGGCTGAATTCTGCTCCTGTGACCATTGAGAGGCGCCTGAGGGGCTGAGGAAGAGCACTCTGGCAATTTGCAGCAGCTATTGCATCCAACTGTTTGTGAAAGGAAATACAAATTATATCTACTCTAACTGCAATTGCAAGAGTGAAGTGTAATCAAAGGAGGAATGCCCTTCACATTTCCTACAGGTGCTAGTGGTGAAACAAGGCAACAGGTTTTGTAACTCCTTGGGTCTGCTCAGACATTACACCCTCTGAGACCCAGTCAGTACCATTGCACCAGCAGTCAGTTTGTCTTATTTTCACAGCAACAAAGAAATTCCATTTCCCTCTTCCTCAGGAGGTCTGTAGACATTTCATGCCTGCATGTGATAAACTCAAAAATAGGCAGCTATGTTTTGTTCTAACCATCCACTAAGAAAAAAATTAACTCTATCCCAGCCAAACCAGGACAATCACTCAAGTCAGCCCTTCAGAGAAATCTGAACCTGGTCCCTCACTGGAGACATAAACTACATACATCACTGCAGGACCTGGAATTCTTTTCCTTAAGAAATTTTGCCTTACCACAGCATCTCAGCTTTCCATCAAAGCGCTGTCACCCTTTCTGGGATAGTTCCACTTCTGCAAAGATGCTACCTAGTTATCTGTCAATTCCCATTAAGGGATCAACTGAAATAAACAAGTTTATTTGAGGAAATATCTTTGAATTTGATCCAATGTTCTATGGCAAAAGACTAGTCTGTAAAAAAACAAAATAAATTTTAGAACCCTCTTAGATAAAAAAGACAAATCTTACCTAAGAAATAGGGAACAAGATTGCCTGAAAGTATCACTTAAGACCTAATGACAACAAATGCCATTTGCAGAAATTAACTAACAAATATAACCTACCTGTTCTTTTACATTTGTATCTCAGCAGCTGCATTTCAGAAGTAATTAAAGTTAATGAGCTGTGCTTTATGGTAGAATCATGAAAACTTAATTGGAATAATTAGTTGTGAGATGGCAAGTGCATCTTCCTGGCTAACAATATGTCATCATTTGATAAGAATAATAATGAATTTAATAAATAAAGCAGGGCCCTTCTAATATGTTAATAAAATAACAAAGTAGAAGGCACATGTGCAAATGATGAATTATTAGTTTGGAGACTGCACACAATTGTCTGAGGAAGATGGATGGGGAAGTGGCCTTCTTGAAACTGTCAGCTACAGCTGCTGGCTAAAATCCAGTTTGCAATAGATGAAGCAGCCACGCTGACCTTTGCAGAGGATGTGCTGCAAATGCTTCCAGCGAGGCCAGCATCCTTCTGCAGTGCAGGATGTGCAGTGGGTGAAGAAAAGCAACTGCGCTTTCTTTTCTTCTCCTTTAACCCTTCTGTATTATTGGTGCTGGGCAAACAGAAATGAAAATGGACAGAAACCCAGGCATGTGTGGCAGGAAGGGAGCTACAGTGAATATATCAGTCTATTTGACCCAAATCACTTAGAGGCTAAGACAGGCAGAAAATTATGATTTATTGCAGAAATGGTTTTAAGCTCAAACATAGATGTGCACACCACAACAAAAGCTTCTGAGGCATTATTAAGAATCAGTAAATAGAATAACTTTAATTAATGGGTGCCTTTAAAATTAAATTAAGTGAATACTGCCAGAGTTATGGGAAGGCCTACAGTAATAAAAAGGATTGTCCCAGTAAGCAAACACTAAAGGAAGGCTACAGTTTCAGGTGGAAATAGAGAAGCAGTGTGCAGTGACTAAGAAGCAGATGGGTCATAACATAACTCTTAGTTTTACCCCTAATCAATATATGACCTCATTCATTTCAGCTCTTAATGTATTGCCTGGTATGAGGAACTGCAGTTCAGAATATCTGCTTGTTGACTTAAGTCCCAGCAGAGCAGGACTGGGCTTGGTAGGAGCCATAAAGAGTCTGATGTATGTCTAAGATCAACTCATATGTTAGCAGTGCCCAAGGAGATTTTATCTCCTTTGCAAGCACATAGGGAACAACCAACTGCTACTTGGAAGGCATCCACCTGGCTGTGCACCCCCAATACTTAGAACTTCACAGTAACAGAAGACCTAAAGCACAGACCCTTCAGCAAAAGCTAAAAAAAACCCCACAGACCCTACAAAAACAAAGATGTAGCTCTAGATCACACAAATGGCTGGTAAAGGCCTGCTGACACAGAGAAGCCATACACCCATCCACTGGCTGCAGGAATACTCACAAACATTCCCCATAGTTTTAGATAATGGAGACCAGGAGCGGTAGATGCTTTGGAACTGAAGCAATCTGAGAAGAAATAAGATAGCAATTCAGCATAAGTGCAAATGTCAGGGGGTGTGAGACTGAACCTGTTCTTGACCTGCTGCTGGGAACAGCTGTGAAAAGATCAGACCATGTGTGAATATTAAGAGAACAGGGAAGCACTTTGAATGGAAGCCAGGCATTAGTGAGTCTCTGACCAAATAAGAAACCCCGAAACTCAGCAGGTTATGGTTAAATACTACGGTCTGATGCTCTAAAAGTTAATTAAGTACAGAAGTAATGTGGGGCTTTTGTAAAGCTGGTTTCATGGTCATTAGTTGCTACGCAGCCAAACAGGGAATGAAATGCAAGGGAAGAAGGCACTAGCTGGACAAATTGCTCTTAGGCAGTTTTCCCAGTGAGAATGCTGCAGGGCTAGTTCTCCCCTGGTGCTTCATGAGGCACTAAAGACCACGCTAAACTCAAAGAACCTAGTCTTGGCCACTTGACATTTTTTACCACTCTAAATATCTATCAATTTCCATTGCATTATGGCTAATTTACAATAATGCATAAGGAAGGGGAAGCAGTTTCACTGACACAATTAAGAGTGACTTGTGTCCAGTGAAGGAGGAGCTGGAGCTCATAAGCCTTCAGTTGAAAACTCTAAATTGGTGCTATTGCAACACACAGCAATCTTCTCCTGCACTGGGAGGGAAAGACCACGATGTCTCAGGATCAGCTCGAGCACACTGCATCTCTGTGAGAGGAGTGCTCTGTGGCACATAGCTGCCAGAATCGCTCTCTGCTTTTTCCCCAGAGCTCCCAGCAGGGGTACATGCTAGAGCTGTAGCCAGTGTTGTCATGCTCTGGTTATTATCAGGAACAGTTCCTCTGGCTGCTGTAATTTGCACCAAGGACTGCAGATGCCATCAACGGATCAGAGAATTGTAAAGGTAATCTACAGCTCCCTTCCCCAAGTCAGTTGAGACCAGAATCAAGGCTTTTGTTTCAAAAACCAGAAACTCAGCAAAACTAATTTGTGGAGGTCCTATTAATAGGACACAGGAAATTACCTAAAGCCCTCATTACTTTAACTCGTAAAAGCGATTGACTTGACTGTAATACAGTTAAACTCTGTCTTCCCAAAGCTGCTGAAGACCCAGTAGCTCTAAGTTAGACACTGCTAAGTAGTTTTCACACAGATCTGAGAGGCACAGCTTCGACTATTAAAGATATTATAGCCATAGGTTTCTAACAGAATGGCTTGTTATACAATTTTTACTTGCTACAAGGGTTTCATCTGAGACTTTACGACTGATTAAGCTCAAAAATAGATGTCTTCTTTTCCTAAAAAGCTTTGAAAATGTGTGCCTGAATATTGGAATGGGCTTAGTAAAATAAATGTCCTCTCTTTGTTGCCTTCATAATTACTTTAAACTTGCAATCTTTAGTCTAGTTTGTTGTCCCATTTCTTACAGACATCAGCCCCAAAATTCTGGCCTGAAGCATAGTGTTAAGAATTTTTACAGGGTGTACTAGGAAGAGGAGAAATAATAGAGGAGAATAACCTTTAAGTAGATGTATTCACAGTAAAAGATGCACTGGTGTATGGTTAAGAGAGGGCACAGAGTTTATGACAAATGTCAGAATGTTTCAAAGATTCACTTCATTATTAACCAGGAAATAACACAATGTATGTGAAATCACTGCTAAAAAAGAAAAGCAGTCTCTTTAAAATGTATTGAGCTGAAAACAGGGTTCATTATAGAGACACAGATAGAATCTTAATTATAGAAGCAATTGCATAGACTAAGGTTCTGGCCACTCAATTTAGGAATCACAATGCAAGTATTTAAGAGGCTTAATGTGCCTGCTACTATTCAGCTGTAGATAGCAGCTGGCTTTGGGAGAACTGCAGCTAGGGATGTTGTGAAGAAGGGTTCATAATGAAGGATCAATTAAGTAATTTCCAACCAATTCATTACATGATACTTACATGTGTTGTCAGTCATTTTTGACCCAAGTGGTTAGCCTAAAATCTGGAGTTTTGGAAACCGCTTATACTAAGAGACTTTGTCAATAGTCAAAGATTTGCTGCTGCACTCCTTTTTATTTACCAAGGATGTTTAAAATCCTGTTTTCTCAAATACAACAAATCAAATGAGATTTTCTTTGCTCACATAATCCATTCTGCAGTGTCTTGGGTACTCAGTACTTTGTATAGTGATGTGTACTATTTCAGCTTTAGTTCTACGAAGTGCTTTAAATTATTTTATCATTAATTGAGAAGTCTGCTCTACATTTTGCTTTATCTACAGTTTCTCTAGAGCCCTGTATCTAAAGTACAGACTGAAACATTAATGACAGACAGTGGTCCACGTAAAAAACCCCAAAACAAAAAAAATTACTTTGGAGTTTCCCAACTCACATTTTACAGTTTAAGATAAAAGAGCAGTAAGACAGGAAAGCAAATTTACCCCGTGACAGTACTACCAAACTGCCAGAGTCTGCTGAGGGATGTTTAGAACAGCTGTTGATGAAGACTCTTCTAGAAGAAATCAGTACTGGAGAAAGTCTTACACTAAAAACCCCCTGTATTTAAAAATGTGTCATATATTAAATCCTTTAATGTCCTGTCCTGAACAGGGTCCCATTTATTGAACCTGACACAAAGTTCCTTCTTGGAAAAAAGTCCAGACCTTTTCTGTAGGCTTTACAGAGTTATTGCAAACATGTTGAACATTAAGAAGAGAAATTACACCTGGCCTGATAGATTTGACCAAGCAGAAATGCCAAATATGGTTCTTGAATATCAGGGATAAAAGAAATCCCTGTGATGGTTTCATCCACAGTATTTGAATTTATAGCTTTGGCCTTCATAGATTTGCTTGTCAGAGTACAGGAGCAGTTCTGAAAGCTGTGAGAAACAGAAACTGCCTTTGTACCGAGGCAGAGTTTCCTCTCCCAGAAGCTCTGTTATTTTCTTCTGCATCCCTAAGTCCAGAACAGGGGCCTTCTGAAACCAGGCAGTCTATAAACACTGTCTTGTGCAGCACATGTGCTCTTACTGGGCTACTACTCTTTTGGCTAACCTGTGACATGTGAATAGGGTGAAAGAGGAAGAAATACAAAGATCCTAGAAGGTCTTTCTTCACAGAAAGAAGGAATAAAACAAATATTATCGCAGGGAATTTGAGATAAACAGGACAAATACTGCACTCAGACTCTGACACAAGAATGATCTGGCCCCATGGGCTATATACATTCACAATACTCCTCCTTCCTGCCCACAGAGCTCCAGCTCTCTGACAGCCCTCCTAAGTGCATTCATTAGTCACAGAAGGGCACATTCCTCCATCTTCTGGACAGCTACAAACTAAGCACCATTAGCCTCTTTCAAGCCATATTCAAAACAATACATTGCTCGCTCAGAGAAAGCTTAATCTGCTTTAGCCTCGGGAAAGACCCTTTTAGTCTTTGTTATATTTTTGAATTGTTTTCATCCTGACATGTACATGTATGAAAGGTTCCACAATTATGCATTTCTTAAGTTATTTTTAATCCCCCCTTCAGTAAAAAAAACCACAACAAAACCAAAATTCAACTCTCTGTCCTTTATATTTTCTTGCCCTGAGAAGTCTTTTTTGATTAATTTTCTTCTGCCTCAATAGCTGATAACTTCTTTTCCTGCAAGTCTTAAGGAGAAGGATTCTATCTTCCACAACAAGGAAATGTATTTTTTTGTGATTCTGCTGGTATTTATCACATCCCTGAGAAAGCAGGAGGCCTCTCCTTGTGAACATTATTTATTTTTACATTAGGTTTGGGAGCTTGAATACAATAAAACAATCTGGTAATGTAATATATTCCATGGGAGTGGCAATCCTCAAACAATGACCTTAAAATCCTAGGAAGAATACTACTGGGTAGAACTATTCTGCAGGCGGCGTTTGTTAAAGCCAGATGACTGTTCTCTCAATGAGCTCTTGCTGGAGGGAGCAAATAAAATTGATTAAGAAGAGAGCAAAATCCTAGGATATAATCAGATCCTATAAACTTAGCCAGAAACCACTGTCAAGCCAATGCAGCACCCAACCTTTCTCAAAAATTGGAATTTCTGTTCTCTTACATGTACTGAGAGCAGCTAGACGCTGGAGCTTAGGTTAGTCCTTCCTTTGCTGGCTATATGAGTGCTCTTGGCACCACTTCTGAAGAGGAAATGCTAAAGGACTTCCTGGGTGAATTAGCAAAACCAATGGGTTATAGCATGAGAAAAAGTGCCAGAAGTAATTTTCACAGCTCCTTGATACATTAAACTAAGTTAAAGAACAGTTTATGACAGGAAGCACTGTCCCTGGACAAGCATGTGTTTGAGGTGGTTTCCATTTCACTGCAGGCAGATGGAACTCTCCCTGCTTTCTGCAGTGTCCCAAAGGCAGCAAGTGAAGATGTCACCCATGTGTTGAGCTTAAAAATCAAATGAGCAGTTTGTCATCTGCAATCACTGCACTGAAAGCCAAATGACACAGAACAACAGTGCTTTCCCATACTGCTGACAAGAATGATTCAATAGCCCTTGCTAATGCCACCTGATCAGATTCATTTCTTAGCAAGCACAAAGTTTGGGAAACAAGAGCTGGTGGGCCTAGCTGGATTGCTGGAATAGCTTTTATTTATTTTGAGATGGGATTTGCAGGTGTCAGTGCAATTGACAGGACTGGTGATATAGCACCACTTGGAAAGACCCAGCCAGTTTCTGAAGCTGCTCTTTTATTCCTGCTGCCACTGACTCCTACTCTAGCTGTTCTGGGTAGATCACTACTAGAGCCAAGGGGTTTGAGTCCTGCAATATCTCCTTGAATGTATGGACAGCTTTTATTCTATAACACAGTGTGAAGAGTGTTATAAGAGTGTTGTATCATTCACAAAAATGACTGAACCTTAACCATGCGGGCTTCCTTCCTTCTGACTTATGGGATAGAGTGTGACTTTAGAGAGAAGTGATGTACAAGGCATTAGACAGGACTTTCAAAGATGTTTCTGGAAGGTGTTTCATTTGTTTTCAGGGACAGACATCACCTACCAAGTGTATTTCTTTGAGCATCTTTTCTTGATATGGTGTCAGATCCAGTGAACTGTGTGATGTTACATAGGACTTTTAACTTCCAACACAAACTTGGATGTTGTCTTAGGCCCAGACATTCCTGGAACAGGGTTTTGAACCAATAATTTGCTAAGCAAAACAACATCAAGGATAGAAAGAGTTAAACAGCTGAAGAAAATTGAGAACAGATGATAATTTGAAATGTTTTCCTACTTAAGTCAGCATGAAGGGGAAAAATTGCGGTCACCATAAAGACACTAACAAACAGAAGCACAGAGGAAATTGCTGCAGCCAAAAAACGAGCAGAGGAAAGGCAGTTTACCCACTGGTTTTGATGGAAGCCACAGAACTGTTTAGAAAAGAGTGCTGCAAGAACCAGAAATTGCAGGCTAAGGCTCAGATCCAGCAGGAGCTGGAAGCAGCACAGGCTTACAGCCACAGGCCTACCTCCAGGCAATTCTCACATCCAGGTCTTGAGGTGAGACCTGTCCTCACCTATACATCTGTGTGCTCAGTTTTGCTCCCCTGGCCTTTTCTCCAACTGCCTCTTCTTCCTGCTTCTCTTCAATGACTACTGAAAGCCCAGTGGGAAACAGAAAATCTACTGGCTAGGGGCTACTGACACAAGCTTTAGAGTTGTACTTTTTCATATTAGAATATCAAAGGCAGTGAGTTTATTTCCAACGTCTCCATTTTGTACAACCCCATTTTGTCTTTTAAAATATACAATGTAAGATTTGTAGGGGGTTTCTAGCTCATCTCAGTTTAACCTTGTTTTATCTCCTTGTACCCTCCCTGGTAAAACTGGCTACTCCTTTTTGCTCAATCTTTAAAATGTCCCTTATACAGGGACTAAGCTGGGAAAATGTGAACTGGAAAGTAGCAATTTTAAAGTCTAATCAGTGCAAAATGCAGTCAAAATACAAAATTACACAGACATCTTGGAACAGTGACTCTTATTTGTTACAGTTGTTTCTTTTTTTTTTTTAAATACACAATTCATGACCTAACTCTATCATAATGAGAAACAGATATTAGAGAACTTTTGAATTAATTACTGTAATATGGGTAACAGCTTAGATAATCCCACTCAGTTAAAAAGCAAACAAAAGATAAACACAGGTTAGTTTCTAGATTCCTTACAAAGCTATGATTGCAAATTGTTTAGTGCAAAGTGTGAGCAAAGCTGTTGAAAAACACAACTACTTTAAGAACACCAACACAATTGTGGAAGACTGTCTCAGTCAATACCAGTCACTCATGAAGAAGTCCAAGCACATCAGGCACAGAGAACCCCATCTCCTTCCTCTTCAACATTTTCTCTGTTCCTAGTGAAATCCCTGACTCTGTATAAGAAGGTTCCAATGGTTAACACTTATCAAAAATATTAAGATGATCGAGGGGAATGATTTTATTTCTCCATTGTAAATACACAATACAATTCTTTATCACCTGTGAGATATTTCCAGCATGTTTAGTATCATATTTGTTCAGGCCAAATAAATATAAAAGATTAATAGATCTCAACCTTGAAATTTGATTCTTCTGATATCTGGAAAGGAGATGAAAATATTTAGTCTCCTTTTACACTGGATCTGTTCTTGTTGGTTAGGTTTGGGGGATGTTTGTTTGTTTGGGGGAGGGTTGTTTTGTTTTATTTTTTGTAGGTCTCTAGATTTTAAGGTAGTTTAGATTTTATTAATTTACTAGTCAGGTCTCCCTCCTAACTGCAAGTGGAATAATCTACTCTCACTTCCAGGTATGTGCTAAGACTTCACTATCACATACAGAAGTAAAATAGGAGACACCAGATATCAGATTCATCCTCATTCTTCATCCTTAGAGATATTCAGAAGAAATCTGGACATGATCCTGAATAAGGGTCTTGGACAATATAACCTGCGTAGTCACAGAGGAATTACAGTGCCCACCATTCTTATATCATTATGTGCAGCTGTGCAGCTGTACCACAGCAGCAAAGTTTGGCAGGTTAAAGTTGTTTGATGTTCAGCCATGAAATATGACCCTGAAATTGTAGCTAGAAACCAAAGTGCAGGCTGACAAAAGGGATGCAAAGCATCTCTTGTGATCACCCTGACCTTATTTTTCCCTAAACTACTTTTTTTTTTCTACTATAGTCACATCCCTTTTAGAACCAGGGCAGTACACCTGGTTCTAGTTCATTCAGTTTCACCTTAATTTTGCTTTGTGTAACTGCACTAAAATCCAATAGCATTACAACAGGGTGAAATCACTTTTTTTTTTTTAATGTTAGGTTCTAAACTACCTCTTTTTTTATGCTGTTAAGTCCTGGTCTGTTAGAGAGCCATCAACAGATTACAACATAACTGCATAAATTAGGAACGTAATTTATCAACGGTTTCCTGTTTTGTTGTTGTTGTTTTTAAATAACAAACCAACTAAATCCCAGGAATTACAGTCAACTGCAAAACAATTGCAACCATTACTGAACCAGCTAAAAGCAGTTCAACAGCTGCATCTTATAAAATGTTACCAAGTCCAGAGACCTACGAATAATAAAGGCTCATAAAACTAGCTACAATTGCAATGTGGCTTATAGAGCATGGATGAACCTAAAAGAAAGTATAAAGTATAAATTTATAAGGTAGTTTAAAAGCTATTTGTAGGACGTAGAGTATAACAAAAGAATGTAAAATCAAAATACTCTGGGTAAAATATTTCTAACATTTGATATATTTTCATATGCCTGCTTTAAATCTAATATTTTATATTGTTTTATTAATTTCTTAAATAATAATTTAAGAAATATAATAATTAGCAATTAATTAATAATCAATAACCATTAATAATATATAATTATATATTATTATATATTTATATATAATATCTATAATATATTACATCATAATATATTATATAATAATATAGAATTATCATTAATAACTATTATAATTAATAATTTAAATAATAATTTAGAGATATACATACAATTCTCCATGAGAAGATTATTCATAACTTACTATGTAAAAGATTTTCAAACAGTAATTGATTTATTTTTTTAAGTTGTCGAAGTCTGAATGTGACTTGCTTTTAGTGGACAAGAACCTACCAAGTCATATCTCTCATTCACAACTAGAGATAAAAGCCTGATTTTACAGTGTAACAGGGAAATGGGCCTCCATTTTTCTAAATCCTTGGTATTCTTTGTTGTAACTGCTGAACAGCTGCTCGGATTGCTGAATCTGCATTTCAGAGAGCACATCAGACTCAAATCACATAGAATCATCTGTTAGCTCAAATTACTTGCTTCTACACATCTGTTTCTATGCAGCTTACTTTTCACTGTTTAACTTTGCCCTTTGCCATTTCAAATTATTTTAGTAATGAAACTTTTATTATATAGCCTAGGAAACCAACACACAATTTGACAGACATCAACACTATTAGAAAATTAACCTGACTTAACATGGATAAACATAAGTAAAAAAAGTGGGCAGGAGAAAGCTTTACCTCTCTACGCAATTCCTATTAGTACCCTTTGCTGAGTGATGTAGATGGTAAAAAAGGTTCCTAGTGCCTGTGGATGTAATGAAAAAATATTACTGCCAGAAAAACCTTATGCATCTAACATTATATAAGTAAGCAGTTTGGACTGGTAGATATTAATCTACATTTCTATATATTCCTACAAAATAACATACTCTATGGTGGTGTCTATTTCAAACTACATGCAATGAGCATCACTTAAGTGGTATCAAATTATTTCTTGTCTTCTTCTGATGTTTCACCACTTTGTAAATTATTCAGCCAGAAGTGTACTGTACACTTCCTTTCTGCCTCCTGGACAACTTTACTATTTTGAAATTAGCCCTGTGTGACTGTTCTTTGGTGTACCAGTTCTCTTTCCCCTTTAATTTGTACCCAAGAAACCCTGGTGATTTTTTTCTCGTGTTAGAACAACCTCGCAATCTGGTCTTCCATTCCAAGATGGGCATAAGAGACTGGTTTGGCAGCCTGGCACAGAAGCTTTCCTTGTACACTCTCCCCTATACACACATTTGAAAGGATATATTGATCCATCCACTGGAAGGCTGAGAAATATGGAATGTTGGGAAGACAGATAATATATAAAACATTATTTACTTCTAAAATTTTGCAGATGTCCTGTATTTGCAGAATAATTTGTTGTTACAGGCCTAGAGACTGCCCTGGTTTAAGGCAAATTTGGGAGAAAACCTCCAAAGGGGTTCATCTAGAAAGCAGATTCAAGTGGCCCCTCGCCCAGCTGGTTCAGGAAAATATTTCCTTGGAGAAAAGTGGAAAAAAAACTATTTATTTAACAGGCAAAGCATTCATAACACAAAAAAGAAAGAACAATATTAAACAACAAAACCTCTCGCTGCTCCAAAGAGATGACAAACTCAGCAGGTCCCTTCCGTGGGCTGTAACTGGGCTCACCCAGTGTGTTATCAGTCCCTGTGGTGCTGGAACGCAGCGTCCCAGGCCCCGCTGGCCACAGCTGCGAGCTCCCAGAGCTCTTCTGCGTTTTCAGCCCAGAGCAGGATCAAACAGTTTCAAGAAAAAGAACAACCACAGTCCAGGAAACTTCTCTGCCTCAGCTAGCTAAAAACTAACTAAAAGGAAAGGAGAGCTCTGTTCCACTGTTTGTCTGTCTGCAGACAACACAGTCCAGGAGAAGGATGTGGGGGAACAAGTGCAGCTTCTGATAACAAATTCTGGGCTTCTCGCCCCCTTTGCTCTTGGAACCAGTCTTAAGGGTGCAAAACTTATTTCTGGTCTAAACAGATGGATGAGGATACAAGCATCATAAAAGTCACCCCAGGACAAGATGTACACTTGTATTGTGCCTTTGTAGAAATTACCCAGGTAAATAGATGAATTAGTAGCTCACTACATAAACTCTAAACTGAGGGCATGGTCCCAAGTAAGGGTCCTATGTTTGTTGAAGCTCTTTTAACTAAATGTATTTGCTAAAAGATTAGAAGGGAACAGGCATTCCTGTTGGAAATTCAAGCCCTGTACATTTTCTGAGAATCCAACCAATTCTCTATACTATAATCCAGTGATTTCAGTTCCTTTTTTTTTTTTTTTTGACCACTTTGCCAGCTTAATGGAGACAGCTCTGGTCTGAGCTATGGAATAAATGAGAGAGCCTTCAAACTCCCCTGAGAACCTCTATTCCACCTCTGGCCTGCTTCCACTACAGCAGTGATTGTACAATTATAGCAGCATTATCTATAGAAAATTAACATGAGTTCTTAAGTCATTCAACAATAGCTAAGCATAATTATTTACACTGTAGTCACAGAATTTCTGAGAGGAAAAAAATGCTAGGCTTTTAGGGAAGGAAAATTATAGCAATTACTGGCCTAGTAGTTATTTTTAAAGCAATGTTGATGTATTTGAAAGGAAGATTTTTTTTAACTTCTTTAACCTACAACACAAGCTCTAATGCTGGAATCAGTCTGCAGACACTCACTTCAGGAAGCAGAGGGAGCTGTCTGATGGCAATTACAGTTCTTACTGCCAGGGATCCAGGTCACAATTATCAATCTGGGACTTCACATCATACCTTGCAAAAAGACAGGCCTCATATGCTTGGGAAGACAAAAGAAGACACATCACATTATATTGTAAGATAAAGCTGGTATTTAATTTATACCTACAGAATAATTAGGTATGCTATGACTGAATAAAAACTAACAACTACTCACTGATATGGGGTATTTGCAGTACAGAAACTAAACTTGATTATTTTGTAGTGGGAAAATCCCCCACACCTCTTCTTGAAAAATTGTAGACTAACAGAAGAGTCATGATGTTCAAAAAAGCATGAACAAATATAACATAACTAAGTCAGGTACAAGTATTAGACTTTTAAAGTGCAACCAAGATGAGTGAACACAGTGAATTATTATAGCAGCACAATTACTGGCAAATTAAAACCATGAGTTATTAAGAGTTGTTGTTATAACGAATTAGTAAAAGTTTTGGTTGTTTTTTTTTTTTTTCCCCACAAATAAGAAGTCCTGCTGTAATCAAAACAACTGTGGCTCTTTAGTTCAGCACTGCTAAACCCAGCATATGGAGTTCTCATCCTGCTGCCCAGTGAAGCTGTACTCCTTGAGATAATCAAGAGCTGTGCTAGTATGTTTAGTGGTGGCCAGTGCTGTGAGTGTGGCAGGAGAGTGGATCACCTGCAAGAGAGGGTCAATAAGGGCCTTATCTTCAGAGGGTGCTCACAGCCAGAAAATGCAACAAGGATCCACAAAAAGCCTCAAACTAATGGAAATGAAGAATTTATCTAGTGGTAAGACTGGATGTATACCCACAAGAATTAATTCAGTCTTACCCTGTGGGCAACCTTCCCAAAAGTAAAAGAAGAAGCTTAATTGAGATTAATAGCCTTTTTTGCTGAGGCCCATGGGAAGTCCTAGTAAGGCAATGTGTTAAACAGTGAATGTAATTTATAATACATGCAAACTTTAGAAGATATAAATAGCATATGGCACTTAATGAGAAATGTCTTATGCCTTTCTCACATTGCTTTTTAGAGACACTTTCACCTGTTGGATTTAAAGTAGCATTCAAGTTTCTATTTTTTGGAAGGCCAACATGCCTGCTTTATGCACCAGCATTATTAAACTTTTAATGATGTCACACCGAGCAGACACTGCTTCAAACCAGCTTACACTGTGGTCACAGATGCTAGACTTCTATAATCTAAGCTAAAGTAATTGTACTTACATATGTTGATTTTGCTTGTAGTGACATTTTTTCTAGATTTTCTTGAATGTTAAACTTAGTTTTTCTCCATTTCCTATCATCTGCATTGATCTTACATATTTGTGCTCACACAGTCGTGACACAACACCTTTCCACAAAAAACAAGGCCATACATTTTTATACAATAATTCCTGCATCAAACCAACCATTTGCAAATGAACGAGACTGGTGTCCTGTTAGAAAGTATGCAATTTGAGAATTTCATATGATACAGATTTAATAATATATATAAATATCCAACACACATATGCTTTTAAGGGTAGGGGAAAATAATTTACTGTTTCCTTCACTAAATACTTGTTCAATATTATACTTCAACTGTCCTGAAAAATCCTACACAAAACAGTCATCGTCGTGCAAAACTTAATTTTTTCTGATACACACTGAGTATGTAAGGCATGTACATGTTCTTCTCATTTTTACCAATAAATACACTCACAAATATACATCTCAAGTATACCTATCCAGTCTGAAATAATTACATTCAGATGCTGGACAGAGTACTTATATATAGCAGAAATAACTCAAGGTCTGTAATATTTTTTCTTCAGCTTTTTCTGTTGTCATCATTACTAAACAATGTTCCATTTTTCCTCAGTAGATAAATCTATTAAAGCAGAGAACCAGAACTTTTCTATCTTTACCAGGTCTACTTAAAATCATCTTCTTGCACCTTACCTTTTCTTCTAACCAAAATTTTAATTTTGCTTTGTCCAAAAGTGTCATTCTTTCAAATGCTCTAATGAAACACAAATCCTTCTGTGTTTTGCAGCCATCCTTCCTTTCATCTTTTGCTTTCAGACAGTGCTTGCCTCTGTCATCTCCCCCTCACTTAGTTGCTGTTCTTGAGTGAACAGTACCCCCAATTCATGTACCATCACCCTCAGCATAACTGTCATAACTTGCAAATCATAAAACACTACAGAAGAAATCCAGGCAGGTGTAATTCTGTTGACCACAGAGAGCTGTGCTAACTACACAGTCTTGTTGTGGTCCTAACATTTTACTGAACAGTCTGTGCATAAGCTAAACATTCCTTAATACTCACACCATACAGTCATATTCCATAATTTTTAGTGCTTTACATGATGGCATTTGTATGCTACACTAATTGACTTAATAAGTTTCTTTGAATGTATTTTTCTCATGACTAATTTGCTTCATAAAAATATTTAACTTGGAAATAAAACTGTTCTTAAGGAAACTCATCCTACTTAAAGGATGTTCATCCTACCCTAAAGCAATCAAAATTTAATTTCCTATATACTGTTAAAATCGATGACAGTTCGATAGATAATGCGTAGAGCAGCAATTAATCAGAATTTATTTATACCATGAAAAAAATAATTTTATACTTTAATGAATTCAAAATGTACTCTTATTTTTCAATCTATTTGGTGTAAAAGACTGTAAAATAATTTTATCACCTACAAGAGAATAGTGGGTTAGTCCAAAGTATAGTCTAGAATCCAAGATTTTAAAGCACACTTTTCATATTACACACAGTACTGGTGTCTCAAAAATCCTGTCCAAACTGACCAAGCTTCTGTGCTTGTGGCTTTTCCTCAGGCTCTGCTGGTACAAGCTCACATTCAATCCACAATTAAAATTAAATAGTTGCCTTAACATTTGCCTTACTATTTTTAAGGTGAGAGATAATGTTGCATGGCTTTTGTCTCATGTTCTTAAGGAAACGAAAGATCTCACAAAAATTATATGAGCCAAATTAGTAATTTTTAAGATAAACTTTTATTGAAAAATTAAAACTGCATTGCATAACTTTTTTATAACTTCAACATTTCTTAAACCACAAAACAGAGATTCTGTTTAAAAAAATCTCTTCATATTTGTCACCATTCAAAAAACAGATTATGAGCTAACTCCATGATAATTTTTAAATTCTGGATTATTCCCAAGGCCCCTGCTTCTGGCTGTCTGCCATGAATGGTATAACCTATCTTCTCTAATAATTACCTTTAATAACACAATCAGAATTTTTCTCATTCAAAATCACCAGCTGCTCTTGATTTTTATCCAGTGGTCAGTCTTCTCCAAATAAATTATATCAGTTCATGAGTACTGCAGCTACCTGTTCAACTAAGATCTTGCCTATTGCTTAATTGATCTGAATTCACTCATGCAAAGTTACAGTGATTGTCCCTGTGATTTTAAAGGCAAAATTGCTACCTCAGAGTGTATTTTAAACCTCAGAAAAACAAAGTTGCTCACCTGGAATTAAAATGCTTTACATTAGTCAATACTCCTGTGTATCCATACATCCTAATCTCTCACAGTCAATAGTATATGGATTTAAAGAAGGAAAGCTCCAGGTCAGCTTTAGTCTGAGAAGCTGTGACATATTATCAGATGGAAATGATCTAGTAAGAAAAAAGATGAGTTTTCTCACTAATGACTATAGCTGCTCTGTTAAAATGAGTTAACCAAGTCAGAAATTAATACAAGCATGGTGCCTGTTGAACACCTGGTTCATGGTGCCTGTTGAAATGTAATAGGAAAACGCCCCAGAATCTGATTTTAGAATCAAAATCTTTGCAAAAATCCAATTGTAGTCATCTGTGTCAAGACGTAACACTGCAGAAAAGCAAGATAAATGCAGAGGATGGGAAGATAAATCTAAGCCCTCTGTCTTTAGAGATAACACCTGTGCATTAACTGTCCTGCTTCCAAAAAAAAGTAGGAGGAGCTCCATTATTCCCACTTAGCTGCACATCATCAATGGCAATAGGAAGAACCTCTGATGCTTTTGACCTTCAAAACACAAGATACTCCATTAAAGGAAGAAGCAGAAATTTTAGTGAGCAAAACATTACATATGCACTGAGGAGCTCTAGATCTGACTACATCACAGAACAGGGGCTTGCTGTATGAATGCCAGTCAGCTGCATTATGGTCCTTCCTACAGCTTCATGATCAGGATGAAGATGGTTCTCTTCACCTCATTTATATGCTTCAAGGAGAATTAACATCTCAGATACATTAAACTATTAGAATATTGAGATGGTGGTCTGGATACAGGGTTCATGAGGTTAAAATATTAAAATTAGAGGACTGAGGGGAAGATAGAGCTTTAGTAATACAGTTATTGACAAGGGAAGTGGAAGAAATCACCTAAGAACTGGTGGAAATCATAAGAACCATGGTGTTTGTGTGGAGGACATAAAATCCTCTAGTGAAGCTAAGTCACCAGTTATACATAACTGGATTAATTATATTAGCTCATATTGTTTCTCATAACAAAAAGGTCTGAAAGAATTTTTTCAATCTTCTGTAGCTGCCCTTTGAATAAATTAAAACTGAGACCAGATTTCAGACAGAAGTCTGAAATAAAAATGTGACATGTGCTTCTTCAAAACAAACTTCTTTCTGTACTCTAAGAACAGCTCTCAATGAGAGGTGTTCTAGTTTTGATGAATAGCTGGTATCTATAAAGAATGGCACCCAATATTATGGAAGTTAGAACTGAAGTCTGTTTATGCCAACTCCATCTGTACTGCAGGCCTCAGCATGCATGTTTACACCAGGAAATGTCAAGTATTGAACACACAGTAATACAATAAGCTTATAATTGAGCAAGACTGAGGTTTAAGATCAGAAGGCAAGAAACCAACTACACTGTGTTGAAAAAACCTAATGACAGAAATACTGTATTGATAAGATTACTAGGGGGTTTAATGACATGAAGTAACAATGCAAATCTATTTAGAAAGTCATACTCATAAATCTAAAGGTCAGTGACAAATTTACTATAATTTTTAGATTCAACTCAATTTGAAGAAAAGATTTTACAGAAGGTTATGAAAGAGGAATAAGCAAGAGTCCTAGGAAAAGCTGGAAAGGCTGTGCTGTAGGATACAGCATTTACCATAAAAGCTGCTTCCTTCTCCCTGTGCTAACACAGCCACAAATGTGAGACACTATCCTCAAAAGACAGCCAGTGGGACCTGCAGGATGGAAATCTCTCTTGCCTGTAGGTGTCCTTCCACAGGACTGACAGGGGCCAGAGAGATTGCAAAAACTGCATGGCATGACTGTATTTCACTGAAAGTTTCTAAAATAATTCCGTTTTATTTCTGAGGTGGTGGGGAGGGAGAAAAAGCAATTAATTACTGCTTTGCAAAGAATCATGTATGAAAACACTTGAAATTAGCACATTCCATTTATCACCATGACACTAACTCAGTGAACAGAGGATTATTGAATCTCCATTTTGTTCTACTACTCTGTATGTTCCAGTATGGACTTTTCCACTCAGTAATATTGACTATCTAATGATTAAAATTGATCAAGCTGCAGATGAATCTGGTGCCTATACTTTGAAAAGACTAACCAGTTGAAATTATTGGACAAGCTAGCTGTATTAAAAGATACTGAGATTACTTTTGGTTTTATTTATTTTATAAGCTCCAAATAGATAGTGAATTCTATTTCACTAAAAGAATGATGCTGGTTAAAACTCCCACAGAATTTAGTTAAAATGGTCACAGAGGTCAGTTCTGAAATAAAACTCAAAAACAGGGGCCTTGGTTAGCAATCAATATTCACTACAAAAGCATTCAGAACACTGAACAGTCTGACATTACAATAAATAAAACTGAAATTTCTAATAATTCTAATAGATTAAAGGGATCCCATAATTTGATAGTCTGTACACAATGTCAGAATTCCTTATCTTCAGTAAAATTATCTGTAAGTTATTACTTTAAGTGCACTAGGATTTAAACAAAAGTGCCAACTAATATTTTTGTATTTTTTCTTTGGCTCACAAAGACACTAAAATACCATAAACATTATTTAGAACTTCAATAATATATAAATAGGTTACATTACAAACAGAAGAAAATACAAGACAACTCTTCAGCATGGTAAACCTCTGCATATAAATAAGCAAATATTTCAGATACCTACAATTAAACAGTTATCTTGCTGTAAAACTATTACATTTAAATCCTTTTACACAAAGTAATTTGACAATAATATACACAATCTACACAAATTAACCTCTAAAAATACAGCAATAATAGACCTGTTACAATGACTCTGCTACTGTCATCCCCTGATTTGACACTAAAGGGCAAGTACAACTATTTTACTCAAAGGTGCTCTTAGAGATTGCTGTTTTGTATGTGAGAAAAGCACCAACAATGAAATCTAATACTGTTATACATTTTCTTTAGCTCCTAAGAATCTACATTTTAGAAATGTTTCTAGATGTCTATTTCTGTCTGGCAGAAAAACTTGTAGCACATTATCCACATCAAAGTTGTTGAAGGAAAACTCAATTTTCTTAAAGTGGAAAACATGCTCTGGCTTTGATCTAAGTTTATAACCACTTTTTATATATATATATATATATATATGTATGTATATATATAATTATATATATTTATTTATACTGTACATATATACTGTGCAGAGTTCTTAATTTGCTACTTTAATACCTATGAATTTTCTGCTGTCTACAATAAACAAGACCAATGGAAGAGTCAATAGTACTTCAACTTCAAGATAATACATTTTCCCTCAATAATATGATCTACCAATACATATATATTTCAGTACTCTATAGTTGTTTTGTTTAAGGATGTCTTAGGAGATTGGAACTTACAGAAAGAGAATTTCCTTTAAACATGTTCTGCAGAACTGGTTTTAAAAAATAGCCAGTGCTGGAAAACAATGAATTCAAGAAATAAATAATTCAACCACTACAGCTCCTGCCCCAGTCTCTCAATTTCCTCAATGAGGAAGTCAATGTCAGACTTAGTTGCTGCTGGGTTTGAGATGACCATTCGGAAGAAGTTGACTTTATCGCCCTGAGGCTGATATCCAACCATGGTAGTACCTGACTCCATCATCAATGCCTTGATTTTTGGTGCCACCTTTATAATAAAAAAAAAAAAGAGAGAGAGACAGAGAGAAGAAAAAAATCATTCTTTCATTGTATATCACAGCAGTTCTTAATACAGAAAAAATAAATTGACAGGCATTTATTTTAATAAAAAATGTCTGTAACAAGAAAATCTTGAGAAATGAAATATGTAAGATTGGCTATTTAAAGGAAAATTGACAACAATAATATCCATCTTTTTGATTTACAAATTAATATTATCCCAGAGTGTTCACTATGTAATAATTTTATATATTAAATGTAGATCTCATTTCTTTGTGCTGAAGACTTTGTCACGATGAAACATGTTTTGCTTCTGTATGAATGTCTGCTCCAGACCTTCTTTAGGGTAGTGGATGTTTTCTATGAGAATATTATGTATTCTCAAAGCATTTTATATGTGGGGAAAACAATGAAAATTTTTCAACAAGATCTATGTCATAAAGAATATTTTTTGTTAGCATAAGCCGTGGAAACCTTCCAGTAGTTTTGCAGTACTGTGCATTTACCACAATCTCACTTCCTTGGTTTAATTTACAAGGAATAATGTTCCAAAAGTCTTAATATTTGGTATTGACTAAGCCCAGTTTTTCTGTCCAGACCTTCATTCTCCTGCTCTACTCTCTGCCAGGCAAGGTCAGATGTCTGGCTCTTTTAGTTTTGTAGAATGCTTTATGGTGTCCTCTAACATTTAACAGGGTTAAATCAAATATTTCATCCCTCTTGCTGTTTCTTACTTCTTACCTCTATCTTCCTCTATTCTCTCTTTTTTGGGCAATTTCTTTATCTAACATGGGACTGGCTTGACCCAGGAATTTTACCCAGGAATTTCTATTCTCTTCTATTCTCTTTCCCCATTGTGCTACAGTCATTAAATCCTCTACAAAATCTCCCAAGTTTGCTCTTTCTTCTCCCTTCCTTAACACACACACACGCAGACACAAAAGAACAATTCTTTTTGACACCGTGATATCATTCTTTTGTCTCCTGAATGTATTTCATTCCACTTCTGTCTAAAACACTACTACAAAATTACTGTACTTTTCTTCCCTCAAGTCCCGAGTAACATTATATCTTTTCTGGTGGTGCTTCTATGATGCCTTCACTTTCCTCTACCACTTCAAATAAATATATCCCAAAGTCCTCCAAAGGGTATTCATTTTCACTGAAATGCATTCATGCATTGGCATTTAAAATCAAAGCAAACACCTGAGAAAGAACTTAGAGGTTTTCATGTCCTTTACCTGTCCAAGCATTTTCAAGCAATTACCCTTTTGTTTCTCTTGTTGATAAGCTGTCCTATTCAAAGAAGACTGTGATGTCTGTAGGCCTAGCTACTTTTTGAAGGCTTGTAACACTTGTGAGCACAGGGTAGCTGAATATGTTCTGAATCTGGTTCTATAGGGAAAACACGACTTGAGCATCAATATAAATAGGAGACAAAAGTGAACCAATATCAAGGTCATAACAAGCAATGGACAACTTACGTCTCAGAATTTGGAATTTTCTTTTTACATTTAACCAAAAATACTTACCCTGTGTAACTTTTCTCTTCTCTCATCAGAGTCTGGCATGCCCCTGAGACTTGGAGGAATGTACCAAAAACATACATTTGTATGCTCTGGCTGCAAAAAGAACCAAACATATGCATCAATTAAAAAAAATATAGAGATCAGTCCCAAACTAAAGGCTAGTCAGTAGCATATTTTATCACAGACATGAAAGACAAAATCTAGCATTAACTTTCCTCGTCCTGCATGTTAAACAGACAGAAATGGATTACAGTACTGCTGCTTGCCTCCGCTGCCTTAGATTCCCTATACATTGTCCCATTTGCAATATTTAGGTTGCTAATGAAGTGCAAATGCTTTTCACCCTTGTGCAGTTCTATGAGTAACTGTTTTTCAGGATCACAGCAAGGGCAACCCAATTTTCCTTTCCTTAGCAAAGAGGGAAATGAAGTTTATACTATGATCCAAAGGTTTAGGTACTGGCACTAGCAAAAGAATATACAGTAAAAATAGCAGATTCTCAGTTATGTATGGAATAATCTCAGTATGAGTAGGTTGTATTAAGGTAACATTCATGCCCTAAACTGAGAAGGCCTCTGCAGAAGAGGAGGAGATAAACCTGACATTTATGGTATAAAACCACATGTATTTGACAAAAAACCTGCTCAGATGCCAACAGTCATGTAGTTCTTTAGAAAATCAGAACAGTTTTGCATAGCTGTCTTGAAGAACTGTGAGAAGCATGAAGATAGATTTGGCTCATACATATCTGAAAGAAAACTTACCTCCCCTTCAAAAACCATCTCAAATTCTTCTCTGTTTTTGATTTTAGTGTAGAGATATTCTGCCAGCTCCAGGCATTTATTGATCTGATTTTCAAATCCTACTGTACCCTATTTTAATAAGAAAGTAGGTATTAATTATATAGTCAATTTTTTCTGCTCTGATGCAATCACCTTTTCAGATAGGTTTCACTTTTACGTTTTTTCAGGCAGAAAATATTTAGCAGTATTATTTCTTGTAACTTAAAAGTAGTGCTAATCAACGGTAAAAAAGTGGCTAAAGGTGGCCCAATTGTAAGTCACTGTTTGGTTTGTCTAATTTTAAGGGAATTTATTATGAAAATAACAAGGACTTTCACTATTTTTAGTAGATTATTTTAGGTCTTTTGTATTTTTTGGGTTTCCAAAACTATTATGGATATTATGTCCTGGCTTCATAGCTGCTCCTGAAAGACCAGAAACTTGGAATGGGAACTCAATTGAAAGTGTAAGAATTGGGAAGTAAAATATTTCCTCTGAACAATTTGCTAGAACTGTGCATTTAATCAGCAAGCAAATGTCTGCAATATGTTTACTAGAAGTCACTTGCCTACCCACTGATATCTTGTCAAGGTCATGATCCCAGAAAAAGTATATGAATATTTATAATAAATAGTTGGGGTTTTTTTTAAGTACACTTTCTACATGAATGAAGAAGCAAGCATTTTCTCCCAAAGTGAAAATTGGTTTATGATTTTAGAGTTTATCATTAGATTTAATATCAATTTTATTTTAAAAATTAGACTCTGAACAAGTTACCCAACTGAACTCCCATTTTGCCAGCAGAAGATGAAGAATAACAGTAATGAGATGACTGCAGATAAAGCTATAAAAATGGAATTTGTTTTCTTGACTATGTGAACCCTCATCTTGTGAACATGTAAGCCTGGACAAAAGCCATGCCTAAATTCAGCCATCCAGGCATACCACAGTAGTACCAGGTAATCAACTGTGGAATCATCACTTGGGCAATGCTTCCTCAGAAAAAGGCTTTGTTTTAGGTTAAAAAGTCGCTTATAAAATCTATGCATTGAAATGTCATGTTCAAAAGACCCTTGTGAGTCATCAAGGCTGCTCTGCTGTTGCAGGTAATCTGCCATAAAATATGTATGCAAGTGTAGAGCATCACAACAAGAGATCATTTTGGTGCCCTGCACTCAATGGTTTTTCTGCAGAACTCATCTAGTGACTTAAATCTTTCTTCTAATTGCCATCTGAATTTACTGACAGCTAGCATTGTTCTACAATTCACATAGCTCCTTTCTGAGTTAATACTTGGATGTTTATGTGTTTAGAGATTGTAATTATGTTAAAATGAAGTATTCCATTACATGACACTTAGAAATTAAATAAACACATTTTTGGTTTTTGAGCTAAACTTTTGTTATTTACCTTTGCTTTCCACATCAACCAGAATTTGAAAATGTCTACATGTCGACCACACTGTATTGCCTTATCTCCAGTGTCATAGGAGACATCATACTGTTTGTCTGGCTGGAAGAGATAGCCTGCACACATTTGATTGCAGCCTTGAAGGATACCCTACAACAAAAAACATGGACACTTATAAGACCTACCTGGCATTTGTGCATGAGAGAATGTACACATTAATAATGTATAAAAATGTATTTCAAACATGTACAGGAGAATTGTTCTTTGATAGGACATATTATAACATACTGACCTAAGTTCTCATATAGAAAAAAAAAGTCTTGCCAAAATCATGCAATAGCTGGCACAAAAAGCATGCATGCCACTAAACAAAACCTTGTGCTTCCCTCCAGTAGATGGGTTTTGCAAAGGTAAATAAATGCTGCAGTCCTCGGTTTTGAGGTGGATCGGTTGGAAGAACAATGGCAGGCCTAGGGGTGCAGCTTCCAACTCTTCCATCCCAGTTCTACACACAGGGATTACTTCTTCAACTAAGTGCTTCTAGTAGCAATTGGCATACAAGAGGTTAGTGGACAACATTATTAGTCCTATCCACATATGATATCATTTTCTTTTTTTATCATTTAATAAAAATATGTGTTGCTTAAAAGAAACAAGACATTAGGTTTTCCTTTCATTGATGACAACTAAGAATCTAGATGCCAGCCCTAAAAGTACAGAGTCATAATAAGACCAGCATGTTTTCAACAGAACTGGGAAACTTTTAAACCACTATGTAAGGTAAAAACTTATTTCTTACTTAAGCAGTTTAGTCTGTGACCAAGTACTAAAACTGAGGTTCTATGTTCAATATATCATAGAAACAACGGGGCAGGTGCTCAGATGAAGCTCAGTAGCATGGCTCTGTTGTTGCTATCAGATTATGCAAAGATCCAGCAAGTGAGGATCTGACCCATGTTGTCTACAAATTTGATTAAAAAAAGCCAAAACCCCCAGGACAGATAAAACAACTTCCAAAGCACAATGTAAATCCACACATTTATTCCTTCCAAAAGACGTTTTGAAATTAAACAGATTTTGCAGTACCCTCTTAAAAAGTAGGGCTTGATTTTTTTTTTTTTTTTTTTTAATGTTTAATTATTAAATATAAGGCAGACCTTCTCCCGGACAAGAATGGCAGAACATTGTAACAACACTCCCATCATCTTGTGTGGATTCCAAGTGACTGAGTTGGCTCTGCAAAAAAAATTACACATTCAGACTGGTCTGGAAAACAGAAACTTAATCTGAAGCAGTCACCTTTGTTTTCTGCTTTCAGCTGGAAATATATGGAGTTTTGACCTGATGATATCTCTATGGGTATTATTGCTGTCTTAAGAGTCTTCTTTCCCAGCTATGCTGTCCAGGAAAGGAATTTTTTTCATGTCAACATTGCAATGTCAGACTTGTGATTATTTTATATTATTACTAATACCAACTAATTAGTATCAGATTGATTAGCTGGTACGGTAACATAATCTCCAGAAGAGTTCTCTTCTAGAAATAGCACTAATAAAAATAACAAAACCACTTTGATATGTTCCATCGATTCAAGGTACTGATGGGGAAAGTGGAGGTGTCAGACAAGTAAGGGACTAATATGAATTGTGGGAGAATACAGTTCTTTACTGAACAGCTGCTGGAAAAATAGAAAGGAAATAAAAGATGTTCTGCATGCTTACCTGCTTTCCTAGTTAGAGCCACAGCCCTTGCTTGTCAAACCCATGGACTGTTAAAAGGCTCTAAAACTTTACATCTTATCATACCATTCTCTATGTAAAGCTTAAAATTTCTTACATGTAAATACAAGACAATGCACAAAATCACCTAATTTACAAGTCAAACAGATGTTCTGTATTTTAACATACTATCCTTGACAGTTTAATGGTGACACTGAAATAAATGTGCCAACGTTGCACATCCATTGACCTTTTCACCCCAAGTAATTAATTACCAAGCATCCCCTTGATTCACTGCATGTTCCAGAGAAGCAAAGTGCATAATTGTATTTCACAGACTATGCATGTGTTTTTACAATGTGGTTGAAAGAAAATTAAAAGGTATTTCCTCCTCTTCCACACCCTGCTCTCAGAGAACACAGACACAACCACAGTTTCTCTGTTTTGTGTGATGTCTTCCTTCACCCCAGTCTGAGGACCCCTGATTTCTAGATACAATTCCAATCCCTGTATGTGCTAGGTTAAACTGTAGCACCCCTCAGCTGAAAGAACAGTGCAGCCTGTGCTGTACCTGGGAGCTCACCATCCATCTAACACTGGCTGCTTATGCAGTGCAAACCAGCAGGTAAATAGCTCAGACTCAGGAGGCAATTATCTTTTGAGAAACTTCACTAATATTTCTGATGAAGCAGTCAGGAAAAAAGAATCTATGTAACAACTTACTTCCTTTTGAAAACACCATGCCTTCAGTTTAGCACATTCATTTAACTTCCAGGCTTTCAAACAAAGACAATTTTAAGTCATTCCTCACAAGAAGCATTAGGTTTATTTTAACATGAAGCTGTCACTCTCCACTCAGTGCAGCCCCCAGCCAGAGGCTGTCCTACCACAGGCAATCCCAGCTCTGTGCCATGGCAGCATGCCAGTCCTCCATGCCAATGTGTCCGAGCAGGCCAAGTACAACCTGTGTTAGCAACAGGCCCCAGCTGGGGCCCGTGACAGGCAATTACCCCGTACATGTGGGCCCCATCCCATGTTTGAAATCTGTATAGCTGACTGGGAAAGAAATAATTTCACACTTCATAGCCTACTGCTTTCTGTATTTGCTTAAAATTATGGCCTTAATTAGCACCTCAGGGTTGACCTCAGGTCAAAAGGGGTGTGCCAAACTCCTGTGACCAAACCTCTGTATCTTAAGAAATTTATTTTTAATGCTGACTTAATATTAGACGCGTTGCCATGAGTCACAAGTAAATTGGACTAGGCAAAGGTTGATAGGATTCTGCTGCTTCAGAATACTCCACATCACATGCTGCTGTCCTTGCGACAGAACAGGCCACACGGTTTTGCTGCCAGTCCTTCCATACACTACCCTTGATGTTGTACTTATTCTTCACTTACTGTATGAGATGCCCAAACCTAGGATAGGTTGCTTTCCCTAAGGAAGAGCATTGCTCACTGTACTCATTTTACAATTTTACATGGAGCCCGTATTCAGAACGGCTGACCCAAGGAAGCAATTTGATGCTAATTTAAAAGTACATGGATAGAGCTTGCTTCAAATATTTTTTGCTTCCCTGAAGGCTGATACCTGCATTGATGGAAAAGATCTAAAGTTTCTGATTCTTCATTGCTTTTCTGATTTTTTTCAGATGGGCATCATTTTATGGTAGAGTGCTTTCAGAGGAAATCTAGAGATCAACACACCCATGGGATTATAAATACAGCATCTTCTACAGACTTGTCATCATTGGATATGGGTACAGCTGTGCCAAAGACTATGCCTGGAGTGACTCCTGAGTCAAGATTGTAAGAACCAGTGGGAGGGTCACATTCTCACTATGCTGTCACTACCAACACAAATGCTTTGCCTCTTTAAATTTGATTCAGTCAAAGGCTGGCTTCTGGTCTCATTTGGCATCTTGGTAAGCTGGTCTTGTACCTGGGGGGTACACACATGCTCTTTTCTGCAGACTTCACTCTGACCTCAACAAGAGCTTCCTGCTTGTTTCATGTAATCCCCACATGTCACCAACACATAGGCCCCTGTGCCCTGAGACAGGTGACATCTATGACCCTTTCTGGCCTCTCTGTAAATGATCTCAATCTTCTCCCTGGTACAGCAGAAGTGTAGCAGCTCTGTCTATCATAGTCCTTTCAAGCCTTAAAGGTACTGAAACTTGCCCCTGAAAATTGCTGCTAATTCAGTCTCTAACTCCTCTCATTGTTATATACACCTATCTATTTCTGTGTGTATGTATAAATAAAAGTGATATAAGACTAAGCCTACGTATGTGTTCTATTTACAGAACACTTATGAACACTCATGAACACTTTTTATTTTGCGGAAAATCTGCAAACATCTTTCAGGAGAGAACCTCTACAAATTCCCACTGTGGGTATTCATGCTCAAACCTTCCCTGGATCACTCATTTATCACTGGTATTCTCAAAGACCTACATTTCAGAGATTGTCTGGCTCTCACACTTCATTTCTTTCTTCAAATATTTCTTCATCCATTCCCAGACTTATGATCCCTTCAAAGCTATGCATAGAAAAATTTCCCTTTCTTTTTGCCAAGTAATATCCTTGTCTTCCTTCAAATCTGCTGAAAACTTACCTCTCACTCAATGGTACATCACAGATTTCTTCTGTAGTATTGTTTCCATCTCCCTAGCCTGAACCTGTCCCTATTGTCTCGCTATTGTTTAATTTAGTCTTTAAACTCTTTAACATAGCAAAGTAATATTTTCATGAATTGTTAAAATGTCATGCACCTTATGAAAGTACTTTAAGAACAGTATTACAAAGAAGCACTGTGTAGTACCTTTCTATTCCATTCAATTTATGACGGTGCTTTCGGGACATTAAGAGTCCACCCCCCCAGGCAGCCTGGAAAAGACAGAAAAAAAGAGAAAACTCATTTTTTTGAAAAAGCTCAACAGATTTTAGTTTACTCGTGGTCTAGTAATAAGTATTTTAATTCAAGGAAAAAAGGTGTAAACTAAGATCCTCTTTTGCCTGACTAGCAGTACTTTTTTGTTACTTACATCTACATGGAGCCAGAGGTTGTATTTTTCACATATATCTGCAATCTCCTGTATTGGATCAAAGGCTCCATATACTGTTGTGCCTGCAGTTGCATTTACAAAAAGAGGAACGTATCCCTACAATAAAAAAAAAAAAAAATCAAATATAAATTGAAAACACTTTCAGGAAAAAAAAAAGAAAAAAAAAAGAAAAAAAAAAAAAAAGGAAAATAATTCCAGAAAAATTATTGCATTTTGTAACCTAAAAACATTTTTCTTCCCATGTGGAAGGCACAACATAACCAACAGTAAAAACTACCTAATCATATACATGGTAAGAACAAACTGGGTTTTTAATTTATTTTCTTGTAACTTCACAAAATTAACTAGTTAGAGGATAAATAATATTATTTTGTCTAATCTCTTTCAGTGAGGATATTCAAACAATGTAGTAGAAGATGAACAATATTCAAGTAGATTTGAGACTTTTACAGCAGTATAAACAAAAATTAATTAAATATGATTTGTAAGTCATGATTTGAAGGCTTGAAATTGTTCCTTTAGTCTTTATGTACTAATAAACAGAACAAAGCAGAACAAAGCAATCTAAAACAAAAGCAATAAATGAGAAACTATCAGATCAAAGAGAGAGAATTTTGAGTTAGATTAAATAAATGTGAACTGCAATTTCATAGAGTTCCCAAATGTAAAGAAGTTAAGAAATAATAAAAAAAATAATAATCTTGATTTCTCTTTGGTTATATTATTAAAAATTCATGGGTTTTTCCATTGCACTGATGCAAGAAATAGCAATTAATGCTAAAATTTAAGCTTTCTCTCTATATTTAAAAAATATACATGCTACCTACGTGAAATCTATAGGATTTTTAAGAGCTCTGTAGAATATTTAATGGGTTTGGCTAAATTTAAAAGTTTAGATAAAAGTAGCTTAGATTTTGTGTTTCCATGCTTGTTTCCAGATACTTCCAAACAGGAAGTTATTTTTAATAATCATGAATTCTAGTTGTGGTTCAAGAGTTAAAAGTCTTTTGGTTTTAAACAGAAAATGGAAACCTTACCAAGACATACAGATAATTCTGTAAACAATACATGAATGTATAATTAAGCATATAAAAATACTGTTATTATATTTATATCATTATAATATTCTCTTTAATATCAACACTCTGGCTTCAAAGGAAGAAGCAATTTTACTAAGCCAAGCATTTAAGCACTAATTTTTACAAACACAAACCTTTTCTTTTGCTTCCAGAATTTTTGCCTCCAAATCAGCTGGTATTATTTTGCCTCTGTAATTATCACAGAAACAGAAAGACAAAGTACGTTAAAGTATGTATATGGATATAATAGCTGCAGTTGAAATACTTTAATAGGATTTTCTCAACAGGCCATTAGCAACTTGACACACTGTACTGAATCAGTCCTTAAACACAATAAACCAAATTTAACAGATGAACACATTTAATCTATCAAAACTTTAGTATTCATCCTACCTTTCATTGCATTTTATCAAAACAACATTGTCTGTTCCAAATCCAAGTGCAGCTCCAGCTTTCTTTATTGAGTAGTGACTCTGCAGCAAACAAATGAACATGAAATGGAGTGGTTGTTTAATGACGAAGCATTTTCACAACACGTCAGTAAATTAAGAATTAGCAGTGTTTTAAGCTCACATGCTCTGAGGTAAAGAGAACCAGTTTAGGGACTGCAGCCATGCCTTTGGTTTTAACTTCAGGGAAATACTTGTAGCGTGCAGCCATTATGCTGTACATGTTGGAGATCGCTCCTCCTGTGAATGAACAAATAAATGAATAATACAATAGTGATAATGAAAAAAAACAAAAAGTATATTATACCACAGACATTTGTGTCTCATTTGCATAATGCAGTGAAAGTGGTAGTGAACTATGAAAAAACATTTCGCTGAAATGCACTGGCATCTGTCTAAATAGCACAGGACAGACTCGTGAGAAAGCCAGAGTGATAATCAGAATTTCCTAAATGCCATCTCTTTCAATTGCAATCATTTTGTAACACATTCCTAAAAAGTTCAGCTTTCATTGTGCTGCTTTTGCATAAACTTCTTGTTAGCAAGAACAACAGGAACTTATTAACTTGTCTGATTGAAGAAATGTCACATATTGGATGGATTTATCCCATCTTACTGTAGACACAGAATTAGATGCTTAAATGTAGATTTCTACAGCTGAGCTACTCCTTCTAAACTCCCTCACAGTCAGTTATGGGAAAGAGGCATTTCACAGGCTATGATTCAGCTAATCTATTTTCACACATAATTTTGAAGAATTTGAATACAGGGAAAGCACCTATTTCTCTTGGTTTGCTGCTAAAAAGAGCCCTGAACAATTAGCTCAGTTCTTTGGTGCAGATCTCAAGCTTTAATAAGATCAGTCTCACCCCTAAGCCTAAGAAGGCTTCTTCCTCTGAAATTTTGTCATTGATGAGAACACAGAAAGATCTGTATTTTTCTAGCAGATAGGACTGGAGTGTGCACTTTATGTGGGCTGTTCCAAAAGGAGGTGGTTTTGTCCTTTATGCTCTGTAACAGGATGGTGTTCTCTCATGCCAAACCCAGGAAAGTTCTGCTGGGCACCCACATTGTGCACACATTAGCCCAGGAGCTTCACATGTTTCATCATCAGTTGTTTCTGTCACTGCTCACTGCCTTTATGTTCCTTGCGTGGGAAGACACATTGTCTTGGTCTTTATGCTAGAATCATAATTTTGAATCCAATCAGATTATATCCCAGATAATGAGGTCCAGAAAGTGACAGACAATCACAACCTTTTCCTGACTGTGAGCCCAAATCCTCACTGACCACCAAAGAAACCAGCACGTGATTTTTGAGAACTTCTAGTCAAAAGGAGTTGTGGTTGCTCAGCACCTCCAGAAATGAAGTTCATAAAAGGGGTGTTTAAATGCCTAACTGTGTACCAGAGCCCATAGTGAAGTTTTAAATGCTGACCAGCCATAGTCCATAGCCATACACAGAGATAATTTTTTGCCCCAACTTTTCTGTGGGATGTTTAAACAAAGCATTTCTACTTCTAAATATCTGACTCGTTGCTTTGTGTTGCAGATAGTGTGACTATTCAGACACAACCTATGTTTATTTTAACTTCTGAAATTTTAGTCAAACCACCAAAACAAGAAGAAAAACTCACCAGGTGAGAATATTCCATCACCATCTTTGTTTGACCATCCAATAATCTCCCTCATCTTTCGAAGTGTTATTTGTTCCATGAGGACAAAAACAGGAGCAATTTCATAGGTAAACCTGCATGGATAAAGCAAAAAACCAAACAAGGACAATATAGATATGGAGTCTAAAAACATATTATAAATTTCCAGTCTGTGATTCTTTGTTAAAATGCTCGAGGTTTCTAAAAGTTTTCCTGTAACTTGAGGTTCTGATCCTGAAACTTTACTCAAGCAAGAATCCCCAGGAAGACAATATTGGAAATACTGATGAATAAAAACTGCAGTATTAGATATTTTGCAGCTTTCTATATAGTGAATGTAAGACCTAATGTTCAACATCATAGCGCTGCTGACTTCTGTACAAGGTTGTCCTTTAAAACAAATGTTTCCCAAAGTGAAAATTCCACACTTGTGGAATAACATACTGCTAAATCCTTATGAAAACAGTGAACTTCACTGAACTAAACAAAACCATAATTAGAAGTATTGAGCTAGGGTTTCAAAGTCCAAATATAATTAATTATGGGATTTTATTCTGTTGATGATCTCCAAGGACAACTTACTTCTACAATACAACGTGATCAATAACTGTCAAGGGTAATTACAAATGATGATTTTCTAATTACCAATTACCAAAACCAAGTCAGCAGTCAACTATTGTATCCACTTAATGAGGGTAAAAAACATTACATATCCTGGCCTGCCCTAATGTCAGAGTCAGCTATGTGGATGGAAATGGACAACCATACAACTATTTTTGGTGATCAGGGTAGATGAACAAACTACTACTGCTGTAAACAAATTCTGCTTGCTGTGTGGGGGGAAAAAAATAAGTAAGGGGGAAAAGGAAGCAGAGAGAAATGAAATCAACCTCTGATTTCCAAAGGAATCTATAAGGGTATGACACCCTGACACTTCGCATTTGACTGATATCCTCCACTTGAATAATTTCGTCAAAACATATGTGTTACCTCTCTAATACTAAAATGATATTTTGAGAATAGGTCCAGCAAACTTGAATGAGGTATGATATTAAGAAGGGAACAAGTGTCTGAAGTGGCTGTTTATTTACAGCCACACTGGTTGCTTCCACTGTTAATATTTTCAATTCTTTTGTGTCCTTAGTCCATCAGAGAAACACCACCACTATTTTTAAAATATTCCCTTAATATTAAAGATTTCTAATTTGTTTAATTATTGTGATTGCTATTTTCAGAAGCAAAAACACTACTTGTTTTGTTTTTATTATCATTAGAACTGGCAGAGACAGTTCAATACTGATCTGAAGTTTGGGTGCTGCCACTATTTACAGATGGACAAAATTAATAAACCAGTGTCTGCTAACAGTGGTTTGTGGTTGTTTTGTTTTTAAGCACTGCAAGTCTAGAATATATTCTAATTTTTATTTCGGCAGAATGATCAACTGATGTCCACAGGAACTCGGCAGTCTATAGATCACTGTAGCTCCATACAAGGTACTCTAAAGTCAGTGGGATTACTTTTTCCTCACCAGTTTAAACACATTTTGAGTTTTGTCCTGAGACCTTGCACACTGAATTTTGAATATATTTAAACACAAAGAAAATACTACTTATTTATTCTATTCTGTAGTTATTTTCTGAGTCTTCAAAAACTGACAAGAAATAAATGAGAGTAGATGTTTACAAATTACAAGGCCAATGAAGATATATTAGATGATGGCTATGAATTTACAAATCACGTCTTGTTAAAGTTCATTCCACCTTACTTGTTTTAAAGTTAAATTATTTTGAAAAATTCCATAAACAAAAAAAAAAAAATGTTTGGCTTAAAAGGAGCCATCTAACTTTAGAATCAATCTCCTAAAAAAAAAAGCTGATTAGATTTTCCTATAGTTACAACATTTACAGGTATTTCTGTGAATTAACTATCACAGTCATGAGTATCAGCTCTTTACTAACAGGTTTTTTGGTAGAAGCCAGTGCTGGCTTAATTCTGCTCTCACATAAAGGACAAAATACTTTATCAGACCAAATCATTCTAGCTACCATTCTCTTGTTGGCCAGTATGTAAAAAAGCAGTCTGAAAATAAACACAGAACATTTTACATCAATTTTCTATTCATAAGCATATCTGCATAATACTGAAAACACCAATATATTCCCTTGTCTCAGCTAACAGCGGGCAAAACCAGAACTTCCAAATAATATTTATTTTTAACCTCAGTTGGCTGCTGCATGGTGACAGAATGCCCTGTCTTACACACCTCTAGAACAGGATGAATAATGAAATTCTGAAATTTCCATGCTGAAGGTCTCATGATTAGAGATTGAGCTATGAATAGCACATTGATACATTATTTCCAAGTCAATGGAGGAAGCTTATTATGTTTATTTTTATATATTATCTTCACAGTGATATTTAAGTAATATTTCCTAATGATAATTTAAAAATTTAAGGGAGTACAGATGTTTTGATTAGTCAAAAGTCATGTGCAAAAGAAAATACATATTTTTAATTGTTCATAAATATTTTAAGTATTGTTTATCTGTAGAAAAGAAAAAAATGGCATATGAAAAACATTCCCTGCTATCATTTAATGTTACTGTTGCTTTTGTGTTATGTGCTCATGTAGCTGTAATAGGTTGGAACAGTTTCTAGGTAAAGGTCAAAATCTCTTCTGGCCTGCTGGAACACTGCTCAAAACAAATGCTATGTTCCCCAGAGCTCACAGAGGTGATTTGGTTATTTTAATAACCTTCTCTATCAATTCTTTGAATCATATTTTACAAACATCTTGCTTTAACCTTGTTTGTAATTACTGTGCTACTTGAAAGCACACCATGTTAACTTTGGTTTTCTGAAATAAACGGCACGCTAAGCCTCATACTAACAAATAGATGCAAAAATTTCATGTTCACAGAGAAGTATTTTCAAGATACATTTTTTTAAAGCACAAATGGATGAGAAATTAGCTATTTAACATTTTTCAAAAAAAATGGAAAACATCAATTAAAAAGAGTTACTCTTTAAGAAATGAATGCAATGTTATTAATAATGATGTCAATATTTCTTTATCCTGTCAGTCTGCCACAGAACTGAAATCTTTTATGTCTCATCAGATTTGTGTAATTTCACTGATTACAAAACTAAACTGGGATAACTAAGTTAGTCAAACAGGCTTGGAAAAAGTGACACTGAAATACTGGTCACAGAGAAACAACCTTTAAGCAAAGTTTTTTTAGAAATGTGATCAGAACTGTTTTCACTTTTAATTGTGCAGCTAAAAAGGCAGCTCAAAGCACTTTAAAGCATTTACAATTCTTTTTTAATAATTAAAGCATATATTGCTGGGTTTTCTTCCCAATCAGCTTTTAAATCTGAATGTCTGATACCAATTTTCAGCAAACAGAACTAACTGAGAAGAATATTACAAAGAGAAAGCTGGTTTTGGCTGAAGCACCTTAGGTTTTTATTTTATTTTATTGTTAATGTCACAAAACAGGCACAGTTCCTAATCTACATAGAACTGCTAGTCATCAGCTATATTTAATGAACCATATACTCACAGATAGGCCAGTGAAGATATTGTTCATTTTCCAATCTGAAGATAGATTTCATATGTTATGACAATTAGCAACAAACTCCCCAAAACAGAGGTGGCTTTACAGTTAAAACACATTCAGGACAGGACTAAAAGAAAGCAGTTTTACCTGCTGAATATATGGACTCCATGTTTTTGAACATATAGAAATCAGAATATAAATTAAAACTGACCAGAAGGTTTGGTGGGTTTTTAGTGGTTTGGAAGGTTTTTTTTGGTTGGTTTGGGGTTGGGTTTTTTTGTTTGGTTTTTGTGGATGTTTTTGTTTAGTTTTGTTTTTTGGTTTTTTTTTTTTTTTTTCATTAATTGCACTCTGCTGCAAAAATTCATCATAATACCTTACACTGACATTTAGCTTTCATTAACTTTGAGGTCAAGAAAAATTTGGAAAAGTTTCTTATTTGATGCATTCAGATGTCAAATTTTACTTTTTTTATGCTTCCCTTCATTCATTTACACATGACTTTATTAATCTTAGGCTAATTCTTTCATTAACATAAAATTATTTTTCAGTGTTACATTTTTAATCATTTTGAAGCTACCCAGAAGCCCCTTATTAACTAGCACATGAACAAAAGGTATTGCCTCAAGCTTGCTACCCTCTGAAGTCAAAAGTAGAGAAGAAAATTAATTTTTCCATATCTTGTGTTCTAGTGTTAACATGTGGATAGCTGCAGACCTGTTCAGTCTAGATACAAAGCTTTTTTTTTAAAGAAAAATATAGAGAAAATTGGTCCAAAAGAAGAAAAGTAATTTCATGTTATATTAGAATAATAATGTTTTACTTACCATGTGCTCTCAGATATCTGCATTTCTATTTATAAGAAACATAAAACTGTTCAGTTTTATGTAACTACTTTCATTGTATTACTGACACATTTAGAAAAACATGAGACATTTTTCTGGAAGATGTAACATTCATAATCTAAAAATGAAAATTATTCATATCTGTGACGATACCTATCTACCATGATACATGGCAGGCCATGTCACAGACACTGGTGACAAGACACTGCTTACATGTTTGTATTAGCAGTAGATGTCAGCCATTCCCCAGCCAAGCCAATAATGTCCAGTCCTGTGGACAGCTGATTGAAAAAGCGAGGATGACCTGAAAAGAGAATTGACAGTAACTTAGAACAAACTCTACCGGTGTCTCTCAGGTTTCAAATTTAAATCATCCGCCTTTTCTGAAACAAATCACAGGTTTGTACTCAGAATACTTGCAGCAAAGTTTTCAAAGCAAGTCCTTCTTATGGGGAGACCAATAGCCAACATTCACGGATGTCTTATTACAAACTTGAAAAAATGCTTCAGATGGGAGCTTCTGTATGGAATCATTTGCCTTTAAAAGAGAACCTCAGAATCGACTGAGCCTGCAAACACCTCGGGGACCTGCTCAAGGGCTTGGGCTAGCCCATTTCCAGAGCCCTCTTCCGACTTCTGTCGTGCTGTGAGCTCGGGAGAGGAGTACACGGTGGGGGACACCCCCTTGGCAGTACCAACCTCCAGGTACTGGGGCTATTTGCATTTGAATGGAGGAAGAGAGGAAGGCTCAGGCGCTTGACCTGGGGCTGCAGGAGTGAGAGAGGGCTGCGGAGGAGCCGGTCTCTTCCCCAGCTACAAGGACACGGGAGAGGTCTGCGGGGTCTCGGCAGGAATGTCCCAGCGCTGCAGAGGGACAGGGCCCCGCAAGAGATCCTCTACTCGGGCCCTTTCCCCACGTGGTTTATAGAATTCACCTCCTTAAACAGAGTTTGCATTTGAACCGAAGTAAATCACATCCCTGAATTTCAGCCGAGTTGCTTTAACGACTTTTATAAGCAATAATCCCGACTCTTGGGGACCAACTTTTCTAGCATGAAGAGAGGAAATTCCTAACTGGTATCGGGCGTTGAGGGGAGGTGGGAGGTGTCATTCTTTAGATCTCTCTGCTCTCTGGAGAAGCACACAGCACACCGGGGACCGCCCGGCCCTAGAAGAGAGGTCAGCTCTCGACGCCTGGAGGGAACCCTGTCAAGTCAGATTCGGTTCAACACTAGGAACATCAGCATCTTTTGACATGAAGAAATACATGCGATTCTGCCCCGAGCGATGTCAGCAGAAATCTTTTGGAGGCGTGAGCCTGCCAGCGCTGCCACATCGCGACACTTCCTGAAGAGGATATGCCGCACCCGGGCTGCTCCCGCCCGGGGAACCCACGGCTCGGGGCTAGAGCCCAGAAATACCACCGTGGCTTAGCTGTTTGCTTTATAAATCGGCACTTCTCTCCCTTTCCAGGACACACTGACTGGCAAGTTATCTTCAGCGACATTTCGCTGACCTCCCATAGCTGTTAATGAGCCCGCGATCTCCTAAGGCTGGGCTGCAGATTCAGACCCGGTGACTTTGAAGGGAGCTTTGCCTTGAGAGAGAACGTGAGCCCCGGGAGCCCACAGCAGAATGCGTGTCCTGGGCAGTCAGACGACCCGAGCAACGCTTTAAAGCTGCACCAGACACCGCTTTGAACAGAGCTTGTGTCCAGTCGGACACCTGCCTCTCAGGTCCTGGGGACACGTCCTGCTGGCCCCACAGAAGCTCCAGGGGAGGTCGGGGTGAGGGGAGGAGGCTGCTCGACTTGCGGCACGATGAATGGCGGAATAATGGTGCAAGCATACAGAGCGCAGCCGCTCTGACTTAACCTCAGGTCACCTGTCCAACAACCCACGCGTTTGGGAGTGAAACACTCTCCCCTTTGATTAAGAGTACAAAAATCAAACTATGCTCCTGACTCCACTGAATCGATCAAACCGTAATGTAAATAGGAAAAAGGACAGAACGCTACCCGCCACATCTGTTGTCAAGATTTTGCTCCTTGAATGCACTGCATTGGGTCTTCGCCGCTCCGAAACTAACCACAGCAGAAAGCTGCGGCCCGTCCTTCAGGAGCCGCGGCCCGCATCTGCCCAGCCGGAGACTGCCGGGAAACAGCCTCCCGGTCTGAGCTCCCCCGCTCCGGCCCCGCGGGGAGATCGCCGCCCTCTGCGGTCGAGCCGAACCGTGCCGAAGAGGGCAGCCGGCCGGACAGAGCTCAGCAGCCCTAAAACGCCGGAGCAAGGCTGGGGACAGGAAACTCGGCGCACTCCATTTACCGCTCCAGCTCCTGACCCGCTTGGATACGTACAGCAGTCAAGGCTAGTTGCCAGCCAAGATTCCTGTAGATCCAATGTAAAACATTTCAGGCCAAACAGCCTGAAAGAGCGTTGACTTTGCTCTAGAGCCTGGCTACAGCTCACCCAGTAAAATAAGTGATTACAACCCGGGATTTCTGTCTGATTCAGAAGGACCTGGACGGGCAGGGCTCCTGGGTAATGGGCCGAAATCCACAGGGTTCCTTTATTGATGATTCCTAGGATTTTAGTCTCTTTTTCATTAAACGTTTGATGAACATAAAAAAGAAAAATTGCAAATTCTGTGTCATTTATGCCCTCATCTACCTAATGGTATTGCTCCCCGGAGATACAGACAGCTCGCGTTTCATCAAGTGAAAGAGATTACATCTTAAAAACTTGTTTCTCTGCTCTAAAAACAGCACTGAGCTACCCGGCAGGGACCGATGGTCATCAATAAATGACGTTTCTGAGCAGAAACATTTCCAGCGCCCGCAGCCAGCCCTGGAGCCGAGCTTGTACGGAGGCACAGTCACGGGTATAGAGAGGATGTGGGCTTACCTCCGTGAGCTGTCAAGCTCTCTTCACCGTGAGCCTGAGAAAAGTCCCAGGAGGGACTGGCCACAGAGTAGTGTGCAAAAACCTACCTGTTCTCACTCCGTATTTCAGTGTGTCCCGACAATCCACCAGAATCTGCTCCAGGGATTCAGGGTTGTCCGAAAGCTCCAGATTGAAGCCCTCCATGCCCTCCAGGAGCTGGTGTGGGTGGTGGAAGTCCAGCACTTTGGTGGATCTGTCAAAAGTCTTCTTCACATAGTTGAGGAGGATGTCCACAACCTCCAGCAGAAACTGCATGGTCTGCTCCTCACCATTCTTGGAAGGCAACAAATCTGTGGGGCAAACCAGCTGTCAGCATTTGCTTTGGGAGAGGGAAGCAGAGATGAACCAGCCTTTGCTGCCCGCAGCGTTCCAAGGATCTGGAAGCCGCGGTCCCAGCGCTGCCTGGTTGCAGCCAGGCAGACTCCTGGTCCCTCTCGCCCCGTCGAGCCTAGGTTGCCCACGGCAACAGCAGAGGTACCTCCAAGGCTCCCCGGCCTACGAGCACGCCCTGCAATGCAAAGGTCGTGTGATGCGAGGCACTCGCCTCCTATGGGCCAAAAGTACCTGAAATCTGCACCTGTCCCTACCTTGCAATGTCCCCACCTCCTCCCCGCAAAGGGATTGCTTTCCCTTTCCCACTCTTCTTGCAATGGCCCCGTACCAGCAATCACAGGCTGCTTCATTACTATTTTACTAAGGAGGATAAAAACAGAATTACTCTCCTCCCAGATGCTGGATCTGGAGAAACCCTGGAACCATTGAAGCTGAGCTGATGATCAGCCCAAAGTAAAACTGCTTTTCAGGCAGCTTGCATACATCGCCAGTGCAGCTCCCAAAAGACACAGAGCTTCCTTCAAAAACAGCCAAGGAAAAGCACGGTCTGAACGTGGCTGCACTTCCAGGGGAGATGAGGGCAAGGCTACTAAGGAACATGCCTGAGCTGGAGCAAGGAGAAACTGTAAAGTGTTTACCTCTGGCATACAGATTGGAAAAGTCTGTCTCGGTGCGCCGGAACCTGGATGCCTTCTCACTGTTCTCACATGCCAGCAGGCTCTTGGAGGACTGCCTTTCCTTCAGAGAGCTGACGATCCGGCCCTTGTCTTCCAGGCTGTTGGTCCTTTGCAGGAACCCTACGTTATTATTGCAAGGTGCACAGGTCAGAGTTTTCTCACTTCCCAACATGTTTAGAAATACCTAAAGCAGCTCTCTAGACAACGGTTAAAAGCGGTGTTGGCTCTAGATCTGGCTAATGAGGTCAGGAATAAGGGTATTTATGGGGATTATTTGCCTCCAGGAGGGAGAGTTCAAAATGCCATCAACTGCAAAAACGCAGCCATGCAAAAAACAAAATTTCGTCATTTAGTGCAGTGGTAAATTCTTATTAAGTCGATCAGACAGATTCCACTTCAGTAATCAGCCACTGGAAGAGAGTTCAGGATGAGTCAATGCTATTTCAGCCTGCAGGCGAAGTTTATGGACCTAGCAGACAGGGGCAATGATGTATGATTAAAATCAGGGCCATTTTCAGTTCTCCTCGTGGTGCTCTCACGCACAAAAGGCATGAGAGCAAGCAGCCATTCTGGAGCATCTGTCCTGAGAGTGCTAGAGCTCTGAGGATACCAGTAGCACTCATATAATCCCACCTTCCTATTATCAGTAAGTACTAATGCGGATTTTCCACCTGAAAAGATGCTTTGATGCTAACAGTAATCATTCCCGGAGGTTTTAAGAACTCCGCTCTCACGGGAAACGCATCTTTGGCACCCAGAACCCGAACACAACTGCTGCTGTTATATGTCACGGCAATAATAAACCCACTCACCCCAAGAATTATTGGGGCAGGAGCCACGCAGAGTCCGCGGCGAGCAATGAGGTCTACTTTAACACGGCAGGGAGAACAATTAATTTTATGGATTTGATATATTAAATCTATGATGCCCGCAAAAACACGCATAGTGTCGGGCTTTTTGTCATTATGGAAAGCATTGGATTTTGACCTTCCGGGTTGCACCGAGTGTGCCTATATGTTTGGAAGAGGCACTACGGTGGCGCCGGTCTCCTTTATTCTTATTATTAAAACAAGCAAAAATCGAAAACAAGGCTCGTCGCGGCTGAGGATATCTGCCAGAGAGGAGGGCTTAGCAGGGAGGAAAAGCAACGTCCTGAGTTCGCTCACTCAAGTTCCCCGACGCCGCTTCTCTTCAACGCCCTCCGCTTTCCGGCCATGTGTCCCTGCTCTCCGGAGCCGTGACGGCGGACCGGGACTGTGGGCCCCTCCCATCGGGCGCCCACCACCGGCCCATACGGGACCCCTGCATCTTGGGCAGGCATAGGGGCTGAACGTCGGGGGAGAAAAGCGAGCGACAGTGAGCTGCTGGGTCAATTGCTGCCGGCGCGGCACCTGTGCCTCGGACCCTGCTGCCAGCCAGGCAGTCAGGAAAGAGCTATAGAAATTGGAGCACTTGGCTGGCAGGTCTTTCTGCATCAGTCGGGTTCCCAGACGAGTCTCCAGGAGGGTCGCTCACAGGTAAGTTTGTCAGAGCCATACTTTCAGTGAACATCTCACGTTTTGCCTTTCAATTCTGATCTTCTACTGATTAGTCTTTTTCTGTGATGCTTTTATGAATGAGACAAAGACTATTTAAGGGAAACTCTCTTCGTGCATAAATTAAGAGTAGCCATATGCATATATATTTATGTAATGTTTAGGTATGTTGTTGCTGCGTCTAATGGCTCTTGCAGCGATCATTAGCTCCTGCAACAGCTAGTGCTATTTGCCTGCTCATCAGGAGGAGCAGCTGATATCGAAGCAGGTGCAGTCTAAACTGAATTATGGATCCTCTTTTACCAGGTCCTGGGGCTTCATTTTGCTTTGTTTTCCCCCCACACGTCTTTTTTTCAGGCTCTCAGTAGGGATGCCCGAGTGGGACGAGTTCCGTGAGAAGAGACGCCTGCAGGAACAGCCGCGTTCCGCTTGCCCCGAGAGACGTGCTCCTGGCACAACTGGCGCGCCCCTCGGCGTGCAGAGGAGGGCTGGGGAAGGAGGGAGCCCTGCTTCAGTATCAGAGAAAGGCTGCAGTTGCCTCCAGTTCAACTCTTATCGGGCCCAGCGAGGCCGTGGCTTCGCTGAAGGGTCTGACCTAACTAGACGCTGCGGGCAGCTCAGTCCTTGCCCGAACGACCCTGCGGCTGTTCTTCCCCACGGACGCTCCCCGGACCCGCTTTGTCCCGAAGCCGGCGGCGAGGATCAGCTGGGGCTCGAAGCGGCCGCGCACGGGGCCTGTCAGCCCGCGCCTCGTGGGGCCCGCGGGGCTGCGCGGCCGCGCTGGGGAGGCTCGAGGGCGGGGATTAGAGGACGAAAAAGGCCTGAAGGCAGGATCGCGCTGCCGGCCGACATCAGCCCATCCGGCTGTAGGTAACGTGTCGTTGCTCAAGTCCCTCGGCCACGGCAGTGTCTCGTGGACCTGGAGATTCGGTGTAAGGGGGAGCCCGTGGGGCACGGACAGCCCCCGCTCCGGAGCAGCCGGACCATCTCGTTTTCCGAGCCCCTCCCTGGGAGGGTGTGGAGCGTTCCCCAGCGCCGTCGCGGTCTGCAGAGAAGGGTAACAGCCGGTCCTTGAAGGCCCCTTCCGCTCCCGGGGAGAGTCGCATGACTGTAGGCGACCTTTCATCTGTATCCTGCTTGAAAAGCGAGGCCGATGTAGGAGAGTTCCAGCAAGTAGCAGAGTACGAAATAGTGTCCACGCTGCTTCTCCTGGAGCAGCGAAGAGCGCAGCCTTTTTCAGCAGTAGGTCCCTTCCGCAGGTGCATTTTCATCGATGTGCTTTAAGAGACCGAGTTTTCAAGAGCCGAGTGACACCAGATTGGCGAGGGAATACCTCGGTGCGCAACGTGACCACAAATTCAGCGTGATTTCACATCAGGCCTCGCACAAGGCAGGTGTGTGAGCCCCCCTCGGCACCGCAGCCCTGGGTGGACACTCAATTTCCGAGGCGGGAACAGAGCTGCCGGGTCCCGGCGCGCACCGCAGCCATCGGGAGGTGCACGTCGGTGGCGACTACAGGAGATCCTGGACCCCGCCGCGGTCGGGGTGTTTAGCACCACCTACGTAAATTATGCTTGGCAGCATAAATCTCACGGACTCCGGAGACAAGCCCAGTTTCTAACATGCATGGCTGCTTTGGAAGCCCCACTCTCTCGCGTTGCTCACTGGGTTTGGAATCATCAGCTGGCCGAGGCCAAACAGGAGACGCGCCGGACCAATTTTTCTACGTTGAGCATTCCACTGGTGCCAAATGTCAACAGGATCAGTCTCGGCAATAATAATTGCCATGGTGGGAGTGTAGCATACAAATCCAGATACAAGAGGAAATCTGCCCATATTTTGGCCGCCGTGACAGTTCATTAAACTGCTTAAAATAGGGGTTTCGGTTTGGGGTGTTTTTGTTTTGGTTTGTTTTTTTGGTGGATATGTGCAGTGACGAATGGGGGGGTGGGGGGAACGAGTCGGGAGGGGTGGGGGTATTGGCAGAGGCAGCGCTCTTTTCAGGCGGTGGCTTTCAACCAGAAAAGGAAAAAAAGCTAATCCTTAAATCTCTCAGTTATTTAAGAAGAAACATCTTGGATACGAAATTATTGAAAATGTCATACCCATTCAAAAGTAATCGATTTCAGTGTGATATGTACAAAAGGAACAATTCCAAGGCACATTTGTGACTATACAATATTTAGGGTCCGGAATGATATCTTATGAAAGGTAAGGACAAGGAGGTATCACCTGCAACAGTCAAATGTCAACTCGTTTAGCATGTTTAATTAAGATTCTTAGCAACCTTAATACTTCACTCTGTTTACCATAGGCAACGTCCCTGTATGTCTTTGTGAAGGTGCTTGAGTCAAATGGGAGGGCCCATACAAGCAAAAACAGTGGTCCTGATCAAATTTGAGTATTCCAAAACGGCATGACTTACTATTCAGAGTATATTTTTTGTGTATTTTGTGTAGAACAGAAAAGAGCCAGTAAAGGAAAACTGAGCACCAAACCACAACCAGAAATACAGCTTGTCTTGAACTCCCTTCACAAAGCCTTCACTACGCTCTCTTATGCCCTTCTCAAATCCAAAATGGTGGGATATTTAATTTTCAAGTATTTGAGCTCATTGAGAGAAGCGGCGCTGTCCTTCTCTAACCCCCGTAGTCTAGCAACACGGAGCAAGCCTAAATGCGCATTACTTTATCAGTTCTGCTTGCCGGGCTAAATTAAAATGATGGTGAAAATGCCCATCGCTTCAGCCACTGAGGGGACTGGTAGGGAAATGGTCCATTAAACCCAGATCAGGAGCTATTTATAGAACTAAGCGACTACTCGTTAATGTCGCCAGCGAAATCTCCCACAGACACGGAGCTAAATATTTGCACCCTGATTCTTTTCCCGTTCAAACTTCCAGGTGACAAAACGCTTAATGAATGAACTTCGACTCGAGCAAGCAGGGAAAGAAGTTTAAATGTTCCTTTGCATCGAAAAAAGGTTAGTTTCTCCCACGACATATTTCCCATCCCCCCAAAAGAGACAGAGCGGAGAAAGGGAAATAATTTCTGTGTAAGGGCTATGGGCTAAACGGAATGATTCCCCCATCAGAATATGAAGATTTGACTGTTAGTCTCTGAAAGCGAAGGCGCTACTGAGATATCTAGAGAAGGAAGACAGCTTGTTATCCGCAAATGAATCTCTTGCTATAACGTTGCGATCTGATTGTGCATTTGTTTCCCTTCTGCATTTCATGTGCCTGCGCGCTGACTGGCTGCCAGCGCTATCTTACCAGCACAGCAAGCTGACGAATTGCTCTTTAATAAGGCTCTCGTTAATCTTTTTTTCCCCAGGAGATCCGTATTTTCTAGTCAGATAAGGTTGGAAAATTTCACACAGTGAGAGGCGGCGAACCGGCCCCCCACCCCCCGGTTTTCCTCCCCGGCGCGTCCTGAGCTTTCTTCGCTCGGAGCGCCCGGCGCCTGCACCCCCCGTATGTGGCAGGAGGGGCAGCGGGGCCGTCGCCCTGCCTCCCCCGGCGGACAAAACCTCGGCCACCGCCAGCCCGCGGGAGGGCACAGCGGCGGGGCCGGGGCCGCGGAGTCGCCCTGCGGCCGGCAGGGGGCGGCCGAGGCAGGGCCGGCGGGGGGTGCTCCGCCGGGGCTGCCCCCGCCGGGGCGACCGCGTCGTCACGCGTGGGTGTGTGGGGTGTCATACGGGGAGGCACGGCCGCACTTACCGCATATCTTCAGCCCGATCTTCCTGGTGCACCCGTGAGCCACGCCGCACCATGAGTCGTAAGCTGGAAGAGAGAGCAGAGTTGTTCCCCTGGGGCGGCGGGGTTGTCCGGCCGCCGCGCCCCACCCCGGTCCCCCGCACGGCTCCATAGCCATGAGAAACGGCTGACACCGAGCCCGGCGGCGCTGGGCGCGGGGCAGCTGAGGCTCGGATGACAGCGAGGTGACATGCTGGCCTGCCCAGAGGAGAGGAGAAGGCACCCGGGACCCGACATCTCATCATTTACTGGCGGGGCTCCAGGGAAGCAGCAGCTTAAAATAAAGTGGCGTGAAATGGGGTCACAAAAGAGTTCAGGAATTAATTGGGTGAAAAATAGTATTTGACTAGATGATCGGACTCGCATCATTGAGCCTCGGACGGACTGACGGGCCGCCGACGGCCCTACTGGGACCGCACCCCTAGAGGGAACAGGCTGCTTCCCAGCCCCTCGAGTCGTGGCTCGGACATGCCCCGGTCGGCCCCAACTGAGCCCACGGGAAGCGGGGAACGAAGCCCAGGACCGAGGTGGAGGGTGCGCCAGCCGCGGCCACGGGCTCTACCGAGCCTCTCCCGTTCGTCGCGCACGGCACGGGGCAGCCGCAAGTCCGGTAGCGATGGACCCCAGAGGACGACCGGGGGCTGGGGGTGGCTGACCTGGCGTTGGGGCGTGAGGGGAGAAGGTTTCAGACAGCTCACCCAAGCACGGAGGCAGCGGCCTGACTCTCGGGGAGGGGGAAGCGGGGGAAGCGGGGGAAGCGGGGGAAGCGCCAAGGCGCTCCCGATCGCGCGGAAGAGCCCTCTCGGCAGGGGCGCTGCCAGTGGCCGGGGGCGGGAGCCCGTGTGGGCAGGGGAGGATGCTGCTGCCAGCGGTTATCTTTGTTTTAGCCGTGTTGCCAATTAATTAGATTTCTGTGTGTGACACCTCAGTCGAAGTGTTTCCACGCGCGCCTGAAAGAAGACCCAGTGCTGCCGTTCGCCCCCTTCCCCGTTTTTTTCCAGTTTCAGAATAATGACAATAATGACTCCGATGCTCCGTGTCTCGGACCTCTTTCAGGGTAAAAGCTATTACCCGCTCTGCTGTCCCTGACAACCTTTCATTTCTTACTATTGCCCGCTCTTTGTCTCTGATGCTTCGTAACATCAAGCCCCTTATTGTTCGGTTTTTTTTTTTTTTTTTTTTTTTTTTTTTCTTTTTCTTTTTCTTTTTTTTTCTTTTCTCTAGGCGATGGTCTGAACTGCCTGGCAGGGCTATAAACTGATTCTCTACCCACCTGCAGCAGCCTCTGCTTCCCACTCACACCTCAATAACTCAAGGCGAATTCAGAGCAATTAGGAATATAACGCTTTGAAAAGCCGCAATTAGCATCCAAATTTCGCTTGATTATAGGCTTCAGCGTAGGCTGAAAAGAAGCTGCAGCATTAGCATTTATAAAATGTAGCTGGGAAACACCTGCTTTAATACCCTGGTGTAACTTCGCCCTTCAACTGATTCGTTTTCTCCGCACCCCTTCCAAGATCGGATTTTGTTGTTCATCTGGGAGGTCAGTTTATTGTCTCTATCTCTCAAACGTGGCTGTAAGATAAAGACAGCATTGGCCAGTAAGGTGGGCTTTTTCTCACAGCGTTTTCCTCGCCACGGACCGACCTCTCCTGTTCCCAGTAGGAAGATGGTTTCTTTGTGTAGAGCACTTTCCGCACCTTGCTTAATGGCGCGGAACAGGGCTTCACAGATGTATCATTTCGTTTCGAAACTGGTCTTCCTGAGCCTAAATGGAGAAAGCCTCCAAAACACTTAAAACGAGGAAAATATTAAAACCTACTTGTAGGTCGCAGATTAGGTGGGGTGGGGTCCGGAGCATCGTTGGAGGACGAGGGAGCGGAGGAAGCCATCCCTTCAGAAAAGCCCCAGTCCTCGGAGCTCGTATTTCCTCGATATTCCTCTGAGGGGTGGGCAGCAAGGAATTTGCTGGAAGGAAGAACAGGCGGGTTTAGTAGTCTAGTCTCCTGGAGCACCACACCAGAGTCCCGTCCAGATGCCAGCGGGCGGTAGCCGCGCAGGTCCCGAGGCGGCGGCAGGACCGGCCGAACCGGGAAAATGCCTCGACAGACTGAAGAGCAAAATCTTCCCTTCGCTAGATTCCAGGGCGCTACCCCCCGCGCCTGAATGACGGATTTAGCAGAGCATGAAGCCTATAGCAATTATATCGGTGGCCACTGAGCAAGGCAGTTATATGGCTCGCATCAATTGGAGACCAACGTGCAAAGCGGACTTCGAAATCACCAGCCCAAACGACCTACAATCCCAAACACAGCCCGCTTCTGGGCTTTACCAAACACACGTCAGGCTAAGCATTCAGGAAAGACTGACAGATATAACCCCGCCACCAGAAAGGTGCGTTTTGCCCAGGTCCAATGACAGGCGCCACATACATGTGTATTTGCACACACATGTTTCAGCAAACCGGGGCCACTCTTTGCTCCAGCACTAACCAGCGATCTCCCGTGCCCGTGCTCGCTTTAGTGGCGCAAATGGCAGCAGAGGCATGTCTGGGGAAGGGAAGGTGTAGGACCAGCCCTCGCTCCTCGCCAGATGTTCAGCTCTTTCCTGGCGGACACGGCGTTCCGATAACCAATACAGGGTCGCTGATCGAGAATTGCCGGGTCACTGCCCAGCTCGTCTCTTTGTCCCCACGTCTACCTGCGATTTATTTTCTTCCCCTTGTAAAGAAAATGAAGGTCGCGGTAACGAAAGAATGCTTTCTTTGTTAGCGGCTTTTTTCAAATCGGTAGCTACCGATTCATTTCCACTGCTGGGTGGATTTACACCCGCGTGTAAACGCAACGGATCAATTATTTCAATGGAAAACAGGTAATTAATTTCTTTAAGACGAGAAAGAAAACAGCATAAACAGATGATATTTTCTAGACAATGCCTAGAAGTGAAGTAACAGGTTAACACTATGTCTAGGGCGGTAGCTGTATCAAAAAACCCGTTATTCCTTTATTCATACGACAGCGACCAAAACCGATTTTTGGGAGAAAAAATGCTCCAGAGGTTCCCAAAAGCTTGAAAAGAAAAAAAAAAAATAGTATGCTGTTTAGAGGACACTTACCGAGGGGGCGAGCGGACACTCTTATTGTCGTAGTCCAGGTTGGCAGGGCGACTCTAGCCTGGGAGCGACCCGCCGCTTATAAACTCTGCCAGAAACGACGTCGGAATATCAATCGCGCCGCGGAATTTAATGCGAGATGACCTTTTTTTCCAGAAGTGCTCGGATTTGCTTTTTTAAAAGCGTGAATCGCCGGTTGATCTGCTTCGACGCAGGCATGAGTCACAGGACTGCCGCCACCGCCTCCGCTCCGCACAGGGGCTGGGGACCGCTGGGGCGGGGAAGGGCGGCCCACCGGCCCCGGCTGCTGCCGCTGGTCTGCTTCGCCCCGGGGCGGCGGGGCTGACTCCTGCGGCGGGTGGGGCTGTCCAGCCGAGGCAGGGGCGGCACCCCAGGCAGGCGGTTCTGCCGTGCGAGCCCCTCGTTGAGCCCCTCGTGCGGATGGAGCCAGAGGTTTTCCCTAGACAGCACCGGCTTGACCCGAGGTCGTCAGCTGTGCTAATAGGCACCGCACACATCGGCGCACCGGTGAGGCGACGCGGCCGAACTCCCGCCCCGGCCCTCCCCTGAGCATGGTGCGGGACTCGAATAAGCCAGGCGGGGTGCATGTGAATTGTAGCTTAGCAACACCCCCTGTCCCCCCCTCCGCCGTGCCGAGGGTCTGATGTGACCCGCTGGCTCAGTCCGCGGTTCCCGCGGCTCGCCCCGCTCCTCCCCGCCAGAGGGTGGCAGAGGCACGGGTACCGCTGAAGGGGAACACCTGGATGCCTGTGACTTGCCCTCAATGTTGCCATTAGATTACGATTTTATACCAGACATCCCTTTGCTAAAACCAGAAACATTAAGACAACAAGCTTTTCGTACCCCTGACAACCCCATGTCTGGGTTACTCCATCCCACACCCCGAATATGCTTAGCCATCATTTTGTGGTTGTGACCGCGGTGCTGTTTTTCAGCATGTCACGGTAGCTACGCAGATGCCTAAACCAAACCCTTCTCAAAAAGATGTCACATAAGGGGCTGGGAGGAATCCGTAATAAGAAGAGAGGAGGGGAAACAGCCTGATGGAGCCAGAGAATTTCATCTTGTGCAGCAGATGCCGGGCAGTGCAATGAACAGCAGGGCTGTGTCCTTTCTGAAGGACTCAAGGGAAAAGCAAAAACTTACAAGCCCATTTGGTAAAGGAAACCATCCGACTGACAGCATTAAGTAGCCAAGACAACTGCTTTGTCGAGCACACTTACTCTCTAGGAACTGGACATGTAACAAAAACACCGACAGCACAAAGGCCAGTTTTTAAATACAGCTTTACAGATATTAATGGCCCTAGCTAACACGACCTTTTCTCATATCTAGACTATCATTTTAAAGCTGGTTTCAACCAATTGAGCAAGACAATTGCTCAGTGCAGAGTGTGAGTAATAATAATATAACTGTAACTAATCTTCTTTATAAATGTAAACAAACGTTCAAAGGAAGTCATGGCAGGACTGCAGTACAAAGAGTCAACGAAAGACCACACAAAGAACCCCTAAGCCATCAGTCACTGTGAGGCACAACCCGGCCGGGTGTATGCCCGACACGCTTATTCCTTTCCTTCTGGCTTTCCAGAAGTGCGTGTGTCTGGAGTAAACAGACATGGTTTAACATAAAAATTTACATCCTCGTAGAATCTGAGGCCCGCGAGGGGTAGGAACCAGACAATGAAGTCAGCGAGTCTTCCGCGGCACGCTGGAGATACGCTCTTTCCAGCGCCTCGAGGAGCCCGGCGGCGCGGCGCTCCCGGCTCTCCGCTCAGCACCGCGGACAGCACCCGCTCCGGCCCGGCCACGTAGCCCCGGCACGGTGAGCAGCACGCTCGGGGGGCGCGGGCAGCAGCCTCGCACGGCCCGGGCGGGTGTGCCGAGCGCTCGCTCCCTCCCGGCCGTGCAGGAGGATGCCGAGAGCGGGCCCCACCGAGCCCGGCCGGGCTCCCCGCCTCACGGCCCCGCTCCCCGCCTCACGGCCCCTCTGGGGGGCGCTGCATCTCAAGCCCAGACGCTCCGCAAAGCCCTGCGCAGACGCCTGGCCGCGGCTGCGGCTGCTCCGAGCCCGTGCTCACCACGATCTATTCGTCCTGGCCCCGGCGGCAAGGGGAAAGCAGCAAACCCCGGGGCTCCGCGAGTCCCTCCCTCGCTCATCTACAGCGTGGCTGTACAGCACGCCTGGAAACGCTTGCTAATTTTCATTTGCAACGGACCAGCTTGAAAATTCGACCTAAACCCGAACTACCCAGCTCAGCGGCTTCATTCAGAACTCGCCACACCAAGTGAAATCTTTGAAACATCCTTGCCAGGGGTACACGCCCAGCTCAGAGATATGCCGCTTTCACGGAGAGAGTTCAAAGTCTTCCCCTCCAGCTGTGCTGCTCAAGCAATCTGCTATTTTCTCCTTGCATGTGACTGTCCCCTCCTTGAGGCTACTGCTCGAGTGCACTCCAGGCACAGGTTAGAGAGAATATCTTCGCAGCTGGGGATCCAGAAAACTTCGGCTTTGCTTTAAATCCAGATGTTTACTGAGGATGTGAAACACACAGGAAAAACAATTGATGCATGGTATCAGCGAGGCAGTAGGATGAAGATATGTAATTCCCTTAGCTGAAGCTTGTAAGCAGCACACCAGTTAGAATTCACTTTAAAAAGCCAGACCTGGGGTATTCCTTGAATTCACCTCCCTCCACAAACGGCACATGCTAAAATATGAATCTTGAATACCCTGAGTGGGCAAAGGAATGAATGTGATGCAATAAATACCTTTAGCAACAAAGACTACTCAATAATTATATAGTTTTTATAGATGTGGACATATAAACAATGACTGTCAAGCAGAAAAACCCACTATTTGTATTGCAACCTGTAGATTTGAATAGTCACTGTGTTTGGAGCTGCATACAATATTTTAAGAGAGATGAGCACCTCCTGCCTACACTGTAAGGAGGTCACAATATAGACACGTGACAATGGAGAGGCAAATAGAGAAAAGTCCTTGTGCCGTAACATCTTATTTCTTCATATTCTGAACTATAGTCATGTTATATATGCATTTATCTGCAGGCAGGAAAACAAATTTGACTTCTGGTCATTATTATTATTATTATTATTATTATTATTATTATTATTATTATTGTGGGGGGTTCCCTCCATGAATGCTCTGTGTAGCCTTTTAATTGCCATTTTGTGTGGATTACAAATATTTTAGTAGGCTGGGATTAGGTAAACTCTTTGAAACTGTATACAACAATAAGTACAGAGAACATCTGTGGTGTTTCTGGACCTGAGGGTATGTATTTTTGTCTTTGCAGCCTGTGAGGTTTTTTTTTTTTTTTTTTTAATAATACAGCTATAATTTGTAATCCAATACTTTATTACAAAATATATTTATTGCATCGAGTATCTCTTTTCCTACAATTCCTGGTATACAACAACGTCTACCTTACCGGTATCTTAGATAAAATGGAATAATTTAAATAATAAATTTCATTAACTCTTGACATAGAAAAATTGGAAAATTGTTCAAAATTAAGTTTTTCAGAACTTTTCTGGCTATCATCTTTGGTACTTAAAAATACAGATAATAAATTCCTGTATATCTGTAATGAAAAAAATGAACATGCCAAGAGAAAAAATAACATATTAGTGCTTTGATTATTTGGATTACTTGGCCCTGTCCAGAAAATGCTACAAATGGAAATTTGGTGAAGACTGTGGATTTATACTCCTACTCTACAGATAACTTCTGCTGTTCTCTGTAACTTGACAAAAACTAATCAAAGATGAATGATATGTTAGCTTTGGGTTTATGAACAGTCAGTACTGATGCACCCAACTGGCCCATATTTAAGGATCATGTACATCACTCGATTTTCAAAGACAGCTCAATATGAACTGCCAGACAGAACATTCAGCACTGCTGTGATGAAGGGCATTTAGAAAAGTCTAATTTGAAGCACATTGTTTTACATACTTTGTGGCTTCTTGTTTCAGGATGTCCCCTTCCTGATCCATGGTGGCATGTCTTGTTGTCCATTTTGATCTGCTTCATCTGAAAAACATCCCAAAGAACAACCCACATCCTGAAACAATAGCAGTGGAAAATCCCAAGTCCCAATACCCCCAAGCAAACATGGAAAGAAACAAAGAATCCCCTTACTTCCAAGCTGTAACAAAATAAAATCTTTTTTTATCTAGATGGATCAAACAAAATAAGTTAGGTAACTGCGACTGCAAATTGAAAGAATAACAGAAGTGACAGTACACCAGTAAGTCCACTCTGTACCAGTTTTAGGAGATTGCAATTTTACCCTGTGTTTGAAAGGAAATTTATTTCCCACCTCCCCAGTAACCCTGTAGAGCCAAGACAACTAATGCCTGGATATATTTCCCCTTATGATATTATAATTGATACATATCACTGAATTATGTCTTTTTATCCCAGAGGAGGGCATCAGTTTACAATGAGAACATTCAGCATTTTCAGAAATGCTGCTGCAGGAGATTGTGCAGCTTGACTCTCCAATCTCAGAACAAATTTGGAGAGCTGGTTTCTGGGATTTTTTAACACACGATTGTTTAAATTAAGCATATTTCATAAATAATCCTCAGGAAACAAAAAGCATGGGCTTTTCTGTTACTTTAAAAAAAAAACACTTCTCAAATCATAACTGAATTTCAGGTATTGGCTTTGCAAGCCTCAAAAGTTTTTGGGATCATTAGAGTTGTGCTCTTAGCTAGGATTTTTTTGTTTTGTTTTGGTTGGTTGCTTTGGGTTTTTTGTTGTTTTGTTTTTTGTTTGTTTAGTTTTATTTTCCCCCCCCTTTCCCCTCCTCTTTCCTTTGTGGTGGACAAGTCAGGTTAGTGTGCCCTGGGTAGCCAGCAGTACTAGTGAAACAGCAAACTTCCTGCAGCACTGCATTTGAAACCCTTCCTTCCTCTGGTTTCTTTTTAGTGACAATATTACAGAAATGGAAATAAAAATTGTTTCCAAAATGGAAGGTTAAGTGCACCTGATTGAAATACAGAGTTTAAACAAAGCACCAATACTTACATTTTTTTAACACAGTGCAATCAAAGCACAGAAACACAAACAGGATGGTAGGAACAGCTACAAAGATGGACAACAGGCACACTGTACTCTGAAGAGTACAGTGATATGTGCTTCTCTACCAAGACATGTTTGTCCACCAGAAAAAAACAGATGGACAGGTAAGAAAAAAAATCCCTTCTCTCTGTTAGACTGAGAGTTAATCTTCCCTATTCCGAGTGGATTTCATTAGCATTTTTACAACTAACAGATTCCTATTTGGAGGTAATAGAAGTGCGCATGAACTTTAAGTAAAGAAATCATTAGTTACACAGGCTTCTCTATTCAGTACAAGTATGGAAGATTATGAAAATATTGAGGGGCATTTTTAAGGACAAAACCATTTCTCCCAGATTAAGAGAGAGGTAATTCAAATTGAAGACATCTCCCAGACAGAAAAATCAGATTAGAGTTGACTTGTTACAGACACATATTCCAATCTATTTATGTAATAAAATCTTGTCTATTTTGGCCTTTCAGAATTCCTCTGCAAGCACACACTTGCCTAATGCTCTTGACTCCTGTTGATGGTATTCTGATAGTTGCACTTGAAGAAGACAACCACCGGAAAAAACAGAGCTGCTGTCATCTGGGACAGCATTAGCAACTCAGCACTAGAACAAGAGACAGGACTTAGCCACGCTTGACGTTGTTGAGTTAGGGATGGGATGAAATGATTTTAAGTTACAGAAGGTGAAAAAGAGAGCTTATTATTAAGAAGTAGTGTCCTTTTATAACTAGGATTGCTAAGGTGAGACTTCATTGGTCTCAAAGTAAAAACCTTTCACACTATTGGTGAACTACGAATAGCACACTGTGGTAGAACATATCTATAAACAACATGAACAGAAAGAGAGATAATTATTGTTTAAATTCTTTCTAAGTTTCCCTGGTCTGAAGACTGGGAGAATCCTCTGTTCTCTCTTTGGCTGAATTGAGAGCCTCCAGACAGGCTATCTTTAACAGTTTAGCCACAACAAAGTTTTTAGAAGCGAATACACGGGAGATAAAGCACAGCACTGCTCTGAGCAGTGAATCAAGCATAACTTCTCTCTTCATAATCTTAAGGGATACTTAATGTTTGCTAGGGTTTATAGGAACTGTCTGGGAAGGGATTCAGGAGAGTACAATGGATCACGCTCTGGTTTCCAACTGCTCTGTTCTCCCCAGGACAGGTAGCAATGCTATTTGCATTCTTCTCCAGCCACAGAGAACACCAGCGACAGAACACCAGCCTGGGACTTCACTCCTCAGTATTCTTCTAACAGTCATCTTTTTTCTTCAGAGATTATTAATCTGTTTAAACAAATGTCTCAACTCCATTGAAAGTAAAATGAGCTAGAAAAAATGCTGAAAGATTTGTAGATATCCACATTCAAGCTAGTCATGCCATACAGAAAAGTTTACAGATGTTCCACTGGCTTCCTCCTTCAGAGAAAATTCTATTACAGAGGCTTTAGGGATCCAAAGAACTGCAAGAACGAACAACACATTGCTTTTCTAGAATGTTAAAGAGCCCAGAATTTCCTTCTCCAGAATCTGAAATGTTAGACATGGACTCTGGCTTGTGTATTGGTGTAAATTAGCCCTAAATGTCATCAGATATTAACATAACCACCGCTTGCTAGAGACAGGCTGCATAAAATGCTGCAACAGACTTCAGCTGCAGTAAGCAGAACTGCATTCTGGTTACTGGTTTTTAACATGTTGAAAAAAATCACTGTCTTAGTGAGTGAATAGACTCTTCCTAAGATACAGCAGGGGATCCAGGTGGATGAATGATAACTCCTGAGAAATTTAAGAAATTCTTGTTCAAGTAAAGGCATTACAGATTGACCTGCTATTTTAAAATGTTTTCTGGCCAACAGTCAGTTTAAAAATGCCTATTTTAAACAACCAACCAGCCAGCCAGCTAACTAACTGAGCTCAGAAGATGCAAAATCCTTTCAAAAACCATTCAACACCCAACAATCATCCTTAATTTTCACTTTGCATTCTCTACAGAAGAACAAGAACACACTGGTGTGTTGACAGGGACTCCAGGAATGACCTGAGATGCCACTGGGATACCGAGATATTGTACCTTGGACCAAGTTAAAGTACTGGAGACCTGCAAAGGCACTTCTGCAACACAGGAAGATCTCTTCAAGTAATTCATCTCCAAATCTATGATTCCATGCTCTTTATGATGCTGGGGTTAAACCAAGAAACAGACCCTGCAAAGCTAAGCCCTGTTAAGAGGCACAAGTTTTTAATCAGCATTCTCTGTCATGTTTATCCTATTATTCCTGCATCAGGAATTACTGAAAGGAAAATAACACAACACAGAGATATTGCTTTGGCTAAAGGCAGGAAGAAACCCGTGGAAGTTCTTTTTATGGGCACACCTATCTAAGCATAAGAGTATTAACCCATTATTTCTCCAAGACATATAAACTTCATTAAATATCATTTAGACACACCATTGATAAACAAAGATTTTTCTTACACTAAGGTGAAAGAAAGATAAACACTTAAAATTATAGCATGAAATGGTTACTATACAGCTCTAAATACCAGGCCCTAGAATTTCTGCAGTGAAAAGCAATACTAAATTTTAATGCACTCATGTGTTAAATAAGATATTCTTATTGTATCTTTTCTTCTGCCTACCCCAGAACAGCATGTTAGCTGTGTTTGGTTTTCATTAGTTAACTTTACTGAATGTGGTTACACTCAGTCCAGTTCTCCACACCCATATAACTGCAAGTTTTGTACAGTAAAATTATTAATATCTTAAAAAAAAAACGAACCCTGTAAATAAAGTAGGAGTTGGGTACAAGCATTACCTGCAGTAGCATGGCTTAAAGTACTTTTTCACCACCTTAAAACCAGAAAGTAACACTATCTGTCAAGTTAGATGCATACCTTTTTACAGGAATCCCAGCCAATGTATATCCAAACTTCTAAAAATATTTTAACTTATCTATTTCATTCTGCATTGTAACATGGTTCACTTAGTCCCCACCATGTGGACACCAACTGATTTGAGGTAATACATATGGCAGACATCCCACATAGATGTCTGCATTAAAAATGGCAAAGATATTAGTATAAAATGTAAACCATCTTGAGTTTATATATATGATCTATTCTTGAGATACTCTGCTAAAGGGGAATTTGACTCTTAAGAGCATATCTGAATCATTTTCAAGTTTTAATGCCAGGCCAGAAAAATAAGCATATTTATAAAGTAAGAAGAATGACTCCCAGCCCACGTTTTCTCCCTGTCCTTAGCAAAAACATTCATATGAATTCACTTAGTTTTTCAGCAAATTGTTTTCTATTAGAAAAAAATGCAAAGTCAAAAGCAAACAATAGGAGATGAATGATGTGGACACTAAAATGAATATTAATAATTCAGGAATCACAACTGCAAAGAAGTTGATAATTTTCACTCCTTTCAATTTAATTCCACTTCTCTCTGGAAAGCAGCTGGTTATTTATTGCTTATCCATGTCTAGAAAACAATCCTTTTGTCCTTTCTAAAGCTTAGCTGTGTCCAGAGAAACAACTAAATATTTGTGGTAAATTTGCTCAAGGAGTCTGTATTATAATCTCTTATGCAGATCAAACTCCTCAGGAGTGTAAATTCAAACCTTCCCAGTTGATTATGAATATTTCATACCACAGTGGCAGCTACTACTGTAGTTCATACCATTTCAGTCTATAAGTTTGATAAATGTTAACAATAAATTAATATTAAATTGGTACAAGTCACAATCTTATCAATTTTGTACATTTTCTGATGAATTTTACAATTGGCACTTATTCAACAGAAAAATTTTGGTTTTTCTCCAAATCTAGATGAGAGACTGTAATTGAAGATATGTATTTTTATAAATATGTCAGGCAAGGCTTTTCAGCTAAAATACTCTTAAGAGCTATATCATTAATGTCAAGGCTACAAAAATCACAAGAATTTTCAGCAAGCAGTGTTTTTATTTTAAGGCAGCATTTCTGCCACTCAAAATGACAACATTGTTTTGCAGATTACAGAGTTTTATATAATCATGCTGTTTTTCCCTTGTTCAAATGGTACAAAGGAATATATCACATCCAATACTCCTAAAATACTGTTTTGCTCACCTGATGATCTGTGTCACAGTTTCCATTTAACTTGTTGTTCCAGCAGGAAAACACTTTATCAATTACTTCTGCATACATCAAGTTTGCATGTGTCACCAAGTTAGAAAACAAGGTAATTTTTACAGTTATAAGTTTGAAAATATTGCAAGGACTGCAAAATTCTAAGATCTGGTATTAATTTTACTAAAGAATACGGAAATTTCTAATAATAATTATGATTAAAAAGTGTACTTCAACAGTGTATGTTGAAGATTGTTGGAGAATCAAAATCATGAATGAAATACTATACTATCTCCACACTAATTTTCTTCAGACTTTTCTTCATCTATTTTAACAGCTAGGGTTTTATTTTTTGTCTTGTTATTTCTGCTTTCATCACTTGTTTCTGCATCATCTTCACTCTCCCCACTGATGAATTTCTGTGCTGCTTCTGCCATAAAAACACACACAGCTCAACAAAGCTCTAAAATTATCACAGCTGGTCACCAGAAAATCATTCATTTCTGGGGAACATCTGAACTGTGCCACCAAGCCACTTTGCTGTTCCTGTTTCCTATAGCTACACAGTGCCAAGACAATGGAACCCTGCCCCAGCTATCTTTAAATCCTAAACTGCTCCAGGACTAGAAAGCCTTGATCACAAATGAGCAGTGCTAGCTAAAGTGAAAATGTGAGAGAAAAAAATACACATCTAAACCAGGTTTGGAAGTATTCAAAGATGGATTAAGCTGATATCTGCAATCCTTTCCTTCTCATTACTTCTTTCTCATATATCAGGATTCAAAGGGACTTCTTGAGGTTAATATCCTTCAGACTAACATTCATTTCATAGTAAATGTGGCTTATATTTTGGCACAATTCAATTGCTGTGATCACAGGTAATGTCTCAGAGCACCCTCAGAAGTAATTTTGTGAATAAGGGACAGTTTAAAATTTATTTCCTTTACTAACTTTTACATATTCTCTGCTGAAAATTTCCTGCTAGAAGACTTTTCTTCAGCATTTGTCTTCTGCTTCAGTGCAGGGTGAGCTTTATCAAAATGAGGTTTTTATTGAAGCTTTAGTTGATATTAGATTGAGGCAGTTGATGTGAACTCACATGGGCTACTTGTTCTGAATTTAGAAGACTGTTTCTAAATTTGTAGGATTTCTGACTGTTTTCTTTCTCTCTTAATGTACTGTAAAATGAGTACTTGCAATTGAACATCAACAAATGGAAAATGTTTACTTTGACATTTTATAGACCAAGGCAGAATATTTGAGACATAGAAACCCCAGACATAATAGAAGTCTTTTCTCAATTGCTAGCTTTTAAAATACAAAGTAAAGTTCCTGTTAGTACAATAATTCTCATTGTGAAAGGCAAGACTGTCTGTACAATAAATGTTGTAGTTGGGATTCTCAAACTTACCCAGCACCTTTTCTTCAAGAAGTGGAAAAAAACTGCTTGGCCTTAGTATTTTCTGGTTCATAAATCAGAACTGCAGGCTGACAACAAAATACACTATAAACATGTATGATGAAAAAATAAACAGAAAAAAACACCCCAGAGATAAGTCTGCCTCTTATGGTTCATGAAAGTGTAAATCATGTAAACCAATGAAAATCTTTACAAGTACACAGATCAGAAATGGATGTTCATAACCTGAAGAACATCATGCTCTTGGGTAATATGATAATTTTGAGTAAGTGGCTGCAATGCAATGCAATGTAAAAACAACAAAAAAGCATCAATAATTTTAGGATGAGGATAGAAAGCTGACACATTACTTTAAAGAGCAGTAAGATGATAAAGATCTTAAATAAAGATTGTACTTATGATATAATGAATCATATCATATCAATCAAGAAAAACAGACATAGAAAATTCAGACACCAGGTAAAACCTGAGAGCATCTCCACAATAGCAAAACATGAAAATCTTGTATTATTTTGCATACCACTTGCACATATGCACTATAAAGTGAGCAAAACCAGTATAAAAAATCTCAGAGAGGAATAATTTTGAAGATGAAAACTGCCCTAATTACATCCTTCAAGATTCTGTTAGACAACGGCTGTGCAATTGTAATTTTGCACAAGCTAACACAAATTTTGTTAGTTTTGTTATAGCAAAGTGCCAGTATTTTGGGTTTTGCCATCCTACCTCCTCTTATCCATCTTCCTTCTCTACTGCTTTTTCTACAAAAACCAGCTGCAGTAGTTGAAATGAAGATTCCCTTCCTCATCCTAATAAAAAATGCATGCAGGAGCTTGTGACCAGATAATGAACAGGGAGCCAGGACAAATCAGCTGAAGTCACTTAGAAGCAACAACAGCAACAGAGATCAAAGAATAAAATACCAAAGCCAACTATTAAATTAATTGACAGCAGTCAGGCAGACAAAAGAGAAACTATTATAACACTGATAATCATGTATTTAGGGCCTCTAAATTTGTGCTGCTTCACAAACATAGCAAAACATAAAAATATATTTCACATCAGGAGTTGTCATAGGAAATCATAGGAATAACTGACACAATGTAGCATGGACATTTCTCACTATAAACCAAAATCATGTGTAAATCTAGGTCTGTGAATGAAAAGCTGTCTAAACAACCTGGTCTAGTGAAAGGTGTCCCTACCAATGGCAGGGGGGTTGGAACTAGATGATCTTTAAGGTCCCTCCAAACTAAGACTATCCTATGATTCTATTGTATTATTCCACAATTCATACACCTCTTTTCAAAATTACCAGAATCTGAGTCAGCATTTGCTATGCATACAAGTGCAGAAATTCTGGAAAATAGGTCTCAGTACATTGCCTATATTGAAATTTCCCTTACACTGTGACTCCCCAGGAGGAGCAGAACCTTACAATGAAGCAGCATTCCGATGCATTGAAATAACAGGACATATACATATATGACTTCAAGATCAGAAGAATAAAAAACCACAGAGTACCTGGTTTATACTTGACATGCCCATAGGTTTCTCTTAGCCTTATAAGAATTTTAGCTCCAGTGCTTAAGTTTTCCAAGTTGTAAAGGAAATACAATTCAGAAGTCCACACACATTAATGCTCCTGACATGCTTTCTGTGGTTGCTGGAGCACAGAATGGTCCCTGGAGAAACACTTTCACAAATGTTTTTTCAACTATTGGTTCTAATTGTAATGAATTTAAACATTCTACATAAAACAAAGGCATGTAATATTTATTTATCTATATGTTCACCTACAGTTAAAACAGAAATATAAAAACAGATTAAAGGACAAGTCACAGAACATGAAGCTGTTGAGTTCCCATAATGTAGCTTACCCAATACTATGTTTTATTTGATCCAAATTACAATGGTGCCAAGTGAACCACAGGTTAAACAGTTCATTCATGCATTTCCAGTCTTTCAAAATTAATTGGGTGACAAATTGTTTTATTATTGAGTGCTAATTGCTTAAAAAAGCATGTAATAGATCAGCTGCAAAACTGAAGTCATATTACCATGGTACTGCTTGAACTGCCACTTCTGAAAAGCAAATTCAACCAGTTGTTTCACATTTTGGCTCACCTGATAGAATTTTGTTCCTCAACTCCAATGTTTCTTTGACTTGAAGCTTATGGTGAAATTTTTTAAAGTTTCACTTCAAATCTACACTATCAAATTGTTCAACCCCATGCTTTGGTCAATTTCCCTGATTAAGTAATGAGTATTTTAAAGCAAATAGTATTATAAAAGTTAAAAATTGTTAAATAATTTATCTTTTGGCCCCTAAACACATAATTTTTCATTTTGTTTGTTTGCTTCCAAAATAGATGGTAACTTTAAAAAGCATTCATTTTATATTCATGGTATTACTTAAATTCTGGGGTAGTGAAAATTTTCACCAGTTTCAGCACAAATCCACATAAGGATAGCCTGAGATTTTGGAATTACTTAATTAAATGCATGAATATGCAAAGCAATGGAATGTAAAATACCATTGAATAATCTATTGCTACAAAGGAGGTGTATATTAAATTCTAGCCCAAGCTGATGCTTACCTTGTTGGTCTCTGCCCTTTTTAAACAACTGCCTCTAGTAGAAAATGAAATAACAAAAAAACCCAAAAGACCAACCATGTATTTTTTTTTACAGCAGACCACCAGAATTTGTCTGAACAGACACTGAACACCAGAACAAACAGAACATTCTTTTCTTTTAAAGAAGTCTTAGGACAGCACATTTTCACTTCAGTTACTGAAACTATTTATTCATATTGTCTTAAACAAAGAAAAAAATCCAACAAACAAAAAGGAAGGAAACCAGTAAGGATTTGAACAGGGTTTCCTTTCCTACAAGTTCTGGACGTGAGCTCCTTCGCTGACGTCTCCATCACTATTATAAGTCATCTATCCAGCTAAACACTGATATACAGCTCATGATCTATCCGATTATGTAAGCATCCACAGTTTGCTCTTACATCCTACTGAGATCACTAAAACTTACAGGTGTGCTTAAATGAATTTTTCTGGGGATTCTTCAGTAAGCAAACCACATTAATGTAACAATTACGCTCTTTAGCATTTAAGATTTTCTAGAATTTGTGATTATAATTTTTGATGGCCTTGCTTTTCCACAGTTACTAAATCCTCACCACTACAGGTTGTTTCTGTAGTCCTAGCAGATCATCACAACAAAGCAACATGGAACAAACATGCAGAGATTTTTAAAATGTGTCTAATGTTTACTCTTTGTCATTAGAGAAGCAAAAAATAAAGCTTCTCTTTTTAATAGCCAGACATCTTACTCTAGAATAATTTTAAACTCTTATTTGGTATGTCCTATTAAAATAACATTTAAGATTTACAATTTATTTCACCCCTTGCATACAACAGGCACCTTGGCCCACCCCTTGTATAACAGGAGTTAAAAAACTTACCTGGGAGCCAACAGCCAGGATAGAGCACCTTCTGATTCACTGAGCTAGTGCTGGCATTCAAAGAGAGCAAGCTGGAACAAGATAGCTCTAGAAACAGAGTGAAGCTGTAAGCCATACAGCCCCTTTTCCTCTGTCTAGCAGATGTCAAACCATGATTAGGAAGGGTTATTTGACATTATATGACTGTACAGTGGTGAAGTTCTTCAGCATGAGGAGCAACAACAGTATCTAGAATTGTATATCCAGAAAGGAGTGTGAATTCCAAGAGATGTATTGCACTTTCACAAGTACCTAACCTAAAAATGCTCTGCAGTAGCTACAAAAACCTACATTTTTCCTCAACTGTAGCTACAGCATGACCTCCATAACTACATAAAATCAAAGTACAAAATTTGAATGTAGAAGTTGGAATAAAAAAGCTTAGATTTTGACACATCACAAAAATTATGCCCAGTGCAATAAGTACCATACTTAACCTACTTTGCCCTTCACAATGTGCACTATTTATTATAATTCTAACTTATTCCACTGGGTGGATTGCTCCTTTTTTTTATCCACTAGGCGCGATCAAATCAGTGCAATAGAAGAACTGCTGATGCATGAAATGATAGGTCAATGTAACCTTGTCATGGAGTAATATCGCTGCAAATCACTGTAAACAAATAAAACAATTCATTTTTATTTGCTGTAGGTATTAGGCAAGGCATAAATTATCAAAATCTAAAGCAGGAACATTTTAACTGCAAATGTAATATAATGCTCCATATTACAATACAGAAACCTCGTTTAAATACCACCTTAACACACAACATGGGGGAAAAGCTTTTCCAAATAAATGGTGGTTTTAGTCAGACTACCATCTACCACTGGATTTTCCAAATCAGTATAACCAATGGCCTTCATACAGTGAAAGTTTTCTAAAAGCTTTTGTCATCAGGTGTCTTTCTTTTCTTGCCTTGTCAGTTACAGATGTCTTTGGAGTAAGTTAATCTAAACAACTGGTTCAGTACATTTAACATAATTTTTACATATATATATTCTCTTATTTTCTATTTTTATTTCTCATTTTAATTAGTTTACCAAAATAAAATTAGAATTGCATTCTTGGAGTTTTGATGTACTTAAAAAGAGATTTATCTATGAGATGATTCATGATTAAATAAGAAAACACTTTGGAAGGTAAGTAAGGTACTTTAAGGCGGTAAAGAACTACCATACCAGGGGTCACATGCTAAGATATCATCCTATAAAACATACTGCATTATATTACTCTTAACAGCATTAGATGCATATTCTTAACAGCATAAGATGTTCTATATGGACCTCTGCTGTGCACTGCTATTAATAAGAAATCTTTTAGAATAAACTACATATATGTTTGTGTAAGCGTATACACACATTTATAGAGACTATGGTTGGTAAATACAACTTACAGGAGATTACAAGGCTGGTGTTGTGTAATTCTCAGAGTACATGCTCATAATGGTTTTATGTAGCAACAGTAAAATGTGATGTAAGCAAAATTAAAATGGTATTTAAACTGGAGACTCCAATCTTGAATGGTTTGTTGTACATGACAACTGTATAGAGAACAAATTACATATACTAATGAGAATCTAATGTGTACTGAACTTTTAAGTTGGGTGTGTTTTATCTTCTTTCCTAAAACATCCTCAGGAAAAGTGTTCAACTTTACAAACAAACACAGAGAAACTATTTTAAATGTTAGGGATTAGTGAATGGGAAAAAATACATTATTATCTTATGTGAGACAATAAATGTTTAAAAGGCATGGTTTAACATAAATAAATAAATAGTGCAAAGTCATTAAAAAGTCTGAAATATAGTATTTGTAGTTGTACATTTAACATGAGAAGGAGGTGTTGGAATGAGGTCTTGAAAAATTTTCATTTTTTATTTAGGACATGAGTGGGAACACATGTGTTAGCATGACAGATATCTAAAGTAGAATACTCTTGTCAGAGCAATTTTCCAGCAAGTGGATATGTCAGCTCATTATAAACCCCACATACTACACTACAATGCCATTATGAATTTTAAGCAGGGTCTGCCTGGCCACACAAAAGACAAGATACAAATATTAATATTTCTTAGAAAACTGATTAAAAATCAAAATAAAATCATTAGGTACTAAAATGTGTTACTGATGCTATCATAGCAAACACACTTTCCAACACTTTAATAATAGACTTAGAAATTAGAAACTCTTACTAAAAGTACTGCCACATTATTTGTAGCCATAGATACTTCATAAGAAAATACAACTGGAATGATCTCTTCTGGCATTCGAAACCCCTGAAAAATAAAATTAAACATAAAGAAATAATTTTAAAACAAGTTTCACAACCATATCCACATAAAATCTAGTAGAGATCTGAAGGTTCCTATAAACAGAATCAGCTGTTTTTCCTTTAATCTTAGGCTGAAAGGGTCTGTGACACAGTAGTCATATGCCAAATAACCCCTAGGAACATTAAACAAAAAGATCTGCAACTTTTCTGGTCAGTCTTAAGGATACGTTCATTTTTTCTATAGCATACAAATGAGAAGTTCAGAAGCTCAATAACAAAAAGCAGAATTCCTGAACACACAGTAGTTGCTCATCCTTGAAAGCAACAGAGCAACATCTCCCTGCTCTCCTTGCCAGTACTGGCATTTATAAATGTTTTCCCCTTGCTGCTCTCTCACTTTGAAGCAGCTAAAGCAAGCTGTATTTGTTGCTGGGTTTTGGCCTCCCTCACAGAAGGCACACAGCTGTCAGGAAGGCACGAGGTTTTATGTTTGAATTCTATTGCAGGGCCAGACCCTGCTCCCTTAAAAGTCAGAGAAAGTTATTCCTTTAAGTTAATGAGGAGCAGAAAGAGGTCTTGAATAGCAAGTTTCTTCAGTATTGTGTGTATTTATAGAAATATATAAAGGTTTGGATTGAAAAGGATGTTAAAGATGATCTAGTTCCAAACCCTCTGCCATTAGCAGGGATATTTTCCCCTAGACCAGGTAGTTCAAAGCCTTGAACACTTCCAGGAATGGAGCAGCCACAACTTCTATGGGCAAACAGTTCCACTACCTCACCACCCTCACAGTAAAGAATTTATTCCTAATATCTGATCTAAACCTGCTCTCTTTTAGTTTGAGCCTGTTAACCTCTTGTCTCATCCCTCCTTGGCCTTGCAAGAAGTTCCTCTCCAACTCTCTGTAGGCCTCCTTGGGTACTGGAAGATGCCCTAAGGTCTCCCTTGGAGCCTTCTCTTCTCCAGGCAGAACACCTCCAACTCTCTCAGCCCTTCCTCATAGCAGAGGTGCTCCAGCCCTCTGATCATTGTGGCCTCCTCTGAATTCGCTCCAAAGGTTCACTTCATTCTCATTTTGGAGGCCCACAGCTGGACACAGCGCTCCAGGTGGGGAGCAGAGGGGATTTCAGCAGGGTGAAATACCAGGCAGAAAACAATGCTACTGCCTGAGGAAATGGCTGAACTTCAGATACCTCATCAACACCCCAGGTGTGATCCTATTCACTCTTCTGACAACAGAGAGAAGAGGCCACTGAAATAACCATGGCAGCACTGCACAGGGGATTAGTAGATTTCTTAGTCCAACTCTGCCTATACTTAAGGGCTGCCCCAAGAGCTGGCAGCACCACCACGCAGCTACTGCTTCTACCCTTGCCTTACTCTCACCTGCTTTTATTTTTTGTAACTTGGGCACTGATGAGACTCAGTGTTCCCTCCTGCTCCTCCAGGTAGGGTATTTTACAGTCAGCTCATACTAGCTAGATGTGGTTAAAAGACTTTGCATGGGCCAGTTCAAGAGTAGGAACAAAACAGTCAGACGAAGGGAAGAAAAAAAGACCAGTAATTATTTGACCTCACGTAAGGAGCACAGAGTCCAAACATTTGACCATTCCTCTTGCAACAAATATCCACCATCTGAAGCATTCAGGAAACGCGACAGATCTTGTACATTGGATTGAGACTATATATGTCAGACAATAATAACGTGTTACAAAATTTATCCTGGGAAAAATAAATTATCAGAAGGCTATCACCTTTCAGATGTTACCATCTTAAATAATTTCATGTTTTTGTATGATGTAATAAAGGGAAAAAAATAGAAGTCAAGACTGCTTGTCTAATCATGTCTTATATTTTAAATTAAATCAGCTTTCATGGCATACAAGCATATAACAAAAAACGCCCAAAGCCAGAAAACCTTATATTTCAACACACTCATTTAACTCCAAAGTTGTCCACTAATGAGAGTAAAGCTTCTCTGGAATTCACACAACCTGCTTCAGAGACAGGGACATCTCATAGCCCAGGGACAAGCTGCGGGGATAGAGCTCTGTGTGGTAATGGTGTTGCATGTCTGACCCTCAGAAAAAATGAACTATAACAATACCAAAGCTTATCCCACTGCAGTGAAAGATGAACAAGCCACATTACAGAAATAAAGGCCAGGAGTCTTGAGGGCCACGTGAATTAAAAAAAAAAAAAAAAAAAAAAAAAAAAAAATCAAAGTTTACCCAACCTATCAACCAAACAAAACCCAACATGACACACAAAAAGCCACTACACCAAAAACGTTAGGTATCTACAACTGCATCTACAACTCTGTGTGTTATTTCCAAGTTGCCGCAAAAAAAGTCTGAAATACGTCCAACGTTCCTGTCAGGTTTATTTCTTCAAGTGCCCGCGGCTACCACGGGTCCCGAGCAGAACGGCGCCCGTCCAGCGGGGCGAGCCCACAGCTCAGCGCCACCGGCGCCGCCGGCCTGCCCCGAGCCGCGGCTGCCGCACTTGGACACCGAGAGCCCGGCACAGCCGCCCCCGCGGGCGCACACCGCACACCGCGGCCGGGCCCGGGCGCTGCCCTGCCGGCACCTGCCGCTGTCCCGCCCCGCCTCGCCGGGCTCTCCTGCGGCGGGGGCGCGGCCGCAGGAAGGGGGCCGGGGGCCGGTGTTCCGCGGGTGCTCCGGGCGGGAAGGGCCGGCTGGGGTCAGAGGGGCAGCCTGCGAGCCGCTGCTGCGACCGGGGATGTGCTCCGGAGGAGTGCGATGCGAGACCGTGTGGGTGTGAACGGCCTGGAGAACGGCATTCTGTGCCTTTCTCAGTTTTAAGGGGCATTCAGGCAACACTGGAACGGTTATAAAGTCATCATGGTTGCTCAAACAACTCTCGAAGGATATTGAGACTCACAAAGTGTAAATTCAGTCATAACGGAGTGAGACAAATCTGTGATGGATCGGCCAATCTGTGACTATCAAACACAACAAAGAAAGTGCGATTCCGTCTCAGGAAGTTTCTGAAGCACTGTTCCCCGAGAAGCTGAGAGGCTGTGCCAAGGGAAATATCTGTTTTATATATGCCTTGTTTTTAATTCACTTTCCATAGCATCTGTTACTGGAAAACAGGCTCCTAGGTTAAACAGACCTTTGGTCTGGCTCATGATAGCTGTGCATCTCCATTATGTTTACCATTTCCCCTGAGAAAACCATTTCAAGCAACTCCATATCTCTTTGCTAAGGGAAGCTGCATGTAGCAGGGGCTCATCCTGCATTCAGGGACTCTCTAATGATTATGTGGTTCGCTCCAGGGGCATGTGCAGCTCTGCAGTTTCCTTATGGCCTTAAACACATGCTCCCCCAAAGGCACCAAAATTATTTTAAACAGATGTAGCTGGGATATTGTTAGGTCTTCCCTGAGAGCATTACAGTGGAGTGGGAAAAATACTCTGATCCCAGAAATATGAATCGGAGCCCCTCTGCCAGAAGTTAGGAAAAAGCTGAGACTTGGTGGAGAGGTATTAATAAGAGCCTAATTACTGATGCCTGAGAGCTGAAGGCGGGAAGGTGTGATCTTAACCACACTCATCTGTTGTCACAAAAACTTAGGGGCATTAACTGTGTAATCTGACATGCCAGCTATCACTGGGTAGGTCTTCAGGGCTGATGCAATCATTTAGTGAACCTTTTTGGCTGAAGTGTTGCTTATTGCAGTCTAGTTCAAAGTGAATTTCTAATGACTTATTTTAAATGAAAATAAGCTTGGTAAAAGTAAAAATGTGAAAAAGTGTGGCTTTACATGCACGTAAAAAATCCTTGGTATTAATCATTAATATAGCTCTAAATGCACCTCACACTAACAGGCATTAGTGATCTATTCAGATAATTTTGTTAGGATTAACAGAGGATTGGCTTTCTGGTCAGCAAATAAAAAGATGTTGCAGCTTTCTAAAAACAAGTACCCCTTTGTGTCTGCCAAACTGCTGAAGAAAAATATTTTCCTTTTAAAAATTCTTTTTCTAAGATTGGATTGTAACCCATGTATAAGAAGCCTCTATACATGGAAAAGGAGAAGAGAAAGGTGAGCCATAGTTTGTCTCTGACTGACATAAGACTTCATGGCTTAATTGATGAGAAGAACATCTCCTGCAGGCAAGAACTTAGATGAGACTATTTTATGCTTTTGATTTACCTTTTTGAATAAATGATGACAAAGAAAAGTGGTTATTACTACAAAAAAAATGCTGTGGAATCAGCAGCAAGTCGAGAGATTTGGCTGCTTTGATTGAGGTTATCACATGGCATTGAGATGGTAGGAACTCGGTCATTTCTGCAGCAAGATTTCATGAGAGAATGTGCTTACTGCTTTTGAGATCAAGAGCAAAACATTCAGGACATATTAATGATGGTATATTACGTATTTAATTTTAAAGGGGTGAGGCACACCTGTAATTGGAAGTAATTTTGGTTGAATCATTGGATCTTAGGTTCTGTTTTTAAAATGGTGCTTTGTTGTATGCTGTGTTTTTCTTTTACACCTTTTAAATAGGAAAGAATGTTTTCTGAACTGGTAGAGGCTCTGTTGTGATCTAGTAGTCTAGCCTTGGGAGCAGGGTAAGGACGGTAGCAGCCCAAGAAGGACCTGTGCAGAGAGGAACAAGTCCTTACCCAGAGGCAATGGGTAATTGCAGCAGTTCCCATGAAGGGTAAAGCTCCTGTTGTCAAAGGAGCCAGCCAGCCCAGGGCAAACCATCACTCCCAGTGCATCACACCTGCTCTGGGGTGGCCCATGCCCCTGTAGGGCACATGAACAGTGAAGCTCTTTCTGGACCTTGTGCAGAGAAAGTAAATTCCATGGGTTCACACTGTATGTTGTCTTGCAGCTCTGTACAAGAACCATGGGGAATCTAAACCTACATCATAATTCTAATTGTTTTTACCACCATCTAAGTTTTTAATCTTTGATAGTGTGTGTGTGTCTTAATTAGGAGCTGGTTCTCAAGTGTATTGAAAAGCAACCAAACAAACCAAATAATTATGTAATTCTAATACATCATTCTGGGTACTCGAAACATCTAATTTCTGTAGCTAATTAAAATCAGGCTTGAACTTTCCCTCCTCTTGTCCTTTCTTGAACATGCTCACTAAGTGTCAGAGGTTCTAGCAACTAGATCAGAATCTAGATCTCAGTGTTATATCTGACACTTGACACTTATTTTAAATTAAGTCTAGGATGAATGAATGCATATAATAAAAAGACAAAGGAAATTCTAATGTACTTAGGCACTTTATAAGGAATTAGTTTAATGTAACATACTATTCTGCTTTACTGGCTGTTTAATATTTAATATTTCTTAGCAGATTAAAACTGTGGTTCTAATGAGAAAAATAATTGAATGATAAATCTAGAAGGTAATTCCCACATTTTAGTCTCAGTGTTTTCAGTACTTTGCAATCACTTTATTTAGCTTAGGAAACTTTCATCTTCATGTGTAGTGAGGCAGAAAGATTTGAAGTTTTGTGGACAGGGGAGAGAGCAAAGCCCACAAATGCAATATAACAGCTGCATAGTGGAACACTCTGCAGAAAACTTTGGAGTTGTACCACAAACTCTCCTGAGTTGCATAAGGGAGCTGAGGAAAGTGAAGCAGCTAGAGGCTTCTAAAAAATTCTTGGGTCTTATGCTTCCTCTTTTCATCTAGGATGTGAGGGGAACCCAGACTCCTTACTAGCGTTGAGATTTGTGAGGGCAGCAAGCAAGGGTGGCCCATGAAAAGGAAAGGTTGCCTGTCTACTTTGTTTTCTCCCTCACCCTCCTCCTTGACAGAAACACAATGATCTTCTTCCCCCTCTTGTGGAAAAAACTTTAAGCAAGACCTTCCTCTTATGAGAAAAAACCATTTCCCTGTAGACTGCCAGAATATGCTGAATATGTTTAGTGTTTCTCTTTGTATACTCACATGCAGTTTTAAAATGTTACAGAGAACATGCTTCTCCATGTTACAGAGAATATGGCTGCTCTCTCCAACCTAAGTATACAACCACCAAACACAGCTTTGATTACAGTATTTTGCAAGTAGCTTCTCAGTGTCATTATACAATTTATTGAAGCATTTTATTAAGAAGCTCAGACATAGCCTTAGGCCTCATGTAGGCACATAAGAAGATTTGGTTAATATTTTGGAAAATATAAAAGTGTAATCTTTGCCAGCTTAAAACTCTTCCAGTTCTTTCAGAGCAAATTGATAGCAAGAAGTCAGTGGAGCCACACTGCTGAAGGGTCAGGTAATGCTGTGAAGAATGGGCTTCCTATATTAGGCTACTAAGGTGCATGTAAAGCAAGCAGATGTCAAGTGTTTGGCTGTTCTTTGCAGAATTAAACAAGAGCAAAGCACTACCACTATTCCTGCTCAGAAGAAAAGCTAATTATTTAGATGTGAGGGGAAGAAATGAAGCTGTTTTCATACTCCTTTGGGATTAACATATGATAGCTGAGACCACCTGACATTCTCAGGCTGTGTTATCTTTCCTGTCTAATCTTTAATGAGTGAATAGTGTGCATTTTCCATTCTCTTCTTCACATGTGGATTCTAGACCTGTGGAGAGCTGTCTGAAATACGGGTGAATGTGGCAGTGTGACTGACATCTCCTTTCCATACAGATGAGAGATCTGCATGTGGAGATCACAGGCACACCATCTGATCCTGAAAAAAAGCATGTGGGATATGACCCTAAGTGTAGATATGGGCTTTGGCTAATAAAATTTCTTTTAACCTGCTTTATAATTAGAGCCTGTTTTGGAAGTGTGCTCTGTGATGTCTGGTTCCTATTAAAAAGAAAAATGAAAAATGTTTTCAAGTAGTACACAGGGTAATACTGGAACATTGTTTAAACAGCCAGTACTGTCATAAGAACAGGAACTTACAGATAATAGGAATATATTGTTTTTGCAGACAACAATACCTTTTAAAAATGCAAAAACATTGGTTCACACTATTGTTTCTGATAAAGCTATTGACTTTGGTATTTGCAAAATGACACATTTAAGTTATGAAAAATATCAGTTTATGGCATTTTAATAGTATTTTTAATTTTGAATATGAGTATCCTAAAAAAAAAAAGTGGGTTTATTTTTCATTTTCCCCCTTGTGGTTCATCATTCCTCCATACTAAATGTTATGGTGATGTAATATATTCAGTTTAGGACATGTCAGTCACTGTCATGGTAAAGGCCTATAATTCAGTGGCAACAGAAAATTAAAAATGTAAAAAAGATTGCACTTTCTGATGGCACAGGTTGACAGGAAGGACAAATTAGGATGTTGTCTAAAGTGAGTAACTTGCTCATTACTGGCATTAATGGCACGACTGATACTCCAGAGAAGGCAGATTGAGATGAACTGCCTTTGTACGTGGCTCCTTTAAAAGTGCCTTGATAACTATGTGCACAGAGATATAAATTTGCCCTATTTATGAACTTCTAAGTGGTCTGCTAAATTCATTGAATATCACTGAACAGTGAAAGGTATATTTTCTTCTAAGAGCTTCAAGACAGCAGCACTGTAGAATCTGAATTTATACAGACACTTTGTACAAGGCCTCTGCACCTTTAAAGAGTGCACTTAAATCATTCAATGAATAGCAACTCAGTTTGTACCTCAGTACAAACTTGCCAGTTCTTCAGAAGGTCTTGGCCACTAACTTCAGTACATTGCAGCACAGGATGCACCCCACAGCCACCTGAAGAGATGGAGACCTACTACATATCTACATGTTCCTACATGCCCTTAAGTGGATGTCCATAACCTTTCTCAGGAACACACAGCTTTGTACACTGCCCCAGGTCAGCTCCTGCTGACATGGCTAAGCAATGATGTAATCATCAGGCCTGGGTCAGGGACACAATGGGATTTTGTGTGTCCTTAAGTAAATGTGTAACACAAAAGATATTAAGAAATGATGAGAAGAAAAACAGCACTGATGTCCTCCAGGCTAAAAGCCAAGTCTCACTGTCCGTAATCTCCTACTGACTTGTCACTGTCAGAAGGTCAAAATACATGTTTGTTTTGTTTGATTTTCATTATCCATACTGAAATACCTACATGACTTCAAATCAGTTTGGAGTAAATATTAACAGGGAATAAAACCCATAAAGTTATTTAAAAGACCCTTTGGATTACATGCACTTATATTTCTTCAATCAGCCTAGGGCCTTGGATCCTTCTTCTCAAAGTTGTATACCAACACTTACCTGACAAGGGTGAGCTGTGCTGGGTGCTGCACATTTCCAGGTCCTCAGTGGCTTGGACAATATTTAAATACAAAGTTATTGAAAACACCTGCTAGGCAATCCCTTTGAAGGAAAGCTCATTAGTCTTGAAGATTTAGGGATCCTCTTTGGTTAAAAGTTGTTTTTAAAAGTTTAAAAAAAAAGTTTAAAACAAAGTTCTAAGTTTTAAAAGTTTGGCAGGAAAATCTAATAGGTCTTTGAGCTGATGTTGCCAGAGTGGCAGACCCCACATCTTTACCACAGGATTCACAATCTCATAAAAAGTGTGAAGTAATTCCAAAAACTGTAATAGAGGAAAAACAAGGTTCTATGGAAACTATAAAATCTGACAACAAGCTGGACATTATACTTCTGTTTCTTACTGCTCAGTATGAGAATAGGCTGACAAGATCCATGAAATATTACAAGACTCATTTAAAAGGGCCTCAGTAATTGTGCAACTACTTGCACAGAGACACAAACTTGATCTATTTATGAACTTCTGAGTGGTGTCCTGAGTCATTGAATATCACTGAACAGTAAAAGGTATATTTCATCTAAGAGTTTCAAGGCAGCAGCATATTATATTGCCTATTTCTTCAGTATTCAGCACTATTACTGGGTATGTGAATTTACCAAGTGAGTTAGTTACGTTGTAGTTACTTTAAAATCCAATCTAACAAAATCTGCAAATAATTGAAGATTAAATATTTCTTTCAAAAATTACACCCTTAATTTAATATGGAAGGAAGAATTACACTACGATAGTTTTAGGAAGTACATCTCCCAGTACAGCTTAAAAAAACTTCCTATTTTTCTATAATAGTAGTTGAGGAGGTAGGAAACATAATTTTATAAATTTCTTGGATTATTGCAATGAAAATCTGGTCAGTCAGGATCAAAAGGGCAATCCTGCAACCTTCTTCCAGGTGAAAGTCTTAGTCTATTTGACCTTTGACTAAAAATAATTTGATTAACAACATATTAAAAAAAAAACAAACTATCTGGAAAACAATGTTGATTAGTTGTGAATATTTTTTAATGCTCTCTACTTCAAGACGAAATCTCAACTTTCTTTACTATATCCCATTTTTTTGTTGAGGTTAATTTATTTGAATTAAATACCAGATGAATTGGTTTATATGGTATGTCTATTATACCAATGACATTTAAGTTCTAAAATTAGGAAATGAATTGACCTTGAGCAGCATATGTACTCAAAATTTATAATTAAGAAGAATATTAATAAATTAATTTTATAAAATGAACAGCTGTTCTAGTTGATTTGAAACAGCTAAAAGTATAAAATATATTTTGTGAATGCAAAATTAAAAGTTAATTTTATTATGGAGTGCAATTTGGCAACTAGAAATAAATTCTTGAGATGTAAGCAATATATTTTTGTAATGCTCTACCTATGCATCAGAAAGGTCACATGTATATTTAAATATCATATTACTAAAAAAGTTTAATGATTTCAATTGAAAAGCTATCATATGATTTAGCTATTTACAGATGAGTATGAAACAGCTATGATGCTTGTAAACTTCCTTTTCCCAATGAACTATTTAAAAGCTTTACAAAGAAATAGTTTTATTTAATATTTTTATATTATAAACTTTTATATTAGTTTCACTTACCTGAGTAAGTCTCCTAAATCCCTAATTTTCTGCCTCTTTTTTTTTTTTTTGTGTGTGTGTGTGTGTGTGTGTGTCATTCTTAGAGATTAAGGTTTTCATTACCATTTGATGCTATGGGTTTTCACTTAAATACATCTCTCACTCATGACAGGCTTTTAACTAATTTTGACTGTATGTATTTTAAGCTGTGCACTTTCAAGCTTTAATGTAGTCATTACACATATATACAAGGTGCATAGGCTACAACACACCACCACTGTGGTGGGTTTTTTTGGGATTATTTTGTGAATCAGATACCACCGCCTCTTTGAAATGGTGCTCACACTGCCGGGCTACGGTTTTTGCTTCAAACCCAAATTATTTGCAGGCTCATACTTAAGTGAGTGGTTAAACTTCCAGTATTTCAGTACAAGCTGTGTCTTGTGGAAGGAATAAGAACCCAAAATAGTCTGCTAGACCAGACAACATAGATGCTTGGCAAATTCAGCATGTCTTCAAACTGGAGAAAAATCTTTTGTAAGGGTCCAGCTTAGAAGTCACCACATCTGCCATTATCAGGCTAATTTCTGCTAGTTACATCTGCTCTAAGAGGAAGCGAGAGGTCTCTCGCTCTTAGGCAAAACTTGCCCCAGAAACCATCTAAGACATTGCTTCAGCTCACACTAACACTTCCTCTTCATCTTGGCTCTCACTCAGCAGCAAAGGCCATCGCCATGTGGGAATTATTCTATCCTGTAAGAGACCTCTCCTACTCTGGCATACTGTTGTTTCTCCTGTACTGCTACCAACAAAAGCACTTTCCGTCACTCTCTATTTTAAGTAGTTTTGATCCACATACAGAATTGAAAGACTATTTAGTGAAACAAACTCTCTTTTAAAGCAATCTGAAATTCTCTAACTCTACATTCTTAATGTAACTTAATAGCAAAGAAAGGAACCAGATTGCCACTGTGTGCCATGAAACATTTTAAAAAGCAAGAAATACTTGCACAAACACATTTTAAAATTACAGAAACACAACTGTAATTCCTGATGAAATATTTCAGTCCTACTGATGTAGTAAATGGGATGCACTTTTGTCTCATTTACTAAGGACTTCTGGATCAGGTCCATTGTTTATTTCTTGCCTTGCTGTCACTCCATGTGGAACACTAAAGACATCTTCTACTTAATATCCCTCAATGACACACTTCTGACACCTGAATCTTTGGCAAAGGAATGCTAACTATTGAAGCTAAACATATTCCTCTTAATGTTTTCTAAAACATGACAGTATATAGAAGATTCTCCAGTAGAAAAGAAGATGGCTGCTTGGTTATTAATTCAGTAAGTTGACCCTAAGAATATGGTGTGGGAAATTAATTCAGAATAATAAATATTAAAATATTATTAAAGACCTGTACCATGGTAACTGTCCATTAACTTCTCATTACTTCAGATACGAAGGTTCTCGTGGTATTGTCTCATCTCATGATTCCTCAGGAGAAGAGATTCTTGGCGGTATTTGACATACATACAAACACATTTGTTTTACATGTCCTGTCATTACAAACGTTTATCAAGCTGTGTTTTTTCTTGATTCAGAAGTCCATGGCAAAGTGTATCTCTACCAACATAGTTATGCCAAAGCTTGCTTGACAACTACCACCAGAGGACCTCACCTGAAGCTGAACAGTTCCAGATTAGTCCTGGTGAAGTTTTGAAGGCACTTTTTATTTCACTGTCTCATTAGGTAATCAGAAAATAAAGCTGATGTTGCAAAACTATAAGGAGCAAATAAGGAGTATTCTCAATGTTAGAATGCAAAATTTAGCAAATCACTGATCAGGTTGCTCAGTTTGTTTGGCTACATAGATTTCAATTAAAAAAAATAAATAGGGATCTCGCTGCAGTAAGAGAAGTTATTATTTTAAAAGAAATATGCCTATACTTACGTGTTGCCCAGTGAGAGAGATAAGACAACCTTAAAGGCTGTCACTATCTACTAGGTACTTCTAAATACAATTTTGTGCCAAGTGTCTTCCCCTTTGCAGGACAGTGACTGCCATTTTGTTGTACTGGCAGGGTAACATGTATCTCAGCCCCTAAATTCTGCAGTTTTACAGGAAGTTAACATTTGGGAAGCATGTTTTAGCTCTGTTGTGCCACAGAGAGCTTAGGCTGGGAGCAGCTGTTTGGGGCTGGCCCTGTGGCCTGGACCTCTCTGAGAAGGGGCATCACTAACACTGACTGCTGCCCACTTCTGCACAAACATATATCCAGTCTGTAGAACTTGACCTGTATGTTCATTCCCAGTACCAGCATCATGCATTTCTCTTTTTTCTCTTATCTTCATGTGTAGGAAACAAAGTATTGAAAGTAACTTTAAAAACCTAAACCCAAACCCAACCCACCAACCAAAGCCAACAGGCACACCCGTCCGAAGCAGCTGCCGGGATTTTAAAGGAGTTTACCATGAGCAGCTCTCAGGTCACCGTGCGCTGAGCTCCGCTCGGCCGCCGCGATGGAGCCGGAGCCGGAGCCGGGCCGCCGCCTCAGCGGGAAATGGCGGGAAGGCAGCGGCCGCGCGCGCGGCCCCCGGGGAAGGATCGAACGAGAGCGACACGGCGGGACCGTCCCTGCTGACCCCGGTGTGAACGTGTTTATTTCACGCTGCGGTCGCGGGTCGCTTTACAGAAACATCTCATGCTAGACCCCGCGCGGGGTCGAAGACGGAGGGGAACACGTGTATTCAAACGTAACTATTAAATAACCTGTACACAAAACTTCAGTCTGTTACCCTGAAAGCACGAAGGCCGAGCCCCAGCGCGGCCACACCGACGCTGCCACATCACCCCCAGGTGTCTATAAGCCTCGATCCCCGCGGCCGGACTGGGCCGGTCCCGCTCGTGCCCCAGCGCCTGGGACCCTCCTCAGCCGCGCTCCAGGCCGGGTCGGGCGCCTGCCTCTGAACGGCCCCGGGGCCCTATGAGCGTCCAGTCCCGGACCTGAGGGTCCGCGGAGGCCGCCCCCGGCCGGGGTACTGCTCGCCGTGCCCGGCGAGAGTCCGAGAGCCGGCCGCCCTCTCCCTGCCGCCGCCGCCTTGTCCCCGGCGTAGAAACGCCCCCCGCCCGGGTCCCGCCGCGGCTCGGCTCGGCCCGCAGAGGCAGCAGCCGCCGGCTGTCCCGGCGGTCACAGGTCGCGGCTGTCCTCCCGCTTGACGCCGTCCGCCGCCGCCTTCAGCTTCTTATTCTGGTGGGTCTTGACGTGCTTGGCCAGGTGGTCGCTGCGCATGAAGCGCTTCCCGCACTCGGGGCAGACGAAGCGCTTCTCGCCCGTGTGAGTCCGCAGGTGCCGCTGCAGCTCGTCGGAGCGGGTGAAGCTCTTCCCGCAGAAGAGCCAGTTGCAGACGAAGGGCCGCTCGCCCGTGTGCCAGCGCAGGTGCGCCTTCAGGTGCGAGGTCTTGCCGTACACCTTGCCGCAGCCGGGGATATGGCAGATGTGCTGCTTCTTCTTGCCCGGCTCCGCCTCAGGGGCGCTGCCCGCGGCCGACTGGCAGTTGGGGCAGCGGCAGCGGCGGCACCTCCTGGCCGTTGCCGCCAGGGGAGACTTGGTCTGCAGCAGGGCGGCGATCTGCGTCTGGTACTGAGCAAAGTCCGAGTGCCCCAGCACCAAGCTCCGCGGCAGCGCCGCCGCTGCGGGGAAGCGGTGGCCGCAGCCGCCCGGGGCGCTGGCCTGCTGAATGCTCCACCAGGGGATGTCCTCGGGCGGCGGGTTGGGCGACAGCTGCCGGCAGGGCTGGGCGGGCGGAAGCAGGTTGGAGTACCCGGGCGGCAGGGCGGCCTGGGCGGCGTAAGGGACGTAGGCGGGCGGGCAGCTGGACGGCAGGGCGGCCATGGAGGAGGGCAGCATCTTGACGGGGGAGAACTCGTAGGGATAGGAGGGGTCCGCCGGGGGGGTGAGGGGCAGTTCGTGAGAACCTCCGAAGGAGGGTTGCAGGTGGTTCTTCTGAGGGGTCAACCCCAAGCTGGGATGCGGCGGAGGCAGCCCTCCTGGGGAGTGCGCTGGCATCTCGCCGCTCCACGGGTGGAAGATCCTAGAGGGGGATCCCAGCGTCGGGTCGTAGGAGACCGGCAGGAAATCCGAGGGCGCTGCGCCCGGCTGCCCGATCCGGCTACAAGTAGCGGCCAGAAGAGCCAGAGGCGAGTGCTTGGCCAAGTCTGGGGAGGCGCTGGGGGTGCGGTCCTGCGCAGGAACGGGAGGGAGGGGAGAAGGGAAGGAGGGAAGAGAGCGCGTTACTCACCGCCCGCAGACACCGGCCTGCGAGAAACTTCCCGCACCACTGCCCGTGAGCGGCTGGGGCCGGCCCGCCGCTTCCCGCACGGCTGGTAAACTTTCCGAAAACAATGCGCACCCAGAGGGCAGGACGTGCCCGGCCCCCCCGCCCCGCCCAGACACCGGTCCCGCCTGCGGTCAGTGCCGCCGGCCCTGCCGCCGCTCCTGGGCCGGGGAAGCAGCCGCAGTGGGCAGGGAGGCAGCCCCCGCGCTCCCCACACCTCTTGCCACGGAGCACTGCCTCGAGTTAGTAACGGGCTGCTGGCGGGAGAGGGAAGTTACAAGCCCGAGAAGCCCGAGTCCGGCCTCCTACCACCGCGGGGTCCCCACCTACCTCTCCGGGCCGCCCGCCGGGAAAAGCCCCGGGAGGGAGGCGGCTGACGCCAGCTGCCCCCGCGCAATGCGGGTCACAGCCGTGGGACTCGGCGCAGTTCGAGCAACACGGGTGCGGGTACTGACCTGGAGGAAAGCCTGGAGGGAGTCGTTCCGGAGGACAGCCACCGCGGCCATGGCTACTGCGCCCGGGGCGAAGGGAAGGCGCCGGGGCACTGCCGAGGCATGAGGACGCCGAGGGGAAGACGAGAAGCTGCCCAGTTTCCTTCTCTCTCCCCCTCTCTCTCTCTTTCCTTCTGATCTCTTCGCCTCCGTGCGCGTCCCACCCCCCCCGCGCTGCGCGATCTCCGCGGACTGTCTGACTGCGCCAGGATCACCTCCAAGAATTTGATAAGGACTTTGCCGGGCCGCCAACCAGTCAGAGAGAAGATTTATGGCTTTGAAGTTTGCCGCTACCCAATCATCAAAGAATAGCGGCTCTTTCAGAAGCGAAAGCAAATCCTTTGAATCCACAAAGCTCCTATGGTGTGTTTGTTGGTCTGGATAAAAGAACTGATTATTAGGGGGGATGGGAAGGGAGGAGATAAAGGCGGGACAATTAATGAAGTAATCACTATGTGGGAAATGTATATACACAAATAATTGGATTTTCTTGATCAAAGGACCCCATACCGCCTAGAGACCCTCGCGTTGGATGTGCAAGACACTGGATCCCCCCTCCTTTTTTTTTTTTTTTTTTTTTGCAATTAAATTTGTGGCAGAGCCCTAAAGTGACAACGCGTGTTTGTTATCGCTCGAGGAATCTGCCTCCGGATTCCTCTTATAGTGTTTAAAGACTGAAGGTAACATAACACAGCGAGTTCACCTGGTCGGGGCTGGTCGATCCCAGCCGTAGAACTTCCCTGGAGCAATTGTCGGTGGTTCCTCCCCGCTCCCTCCCTCCGCCCGCCCTTCCCCCGAGGCTGAGGGGTATGCCCTCGATATGACTCGGCAAATAACCGCGCATTTTCTCCTTTGGTAGCTGGATTTGTTTCACTTCGCTCAGCCGGCATTGCCCCCTTGTTACCGGGAGCCCCCGCCTGGCGCAGGGCCAGGCCAGGCGCCCAGCCGGGCCCGGGGAGGAGCAGCAGGCTGCCAGGAGCAGCAAGCGCTCTCTCAGACAGACGCACCGACAAACCGGGCAGCCGGGAAACAGAAAGGAAAAGTTTCCTCTTCCCTAGTGGGAGCCGGCTGTAAGAGACATAATTTCTTTAAATGAAGACCGGAGTCTCTCTTGGCGGGCCTGCTGAGCCAGCCTGTCTTGCGCCGGCGGGGAGTGGAGATCGCAGTGGCTCCTCCGGAGCACGAACGCTGCTACCGCATTTCTGCCTCCCCTGCTCTCTCACCTCCTGCCCCAAAGACAAAGTCGGCCCCAAGCGCTTTGTTACTTCATCCCGCACCTTTCGGCCTCTGTCTATACATCTCTATACGCATGTGTGTATGAAAGATCTAACCTGCCTTGCGTTCGACCATGTGTGAGGCTATTGACCCTCTAACCAGCACCAGGCACATCTGGGTCACAGCTTGCCGCCACCGTCGGCTGCTGAGCTCAGTGGGCTGCAGAGCTGGCGGGCCCCCTCGCATGTGCCGCTCAGCAAGGGGCAGGCGGGGCCCCGCGCCTCTCCGTGGGCCCGCTCAGCTCCGCGCTCCGCCGGGGGCCCTGGAAACGCGCTCCTCTCCTCCCCGCTTCCCCATCTGCTCCGAGGCCATCGCAAACGCCGGCCTGTTTGGCCAGGTACCAAACCAGGACGTTCATCTCCGTCTTGAGGAGGTGGGGGCAGATGCCGGCTGGCTCTGGTCCTCCGGAGCTGTTTGCACAGGTAACTCGATCCTCCCCGCAGTCGCTGGGTTCAATTGTATTCGCACCGCCACTGAAGTCTCTTTAAACGCCAGCACACAGAGATCTTTATCTGCCTTTCCTGTGGAAACAATCACTGTCCGCTCAAAGACTTTCAAGAGTTGTAGGGCTTGAATTAGATCGGTTTCTTTGAAGGGATTAAAGTGCCAAGTCCTCTCCCACGGCTCCATATTGAGTCCTGGGGAGAAATAAAAGCTCGACCTCATGTAACACTACGCAGCAGTCATATCAAGCTCTTCCCATGTGCCAGGTAACTGCTTACCAGGCTGGCAACAGGAAGACAAGGGTCCCGCATCCAGCGCTTTTACCACGCATTGATGCATCGAGGTAAGGTTCGCCGCTGCTGCAGGACGCCGCGGCCCGGCAGCAGCTCCCGCCAGGGCGTGAGGTTGCGGGCGATAGAGCTCCCCATCCGCCTGCACGGGTGCGGGGTTCACGGGGTACGGCACCTCCATCGACCACACACGAACACCTCCCAGTACCGCCGATGAGCGATCCGCCGGGGGCTGCGCCACGTCAACACGGGACATGGCGACTAACGGGGAACCACAGCGAGCCCCGGCCGACAGCGCGGCCGAGAGGACACGCACACAGGCATTGCCCCGCGCACCCCCGCCCGCAGCCGTCGGGTGCCCCCCGCTCACTGCCAAACTCCAGCCGTGCCACTAGAGCCGCATCGGGGCAGGAGCGCACTTGTTGTCCCCTCGAGTCTAAACTGTAGCTGGGGCAGCCTGAGCCGAGGGAGAACCCCACGTGGGGAGCCTGATCCGCACCTCTGCTTCCTGGAGGAGCAATAACACGCTAGGCAAGCGAAACGGCGGCGCTCGCGCTTGCGTTGTCCCTAAACCCCTGTATCCCCAAACTTATGTCAAAGCCAGACATATGAGAAATGCCCGATTTAACCCCTACCTCGATTTTTAAAAATTCGTTTTATCTAGTAATTGCCAGATGGATACTCAGAACAACGTTTCTAAACGAAATGAAAGGGGATAGGTAGGTCAGGAGACACTGAACACCCCAAGGTTCCCTCCATTCTCTAAAGTACGGTATTTCCCCAGATATCTCGACGAACCAAAATGATTTGTCAAGTTGCAAAAGACTTAGTGGAAAACTGGATAAGTTTCTATACAGCTGCCACAGTACAAATGCTATAAATCTGCATCCAAGAAAGTACATTACCTAAAAATCGAGAATAATTTCTCATTTCTGGAAGAAACCAATGGGCTGAAAAATGAAACGTTGTCGTAATTTTCTGTACAAATAATTAGTGTTCAAACTCGGAGCATTTCAGTCTCCTGAAATGTATTCTTAATGAAGTGATGTTCTGAGTTGTCATTAAAAATGCAGGGCTGGAAGATCAAAGTACAATATTTATTTTAGAAATTTGTTTCAGTTATCAGGAGATACAGGTATCAAGGCCAAGTGTCAATTCAGTTACAGAAAGCACAATTTCCATGAGAAATGGGCTGCCGCTACGTCCTAGTGTAAAGCAAAGGGACACCAGAGATGAGTCGCAGCGCGGGAGGAGGCGCAGCGCCGGGGGGTTGGGGGCTGCTCCCGGTAGCGCAGCCGGGCCAGGGGCCGCTCGGACAGTGGCGCTGAAAAGCACAGCTCTGCGCGGAGCTTTGGCTCGCAGACCAAGGGGCCGGTCCCGACCGGCGGGGCTGTAGGGGCCGGAGCAGCTCTTGGGCCCACCAGGGAGGCAGCGGCAGCGCCGTCGACGCCGCGGGGAGCACGGCGGCCCGGATGCAAAGAGCCGGAGCCTGAATTGCTCCAGCACGGGACTGAGGGGCAAGGGGCTCCCAGAGCCCCGCTGCCTCCATGGGACCCTGCCTGCTACGGTGGGCGGCGAGACCCCTAACGCCCCCGGGGTCAGAGGGGCTCAGGCTACATTGGGCTGGATGGCTACTGTCGATTTAAACACAGTAGATGTAAATCACGAGTCACCATCACTGTTTCTTAGATAGGTGTCTTAAAAATCAGGATTTTTCAGATTCAGGTATCCCAGAGTGGCTGTACCACCATGCAAGGCTCTGTGGACCTTGGTTTGAATGCAGGTAGCATACTTGGAATAACAGCTGCTTGCTTGCCAGTGGTACCCTCCATAGTTTCTGCTGTGGCTCTGACTTTAGGGCTCCAAGTACCTCATCCTGGAGCCTACCCCAAAACCTGTCCCAGTGATGGCTCACACTGCCACTGCCAGTTCCTCTCATGACATTCACAGTCCCTCCAAAGTCATTTGCAGTCACCTGTCATGACCCCCCCCCCCCCCCCAGTCCCTCCTGTGATCACCCCGGTTCCTCAGCTCTTCCAGCACAGCCATGAACAACCCTGGAAGCCTGGATGGGCTCTGGCCACCTGGCTGTCCACAGCCTGGGGTTCCTGGGTTGCTTTCCATTAAATAGGAATTGTGACAAAGAATCAGAGACAGGATCATTTTAAAGTGAACAGCTGCATTAACATTCAGCCAAGCCTCCTAGTCAAGTTGTCCAAAAGAGGTGGCAAAATTTAAACCTGAAAAAGCTGTAATAAGCTTGCTCCAGAAGGCAGTGTCTTCACACCATCCCTCATTTATTTCTGGTTTAAAGATGTACTGGTGGTTTAAAGAGAAACCACCCATCCACAACAGCAAGAAGTTTCACCAGAAAGTAAATTACCCTAGGTATACAGTGTCAACCATGTGTGGATACACTGCCAACAGTTCTGAGTTATATGCCATTCATACTATTTTTATTTACTTCAGCATATTCACATTTTTACAGTACACAACATGACTGGCATAAGAAGAGGAATAACCAGTTCACATAGTGTAATTTGAACATCAGTAGATGAAAATAAAAAATATTAAAAATTGCTATAGTATCTCTTGCATTTTTTCTGTGCTTTAGGGAAAACCACAAAATCCTAGACAAGATTGGCACATATTAAGGCATATTTAGGATTTAAGGGCTTGCCTCAACATTTCCCAGTGTAGGTGTGGATTTGACAAAGATTAATAGAGGATTTCCCAAACTTCTGAAAGCTAAGCTGCCCTTTATGAGAAGTGGAACAAGTTTTATGCCTCACAAAGTTTTATGCCTCACAAACCTGTTGTCAAAGTTTTAAATATCGTCATGTATTCATCTTCTGCTCTGTCCTTGGCTGGCCCTTTGTGACTCTTCCTCCTGTCTTGGGGAACATTGGTGAACATTTTTGGATATACTTACTTCCCTTGCTTCCAAATTTTAAAAAAGAATCAGACTCTTAATCATAACAATATTGAAAGTGTTATTCTTGGCTCTGGTTGGAATGCCTGGGACACTTCTAGTTCAAGATGATAATGTCAAATTCTCTGGAAATGCTTTCTGCCTCTGGCATACATGGCTGCATTTTCGTCACAGCTCTAACAGCTAGAAATGGACTTCTACAAAATAGAAAGCAAGCCAAGACTCTGGTGAGCAGCTGAAAAGGATCTGCTGTGTGCATCCTGCTTGTTCTCTCCTTTGGGGAAACACTAGGTATAAAAAGCCTCTGTATTTTTGATGGAATGCATTTGTTTGGGGAAGACTGGATGGGAACTCATAATTTTATGACTACAGATACATATAGCTATTCTTTTTTTTTTTTTTAATTTATTTGCTTCCTCTTAACTACAGAAAGTATATTATCTAAAAACTTGGTCTCATAAGTAATTATAGTTACTTAGTATATTCATTGACAAATTAAACAGCTGTCTGTGTCTATACTGTGTTAGAACTGGAAACAGCACAAAGTTTATCCAGAAAGATCATTGTTCATACTGGATGATCACATGGTTGCCACATTGCTATGGATTTGGCTGAGTGGATTCATCCAACACTGTAAAAATACACCTGTTATTTAATGAACTCATGCTGTAATTTTAGAACCTTTTGGTAGAGAAAACAGTAAGTATTTTCTAATGGCAGTATTTTTCAATAGTTCAAGAAGCACTTTTGAAATAACCCACTCTTCAAGGACTACTGAACAAGAATGTATAAAAATGTCCATAATCTTTATCATAAAAGGCAAGAGCTCTATATAAACTCTTCAACAACTCCACTTTAGCTGGGGAAAAAAAATAGAGATATGAAGAAAAAGCCTAATAGTTGCATTGTGAGGGTCAAAACACGGACACAGATATGATAGATGACTGGCATTAAAGGTGTCTCCGGAAAGAGATACTGTCTTCACACTATGGGAGAGAATCTGAAGACCCTCTCTGTATAATGCTTTCAAGGTAGGTTTTTCCAGTTATACATACATATTAGTGAAATACATATTAACTATGACATAGGTGAGTACCCTCAACAGGGGGAGAGTTTTTGAACAGGACCTAGAAAAACTAGATTTCTAAATTGAGGTGTTTGTTTTTTTTAAATGCCAGTCTTCTTGACTGCCACCAGATGTTCAGGATCCCGTGAAAGATTGGGGAAAACTTAAATTACAATTCTGAAATGACTTATCTCTCCCTAGCTGAACACTGCTCTCATAGACTGGCAGAAAATTCTTTTCAGGAAAGCAGTGTACAGTATGTTTCTGTGTCATTTCAGAAATTGATGCCTTAAGTGGTGCAGAATAATACATACATAGTTAAATGCATAAATTACACGAACTACCCAAATATAAATTTCCCTCACTCCAATTCTGAAAATTAAAATACCATCAATAAAATTATTTCAAGTGTACACAATATTTTTATTATGCTTTCCATCTTCACAGAACTATAAAAAGGTGAAGTCATTCTAACCATACTCTTAGATGCTAGTCAGCTAGCCCCTCTTCTTTACAAGGGGAATGACCCTTGCCATACACACAACTGCTCCAGGCTTGAAAAGAGGAGCTCCTTGCCTCAATTCTGCACATAGTTTATGAGGCTGCTCCTCACCAAACACTTAAACAACTTGCCCCAGCTCAGCTGAAACCTCTGAAGTACTGGCTGAGGCATGTACCTTCTGCTGGCTGGCTAGCCATGCCAATCAAAGCAAACAACCCTAATCTGGGAATAAATCACATTTCACTTCAGTCTCCAATCAGCTCCTATTGCTCAGGGACAAACATCTTGACCAGCTGTTTGAGAACCCAGGACAAGATGAGGAGAAAGGATATTCTCCTCAAAGATGAGTGTGTCAGCATGGCCATGACTCACGAACCAGTCTAATGAACAGTATAATTTTTCTCACACTTCTGGAACCTCTGAGACCAAGGGAGAAAAAAGATAAATCTTCAAATGGTTACATATTTTGGCTTTTCTCCCTCAGTAAATCTCACATTCCCATTTTCCTACTACATGAAGAAAACTCGCATATTCTACTGGCATTGAGCTGAATCACATATTACATATGAAAGAAAGAAGAGTACATGGAAAAACACAGATACTGCAACAAAGTGAAAATGTATTAGTCTAAATTACCTAATTCTTATGCCTGGAAATAAGAATGAGACTATGATGCTGCAGTGCTGGCACTCCAATGCCCAAATGATATAGAAATCTCCAACTGAAAACCACTGACTGCTTCTTTGGAGGTCACATTAAACCACAAATAACTATTTTCCAAATTTTTTGTCTTAAAAAGAAGCTTGGAGAAAAATCCAAATGCCAAGTCATGCAATTTCATCTGTAATCAGACTAACTTTATAACATGCTGCCATTCTTATCAATGCACAAAAGTATGGGGCTGAAAAATAATATTCTGTCAAGATTCTTACAGAAGGAAGTGGAGTAGATGCCCAGAAAAACTGAATTGGGCTCCTGATTTACTACTTTTTTCTACTTCCATTGCTACACATGCTAAGTGTACTTGGCACACGGAGTGATTCAAAAAGAAGCTGCTCTGTAGTGCCAGTGATTCTCTTTAATGAGATACAGTTATCAGTTGATTTATGAATTTCTGCTGCCTGTTCTCATTAAGGGTAAGGTAATTTGCATTCTAGAAGTAACACTGTTTACAAGAGAACACAGTAATCAAAATCCCTCTAAATCAAGTTTTAGAAATGTACACAGTGAGGCTGAGGTAGTTCTAGCAATGTGCATAACTTTGTCCATTAAACTCTATTGCAAAGACTCAAGAGAAAGTGTTACATCTCCAGTTTTATCTAGTTTTCCAAATCAGTATAGCAACCATCTCAGGAATTTAATATGGGAAGAGACAAAATGAACTTTCTGCTTGAGCCTTCTGATACCCTGGTGACCTCCTCCTCCTCCTGGGAGATCCTATGCTGTTAATTTAGATACCATATGCCTCACTGGTCATCAATTCAACTGCTGCTCTCTATGTTGTAGCCTTCACAGAATCTTGATCACACTGCCTATAAAATGAATCATTTCCTCTACCTACTGTTGCTCTACCAGTCAGACAAGCTCCAGCTGATAAATATTTTCTTATAAATACTTAGAAATAGCACAGTCTAGTCCACTTTGTTCTTTCTTTTGGTATATGCTTCTCCACTATCATTTAGACACTATTTTCAGTGCTCCAAAGTAAAGCATCAACAACTGGAAGACAGCAGAAGAGGAATGTAGGAAAAACAGAGCTACACAGACTCTGAACTAACCCTGGTCAGATGTCTGAATGTAAGCCAGCATTTTGGGAGGGGTCAGAAGCAAAAGCCTAACTGTCTAGGTGGAGAGAAAAGGTAACCTCTAAGCAGACAGCACATCAGTGCTGAGACTGACTACAGAAGCTAAGAATGAGCATGGAATTACACATGTTAATGCTGGTGACACTGATTATGAGAATACCAAGATGAATGGAGCAGCTCAGCCTGAGCAATTGATTGAAGCTGTTTTCATCTCTGTGGGGTGTTCTTCAACATTTCGCTCTATGCAGCCATATACAGTCACCTCTGACACTCAGCTCATACATACATTCAACCTAGATAAGGCGTGGAAACTTTGTCTCCCCTTCCCTGCTCTCTCCTGCCACCAGCCAGAAAAGCAACTACACTGTTTCCCTTTCTTCTTTTTGTAAACTGTCAACTTGCCAAGTTTACCAGTGACAAGGTATGTAAGGATATACCAGCCAGGTGTGAGAGGAATATTCAGGATATTTTTCTGAGTAACAGGAGTGCATCTGCTGAGCGGAGTGGAAACATAGAAACAGGATCAACAAGCAAAATCTTGTGACATTCCTGAGTAAGAAGGTGGTCAAACTACAGTGAGTGTACTGGAAGGAGCTTTAGTCACTTTGAGCACATCATCTTTAAAGCATTTATCTTCACAACTCCTCTATAAAGATGTACTATGTTATTATAGCTCTTTTATCAGAGGCAACACAGGGGATCACATACCTTGTTCTATGTCATATATTAGCCCTACTGAAGAGCAGGGAGTTGGACTGATGAGCAGAAGCACACAACTTGGGACCAAATAATATGATGTTGCAACTTATTTCCCTTGCAAAATCTAAACTCCTTTCTACAGCACTCCCATAACCCTGATTTCACATCAGTCTCTTCTGACACTTGTACACTCTCTTAGCAACTTTTTCATTATGAGCAGTTGTTGATCTTTCAGACAGAGTAAAACCCACATAACCTTGGACATGCAGAGGGGCAACAATAAGACTGTGGAGGCAATGAAGAGACAAACATGCAGCATATGCAAATAAAGCTGTGTGAGCCAACACACCCACAACACCTATATTTCTACTCTTCCTGTTCCTGAACAGTGATGAGAGCATATGATAAGTAAAAAACCATAGCCCAACACCTTTGCTTTACACAGACAAATACACATTAGGTGGGCTATGCTTAACAACCAGATATGCTTCTACAACTCTAACACTGAACATACTGAGCAGAAATAACTAGATACTTGCTTACTTTTACAGGCCATCCTTTTTCTGCTTTAGCAAACTCTTCACCACAAGATTCTATCCAAGACACTAGTTTCACTTACCAATCATCAAAACAACCACTCTCAGTGGTGATGACCTCCCCTGAAGACAGATCTGCAAGCTTTGCTCCTGAAACAGCTTTGGGAACTAAGTAACGCTATCATCTCTATTTCCTTGATCTCACACGTGGAAGCAGTTAGAAGAGCTAATTTTCCTCCACCTTAAGTAGACCCTCTTTCTATGCCAGTTTTCTTTTCCCCTCAGTAAGTGTTCCACCAACTTTTTCCAGTGAATCCTTGTACTACTGTATATGATCAAACATAGTGAATCTGATGCTCTGCAAATACATGAGGCACAAACATACAACTATATTGCTGGATCAGCTAAGTTTTGGGTCACTGTTTTTTCCCTTACCAGCAACTCATTGATCCATGTTTGGCTGGTTCCCTCTAACAGTCTTACAGGCATTATTTATGAGGCAACCAGCATGTTCACATAATGGAAGTCTGGAGAGTACAAAAGGGGAATAGAAGTTTGGGCTATTTTTTGCTCTTGACCATTCAGAAGAATGTAGAGGATATGGACAATTATTTATGTCTATCCCTTGTTCAGCACCCTTCCTTGATGTCCTAAATTCAATCCAGGTTTTATTGTCCTTTACCAATACACGGTGATATACAAAGAACTAAATGAAGATCATAGGATATTGAGAAGAAGTTTGTGTTCCTGCCTCTCAAGAGTGCATGCGAGCTATTGGTAAACACAAATTTCCAGCTACTGATGAATTATTTTGTCAAAACCAAAACCAGTGTGATCTTAATGAAAGTACCCAGGTTTAGTCTGCCTGAGCAGACAGATTATGTATTTAATTGTAAAAGGGCTGTAAACATCTGAGATCTTTATATATGGAGAAAATAATAGTATCTATATTTAGATATTTGAGAGAAGCAAGGGTTTTTACAAGATTGAGCTGGAAAAATCAAAGTGATATATTTTGATCTTTGGGTATTTTTCTGATCTCTCTTGCTCTGCTTAATTTGAAGGTGAAAAATATATGTTAGCAATATCCATCTCTGCGCAGTTTGTCTAAAGAAACAAATAATTTCTTGCAATGTAATGAACCCCAGTTAAAGGAGAAAAGTAAGTTATTTTTAGACTACATCATTCTCACGATGAAGAAAAGAAAGAAAACAATCTCCTCAGATGAAAGATTACCACTATTTTTGCTTCAATATGCTTATAAAAATGATGGATAAATCAAAGAAAAGGTATTTCCATCACACCATCTAGTAGCATATTTATAGAGAAACACCAGGAGAAACATTTGCTGATAATATGTACTATACATCACTTATGATTTTTATCACCTGCTTTGTAGTCTATCTTTCAGAAGTCAAAATGACTAAATTTCTAGCATACTGAACAATTACTATTTTTAAAAATTAATAATTCCAGATTTTTTTTCTTGTGCTGACATTTTCTGCAAACTTATGACAGAAAACAATTTTTCCAAAGCTTACAGTAAGATATAAGATAATGATTATAAAATAATCCTTTAAAAACCTGAAAATGATGAAGTATTGCAGACCTAGGAATCAAAAATGGAAGATTTTTTTTTTCCTGATCTTTGAAAGAGGAATCAGGTCTCAAGAAACAGATTGCAGTATTACAGCAATTTCCCATTGTAGAAAAGGGACAAATTTTGTACCTGGAACATTTTACTTTTGTAATTTGAATTACTAGTCCATTTGTAATTATGTTCTAAACAAACCAATTTGCAGTTGCAGTAACTATACCAGTTGGCTTCTTAAGAAGCTTCTAAAGCATCTTAAAGTGGTTTTCTATTATAGGTATTACATACATTTTAAGACACTCTGCAACATGATTTAATGCTTTATTATAGTATATGATGAGAAAAATCTTCAAAATTTACTAAAGGTTGCCTCTACCATGAAACCTAATGGTTCATGTATTTTTTCTTCTTGTCTCATGTATCTTCCTCTCTTCTAAGTCTCTTTCATAGAAGTTTTCTACTCCATTGTTCCCAAGTCCATTAATTCCCTTATGAAAGACCATTAATACCTCTCTCCTTATGCCCATCCTTTGAAAGTCCTTTTCCAAGTGTCACCCAGAAATTGGATACAACAGAGATTAACACTGTAGGAAGCCACAAAGTGAAACAAGCAAGCTTTGCTCTCTCAGAAACAACAAATCATGTGCTCTCCATTTGGTTCCATGCAGCAGTTGGAAGAAGCAGTGAAGCTGGCACATTATCACTGCACTGTGGCAGAGACAATGAAGAATCCCCCTCTAATTCTTTTAACACAAAGGAAGAGAGAGAGAAAAACCACGACCATGTTTCCTGCAGGTTATGATTGAGCAGAAATGGCAACAGAAATTTCAGTAGGAAATACTAAAATTTCCCAAGAAAATATCTTATAGTCCCCAGAATATTGTCCATAGCTCAAAAATGCCTTAAAAGAAAGAAAAGTAGCCTTTAATGCAGTGGAATCAATACCTGTCATAAACACTGTATTTCCTTTGAATGTTTATATCACTTCTAGCCTGTCAGCAACATTTTCAAGTACTACATGTATGTACTTCTCTTATAATCAAAGGAAGGAAATACTTATATTCTCAGAACTTCCATGTGCAAATTTAAAAAAAGAATTAAAAAAGTAAGCTATAAACAGAACAGTGACTGGAATTTCTTTCTGAAAGCACTTTATTGAGTAACTAATGAGTTTCTAATAGAGAAAACTCTTCCAAACTGCTTATACTTAGCGGTTTAATAACACTTATGCTCACCTTCTTCAATTTTACTGTTGCACAAGGAGTCCAGAATGTTGTCCTTTTTGCCTCCTATTTTCTCCATAATTTGCAGATATACTCTAAAAGGCCATTGGGAATTTCCAGCTTAAGTGTAAAAACTGTGCAGATCTAGGTTCAACAAAGATAGCCATCTCTAACAATCTCAGCAAACACAACACAGCCGACAGCTGAATGTTACCAAAGGGGCCTGAGAAACAGGGCTTAACAATTTTGTATAAGATCACAAGTTCTCCACCAACACTTGAGCCACAGAAGAATGCTCATTAGCTGTTATGCTGTTATAAAAGTAAAATTGGTACGGTTTTGTGTTTCAGTGGAGGGCCTGAAAGGTACATAAAAGCAGATGCACACCAACACATCAGAGAGTAGTACAAATTCTTCAATTTAAATAATTTGCACTATTTTCTTCCTCTTGATAATATGAAATCATGATTTGTTTCAGTTAAAAACATTTTTTGCGCTATGTTTAATCATGTTCATATTTCTTTCTGTTTAGCCCCCACTAGTCTCTTTACATAGCATTCAGTATGATTTTATATTGTGAAGAAAAAAAACATTCTGTAGCTAGAGTTGTTTTGTCCCACTCTTGTTTTCTTTAATCTTTTGTTTGGTGCATGGAAAGATGCTAACATTTTTGTACTATCTTAACTGTAGTGATCCGGGAGCAAAGCAAATGAGATTTAGTAGATATGTTTCTGTTGTCATTATTAAACCTCATATGCTTTGCTATGTAGGCAACATGTTTTATTTCTCTTAACCTGAAAGAGGTTTCTGTCTTATTGTTGCAATTTATTAAGGGCAAACAATCTAGGGCTTATAATAGGCCTGTAGGCAGAACAAAGCCCTTGTCAAATGGAAGGGTTGGCTGCTCAGCTGGGTAGCATGTAAATGTGCAAAAAGAACTGTTCTGTTCAAAGACACTAGACATGCTTTTTAAATAAAGCATCTCATATAATTGAGAGTTGCCGTTTAAGTGTTGTGTTGGAAATGTTAATTTAAAAAAAATAATTTAATTGAAGAAATACAGTTGCACTAATTTTTTTTTTTTTTTGTAAACTCTCAAATAAAATCCCACATATCACTAAGGCTTTTATTAGAGGCCCAACATAGTATGTTTCTCAAACAGCTGTTTATTGTCATTTTATAACACTGTGTTATGCAAGTTCAGTGACTACCGTACTCACCTAGGCAGACAGTGTAAACCTAATCTTATCCAAAAGGTATTTTTCATTTTTAATATAGGAAATCACACTGCCTGTTTCTTTAATATAGTATCATGTTTCAAAAAGTAAGGCAGTTTCTCATGCTACAGTTCATTTAAAATTTCTCATTATGTGCCTCTTTGCAAGAGCTGAAATTAAAATGACAGATAAAGATAATAACATAATAGGCATTTTTTTTAATGCAACGGTCCACTTGGGCACAAGCAGTTCTTTTTTTTCTCTTCTGTTGAAATGTATAATCAGGACAGTATCATCAATTAGATTTTTCACTTTAACTTTCCATAATGCTTCCAGACTTCTCTATTTGGCAAAGACAATTGGGACAGATTTCTTTATTTTTTCCTCTGGCCTAAAACTCAAAACCCCCCACTTTCCAAACTGTTACCACCGAAGAGTTTATTAAATGGCTGAAAAAGACAGCTGGTCCCACCATCTGTTAAAAATTTTCAGGGGCCAAATGAAACAGGTTACACCTTTAGCCATGCCAAGTCTTCCAATACCCCCTCCCTCTCACAGCCTGTGGAGGGCTAATCTGAATTTCACGCTCTGATTTTGCTATTGCTAATGTCTGAGCTTCTTATATGTGCTTCTTGTAGTTGCTTATATTAGTTCTCTAGCAGTATCAAAAGCTCCCCTCTCCTTTCAACCTAGCTCATTTGCAATCAACGGAATCCTGGGTCTGCAGTCTCCTTTACAATAAGATACTGTACCTTGCAGGAAACCCACAGAGAACCTAATATCTTACTTTTTTGGAGCAACAGAGAAAACCAGGAGTACATTTCTGTTGTTTTGCAGCCACTTTTCTATAAATGCTAATGGAAGTAATTCAGATGTGCCAACAAAGACAGAATCTGCAACACACTGCAGGTGTGAGGAGGCTGAAACAAAAGGGATGCTAACCCTAATGGTATTTCTTGTCATTAACAATTCTTTGATGTTCATACTCGAGGCTCTCTTTTATCTTGCAGTTTTTCAGCCATCTTTGTTAACATGCAGCGCAACTAAACCTTTTTTTCCTTAACCTTTAAAGACATCTGCAAAATGTTTATGCTAAGTTAGTTTCCAGAGCATCTATCTTTAACACATATTGAAGTAAAATGAGATAAAGCTTGCAAGGTTATTACTAAAACATCAGTAAGTTCCTATCATTAAGTGAAAGGAACAGATCAATAAAAAGAAGCTCTTAATGTTACTTTAATAAGGATGAGTTTCTTGTAACAGGACTGGGGATTAACTTCAGTATAATAGAAGCAGTGTTTATAATATAGCAGCTATGTTGATAAGAACCAGTTTGTTTTACTTATACTCATTAAAAATTATTAAAAATATCTGTAAGTTCCCATATTAAAAAAGCATGTCACAATATAATATATTTAAAGACATTCTGATTTTCCAGAAGAGATTTCTCTACCACTAAGTGGGCAGTGGCATTCAGTCAAGGAGCTGTAGGTGGAGATTCTCCACATCCATCTGTCTTTCCATGACTTACAGATGGAAAAACACCGTTGTCTTTTAAAATGTTCAACTCAGTAGGATGACAGTAAAATGAAATGAGCAATCAAAGCGCACAAGATGCCAATCTGAGCTACTGCACAGCACTACTAGCAAACCCAGCATTTTGCTCTCATCCCATCGGTCATGTCCTGTTAGATCACATCCTATTTTATCACGGTCTGTTGCATTATTGTTGTAGCATGCTGGAATGTTAAATGAGTAACCTAATCAATCAATATCAATTTCCAATTGGAACTCAGCTGTAAATCTGTACTGAGTTGAAGATGCCAGAGATTGCAACACAAGTTACCGAAACTTAACAGTTTTATGAAGCCTCACAGGTTTTTTTCTTTCAAAACATAATTTCTAACAGGCCAATTTAATCAAATAAATCAAGTCTGTGTCTGCATTAAGTACAGCACTTACCTTTGAATTTGGATGTAAACTTCCATCAAGCTAATCCTACAGAATAAGAACTGAATGCTCATTCCTGGGGTAGTAGAAATTACAACATTAAAAGTTTCTGTTTTAAAGACTTTGCGATCTCAGTAAGAGCCATTTTGTCACAGAAGTCTTTACATAATCTCTCCAGTTGTGCAACTGTGTTAATTTATTGCTTATAACAGGGAGCAGCAGCAAAACCAAAAATCACTAAATAAACCATGTAACACAATTTTGTGGAAGTACCTTCTGCCCATTCCTTTCCCTTTGCTAGGGGCCCCAGTGTAGCCTCTCCATATCACAATTTCTCAGCTGTACTGTGATGCTGTACTCCAGAATCCAGCTTTCTGAGGGTCATTTACACCAGAACCTCTAGATTCTGCTACCCCTGTCCCAGCCTCAGCCATCTCCACCAGTGCATTAGACAGTATGGGACCCCCAGCTCTACTATTCCAGTTTTAGATAGGTCTTTGTCAAAGACTTGCCATGATCAGTAGCACAACAATTTTTGGAAACATTTGTGACAGGCTGGCCTGCCTCCCAGCACTGAATTCCAGTCCACCCAGTGGATGACATCCAGTCTTTATTGTGGTGATATTACTTCACTTAGAGATTGAGATGAGATTTTTCACTGGCAATGGATTAGAAATTGAGGCCTGGATCTTTTGCAGAAAAAAGCATGCATGTTGATCTACCTACTTGCCATCTCCATTTGCCAACTATATTATAAAATCCTAGTTAAATTATCAAAAAATAATATCCCTCTGCAATTTAACTAAAAAATAAGCCTGCCAAACAAAAGAAAGGGACTTATCTATTACTGGTCTGATCAATAATATGTAATCTGGTTTCTGAAAACATGACTCCAAGATATGCTTTGCACTTATCTGCTTCTATGTCCTTTAGCATCACAGTGTAAGAACTACAATTAACAGTTCCATGATTACAAAATGTATGTATTTACTGTTCTGTCTGACCTTGGATTTCTAGACATAATAAAATATATAATATCCAATAACTCTTGACAAATCTATTGAGTTAGGCATCAGCTAGTGTATTTAAAGACACAGGCTCTACTATTATGAATTGTCAACGTTCTCCTTTATCTGTTCCAGTGCTCATCACAAATGAGACACAAAACCTCTCACTGACTTCTGTAATCTTTAGCTCTGACCCAGAGGGCTGTTCCCTAGCCTTTGGTTTTCACAGCATCCTGTGCTACTTTTGTCAGTTTGGGAGAACTGCTTTGTTGTCAAGCAGAAACAGTTTCTGTTAAGAATGCTACAACTCCTCCTAGGGTGAGTACTGTTAAAGACAAGGTGTGTTATCGAAATGTACTTCTAGTGTTAACAACAAAACTGACATTACTTCTCACATTTTGTTGTCAGAGTCAAATGCAGGATGGGTAAGTTTAGTATGTGCCACGTCTCATATATCGGTACTAAAACCATCTACCCATTTCTCATAGGAGGATACTTTTGTACCATATGGCTTGATTTTCAATTGTATGCACTATATTTATCTGGTTAACCTGAAGACATTTAAAAATGCCAGTTTGGCTGTCTCTCCAAATTCTCTTTCTATTTTGAGGCAATAAAAAAAGGAATAAGAAATAAGAGTATGGTAGACTTGAGTTATTTATCTAATTGCTACCTATTTTACAACAAAAAAGCAATATTCCTTTATAATTGCAAATCATAGAACAGAAGGGTATAAACATTCAATTACAATTTTTTTCTAAAGGCGAAATTTTAAAATTGGGACTTAAATCCCATATTCACATCAATTTTTATATGGTGTAAAACAGATAGTAGCACCCAGTTTCACATAATTTATAGCCACATTTTATAAGCTTCTAAGTAACAAGTCCTTGGATAGTCTGATAGGGGCCACTTAAAAGACCTTCAACGGACAAAAGACCTTTCCACAACTCTTACAGTGTATGGGTGAGGGAGGTCAGGTTGAGGGCAAATTTAAGATGGTTGCAATTTACTCCTATTCTAAGGTCCCTTTATGTTACTAAAGTGATGTAAATGTTTAAGTCAGAAGCACATTTAAAATTACCAAATGAAAGGGGCTAATCTCCAAAAGCTCCCTGCCCGATTTTTTTTTTTGGCACAGAGACAAGTTTTTAAGCTGCCATAACTGAAAGGCAGAAATTGTCCTTAGCAAGAACCAGTTTCTAGTGCCATCAAGATCTACAGAAGAAATCTACTAAAATCCCTTGTTGAGCTTCATCCTTTTCTCTCCCATCTGCTGAGAACTGTTTAATATATTACACACTGTCTAAGAAATTTTCTTTTCCTAACAGGATTTAAACTCTTTACTTTTATAAAATATTAAGAACAGGAAATGTTATGAACTATTAAGCAAAATACATTAATATTTCAAGATAATATACATGAAAGGAAATAAATCAGAACAATGCTTCAATGTTGTGAAAGTCAAATAAGAAAATCTAAGCAATTCTTGTTGATATGCTTCCACTGACTAGGACCATCACACTGACATACCTCCTGTTTCACACACAAATCAATCAACTCAAACACACACTTCTATCAATATGATAACAGAGGTTCAACTCTTTGGTCAGTCTTAGCGTGACTGCCTGGCTCTACAGCAAGGCTTTTCATAAAAGATATACAAAAGATATTCAGAAGATATACATTGTGCTCTAAAATCAGGATGAGAGAAGACCACCTCACAGGATCATTTGTTGAGGATGAAGTGCAAACAAATAAGGAAAGGGAATAAGTTAGAAAAGAATAAAATACACAGACTGACTTCATGCACAGTGTTTAGCTAAGAAGCAACAAGAATGAAAACATACTACTCAACAGTAGCTTTTAAGTAGTAAATTCAGTATTAAACTATTAGTGACATTAACTAATATGAAAAAGTACAGCAGATGTAGATAGTGACATTGTATATAACAAGGAAAATACTGTATTCTACACTTTCCATGCAATTAAAGACTGCTTAAAATCTCTTTGAAGTCCATTTCTGATGGCTGCGATTGATAGGAGCTTAACAACTGGAAGAGAAGAAAGGAAGAAACTTAAGGGATGTACTTGGAGAGTTTTTGCATTTTGCCTGTACTTTATTCTTGAACATTCTGAAGCTGCTCTTGTTAACTTGAGCCCCCATTCAGCAAAGCACTTAATCACATGCCAAAATTTCATTGATTTCAATGGAACTTCGGCTTTGGATTAAGTGCTTCACTGAATTATATATTATTTTTCACTTTTCCTTACTTCTTTATGAATTTAACTACTCAGGGTAATGTATTACTCAGTGTAGGGTAAACTGTTGGTTTTAGGCAGGTGACATAATAACTGGAAACATCACTGTCATTTAATTAAAATAATTGATAAACTCTTAACTATGCATAATGATGTGAATTGCAGTAATAATAAAGCTTCATTTTCCTTAATAGTTTTCAAAAAGGAAGGATGGAATGAGAAGGCATCAATATTGCTAGAACTCTCTCTGATCTATGCCAATGGAAGAGTAGAGCACGTAATTTGTCTTTTTAAAAATAATCTTATTTTCCATCCAGATGTTACAAATTAACTGAGAATTTACTCATTGCATAGGAAAAGTTACATAATTTTTGATGAGTTATCATAACCCACTAATTCTTGTTACATTTTGACAAAATCTAAAGAAACTGATCTGTACACATGCATTCATATTAGTTGCCATTTCTATTTGCACTGCATTTTTTAATATCATTAATTCATCTGTAGCTATTCACCAATTCTTTGTTGTTTAAGGAGTTCCTAAATTTCAAAAGCTCTTAAGTGCCTTTAAAATATACCTACCTAGATGCACGTCAGAGGAGAATGAGGAGTGAACTGAAAGACTTCAGTGTCTGTCAGGATTATAACTTCCAGCTTCAGCCTTCTCTTATATTTTAGGTAAAGAATGACTGAAGAATTATTCTTCCTGGAATCCTTTGCTCATCTTCATCTGCCCTGCCTAACTTAATTTCTTTGCTTTGCTTAGTTCCACAAAGCTTTTGTGGAACTATTTATTTCATTACCTTCTCTTCTTATGAACCCTATTCTAGCTTAGGGATATCATGACTGCACTTGGGTCTCATTTCTCATGCCACCTTTCCTTGTCCTGTAGTCAAAAAGACAATGCCAGTGAACATTGATAGTAAGAAATGATGTAGCTTAAGGAAAAGGTGGGAGGTGCATCTCCAATAGGAAGATCTATTAGCATAGATCAGGGTAAACTCATTGGAGCAGAGATAAAAACAAGGTTCATAACTAGGTCTGTAAAATACATGGTCAGATTTAATCAGTAATCAGTATGCTTTGGAATAATTTTGAGCAAATGTGTAAGGCAGTAAATGTGAACATTTTATTTCCAAAAGTTTTTGACAAGAGCTTGTCTGGAAAAGAAGCAAAGAACAGTCACAGGTCAAAATGGTATTTCTGCACCAGAAATAAAAGAGCAAGGTGAAATAGTTGGCTTCTGCCATGGAAACAGTAACTGTCAAAGAATCTCAGTATTCTGTAGAAAGTCACATACTGTTATCATTAAGGATTTTCAAAGAAAGTGAAAAGCAAGTAGAAAAATTTGCAGGTGAATTTTCCCCCCTTGCTACGTACAAGAAGGCTGTGGAAATGTAGGAGTCATCAGAGCCCAGACATATAGCTTAAGGAATAAATTAAATATTTGCATGGATAACAAAAATAACTAGTCATAATGATTATTTCAGTCACAAGGACTAGATGAAGCAGTGTGTGAAACATTAGCCTTCAAATGATTTTATTTCTTATATTTGAAATAATTCCTTGAGTTAGACTTATGGTAAACAAATGCTTTTAGAAGAAAACTATTTGCAAGGGAAACTGAGACACAATTATATTTTAAATTATTTTACTCTGTACATTTTTCTAGTGTTAAAAGCCATACACAGCAGAGAAAGTTATAAAGGATAATGTTTAATTTCATCTAATGAAATACAAAACATTTTCACTATGACCCCAAATTAAAAATTTTAGTACAGTGTTCTTTTAATCTAGTTCAGTTCCTTGATCTTACTTTTCACTCAGCTCTATCAGCAGTTGTGCCAGCACAACAGAAGGGATGACACAGGGTGGGAACAGCAGCCCAGGGAGGGGGAGGCAGGAAAGAAAGGGTCAGAACTGGATAAACTAACCTTGCTGCTAAAGAAATGTGTCCATTATCAACATCAACACATACAGGTAGTGTTGCTCCTCTTTACTGCAATTGTTTATAGAAATACAGCTAAATGTGACAGTATACAGCTGCAAACCCAGATCTATATCAGTGAACTAAAGCAACTAGCTAACATGGTATTTTTAATATATTATATGAACACACATAAACGAAGTTAACTGGAAGAGCTTATCAGCAGGAAAATACTCTTACCAGTATTAGTCAATAGAATGAGTGAGGTTCAGCTTTGAGCAAAAGACACATCTCTTGTAGGAGGAGATGGAGAGCTGACAAAACTGTCATCTTCAGGGGTAGATTCAACAGCTGACAATGATTCGTAATACTCATCCTCTCCATCCAGTACTTTGATTTGGCTTGAAAATAAACAAACAACACTCCTTAAGTTAAACACTATCAATATCTTCAGAAATAAATCTACTCTGTGGATGTAAAAATGAAAAGCCCTACTATAAGAATGAAAAAAAAAAAAAAAGATAGGATGATTTGATGAGAAAGATACAGCTTTTATACATATTCCAACTGCTATTACATTTTGTGTTCTGAATGGTTCTGAGGATCAGGGAAATGCAATATCATCTTTCAGTTTGGGACTATAGAATGAGAGAACAACTGCTTGCACCAAATGGGCATTTAATTTGAGCAATGTGTCTTTTCTTTATCTGTGTATGTTCCAAAAGTAGGATATGATTTTGGTATCGTATTTCAGATGATGGTTTGCTATGAATATAAGCCAAAGACTACATCATCAATATTTGGGAAAAGCCCTATTGACAGCAAGGGGCTTTCATTTTTCTGTGATGTCTGATGAGCACTGCAGTCTGATGTTCGTGTTTTTATTCCCAGAATACGAAGTTTTTTAAACTAGGGAAGGAAGAGAAAATAAACCAAATCTTGCACAGTCTTGGAAAAAGTTGGACTTTAGCTTGACTAAAAGACCTCTTGATAAAGTTACATTCAGAAGTTTAATAAAAACCAGAGGAAAAGTTACAGAAGGTTCTGGTAAATTTTTGGACTAAATGTGTCTGTAAGCACCCATCAGTTCTCTCTGATGCATGTGATCAGGCAATGAACATGCTGGCAATTGCATAGGAGCCAGCCTAGTTTATTTTACCTATACCAGGAGGTAACTGCTCATGTAGCAATGAGAACTGACTCGGTCCAACAGAGAAGGAGCAACTCCCTTTTGTGCAGAGTGGCCTCTCTGTCAGCACCTCACATGTGCTCCCCCAGGACGACAAGAGGCGCACTGCAAGTGTGCTGCTGTGGGGCTGGCAGGGCTTCTGGCACTGTTCTAGGTCACAGGCCTTCACAGTCCTAACACCCTTCATCTGGCACCTTTCACCAGTGTGAAGCACACTTCAAAATATGAACAATGCTATTTTTTTGGTAGTAATAGTACACAGAGAGAGCTGGGGAGCATATTTTATAAGAATCAGTTCTAGTGTCTGCAGACAGCAGTACATGCAAGTTTTACATTTGCTTCTGCAGAAAATGTCCAATGTCAATGCACAGAAATATGTTGTTTATTTTTAGAAACCTCTCTAGAAAGTTTTGCATATTCTGTAATATCACAAAGGACTTCTTCTGTTTACAGTTGCTTAGAACTAAGAAGATAGATATTTACCCAAGTTTTCTTGGCTTCCTCTTGCTCCCTTGATATTCTAGAGTTCCCTGTGGAGAGGGCCAAGAACATACAGTCAAAGCAAAGCAGCAAGTCGTTAATTTTTAATTCAAAGTGATTTTGTGTTGAATGCAAGCAGATGCTGATAATATCAGAAGTCACAGCATAATTTTTTTGATCAAAGGGCTCAAGTGAGCCTGATGAAGCATGCATCTTGCTCGTCTTTGATAAACCACATCAATTATTCACCGTGAAGGCAGACATCCTGACATGAAAGCAACAGATAAAGAGCATAAGCACATGTTCAAGACGAGAGCAGAAGAACGTGGGGGTGGGGCTGGAGGGGCTGAAACAGGTATTAATAACAGAATTATTAACTGGAAACAAAGCCAGTAAAACAGCTTTATTGCCACTTTGAACTCACATTTAACTGGTTATAGTACATGTTATCCTCAGGGCTATTCAGCATTTTGGGTTGCTGACATCGTCGACGAGGTGTTCTCAGCTTCTGTTCAAGACAGTTTTCTGAACCTACAGTAAGATAACACAATTTAGTTTTAAGCTGTGCCAGGTGCTGTGAACGTCTTAGCACATTTTAGTCTGTAAACAGTCTTTTCTTCTGTCCTATTTGGTCCTGGATTTATTAGCAAGTCTGTTCTATTCAAAGTAAGCAAACAGAAACTTGGGAATCTTTGTTTTCTCTTTTGAAACTTAGCTCAAATGCAAGTTTTTATGCAGAACTTAATTTTCACTTTTGAACATTTTTTATTCTTCTGTATATCTGGATCACACAGTTCCTTATTCCTTTCACACTTTTTCTTAATATCTTCTGTTATCTAAGCAGGAAATGAGGTATATTGTGACTAGCTAGGAACGTATCATTCAGCAGCAACAAAATAGTTTTTCTACAGCACACAGTAATAAAGTCTCTTGACTGATGGGACTTAGTCTATTATCATCATTTTCTTTATATAAAAAGGCTACCTTCTTGACATGGCTCTCCGTTTAATCAGATTAAATGAATCAGTTTGGAATTACACTTTCTTCATATAATTTGTGATGTGCTGTAAAGTAACAGTTGCTTAAAGTCATCTGGAAAGCAGAATTTAAAGATGAAGGAAGTATTTCAGAAGGGTTTCTGAAAAGAACTAACAGCTTGCTGAGTTTTGTGGTTTTTTGGTTTTGGGTTTTTTTCTTTTTGGGGGGGGTGTGTGATTTGTTTGGGGTTTTTTATGGGGTTTTTTTTTTTTTAATATCATGGAGAAAAGACATTATGGTGTGCTCTATTTTACCAGGTATTTTCCATGATACATACTTTGGATTACAAAGTAACTATTTTCATAAAGTTGGTAAGTTATTACAAGATACTATAGGAGTAAGGAAATACCCTTTCAGATGATTGTCCCAATGCCTATGACTTTTCTCATATCTCACAGTTAAAAATTATTTTAGTGACAGTATGAATAAAAACAGGGTTTGGCAGCACTGAGGGAAAAATATACATCTTATATATTTGCATTCCATACTGCACAAAGAACTTGCTCCTACACAAAAGACCAGGTCAAGTAGCATGAGTTCCTTTAAACACTTCAAAACTGAAATTAATATGGCTTTTGCAGATGCAGGGCTCTAATCTCACAAATCCATTGACAAGATCTGGCCTTAAGGAGAAGGTAACATTACAGAGGAGGTTTATTATGCACTCAGGCTTATAGTTTGTACCTGCAATTTGAACAAGGTGGAGGAGATGGTTGAACTTTGGCCTTTTCAGCCAAAAGACTGACTGTTCTGAGAGATTTTCTCTCTTTCACTTTCTTCTGCTCAACAATAAAATTTAAAAAATATGAATTTCCTCTCAGTGTGCAACTGCAGTGTCTGCATGGGAGAGAAGCACTTGTTCCATTCCATCACAACACCTGGGGGGGATGGTGGGTTAAATGACCACCAGGGAACTGACTGCAGAGCTGGGTCTAAAATTCTCTATAGAGAAAGCTTATATTTATCCACTAATACAAAAAGAAAAAAAAAAAAAAAGGAAAAAAACAACCCAAAACTTTAAAACAATACACTCGTGCTGCATGCTAATTTAATACCTAATGCTTCAATACTTCATACTTTCAAGTTAAGTAAACCTTTATATTTTTGCTAAAGAGATTGTGATGGCTGAGCCAGAACCTTTGCTACTTGTCTATATTGTATACAAACAAACAAGGCAGAAGCTGTACCAGAAAATACTTCTGAGGAAATTGGATGCCCAAATAATATTTGTTTTTTTGAAAGTTTTTTTCACTATGATTCAGATAGGATATAAATGCAATTTTGTTCTCTCTGAAGTTTGAAAATATTGCAGAAGACCTGTCGTAACTACACTCTAGCCTCTCTCTGCTCTGAAAGTTACTCAAATTGATCTTAGAGCTTCCTCCCTCAGGACAGCAGGGTCTGCAATTTTTGTAATCAATATTTTCAGTCACAAGGCCAGGTGAGTTTTTTCGTACAGCAATATAGTTTTTGAATATCTCTGTATGATTTTTTTTTCATTCTGGAAAGAGGCTGGTATGAACTCAGGTACTCACTGTTCTGCATAATTTCACACACCTCTCTGCAGCTTGTCAGAAGTAAAAACACAGCACACAAATATTTAGAAATTTTTAGACAGTACAATAATGTGATGGGGTAGGTTTTTTTTCCTTTCCCCTAAGTGCTCTTGAGGTTTTCACATTTAATGTATTTCATTCATTAGGATTCTGAGTCACTAATATTTTGCTCTACCTTTTTATCCTGACATTTAATTATTTCTGTGTATCCTATGGGTGGTCTGCAGCTTGTGTTCTCCAAAGGAAATACCCTTTCAGTGGGCCCATTTGTCTTAGTTGCACACTACATGAACAGTACAAAATCTGGTAACATTTATCATGAACTACCATATCTGGAGAAAATGGTATTAACATGTGCTCAACACTCAGCAGTTGAATAGGCATTTTAAATGCTGTTCTAAAATACTTTGCTTTGATGACAAACTTGAAGCCACCAATAAGAAAAAAGTCACTTGTAATTTAACAGCAATAGTAGCAGCACCAGTATCATTAACAAGGTATTGTCTATACTTCACAGAAATTGTGCCAAGTCCCTCTGGCATGTCCAGGCTCCTTAGTTTGCTACAAATTTAGAAACCAGATGAGAGGGTGAGAACATGCACTTTCTTCAGGTTGTCCTTTAGCACCACTTTTTAAGGAAGAGATCTGACCCCCTTTTGTCTGAAAGAAAACCTTTTCTTGAAACTCTGAGCACAGAAATTCCTTAGGTTACAATTTCTTATTTGGTAAATCAGTGCAGGAATAACAGAGAGTAGGCAAAATGCTTTCTGCCAAGTGCACTATGTCAGCTGATCTAAGTATAGGGTAGCTGAGGTTCTGGGCATCCTCGTTTCACTTGAGCTCAGAGAGGCCAGCACATGGGTGAGCAGGCTCTTGTGGATGCTTCCCTAAAGACACCACAAAACTGGTGTAGCTTACGGTGAAGGGAAATAGAAACTGGCTACTGGGTCAATCTGTTGAAGTAGAAAGTATTTATAAGCAAAGAAACTGATGGTGTTTCTGTTTAGTCCTCTATTACCACTGTTGGTTATCCTTTTTATTTCTTTGATACATAAGAGCCCAAGCCAAAAAAAAAAGACTTGCAGAGCTCAGACAGATTAAAAATATATTATTTTTTCAAGTAAATGTGAAGCCAAACATTTGAGATACATTTTTATGAACTGGGAATTACATAGCTGGAAAGCAGTGTCTCCGGGAGAGACTTGGAAACTACAGATACTCAGCTGAATATGGAATAGACTGGTTGTAAAGAAGGAAGACTACTCAACAGAAACAGAAACACAGTTTTATTGTTATGTGCAGAATTAATTTAAAGTGGATGCAATAAGGGGCAGGATGTTTTGAGAATAGGAACAATTTGAACTCTGAAAAATCTGACACATGGCAAGAAATATAAGATTATTCTACTTCATTATTTTCAAAAGAAGGTGAAGAGGTGATCTGAAGCAAGTGCAAACCCCTATATAGAAGGTGGAGGGTTTTTCACATTCAAAAACAAAAGTCTAGATAAACTAATGGTTAGAAGCAGAAGAAAATTTTAGACCAGAAATACAGCATATACTGAAAGCAATCAATTAGGAGAAAAAATATTTAGCAGTATGATGGAAACTCAGGTTGAAACTAGAACTTTTAGAAAAGGCATGTTTTGACTTAAGCAAAAACTATTGAAGATGTGATAGAGAACACATCTATTTTAACAAGAATTAATTTCTCTAATGTGATTTTTATTAGAAGCCTCAGTCTGCAGAAGATCTTTATTGATCTTTTAAATTCTGGGATTAGTTTCTGAATTTCCATGTGATTCTTCTTTGTTTTCTTATGGCTGAAATAGAAATACTTTTCTTCAGTTAGTCATCATATCCATTATACTGACATTTTTAAATGATATCTCTTGGCTTGGAGATGATTAGCACCTTTCTTTTATTGTGTTTAGATTTTTCTGTTTAAAAATCCATCTTTTCCATAAGTGTGCAAAGGACTTTTTCAGGAATGCACAAACTGCCAAGCAGTAAGATTTAACAAAGGACTTCAAACTACTCTTTAGCACTGACACATGGACTTTTGCATCTAGGATTTGGGCCCTGACCAATACTTTCAAAACAGTAGTGGCAAAAATATATTTTTCTAATGATTTCCCATGTGGCAGATGACTCCACTTGATATTCAGGGAAGATCTCAGATGTCCTCATGGTCCTGGTTTTCTTAGTATTGAAAGCATGGGTACCAGGCAGCCATGTCAGAGGAACATAATCATCAGATTTTGCTTGCTGAAATGAAGTTAGGGTCTCCATGAACTCTTAATGACTAAACTCTTGCTTCAAAAACCTCTTGATACTGATAATCTTGCCAAACATTGCCAATTTTTCCTATATGTATAATTCTTCACAGAAATGGTGAGGAAGCAGCTTAACTGCATTTGGAACTTGTAAAATAAACTTATGTGAATCAGATTCTTTTAAGGGTAGTGCAGCACATCTGGGGCTCTAAACACTGGTTGACATCTTACTTTTTTTGCAAGGAATGCACACAAGGGTGCTTTGCCAATGTGTCAGTGCCCTGAAGAGGCCGTTGCAAATTCCCTTGCTGAAGGGACTTCATCCACCACAACACATATTGAAGAGTGGAGCTGAGCACACTCATTTTCCTTCTGAGGCCATTTACCCAAGCAAGTTTGGGAGGGGTTAGTCTTCTTTTCTGCTATAGATGAACACAAACCTGGTATCACAGGAAGGGTAGTTTTTTCCTAATTTCTCAAACAAGGAGATTTAGAGTATGAGAAGGGGCAGTTTGTCAAAGGAAAGGTAATGAGGCCACTTAAGGAATCATATATATTATTAACAGACTAAGCAAATAAAGTAGAGAAATCACTATGACAAGAAAAATAGTAAGCATGTAGCTGATTTCCAATCTATAATATCAGATGAAACATGAAAGTGCAACTCTTAATTATAAGCAAATATTAGCACAGACTCATGGGATCTCATCATAACATCTCAAGGTCTACATTCATGAAAATTTAAGCAATGTTTAAAATCATGTTAATTTGTTCTTTGTTTGTTTCTTTTCCTGCCAGTCTAATTTATTCCAAAAGACTTTGGTTCTCAAGCCTGGATATATTGATCATGCCTATGTAAAGCATTGTTATAGCCTGGGGAGAAGACTTTTGTGGAAAAAACTTGTCTTTGTTCTCCTTTGATAATTTATATGTATTTTGATGTTTTCAAGTTTCCAGTTTTGAATCATTTTTCAAGGCAGCAAGTTAACTTCACTTTCCTTCTTGAAGTCTTAGGCAAATGCAGAAATGACCTCACAGACAATGATAATATACATCCTTCTCCTGGACTGGATGCTAGTGGATAATTATGTGCAGCATGTTGATTTCAAGGAACAGCTACATTTTCCTGTGTGCCAAGGAGAGGACTCAAGGGGCTAATGATTCTGGTCCCACTCATATCAGTGTTAAATGGGACTGACTGAACAACACTTACACAGTAAAAACTGCTGCAAATTAACTAGACTTCATGATTTTCATTATTTTAGCTTGATTTTTAAAAAGAGTGATTTACAAAGGGCACACAACACTATTTGGCTATAAGTGTTCATACAAATGTATTTTCCTTCCTTTTCTATGCCATGATTCTCCACCATTTGCACAAATTTTTATCATACCTTAAGAGCAAAACAGGAATAAAATGGGAGTAAAATGAAAAATGTGCCTGGGAAGCAGAGTGAATACTCAAGCAGTTAGTCCCCACTGAGCTCCTGCTGCATTTGCCTGCCATACTCAGTCCCATTAGTGCAGAACTACCCTGCATATCCCTCTACTAAGCTGCAGTCAGTGTGACTTTAGTACGAGCACACATTAAGGGATACCTGGCCCATATCACAGGGTATTTGTACATTGCCTGTTAATGCTACCAACTATAAAAGTATCAGAAACAAGGACAGGATAACAGGTCTAATAGGCTTCTCTAAACACATACTGTAGAGTAATCTGTAGCTTCACTCAGAAATAATGAAGTTACCCTGTCTGTGCAACATACTATAAATTCAATTATATTATGGTAGTTCTGCAAAAATGCAGGAAGCTGATAGAAAATAAACACACTGTCTCTCTAAGATTTTAATCTCAGTACAGGCATAACCACACCAAGAGACAACAACACAGAGTAGGTGAGAATAAAGAGCAAGACTTCTTGGTGACTTGAGTAATAAAGTATGTCTTCATTATGTTCTTTTCCCTTCTGAAGTTAGTAAGAGGGAAAAGAGAAAGCTATAGGAAAGAGGAAAAAGACAGAAAAAGAAATGATTAAGTAAGGTACTGAGAAATTGAGGAAAAGAAGAAAAGGGAATAAAAACCATTAATGTGCAGCAGTAAAACCTATGTTCTGCCATCAGAATATTAAATTAATCTAGTAACATCAGGAGCCTGGAGGCATATTGACATAATACTATTAACAACTGTAATTCTCTCCAGAATATTTCATGCTTACCTACCAGCTTCAGATGTCCACAAATGTTCAATAAAGCCATCTATTCTGTTGATATAATGAGATCAAGTATGATGGGAACCATTCCTGCCACCAAATTCCCTTGGTCCCTTCCTGTACATAAGAGTGTCCAGGAATATTTATAGGAGCTGGCACTCTTCATGCTGCTAGTGACATGCAAGCATGGAAAGAACAATAAATCAGATGTGCTTTGAGGAGTTACAAGATCTCAGCCCTTGCTAATTCACAAAGTATCTTACTGAATCTTCACGTAACTGTTGCTAATGGAAAGGATGCTAACTACTTTTTAAAATATATATATTCATGCTTAGAAAGAATGATTAATCCTTAGCAACCCCAGTGTACTTAAAGCTCTTACCTGGATTAATTATGTAAGAATAATATATTAGATTTAATAATTTTCAGTGTCAAGTGCTCAAATGTAGTTATCCAATTCACTGAACACAGAGAATCTGAAGGAGTAAAAAATCCTATAGAAAGATATAAAATAAAACAAAACCAAGCTTCACTACCACCTTGGATCCCCCACACAATTGTGGTGAACTAGAATTCTGTTTATTCAGATGGAGTGTGCTCATAGTGCCAAGAGCCATAGACTGCTAGGGAAATTAGTGTAGCCCCTTTGATGTCATGTGCATCCCAGAATCTGTAACACACTGCTGAATCTGTGAGCATATCCTTTTGTTTATAACCCTAAACAGAACCATTTGAATACACACACACTGAAAGAACTTGTAACAGAAGCAATGCATTTTCTCCTACCCAGTGATTCATTACGTACAGCTTCATTTTGGATACTGCAGTTATGAGCAAAGCCATATGCTTTAGATTATAAAGCACACTAAGCAAATCAGAAGTTTTTCAAGATGGTATGTAAAGGCTGGTTTTGCATCTGTTTGTTGCCAACGACCCAGATGACACTGTAATTAGAACAACAAATATTTTATGTGAAGTCAATCATTTAGCTGTCTCTGAACCCAGAGACAACGGCTTTTAGATACACTTTGTTGGCAAACAAGATCCATAAATAGTTAGAATCTTGGCTTTTGCTGTTTTTTTTTCTTTCCAGCACAGTTCTGATCCTTCAGTATTTGTCAGTTCTTTCAGTTTCTATTGTGAGTGATTTGACTGTAGAGGAAAAAAGGCAGAGATTAAACAAAGCATCCCAAAGAACTGAACTACAGTGACTAACATGGGTAAGATTCAAACCTGTCAGCAAACAGCATGCTTCTACAAGTATAGTCCTGAAGATGTCTTCCTATATGTTGAATATACAGAAGCCCTTATAAGCCCTGCACATGATAACATGTAATAGCAGGTTCCTCCAGTGTAGCAATTAGTCAAAGTCCAAGAGGTTTGCACAAATACAACTGTAACTTCAGGGTAAAAAAAATCATGCCAAACCATCTCAATGGCAGAAACTACTTCTGGGCAATGCAGAAAACTTAACTGATCGTTATTTTTCTTTCCCTCCTCAAACTTGACCCAAGGTGGTTGTGGAAGTTTTTTGTTAATTCATAAAATCATAGAATGGCCTGGGTTGGAAGGAACATTAAAGATCATCTAGTTTCAACTCCCCTAATATAGGCAGGGACATCTTCCATTACATCAAGTTGCTCAGAGCTCCATCCAGCCTGGCCTTGAACACTTCCACAGATGAGGTATCTACAAATTCTCTGGGCAACCTATTCCAGTGCCTCACCAGCCTCAGAATAAAGAATTTCTTCCTAATATCTAATCTAAACCTATTCTCTTTCTGTTTGAAGCCATTCCCTTTGTCCTGACACTACATTTCCTTGTGAAAAGTTCCTCTCCATCTTTCTTGTGAGCCCCCTTTTTAGATACTGAAGACTGCAATTAGGTAATTCCAAAGCCACCTTTTCTCCAGGCTGAACAACCCCAATTGTCTCATCTTTTCTTCATTGGAGTGGTGCTCCATCCTTATAGTCAACTTAGTGGCCCTCTTCTAAACTTGGACCAACATACTGATGCCTTTCCTGTGCTCAGAAACCCAGAGCTGGATGCAACATTCCAGGTGGGGTCTCACAGGAGCAGAGTAGAGGTGCAGAATCACCGCCCATGATCCGCCAGCCATGCTGCTGAGGATGCATCCCACAATACAGCTGGCTGGTGATCTTTTCAGAAGAGACGGTTACTGATGAAAACCAGATCATTCTGGGTGTGCTGGAATTACGACATATCATAGCCTATTTCCTAGTTCTAGAACACCTCCTTAATACAATAGCCACCAGGTGATAAAAAATATCTATCTCACATTATCATGTGAGCTAAGTCATGTCTCTCTCACTGTTTGAACAATGTCGTATGATCACTACAAGTTAATGAAGAACTTCACAGCAGAAAAGTCTACCGAGAGCAATTAAATATGAAGAGATCACTTCCAGATCAAGACATCCCTGAGCCACAAACCATGTTTGGCTGGAGAGTGTTCTGGGCAAATATCTCTGCTTGCCCTACTTTTATACTATAGCTTAGGCTTTTCCTCTTGGTTACTGTGAGAAAGAGAAAATTAGGATAAATAGACTTGGATGGGACTGGAAATGTTCTTTTTTATGTGTGGGTGGGTTTTTCTGTTTGTTGATTTTGTGTGTGTGAGTCTGTGTGTGTGTCTGTGTGTGTACGGTTGCTAATATTCGAATGACCAGGAAAGAGATCAACATACATTCAAGCAGAACAAATACCTAAGAGGCTGAGGTAACTTCTCACAAGGAAAATATCAGAATCTTCACTGTAAAGATATTTCAAGATCAACTTTAACTGTTTATGGCAGGAAGGTTGTATTACACTTGCCTCTTTGCTAGCAGTGCACCAGACCAGCCTGAGTTCCTGGAAGCTGAAATTCTGTGCAAAGATGAAGACAAAGGAAAGCCAGTAATTCTTTAGTTTTCTGCACATGTCCCATTTTCCCTTCTCCATGAGTTTTTATCTGGGGTACTAGTCCTAAAGTAGAAACACCTACCCTAGGGACACCTACACAGGCATCGTGCACACAGAGGTTTGCCACAATGCAAGCTTGTCTCTTCAGCATCATGCCATGGTTGGGACTCAGACTGTTGATGTAGTTTATTTATTTAGTGAAGTTAAAGAAAATAGAATTAGAAAGACTCTCAAGTGAATGTGTTGTCCTTCCCTGTCTTCCAAAGTAAAACCATGCACCATGTCGGAGGTATGAGAAATTTTCAAAATTGCTCAGAAACAAAAGCTTTCCAAAAATTCTCACAAATACAACATAAACAATGAAGCAACTCATGATACTTCTGCACAAGTACATGGCAGCTATTTCTTCAAAGAAGAATTAGGATGATGATTTAGTCAATATGATTAAATAAATAGCTTTGGCAACTTTAAAATACAAATCCTAAATAACATGACAGTATCATCAATTTTAGAGATAGTCTCCAAAACACATTTGGAGCTACTAATACCCAAGTTTTCAAACTGCAGATTGTGGATCTTAAGAGCTGCATCTCATGTGCTAATATGCTTCAGAAAATTCACTAGACATTTGGCACTGGTTCATCTTGTGGATGCTAAGAAAAGGAAAGCATATGGGGAAAAAGATGAAACAAACATGAAAAGTAAACAGTGAGATTAACTTTCAAAAATAGTCAAAACATTCAGTGCATTAAAGAAGAGTAACAAATCACAAATACCTTCCTAGTACTACTTCTGTACAGAGCCAACTACTGCATTTGCCAAAAATGCATCATACAATTGTGAGGAGTTAGTCTGTGCAATCAAAAGTAGGGCAAGAGGCAATCTGTAAGTTCACACTCTGTTAAGATGTGGTTCATAATGGTCTGTGTTTCAGTGTTGCTGTTGTAGCATATAGCCTGGATATATTTAAAGGTAATCCCTCACCTTCTTCCGAACTGTAATAATAGCATTTCTATCCCATGCCCTCAGAGATTAAGCCACTTGATTGACTTTGAATTCCGGACACACAGGAAATTTGTATTAATTTAGCATAATGATGAGGCGCAATAAAGGCTCTGTGGAACCACAACAGCACAGTCTCTAAGGTTTTGTTTGTTACAGAAACACAATTTGCATATCTAAAGGCTTGAAACCATGGGTCCATATTGATACAACTAGTATCTCAAATTTGAGTGTAGCAGATTCAGCATATATTTCAAAGAATAAATGGTAGAAGCCCAAGATAAAACTCTCAGTAGATTTCTTTATTAAGAAAGAAGGTCTTTTTCTGAATTCAAGGTAGTTGGCAGCAGTAACTTTTAAAGGAGGTATGAAAGCAAGCTTGACTGAAGCTTGTAAAAATACAACTAGTTAGATATATGCTTCCTGGTGTTGCTGCAGTACATTGGTCTGACATTTGTAAATGTTGGAAGTAAAGGAGGTATCTTGGCTAGATAAAGGAAACTAATGCTGCTGACCTAAGTTCTATAGCAATCCATTTCTTTTAAGGGGTTGTTATGTGCTACTGAGGCCCTCAATTAGTGATAGTTCAGAAGTGATCTACATATCAAACTCAGGCCACTAAATTCTGAAGGAATATTTTGAAAGAAAAACTGAAGAAACATAAACAAACTACTCAGTAAACGACAGATTTTGAAAAATAAGCAGGAGTAGGAAAAAACCTTCAGGCTTTAAAGATGTCTGTTAACCTGTGAAAGAGCATCTAGGTTTGCTTTTTGTACTACTTCCAAATCCAAATCACAACCTTTTATTGACAACTCACACTATGAATCTAGTGGAATAATGCTAGACACATAAAAATAAAGGCTCATGATTTTCAGCAGTGCAATTCCTTATCTTTCATCTTGAAGTAGTAGATGGGAGTGTCCAGTAATAGCAAAGTAAACTCAGAAAATGTAGAAGAGATCTTTAAAGAAAAGTGAGGGAGGTCTGCAAAGAATTACAACCCTGGGATCTCAATAATAATATAGCAAATTTAAGCTATGTATTTCATGGTATTTAGCAACACTACCTTTAGTAAGAGTTTGAGGAGTGCAAAGCACACAGAATATATGTAATTTTCATCCAGTCTTACCTAAATGCTTCTAAAGAAAATTTTGGTGAAGATTTCAACTCATGGGGGCAGAGGAAGATGTACACATATAGAAATAAAGTAAGTTGACCTCCTGGTATTATAGTGACCTGCTTATGTTGTTTTGTTCTAAAAACACTGTTCTTGACAGGGCACAGCTTGCATTAATCTATCAGCTCACTGTATTATAGTCCCCTCTGAACACAATCTTTGTACTTGAGTGTACTTTTTAAAAATGGTAAATGCTACGGAATTAGACTCTTTATTTCTCTCATAAATATGTGACTAATTCAAGTGACTTTCATGACATTTTATTCCTCAGAACATGATGAACTCTTTTTTAGAAAAATGAGCATTGATTTCAAGGTTCAGACTGAGGCACTGGAAAAGGCTGATTTTTAAACCATTACAGCTTACCCCTTCTAGAAAATCAGGCTCCGCCATCGTGTGTTACTGCAGGTACACAGAATTTCATGTCACTCCAGAAAATACAGGTTAAGTGATTTCTGGAAATTTTTTGTGGAGTTGATTTAGATATGTTTTTACCTCCTAATTACTACAGATATCTGATTTTTTCTCAACCCCTTTCTTACAAGTCTATACTAGATTCTTGGCTGGTATTGAATAGCATATCCCTACAGAGCAGCTTGTGATATAACATCAAAATCTGTTTGTGTCCTGATTCTGTACTTGGGTCTGTGGGTATTGCAGAGTATGCAAAGTTTGTGAATTAACACTTTATTAATTACTCTGCACTAATTCCTTGCGTGAATGACCTACAAAGGAACTTACAGAATTACAACATTACAAACTGGTGCACTGCAAGTGTACCTATTGCCACAGAATGCCACTTCCGATTTCTCTCTTTTGGATGGCCAGGAAGTATGGCCATATTAACATAACTCTCTTCCATAACATATCCTGCATCTCAGTAGGACTAATTAGCTTAGGCACGGCACTGCACTCATCCAGTTATTCTGCCTCCGGGTCTGATTCACATCTAGCCTGAACAGCTTTGCGAAGCATGGGCATGCGTTGAGTTGCTATATCATAAATTTATATTAGGCTTACACTTTACTAACTTTCCCATGAAGACAAAACCCAAAAATCAGCTTTACCCTTGTGAACACAGTCATCAAAGTCTCCTACTGAAGTAATGCCATAAAAATAATGAAAGTATCCTGTCCCCAGCAGGATGGCTCATATCCTGAAAACACTAACATGGGTGCACACCTTCACTACTCAAACTAGCTCCTCTGAAGCCAGCCCCAACATTAGGCATATGAATACAAGGGAAAAATTGGAAAGTATCAGAAAAACACCTTGATATTAACATGGCTTAGAGAAATAAGATTAAAATGAAAATCTGCAACAGAATTTTAAGTCCAGTCTTTAGAAAGGACTGGCTTAATTATTCCCATTATTAAAGAGCACTGTGAAGTAAAAGGCTATGGGCAGAAAGAAATATGCATTTCTCTTCACTCGTAGAAGATATGGTAAATTTTTAAAGTTCATTATTCAGTCTATCTACACAATACTCAAATTAACTCATGAAGCAGTCATAAGTCAGAGATAATTGAGAGCCATATACTTTCTACCAACCCACAATAATATGTATGAGTACTTAAGGCTAACCTTTGATGAAAAATTCTTATGCTAGGTTCTTCAATAAAACAAATGTAAGAATAACTTCTGCTTTCATGGAGAGTATGAATCAATGTGTAGCTGCTCATCATTGTCTGAATTAAATGAACATAAGACTGTTGGCTGGACAAAAGCAAATTGAAGATAATCAGCTAAATAAAGATAAATTTACATTTTCAAATAATGTACAAACCACATAAATTATTTCAAAGAGACACATAAAACTATGAGTTTTGAAAGAAACTTAAATTATAACATAGAAAAAAGGAAAGAAACATGACTTGTGGACACTAAGGTACAATTCATTGTTTGCTTTCACAAGGTAGAGCAGCAGAAAATTATCTCCCTCTTGTCACACATTTCATTTTTGATTACGTCATTTTGCATTATTAGTAACTTCAAAATGCAGACACAAAAATAAGAGGTCCCAAAGATATTTTTTTCTTCTCTGAAGATTGCAACTAAGAGAAGAAAACTATCTATAACATCACACATGGGAAAACAAGGTTTTCAGTTTTTACTGCAAACTCATTCATGCCAGCAGTCTACATGAAGGCAATGTGTTATCCCACTGCATAATGATGGATCATGTAAGGTTCTTATAAGATGGCACCAATGTTCCTTAAAATATGTTATTTTTAGTGATTTATCCATTTTTCTTACTCTCAACCAATAACACATGTTTTTTCAAAACAAATTACTGTTCTCCCACCATTTTTTTTAGTATTGTTCACAATATTATTTATACAGAACCAAAAATCCTTATTTTTATTTGTAAAATACATAGGAGAGGTTAACTATACTTATCATACTTTTTTTTTTTTTGCATTCTGCATTTCAATCTCTGCTATTAGGACTTGATCTGGAAAGTTTATGCAGAGATACAAAACATATTAGCTGTTTTGGCATATGAAGTCTTAGCTTTACATGTTTTGTGTATTTATTTTTCAGAGAGTTACGAGGTTTCAACATAAACCCTTGCAGAGTAGGATGTGGGCAGGCTGGCTACATAGCAGCTGTGTGGCTGCTGTTAGGAGGAGGTGCCTGTACCATCTGCCAGTGCCAGCAAAGGGCCAATGTCTTCATTACTCTTGTCCTCTCTCTTTCCTCCAAGGCTGCAGACAGCCAGGACTAGGACAACCGTTTGAACACACACAGAATGTGAGGGATGAATTTCCCAGTTATCTCTGCTGAAGAATTAAATTCTGATGTCTAATGATGACATTCTAAACATTATCATTACTTATTTCACTGCAGCTCAACGCACAGAGAGGAAGAGAGAGTAATTCCTACTATGAAGAGCTCCACGATATATTGCTCCTCTTTTACAAGAAACAACAGTAGCTTGTGCCACTGTTCAAGAAAGACTTGAGTGTCCAAACACTAGCTGGGAACCTGGGCTCAGCAAAAGAAGGCTGAGCTCATCAGAGTTCAGTGAAACACCAAGGCAAAAGAGGGTCCAAGGGGACCATAGAGCTGAGAGAGCACAGCTGATTACCTTTTCTAGTTTTGTTTCTGGAATGAAAATAGTCCAAAGCAAATGTTTCATGTCCTATCATGTATCACACCACTAAAGAGGCAAGAAAGTTTGTCCTTCATGTAGAAACAAAAGGACAAAATCAAAAATCTTGCCTGCAACTGTGTTTTTTTTTATAATTTTAAAGAATTTATGGCAAACCTGTGAATAAGAGGTACTCTGCTACTGCCAAAGTGTAACTACGATGGCACCCAAACATATTTCTAACATCTAATTAAAATAGAACTTTGGCAATTTAACTTGGAACATCAGAAGAATGTGCTTATTGTCCACACTCAATGAAGGAAAAAACTCAATGAATGACATCACAAAAACAGACCATGTTTTGGATTGTAGTTTTGTTTTTTGGTTTGTTTTTTTTTTTTTTTTTTGGCATCAAAAGATAGCATTTGAAGATGAAAAACTATTGAAGTAGCATACAAAGTCAATAAAATGATCTCACTATACTTGCCAATGTGCATAAGGAGTTTTATATTTAAAAATAGCCTAGTACTTAGTTGTGTAAGTTCCAAATGGCATTTAATGGATGAAAATGCCTAAAGATTTCTGAAAGGTGTTCCTACATTTTGGCCATTAGCATTCTGCAGCAGGATAATTTAAATCTTCTTTCAGTTCTGGGTACTCAAAATCACAGTCCTCCTTACTTCTAAAGAGGAGGAACTTCCACCTATGGGGAAGGAAAGGGAATCATCCCAATAAAAACCATAAAGCACAACCATTGATAGGCCCTATTCAGGAAGTGCCACAACTGACAACTGTAGAGTGTCTAAACTGAGCTATAAGTTAATGAGGCTTCTTTTTTATCAATGTGTTCCCTCACCAATACTGGAATTTTAGGGCAACAGAAACTTGTTTTTTGTGAATTCAGGTCATATTAACTAACAGTTTCAGCTGAAATAACATGAAAAAACTTCAGAGATGTTGAAAGAATTCATTCTGGCATCTCAAAAAACAAAACATTTTGATTTTGTCACAAGGGGACTCCTTTCCCAAAACAGAGGAGGTAGTGCTGCCACCCCTGATATCCAAAAACTCAGTGATTAAGCCATGTTCTTAGATTGTGAAAGATGTAGCTTCAAGCACCTCCTTTAAGTGATTTGGTACAGGGACCTGAACCCAAACATCTTGCTTCTCAGGAGAGCAGCCTTATTGATGGGTTAGAAAATATTCTTAGGTAGGTTTCTCTCAGCCTCATTTGTTGAAAGTGTCCCACTTTACATAAAGTAGTTAAATATTCATTCAAACAGAGATTGAAAGCCAGGTGCTGGCCCCCTTTTTCTCTGACTGCTCAAATTACCAGGATCTCAAGTCATTCACATGCTCTCTGTTTCTGTGGCCTACTTACTATTTAATATACATTCCACTGATGGGAGAAAGGGGAGAAGGAGAAAATGCTTCCTTCTCTGAACTTCTGTATTGGCCTTGGGCATAGCCCAGACCAGTGAGAATATGGATCGGTGAAAGTTTTGAGCCCTACCTTTGGAAGGACAGTAGTATGGAAGGTAAGATTATCACTTCTAATACATAGAGTAGATAGAAAATAAAGTAGTGCAATGACAAGAAATAGTATTACTTAAAGGAGAAAGAAGTGAGACATCTGTATCTATTTGTATCCAATGTTTATCCCTATTGGCGCAATTAATAAAAGCTATGCATAAATCACACAAAGTTCATTAAATCCACTGGCTCAGGCTGCTGACTAATTGGTAAATACACACTCGGTAAAAATGTAAAATGTATGCCAACTCCACATTGTACCACATTGTAAAGCTGTTTTCTAGTTAAGAAGTCTCTGCTTCTCTGTGGCTTTTCCAACAGAGCTTGATTTTCACAGTTACTGATCTTAGGGAAACAATAATGCCCAGAACTGTGCCAAAAGACCTTAGAATAGGAAAACAAAAAGCAACTCTATCAAGTTTACAGAGACCAAGAAGTTTACTATCCCCTGCCTAGGGCAATTTTCTAATTCACCCATGAATTTAAGAACTGCTGATGCCTGCTCTGTACAATTCAACAGACTATTTAAGGCACTTCAACTCTTTTATGAATGTGGCCTTCAGCACTTGCTTCTGCAATGTTGCCCTCATGTAGTCCCACACAAAGTTATCACTGCCCAGCAAAACTTTACATCTTTTAAATTGATCAATTCTGATAAATTAAAGGTCTGGGAACTATGGAGGCCTGTGCAGACAGGCAACTGAACACTACCAGAATGAGACACAAACAAAACCAAATTATAAAAAACATGACAAGTATGAAAGTGCCTGAGGCTGGAGAAGGTCACAGAAGACCATGTCCACTCATTTGGACAGGATGAAGAATTTGTGCACTTCAGAACATTCTCCTTTTCAGAAGAGGCCAGCACCCAGCCAGTCACAGATTTTTATAGATAGGGAGCTCAGCAAAAGGTTTTAATATTTACAATACCTGTGCAAAAATCCATGGAAAGCCTTAAATGAAGGGTCTTTTGCTACCATCACTGAAGACTCTGTGGACAGCTTTCCTGACATCAAACAAGCCCAGATGTAGAGAGGCCTTGGGAGCTAGCCCAGTGCTTTGACTGGGTCTGACCTCAAGTTTTCTGTATTTACATTTTTTCCAAAACATGATTTAGAACAGATGTCACTGGACACCAGAGCTCTTCTCCAAGGCTGGAGTAGAAAATAACAGGAAAAGAGGGAGATAAAGACCAGCTCAATTTACATTACATAAGAATATTGATCTGCATGGCAAAGAGAGGGCAGAATCCACACATTTCCAATTTTAGTTTAATTAGAGTCACAATCAAACATCACTGTTGGTTTCTCTCTATTAAGGGTCAAGCAAAAGGCTTAGTTTGATTTTGAACAGCCTTATAAACAAGTGGAATAGTTTGGTTTAGGACCATCACTGCTTGTATTCTCTATTTCTACCATTGACTTTGGCAGTGCCTGAACAACATATTAAAAGCACTTGCCTCAAACCACACTTATGGAGTGCATGTTTGAGACAAAGGATGAAATAATGTTGAAAAACAGTATTATGAAACTGATATAGATTTAATAGTGGCTAAATAAAATAAATGGGAATACGAAACCCCCTTCTCTAGACAATGTGTGGTGAAATAATCTGTTTGCAATGGAGGGAAAAAGCTCAAAAAGAAACATTTGGAAACAATACAAATGACATATGGTCCCATATGTTGAATCCATAATGCTTCCTAATTCCTTCAGGGTAAAATTCACCCTTCTCCTGAACAAATTCCAAGTAATTGAGATTTGCTTGAGAGGAATGTAGGAAGGACTAGAATCTTCCCTCCATACACAGTCAAGAGTAGACTATGAAGCAGCTTCACTGCAGTTGCCGTTTTACCCATGGCTTGAAGCAGCACTAATAATGTTTTTTGATCCTTTTTCTAGGTAATTATAATTGCTGATCCATAGGCTCATCATCATCTCTTCTCCTTGGTTGAGTCTACTCAGGACATGCTTTCTCTGTAGGGTGCTCCATGGTAAAGAAGGCATGTGCTCAGCTTTCTGAATCATACTAGGACAGCAGTATAGCTGGAGCTGCTTTAAAAGTTTTATATATAGCAAGCTGCATGTTGGTGCTGATAAGGCATACTCAGGGCAATTATGCTCTGAGTATTTTTTGGTGATGCCTTTACAGCCCTTAGGTATTTTAGATACAGGATTTCCACTCATAATTCCTGGTCCTACACTGTTCACCATTCCCTGGATGAAGGAGTGAAAGAGGAAAAAGCCTGCAAAATCTGGCAACAAGTTTTATACTCTTAGCTAATAGATTTTGTAAGTGTGCTGAACACAATTGGTTAAACATCTATCCAGCAATGAAAGCATCTCATATCCAAATGCTCTGAATTAAATTGTGATATAATAATTATTACTGGAATTTTGTCATATGTTGAATGGCTGCACTACTCAGAATTGAGGCAACTGCCTAGGTGAACAAATTACTGGAGGTAGTTAAGCAGTCACAGTTCTGTTGACCCATCACAGCTCTGGAAAGCCAGGCTGCCTAGAGCTAAGGTACTCACTTGCAGTTTTCATTGCTGACCCATATGGGTGTAACTTCACACTGCAATATCTCTGTTTGCACATGAAAGGAAAACTTTTCTCACAACCCTTTTTCTTACAATAGGAATCTTTGGGTTGTTCCAAACTTCAGATGCTCCAAAGATGGAATATATTGCTATTTGCCTGGTCATTAAAGTGAAGCTCAATGCCCCTTTTAAAGGTCATTTATTTATTAAATTGATTCATTTTTGCCATGTCTAGTCTGCTTCAGGTGCTAGTAATTAGCTGTATTAATTGATCTATTTTGTTTGTATACAAATAGTTTTGAAATTATATGTTATTAAATGTTATGCATTAGTTTTCTTCCTCATACTCCTTTAAAATTTGTGTTAAATACCATGCCATCCTCAGCCTGCTAGGAAAATACATCTTTGCCTTTTGTTTTTGTGTTTAACCCAGTTGTGGTGGTAGTAACAGGAACTACCTGTGAACATTGGAGGGAGTAACACTGCAGCAACTGGCATTTCCAATGAAAAGTGACCTATGATATGATGCCTAGCTTTTTCAGTTCAGCTGAAGTCCATCAACAGAGAGCGGTATTCAAAAGGTAAATTCATGACTGGTATCAGAGAGAGATAAAAAATTGTAACAGATATGAAATGAGATCAATCAAGTCACTAAAAAAACCCCTTCATTTAGCTGATATCTTGCTGTGAAACGAGAATAAAGGCAGAAAAGCCATTGTCCCTGATTTGGTTGGTCGAGGGAACTAGGCAATATGCTGAAATAAAATAAAAATTTTTCATTTAATTTTCCTTTAACTATGATTAAATAAAGCACAGGCTTATTATTTCCTGCATTCCTCAAAGATACCTTTGTTCTTCACTTTGTAAGTCAAAGCTTGCTTTAAGGGAAGTTTCTAGGGAATCATAGCATGGTTAGGGCTGGAAGTGACCTTGAAGATTGAGTTCCATCCAACCCCTCTGCCATGGGCAGGAACATCTTCTGCTACATGAGGCTGCTCTAAGCCCCATCCAACCTAGCCCTGATCAGTTTCAGGGGTGGGGCATCCACAGCTTCTCTGGGCATGCTGACATTCTTAAGCATTACATCCTCCACAAACCAATATACCCAAACATACACAGAGGCATCTTGCAGTGCCTAGGCACAAGATGAGGAGGCTGAAAAAATTCCAGGCTGCTTCTCTGAGCTGCTCTGTAAACTGGCAGCATGTGACACCTAGGAAAGACATTTTCCAGCATCAGACATCAGCTACAATATCCTATCCATGCAGCAGGATTGCACCTGAACCTCAGGATTCATGAATAGTGTCATGAATGGTTTGCAGGCATTGACTTCTACAAATAATCAGTAATACTCGTATCACACACATAGCTACCAGTTAGTGGTCACAGTCTTCTGGAAGCCTTTTTCTCAATGGCAGAAAAATCCACACGTGTCTGTACTGAGAACCCAGGTTTCAGGAAAGGCGCAAAAATGGCCAATAAAATGATGGTGTGTCCTGCAAAAGATCTGGCCGAGTACATAAAAAATGGCTGTGTCAAGTACAGTTTAAATGAGTTCCTGTTCTTGAGTATTATCTGAGTTGACTGAGATGCTGCTTTGCTACCTTAGTGACCCAGCTGCCCAGCTCAATAGTGCTGCCCCAATGACATTGATCCACAGCCAGTACTAGAGCCTAGCATTCAGACCTATTACACAACCCAGGCTTACAGAAGGAATTTCTACTACACAGAGGTGCTGGAGCTGTTGGGAGACTGTCCTTGTCTTGCAATTAGTTTGGAAACCACAGCCCAAAGGCAACACAGGCACCATCCTAGGGAAGTAGTGTGTGCTCTAGGATTAGCATTTTTTCAATCCAACTCTACTCATTTGGGCTCATCTCCAAGTAGAAGTTGAAGTCCACCAGAATACATTTTTTTTTTTTCTGGAATACAGCTATAAAGCTATCATAAATACAGAGGAGGATAAGGGCTTTAGATTTCTGAGTTGCCCCTGAAAGAGGGAGAGATCTTTTAAATCCATAGGCAGGGATTAGGAAGTACTTTGTTTCTCCAGCTGGAGGACAGCTAAGAGTTATCCAGACAAAAACTACAAAAGACAAGGAAGGATGTAAAGAAAGCATTTAGGTTCAGAACCACAATAAACTCCAAGAATAAACTTCTGCCCAGTAAATTTCTAGAGGTCACTAAGCCAACCTTAATGCTGACCCAAGATGAGTTTTATTATCCTATAGATACAGAGCCAACAGTACATTCTAAACATATCCACAGGTACTACACTATAGGAATGAAAAATCTTCCCTCTTAGGGAAATCATCCTGTCTTAAAGGGAAAAGATGATTATCCCTCTTCCAATCATCATCATTTGCTCTTCTCCAGCTCTCAAAAGTGCAATGAAGGCATGGCCACTAGAAACCATTTCAAAATCTAAAACACAATGGGGCTGAGGAGGGAATGGTATGGGAGGGAAGAATATACCTATCTGTATATTTATTTCCAAAACTACTCATTGTGCCACTTGCTTACTTCTCTCTGGTTCTTGTCTCTGCTTGTAAAACTGCTTACCTGTTTATTTGGTGCCTACAACACCTCTTTCAGAATGTGAATTGGCATCAGCAATGTGTCAGCCTGTGCCAGTGACAAGTGCTGCTGGTCAGTCTCCCCCCACTGTAATGCTTACATTTTTTTTTTTTTTTTTTTTAATGTGAAATTGACACTATCTGCATTAACCCATCACCAATACTCAGAAAGTCATCTCTCTTCTTTAATATTTGGAAATACTTAAAGAGTTTCAGGAAAATATTTTCATGGAATATTTGATGTAAAAAATGCTCCAAGGCAGATAGATTTTTTCGGTTAACATTTCAAAATTGCTTCAAGACTGAATGAACCATGTAATGATATACTTCTATGTTTTAATTTTCCAGCTGGAAAATGAAAATGTATTCAATATTTAAAAGGTCTTTTAGAAAATACACATAAACTATTAAAAACAGTACCTGGGCTATTCTGCAGGAAAGTGAACAGAAGAAAACCCACACCTGGGATACAAGGCCCTGTAGCCACTCAGCAGTCCACAAAACAACTTCAGTGAGCTTAACCACATCCTTCCTTCCCAGGGAGACCATGACTCAGAAGGCACAGAGCCAATGCACTCTTGCCAGATATTTGAAATTATAAATGAGGAAAAAAAAAGCATTAACTCACCCAGGACAAAGCTCAGCTTCTTCTAGATGGACCCAGGCTGGTACCTCTGTGAAATCCTTAGACTGACTGCAAAGAAGGGGCACAGTGTGCAATCACTGCATCTACCTAATATTTCCTGGAAGAGGACAAGAAGCAGATGGGTCTATATCCCCACTTATCATTTGTCAGACTGGCTAAACTGGCTTTACATACATGCAGCTGGGAATGTTTTACAGCACTCTCTTTCACATCCTTTCTCTAGTTGACTGCATTTTTATTTCTACATCAATTTGCCTCTTGGATTAAGAGGACAGCTCTTGGACAACTTTGCTCCATGCATGCATGGAACAACTGGTACATGCTTGATGTGTGGCTGTACCATTTTCTTTAGAATGGTGTAGCACTTTCAAAGTGGATGGAAGGTTGCAGAAGAATTCTGATTTGTTGATCTGCTGACCAAACAACTTTTTCCTGATCTGGCTGAAGGGAACACAGCAGCAACACTGGAGGTTTATGCAATCTGCAGAGTGTCTTACAACCTTCTACAGTAGAATCACTGCCACCTCTAAGCAGAAAATAGTCCACTGATCAGAGCCCATTTTCTTAAATGAAATGTGGAGGGCAAGATTTGCTCTATATTGATATATTACTACTTGCTGTAGTTATATAGAAACACATAGGAACCACAGACCTAGAGGAAAGAATTAATTTGAGTAATGCACAAGACTAAGCAAGATTCAACATTTCTCCACTCTGGCAGGCTCAGCTGTGTCTCAGACAGCTTTGGTGTACACATATTCTTCAAGGCACAAATAAAGAAAAATAACTCCAGTTATTCACAGGTCTTTTTCAGCCTGCTACAGCAAATGATAAAATTTATTGTTTCACTTAAAAGACTCTGCAGTACCAGCAAAACTTGTTATAAGCTCTCCCTGTTTATTTTTCTCATATTTCAAAGGAAATTTTTCACTGCAAGCTAACTCCTCTGTTAAAAGTATACCTTAATTTTTAATATTTATAACAAAGGCTTAATAGAGAACTGAAGGTCTACAGTCTTAGAACTAATGAAGCTCTAAATGTATCTCCATGATCCATACATGTCTAGCTATGGTTGATTTGTCTGTGTGGAGTGTTAGGTTGGCACTGCACTAAAGCTTCTAACTCTAGTGCAACCAGTGCCAGTTTTTCTGATTACTTGCTACTCTGCCAGGAGCACACATCCCAAGGTACTCCCACCTACAAATTCCACAACAGTGAAAGACAGAAGTTTAGCCTAGCGCAAAGACACAGAAAACTGATGGCTCATCTTGTCCACTCTTGTCTAAGGTTTTCTTCGAAGGACATGACAACATTTTCTCCACCCACTGCGACAATCTGCACATAAGACTTGATCAAAATCCAGCAGGGTTCTCATGAATTAGCTATTTTAGAGCCTAGACATGTAAGCTTATGCATTAGAAAACACTGGTGTTTCAGCTTCTTGGATAATGAAAGGGAATTTCCATATTAAAAGCTGGTAGTAAAGCTGATGGCAGTTTTCAGTTTTAGAACCACATGAGATACTTTGAAAGAAAGGGATACTCCAGTGACACTGTGAAGTACTATGCAAACAGAATTTGGCCCAGCATATGAACCCAGTCTCAGTTAGAATCAGGGCTTGAAAAAAATTCTTAATTTCTTTAAGAATCAGATCTTAACTTTGCAATGACTTCTTTTTCATCTGCATGCAAGATTTTAAAAATAGGACTGGTGTTTCCTTTAATTAGTATTTGATACCGTATTAATATTCCTATTTATCTTTTACATGCCATATGGATTAAATTCTCATTACTTTTGATCTTAATACTTTTAAAATATGTAAATCAGCAGACAGACACCCTCTTTAAAGCAGTGTTTGCACACCACATCTATTATTGCCTTGGGCAAAAAGAAAATATCTGCATTGCTGAACTTCCAGAATTGTGAGGAAATCTTGAAAAATCAGATATTAAACTGATCAATCTGGATGAATTATATAATGACCACGTAAACTGTAGTTGTTTAGATTCAGCTGTACCTAAAATTGACATTAAAAGTGACGAAAGACAATTAAAGAACACGTACTTAAAAGAGATCAATGAATTTAATTTCTGTAAGGAGAAGAATGTTTTCACAGGTTGAGCTACTTCCAGATGCACTGCCTTAGAAGAACGCTATAGTTTTTTAAAAAAACTCACCTTTAATGTAAGACATTAAAAACACAGTGATTTATTTTCAGATTTTCAGAAGATACTGTTATCTTAATTAATCTATTGTTTTTCCAACACCATAGCACACTGCTGACAAATAGACTTGCATTTATGTGTATTTCCATTTGTCTGAACGTTATGGTTAAGCAGGAGAAACTTATGGGACTTATCAATACAGAAAAAGGGCAAAGAGGATACATGAGATTGGCCTCTGTTCACACTGTACGTAATCTCCAGTGATATGGGAAGCATTTGGATTTAGTGTTGAATGAATATGGTTCATGAATGTATTAGTCTGAAAACAAAAGTCTAGCCAATCATTTTACATTTGCTCTTCCTATAATATATAATATTTTTAGCTAGCCCTGTCAAATTTCTCTGCCTAGATTATACCGCTGAAGTGTGTGCTGAGAGTTTTCAGAATGAATAAGCAAATGTAGTTGTGGAAACCAGACCATGCTCAGTACTACCATGCTCTGAGAGGTGGAGGGAGGATGCTGCAACCTCATTGCCTGCTCCAGAGCATGTGTGCAGTGCCTGCGTAAGGTATTCATTCCCTACCTTTCAGCCCTGAAAAGTCTGTGTCTGTTGAGAAATACCACATGAAAATCGGATGGGAAAAAAAAAAATGCTCCTCAGTATCAGAAAAATCACAAAAGGCATTTTTGGGGAAATTGGGCACAGCAGGGTCCATTTAGTTCCTCTTATTTTTATTTTTTTCTGATCTTATCCAAAATCCACTGGGATCTTCTCCATTGTCTTGACCGAGCTCTAAGTACAGGCCATAAACCTGACAGCCCGATGTATTTAGCAGTTTACTTCTATTTTGATTATTTTAGGAATCTACAGGACAAAATACTGGTGCTTATTCAAATGCATCTAAGAGCATACATCACTCCTCCTTAAATTGAATCATGAGGCCATGCTTGGCAGGGTTCATTCCAAATGAAAACCTGAGCCTGAGGTCTTTAATTCTATGGTACAACGTTTGTGTATAAACCATGACTTCCCTGGGTGCACACCAAACAGAAGGTCCATAGCAATAAAGGCAATGAAAGTTTAAAAAACAAAAAAAATGGCCCTTGCTCTGAACAACAGTCTAGTTTAAGGTATAGTCTGTACTAGCAAATGCTACCAGTGCATTTATTTCTCGACATCATCTGGACTGGCAAAAGTCCTCAGCCAGAAATAGGGTTGTTTTTTGACCCGAACAACTCAATCCATTTGGCAAACTGCTTTAAGAACTTCTTTCCTATGATGCATGTCTTTCCAGAAAGGAAATTTGTTGCCATACATCTGCAGTACAGTTACAGTTTCAAAGTCTTCTAACTGCAGATACAGCCTAACTTGCTAGTTCAGTGCAGACTTCTTTTTTCAAATGTCAACTTGCAAAAGACTACACTAGAAATACAACATTTTTCACATAAATCTGTAGGCCATAGTCATACACATATACCAAAAAGAAGGCACATCAGAGTTCTTAAATTTGCAGGAGTCTGATAAGCACCACAAATATTATTTTGAAATTTCTATGCAACTGAATTAAAATGTTTTCCCATAGTTACTCGCAAAGGCATAATTAGTAAGGTGTTAGTAATTGAAGCAGCAACTGTATATCCCCAACTGTGTTTAGAGTAACTAGGTAACAGAATGTCTTAGAAGTAATTTAAATTTCCCCTTTAAGTGTCTTAATAACACTGTAGGGGACAATGCAGCAGTTAGTTATTGCAGTTTAAATGCTTTATGTACTTAAATCACAATTACTGCTCATTACTGTTTCACAACATAGATATAAATTATCTTTGTCTTAAACAAGAAACTTAGGAAAGTCTGTCCACAGCCATGCTATATTGTCTATACTGTTCAACCCATTTGCTTTTCAAGTTGTACTATAAACATCTAATTCTAAGCAGTTACTTAGAACTCAGATTTCAATCTTTTTTTTTTTTTTTTTAATTCGAATGGTCTTAGGCAATGATTGTTATAATGCTAAACAAGATGTGTGGATATCCACTGCCACACCTGGAAGTACTGGGACCTTTGTGATGAACCTCTGCTTCTGACTGCTGCATTTGTTATATGCAGAACAAGGAGATGGTGCACACAAGCCTGTGAAATTCTATGTTAATAAATCAAGGATCTCTTGGCTACTGAACTCACAGCTCTGTTCTCTAGTTAGTTCACAAGTATTTCATATCAAAGGGATGCAAATGTGAAGGTTTAGAAATAAAGGAGTAGCTCTTTCAAATTTGAAGCTAAATAAAAAGTCTGACAAGCAATACCATTAACAATCTGTATCACTTTTACCCAGTCTCCACTCTTGAAACTTAAGCACAACACTACACAGTGGGACTCCACTTTCACCTCTGCTTCAGGTAGTAGACTTACTTTGCTCAATGATATAGCATCTACAGAAACTGCATTACAGTATTTCATGGAAGTGACACCATTAAAATAAATTCAAGCAGCTATTACAAGCAAAACCTTCCTCACCTTCCGTTTTTTTTTTTCATCACTAGGATGTGGAAACCTTCTACCTCCTTCACTGCGATCCCATGATGCACATTCACATAAATATAACCTTGGAATTCCACTGGAAACAGCTTCATGCTAAAGTCAACCACTTCCTCATCTCCTTTGTGAAATTATATACCCATATTGAAGCACAGAGGGCACAGTGATAGAATATAAACTACTTTCATGGGCCATACAAGAGAGAGGATAGTTCTCAAAAGTGCTCACCTTCCTAACCTGTCACAGGCCACACATTCACATGAGAAGAAGCCACAAGCAGGATATCATGTTAACCAAGTCTATTGTTTTAAAACAGCTGAATTGTTTTAGATTAATGATGACTTCTTTTCCTGTGCCCTAGTGAAAATGGATTCTTGTTTCAGTTCTAGATCACTCCTGGCAAGTCAGCTGGGAATATGCAGAACACAATGTACACCAGACTCCAGCACACTGCTGCCTTCCTGCTTAGAGCTTTGTCATCAGCTTACATGAAAACAAGCACAGGCCCATTCCACCAAAACTTGTTTTGTTCAGTTTGTTTTTGTTTCACATGATCCTTCAGGGGAAACAATCTAGTCAAAAATCCAGCCACAATTCAAAATGTTTATATAAAACACACTTGGTGCTCAAATCTGTGGGAGCAATATTTTAAAACGCTTGTGTTTTTTGTTTCCGATTTGCTGTTCTTACTCAATGTTCCGGTATTGGTATGAACAAAGCCAGACAAAACCCCAAGCATTAGTTTAACAAATGCAATCCAGATACAATGGGCTAGATTTACAGACCAGCCATGCTTGTTCATGGTGTAGCATGAAGATGCACGATGATGCCAAGCATAATAGGCCCAATTTACAGCTGCCCTGAGGCCTCTTCAGAGAAGAACACCCCTCGCACAGAGGGCCTGCTCACTGCATGCAGAGCCAGCTCCATTTCTCTGTTCCTACTTGTCCCAGGATAGGAATCATTCTAAGGCAAGGCAGCACAAACCTGAACAAAAGCCACCAGGATAAAGGGCTGCAGTCCCTGAGAAATAATCTTTCTCCCATATCCTCTAGTCTTTCCCATTTTCAGTTGATGCTGAACTGGAGCAACCTCTGCAGATATGAGGACATCTTCCTCTGCTGTACCTTTTCAGAGGTTATGAGAGACATTTGTCCTGCATCAACCCAGCACTTGCAATTTTCCAGCTGGCTTGCAAAGGACATGGTAAACACAACTCTAACTTCTTTACAGTTAAACTCAGCTGTCTTACAGAGCATATGTATTTCCTGAGTTTGCCTTTTTTCTGACTACAGTAAAGCAACTACAAATCTAAAGGCAGACAATGGTGTTCTTATTCCTGGAATTTCTTATTTGCAGAATTTGACAATATTGAGGGAATATATATGTCATCTGCCACTAATTTTATTTCATTTTTTAACAGAGCATAAAGAAAGAACATAAGAACACAAAGAAAGGTTTTTTTCCCCAGTAAGGTTTTTTTTTTGTATTATTACTTCACTAGCTAAAGGCTTTACCCAGAGACTAATCTGGGACACACTCATTCAGCAACAAGGGATAAAAGATCTTGATAACCCACTGGTAAAAGCTGGCCTTAAATATTGATCCTAAATTGCCAACTCAAATAATAAATCTGGTTCTGGTTCTCAGAAACAACTATCAATAGAGCTGAAAGCTGTTACTTTTAAAGAATTATGTCCAGAAAGCAAGGCACATCCACATCCTCTGCTGTGGATGATCTTGCATAATCATAAGCTGTCAAGAAGCTACCACAAGAAGCTCTAGAATAGTGTGAACTTGATTTAAAGCTCTTGCCAGCACCACTAGATTTGGAAAGATAGATAAGATGCAGAAAGCCATAGAATCATAGAAAGCTTGGGCTGGAAGGAATCTTAAAAATCACCTAGTTATCATCCTTGGCCATGGGCAGGGATGTCACCCATGAGACCATATTGCTCAGGGCCCTGTGCAACCTGACCTTGAACACTTCCAGGGATGGGACACCCAAAACTTCTCTGGGCAGACTGTTCAGTGTCTCGCCACACTCTGAGTAAAGAACTTCCTAACTTCTAATCTAAATCTGTCCTCTTTTAGTTAAAATTGTTCCCCCTTCTCCTATTGCTACTGCCCATGCAAAAAGTTGCTCTCCCTCTTTTTCACAAGCCCCCTTGAAGTACTGGAAGGCTGCAATGAGGTTTCCCTGAAGCCTTCTCTTTTCAGGATGAATAACCTCAGCTCTCCCACACTGTCTTAGCAGAAGAGGCGCTCCTGCCCTCTCACCATCTTTATGGCTGCCTATGGACTCACTCCAGCATGTCCATGACTTTCTTGTGCTGAGGACCCCAGAGCTGAACACAGCACTCTAGGTGGGGCCTCACGAGAGCAGAGTAGAAGAGAAAAATCCCCTTCCTTGACCTGCTGGCCACTCTTCTTTTGATGGAGCTCTGCCTTCTGGGCTGCAGCACTGTTGGCTGATGTCCAGCTTTTCATCCATGAGAACCCTCAAGTCCTTCTCATAGGTTAAGAGTCATAAAGTCATAGGTTTAATCATAGGTCATAAAGTCACAGATTAATGAATTTAGGCATGACACTAAACATCACTAAATTAAAAAATGTAAAGCTTTTGCTTAGGTCCAACACTGAATATGGAGATGGGCACAAACAGAGGAATTAAAAATAACATTATGAAATAAAACTGAATACGTCTTCAAAGACATGTCTGCAAAGACAAAAACATCATGGTTGTACAGTTGCAATGGATGTGATAGTGAAATACAGAATGTAAGACTGTAAACCCCTAGAAATCCAGCGGGGGTAATCTCAATTCCTTCTGTCTCAGTTAACTTCTGGAATCTTGTTTTAAGGCTGAATTAATTGTGTAACTCACTGTACTATCTGGAGTATTGTGTTCTACCTTGTCTCTTCTCCTGATCAGATGACAGATATTTACATCCTTTGTTACTTTTTTTTTTTTTTGGTTGGTTGGTTTGGTTAGCTTCCAAAACAGAAAAAAAAAAAAAGAGGTCACTGAAGAAAAGGTTGTTATAACAAAAAGGAAAATTTCCCTTATTTCACCTGGTCTCTTCTTTATTTTCAAAGATTCTGAACCAATTAATGCTCTGCCCTTTTAGAGACACAGGCTTCCTAAGCATAACAAAAAACAATGTTGCTAATAATGATATAAAGCGCTGCAAACTGTGATGCAATAATATGGGCAGTACAGCAAAAGGAAATTGATTGTAAGTGTTGCCATTCAAAAAGATATTGCCTTTTAAAATAGAGAATGAACTGCAATTCTCCTTTCAAATGCTCTAAACTAGAATTACACTTTTCCCTGAAAAACTAGATAGGAGCAAAGAAATGCTACAAAAGGCAGCAGGACATTTGCCAAGGCTACCAAGCCTTCTGTTCTTACTGAAACTGAACAGTATCTTTTTCATTTTTCATATAATTTGCTTCTTTCTCTTTCTCTGTTGTGCTTGTCTGTACAGGTTTTCTTCTTTGATGGCATATTCCCTCTTCACTCCACTTCTGGCTTGGTTTTAATTCAATGATGTCTGTCCACGTCTGTCACATGTTTTCCCTACATGTGAAGTTCTGCATGGTTTAATCCACCATGGTCAGCATTTTCTGCCTTACTGTTACAATCACTTTCAAAAAAAAGATTAGATTGGCTCCTCTTTTTTTCTCTCTTTTTTTCTCCCTGCAAGTCACACAAGTGACTACAATTCCACAAACAAGTTACAGAATTTAAGGAGAAAATTGGCAGATGCTTTCTGACTGTGCATATTTATTTTGTGGGTGGGGACAAGAAGAGAGGGTTCTGTGAATTAACAGTGATTTTCTTCAATATGTGTCAATGATTAGCTTGTGTGGCATGCTACTACCATGTAGGCAATCTGATTTTGAGAGTTCTAGGTTTTAAATTGCTTATGATGATGAAAGACAATAATGAAAATCCTACTTCATTCACAATGCCCTGAGACATGTCTGCCTATGGCTGTCCAATGACTGTGTTCTTCCCAGGGAATGTTTTAAAGTAGACTACAGTTTACAAATAAGAGTATCTAAATATAGTCATGCAAAATTTCATTTTTCTAAAGCAGTTAAGCTCCTTTGGATATGAAGCTGAGGAATTTACCCTTCTTGGTCCCTAAATCAATGATCAAAAGGCACAAAGTGTGAGCGTGGATATGGAGTCAGAAAACTGATATATACTATAGACTTGAACTTACAGCTGTTCTGAATACCATTGCAAGGGGCAAGTCCTTGTGAGGAGATTAAGAACTTCCAATTTATCAGTTTCTTATGAATGAAATATTAATTGGAAGCACATGGACAACAAAGAGATGAAAGAAATTGATATCACTTAGTCTCAAAGGCTGATGAGCAAAATATGAGGGGTTAGACCAAACTGGAATCTTCTTCCTGTGCCCTTTTGGGACATTAGGTGAGACAGTATGCAGACCTGAATCCTCCTATCCCTGAAAACAAATCAACAGGTCAAAGATTTCTGTTACAGAAGTACCCCTTTTAGCAATTTTTAACTATAGCAACTAGCTATTCTTAGTTTTTGAAACTCTATCTATGCTGCTACTAAAATTAGCTCTTTTTTTTTTTAGAGCTGCAGCAAACTTACTTGCTGGTTTGTTTTTTTTTCTTTCCAAATAAGCCCTTTAAAACTGACAAGCTTACTGTTATTCATTTGATAGTCATGCTCTTTATCGTGACTAAGAATATGCAGTAAAGAACAGCATTAAAAGAATGTAGAAAAAAACAATTGCACCAGTTTGCTGCAGGGCATTTTTGGTGTTTGCAAATCACAGAACTGCAAAAAGAGGCTGGAACAATGTAATATTTTTTCCCTATTTTGACTGTAACTTTTTTGTGTGTGTGCAGGAAGCAACATTACACGTTGACGAGACAGAGTCCCAAGAATAGCACTGCACTCACAAAGCCACAGACAAAGAATCGAAGATGCTCTTCCTAGGATAAAAAGTAGCTGCAACTGAAGGTAAAGAGCTGGCACAGCTTTCCAGTTTTTTAGTACTAGACAATCACACGCATCATATATATTTGATTCCCAAAAACATGTAAGACAGTCAGATGAAGAAGGACATATTAAAGATGATCAGATCTTCATGGGTATTCTTACTGCTATTCAGCTTGTTAGTCATGTCTGCATTCTCCCTGTCAGACTTAGCCTGGTAGGGCAGACCAACCTGACAAACAAGAGGCAATATTTAGTAATTACACAGTCGTGCTTCTTGCCTTCTCATATTGTTCATTGCCTATGTTTTCACATGTACAAGGCAGGACAAACCTTAAGGACAAAGAACAGGTACTGAGATATTTTTAGGAAAAGAAATATTAGAATTCATAAAACTCTTCTTTTATACATGCTGTGTTAAAATTCAGATATGCTTGTTGCCTGCCTGACCACACAGAGGAAAGCAGCTCCTCTTTTTCCCACTGGCATCAGTAACAATACTTCCTGTGATTTTGGTACTTTGACCTTCCCTTGGGGGAAAGGTGTTATAAGCCAGGAAGGTGCGGGTGTGGCATTATTTTTCTGCTGTAGTGCCAACACTTGAGCACAACAAATTCTTCCTATAATTCTCTCCATAGGCAAGGAAGATCCTCAAGAAAGATTATCCTTGCCTGGGGTCAGAAAGGAGCTCTGTAAGCTCACAATTACTGCAACAAGCTTCTATTGGCTATCACTTTACTCAGCCTAATCATTAGAATCATCTGAGGTTATTCATGAGAGAGCCGAAATACAAAATACTTCTAGTGAGTAGAGAGAAGTAATGATGGACAGCCAAGTAATACAATCATTGTCATGAGCAGAGCTAATGAATAAGTCATGTAAGGCAATTTTTTTTCCGCCCAAATGCCTCAGAACCAGTTAATGATTTAGTGAATGGAATACCTATTTGTCAAACTGTATCTATGAGTAACTTGTAGTATCTACATCTTCACATATGTGGTTGCAAACATTTTGTCCTCAGTATCTATCCTTTACTTGTCAGTGATTTTTTTGTTTTTTTTTTTTTTTTATTTGCTTTGATCAACCATGCATTTTATATGCCATGGTTTGGGCTTCTACTGAGCTGTATATGATTTTCAGCAGCTAATCACAATCCACTAGAATAATAACTCAAATTTAGAACAGAGAAAGAAATCCAAACCCGTACAAAATACGTTAGAAGTTAATTTGTTATGGTACTTTCTGAACTATCCCACACACCTCATGTAACATTCTCCAACATCACATTAATTATGTTACTGCTTTTATTAGCATGTTATCTCTTCACAGTATCTATGAAGAACTATAAAAATAATTTGTGAAAGCATGCAGTGTCTTCTAGAAAGATGTGAAATACAGCTATTACTACTCAGTTGTGGGGAATTCAATAGAGTGAATTCAGATTTTTAAATACTAGCAAACACTGAGAAATTGTTTGGTAACATACAGCTAGCAGATTAAATCATAGCTCTATAAAAGCAAACTATTAACAGTCTTAGAATTTTTCTTACAAAATATCCAGAAATAAAGAAATTATCTAAAATTTTCTGATGTGAGAAAAAGTTAAAAAATTCTGCAATTTGCAAAAAAAAAAAAAAAGCCATTGTGAAGATATTATTAGAGTTATTTTCAGTGTACTTACGCTAACAAAGTTTATTTAGAAAAAATGGTGTGGTTTTTTTAGAAACAGAAGAGTAATGAATTAGGAGCAACATTATATGCCAGTGTACATCAGACATCTGAGATATGCTGCTGATTCAGAGCACTAGTAACTGTGGCAAAATAACAAAAATAAGACTGATAGGGAATACTTAAAAGAATTTTCAAACAGTAACAACAGGACAGTGAAGTGCTGCATGACAAAAAACTACTCACAAAGATACAACAAAAAGAAGTGTTAAAAAAAATCTGTATGTTGTGGATAGAAAATGAAGACAAAGAGCAGGTGAACAGCAGCTTGGATCAGTGGATATTACGTGTTAAGAGGAGAAATTGAACCCCTATTAAAACCTACAGGGTTTTGGCGCAGCATTATCATGTACTTATTATTCAACTTCATTAAATTTCTTTGATTTCTTACTATATTTTTTGATATTTCAATAGGAGAGTTCTGCAATCGATTTTTATCACAATGCAGTCATTACAAGTTGAATTTCAACTTGTTTTACATAGAACAAGCACTGAGTTGTCTCTGGAGAACTCTATTGCAATTTATCTCTGCAGTTTACTTGCATCTTATTTTATCTCTCACCTCTGATACTAATCAGTCATGGCTGCAGGTCAAATCTTTTTGCATTGGAAGCAATCACAATAACCAATCCAGAAGTAAACCAGCCTATAATGAAATTCACTGCCTAGGGCTAAACATAGAGCTAACATGTGTTTAACAAATCAAAGCTTGTATTTATCACTTGCCACTGTTTGTGTCTTTGCCTGTTGGAGGGGAAAAAACAATTAAGAAGCTGTGCAGTAAAGAAAGATTTATGAACAGCCAATTTCTTTTCAGATTTGTTGGTCTGATACTTTGGCAAAATTCAGGCTGCATATCATGCCATTACAGAGTAGCAAAAGATTCAACAGAAACCATTGATGGGTGAATCAGTTCAGAATGCAAACACCATCACTGCAATTCTCAGCTGATAAATTTACATAAGGCCAAGAGAAGTGCAACTGATGTCACTTATGTTTGCAGTTATATTTTCACACTGAATTATATGGTAAAGGACTGAAATCCTGAAAATGCGGTACTGTTTCTCACCCTAATGGCTAGTGAAGCTGAAAGGCTCCTGTACAATTCCAGAAAGAGAAAATTCAGGGTTTCCACTGGGTGGGAGGTGATGGTTCCTCCTGGGGGCTCCTGCAGGGTGCCACTATGTGCAATGCAATGCACAGTACCAGGCTTACCAAAAGTGTCCATCTGCATAACCATGCAGCCTCGCAAGCCTAGAAAGGTGATTATCCTTTCCTATAATGATAGAAACACAATCACAGAACCATTAAATATCATCTGTGTGATGACAACCACAGAGTAACATAGGTTGGAAAAGACCTCTGAGATTGAGTCCAGCCTATGACTGAACACCACCTTGGCAACAGACCATAGCACTGAGTGCCACGTTCAGTCTCCGAGGCAGTAACTCCACCACCTCCCTGGGCAGTCCATTCCAATGTTTAATCACCCTTGCTGTGAAGAAAGTCTTCTTAATGTCCAACGTAAACCTTTGCTGGCACAGCTTAAAACTATAACCTCTTGTCCTCTTGCTGGTTACCTGACCCCCACCTGGCTACACCCTCCTTCCAGCAAGTTGTAGAGAGTGATAAGGTCCCCCTGAGCCTCCTTCTCCAGGCTAAACATGCCCAGCTCCCTCAGCTGCTCCTCACAGGACTCACTCTCCACACCCTTCACCAGCTTCACTGCCCTTCTCTGGACCTGCTCCAGCACCTCGATGTCCTTTCTGAACTGAGGTGCCCAGAACTGGACACAGCACTCGAGGTGTGGCCTCACCAGTGCCGAGTACAGGGGGACAGCCATTGTCCTGGCCCTTTTGGCCACGCTATTCCTGATACAGGCCAGGATTGCCCCTGGTTTTCTTGGCCACCTGGGCACACACTGATGTGTGCTGTGGCTGCTGCATGTGTTCAGCTGCTGTGTACCAGCACCCCCAAGCCCTTTTCCACAGGCCACTTTCCAGCCACTGCCCCCAGCCTGTAGCACTGCATGGGGCTGTTGTGGCCAGTTTGTAGGACCCAGCAGTTGGTCGTGTTGAACCTCATGCTCTTGGTCTGGCCTATCAATCCAGCCTGTCCAGATCCCTCCACAGGGCATTCCTACCCTCCAGCAGATCGACACTGACTAAACTTGGTGCTGTCTGCAAATCTGCTCATGGTAGACTCCATCTCCTCTTCTAGATCACCAATAAAGATATTAAACAGAACTGGACCCAACACATCTCTGGGGGACACCACTAGTGACCAGACACGAAGTGGATGCAGCACCATTCTCCACCACTCTCTGAGCCTGGCCATCCAGGCAGTTCTTAACAATAATGACTGCTTTGAGACATGGTCTTATTACCTGCTTATTTTCTCAAGAGACATCTTAAAAAATATTTTCTTATGAGGAATTTTACTTATACATTTGCAAGATAAAATAAATGATCTGGAAACATGATTTCCATTTACTAAGCCCAAAGCATTTATCCTAGGTGTGATGAGATCAGTAATCCAGTGATACTATTTTAGGAAAAAATAAAAAGAAGGTACTTTTTCTCCTGCACATGCCCAGTCAGGTTTTGGTTCAAAAGCTGCAGAACACTAGCAGGATCTTTTCACTGGAAATTCATTATACAACATACCACATCAGCAACTCCTCTGCTGGAGCTTTCAGCTGCAACATGGCTAATAGTAATTTGTCTGTTACAGTGTGATATGTTGTAGGAGAATACTATGGAGATCTCACAGGCCGCACACAGACCTACAGCATGCTCAACACAATCAGATCATAATATGTAACACTATCTTGGCCTTTTTAGAGTTCCTTGTAATGCTCAAACTGTCCTGTGATCATGTTGTTTTATTTACAGAACAATGACCAACTCAAACCTGACCCACTCAGAAAAATCACCTGAAACAAAACCAGATATTTTGCCCCAAACTCCCCTAAACCCCTGATATGTAGAAAACTTCTCAGATAATTTTTTTTTATAACCAAGAGACCCGATTCCACTCACTGTTATGATTTTGCTGACTACAGTCAAGTTTTTCACGATTTATATTCCCTCAGTGTAAGATTAATCTCAGTGGAGAGCTTAAAAATGATGAAATGAAATTCCTGTTTAAACAACCAAAAGTAATTCTAAATAGATTACAAATTCTTTCCTTTAAATTCCTGAAAGATAGGATTCTGAAAGGAATGGCGTTATGTGTCAATATCATCCCATCTGCCAGTGACAACTAGTTGAAAGTCCATGCAGTATTTCACACTACATCATGTAGCAGTGGTTTTGTTTTTAATTAGGAAGGAAGGTTTGTTATAATGAAATCAAACAGGAAGCTGAGTTACACAAAAAGCTGAATGGCTTTTTGGGATTGATCTTTCTCTACTTGCACAAACTGAAGTGGCATCTTTCGTTACAAGGCACCCAGATCTTGATACCACATTTTGTGTGAGATACTGCCTGTTCTTTACTATAATACCTATTACAGTCATGCTGGGATATTGAATTTCTGTGAATCCAAGGATAAAAAGTGTCCCCATTTCCAAGTCACTTCTGATTATTGCTTTGCCATAGCCGTTAACTTTTTTTCAAAAAATGGGAATGAAATGAGACCAGAGTTAAAACTCTACTACAACATTAAATTACCATGTAGTGTAACATACTTCTCTACATGTAAGCACCTTTCACTTGCAAGCACAAGACATTGAATCAAAACTGTACTTTAGATTGAGGCAGTTTAAAAGTATTTTCAATAATAAAGTCTGGCACAAAGAAAACTGTACTCTGAAGCAAAGATCAAACATCCAAGCCACTGTTCTTTTTGGCTTGGCTATTTTAACACAATTATGCTTCTTAGCATTAAAGTTGGAACACTTACTTAAAACTGGAGTTAAGTCCTAACTTCTAATGAAGTCATCATTATTTTAAATTTCTTGTTTAGGGTGACGAACCATTAAATATCATCTGTGTGATGACAACCACAGAGTAACATTTTGGGAATAACGTCTCCCATGCCCACAATGCCCCTACTAAAACTTGTCCACAGTGGGCAAGGTGGGCAGCAGCCTTCCTCCTCATCAAGCTGTAACTTGACATATTTAATTATCTGCTTGTCCTCCATCACTGCAAAACCCAGTGACTTCATACGTTTCCCCAAAGCCAGCACAGCTACATTCACCAAATCCCATTTTATGATTGGTTTACCAGAAAGGAAGAGAAAAAATTATCGACATAAAAAAAAAAAATACATACTGTAAGAAAAAAATTTAAAATGGGTCACTGACTAATGGGACTCTGGCATGAAACATGCCAAGCCCTAATTTCCACTAGTTTTGAAAATATAAAAGGTTAAAGAATCTAAAATCAAAGCCTTTAATGAAATGGACTATTCACTGCCTCCGACTGTAGCTACAGACAACACTGAAGACTACACTTCCAGATCTCACAGAATCCTGGCAAATTTTTCTACTTTTCACAAACTTTCAGCATTGCAATGTGGGGTGCAAGGCATAAACTGAACATATCCATAAGTCACATTGTTCTCCCACGAGAGAATGTCCATGGCCAGAGACTCTTTGTGTATTTTCTCACTTGTTCAAAATGTCTGTGCTAAGCATAAAAAATTATGTCATCACTTGATGCAGAACTTTGCTATTAGCTTTCCTTTTGCAAACATATTTCCTTTGCATCTCAGAAAATCTGTCACATTTACCTTTGAAGCAAAGTTACATCGGTCAATTCCTTAGGAAGCACTCTTCATTAATAATTTCAAACATTCTCACTATCTATCTCATGTGTGGGAATACCACTACTTGGCCTCTGGAGATTATATTATTTTGATTCCTTCAGTACTATATTGTGACTAGAATAATTAACTTCTGGCTTAATTGTTACTAATGACTGGACTCTCTGCCAGGCACTGTGTCACAGCAGAAACACTGGAGGGAATTCTCAGCATTGTTACTGGTCTTGCCCCAGTGCTCTGGCAGAGCGCAGGGAATGTCTTACACTCTGTGCAGTGTAAAACCAACCCCTGTGACTCTATGGAACCATAGCACATGCATGCACTTGCTGTGCTTGCGGTTTGGCCATACTGCTCAGTCTTTCTATGAACGAGTGAGAAGGCTTTTGATGTGAAAAAGAGGCTTTTGTCTCTATATTAATTACAGAGTACAGTCTTTGCATGATTTTTGTGGAAATTTCCTTCTCTATTTTTCCTTTGCCAATCTGTTATTAAGAACAGGCAGCATGTGCGATTAGACAGCCAGATAACAAGATATGACAGAATAGACCGCTCAGTTAATATGAAAACACACAAACTCATATCAACCATTTTGTCCTTTTGTGTTCTGTCCCCTCTTGACTGAACTAGACCCTCACCTACTAAGGCCTCAAGACAAATAAGCAGCCTGTTCTTCCTTTTGTGCTTAAGCCTGCATACTTAAGACTTCCTCCTTAAGTAAACACCAACACTGCTTCATAACTGGTTCATGGACTAGTGCAGAAATCTGTCACATTCCCTTCCCCTTTGGCCTTTGTATTTCAGGTTCAAGCACCACCAGGCTGGCAGACTAGTGCTGTCTGTAATGTAATTTACAGAGAATTAAAAATCAGTCTCTAACATTGCAGAAAAATGTTTCACTATGAAAAATAACAGTCTTTGCATTGTTTGGACTACCTAGTGGGCAGCTTTTTAGTGTGAACAGCAGCTTACGTAGTATCACCCGACTTTGTAGAGTTCATACATTTTTATATGTGCTTTCTTGTTCCAAAGAGACATTTCCTATTTCACTTGGTCTTCACAGTAGGTGTAGGAATACTACCTGCTTAAAAGTATACTTTATACATTAGGTCTGAATACAGACTGAGCATCAGGTGAAAGCATCTGCATCTCTGAATGCAAGCTGTGCTTTTAAAAGCACCCAAAGAAGTTATTATTCTTCACCAGGTTTACTTCCTTAATAGTTACTCACTGAAGTGTGATTTATATGATCATCTATCTGAATATTTTCATGCTTAACTAGGAAACTCTTACTTCTCTGCATTTGCATGCTTATTCATTTAAATATAGATGTCTCTTCAATAGTTCAGATCAATGTTGCATTTATCTCCTCTTCAAATTTTATTCTTCTATCATTTCACATTTTTGAAGACACTCTAAATTACTGGGTAATGGTTCTGAATTGTGTTTGCTAAGAGTGTAATTCTGCCAGTTTTACTCTAATTGTTTTACCTCAGACACAAGGTCTTTGATTTCAAGGAGACCAGTTGCAAGGTAACATACAATATGCAGTGAGAGTAAACATGATGGATTTGGGCCCTGACTGCTTCCCTCAAGAGGATTTGCTGCAATGAAGATATTTCTGTTTGACAGGTTTATTGTTTAACATGCAATAATTTAAGATAGCATTGCAAACTTCCCCTGCAGTTCTACACTATGGATTCAAAACCCATATGGACTGAAATGCATGAAGAGGGAAGAATGGATTTCTCAATCTGCTCTGTTTAAATAATATTCCCTTTTTAGCATGGAAAGCACATTATGCCTTTTTAAAAGAGGGAAAACATTGAATTAACAGAACAAATTCCCTATAAATACCTATCTTCTTAGCTTTACATTGTAAATTGTTTTACTGAACTCTGTAAAATTTAAACACATAAATTGCAGGATTAGGGCTTAATTATTCAGATAAATATTTGTAGATTTACAAGATGAAGGGTGTCCCATTAAATAAATAAATAGTAATGTTAATTAATAGCACAACATTATAAACAACTAATTTTCAGTATTAATCTGGAAATTAATTTACTATCATATACATTTTGGCTCTGGTTACAGATATCACATTATCAACCTACTTCATCTTAAACTGTGAAAGTTATTCTACAGTCTAGTAATAAAGTCTGCATTCATGGATTTGCAAAGATAGGATGATTATAAAACCCACGATAAGAGAAAAGTATTCTGATAGGGAATGATTTCCTGAAATATCCAAATATAAACCAGGTAAAATTCAAAAAATGTCAAAATGTTTTACTTTAAGTTTTTAAACTCTTGCTGAAAATGACAAAAGTAATGTAACAGCAAATAAAATAAAAAAATTGTATTGCACAGATTGTAGAATTATTGCAATGTTCCTCTGTTGCTGACCGAATCTTTGTGTGTGTGAACAAACTAGTCGTCTTTCATTCTGCCCAACATGAGAGATTTCATTACCATCTTAGACTTCTGTGGCTGGAAGGCAAAGGAAAGCTGAAGCTCTTGAAGGCATATTTGATTTCATTAAAAGGGTATTTTGAGATTAGTAATGACACTTTTAACAGAAGGTGTATTTTAAAAATAATTTTACTTTTGCCTCTGTAATACAGATACTTAAGGGCTTTTTCATATTTCCAGAGTGAAAATGTGTAGAAGAAAGTTTTTTCCATTATGTTTCCTGCCTTTCAAGGGATTGTTAAATGATCTCATCAATATATAAAGCAAGTTACGTGTTGGCAACGTGTAGCTTATAAGCAGTAAACAAAATGTCTCTGCTACTTTATTATTTCTTACCTCCTTTTTCACAGGGTGTCAAGAGACTTGACAACTGATGGTCTGCAACTGTCTGGGATTGGCTAATTGATTGTGAATCATTCGTTTCAAATGAATGTTTTAGAATAAATGGAGATGCAGAAATCTCATCCAAATTATTCTGGAATAAAGAATGCTGGTTTAGGCACATGAGAAATGTATTGATTTCACTCGCTTATGATAACTTACAGCTGTGATCTCATAGAGAGCAACTTGTTATTTTCCAAGGCTCTCTGAAACATCTAATGCTAGATTTAAGTTACACAAGATTCTTGTGGCTTTCAGCAACACCGACTTAGCACCCATGTCACAAACATTTGTTTACTTTTTTCCATTTAACTTATTTATCCCCTTTCCTCATGCAGTTAAATCATAGCATGCACTGTATGCTGATTTCCTCTCATAGTTAATTTGTATCTTTAGAAAAAGCTATAGGAAGGTATTAATCTGCTTAACATTTCTAAGTACATCATCCAAGGGATTTTGTTTTTTTAATCTTACATATGCTCAGCAGAGTTACTGGCAAAAACTGTACATTTTCTCCATTTCATCCTTTCAACATCAAATGGTAAGCAGCAAAAATTGGATCAGACTTCAAAGACTATGCTGTGCTCCAAGTCACAGAGCGACTCCTCCATTTCACATATTGAATTCGAGCAGGATATCAAAGTGCTACCAAAGAACCTCAGGTCCTTACTAAAAAAGACTCTCTAACATCTGTAGAAAGTGAAGTGCACAGACAAATCACCTCAGGGAGCAGCTAGCATTTATTCTCAGCAGCAAATTTCCAGCCTTTTGATTCTCTTATTCACTGTACCTCCCTGTCTCTCTACAGAACTAAAGTTCTTAGCAAGCAGGCTTTTGTCTCAAAGACTTCAAAACATCACTAACGGTTTCATGTTCAGATGGCTATGCCAAGCAGGCATGAACACATTGCAAAACTGTAGACTCAGGAATTTGAAGTTATAATGGGATGTCGTTTTAGAAATAAACTTAGTAGTACCTTTTTAGTTTGTTTGTCAAGAAAATCAGGCACCACAGGAGAAGACTGGTTACTGGTGTGCTGCCTAAAAGCAAAGAAAAAGAAAAAATTTAGTTTAAATATTGTAATTTCTTCATTCTTATAAAAGGTTTACTGGCATACACACTTTTTTTGTTGATTTTCCCTTTTCTCCCTCCCCCAGTTTCTAAATATGCACATACAATCAATTCAGAAAAAAAACCAGACCAGTCCCATTTCCTCTTATAAGAAAGTGCACACTGTTAAACACAGCAACAGGTTATGAGCAATGAATTTGTCATTAAAAATGTGTGTGTCTCTGCAGATGCGTAAAATGAGTTTACGAGAATTCAATAAAATTGAAGTAATGAATTAATTTGCTAAGATTTTACATTAAATATTTTTTCCCAGGGCTATGAAAAGCTATTTTCAGAGAATTCAAACTTAGACACAAAATTTGATGTATGAGGAAGAAGTGAATCACATGTGCTCTCCTAAAGCCATGTAGGTTAAGGACAGAGCAACAAGTAAGATCTCTTAGATTCTTTGTTTATATCTGTTACTATTTTACCATCCCATTATGTCACCATAAAAATACTAAAGGTCAACTCCTACTTCATTAATGCTGATTGAAGTAACATAAAAACCTTCTGCAGGCCATGATCCTCGTTGTCAGGCCTTTGAAGTCAATGGATTTCTTCAACAGTAAAGTCCACTCAGACAGAACTAGTTTCAGAATCTTCAGCTATGCAATACCAAAAAAAGATGCTACCAATTTCATTTAGTGGATTAAAAAAAAATGAGGTTAATAGAAATTATTTGGTATGCTCATGGTCCTCAAACTGGGATTAAAACAAAGACTTTTTCATTGTTAAAACAGAATGAAGTTCATAAACATGGTAAACGTTCATCTTTTCTGTAATGCTTCAATTTTATGAGGGAACTTTGGACTTGCATGTCACGTAAGGGGAATTTAAGTCCCCCTTTATTCTTTGACATAAAGAAAGAGAAGAAAAACATTCTTCGTAAAATGTAAATTGAATTTAGACTTGTGTTTTCCTTGGAGGAAATGAATGGATCCATTTTAGAAATGCATTATCATTTAGTAGTGGCACACTTCTTAAAGTGGAAAGTATAACATATGTCTAGGACTGTTTTTACACTGCATTTGTGCATATACTATATTATCTGTAAAGTTCTTTATTATTATTTATCTTGTATATATAGTATTTAGACCATAATTTATTTAGTGGCACTGGTTAGAAAACCTGCCACTTTTCCCCAAAATTTCCTCAAGCATTTGTTGAGATGATGCACTCCCCTTTTCCCCAGTATTTCTGAAAATAAATCAAATACAAGGTAAAAATGATGAATAATCCTCAAATATCACTGTAGTGGATGTCAAAATCAAAATTTTCTGTCAGATCAGTATGTTGCGAATAGCCTACAATGCCAAAACCAGACTGAATCATCATATAAATTTAAATATTCAGATTTTGTAGTGGTTTGGAACTGGATCTAAATAAGCAGCATGAAAAAAATCTCTTCTTCTAAAAAAAATACACAACCTTGCCACAGCTAGAACCTTATGTAATTGTTTAAAGCACAAAGGTAAAAATCAGCAACTTCCCTTCTGTACAACTTAAGCTAGCAAAAATCAGCCTCTGGAATTTGGAAGCCCCTAAACCCCAACTCTCTGTCAGGATGCCAGTGATGCATTGTTTCTGATTAAAACAATCCTAAATTGGGTTGTATTTGCCGCAAGGGAGCCCAACCTCCCACAGAATTACTGTTGCTACCAGAAGTATGCACTTGATTACTAGCTGTTACTCATGAGCTTTTCATTGCATTTTTCTTCTCTTGTCCTGACAAGATGGGGAATGGCAGAACAGCTTGGTGGACACCTGGCAGCCAGCCAAGGTCAACCCACCGCAACATCAAACTGGCAGGGAATACTTCTGAAAACATGGTATCAGCAGCAGATCTGGGTTCATGGGCCTGGTTTCAGTCAGGCAACTTAACAATTTGCCGCTGACTGTTCAGCTACTGAGCTATAATACGCCTCAGTCTTCACATACAGGCTGTCTATAAATCACTCCATTAGCAAGAAACATTGGAAAAAGAAAGAAACATTGATTCTTAAGGTCTGTCTACACATCTGTATAGTGTATAGACTCACTATCCTTAGCATTGAAAGCAGTTGAACCATAGCAACATAAATCTAGTAACGGAGATTAACTTATGCTCGAGAAAAAATATCTAGTTCTGGGGTTACTCTGGCCATTATGAGTAAAAGTAATGGCACTTTTACTTTCATTATTTAAATGCTTTTGAAAATGTTAGAAACACTACTAGGTATTCTACTAGAAATAATACAGTTCATTTTGCAAAAGCAATATTTTATGGAATAGAACAAATTCAATCCTTCCAGTGTGAGTAGATGAAAAATTCCAAAGGGGTGTGAAGGAGGGAAAAAACAGATGACACTGGAAAATTGTGCCCAAATTCCCATTTACATCTTCAAAAATCCTAAGTAACTATACTTAGGAGCAGTAAAATAATCAGAAGCTCACATGGCATCAGAATCAGGCCCGTGGATTCTATGGCACACCACAAGGATTGCAGACTTCCTATTTCCATCACAAGCAATAATTTCAGTGTTTGTTATGATTAAAAATAGGAAAGTGAAGATATTAAAGGAAACCAGAATGTCTTTATACCAGCTTTTCTTGTGGAAAGAAATGAAAATTCATATTCAAATTCATATTTCTTATACAAGAAATTGCAATGTGATCTTGACAGAAGCTGAAATCACCCAAGGAGGAAGTATGGGAAGGCTGTAAGGAAATAAATTACCAAGACCCAATGGCATTCTTCTGAAGAGCCTGAAAAAAAAAGATTTAAAATGTAGAGATGTGACCCTTTCAATCAGCTCTCCATGAAGAATAGAAACACATCAACATAGTGATCATTTTTCTTTTCCTTTTAATCAAAAGAATTCTTGGAATGTTTTGTTGTTGACTGACAGAGTGAGCCTCACTTTAGTGAGATGCAGGCTCCAGATCAAGTCAAAGAAACCACAGCAAAAGACAGAAGAGCTTTTATATGAAACAGGAGAATTCACATGAAACCAGTTTCTAAATGAATTTGTGCTCATGTGACTGAAATAATTAATCTCTCAGTGATACACAGGACACTGTGGTTATGTGCTAATCCACCAGTGCCCATGCAGGTAAATCCACATTGCCTGCTATTTCAATGGGCCTCCAGCTGTAGCAAACCATTGAGAAATGAACCTCACTCATTTTTCAGGCACAGCAAAAATGCCATTGCAAGTAAAGCAGACACATGGGGAATTCCTCTAGATCAATTTCTATACTTACTCCCTATACTGATGCAGCAACAGCTGGTGGCACTACGATGCTATAAAAGCTGGCTTGCAATGCCAAACCCACTGGCACAGAAATATTACAGTTCAAGAAGTCACTGTGTGTTTACAAATAATTTTAAAAATTTGACAAATCATCTAAGACACCCCCATTTTCAGAGAAAAATCAGCTACACCTATTTTTTTCCCCATACATTTGCTCGACCTGATCTTAAAGACCTGCAGTGATGAAGCTGTCAAAACTCTCCAAGGTAATCTACACAGGGTTGAACTCAACTTACCATTAGAAAGCTTTTCTTGATGTCTAACCTAACATTCTTGTGCTGCAATGCAAGCCCATTATTTCTCTCTTGATTCTCAACAGAGAACAGTTTGTTTTCACATCAGCTTTTCATGACTGGAGAAATGATACCATATGACCCTTAGTTTTTCATCTTTCTTAGACATCTCACTTTACCATGGTTTGTAGAGATATGTGATCATTTTTGCTGCCAAAGGACTTGCTAATTTTCTTCAAGGGCAGTCTCTAATATACTACCGTAACCAAATCTTGACAGTGATGAGAAAATGTTATGATGCACATATGAGTTGATGTATCCTCACTGCTAGTAAACCTCCCAATGTAAACTTTGGAGCACTATCGACTTTCATATTGCAGTTCATTACATTTCATGTAACTGTGTCTAATTTCAATCCTACCTTCTCAAGCCCTTGTACCACCACTCACTTAGTACTGATACAAATTTAGTAATCAGATTCTGCTCCATCAGTCAAGCCATTAGAGAGCAGAAATAGACCCATTTCTAGAACTTGACTTTCACATGCATACTTCCTGTAGAAAAGAAAAATGCTGATAATTATTCTTTGTCTATAATTTTTTAAACATGTAAATTGGTGTGCCTGTGTAGCTTTGTACAGACTCTATTATACAATCTTGATTCTGTAAGGCTCATGTGAATGTCATTACTAAAAATAAGGGTTTTGAGAACCTAAGCTGACCAAAGCCCAGACAAAATACAAAATAGGTAAAAAGAGAAAGATACAAGGAAAAAAAATCACAATTAACTCAGTTCAAGAGTGTTGACTGGTGTTGATGTCTGGTATCCTCTACTCTTAAAACACAGAGCTCCAAAGGAAACCAAGGAGCAAGGGATAGTCACTGACACACAGTTATAGTCACAGACCTAAGTGATGCATAACAAAGTCACTATGTGGAAACAATGCCTTCTTCTATACAACACAATAAGATGGCACTGATCATGTACATGTAACTAACTTATATTGTGATGTTTAGCAGTCACTGAGCTATAGTACAGTGAGCTAGAGGAAAAAAATTAACAATACAGTAAGGGTTTTCCTGGGGAAGTATCAAATCAGTATTACTTAACACAATTTTCATTTGGGAAGGAAATGGAAAAGATGATGATGGTGGAACATGCAGGTTAAAGATGCTTTAATGGGGTTCTAAAGGGATTTAAAGATATTTAAGAATGACAGCTCTGTCTGAACAAGAAATTGAACAAGGTAGCATAGATTAAGGTCCTTAGTCCCTGAACTGTAGATTATCCTGCTAAGCAAGAATATTTATGAAAAATATATTCACTAGAGATCTGTCAATCTAACAAGTTCAAATCACATGATGTTTTAGAAAATTACTTTTCATTTCTCCATAAATTATTCCTAATTAGCTCAAAAGAACCCTAATACTAACTTGAAATTTTAGCTATGCCATTGCAAAATGCAGCATTTTTGATTTCTGCAATGATCAATTGCAAAATGGAGGCAGACATTAAGTAAGGTCGATGTCCATGCTCTCCTTGTGAAAGAGGAGACCCCATGACATTCCTCCCTCCTCTGCTGCCTATTCAGCTCTATACAGAATGGTAAATCTGCTATTCAGCTGTTGTAAAAATGGCTCAGAAAGGTTTCCACTTTCCTCATTTGAACCATGTTTTACTCACATCTTGATCATGTTTGGCTTTCAAGTAACTGGCCCTTTTAAAGCTTGATTGTGATTCAGTTCCTCGATGCCACATGCGTCTGCAGCTTCCTCTCAGTGGCTGATGATGTCAAAAAAAAGGCTTGGCAAATGTTTCATACATGCATGGCTTTTGGGGAATAATTAAAACTTAGCGTCAGCTTCCCAGGTGCACAATTACTCCCAGGATCCTGTTTCAGCAGGAGTCACAGATACTTCCACAGCTTTGTGGAAGTGAATGGAAAAACATTTTTTTCAACGAGACAAAGCCACTTCCCTGCTAATACCTACATTATCTATTTCTACTCCAATGAGATATATTTGCCAACTCTTGATGCATCCTTAGTTACCTGTGACATCAGCTTTGCATTTGATAATCAAATCAAGCATATAAATGCATGAAACATTTTAACATGTAATGCTAAATGAACAAATGTGTGCATTTAATTAGAAAGCCATGTCATTTATCAGCTACATTTTGCTTATGTCCTGCATTCACTAACTGAAGAGCATGAACTAGGTGTAGAGATTAAATTTCTTCTATTCTATTTCTTCTTCTTAATTTTTTAAGTGCTCATTTCTTCTGAACACTTTGAAATTCATGACTTAGTAAAACTGAGTGCTTTACGTATAACACTATAACTCAGCTTTTACACAGATCTTTAAAAGAGCAGCAGGTTGCCATACATTTAACTGCAAAGTTATACTCTTCTGCATACAACAAAACTGTGTGCCATTGTGCTTTCTGATCCCAAGTACCTTTAAGATTATTTGTCTTTTTTCAGAACTACCAGTTAGGGGGAAAAAACGAAAAAGAAATAAAAATTAAAATAAATTAATAGAAATTAAAGAAAATGAAGAGAAAATAGTACTTTATTTTCTTTCCTTTTTTTCCACAGTACATGAAGCCACACAGAGGCTGCCTTCTCTAGGGTCAGATTACCACCTACTGTGTTAAGCATCTGCACATTTCTGTTTCCTACAAGTCTCCTGTATGACTGAACAGCCATGTGCTTAAAACAACAGCCCGGTAACAGCTACATGAAAAAGTGCTGCTTGATTTATGGCAACTAAGTTACTGGATTTAGTCCCAGGGTTCTGAACATTACCTGTGAAATGCTGACATTTTCAAGTCTTGCTGAAACCACTGCAACCTTAGGCCATTGCTGAGAAATGCATGGGATTAGGCAGATAATTTGCAGTTTTTGTTTGGGTTAAATTAAGAACTGCCAGCAGTAATGGCAGTTTCCCAACTCCAGGCAAAAGATGAATTTATTTATCTATCTGACTGTAACCTGCAACCAGGACTGGGTGCAAGACCTGAATTGCCAATGTATTTTACACAGACATCTTCAGGTCAGATATCTAAATGCACTTAGACACTGATTCCAATGTAAGTTTGGTGGCTAAATGTCTTTAAAGGCTGTATATATGTGCTACAACACAGAGCCCAAATTCACCTCAACAGTAAACAAACCATAAAATCTCTGTAAGCCTCAAAAGATGTACAATTAAGCCAAGTTGTACCAAATCCAAATGCATTTATTTGGTGAGTAACAAAGAATTCCAGAGATATTTTAATGCAAAAAATGGAAGAGAACCATTCCTATACATGAAATAAATGAATAAAAAAGTTAAAGAAGCTCTGTGCCTCCAAACAACTCCAGATGAAAAAGCTTATTTACATTGTAAATAATTATAATTATGGAGGCCAAAGAAAACTGACAGTAGACATCTTATTAGCTCTTGCTTTCAACCATCAGTGCAGATTGGAGAACAAATGAACAGGTGATCATCAATAGTCCTAAAGAGATCATAAGACACACACCCCTTAAAGACTTAAAGAAACAGAAGGTGCTGCATATCTGTGAAGGGAATCATAAATTAGGAATCTCAATCCCCAGTGAGCAGTCAAGCAGTCAAGAACCCCTGTGTTGGGATTCTAAAACAGAGCTATGATGGTAAAATGCAGTGGCTTGTTCTTCACCCTGAAAATCATTACCAAAACCATTTATTTATTTATTTATTCATTGTCCAATGGTCTGAATCTTTTTCTTGCTGAAATAGAATATTTGATTCAAGGGAAAGATGCTGGAGCACTAATAACCTGCAAGAATGCAGGTGGTTACACCTGAACAAAGTTCTATAATAATGCTCTACGGCATGTAGCAGAGTTAGCATGGAAGTTAACAAAACTCAGTGCTATGAGCATACATGGAAAAAGAAATAACTGTTAACTTCTCCAGAATGGCTTCAGCAGGGGAGATCACGTAACTCCCAGTCACTGAAACTAATGAAAGGGATTGGTCCTGCAAATGCAGCCACCTGTCCTAGAACAATATTGGTGAGTCAAACGTAACAGATCCCTTTTGCCTCTCACACCTAAGGAAGTGTCAGAGGAAGATTTGTCTGGAGTGAATCCATTACTTAAATTGGTAAAATACTCTTCTCTTCAGGAAAGAGAGCACCACCATGGTTTACAGCATTCCTAGGCTTTCTGTCAGTGACAGAAAGTGTCCATCTGCTCTTGACAGCTCTCTTCCCTGTCTCATTGCTGGTCTGCATGGAGCTTTTTAGGCACAGAAGGGTAACTTTCTACTCTTGGACATTTGGTAACATGCACTGCAGTGAATGCTGAAATGCTGATCATTTGCAATCTACAGTATTCTGGTACTTACAAGAAGTGCACAAAAACAGGAGAGCAACCCAGAGCAAACTAAACATTTCCACTAACTGGGAGATCACTGAGATGACTAAGCTGGAGGGAGAACTTGCTAACCTACATGCGGTCATCCTCAGAATATGGCAGATTTTCTAAAAACTGGCTGAATCATGATGACAAATCTCCTCCTTTCAGATCTTATTGTGTAGGAAATCACTTTTGTTAAAGATAGCAAAGGATTTAACTTACCAGTCTTCTTCACAACCAAAATCAGAAGTAGAGTGGCTGCTTGTAAGCTGAGGATCTGCTATATACTCTGTGCTGGTTTTCAATCTTGTGTAGTTTTTTCGAACAATATATCCCCTAAAAGCTAAAAAACATAGTTTTGAATCAGAAAGATTCTGAAGAAACTGAAACTGGCTCTGCATCACAGACCTGAATGTTCCCAGCTCTTACTGAATTAGTGTAAAAGAACACTTAGCACCCCACAGGAGTGACTCCAATGTTTGCAATGTTACCAACACCTGGAAATTCTACGGGGCCTTACACTCTCATTGTTGACCAGTTGGCACAGTCCAGGCAAAGAAAACAGGCCTCAAAAAGAGAATGTGTCTAATTTAAACACGAACTCAACTCAGTATGTATTAAAATAAAATCATTCCCAAAACAACTTCTTTAATCACAACTTCCCTTTGAGTTAGTCATAATTTTACAGAATCAGAAGCTTTACTTTCTTTTATTGTGGGACAGTGGGGTGTGGAGCCAGGGACAGATATATTCAGTTAGTCTTCTCCTATTTTTAAAATTAACTGTAATCATGATAAAACATCTAAAATACCTCTCATAAAATCATGGAAAATTTTATAGACATTAGAATTTATACCATTCCTAAAAAAAAAAAAAAAAAAAAAGCAGAAAAAAATCATAGTTGAATGATTTGGTAAATAAAATGACAATTAATAACATTTTGAGAATATCTACATCCTTTATTTCCATAGATTGTTTCTTGGTTTGGGTATGTGAATACCATAATTATTTCTATAGTTTTATCTTGAATTTTTTACACCTGTGAACAGGTAATAAAGCTCCAGCACAAACCACAGATAGTGATGCATACTGCACTTAGGACAAAGGACTAAAATGGCTGCAATATACACTTAAACTCACAAAAATTAAAATTTCATTTTGTAGGGTTTATTTCAAGCATTATTTTAAGTAGAAACACCTAAGGGGAGAAAGGACTGAATAATGAAAAAGTAAATACAGTATCAGTGCCATTGTTTCTGTGTACAACAAGCAGTTGCTGAATAAGGCTGAGGGCTGTGAGAGAAAGGAGCTGTGTCCAGCTTAGTCCAGCAGAACTGCAGTTTTAACAGTGAGACAGTATGTAAAAGAATACTGGAACTAAGCTGAGGAGATAGGATTTTTAAAAAAATATTTCCTGTCTAGGAAAGGTTTTCACGCACACGAAATGCATACAAACCAGAGTCATTCTGAAGATTAAATACCAAAGGAGAAGAGCAGCCCCCCCCCCGGGGTCCAGGGTTACATATTACAGGCACAGATAGACACAGAAATAAGGTCTAGGGCAACCTCGTGTAGGATCAGGATCAACACTGTAGATTACTGAAGGAAATCAGGAGGTAGGACAAATGCTGAAGAAATCAAGGAACAGAGAAATTGATCAGAAGATTAACAAGGTTTCTGTGTATCTCACATTTCTGAGTTTTATGAAAGCACTGAGGTTTCTGGGATAAGAAGCAACAAAAAATGCCTTTTAATGAGAGGTTATGAAAATAAACAACCATTCACTTTACAGAAGGCATGACAGAAGTTTGGCCTGCTAAGGTGTTGAACCAAATACAGAGCTCAGGTATCCTGAGGCTTGAGGAATTTTCCACCCTTAATAATCAGACTAGGAAAGTCTGCCTATCTGACAGAGATGAGGCAAGCTTTCACTTGTCCCATGTGATCAGGCTTCCAATCCTTAACCATCCCCTACTGACCAGACAAGAATCCTACTCTGCTATCAGCAGCAGAGACAGCTGGCCAGCAGTCACCTCTCTGCAGCTGAAACATGCTGAGTGTCAATCAGTCGATGAACTACTATAAAGAAGCACTGAAACAAATTAACTGCTAAGATAAACTTCAGTTTTATCCTTAGTAGTTTCTCAGCTTTTAGTACTTCTTTGCATGTGTGTCTATAAAATCAACCCTGATACTTGCTGTGATTTTATATTTAAATATTGTTTTTCTTTTTATCAGAGACTCTTACTAATGTCAGTATAACCATTTTGGTCTTTGCCCCATCCACTATGTAAAAATCTGCTATATCTGACTTAATAAACATAGTTTTTGCCCTATCTTCTGTTTTCATAGGTATTTTAAAAATCAACTCCTCTTCAACATAACCTTCCCACAAGAAGGTTTCTAACTTTCTTCCAAATTACCTTGAATCTGAAAGGTAAATAGCTGTATTTTTCCTACTTTTGACTCCTGGAACAACTGAAGTACAGGATAAACAAACTTCTTTAAGTCTCTCAAAAGCTTCATCAAGCACTAGTAGGACTGCATCTTTACAACATTTATTAACAGGCTCTATAATGTTTCAAAAGAAATACATATGCAGAGAATTCTACTGGGGGAGTCTAAGAGGCTGGGAAGCTGCTCCATCACAGCAATTTGCATTACTGACTGGTGCTGGTTTTGACACTAAGCACTTGGCTCAAAGAGTGTGAAATTAGCAGACTCATGTTGCTACTGCTCCATGAACAATCACTGCATCATTGAAGAAGAATGATTACCAGCTGTCACCTCATTTTCACCTTATTCAGTCTATATTCCAAACTTTCCAGCAACAGTAGCTTTAACCCTGATCTTTACATAGCCAAAGATGACAGGATCTGACAAGCAACATAGGAACTGAACTTAATTTTAACACTTCTATTAGTAACTTGGTGTTAAATGCTTTATGTGCCACAAATTAGGACATGAATTTTTACTTCTTGTACTGATCATTTCTCACACAAAGAGAGTTTTCTGTCAGTTTCAGCACATAGCAAACCAAGAATCTATTTACCTCAGGGAGTTTGAAAATTGGCATCTTGCAGTTACAAACTTTTAAAGTCTAAATACCAAGGTAAAATACATTACACACAATATTGCACAATTCCAGATAGGAAAAGTCCAGGCATTTGCCTTCTGATTCCCACAGGAAATATATAATTACAGAGCAAATTGTGAAGCACAGTGTAAAAAGATCAAAGCTAAACAATCACAGGTCTATGAGAGAACTATAAAGAAAGGAGATGATGTCGTTTTAAAACAGTAGAAGGATTAATTCTCAGTCATTAAAAAATCATGTGAAACAGACTTTTTCTACACATACACATTTTTATTCTGTAATATCACCTAAAATAGCAAGTAACAGCAATTCAGAAGTGAAAGCTCATGCTTGTAAAGGGAAGGTAGTTGATTTCCTAGGAACACCACATCACTTTCTTAATTTGTCTAGTTAAAAGAGCATTCAGAAACTTAACTAACAGCATCTGAGAGAAATTAGAGCCCATGAATCTGATTATTCATTCCATGCCAAATTAATTCTAATAAGCAGTAGAAGGCATAGAGTCACATCCTTTGTTGGGTGCCATGAATACTTCCCCTCTTTCAACTCTCTAGATGGATATTGGGTGATGCATGTTTAATAGCAGAAAAAAACTCCTAAGTTCTCCAGCAGAAGTATTATGAGAGGGAAGTTATGAATTCTCATGTAGAATAAGTAACTATGAGTAACAAACAGTGACTATTCGCAAGACTTACTTAGGCTGTCATCAGGTCTGGTGTCACTGATTCACATCAACACTTGGACACAGAATTCACAGAATCACAGACTATGCAGAGTTGGAAGGGACCAACAAGGATCATCAAGTCCAACTCCTGGCCCTGCACAGGGCCATCCTCAAGAGTCACACCATGTGCCTGAGAGCATTGTTCAAACATTTCTTGAACTGTGTCAGGCTTGGTGCTGTGACCACCATGTATCACAGTCTCTGATCTTGAGACATGGTCAAATAAAAAAGTGAAGATGACTAAGAATTCTGGCAATATCAGCAAGGAAAAGGAAGAGATTTTATTGTACATTGTTCCTTCCTGATTTTAGTGTGAAATCCAGTAAGAATAGTCTCCATTTTTTCTCCTCAAATTCAGAAGAAAAATCAGACATTGGAACATTGACAGAGCTTAGCTCAGTGATGGGGATGGAATATAAACCCCCATAGTTTAAAACTATAAAGCTTTCTCAGTTTTCAAAAATACTCCCTGCATATGAGCATTAGGCCTTTAATGGTTACTAGAGACATACTAAACATGAAGAATAACTGGATGCCATAAGCTAGTACAGGACACAACGTGATGGGAGAGTAAAGTTAACCAAAGCTGTGCAGCCTGTACAAACTAGTCTGGTTTACCCTGACTGTGAAATTAAGATAATACGATAAATCAGTTCAGCTGCCATCAGGAGAAACATGTCTTCAATGTTTTTTACACTGACAATGTAGTTAAAAGAAAGAAAACTACTGATTTAAAAAATAAAAAGGAAAATGGATCTGCTATTTAAGAGTCATTTTCAAGAAAATTTTAAAGAAAACATTTTTAGATGTATTTATCAAGTGCTTAGAAGTTTTTGGAACATTTTACTCGCATAATTCTTAGACCTATACAGTGGTATTAGCTGAGTGCATGTACACACACCCATAGTAATACAAATAGATGAATAAATATAGGAATAAATTGCAAAAAATATTTCCTTGTCTTCTACTGAAACTAACATTATATTTTTGCTGCTGAAAGTCCCATAGGCAATGCTTTTATTAAAATCTTACATTTATTATAAATGTAAACCAGTAAATCGCAACTGTTCTCTGTCCCTCTTTTTGCTTAAAAGAGAATAAATTTTGCCAGAAGTACATGTTAGAGAGATGCAATCAACACTGCAATGTAAGCAATCCACAGAAGTTACAGAAAGAAAGCAATTTACAAGGGGATGCATCCTTCTGAACACCCTTCACTTCTTATTTAAGGAAAAGAGCCCAAATCTAGAGTTCTTGATAAAGAATTTTCTAATGTATGACATATGGTGAGTGTGTGAGCACGTGTTGGAGGAGGAGATGGTGGCTCAGTGGATTAGTCATTTGCCTTTCACCTCTGGAAGCATAGTTAAACTCAGTCTTGACCAGAGCTGCACAGTATATTCCAGATGGCTAAAGTGGACCTAATTAAAATGAATTCAGTGATGTCACCTCAGATCTAAATGAATTGCATGCACCACTCATTTGGCATTTTGGCAATGTCAGTTCACAAATAAAATAACCAGATTAAAAGTCTTAAATCTTTTGGGACAAGTCACACTGCATGGAAATACATGCATCATAACTAGAAAACATACTTTCATAATTGTATTATCTGTTGCTTTAAATTCTAATTAATTCTAAATTCTAATTATTCTAAAATAAACATTTAATGAGACCTGCATGTGAGGTAAATAAATGAAACAACATTTCAGTCAGATGATTCGGTGGATATACACTAATTTAAACCAGCTGTGAATCTGGCAAAATAATTTAAAAAAATCTTTGATAATATATTTTTCCCTCTCATATAGATGCAAATTGAAACACTGTAAATTCCAATTAGAAAGAAATACTCAGAAGTGCAAAGTATTGTCAACTCAAACACTTAACACAAAATCATCCTTTACAATTTGTTTCTGAGTTAAAAAGTAGCATTTTCTAACCTTCACAGTTTGAGAAATTGTGACTGGAAGTACGAGGAAAGATCTGTGTACCATTTTAGCTATGAGTCTAATAACATCTGTATATTCTGAGAACCTGAGATGTAAATATACTAAAGTAGGGTAGCGTTTTCTTCCCCATTTAATTTAAAATCACTAATATTTTGTTTCCTAGTGAGGGTTTCCCCCCATCTGAAAGAATGACATTTTTTTCTTGTAATATAATACATTCAGGAATTTTATCCTCATGTATATTGTGAGGGTTGTTTTCTTTCTAAGTTTGTTTTTTCTTTCAACATTTCTTCAATGGATAGTGAACTGCTGGGCCCACAGAGATCTCCAGACCACCAGCTCATGTATTTGAAAGGCATCTGTTTATTTTTAAAATGCAAATGCAGCCTACCTCAAAGACTGACTTGCAAGAAATGAACAATCTGAACAAGTCAAGAGGTTTCCAATCAGGAGCTGTGTTCCTCCTTTTTATCAGGCTATGATCACTTGCTGTCAAAACCACTTAAACAATATCCTGGAACCTGAATGAAGTCCCCCCACAATTAAAATGAGCAGGATAATCCTGCAAGAATTATTCAGGCAAATCATTTTTCACACAGTTTAAAGTAATGATAAGGTCATTTACAAAAGAAATCAGCGCCTTTGAAATGCTGACTTGTAGACAGAGGACTGCCTGGAGGAGGGCCACAGATAACAGTGAAGACTGGCCTCCTAACACTACCCTTGCAGTCTTTGGAACTGATTCTGATGAGGAGAAGGCCCAATAAGGTTAATACCCCTACTTTGATCTCTGTCAAAGCGTACCAGCAAGAATTAATTTACATTTCAGATGAAAAAGGTTGACAGCATGAAAAGGCATCTTGTTTCTGGTATGTGAATGTGCTGTAATAGATCGGGAATTCTGAAAGGAAGTTCTGAGGAAGCTAAAGGGATAAGCTGAGCGGCTGCTTTTATTGGGAAAGAGATGAAAGGAAAACAAATTTCAATATGCGCTGTTCTGTAGAAACATGTAAGCCAAATGCTTCCTAAATTCCAAGGCCTGCTTGAGTGGGGCAGGGGGGAGGGAAAGAAGAGGGAAGTACATATAGTTTAATTATATGGTTTTGCTAATGTGGATGACGAATGCAAACAATTTATCTCACTGCCTGAAATGGCTCTTTTAAGAAAAATACAAAGGTGACTGTACTCTACTAGAAAGCTGCCTTGAACTACCCCCACACTGTATGATGTGCAGAGAAGGGAGAGCTTTAGAGTACCTTTTGTCTCCATGTCACTAGGCACTTGGACTGTGTAATGTTATGTAAACAACACAAAAACTGTCAGTGTATTTTAAAACCTGGAAAATGGCCATGATTAGCAAGCATAAGCTTTGATACGAAACACAGAATAATTAGCATATCAAGAAGAGAAAACCTGCACAAGAAATATTTTCAAATAAGAAGTCCTAAATATAGGTTTCCAAAGGCAGACAGAAAAGTGTTGAGGATTATCATTATTATTGTTATTGCTATTATTATTCCCACTCTACTAGAGTACCAAAGACAGGAGGAGCAGCCAGCCTAATTAATACAAAGGTTCACTGTGTCACTCTTAACCCTGTAGTCCTTAATGTTTATTCACCCAGGCTGATCACTGAAACAGTCAAGTGCCAGGTTACAAAGGAAAACACTGTGTGTGTTGGAGAGAAGAGTACTAACAACATTCCTCCACGTTTAGGTCCATAGGGCTCAACAGTGTCCCAGTTCACTCCCACTGCCTCTGCTCTGCCATGTTTAACACAGTATTTAAAAGATGGCAGGAAGCAACAGAGCTCTGAATCTCTCCCATGTGTGCTAACAGCAGAATACATCGGTATCTTTCTCTAAAGAGGTAGAAATCTGTCTGGATAAAACTCTAAGGCAGAATGTCTCCTGCAGTCTCCAAGTGATAATGCTACACACAAGCTTCCTATTGCACCTGAGGTAACTCTCAACTTAAGGAGCTGGTAATAGTGACACAATCATGGGTTAACAGTTTCACTTTCCTTTCTTCAAAAAAAGGCTGCTGTAATCAAAGTCCAGGTATGTATATACTTGTAAAGGTAGCAAATACTCCAGGAAATAGTGGCAGGGGGGTACTTTAAGATCTACTCTCTGTGCTATCATGAAAACCACTGAAAATGACAACACAAAGGAGAGGAAGAATGAGAGAGTACTTGTGAAATCCTTCAGTGCTTTTTGCTAAGACAAGAAAAAATTTCTTCCCTTTAATAGAATATACTGCATTTAACCCTAGAGCTTCTTGATTTTACATAACAGTACATATGCAAAGCTAAAAATTATTATTTGAGCCTAATGATATTCTGTTCCTTTTGGTAACTAGAATGGTATTCTGTTTTCTCCTGAAAGTCACAGCAACACCTAATTTCAGAGTAGCAAACTAGACTACACAAAAATGAATGAATTTACTGGGAATGGTTTGAGAACAAGTAAAAGAATATTACAACAAATATTCTTCATATTGATTTCAGACTGTAAGATACAGAACAAGAGGTGACAAAGCTTAAGGAATTGTAGCACAGGAAGCTGGTAGAAGTGGTACCTTGGTTTATCTGTAAACACATCAGCTACAATCGTTTTTTATCAGTCACAATCTTTGAAGCTGGAGTTGGACAGAGAAGGAGTAGTGCACTGCATCATATGGAGGCTGCTTCGTACTGGCAGCATCTGAAAACACCATTGAGTTCACAGCATACACAGTGCTGGTTTTTAGATTTCTGTGCCATATGGTACTCTGCTCTTTACTAGAGACCTACACAGCCCTATGGGCCTGTTCCTCCAATAATCTCTTTAAAGTTTATTCAAATTCATATTGATATGGCTGCATAGGAGTCTGGCAGATTGTCAAAAGATTGGTCAAAGCTGGCAAACCCAGCAAGCAGTCAAAACAAAAACCTGGCAATCTGCCAAGATCAGTGCTCCGAAGAAAGACAGAGAAATGCATGTCTAGTGTCTTCCATCCACACTTTTAGCCAAGAACTAATTTAACAGCTTTTAATTACTATATTTTGCTTTCAGAGAAGTACTTATAAAAGGTCCAAAGTGCATGATACCTGTCACTGACATCATTTGACACTGAAGCAAAAATAATAAGAAGCAATGTTTTTGACAGGCTTTGTTTGGACTTCACTTTATTTTTGGACATAGACACTGACACACGCAAAATCACCCACAGAAAAATAGGTGTTGGCAATTGAAATACTGTTTTAATTACCTGCCTGAATATGTATAGCAGCATCAGTTCTTCTGTTCCTTATTTCCTTGTACTTCCTGCGAGCTTCATATCCTCTCCAGGCTAAAAATACAAAACCATGTGCTGGAAATTACATTTATTTAAGGAATTGCTACAGAGTCTACAGGGTCAGAGATGTGCTGAAACTTTCATTTCTCCTGCCATAACTACTTCAGCCCCCACCCCCAATAGCTCTTCCCCACCCACCCACATGTTGAACTCTGGGTTCATGACTGCAGTATTCACATCCTCACAACTTCAAACACCACTTCACTCATTGAAATTTTAATTGCCACCATGTGCTCACTGATATCCTAACCCCCCAAAAAAGGGTGTGTCATCATTCTTGCTCACACAGTTCCCCAAATCACTACAAGGAAACCTGCTAAATTACAGATAATCAGCCTCTCAGGCCCATTTTTTGTTGTATGTCTTCAGTTCTGGTACACGGGCAGGGACATGTGCTACTGCATTTCCATTATGCGCTGCATATTATTATAGACATACCTAACAATATTTTATTTTGTGCACAGGCATCACATTCAAAATATTAAAATATTTAAATAAAGACATTCCTAAATGTTGACACTTTAGAAGTAAATCAGTAATATCTTCATCAATGAGCTCAAGAAAACACATCCAGTCATTTAGATATCATAGTAAACTGTAATTAATAAATTAACAATGTACATGCAACTTAACTGATTGAAGACAGTAAAACAGGGAATATGAACATTTACCTGACTGTATTGTAATAGCACTATTTTCTCTTTTATCTTTTACTTTCTTGTACCTCCTTGCTCCGAGCCATCCCTTGATATAGGCTTGCATGACCACCACCCTCCCTATAACTTCTCGCAAGAACAAATTTAACTGCTCTATATGGTAATACTTAAGGAAAACCTGTAATGGAACAACAACAAAACAAAACACAAAAAAAAATCACTATTACAATCAGTATTATAACCTCTTGTATTTTGTCTTCTCATTGGTCTTCCAGCAAACCTATTGAAGGGTGTAATTGCTGAGAAAATTAGAAAAATACTGATTGTACATATCATCACAATCTTGTGAATCAATTATTTGCTCTTGTGTACTTGTGGAACTTCTTTATTCCACTGATAATAACCACCCCATTGCTAACTGTGAGATTAACTTAGTTGCTTAGAGCATGGTGCTAGTAACACCAAGGTTGGGGTTCAATCCTTGTATGGGCCATTCATTTAGGAGCTGAACTTGATGATCCTTGTGGGTCCCTTCCAACTCAGAATATTCTGTGATCCGGTGAAAATAAATCCCACGTTTACCCCCTTTACAAAGTAAATTGGACAGTGAGATGTTTTCAGGTATGAACAATTTTGAAAAACGACCTTTCTTGTCAGTGGAAACACAAATCCTGGGTTGAATTTGGTAGTAGACATGATACTGTCTAAAAGCATTCTCCCTAAGGAGACAAATCCTATGGGTGCTTACATACATTTTATCTGGATCTTGGGCAAGAAAATTCTCAGAGTTTTTCCTTTGTGTAATGTAAAACAACTCAAAGTACTGTATAAGATCCTTTTAAAAGAAGTCATCCACTCCATTTTAAACCATCAACAAAGGCTTTTGACAGAGACAGAAGGAGCTTACCTGAAACTCCATGAATGGATAATGGTACAGCCAGGCTCAAATGATGGGTCAAATTGTGACATTTCAGCTGTGTCATTATTAAGAAAATGGGAAACTTCAGGAAGTCACTACAACAGCAGGCACTGACAGAGGTACTGTCCTTATCAAGGCAGCCAAGTGCTGAATGCACTTTGGGGAGGTACCCAATGTACCCCTCCTCTTGCAGCACTAACTCAGCTGGCTTGGGAGGGCACTTCCATAACCTGGGAAGCTAATTGGAGCAAATGATTTCCTCTTTTGTTCATTCACGCAGTACTTTCTGAACCACTATTAGATGTGATTTATAAAAGTATACTAACTATCCTTGAGAAAATGTTAGCACCCTATACCTTGGTTTTCCCAAGAATCCAGTTGTCAAGTTTAGATTTCTCCAAAATGGCAAGACAGTTTTCTCTGCTACCAAGGGGAGTCTCGTGTGCCTTGAACGCAAGGTAGTAATACCTGCAAAATGGAAAAGAAAGAATTGAATTGACAATCAATATGTACTTCCACTGTTTTTCTCTAGCTCCAAACTTTATCTCTAGAATTAATAGGCCAAATTCTTCCTTATATTCATACATACTTCATGACAACTGTGTCTTCACAAATCATGACACGAGCTGTCATGAATAGATATTTGAACATATAAATGATTAGGATAAACAATTAATTGGAATGATTATGATAAATTTTAGGAGTCTGGAGCAGATCCATACTAAACAATATTGTCTTTCCTTTTTTTTTTCCTATGTTCCCTTGCAAAGAACAGCTCCTAACAGTTATGTTAAATAACATATAGCTAATGAAAAAGGGATACAAACATGTTTGAATTGAATTAAGAACCAGTCCCTTCCTACCTATAAAGCCATTATGCATTTATGAAGACTGGTTTTACAGTATTTAAGTAAACCTACTTGCAAACAATTATGTTAAGTAACAGCTAGAACATGTGCCAATTAGTTTACAAATGTAAGGTTATTTTAGCACAAGTACACTTGGATGCTAGCAACTGCCACCTGAGCTCTCACTTATTAACTGCCATGTGTTGTCTTGGTATTAAGTTATATTTCTAAAGGTACTACTCTATTTACATTGGGATTGAGAGGAACTGGCAGGCTGAGCAAACCATTCTACTAATTATTAGCATGGGGAAGAGCCATCAGATGTTCTTTAAAACAACAGAAGTATGTGGTAAGTGAATCTCAAAGACAGATTCCTCTGTAACCATACAGAGTCAAGAAAATATCCCATCTTATACTGAAGAAAATATGGAGAAGCAATTAGAAAATTTAGAATTCTGCAAGACTTTTTTTTTTTTTTTTTTTAAGTCAGAAGAGTATGATTTTCAATTATTAGTTCCAGATAATCTCTATATATTAGCTCCAGTTGTCACAAGAAAGAAAAAACCCACTAAAACAGTCAGTTAAGATCAAACAGGAACAAAATGACATCTGAAGTGAGAAGTACTGGAATAGGTTCTGGATCAGAGACAGATATTCACCAACTGGAGACATTGCTAATTCTGAATATTGATAGGAGATTATATTAGTGAGTTACTTTTAATGTAGTGACTTTCTCAACAACGTGATATTGCAAATTCTTTAGCCAAGTCTTTCAAAATATCAACTCATGACTTTTAGTAGGTTTGGAGAGACATGGTGTATTCAAAAGAAAAAAAGTACATTTCCTCCACCTTATTACTGAAGTTAGTGATGCTAGTTTTTACAAAACAAAAAAGTTAATGACGCTAGTACTGAGTTGCACTAATAAAACTCAGATTTAAAATATATGTATCACAAATATTTTGTGACGCCATACAATTTCAACAGATAGCTGACAAATAGATGGGGAAAGTTACACTCATACTAAATTGCTGTTTGCTTCAAAAGCCAGTTCAGACAGCCATGAGAGTTACACATATGGGAGGGAGGGAGGGAAGGAAGGCAGGCAGGCAGGAAGGAAGGCAGGAAGGGAGTGACACTGGTTGTTCATGTATCTTTTAAGATATGCTATTGATGGGAATTTTAAAACCATGGAACAGTTTTTAGATAGCACTGATGCAATAAAATATTCAAGGGAAATCTCATAATTCTTTAATCTTACCATTGGCATTCCACTTACTGAAAAGTTGACTTATTTGTGACAAATATCTGAGTAAAAAGTATTTTGAGCTGTGTGATTCACCTGCCCAACTACATCATTTTGTTCATGACAAACTTCATTATCTGTCAAAGATAGTACCCTCTCCAATTGCTCTCTTTCACGATCTAGAATGTAGTTCCTTTGGTGCTCCAAAAAAACCCATAAATAAAACAATGGTTATTTTTCTTATCAAATCCTATTTTATATAAATGTTTTTATAAATTTAAACTTATCTATAGTCTAAGAAAGCAAGCTATTTGGAATGACAAGAACTTTACAAACCATGGGAGTAACTACATGGGAATACTACAGTTTCTGTATGTAAACATACTGTCTCCCAATATTTATTAAAAACATCCTCTAAATAGTGATTTTCTAAACATTTTGATTGATCTAACTACTGCACAGAAGACACCTGTACCTGGTTAAATATACTTACTGTGGCTTTCCAGTTATGTCATAGAATCACTGAATATTGTGAGTTGGAAGGCACCCACAAGGATCAGAAGTCCAACTCTTGGCCTTGCACAGGACATTGCCAAGAGTCACACCATGTGCCCGAAATCATTGGCAAATGCTTCTTGAACTCTGTCTGGTTTGGTGCTGTGACTGTTTCCATAGGGAGCCTATTCCAGTGTCCAGCCACCCTCTGGGTGAAGAACCTTTTCCTGATATCCAACCTAAGCCTCCCCTGGCACAACTTCAGGCCATTCCCCCATGAAAAGTAAGGCAGAAATGACTGTACTCATCAGAAACAAGGACTACCAATATGAGACTGGCTATTTATTTTTAATTATTTCTCCTCCAGAACTCTTTTTGTAGTGTGCATTTTGCACCATATTAAGTCTCTAGATTTGTGTTCCAAAGCTCAAATCCATGTGTTTTGTGAGTTTTAAGTAAAAACTTTGTTTTAGTGCCTGTTTCCATGACTGAATCACATAACTATAGACACCCAAGTAGTTTGACATGATGTGCTCAGGATAATTGTACGGCAGCACAGCATGTGCCACACAGGGTCATCTGATTGTTTTATCTAATTAAACATCTTTGTACAGCAATGGACCCTATGGAAAATTTTGGAGGAAGGTAAAATGTTTCACCCTCATGTATCTGGCAAAAGCATGCAAATATTGTACATGGTGAAATGGCAGAGAATACGCCTGAAAAAAAGCTTTGGGATATACACAACTGTTCTGGTCTAATTTCATCTCTGTCATACTTATGTAAATCTACTGTGCAGAGATCACAGAGTGACCTCTACTTGCAACTATCACCAAGTAACCAAAAACTTATTTTCTGAAAAGTAGGGCTAGGAATCACATTTGCTTTCAGATGAGATGAAAATTTCACAACTCTACCTTTTTATTTCCATATTTGCACTTGTTAGTTCAGCACAAAATATGGTAGCCAGGAATATTTCAGTGTTTTACATTAAACCAATACTTTTATTGTTATTTTAAAATAGATATTTTATGATGCTTCATGTGCTATTTCATAAACATGCACATATTTGTGCAAAAATATATCCTTTTCCTGGGTTATACATCCTGCTTGAAAATTTCCTACACCTGGCACACACTCAGCTACATGTTTCCTAAAAGTACTTGACTAATCGCATTCTCAGTAGCAGTAAGACTAAGTAAGAGGAAAGTAATTTCCCCTCAGAAGAACTGATTTCTCAAACCTGATGAAACTCTGGAATTCTGCATATCTTAACTAGTGTTTTTTACTAGGCAACACATACAATTCTTCATGGATGTGAACACTATTTCAGAAAAAACTTACATTAAAATGGGATTAACTGTACTTGCTAGTCATTAGAAATAAACCAACATTTTTTAAATCTTGAATTTAACCTCAGAATGCAAAGCTAGGATGTGCAGAAGTAAGGTAAAATGCTAAAGACACCCAAGTATGCTAAGATATGGAAAACTTCAGAAAGATGCTATGCATTAATTATCTGTTTAGGGACCAGGCATTTTAGTGTTGGTGGTTTCAGATTAAATAAACTGACTCTAAACAAATGGTTCCATTTCCCACCCCTCCCTCAAGTCTAAACTGTGGAACTGTTCCATAAAATGCATTTAAACAGCACCATTAACTACTATACTAGTGTGTCTTACTGAAGTTCTCTTCACATTCCAGACTTAAAGGCTGCATCAATTCTACATAATTAACTCAAAACAGTAATGATTAACCCTTTTTCTCTTTAAAACAAATCTTGGTACTAAAATGTAATGGCCTGAGGTTGATAATGAATAATGATATGTGAAAAGCATGAGGTGCAAAACCCCTTTCTAGCCAGATCACAACAGTAGAAAGATTCTCAACATTATTATTTGTTGAGAACAAAACTATTTGTTCCATCTCAGCTCTGGAACTGGAAACTTAAAAAAAAATTAGATTTTTTTTTTTTACAACTACAAGAGCTGTAAAATTACTTCCAAAATTTTTTTACTTGTATTGGTTGTATCTCACCTCTTTCTGAAACTTTCAAATCTGAATTCACAAAAATAATTACATTTTACTCCATATTAAAAGTATAAATAAAAAAAAAACAAATAAAAATGATACAACATCTAAGTAACTTTTGAAATTCCATAACAGATACCTAGCACTTACATTGTAAATCATCTGACAAATACAGAATCACAGAAATACTCTAAGAAAAGCCTAATTTGGTGCAATGTGCATATACTATTCATAAGCAGCTAGCAGACTTTCTACTCCTAATGTTTTCATATCATCTCCATCCTGCAACCACTTACCGTGTTTTGTGAATGGGAAACGTCTAGGAAGTGTATATGAAAGCTACAGTAATTCACCGTATTTAAAGTGTATGGGAACATTCTATAGATCTGGTGAAATCTTAAAGCCACTTTCCATGGATAATAGTAAAATCAAGATACCAGGCAATGTTCAGATTTTGTTTACAGTAATCACATATGAATTTTGATATAGTGCAGGTTTACTGTTAAAAGTAGGCTTGTATTAAAAATGCATCATTTAAAAAGAAAGCATTTTTTTCTCTGTAGCAAGTCTGTTGACTTCTAATTTGATTCAGTGCTTCCCTGATTTTGCATAATAAGCAAGTGTATTGATTTTTTGGTGTTAGACGAAAGCACTTACTGAGGTTACATGTTTTACAGGATGTAATGTTTGACCAGTTTTAATTCCTAGCTCCACTCCATGCAAAATGTGACTTATTAAGGCCAATGAGACTTTATGTGGTCATGAGAAACATTAACACTGGTGGTTTAGAAACTGTGTATACCATGTGTACTAACAGTGACCTTATGCAAATTTGTCCTGAAAGATTAAAAAGCAGAACCAGCCTCACTGGGATCACTGTTGCAGTAATAGCACTGGTATTGCCATGATTGTATGATCAGAGTAACATCATCTGACTACTGTGGAATAGGTATGCTCATAGTAAAAGTTTATCCTGCATCTTAATGCAGTACAAAAACTTTAATGTCTAACATAAACCGGCAGGAAAGAAAAAAGACAATCCTTAAATGAAACTTGTGCAAAAGTTCTCAACACATTCCTATGAGCTGATGAAGCAATACAAGTATGACAGCATTTAGTATCATTAGCCTACCGAGTCCCTTATTTTTCAACCCTCTGCACAGGATATGCAACATAAAAGGAGGATCCAGCTGGAGGATATGTGGTGACGACACACCTGCACACCAGATCATGTCATGTGAAGCTCCAGGGGCACTCAGAAAGGAGTGTTCCTTCCAGTGGGACCTTCAGTGCAGGTCCTCATGAGAAAGCACAACTCCCTTAAACTGCTATGCAGTGCATGATCACCACATGACTTCACATTTCAGGCACACCTGGTTGACTGATCAACTCAATAATCCATTCCTAAAATCTGAGATTCCAGCCTGAAAGATGGGCCATGTTGCTTCACAGCAAACATAAGACAGATGCATGATGTCATGGGGTGCAAGACAGGGCCAAGGGAGACAAAGTGTCTAAGACTTGACAGGGATACACTTGACAGTGTTTACAGGGACTGCAGATTACATTTTTCCCATTTTAAGTAAAAGAATATGTATATTTATATACATAAAACAGATGGTAATATACTTGGCTGAAGAAACATTGTGTGAATGAGTTACAATTAAGCCCTCTCCTCACCATCTGTTTTTTAACCCAATAAACTACAACCAGGTTTGCATATAATCTGCTCTACATGAAAACAGAAGACAGTAAAGAGTAACATTAGATGGAGCTTTATCTTTTGTTTACCTCCCACCTGATAAACTCTGAATGGGTCTGTTCCCTTCCTTTGATTGTTTTGTCCTCATATTTCCTGCTAAGAGTTTACAAAACAGCATTATTGAACAGGCAGATAAGAAGCACACCTATTTGTTTAATAACATCAAGGGAGAAAAAATGCTGGCTCATCCATTTTGTTGTTCAGTTGCTCAAAAGGATCAAAATACCAATTAACTTGCTGGCTTAAAAAAATCTTTGATATCCTTACATTTACTGACATTTTGAAAGTCTTCTTCATACTTGCCTAATGTCTTTTTGATTATGAACAAAGAAGTGCCAATCTGTTTAGCATTTGACCTGTTTTCTCAAACATTTTTATGTATTCAACTACTTAGTTCCTAAAAACACTTGACTAGTTATAGCTGTAAGTTGAGGAAAAATGTTTCTTGTTCCACTGATAGCTTTATAAAGTATTGTTTGATTTTATTTGCAAGAGCAAAAGAGAATAGAATTTGTTTTAAAATAAAGCATGAGCCGAACAAAGGAGCAAGAACATCTCCTCTCCCGCCCTCGCTTATATTCTGAACTCAGAAGTCTTTTTTGCTGTTGTGGAAATTGCTAAATCTACTCCCCTCCCCTTTCTGTGTTGACTTTCTTCCCTTAACAAATTACATCAAGTTGGACTAAAAATTTGGGGAGTAATTGACAACATGTTAAACACAATTTGCTCTTATCTGCAGGAATGGAAAGCTACAGTCAATGCTGGTTTTATTACCATTCGTTTTCAAGGTTGTACTCAAATTCAGTGCATTTTTGAATGAAAAGAATCTCCTGATAAGAGAAAGCTTAATTTCCTCTCAATTTACACTAATTCCTATGGAGTTAATCTTAGTTCACTTACATGTAAATTGAATAAAAATTGAGGTTAATAATTCTGCTTTCAGCCACTTCAGGATACTGCAAAGATATATTAATGATCACAAAAATTAATCTGTTAAATGTGCTCTAGAATGGTGTGACCTTACTAAAATTAGTAAGGTCACAAAAGACCAAGTGACATCAGCTGCTCCTCATACAGCTCCCCTTCAAGGCCCTTCACCATTTTTGTTGTGTTTTTTGGACGCTTCTGTATAGTTTTAATGGCTTATATTGTGGTGGCCAAAACTGCATGTAATATTCAAGGTGAGGCCACCCCAGAGCAGAGCAGAGCGGGACAATCCCTCCCTTGCCCGGTTGGTGATGCTGTGCCTGATGCCCCCAGGATATGCTTGGCCCTCCTGGCTGCCAGGGCACTGCTGACTCACATTCAACTCAGCAGTGACCAGGTGACCAGGAGCCCCAGGTCCCTCTCTGCGGCACTGCTCTCCAGCACCTCATTCCCCAGTCTGTCCATACATCCAGGGTTGCCCAATCCCAGGTGCAGAACCTGGCACTTTCCCTTGCTAAACTTTATATGGTTGGTGTTGCCCAGCCCCCTAATTTGTTGAGGTCTCTCTGCTGTCCCTTTCTGACTTCAAGGAGTCAACAGCTCCTCCCAGTTTTGCATCATCTGTGAACTTGCTTAGTATCACTTCCAGCCTGTATCCAAGCCATTTTTGAGGACGCTGAGGAGCCCACAGCTGAGGATGGAATCCTGTGGAACCCCACAGGTACTGGACACCAGACTGATGTCACTCCATTCACTATAACCCTTTTGTGCCCAAACTGTGAGCCAGTTGCTCCCCCATTGCAATGACTTGCAATGAATGTTTATCCAGCTGTGTACTGGACATTTTGTCCTGAAGGATCTTGTGAGAGACAGTATCAACAGCTTTACTGAAATCCAAGAAGATGACATCAACTGGTTTTCCTTGGTGTCGTGGTTTGACATGGAAGTGAATTTTTTTTCAGGAAGTTGGGTCAAACCAATCAGTGGTCAGGTTTGGATATTGGCACCTGGAGTGACCACTGAAAGTATGGACACACCTCTGAGAACAGAGGGGGTTAAAAGCAAGGACTCCCAGGGGAACACTCTCTTTGGTTCCGGTCATCAGAGAGTGCAGACGCTCCCCTGCCCAGCCTCAGGCTGGGTGGGGGAGGGGAAGCCACGCGGCCTTGTCCAGGTAGGCCGAGGGGGCTGAGGGTCTGGAACCGAGCCAGCTCCTGCGGACGGAAGGGTGGAAAGAAGCGGAGATGCCTTTGTTCCCCCACCTTCAGAGAGAAAGAGACAGAGAGCCTGACAGCACCTGGAAATTTGCCGGCAGAAGAGAAAGGAGAGGGATGATGCCCAGTGTGGGAGTCGAGAATGCCTGAGCAGAGATTTCAGCCGTCCAGGGAGTCTGAACTTTTAACCCTTTCCTGGGAAATGAGAGCTTTGTAAAATATTACTCCTCCTCAATTTGTAGTAGAAGAGAGACAGTCCGGGACCTGAGATGTTAAAAGAAGAAATTTTTAAGTGAGAGGAGATGATGGAGTAGCTTTTGGCTAGACTTTTCTTGTTAAGCCATAGACTGAACCAAATTCTCCTGCAATAGAGGCTGCATTTTAGGGGGATGCAGTGGTAAGCCAAGAGACCTGCTTCAGCAGCTGAGAGTGACAGGAGTAGAGTGAACAGAGAAAAGTTAAGGAGGATGTGGTGATGCCCTCTGTCTTCAGAGAAGAAGAAGAGAAGAAGAAGAGAAGAAGAAGAGAAGAAGAAGATCTCTGTTCTTAGACCCTCAGCCCCAGGGGTAAATGGGGGGGACTGTGGTCCCAAAATGAGAAACTAAACTGTTGTTTTTCTTTAGTCCTTTACAAAGCATCCTTGAAAAAAAAACCCTATAAACAGTCTGTCCATGCACAGTGGTGAGAGCACTGTGACATGGAAAGGAGAGTGTCACACAAGCAGATTTTCTCCGGGTGGTTGCCATGTGCGACATGAAAACACAAGAGGTGGCAACTGTGTTTCCTGGGTGGGGGGGGTCTATGGCGCAAGAGAGACTTCTCTCTCCCTTGATAGCTTGAGTATTGATTATCTGAAGGGTGGTAATTTGATCAGGAATCCCGGGTAATGTTTCATAGTAGTTGTTTTAGAAATTAGAAGGAGGAGAGGTGTTTTAGAGGGTCTTCATCCTTGATTTAGTGTGTGTGTCTTCTGTAGTAGTAGTTTAATAAAGTTTTTTTCCTTTGTTATTAAGCTTGGGCCTGCTCTGCTCTGTTCCTGATAACATCTCACAGCATTTATTTAAGAAAGTGTATTTTCATAGGGGCGCTGGCATTGCGCCAGTGTCAAACCATGACACTTGGTCAGCTAGGTGAGTTACTTTGTCATAAAATAAAATCAAGTTTGATAAGCAAGACTTTCCTCTCACGAAGCTGTGCTGGCTGTGGCCAATGACTGCCTTGTCTTTCAGGTGTTTTTCAATACCTCCCAGAATAATCTTCTTCCTAACTTTATCAGGCACTGAAGTAAGACTAATGACTTGCTTTCAGTAGATTCATTAATTCTATATTGTCTGGATAAGCAAGCTCCAGTTCAAAAAATATCACAGCATGGTTGATCTAACCATTCACTACTTGTTCCTACTGCTGCCTAAATGGTTAATAGTAGTGCTTCTGCTCATTGTTAAATTGCCAGTCCTACACACTGAAAACCAGTAAATACTATATAAAGACACATTTAAAATATAAAGGAAACCATACTTATCATGAAGGTATATTGCCATCATAAAGACAACCACATTTCCTGAATAAAATTTGTAACTTTTTGAGATTGAGAATATGTATTAAGGCCTGTAATGGCAGCTATGAGAAGGGCTAGGGTGAATAGAGATCTGATTATAAGTCATGATATCTCTAAGATAAATGACTCTGCACAGCTAAATCTGAACCTTTTATATCAGTTCATTCTTAAACATGTGCACATTCTTCATATGATGGCTGAAGGTCACTGACCTTCCAAAATCCTTGAATTAGCTGAGCAGGATGCATAATTTTCACTTGTTGCCTCTACAGAGAGAACCATGGGGACAGGCTTGCTACTTGTGTTCACTGTGGGTTTCACACTGACTGTTTCCCATTAGAGATCAGATATCTCTTGTAGTCTTTATCTCTGAAAGTCTGTCCTCATTAGACATTCAGACCACACACCTACGAACAACATCTGTACAACCTTCTGTACTTAAACATAGAATATATCTTACTGAATAGAATATTAGAAAAACGGCCTTATTATACAAGTCTTACCTTTTTACAAACTCCTCAAAGAGGATGCGATGAGAATACCCTTTTTGACGTATCTTGACAGTTTCCAGAATTCCAGTGTATCGTAGCTGCAGCAGAACTCTCTCATGAGAAAACATCAGTGCTTCTCGATCGTCGTTAGGTTTAATGCAGCGGATAAAGTGAGGCTGTCCAACAACCATTTTAGATAAAAGATCCATGAGGGAATACTAGTGAAGAAAATAAAGAAAATGCACATACTTGACAAAAAACTGCAATGGAACGAAATAAGCAGGAAATTAATATTTGTAAACAGTTTGTAATGCTTGATTATATTTTAACCTGTAATGTTAATCTCCATTGCCTTTTTATAAATTTTTAAGATTTCAGCTGAAACATGGAACCTATTAAAAATTTTCAGTTGTAAAAAAAATTTAAATATTCTAAATCTGATTTCTTACTTCTTACACCTTTCTCTTCTCCTTATATCACATTTCCATAGTTGAAGAATGTCCATTTAAAAAAAAAAAAGTTGAAAATTGTCCTAACTATAATTCTACTGTAGACACATTTGATTGATCAAATATTCCCAACAGAAAGACAAGCTTTACCATGAAACAATCATTGAAATTCACAGCAAATGAATTTTTGAACCCAGGAAAGGGTTGCAAGAAGTCATCAGTTCAGTGTTCTGTCCACAGAGAACACTAGATGTATCTTTAACATTTCAGGTACATCTCTGTTACATTAATTTTTCAGAATCACTGAGAATATAAACTGCACTGTCTCCCTAGAAATCTGTTCAACTGCTATATTATCATGACTACTCATGAAGTTCTTAGCATCTAACATAAATCTTGCCACTGAAATGTAGGTCTATTACTTCTTTTTCTATCCACCCTAGACATACAAAGCAATTTACTCCGTCTCATTTTAAACTAAAATGAAAAACGTTTGATCAGAGCATACATTTTTTTTCCATTGACTCCTCTGAATATTGATACTCCTGTTCCATACTCACCTCATTAAGCTGTTGTACAGTAAGTATGTGTTGTCAACTACGTTCAATCTCATACAACCATATGTGTCTCAAAATCACATACAATTCCAAGCTGATTGTCGTCACCTTGCTGCAGGTTGCACATGTATTACGGTCTACTTCCACAGTCACTCCCCCATTACACTTTTTTTTTTTCTTTTTACAGTTCCTACAGAGCTGGCATTTGTGTGGCTCTGTGTAAGACCACTCTAAGTGCACAGCTGTATGACAAGTTTGAATATCAGTGTCCTTGCACTCTCCACACTCGGGCAACATCTCAGTATACACTAGCTTCCTCTACACCCTTCCTTACACTATTCTACAAAACAAATTGATCAGGTATTCCTACACAGCTTGAAGCTTTGACTCACATTGGTTAGCACAACTCTGTGAACTTCCCTATTCTGCATGGCACAAGTGCAGCCCAAGAGCCAACTGCTGAAAACTTTTCCACTTTGCAATAACTGCAAGAAAAAAACAGTAACCAAGACTCTTGGACTAGCACTTTCTTGACTCCTAAGCTTCCAGTTCCAACATTTTTGAGCAAAATGTGTATTACCTCAGACAGGATTACTGCTGATAAAATGGTAACCTCTGTGATTTACAACAGCACTTCCAAAAGATGCATTGTTTTTTACTTATTAGCATAAATGAAAAATCTTAATCTTTAAAGGTATGTATGCCTCAGCTTGTGAAAAAATATGAAGACTTTAGTGACAGCATCTATTTTATTTGCACAAAATTGGTGTTCTGTTTATAACGAGACCTGTTCTAGACCTCTAGCATTTTAGACAGAAAATAGTCTAGGCTCTAGATTCTGTTATCAATGTACTCAATGAAATAACAAAAATACAAGTATGACGAAACAAAGAGAAAAAAGAAAAAAAAAATTTATAAATCTACAGAGGCTTTGTAACAGAATAAAAAAATTCTCTGATATTGCTCTTTGATCTTACTAACCCACAAATATTTTACATATATCTATCGGCCTTAATATCAAAATGCTTGTTTTCATTTTAATTTTTGTACCCTAAAATAGGAAGCCATAGTTTGCCGCTTCATGTTTGTTGTTTCCTCAGGATGCCGCATAACCTCCATTGTGTCAACCTGGAAGACAAAACTCTGACATTAGGACTGTTCCAGAAACACTGCAGACCCACCCCACCTTGCCTATGAAAGCTGGGTTCAGTTTTTGTTATAGCCATTCCTTCAGGTGTGAGTACTTCAGAATACTTTATCAGAGATAGCAAGGCCAGCTTCTAACAGATGCAGGACACACACTGATTTTGGAGAGGTCTCTAAGCATTCTGAATTTTTTTTTTCATAGTGTAAGAGCACTCTAGATTTATGATAGTATAATAGTCAGTGAAACAGCTGTCAAGGTGCAATACTTTAGGAAGTGATTTTTAAAAAGTATTCCTTTTATTGCCACAACAATGAACTCCAACAGGACTTGTATCTATAAGAAGAGTTATCATATTTGTAATAGCTGAGAAGTAAATTCAACTGTGTCATTTTGCTCATGTATGGAAAAATATTGTAGGATAATGAGTGGTAAACAAAGTAGGTAGTCTCAGAACATGTAAGTCTGTTCCCTTTCCTACTATGGCTACTATTAATTACTTTATATTGCCATTTTGATGCCAAGAATCTCAGCAATCTTATCCTTCTGAACTGCCACAGCATACCACTTTTTCAGCATTGCAGAAGAGCTATTTTTAGAGGAAATACATGGACAGTGAACATACTGCTCCTTATAGATTTTAGTTATATTGTTAGTACAGCTGTTCTTATCAAAATGAAACCAGAATTTATGAATGAGAGTAACTGTGGTTATCCATAATAAGCAGATTGTGTTGCTACATTACAGCTCAACAAAATTAAAGAAAATTAACCAGCATCCTGTTTGCATGGAGCATTAACAGCATTTTAGCATTCACTTACTTTGTGGCAGTGTACCATCTGCTCTGACCAGGTGGCATTTGTATAAACCGGATAATGCTCTTGTCAGCACCTGTGCTACACTTCCCGGACTCTGCTCCATACAATCATGTCTAACACTCACTGACTTAAGAACATGCTTCTGGACACTAAAATAATTGCTGAAAGATTACACTTCTCAATAAAGTAACTGAGACTCTTACCTTCAGGAGGTATTTAGGAGACTGCATGCAAAATATAAAGGAAATGAAGTGCTAAGTAATAATAGATAAAAAATGGATTTTGTGTTGGGGAAGAAATCAAAAGAAATCTAGTAAGGTCAAGATTCAGAACACATATGGTACAAATGAAGACAGAGTTCAATAAGGATGACCATAAAAAATTCAATATATTTTTGTAATCTGTGATGTTCTGGCCCAGAGTGGCATACATGCATTGGTATACATTAAAAAAAAAAAAAAAAAAGAAAAAAGAATTAAAAAAGAGAGATGTGGTTTGTTAACAGAACACTCTGTAATATATTCCAGGAAAAAAGCCTTATCTGCACAGGTAACAATAAAGTATCTTAAGAGGTTATGTGACAAAGTAAGTATCAATGAACTAATCAAAACAGCAGGCATGCCCATGGGGAAGGATATGGGAATGTTTCAAGATTATCTTGGAAAGACATCTAGTTTCTGAGGATTGTTATCTAAATCTCTAGTAAATGTCAGGTAGAAGACAAAAGCCATAACAGTGAGCACTGACAGTAAGTTCAGAAAAACTGGTAATATTTAATGTTAAAAGACACACAATTTAATTATAAATAAGATCAAATAAAGAACAAGAGCAAATAGTTTGAGGACTCATCTGAGCCCAAATGCCAATGAATATGAGGTTCTAAATAGGATTCTTTTATGTCTAGAAAAGCAGAGACTCAGTGATGTTGTTGAAGATTGACCACTCACAACCTCTTATATTCATATCTCATATATCTGCCGGTCAATACAGGGCAGTATCATCTCCTTTTCACAGGTGCTTATTTTCACCAGAACTGTAGAATCTTACTATCTTGTGACTGCCACTCTATCAAATATCGTTTACAACAGGCTGCTGGGCTCAAAAGAGTTGTGTTTTGGTTTCAGGTTCTTTTGGGGCAGCAAAGGGAACAAATGCACAGAAAGATAGATGGTCAGAAACAGTCACAGAGGAGATGTAAAACAATTTTTCTCAGAAAATTAGGCTGAAAGCAGTATTGTTAGATTTCTCTTCCTATGAATGAAGTTGTAAATTCAGATCTGTGCAGTATGTAAGAACTAGAATCCATTTCCAAATCTTTTTGACAAGGAACATTTGAAGTTTTCTTTAGAAAAATTGTGATAGACCCTGAAGCTGAGGGGATTTTCTTGTAAGACTTTTAAAGAAGTTTTGTCTCTCATTAATGTACAACACTGCTTGTCTATGAAGCCACACAATTTTATGGTAGGGCAACAACCTCATGTACAACAGACAATAAGCCTTCTTACAACTGGCTTGTTAGAAAGTGACAGAACATAAAAAGAATGTCATGATATAAGAATAAGAATGTCATGGTACTTCATATTTTAAATCATTAGCTTCTCTTTTTAAACAAAAATGAAGATATTTCAACTATTAAGTCACATTTTTACATGACAGCCATTGTGACCTACAGTATGAATTCATATAATTACAACTGTAATGGAAAACAGCCTGACCTACAGAAGTCAAACTGTTTCATCACTAAAAAGATTCCTTCTAATAGTTTTGAAACAATATTAAAAGAATTATTTATGACACCATGTCACCTTATGAAGTCACTCGAAATGATGACTTTCCACATATTGACCACACCTGCTGCTAGCATGGTACAAAATACTACAAAACCAAAAAATATGTAAAGCAAAAAACCTTCCTAAATTAAATAATGATAAAAAACTTCCAAATTCCAAACAAAATTATTATATTTGGATTTTTAAAAACTAATTTTAAAATAATAATTTAAAATATGTTTCCTGAAGTTGTATTAATTAGGTTTTTTACAAAATTCTAATAGGTATTTTTAATCTAAAAAGTATTTAACATTTTCTGAATAGTGTTGCCCTTCTGCATGTCTTTTCTTTTAGCTCCTTTTAAAAAGTTTGAAGGATGAGTTATGCCCACCTAGACAGTACTTATTTAACTGATTGTGTTTAGTAAAGCTCTGGAAGTGAACTGCTCTATTACAATCCTGCTGTATCAATAAAATGCGTGCTTAGAAAGCTTGTGCTGAATATAGCTGGATGTAGAAGACAATGTGCATGTAACACAAGAAAATTGGAAAGGCCACCCTTCAGCACTCAAAGTATTTACACCAGACAGGAAATAATAGTCTGAAATCCACATCTGTATTTGCAGGTACAGTGAAGGACATAGACATCTGGATGACATAAATCACCACACTGATGTTTGAGCATGAGCTCCCAATACTAGAAGATAACAAGAAAAAACAGAAACCCCAAAACATAAAATTTTGTAGACTTTTGAACAGTTGCTGTTACCACTCTTGTTTTAAGAATTTATTACTGTTTGCTTTGAAAAAAAACCAAACCCCCACCCCAAACCTTAACTAAGCTAACTCTAACATGTACCACTTAGGAAGCAGGGAAGATACATACCATCAGCTTCAAGGGACAACATGTTTCCTCACAAATTAAGTGTACTCAGTTGTAATCCTACTAATTGCCATAAAATTATTCCATCTTTTTGCAGTTATACTACATACTTTCATGGCAAAATTCAGCAGCATTTAAATTCTACAGTTCTTTTTACAGAATAGTGGTTTGGCTGAGTAATTTTTTCCAGTTACCTACCAGTCACAAACATCTCCTGGTTTTTCACTTCCACATTGAATAAAAAAGAAATGGATTTTTTTAACAATTATTTTGCCTTTCATACTGTTAAATACATATTCAAATTTTACCAACCAAGACCTCTTTCTAGGTCAAAATTGTCAGAGGAAAACCTTGACCCCTTTGAAATAAAGAGGACTATTGATACTGATGTAACAGATTCCACTCCAAAGGTTTAAAGATTAATCAGTAGTAGATTGATTCTTCACTGAATTCTACAATAGGTTCATCACTAAAACTGGAAGCCATGCTCCAAGACAAGGTGCATGTTACTGGCAATAAAGGCAGACTCTTATCTGGTAAGAACCTCGCTCTATACCCACATCAGCGAAGTATTGTGTACATAGTCTCACTGTAGTATCTTATAAACAACTGCCTGTCCTCAAAGGGAACACTACTGACCTTGATACGCCCAGCACTGAGCTGCGGAGGCAGAGACCGAGATGCTGCTGTCACTCTGGCTCTTGCTTGTGCCAAATTACCTGTTCAAAAGAAAGAAATTCATACTGCAAAAACTATTCAAGAAGCTTAGAAGGGAAAAATTTTTACTGTGTAAAATCAGTTTGTACAATAGTACTAAAAATAGCAGACACCACCACACTTCTTCCACACCCCTCTCATTACCAATTGTGCCTGCAGAGCATTCAGCACAGGCATGACAGAGTGCAGTGTTGATTTAGAGGGGAGGAAAAAGTCAGTGATAAGGTGGTATGTCACTGACCTTAGCTACTGAGCTGATGAAAACAACGACAGCACAAAGGCATACAGCTCAATCACTAGTAATCAATTTCTCTGTGACTCATTGAGATTTCAAAGAGCAAAAAGACTACAGAATCAATCTTGTTTCTATGAAATCACATGGATCCTCAAGTGTTAAGACAGTATTTTAAACTCACAAACTAACGAGAGAGATGAGAAAATGATAAGACAGCACCATTTTTTGACCTTTTGACATATAATTCTCAATCTTATTGTAACTCCAGGTTTTTAAAGACTGACTCAATTTCCCTGGCAAAAATACACTGTGGTGTCAAGCGAAAGACTTGTGCCTTTTTTGAAATGTAAGGTATGACATGTCCTAAACTTTTTCTTCTGTACTTGTAGAAAGCCAAAGTCATCACAAAATAGCTTTTCAAAATAAAGCCTAGGAGAAGAGAGAGGAAGTGATATCGGACTTGCATATGCAAGACACTCTGTATATTTCAAAGTTTTAGCAAGTCTAGCACAAGATGTCCAAATGTTTTCTCTGGCTATATCTTCAGAGGCTAAACTGTGATTAATAGCATTGAAAGAACCCTTTGAAGCAGGATTGGTGACATCAAAGCCCTAATCCATGGGTGGCAGGATTTTTATAATGAGTGGGAAGCATTTTAACACATTTCAAAGGATTTACAGCATGAATAAACAATAGGCCTCTGCAGATGTACCACACACCTTTCAGAACCAGAACACATAAATAAGTGTCTATTTTAATTTAAATGTAAATAAAGTGTTAACACTTCTTTCAGATGCTAAATGACTTGTTTGCATCAACTCCAGTATTTAGCTGTTAGCTTTACAGAAAGGCAGTAACTCTAAACAGTCTTCAGAGTTTTGCTAAACTGTGTATTACATAACTAGTAAGGAGGCACGATGGGAAAAACGAAAACCAAGAACACCAAATTGCCAGTAAAGAAACCCAAATGCTGATAATAATTCCCTAAGAGAGCGGAGCAAATCCAGTGTCCACTGTAACACTGAAAGGAACTTTTGCTCTTACTTTCCTCTGAACAAGAATAATACCAAACCCCTGAAAATAATCTGGAGGCCAGCACTCAAACACAGCACTCGTCATTCCAACATTCCGAATTCATTTAAAGAAGCATTTATCTTCTTAGCTGCTGGCACTGGTATTGACACAATACTGCAAAACTGGCATGTCATTTCCAGATTTAACATTGTATGTTCCCTGACAGTTTAAATCATGGTCCAGGACACAAGGTATGCCCACTATTTTGGAAAAGGTTTAGGCTATTATACTGTGTATGTTATATTATACTGTGTATGAGAAACACAACTGTTTGGGAAATCTTGAATATCGATGCACATGCATGGTACATACTGTAAATACATGTATCTCTCCAAAGTTAAAATGAGGACTTTAATGAACAAGTAGATGGTGAAATAATTTTTCTCCCAGTTGCGATTTTGCTACTTTTGTATGTTAGAAATTACTCTTTTGGGCCTTTTTTGGCTAAAATAGCTTGGAAAGGTTGTTTTTGGCTAAATTTCAGATTAGCAAGTCTAAAGCTTAAAAGCCTTGCACTGAAGAACTGATAACACATGATAAAAGAGGAGAGTTGGGAGAAGAAAGGACTTTGAATCAGACTGTTTAAAATTACTAAAATTTTGTTGCATTCTGTAACAACTTAAAAAACTATAATAGTGAAATAAAATTTAGAATGGTTCTATAGCTGCTTAAGGTTCACCACGCTCACTGCTGGCATTAGGTTTCTCCAAAAACAACAAAACAAAACAAAAAACCAACCAACCAAAAAAAAACCCCACCAAAGTGTTAAGTGCCCGCTTAATAAAAGAAATGCTTTACCTATCATGCCTTTGTTCAGTAGTTACTTCCTTCTAGGAATGGATTCTTACCAGTGCTTATTTCATGTGTCAAGTGAATTCCTATGTAATTATTTGTAGCATTACATTGAATCCATGGAAAAAATACTACTAGGATTTTCTTTTTCAGCTGAAACACAGAATGATACTACAATAAAAATTTCTGAATTACTTATCTCGTGTAGCTCATGCTCAGGAAAAAGAACTACCAATCTTTAACGTGTCTAAGCCATTAAAACTAATGAACAGAATTAATGTGGTTTGAAAATTAGTCTACATAATAAAAAATGTTTCACCCAGGGTTAGCATGGTGTTCACAGTCAGTAAAATTTGGTACCTATCCCTGCATTTCAGTTTCATTTACAAGGTAATTTATACCTTAACACATCAAAAATAATTAAATGTTAATCCACTTTGTTAAAAGCATCAATATTTGAAGAACAAATGTTTATAGATAATAACATGGGTAGCTTGAACTGCCATGGGTTTCTTGAAAGGTTAAACTGGTTAAAGGGTGAAAGATTGCACTGTGCTTTTCAGAAATCCAGCTTCACATCAATTATATAGTCAAAATTTTAGACGAAATACAAATTACAGGCCTGCAAACCAAATGCAATGCTACCTACATTAAATCCAAGTCCACAAAATAAACAAACTAAGTAATATAAAATCCTCTCAAAATTGTCTTATGTTTTGGGGATTTAGTTTTTCTGGGTTTTTTTGGTGTTTTTTGTTTTGTTTTGTTTTTGGGTTTGGGTTTTTGTTTGTTTGGGTTTTTTTTTGTTTTGTTTTTTTTTTTTTTTTTTTTTTTTTTTTTGTTTGTTTGTTTTTGTTTTTGTTTTTTTTTTTTTTGAGGGAGGGGAAAGAAAGTTAATGGTTAAAGTTAGGATTAATCTTTTAAACATGTACATATTTAATTTCACTCACATGCACTTCAATGGGACTGCTCATCTGAACAATTAAGGCTCCTACCTATGCACTTGGATGAGAGACTAAGGTCTCTGGGATTCATTGTGACAATGGAGGAGTCAGTCAGACCTAATGTTTCTCTTTTTTCCTCTGTTCAATAAAATTAAGAATTAAGTTAAAGCATTCGCTTTGATGATTTGAGAAGTTTTAGACATTAAAGTTTGTGAAATGGTCTTAGAGTTTTCACGGGAAAAAGAAGTAGCAGCACAAAATCTATGCACTCCCTGGCTAAGCTCAGTGTCAATGCTCAGCAAATTTCCCTTAGTCTTGAAGCTGTTTAGAAGATCTCACAACTCTGCAAAAATGTTCTTCACCAAAGCCTCATTTCAGCTAGGTGAGAAAGACCATATTAGCAAAGAACTGCATCTCTTCTATTATGTAAAGCCAAGCAGGAGAAGTTCTAAAGTCTTTACATCACACACAAAGAAGAAATGTGGATTTTTTTCAAGCTGGACTTTGGCAGTGGTCTCCAGATCTCAAAAAGGACTAGTCAGCATTCCTGGCTTCTCATTTGTCTTACTGGTAGTTACTCACTGTATGATCTGGCTGAATTAATTATTTGTCTGGCTGTTGACTTTATGTACTAATTAGGAAAAGTACACACTTTGGCTGGATGTTCTGATGTTACCTATGGTTTGTGCTTCATTTATTCTTAGGTGATGGGTATTGTAAGCAGTACCAAGCAAATATTAGCAATATCAGCACTGTATTTATAATCTCATTTTGGTTATGCCTGCAACAGATCACTCCTCCCAAAGTAAGAGCATGCCAGGTAAGAAATATGTTAAGCTTTGAAACAACATTCAGTTTGTGAAGTGCAAATGACTTACCAAGAAAAAGCCTAATGACAATTGTCACCTTACTGTACATGTTGCACCAGGGATATTACTATTATATAGAGGGCAAGTACAAGCTTTTTCCTTACCCTCAAATATTATATATTTTATTAGTTTCTTTCATGCTTCTAGTTCAGATAGAAAGGGGTTACTTCAAACACCATTTAGATACAGTATAATATGGTCAGAAATGCTACAATGCATTCGTATTTCATTGACATTACTTCTAATCACAGCTAAGCACTCACACTCTAGAAGAGGTATAGAGCCAGACAATGTCTTTGACATACACAGATTCTTCTCTGTCTTTCCTTTCAGTACATTTTATCTGGCCAAAGGAAGTTGACTGCTTATCTCCATAATGCATTTTTATCTTCTGCTACTGTAAGGCTAAGCTTTTAGCTCAACTACAAATGAATACATGTACTTTTTTTATTGGGTACTAATTTGATTCTGTCTATCAAAACACTGTTCTTTTGAGTCATTGAGAGTCATTGGAAGTAATTTAAGCTAATCTTGTGCAATAAAAAAGCTAAGAATCCAATTTTCTCATATACTACACATTTTACACACGAATGTATTTACAAAAATACTGTCTGTAGAGCACAACTATCAATACATATAGATCTCAACTACTGCTTCTTCTCAAAAGACCATTAATTTACTTTCTATTAAAAATAAACCAAATACATAGTATTTCCAAAATCAGATACATATTACCAAACAGAATCTAATCAGCATAAAAGCATAAAAGCTTAGTAATAGTGAAGCCCACTTGGGAATAATCTAATTACGAATATTTGCTTCAGGAGAAAATTTTTTTCTCCTGCTTGCTTCTGGCCCAGATTATTTGAAATGAAAAATCCATAGTGAACTGAGGAATTCTGATACTGATTCTCCATTAGATTAAGGATTTCTTTAGTCTTTTTAGCATGAAGTAGACACCAATCATATTTACAGGTAACTAAAAACTTTACATTGCTAGACTGGGATTGGAGAACCTGAGTATAAGTTCAGTTATGCTTTCTATTGCATACATTGCAAGCACTTCAGTGGTCACTTCCCACATCAGGAAGGCACACACTGGCAAATACACAGCACCATGCCTAGAGCAACAAATAAAACTTTGATTGTAAGCATCACCACTGCCATGTTGAAGTATTGTTTTAATTTTAGTAGGCTTCTTGTAGAGCAGAAGGGAACAGAGACACTGACAGCAGCTGAGACGAAATGAAGGTCAAACTGCCTATTGTATTCTGTACATGTCTACATACACAGTATCTATACATACTATAGATCTGTGAATGTATGATGTCAGTAAGAAAGGTCTTAACTTTTATCCTTACCTACTAAAGAAGAACAAATTATGGTACTAATTAAACTAGTTAATAAGACTGCCCAAGGTATTTTTCTAACACAACCTTGAGTATTAACTGCTGCTTTAAGCAACATGCCCAATTTTCAAGCTAAATTGAACTAAATGTGTATTCATCTACTAGACTGGGAGTATGTTCACTGAAACACAGACCTTTCTGAATTATCATGGGCACAGTATGTGGTCATAGGACATACAAGCAAACCTTATGCAATTCTCATAGTCCTGGGACATGACCAAACTTACAGACAGTAGGCAAAATATAGCCTTACAACATGATAAAGAGATTCCTGGGCACAGGTCAAGGGATGATCATGTAGCTCTGGAAAACAGAGTGGCAGAGCAGGGACTAGATTGCTATCTGGCCACAGCCAGGAGGGCGTAGGTTGGGCATCTCTGTCCAAACACAGGACTAAGGATAGGAGTGGCACACTAAGTACAGTGAGTGCCAACTACCTGATGCTGCACCTTGACAAAAATAAAAAACACTTTAAAGGTTTGGAAAAAGAAAAGTTCTTGTATAAACAATACTGCAATTTTCTACTGCTTCATGTTCACCCTTTTCTTTAGTTAGGTCTGTAGCCTGGCTAGCTGTAGACCCAACCAACTGGTTGGCTGAAGAGAGGCTGGTCACAGCCTGATCCAGTCAGGCTTCCAGCTGCTGCATTACAGAACCAACTGGCTCAGCTTTTTATGATTTATATGTTGTCAGAAGACACGGGCCATTTCTTTCAGATATGATCCTTAGCAATTTCCTTACATACCTCTTGTAGTGTACAGTTTGATGCTAATGTATGAGTATGTAATCAGCTCAGTACAACAAACCTTGAATTCTCTGGGGAAGAGCACACAGGACAGAACACTGCTGTTGTCAGGACAGTACCTTTCCATCAATACGAGGTTTTCTGCTGCCCCAGCAGATTGCTCAGCTATCTGTACCACATCTGTAACTGAGATTAGAAAAAAACTACAGAAGTGAATTTTATGTGAAACTTCATTGTTGAGGAATTCTTCACTGATTTTTAGCATTGGTCAAAATAACCTTGTTCTACTTACATCTACTCAGGCTGGACAAGTTTATTTCTTTTTCCAGAGGTATGTGGAAGAATAGTTCTAAAACCATACACAGGCTGGAAATACAGTTACCCTATGCTCTGATTCAGCTTTAGTCTCCCTCATTGTTTTATGTAGTTGATATATTTTCTTTTGCATGTTATGCAAGAAATTTTTCCCCCCAAATCATAAATGCTTTATCCAGAAAAGTAGAAGTATGATTATAAAGAACATGATTGTTATCTCATTGTTCTATCTATAAAGCTTCACAGTGTTTAGTTTAACTTTAGGCTAAAGTAAGTTTCTACAACAACAGTAAACAAACAGGAAATCCAGGAGAAGTCAAGAACTGTGATTTCTAGCCCTTTGCTTGTATATCCAGAGTATGTTAATTCTCCATACAATGTTTAAAAATTTTACAGTATATATTCCATCACTCAGGACCTGCTGCTGAAACTGCTCCATGCATACACAGTCTGGTCAAAATCATACTAAAGCCAGTGAAGATTCCCAATGAATGCAGTGACAAAAATTTAGGTGTAAAGATGCAACTGAAAACAAATGGAAAAAATTATGGAACATTTTCTCTGACCTCACTATGACTATCACTCTCCCCAGTCATCAAGATCCTAAGTCTAGACAGGCTAAAAAATGGTGTCAAAACCAGGTTTTGAAATTTCAAGGCAAGAACTGTCTTTTTAAAGTGTTAATTTAAGATGAAACAAGGTTACAGAACTTTTATAAAAGTCTCAGACCTTCCCATTTCTGAAATCTAGGCATTATTGATGTTGACAACTAATTTAATCAAGTCTCAAAGGCTTCTCAACTGAACCACTGCTTCCCTGGATGTCAGCACTTCTGTGTATTATCACAGTTGATACAAAATCAGTTACTTCTGCGGTAAAGCAAAACATTAATTATATTTGTATCTCCCTTCTTAATGAAATAAATACTCATTCATAAAAATATCCACAAACACATTTTCTTTGTCACACACTGTGACCTCTATCCAGGCATCTCAATTAACCACTCCTGCATCAAGACAAGTCAGGCTGGAATATGGAAGACAAAGTCAAATAATAATAGATAATGCTTATTCAGTAAAGTTCTGGCCTTTACAGCTTGCTGTAAGGTGAAGGAATAAAGAAAAATGATACAAGTCAAAATCATAGTAAGACTGCATGAAATACTCTGAAATGAATATACAAGCTCTAGCACAGACTCAGAGATTTATTTTCCACCCACTACATTCATCCTTTAGATATATTAATCCCTTAATGCAATTATTTTGAAGGAGTGGGAAATATAAGCACATTCTTTGTTAAGGACACACCAAAAAAACATCATGGATATTCATATGAAAATATAAGATTATCTGAATATTCAAGACATTTATCTGCTCTGAAAACTCACTAGGAAATTTAAATATAATGCTCCTCTAGGATCTGATCTTCAGAGCTACTGAATGCTTCCAATGACATACTGTGCATCTTTGACACAGTTTGTTTGACCTTACAGCACACTGTGCCCATCGAAACTGTCAAGTAAACTACTCATTAAAACAATGGTATCATGTTCTCTGAATATTTCTCTATTTAAATTCTGTATATGGTGCACAGTGAAATCCCATAGTCTACTAGTTAATATTAAAAACAGAAACATCTTTTATATGATGCATCTTTTGTTTCCTCAATATCAATAGATTTTGAATTTAATTAGTATATAATGCAGTGTTAAGATTAATTACTATGCACTACTGGGAAATCATGTTCATTATACAATTGGGAAGTTAGGCCAGAAACATGAAAATTGGGAAAGGTATCTCTTCTGAGAAAAAGGTAAAGAAAAACTATTCTCAAGATTTGTTTTAGAGAGGTTGATCTATTATAAATCAAATCAGTAAATTAATTAAAATCTATTCTTAAACTTGTCCACTTCTACTTTTATTAGAGTTCAATTTGCAAGCACTGTAGACAAAAAAAAAAAATCTATGCCCCCTTGCTCATTTTCAGTACAATATAATCTGTGAAGTCTCAGATTAAAAAGCAGCATAATTCTGTTTGGGTAACACCCTTTACCAAACATTATTGTGGTAAATCTAACTTGACAATTCTCAGCTGTTGTGCTTACTGCCATGTGCAATTCCAGAGATTCACTGACACTATTTATAGGGAGTTATTCTCAACAGTAAATAATTGTTATGCTTTATATAAAGCTTTAGCAGGACTGAGACCTTAACTTTGATCTGATAGATGGCTCTGTTTCTAGATGAGCTCCATTTTTAGGGCTATTTCAGAGCATTTTTTGGATCCTATTGCTAGCAAGTTTTATGAGTATCTGTACTGCATTTGTCCTATGATGCAAAACCTTAGGACATGAAGAAAAATTAACACTGAGCTGCAAAATGCTCAAGTGCAGAACTCTAAAAAGTAATTCAACACTCTACCTCCCAAAATCAGTTAAGCTACAATTAATTGAATTAACTGATGTCCCACATCTGCAACCCAGTAAAGTTCATGACTGTTACACTGCACAGCTGTGGTTTAAAGCCTCTCTTTACATACAGCTCACTGGTAGCAGAGCAAAAACTATTTTTGTGTTTTTAACATACAGACCAGTTTTAACATACAGACCATGTCCTGAGTGAAATACACAGCTTCCATTAACTTTACCAAACTTCTTACAAAATATAAATTGATTAATTTTTAAGTAGAGATACTGTAATTACAATGACTTTGTTTCCAATTAATTTGACTTAAGAGTGACTGGTCTCTTAAAGGTGAAAAAACTAACACAAAAGTACCATTATAAGAAGATTTTATTGTGGAATAAATTAGTAAAACTAAAACGTATTTGAGCCTTTGGTTCTATTGTGATGTGTGGAATTAAGAGGAAAAAAATACACTAAACCCAAAAGGAAATATGCTGCATTTCAGTGAATGACACATACCAAACCAAGAGACCTCTACTTATTGCTAGAGGAAGGGCCTGTGCTCAATAGGAGTGCACAGTGACAAATATGACAGCTCAAACCCACTAGGCTCTACTGAAAACAGTGGCAAAGCACCTATGATTTCGACTTGCCAAGATTACACTCCATGTATGCCCAGTAGTACCTGTTCATGGGACTGAAATGCAAGAAAATCTCTTTCCTTCGGTTTCTGACTCGTCATGAGGAATCACATGCTATTACAGTTACACACAAGTTAAAGACAGTACTCAGTTACACACAAGTTACACACAAGTTAAACATAGTACTCTTGTCACCAAGAAGTGGTGAAAAGCAGTTCTCTGAAGTGATTTTGCAAAAGGCCATAGTTCTTTTGTTCTTTAGTGTGCACACTAAAACATTTTTTCACATTCTCCCTTAGCACATGGTCTGTTAGTTGTTTGGTTTGGTAAACAAACATACACTATTTATAATTACTTTTTATCAAAGGTTTGTAAGCAAGATTAGAGACTCAAAGGCAGAAAGAACACAGACTAAAAAATCAATACTGAGGAGGGGAAATGACCTTTAGACAGGTGAATTATAAATAACTTGTGTCTGGAAAAAAATTCTACTTTGGAAAAAAAAAATTACCTTGTTAAAACATGACTAACCAAACCCTTCATCCCAGTTGTGAAAACTCTCATCCCAATTCTCTTTGGCAGAGAATTATATTTATGCTTAAATATATATTATATTTATGCTTAAATATATAGGCACCACATACAAGGAGTGTTTTTAAGCAATGATATATTGATAATCCATTACCCTAATCTGTGAGCAATACCGAATGCTACTAAAATTATTAGATATGATGTTGCTGTAGTAAGTCTTCTCTGGCTTGTATCTCTTCTCTGTAGCCAAGCAAAACCCCTACTGATCCTCAGAGCAAGGACAAGGATGTTTTGCAGTATCTCTACTCTTCTGGTGAGAAGATTGGAGGATTTCCCTTTCCCCTCCCTGCAGAAGATAACTTTCTCAAAGTTCTAAAGGTCTCTGAGTCATGGCAAGGACAAAAGTCTGCAGAGATTGTGTTTCAAGAGTAGAAGATCTTGTTGTGATGAAGCTTTTCTAAGAAGATAAAACCCTTGCAGTCTCAAAACCCCCCAGGGGTGCTTTGCCCAAGTAATCCAGCAGTACCACCTCTTATTAGTGATGCTGCAAAAATTATTGAATATCAGGACAGTGAGCAAAATGGTCCGACTCCTCAATGGTGAATGTGCCAAGGCTGTCCTTAATTTTTCCAACAAAAATCCTCTATTCTTACAAGGGGACTCTATTTTCTACTTCATGTGATTCCTTTTCTCTCTGATGCTTTAGCAGCAACAGTGATAATCTAAACCCAGAGACAATCAGAAATATATTCTATCTAAATGGGAACATGCATATTCATCTACAGTAGTAGCAGCACAAGAAGCTGTGTCTATAGAAAAAAGTGACAGATATGGAAGCAGGTGGGAGAATTGTTAGGTTAAATCAGAATACATTCATTCAATTTTGAAGTTAAAGGTCCCTAGAAAATGTAGATTTCAAAACACACTAAACATGACTAAATTTCCACTGAAAGATGACCAAGCAATCTGTATATGCTAGAAAATTAATTCCAGAATGTTTATGTTCCAATGTCTCATATGACAATGTCTCATATGTCTCATATTTGCAAACTCTATTAACGATAAATTACTATTACAAATGTATGTTTAAAGTTCTGCTGTTAATTTCTGGCCCTTTAAACTGCACAGACTGCTACTGTGAAATAGAAGCATTTGTTGAGAGGGGATAAGTGTACTTGATAAATTACAAGGATTAATATGTTCTTAAATTAGTAAAAGAATTTAGCTTTTCAGTATTTATTTTCTTTATGTTGCACAGTTTTTGACAGGGGAAGATATGACAGTTATATAAATATACTTCAAACAGAGGATCATCTCAGGGTGGGAAAGGCATCTTTTTGTTCTTTTTGGTATTTAAAGAACTACATTTTCAGCTCTTGTCAAACGCACGATTTCAGCCTCGCTTCCCTCACGCCTCTGGGATAGCACCACCCAGTGGCTGCGACACGTATGGGAGACCGCTGCTTGGCAAAACCCACCTACGCTGCACATTCCAGAGATAGCTGCCAGCAGATGTGAGAATGTGCTGCCACTCATCTTCAAACAAAACACCACACATACTGTCAGAAAGCCCATTTCAGGTCAGGGTTACCTGGAAAGACAGAATATGGCTTCCATATAAATTACTAACTTTTGCATTAGTCAGTAATTGACCAAAAGCTGTACCAAGATTATGAAACTTAATCTGTATTTTTTTCTGGTTTTCTTTAGGAATGAAGCACATGTTGAGTGGAGGGAAGAGGGCTAAGAAACAGGGACAGAGTACAATGGGACACATACACACTCAGGATTCTTTTATTTACAAAAGCATCTTTGTAGAAAGTTAAAAGAATAGCATTATCTTTCTTCACTGAGCAGATGAAGTAGCATTGCCAGCAGTGCCTTCTGTTCTCAGCCAAACCTTTCATTTATCTTGCAAGCTGCCAAAACTAAACCTGGCAACAATCTGATTTTAGAACACAGAGGCCCCAACACAAGATGTGAATGTCAATTGTATCAGACAGTTGGAAAAAAAGAGCAAAATCACAAAGGCTATTTAAAAATATAAATTACATAAGAGCTTTAAGCTATTCTTATAACACCATGCACATAAGCACATGCTCAATAATTTCTTTATCAGGATGTCCTGTATCAACTTGACAAATACAGAAAACACTTAACTTGCTGTGTGCTCTTCACAGAAAGGTAAATGGAGGGAGAAAGCATTCAATTAATGTGAATAGGAAACAAGAATGTAAGAGACCTAAAAAAGGGTAAAATACACTCTTGTAAAATACACCAGTGTAATAACTGTACATTAACTGCAATGAGAAGTATCTCTTACTGAATCTTCTTTGCATCTCAGGCAAAATACGCAAGTTTAGTGCTGCTGTAACAGAAAATAACTCTGTAAGGCCAGAAAAAGATGAATCTGCATGAAGGCATCAGCCTTCTGCTGTAAAAATAGCAATAAAATAAAAAGTATATTTGCAATAATTTGGACTGATAACATTCTGACAATAGCTCCAAGGTCAAGAGTGGTGTGGAGGCACATCTGACCATGTGTGTGCTTTCTTTCTTGCTTTGCTTGATCAGAATCTCTTTTATCAATTTAACACAGACTCAAATGTAGAGTAGTAATAGACAGAAAGATCCTTCTTCCCCACTTGGGCACCAACGAATCCTCCACCATAAACTATATACTTGTCCATCTAAACTCATTACAGCTGAAAGGAGAAGCAGATTCCTTACTGGATCCCCACCTCTCAAGGACGTCTAAAAGTGTAATTTGAGGCGGGGTAGTCGAAAGCCTTTCAATTATAGGGAAAATTACCCTGTAACAGGAACCTATCCTCGGTAGTATATAAACAGATATTACGATATCAATTTTACATGTGCAAAAAAAGCTCAATATAATTTTTTCTCCAGATGCTCTTTTTCTACACAGAAATGTCAAGAGAGGTTATATGCATCACCAGATGCCACAAATGGGGTACTGACAGTCAAGAAATTCAAGACAGAGAGCTGCTGCACAGGCATAGAATTGCATCTACAGCCAATGTACAATAAGCCTATCCAGCACTATTGAATGCATCTACCAAGTATTTCTACCTAAATATACAACTTCATCTCCATATGTTAGCTCACAATAATTTTGCAATCTAGTACAATCCACTGTATTTAGATTTAGTATTACATATTTTTCTCACCCATCACTTTTAAAGATGCTTTAAAAGTATTGAGAGAAGTATTCATTTGCTGGCTTGTTTGCATGAATACTGCAGAACTATCATTTGCATATGGTACTGGCATTCTGGCATCTATCCATGGAGTAATCAAACTTCATCTTGCTGTTTTATTTAGCTACAGATCTGGCACTTTCATGTAAGTCAAAGTCAACAAGCTTTAAATCAACAGAATTTCTTCTAGCCTATTAGTATATGGCTTTTATAATTTGTAAGAAACTATGTATTACATCAGTGCTTCTAAATAGATGGATATTACCTCCAAAACACTTTGATCTATATCACATGATTTATGAACTGTAAGACATGGTACGCAAGAATCTACCAACTGAGTACTGATCTTAGTAAAGGACTAAGAACTAGAAACTCCCATATTTTTATCCTGCTCTGAGAATGACCTCTTGCCCTACACATCTGATAATCTCCCTTTCTCTGGAGTTAGGGAAGAATCTTGCTGCACAAGATTCATGACAGGAAATGAAATCTTGAAATCAGAGAACAAACACTCTGGAAAGGAGATATGATAAAATTATTGAAAAAAATTTGTCCAGAATCAAGTAAGAGTTTGAGAGGAACAGGTAGCTGAAGAAGTTACAATGTTAGCAAAGCTGTGCAGAACATACCTGTTTTTGTTAATGGGCTAGAGAACAGCTGCTGAAGAAGTTTGTTCTCTGAAGTTCGTAAAACCACCACTATGTCAGCAGGAAGAGTGTCTCTGTTCTTCTCAAGGAATGCAGAAGCATCATATAATACCTAGTGTGGGAAACAGAATCAGAAATTTTGACGGAAAGGGTTACCTAAAACCTACTACATTCTTTAAAACATGAACGGTCAGGATGACCATGTGGACCAGCTAGCTCGGTCTGAAAAGCAAATGAATTATCTGCAAAGGTCTTAAAAGTGAACTGCAGCAGTGTGTTCAGAATGTAAACTGGCTATACAGAGTATCTATATTCATAGAATGCCATTGCATATGAGATTGGGTTAAATGGCTTAAATCCTGTTGTGCTACGCTTGGCCATGTCAAACGATTCTATGCATGATGCAATACAACAGAGATACTTCATTAAAGCTTCAGGTGATCATTTACTTGTGATATAAGAAAGTGGTCACGTGGTCACTTTCTATTGGTTGTCTGCATCAAACCTGTGATCTATAAATAGACCTGCTGGAGGAACAGTAATAAGTTGGACACAATGTAGGTACATTAAATCAGCTTCTCATGGCACTGAAAACCATATTAGGACAACAAAACATTCCTCTATTTCAATTATTTAAACCGTTTTGATTAGAAATTAATGCCTGGATATTTGTATTAGTATAAGAATCGGTTAATTGTTCATTTTGTTTAATTGCAATGATTTTTTAGAGCTGTTTTATTATCACTAGCAATACTCCTCTCTAGCCCAATTTCCCTGGAGTCCATTAATTTACACAGAAATTGAATGTTCTCTGGCAATAGAAAACTGGCCAGTATTGTTTTTATAATTTGGCCATGTGGGAACAAAGAATTAACTAAAACTGTGTGAATTTTAATAGTTATTCTTAACAAGACAGCCTGACTGAAGTTACTAGAATACATCTTAAAATTTTGGAGTCTTATAATGATCCAGAGATGAGACTTAATCGATAGCTATATGAAACATAGCTATTTTGATTTTGTCTATGAACAAATATTTGGTCCTGAAACTGCAAGCAAAGCTCATGTTATGGTGAAAAGTGGACTGCTACTCCCCATATAAAATAATATATGAATGTGAACCTCTGAGAACAAAAGGTACAAAGTACAAGAAAACACCTTTACTAGCAAGTCCCAATCTTTCCAATGCACTCTACAGGATTTTAAGTTCTGTTACAGATACTGCTTTCCATTGCTTTTCATGCATATACTTTGCATGACACTCTGCAAGACACTCTCACACAGAACTACTGTGGCATCCACATGCTGTTACCAAGCACACAGCCTGCCTGGCTCCATAGAGTCCCTCCTTTGAGATGACTGTACTACTGGCATTTCTGAGGCCAGGTTTCTTGCAGAAAAAAAATGCTTACTGTCTACAGAATCTGTGCAAGAGCCCCAGGGATAGGCTCCAAAATGGGCTGCTACACATAAAAGTTTCATTGTAGAGTGTGTGCTTGCATAAACTTTATCATTTTTTCTATTCAAATGAGGGAAAAAAACCATGAAGCAGAAACTCTGGCTAAAATCAAGTGATGACCATACCACCATTCTTTGAACTAAATAAAAATCACATGACCTTACCTTTCCAGCATAGTGCTGAATTCCAAATGACAGTTCCACTCCTTTTGGTCTCCAAAAGTATTTGCATCGTAAGTTATCTTCAAACTTATCTAGACATTGAGAAAAGATGTTGATTTAAGTGACAGAGTGATTAACTACAATCTTCATCCTAATTAGCTTGCTAAATTGCTGCTCAAGAAGTCAGAACTGCTATAAACTCATATTATCAGATTGCTCAGAAATACCAAGCTGTCACATCTGAATGGAACAGTTCATTTTAAACTAGGCCAGTAAGACTGTCTTCAAAAATCACTGTTTGTGGATGCCTTTGTACATGGAAAAATATTAAGTAGGAAGACCCAATGAGAAGATGTGATGATTTCTCATATTTTGCAATGAATTTACTTATGTATATGCAGGGTTTGGGATGAGTTTATTTTTTATACATATATGTACTCAAAACTGTGCATATATCACGGTCACTTAAATGCCTACTATTTATATTTTCTCTATCTTCCTTTTTGCATTCATTTAGCTTTGTGCATCAGGTTTTAAGGACATGTTTATGTGTTCAGTCTGGAACTGTACCTTTGGATTTCTACAGAAAAAAAGAAGCTTCTTTATAAAATCTCTTCTAAGGATTCTGTTTCCTGTGATTACCCCTAAAAAGCTGACAGAAGAAGGAACACAGGTTTCTAAGAAAAAATGTCTTTTATGCCCTGTGATATTGTTTAGGCTCTTTAATATTTTGAAATTAAATTGGTGCTGTCTGTCCAACACTGAGGGCCCAGGTAGCAATTCCTGTTGAGCCAAGGAAACATCCCTGGAAAGAAGCAAGATCCAAAGGAACCCATGTTAGTAAGAACTAGTAGTTATACTGTGAAACTTGCTTTAGTATAAAAGCAATTTATCTGAACAAGCAACTAGAGACCTGAGACCAGAATCAATTGAGAACATTCTCTGTCATGCTGTGTACGTCAGAAAGTATTATCAAAATATTTTTTTCTAATGTTAGAATCCATTAATATTTTGTTAGGTTTTTCTTTCTATTACCACTTAGTCTATTACCATTTAATTAATTGAGCTTGTATTTAAAGCAAAAATAATTAAGTTTGGTATTTCTGGAGGCTGGGATGGAGTTGTGGAATTAATGATTGTCTGGCACACCTGAACAGGGCAAAATATCCTACTTTGCTGTCTGCTTGAGGGATCCTGCCATGCTGTGTACAGATCAGCAGAAAGGCCGATCAGCTCTGGACAAGGGAAAGTACCTCTGGAAGCAGAAGTTCAATATTCACTATTAACTGATTTATACAACTCAATAGCGAGGCAGACAGCTTTAGCACACAGAGGAAGAGTGCTGGAGGTCCACCCTGGAATGTGCCCGCCTCTGCCGTTCCAGCCGCCGCTCCGACGTTCCTGCTGCAGCCCGTTTCGCGATCCAGCCCGCCGCCATTGCCCCATGAGGGAGACGCGGCCGAGCTCGGCCACAGCGCCCCCTGCCGGCGCAGGGGAACCATCGCACCCGCCCTGCCCGGCCGGAGCCAGCAGCGCCCCTGCCGGCCGTGACCGGAACTGCACCAAAGGGGAAGCGCCGGCAGCCGAGCCAAGGCGGCCCCTGGGCTGCTGGTTGGGTTGGGTTGGGTTGGGTTGGGTTGGGTTGGGTTGGGTTGGGTTGGGTTTGGTTTGGGTTGGGTTGGGTTTGCTGCTGCTGCCGCCATTGCTGTTGGTTGTTTGTCTTGTTACACATATCTACATGTGTATATATATTAATAAGGAACTGTTATTCCTTTTCCCATATCTTTGCCTGAAAGCCCATTAATTTCAAAGTTATAATAATAATTCAGAGAGAAAGAGGTCATATTTTCTATTCCAAGGAAGGTTCCTGCCTTCCTTGGCAGACACCTGTGTTTCAAACCAAGACAAGGAGCAGAATGAGACCATAGTACTCATTCTGTCTGTGATCTGAATTCCAGTTTCAGCTCAGCCTAGCAGTAGTGAAAAATCTTGTATGTGTGTTGTGCAGTTAAACTGTAATTCGTTGTTTTTCTCCAACAGTTTGGGTCTCTGCAGCACATTCCATTGAAGGAAATGGAACTCCGTTTCATATTGCAGGGAAAAATGCAGCTCTAGTAAATAAACACAACACAACAGCTTTAAACATGGCATGTGCTGCATATTTAAAGTTGGCACCAAAATTTGTCAAAATATATGTAAAATATGCATGAAGACAAGGAAATACTCAGCCAGATGGCACACCAGAAATAACACACACTTCCTATTTCTTATGAGATAATCTGGAGTCAAGCAATATTTTCTAATTGGATAAACATAGTCCTAGGAGCCTGGAAGGTCTTAATTTTACTTTCAACACTAATGCTACATACATGGACAAGACACAGGATATTTCCTTGTACCATTGAAAAAACGATAAGCCCTTGTCACCTGATACTTAAGACAATTTTCCAATTTGAAAAGGATAGAAAATATGTAAACAGAGAAAAATGATGACGCACAATGAAAAATATACTTAGAATGTCAAATGAAATGACACAGCCTCAGGACAACTAAGGTGGGAAAACTCAAATAAAGATGACACTGCACTTATAATAAATTTGTCATTTCCCAGATCTTTCCCAGAGTTTTACTTGCACATACCAACTAAAGTTAGGTCTGTTGCCTGAGGAAATCGACTTTCTTCATCTAGCAGAGACAGGAGACCCATGGGTTTCTGAAGGAACATATCTAGAAGTGGACGGTTGTCCTCATAATCCACTGTAGTGGCATCGACTCCCTCACTCTGGTATTCCATCTACAAAAGTCACCAGCACAGTTTTAATATCGAAACAGTAAAAGCAACATCATCATTAGGGCATTTATAACGCACAGCAATGCTCTATAGGCCTCAACCACATTATTTACAAAACTTCAACAGAACGATGTCATTATCTCACATTTAAATCACATACTCATTTTTTATAAAGTACTCCTGAATATGATTATGGTGTAGGGCGCTGGATTCAGCTAGACCTCAACAGAGTTGAATTTACCTGCTCCAGTGCAAAGATATGCTGATTGAAATAAAACTGGATCTGTTCATTAGCAATATTTATGCACAGCTGTTCAAAAGAATTTCTTGCGAAGTTCTCAAATCCAAATATGTCTAGTATTCCAACATTCATCCCACTTTCAGCATTGCTGCATGTGAAGATACAAACAAAATTCATTATGGGCAACACCAAGTTAAAATAAAAATAAACTTGCTAACTAAGACTGTATAACTGATTTACTCTGTGGCAAAAATAAAGGAGGAAAAGTGTGTCTGAACCTAAGATAACTTGTGCATTTGTTCAGCACTGCTAAGAGTTCTGTTTTCCACTTGCTTCTTGCAAATATCCATGAAGAAGGCAGGAAAATCATAGGTACAGAGTAACAGACACTTAGCAGCCATATTAAAACAAGGGGTTTCAGTAGGCAGATCCCAAATAAAATCTACTGTCTGCTCGTCCAGGCAGAGAAAAGGTGTCAAGGTTTAATGGTACATTTTTGCTGCACTCATTCAGAAGGGTAATTACCAAATCTGCTGCTGCTACAAGCTGGACTGTTAAAAGTCCATGTGCTAACTCAAGTACACTCAGTCACTGCCAGAACTGCATGAAATGGATGAGAATGTCTGCATGACATAGTGAAGTAGCAAGTAGAGATCTCAGATCAGAGGCACTTTCACATCACCTGAGAGGTTCCCTTGTTTCTAAAATCTCTACAGCTTCTTCAAACCAGCCAGATCAGTGCCTGGCAGTGAAATCATAAGGATGCGCAATATAATGTTTCTGTAATTATATAAAAAAAATGATCACATCTGAAGTAGCAGCACAATAATAATCTGAAATCTGCATTTATTACTTGCTTACAAAAGCAGGGGGACTGTAAGGACTGTATACTGATTTTTTTCAGTGTACTTCAATTATTTATCAGCCTTTTGTATGATTTTCATGTTCACTACATAGGAAGCATCTTTCAAAAAAATTGTACAGTACTTCAACCACCCAATTTCCATTGACTTCAGTAGCTAAATTCTATTCAGCTCTTTAAAAATGATGAGCTTAATGTCCTGGAAACAAGATTCAGTATCACAGCATGCAAGACATTTTGATGCCTTAGCCAAAATAAACAGCACTTTTCCTGCAAAATCAAAAATATACAAATGGATGAACCCATCAGACATATGCACAGTAAGTACACATGAGTCAGTGATGTGTAACTTGCCATATATTTTTATCTGGCTGAAGCAGTGTATTAATACGATTCACGATCCAGCTGAAGAGCCGGCCATAAAGTGCTTTCGACATGGCATCCCGCACGTCCGCTGCTTTGTCCACGGTGTTCGTCCGGATAATCGTCTCACCCCGTGTTACAACGCAATGGGAGGTTAGGGCTTCTTGAAGTTCTTCTGACCCTATGCTTAGTAGTGCAGCAGCTAAAAGACAGTGGAAAAAGACACACAATTATGATTATGCAGTGGAAATCACCAGCATTGACCAACTGCTACCATGAGCTAGAGACTATCACAAATAGAGTCAAATTGCATATACAGGACTGACAACGTTAAAAGTATATACCATTATCTAAGGCTTCTGGGTTTGGAACCTCACTTTTATCTGTTTGGTGTTGTGAAGAAATAGCAGCAAACTCAATATTTCCAGTATTTAAGATTCCAGTCAGTATTCTGTACACTGAATACACTTCCTGTAAAAGATGACAAGAAGCACTTTTAAGGAATTCAGTTAGATACACATATCATATTTAGGCTATGAAAGAAAAAGACGGGCACTGGAATGGATATTAAAGTTTGTAGCTTTCTCTGAGACCAAGTTCTACAAGTTCAAGTAAGCGTCTATTTACACAAGAAATAGTGTGAGAGAATTGCCTGAGTACTAACTGGGACCTCAGGCTGGTCTTGCCTTCTGAGGGGGGGGTTATGCTTTCACAGTTCACTTCTGTCATAACAGATTTTGTGGCTCACAAAATTTTGTACAGCCACAAAACCAAAGGGCAGCACTGGAGGTGGTTTTCCTAAATAAGGTCAATAATGGTTTAGCAAGTGAATCTCTTACCTCATCAGTAAATCCTATAATTCTAAAACAATGCTGAATTGCTTCAAATTGTCTTCCATAGGAATCTTTAGTAACAATATCATGCATTACTCTTCCAGTTTCATTATCAATATATCTAAACAGAGTGGGATAAAGAAGGCATCACACTACCACGTATGTCAATACAAGCTCCAGTGACTTAAATGCAAGTACCTCAGTAACTGGAAAGAACATTTGTCTCAATAACTTTCAATTATATAGTTTGATGCTAATTCATAGGAAGCTTTTGTTTCTGTTACATTAACATCTGCTTTATTTTTTGTTAATATCTAATAATGTTACCAACATTTCATACACATCCCCTCACCCAGTACAGATCAGATGCACTCAAAGTACAAACATAAATTAAAAACTTCCAAAGCTTATTCTGGGTTCTTCCTGAACCTGAAGCATTATGGTAAGAAATCATAAGGAGAGTTGTCTGCATTTGAAAGCATGACGAAATATCTAATGAGCTTGGTTCATCCTCCTTCTGTTTCAATAGTTCAACTTCTCAAACAAATGCAAATAATTTAATGCCTTAGTGTCCATCTTCTTCCCACCTTGGGAGGATTAAAAAAGATCCTTAAGGAATGGAGAAGGATTAAGAGAGATTTGAAGGCATCATACTGAAAGCAAGTGCTGATCAATAGCTAATTACAATGAGCAGTTAAAACAAGTGAGCAATAGTTACCTAGGAGGCTTTTTATCAGGAAGTCTATATTCAGAAAGTTTCTTCTGATGATAAAGGCCAGCATAAATATAATAAAATATATGGAAATTTTTTTCTCCCCTGGAAAGAAAAAAGTATCCTTTTAAAGCACCTGTGTTTATTCTTGTGGCATCTTGTACAATGAATGTAAAAGTAGTTCTTATAATGAGGTCACTGAAGCAAGGTAGCCAATCTCCCACTTGTTTTAGTAGTGTAGGATTAGCAGCTCTGAAACACAGAAAACCCAGTAACACAACACTTCCCCAAAGAATTAAGTGGCTCTGGCTTCTACTCCAAAAGAACGGGACCATTCCTGTTGTCATAGCACTGGTACAAAGGATTTTTATTTTAGCAGAAGACAGAAAAGTATCTAAACCAGAGAAGTTTTGATAATTAAATCAATTCAAATACAACATAAATGCTATAGGACAGACAATTAATATACCTACACAGCCTGTTTTATGACCCTTGATTTTTCAAGTAGATATTCAGAAATCTTTGCCCCCATTACAGCTCCTGTAGGTGTAAACATCATTTCCAGATATTTTCCAAAGCGACTTGAGTTGTCATTGATGGCAGTGCAGGCATTTCCAAATGCTTCAACCAGAGGATTCACTTGAAGAATTTTCTCACGCAAAGCACGGTTATTGGCCTTAAAAGAAGATATACAAATCAGAAGGATAATTAAAAGAATGTAATGCTTACCCCCAATCCAATTCTTGCTCCAGAAGCTTGTATGGAATTAGGTACTGTGCTGACCTTTCTGTTTATACAACAAGAGGTCCAACAAACTGATAAAATCTCCCACAGGTAGCAAAATACAGATTTTTCTTTCTCTGCAATTGTTCCACCTTTGACTTGTTTTGTAATTAGTTAAGAGTACCAAAATCACAGTGGACTAAAGATGCCTACTTAGGGTTAAGCTCACATGGTCAATTTTCCAACTATTTTGTGTTAACAGCATTACTCATAACATTTAAATGTGTAAGAGCTTCTAATATTAGAGAGAGCCACAGTAATATTTTTCATTCTTTATTGTATAAATAATGTTATATGTGATAAATACTGTACATACCTACAGGTACTGAACAGTCAGAATCTGGCACCTTCTCTTTAAAAAACTATTAACTGGCTTGGTGTGAGTCACACTCTTGCATCTTAAGTCAATACTCTCACATGCATGATTACTATGTCCCTAAATCAAGTGTGACAATTCACATGAACAGCTTTAAGTATTAAAGATTAAATAAAGTGAACACTGGGGTAGGGTTGGGAGGATTTCTTAATAACTTTACATAATCGGCTAGGAAATACCTTTCCCAAGAAGGTCAAATGTTGAACGATCAGATGGGCACTTTCTGTTTTTCCAGCACCACTTTCCCCACTGATGATAATGCACTGAACACACAAAACAAAATATTTAAGTGCATAGTTCACCATATGGTTGTTTTCTGCTATTACTGTATTATATAATTATATAAATTATATTATATATATTATATTGTATTATATAATTATATAAATATAATTACTATACTGCTATTACACTGTTATTTCATGTTTAGTAGCAAAACTATAGAATACTTTAAGGGTCTACTCCCTTCTGAAAGGAGAGATCATCAAAGGCTCAGTGTAGTAATTTATTCCCTAGATTACTAAAATGCATCTTGCAATGCCTGATCCCAAGGTGCATGTGTGAAGCAGTGACTGAGTTTTGAAGGGCTAGAACACATAAACAAGTGACCATGGCTGAGCTCACTGCATTGACTTCATATGAATCAACATGAATCACAGGGTATAGCTGTTTTTGACACACTGACCAAAAGCTTGTTCTGAAAAACAATCTTAAATAATAGGTCCTGTGTAGAGAGGCTATTCTGCAGGTGATGCTGATATTCAAGCAAGAACAGCATATAAACTAGCATATAAACAGTTCAGAAAAATGTGCACTGGGTGATTCTGGGAGGACATATCCACCTCCTTCCTGTGTCAGCAGTCTTTAACACATGGTATTTTATAGGCTCTTCAAAAGGCTTCCAGACTCAAGAGGCTATTTAGAATGGTCTAAATAACTTTCCTTCTCTCTGCTGTTATGCTTAATGGGCAAAATGGAAGTTGAAAACCAGTTCCTACCTGAACACAGAAGAATGCATCGTAGGAAGTTTGAATTCTAACAGCATTTATTATTTACCCTTTTATCCCCATGCAAATAAATTTGTACTGGTCTACAGACCACCAGTACAAATATTATTCTACTTAATTCACATTATCAACTGACATATAATTAAAATATTAACACTGAGCAGTTGCACAGATTCACAGTTTTTTTATGCAAATATCCAGAAACTATTTGCATGATACTGTGAATACACAAGATTCTTATCTGGGAAAAGATACGAGGTCCTAAAATACTTGATGCAATGCCCCTTGATATAGAACTGAGCTTTGTGAAAAGGTTTGAAAGATGCAGCAGTTATCTGGTGGTACCTTGTGGTGCCTGACAGCAGGTACAGGGACCAACTCTATGTAATGTATGCAATATGACATTTGCAGCTCATTTATTTGCTTCCTGACAGTTATTTTTGCTCCAGGAAATAAGTATCACATTGGTTACACTACCCAACTGTCCTAGGGTGACCAATATTTTTCCTCAGATAACAAATTCTCACATAAGTTACTCTAACATGAGTACTTGTTTTCTTTAATACCTCCATCAGAGAACATGTAAGTCATTAAAGAAGTATTAACCATCTCCCAGGCCAGTGTACTTTCACATAATCAATAAAACTCCTGTTTTCTTCCTCTTCAATGTCCCTTTCATTTGTCTTATTTTCTTGGCATTTTCTGATTTCAGGCTTTTTATTATTTTATTCTGGTTTTGTGACTTTAAGAGAATGTTTTCTGTTAATTACTGTGCGATGTGCAGGGTAAAATCAGGAGGATTTTATAACCAAAAATAATTATCAGCCTTCAATATTCATGTACACACAGCACATCAAATTAGAAAGAGTATGAAGTTATAATCTTAAGAATGTAGTAAAATCTTCTACAACATGGTATTTTATTCTCATTAAAATCACTGCTATATAATTGGATTTGTGTCCTTATTACATTTCTAATAGAACCATACTTATTTTACTAAAAAATTTGCTAATGGCTCCTATTTTTTGTGACTTAGTGTCTTTTTGCAACAGAAAAGTGGTTCAAACACTGTTAATCTGCTATGGCATTGAGAACCCTCTATTTAACACAAGTATAAATTACTGAAATACCTAAGACAGACCTAGAATCAGAATGTGCAGCAATACTTTGCTGCTGGAGTCAACAGCCAGGACTTCATGGGTGTCCAGGAATGTATATTGGTCAGGTACCTCCATCATCTTATTTGACTTTTCAGTCCCTTTCATATCACTTTGTCCTCTTCAGAACTCCCAAATCTGACCAGATTTCTACTCTGGTTTTGCTGATATAGGAATACAAGGCTTAAAGAAAAAAATTCCCAAAATACAATATAACAGAACATTATTCACAGCCCTGTAGCACAGTGGCAGTATGATTAATACAAAACCTAAACCAAAATGAACAGATCCTTACCTGATCCCTGCTGAATGTAACCATGCTTTGGTAGGCAGCATCTGCAGATGCAAATATGTGGGGGGGATTTGATGAACGCTTCACACCATGGTAAAGCTTGGAGAACTAAATTCAAAGAAATATACACAATAGTCAAAATATGCAACTTAGCTACATAATTAAGAACTGAGAAGACAACAGTGACTATCATCTGTTCAACAGAAAGAAGTTGCCTGTTATACCACAGAACTTCCACTGAATCACCTGGAACGGGAGTGGTAATTCTTGACGCTGCCCAGTTTCCAGAACACGAATTACAACACCTAGAACGCACTCTGATGTTTCCCACACAAGACAATGAAGAGAACTGTATCACAAGGAAGAGCATTTCAAACACGAGGCTTCAATCAAGGAAATAAGCAGTTCATACAAAAGAAACTTACAGTGAATCTGATTTCTGGCCCCTTATCTGAAGCCCTGATTTTGGAATCCATGGAGACTAAGGTATTTCTAGCTCCACCTCTCTTCCTACTTGTAGGGCATTAAACTGGCCTTTATGCTTATAGCATTTGATTCATTTATTTCTTTTAAGGCAGAGCTGATGGCACAGGACATATAATAAGCCTCAGTAAGAGTGATTCTTCAGCAAGCAAAAACCTCAGCATGAGGAGGTTCACATAACCATCTTCTGTTTCCAAGAAGAAAGCCCTAAATGCTAGACAACACAGCTGTACCTGGGGTAATCTCTGTCCCTCCTTTGGAATTTGTGCCTTCAAGAAGCGAATAAAATTCAATGAACCCAAATTTAATAAACAAAACAAAATAAAATAAATTTTTAGCCACACTGTTCTGGAAAAATAAAAGGCTGAGGTTTAGTCTGTGCTCCTCACTTCCAGCATCACTTAAGTATTTTAGCTAGTGGTGTTAATATAAAATGTAAAGCAACTTCCATCTTCAGCTTGGAATCTCTCTTACCTGGGGAGAATAAATGCTGAGATTCTGGAAGGGGTTCAAGGCTATTAAAATGTCTCCAACATAAGTATAAATCTGTAAGTCAGCATAACGTTTTTGCAGCTGATGGATAATTGTATCCTGAGAAGATTACAGAAAGTTTGATAGTTATACAGTATTTTCCCATTTAGGAAGATTTTTGTAAATATACTGAGAACATTGTTTAAGAAATACTTATTGTAAGTGTTTCTAATTATATTTTAAATGCCAAACCCACAAAATAAAGTATTTTCAAAATTCTTGCTAATGTCACAAAACTAAGTTAAATGGCCACTCCTAATTGCAAATTAGAATATTTTCTTATATCAGCCTGAGAAGTAAATAGTCTGAAGAGAAAATGATGGTAACACATTATTGCTGTATTTCATAGTACATGTCCATTTAAATTTTTTTCATTTGGCCATGAAACAAGGATAATCATTTTTCAAGGATTAAATTTTAAGTAGTGGTAATAGACTGTTTAAACAGGACAATAGCACAATTTAGTATTATGTCTTTTTCTTGCTGGCATGTAATTTAAGGATTATCAACACAAAAATGTACAGATACTCTGCAAATAGGTACAGTGAAATACAGTGTGATACAGTGAAATATGAAATTGATAGTTTTGTAATTTTTTAGCCAGAAGCAGTAGATAATACGTTATCCTATATAAATCAATTATTTTAGAAAAAAACACTTAAATCTACATCTTTATGACTAAACTTCACATTTTAGGAAACTCACAAAAATAATTTAAACTAGCATCATTCATAATTAAGTTTTTCCACATAATAGTATTCACTGCTACTACTTTTATGCAACTATATAAATTAACAAAGTGAATGCAGCAGATCAATCGTGAGAATTCTTTTGCCTTGGAGGGACAAAAGATTGCAAGAAGGAAATATTCTCATTCTGCTAAGAGATGCCTAAAAAGCAGAAATAGGCAAGAACATGAAGAACAGATGTCAGAAGCTGCTACTCAGACAATACAGTACCTCATTGAGAACTTCTAGATTTACCAGATCATCATCTAGAGAGTACTTGTCAGCTCTGTCCACATGGTCAGTTCTTCTAGTATGTATTTGTTCATGCCTGGAAGTTGTTAGTAGAGCACCAGTGTTATGAAAGTGTATTAGAGACAGCAAACACTAAGATGCAAAGAAAAGTCACGGGGGAATGTTTTTCTCATGCAGAAACACAGACATGCTCTCTGAAATGAGGAATTTTGCTTGGGGTATCCTTTTAGAAAAGCAATAGATCAGCTTGCTGTCCAGTGTACTACTTGTTTTCTCTTTCACAATATATAACCCTATCTATTTATCAATGTTCAGCAAAGATTTACTACTTACAGACTTACTACTCCTCACTCACACTCAGTATACTAAAAATTCTTCCTCTTTTCCCTTCCCTCCTTGCTCTAAGTTAATAAACTACCACTCAGTTTAATTAAATGCTACCCCCATATGCCCAGCCATAGTACTATCATCTAAAGAAGATTTAAGAAGTAGTAAGTAGGATAAAATCCTACTCTTACCTCAATGTATGCCAAAGTGCCTCCTCAGATGACCCTAGATGTGGCCCAAAACAATGTTTTTGAACCACATCTGCCATCAGACTCTAAATTGTATGGATGTTCACTCGGCTTGTCTCCAGAGATTTAAGCCACACAACAAGCAGCAGAGACAAACTGTCACATAACCCCTTTATAATCAGATTATACTGAAGGAATCTTTGAAAATGTGGTGTATATGTCTTTAAACAACACATCATGTTGAAATGGGAACAAATTAAGAGGCTGTAACATGTCTTCCACAGAGGGTGTGAAATATGAATGCTGTAAGCACAACTAGGCTTTTCTTTACAACAAACATAATCAAAGCATAGTAGAAGGACACCCACCGAGATACAGTCTGCATCCTGCTGAGTAACATTTAGCATTGATCCTCAATGACAGTCCTTGACAGACTGTTTTTGCATTGGTTACCATGTAGAAAGTAAGAGCCACATGATCAAGCATCCGAAAACAAGGCTAAATATTATACCAAGCAGTAACAGAACAGCACTGTAACTTGGCAGGAAACACTTGTTTATCTATAATGTTCAAGGTTAATATGAAGATATAGCAGGTTTCTTTAATCATATCTTCATATGCTCTTGGAATCCTTTTTGAGGCATTTGCATTTTCCCCCTTCTATATTTCAAGCTAATCAGCTTTCATTCAGTAAAGAGAATGTTTTCATATCCAAGAGCTATTACATCATTAGAAGAATTATTGCAAGGAAAGCCTCTAAAAAAGAGGAAGGAGAAGTGTGTTAGCCATGAATACAGCTTCCCTGATAACTGTGAATCACATTAAATGATCATATTTTTCTGTGAATTTTTATTAATTTTCCTCATTTCCTTTTGGCTACTCAATGAGTTCTAGAAAACTATAATGGTTTATCTGAATTGTAACTAAATAAAACCATGCAAACTGTTTTGTCAGCTAGGAAACAGAAGAGTGGGAAGACAGCAGGTTTTGCTGACAGTCCCACTACATTCCCACAGACAGAAGTTTGCTTTATGTTGTACATATGAAGCAATGAAAGAAAGACACAAGAAGACAAACAAGAAGCTATGAAAGCAGAATTGTTATAGTGGGTATTACTTCCCGTGGCCAGCATGGTGACCATTTGAATTTGTTGAAAATTCCATTCAATTAAATCTTCCGTTTTTTGGTCTTTGATTAGGTGTTGGGTTGTGGGTACTTTTTGGCTTTTTTTTTTTTTTTTTTTTTGAGTCACTATATGCAAAAACATTACACTTTGCTGACAAGCCAGATCCTCAAAGAAGTAAGAATGCATGATGTACTACTAGGGTTTTTAAGTGCTATTTCCCTTTCAAACCAGAATTCAAGCTCTTATTTCACTGCATAGAAAAATACTGTTGTAAATAAAGTAAATAATTTAGAGATGGGAGCATCCCTCGGTCAAACAAACAAAATAAATATTTTAACAGTTGCTTTACTTCATGAAGATGTAACTAACAAAGCAATGACTAGACATTTTAGCTAACATAACTCATCTGTGAAGCTTCTTCTTCCTGGAGCAAAACATCATAGCCACAGTACTGAATTGCAACAAACTGCAAGTAGGGACACATCTACCAAAGATGCAAGGAGGAGGGGGAAGAGGGCACATTCAAACCTAAGCATGTCTAATTGAAGACTGGCTTTGTAAACTAATCTGTTATCTGATTGTGTATTAAACTCCTACTGTTTGTTCACCTTAAGTGATAAATTAATCATTTTTTAAATTGGAAAGGGTCCCTTTTAAACCTAGGTAAATAAATAAGGAAACTGGTCTTAGTTAAATATAAGTAAAATATATATACCTTTGTGCAAATATTTTCCAGCACTTAACTCATTTTCCTAAGTACATGATTAAGAGGATATTAGAAGCATAACATCACATTAGCTTCAAATCTCCTGCTGGCTCATCAGTTTTCTACTGACCCTATGTCCTCCAGTGCATTGACAGAGTGGGAAGGAAAAATACAGACAGTAACCTTTAATTATTTCCACAATTTTACGTCAGAAATACAATCTGCTTTTAAAACATACATTACAAATTCTTAAAAAGCAGAAGGAAACACTCTTAATTGGGGAAATAAGTGTCAGTATATTTTCTGCATAAAAAGTAGAATTATCAGCCATTTTTTTCAATTACCCTTCCTTTCTGGCAACATATAAAAAGTTCAAACTCTAAGCAAAAGGGAAATCAAAGATGTTATCTTCCCTAAGTTTCCAGTAATTTTCTGAAGCGATCCCTGCAAGAAGCAGTCTCTTCACAAAACAAAACAACTGCCATAAAGGGTGCAAAGGGCCAGTCACTCAAGGTACCTAACTTTATTATAGTATCACAGGATGGTTTGGGTCAAAAGAGACCTGAAAAGCACCATTAGATTGATTCCAGAAATCTAGTGGTGAGCACTGCCTGTCGAAGAAGGCTCTATGCTCTGAAGCACCCTCCTGTTACCATTTTATCAGACAGGAATAGCTGGAAGGGACAGGCCTGAAGCCCTGGTTTTGGATTTTGGATTTTGTTTTCTTGGATTTTGTAGGAGGAGCAAAAGACAAGAAGCATTTCTCCCTTGAGAGCACCATTTCATGAAAAGACAGGAAGCATTCATTTGTTCTACTGGTGGTAAAGATATAGTTTGAAAGAAAGTAACCAGTTATAGTAATAGAAGTGCACTGTAAATAGCTGTACACTCCTATATCCTGCTATCAAGGGATGGGGAAAGAAAAGCTAGATGGACCACACTGACTTCTAAATCAAAAAGTCATTTTGCTGGCAGGTCCAACCTGAGCAACAAAGCAACACAGACCAAGAATTTTTGCCTTCATTGGGAAGCTTCTTCTCTAACCTATCTCTCCTCCACCCCTAACATCTTTAGGGCCTTCCAAGTGCCTTTACTTTGGCCTCTTGGTGCAGTTAAACATTTATGTTTGCTGTTTGTTTGTTTCTAGGATTCACAAAGGTACAATGGTTTCTTTATTTGGTCTTTAGATTATTTCCAATTTTAAAATTAATTCCTGAGATTTACAAGAAAAATACTCAACAATGAGAAAGAAAAAGGGGAAGAGTGTGATACTGCCACACAGAGATACACAGCCTATTTCCCATGCATTGCAAAGACTTAATTTTGCTCCTTTTGCTCCTTTACATCCAATTTCAGCCTGAAGTAATTTGTTGAAGCAAGGTCATAATAGAGATACTGACACAGCCTTAATTACAATATAAATGCTACAGCTATATTTTACAACCTCCAGTAAAAACACATGCACAATACTCAGAACAGGCTCACTTTTGGGGGCCACAGGAGCTTTGAGTTTTAAAAAATTATATTAAAAGGGAGAAAAAGAATTTTTAAACTCATTTGCCTAATATTCATATAGAAGGAGGCTGGAAGAATTGCCTTAAATTACATTGTGTATAGCATCACAGAAGTATTTCTGGTTCTGTTTCTGTTATTATCTCTGAGTCCAAAGAAAATTACTGGCTGGATGCAATCAAGTTCCTTGCTGTTAATTGCTTTCAAATCTAAATGTGAGCTGGCAGAGAAGCTTGATATCTGGTGGTAAGAATCACTTCCTTGGATGGACCGCTGCTGTAATCCAGCTGGTTCATGAGAAGGGGGAAGCTGCCAAGACATGGTACTGTCATTCTAATATCTGACAAGATAGCCTGAACATTCCTGCCCTTCTCAAACTATTAAATGCTCTTTTTTTTTTTTTTCTTTTCTGTTTTTTTCCCCAGGCTTCTTCAAGTTTGATTCTTCCCGATATACAGATTTGCTTTTTATCCTTCAAAATGCAGGATTTCACAAGTGTCTGTTCCCCATTACAGAAACAAACTTCTAAATGGTGACCAGCAGTAGCACACTGACCCAGAATCATCCAAACCTGTAAAGTTCAGTAATCTGAACTCCTTATTAATAGTCTATATTTTAAACTTGTTTAAAACCATATCATGCAAGTGTTGAAGTTTTTCATTCTTTTAAAAACCAAAAGCAGGGGTTAGTAGAACTTTTCTGATTCCTATGAACAAGTCTCTTTACAGACAGCAGCATAAGATACCTATTCTGTAGGAAAACATCCAAGAGAAGAATGAGCCATGTCTGGAGCTGGCCTCTTCAAACCTGCTGATAACTTTGAACCATAAAACCCAAACTATTTAATGCTTGATCAACTTTAACTTTCAAGCATCAAATCATTATAAAACTTTTACTTTGGGAATTAGGTTAATAACATTAGGTTATAGAAGAAATACAGAAGACTCTATTTCTTCTCAACTTCACCTCCAGTGACATTTGATAGACAGAGCTAACTAAATAAATGTAGATGTCAACTGGTGATTATTAAATATTTTTGTTAATTCAAAATTAATATACATTTATCTACTGCAATTCATACAGGTGTTCCACATTATCTCCTCTGAAGGAACAGCCAAATGCCACACAGAAACCCACAATATCTAAAATTTTGAAAGACAGCTTCAAAGAGTATTACCAAGAGAAATATTTTTAGAATGCATTCTGTGAAGACTCTTCTTCCCTGTCTCCAGTTCTAAGCTTTTAATCAGGTATTTTTCTCCCTGATGTTCTGTTTCCCCATCACAGTAAAAAGGCAGCTAATAGATCTGATACTACACTTGAATTTCTCCATCTCATGTGCTGTTGTGACATTTCTTTTTTAGATTTTCTCCTACGCACTATTCTGGATAGAGCAATCTGTTATTTTAAGACTGAGCACAAGTAGATAATGTCTTAATTGTGGTACATTCAAATGGGAAAAGAAAAAATCAGAACATTTTACTTTCATTCCCTTTTGCTGATGGTCAGTACTTTTCAAGGCCTTCAGTTAAAGATCTGAAATTCTACAGTTTTCCAGTAGTTCTACTCACAAGCCATGAAACAGTTTTTGTTTTGTTTTTTTTATGGAATAAGATGTAAAGTTTACCTTTTTTTTGAGAAAGTTTTCCTAAAGATTTTATCATCATGATTTATGCAAGGAAGAGCTGGGACAATAGACAGAATGCCAGGGTTCTAAATGAGTTTCCCTTTTAAATGTCTGCATGACAAGCTCTGTTGTATTTTTAAACATTATTTATGGGACTTAGTATAATTCCTAGCTTAAAAGGCTTTGAAAGTTTTTACATCTGGTTTTCAACTTTTTCAACACTGAAGCAGCTGCTGGCTTTGCCAGCTTGAGATGTCCTGACAGAGAAGTCCTGACAAGGACAAAAATATGGGGAAAATATTTGATGTTTATAAACAAACACCAGAGAATATACTCACTTTTTGTAGTGCATTTTGCCAGTGTAGACAGCACAAAGAGTCATTTAAAATTTAGCAATATTAGGAAACACATTAAATCTCTTCTAACTTTCTCCTTAAGCACGCTGGTTATCAACCTGTATGTTGGAATCTCTTGTACTATGAATCAAAAAAGCAATCCACTACACTAGTAAGTTCAAGAGATCAAAAGGTGTATTTGGAAAGTGAGCAGCTCTCCCATAACCTCCCTTAATGGATTATCAAACACAAACATTATTCAACAAAAATATAACCTCTACAAAGAAAATGTTTACTGTAAAATGAGAATTAATAATAGTCATAATTTGTAACATATCTTTGCCTAGAGCCTTCCCAAAGTGTTCCCCAGGCTCTAGGGCAGGAAAAATGAAAATAAAAATGGCTAGAGCTCCAGGCATTGTACATGTTTCTCTTCATTACCAGGTTTACAGCAACCTAACAGTTACAGTAAGGCTTTACAGAACAAGATGAGGTTCTTGCCTCAGCAAATTGCTATCTCTTTTCCATAGGTATGATATATTAAGTAAAACTATTAACAGCAATTTCATGAGTGAATGGAACAGACAAATATTGAGGGCAAGTGACAGAATAGATATTAGACAGCAAATCAGAGTGAGAATGAGGAACAAAACACAAACCTCTACTATGTTTTTGTATTAAATTCAGGAGGTGCCTAAACATTCTTGGTATTTTAATGACAAGCAATCAAATGAATCTTCATCTTGAGGAACCTATCCCTGAAATATAGTAAGTTTATGGTAAGATTGACTTGTGTACCCTTTTTTACTTAGAGAATACATTATTAATCACACTCAGACACACTGAGTCTATCAACACTCAGTTATTATTTTTGTAACAAAACCATCATTTTTATAGTTCCGCTTATAATTCCTGACAAATGTTTGTTTGTTCTGTTGGCACACCTTGATGTAACTTAGATTCCTTCTTTTTTCCTCTGTTCTCCAATTTTATGCTAGATGAGGTACCAGTCTTTAGGAATGAATGATATTTCTTGTTCTCACAATGTTACTATGCATAAGGACACCATGTGGCCAACCATCTTATACTATTTGTGTGAATACAGAAGCAGGAAAGAAAAAAAAAAAAAAAAGAAGGAAAAATAGGAAAAATCTGAGTGAGACCCTGTGAAAGCATCCTCTCTGATTTTAAGAAATGCTTCCTGCCTAGAGGCAGCTACATATTGGTAGGAATAAGACTGTTGTGACTCCCAAAATGACCTAGAAATCAGTATCCTTGTGCTAAAAAGGAATTCTCTGTTTGACTTTAGAATAGATGGGGAAGAAAAATTCAGCATGGCTGGAATGAATACATGTGAAGCAACGTTCTGCTGTACTAATCCTTAGTTTTCAAGGATTGAAGAAGTTTCATAAAAAATAGAACTAGTGGCCTACTTAACACTGAATCAATTTCTTAGAACTAAACTTCATATAATTGTTACTATGTCAAAGCTGTTAATGGAAAGTGCATTGATGCTAATTAGCAATTATGCTTTGGTATTGTTAGAAAACAAACACAGTTAACTGACAGCTTATAAAAGGGATATGGATAAGAAAGATAATACCCAGAGCTCATCTTTACACAGCTGTGACATTAGACTTTCTCACCAAGTTTTTCCTCATGAGAGTATAAGACACAGGCAATGCAGGAGTGGAGAGCTAATGCTGAAATGCCAAAACACAAGAATTTCAGTGTAAGAGATGCCAACAGATGAAAAAAAAGAATCTTCTTCCTCATTACAAGTGTGGAAAGAAGGGTATTCTGGCTGGGTTTTCTGGAAACACCTATTTGCATAAGGATTAAAGATATCTACACCTCACCAATGAAAATAATTTAGGGAAAAATATAAAGAGTAGTTTCAAAGAGTATCTTTTTTCAGTAAAAAGGCAGGATGAATTGTTAATGTTATTTTTAATTTTAAAAGTGGTCTTCTACCAGCATAAACATTTTATTTTCATTATTAATTTTTAACCTAAAGGAAATCAGAATATAAAATTCTCTAGTAGTTGCTTCATGGAAAAGTGATGATAGCAACAAATGTATGTTAAGAGACTTCTTTGAGCTCAAGGTCAATAAAGAGCCCCTTCAGTTCGGAGGTCGGAAGAAATGTACTGAAGTTAAGCCTAGATATACTGCACACGAAGTTGACAAAAGAAACTAAAATAAGGTGATGTTTCAGTCTGTGACTCCAGAGGCTAACCCAGATGGTTCTACCAAAAGGGGCCAGCCTGTTTCTTTCTACTACTCTCCTGCTTATTCCTGGCCATGTGAAGCATTCCCTCCTTCACTTCAGCTGTATCGCCTGAGGCACCTCTCTGCAATCACTAACAGAGTAGAAAGTTATCTGTGTTTCTGCTGGCTTAGTTTTTTTTCTCTCATTGTAGAAGTTCAAGCACAGGAGATTTTTGACAATCCCTGAAGCTGCAATAAAAACAGCATCATGAGTTTCTTCCTGGGAGTTGGGGGAAAATGAAAGAAGCCAGTTCTCTCCTTTTCACTAGCAGTGCACTGCTAGATCAGCTCTCCGTGTCCCTCCTTCGCATGCTCGAAGTCATTAGTAGTGACTTTCAAGTCTGCAGGCTTGCTCTCAGGCACAATGACATGAAGTGATTTACCAAAATAGGCAAAACTGGCATGGCTCCACTGGAAAGAGAATTCTATTTAAAATCCTACAGGCACTGAGTTAGTACAGAATCAAAAGACACAAATCCAAAGCACCATCCTGCAAGACTTTCATATGAGACAGAACACCTCCTGATCAGCTATCATCACCAGTGAGTCTCTGAGCTCCCTCAAAGAAGAACTGCTGTAAACACAAGCATATTGATGATTTACCAGCCTCTGGAAATGTTCAGCTTGTGCTCCTGAGAACATTTTCTCTTACTTATCTTTTAAATGATTGTTTTGTACTGTTGCTCTACTCCTAAAAATGGGTGTCTGTTTTTCTTTATTTCTGAACACCAAGAAGCTAATGTACATTTAATTGTGCCTGTCATGGGCACATCAATAAACAGAAAAAACATGCACCATATTCAGTGTTGCAAAAGAGAAGTTTTACCTAACGTGGATTTCAATTGACCATATTTACTTTGAAGTGGTGACTATACATTCAGATGACTTCTACAGATCATTAAAAATTAATGCCAGTAAAATTTTTACAGTACCATCTGATCATATGTTCTTCTGCATGTCAAATTTTGTATTGAAAATTATGTTGTAGATGCATTACAGAGGTTTTAAAGGCTTTTAATGGGTAAAAATCTTTCTAGAGGGTACAATATGCCTATTACAGAGCCAAGTTTTTTACTGTTATGAGGCTATGTCAATCCTCTTGGGAAAATTGCAATTAGATGCTGTTAGTGGTTTGTTTTTTGTGATAATCTTATGTTTCTAGTCCAGCATTAACTGTCTGGCCCACAGACTTAATATTTTGCAGGTGTGTACTTTCGCTATCTCATTAAATTTGTACCAATTTGATCAAACTTAAAATCTTCAGAATATCATACTGAACAATAAGTTGTAGATTTCAGAGGTAAACAATAAATAAATTTTTGTCCTCACTGAGCATCCTCTCAACCCCAATCACAGTGGGCTGGTGCGTCACAGAAGTAAGGATACCATAGTATAATGCTAAAATCAGAAAGATTTTTGTTTTAAAATAAAATATTTAAGCTGGGTTAGGTAGTGACAGGACAGACAAGGAGTTAAACTCCCTTAAATTAGCACTGATTCATACTAGACTGTTGGGTAGCAAAATCCTTCTTACAGTCCAGTCATGTCTAAGGTGCAGTAGCTTGTCTGTCACAGCATACTCAGTTATACATGAAAAGGCTTGAGGAAAGAAATGCTGTCGTGGTCTTGGTTCTTTGTCACTCCACATTATGGAGCTCAATCCCAGAAGAATGTATTGGAATACCATGACAAATCCATTTCAGAGCTTCTCTTAGCACAAGGATCATTTCACTCTGTCTGTATGTGCAATCAGGTCAACAGCTGGAAAAATTTTTATATCTCTTGGGCCAGCCATGCCATAGCTGTAGGCAATGTGATCTGTGAAGGAATCTTAGGAAACTAGATAAAGCAGTAACTTCTACTGTAATGCTGGCATAACTCCCACCCACAGTGAGCATTTCCAGGTATGTTTTGCCAGAAAACAAACAAAGAAACCAACAAGAACAAACACACACACCCCACGAGACCAAACAAACAAAAACTCACCACCCGCACAAGTCAGCTTCACCTTGAAACTATACTTAACAACCATTCCCTTACTTTAACTTGTACACTTTCATTTGGGCCTTTAGCATTTCAGCTACAGAGATTTATGGCATGCAAGTATATACATGTTTATGACTTCTGAATCATAACATCTAATTTACTTCATCAACATTAGTAGGTGGTTATTTATAATAATGGGATAGAGCTTATCTAACTCTAGAATTTCATATTACAGAATGATTGCTGAGCTTGGGACAGTATGTTCATTTGCATTTAATTCTCTTTTGAAACAGAGAAATTCTGCCACCCTCTGGACAACAACTAAACTAAGACACATTTACAGTCAGCCTCAAAAGATGCCACTTCTGCCAATAAACATGCATTCCTTTTTAAGCACATTTTAAAATTAATTACTGGGCTGAATGAAAAAATAGAAGTTATTATTAAACTATAGGCAAAACAACTACTTTCAGTATTGAACAGCCTTCTTACTAATAGGATTTAATCAAATGGCAAACTTCAAAATTTTCTTTTCTTAACTTTTTCTAGTAGTCGCTTGAATGCTCACAGTTGTATTTTTAAAGATCTGTTACTGAAGTATGATACAATGTTTTGTGCCAACATTTATTTCCACAAATCAGAACATTCTGGAATTATCAACATCCTTCTGATTGAGCCAAATGAGAACAAGTATAGAACAGAGTTCAGTGGGAAAAAGAAAGGCAAAGAAAGTTGCATTATGGCTGATAAAGTAGCTTTAAAAAGTATCAAAGGGACAACACAACTCTTACATTAACCTAGCAAGCAGCATTTCGACACATTAATATGATCATTTGAAACAGTAAAAGTCACATTCAAAGTTTCAATCTGTGCTTCCACTATAAGTGTGGGGAGGAAGGGCTGTACCTTGTACAGTACCTTGTTTTGGCTATGGAGCCCAGCTGCTGCTGTTCTTGGATGAGCTCAGCCAGCTGTTTTTGCAAAGACATATCTTTACCGTGTACTTGTTTAATAAACGGATGCTCCAAAAGATGGGTGACCGAAGGACGCTTCTCAAAATCTTTGATTAGACACCTGTGACAGAGAAATAGGGGTCTCAGACAACTATGTTATCATTACAGCATGAATTGAGTCAACTTACTGTGTGGCTGTCACTCTGCTCTCTTTTTCCACAAATTTGAGTTCCTCAATATGTAACAAAACTCTTCCATACTGCAATAAATCTGGCATAAAATACTTAGCTAAGTAAATCCACTCTACAAGAATACTAGTATAAAGGCTAAAAATTCGAGCTTATTTAATCTTTCTTTTTAACTGTAACTAGATAAAAGGAAAAAATGACATTGTATCCTGTAAGAGCTGTACCGCTAATATACATAAAAATTAAGATGAATAGACAATACTTCATTCACTTTAATTTTCTATCTATTCTCCAATGAGAGTTTGACTATGAACTGTAGGATAGAGCCTACTGAACATCACGACTGAAACCTGTGGTACAACACTAAGCAGAAGGATTTGATATACAGCTTTGTTTTTACAATGAATGTTATGGGAAGATATTCTATATTGCAATGATGAGTGTTAGCATAAGAATTATAGAAAATTCTGCAAACTTGCAGAAGTCTGGAAGAGAAAGGAATCAGTCAGAGTTAAATGCTAGCCATGGTACCAAAGTTCTTTCTGTGAACTAATGCAATACAGATGAACTGGTAATGAGTAAAGAAATACATCCTATTAAATTAGCATAAAACAAAGTACCATACTAATTTATAAAATTGAGATTTAAGTTTGGAAAAGCCATCACCCAAGCTGAATTATTTTCTGCATCATAAAGCTGAAATAATACCATTCAAACAGAAGAATGATCCAACAGGATAAGACTGCTTGCAAGTATCCTCTAATTAATAATATTAAATCATTCTATTCCTCTTGCTCAAATAATAATGATATTGACATTATTTGAGAATGGCAGAAAAAAAAGTGCTGCAATTCAGCATATACCTCCCTTCTAGTATCTATAATTTTATCAAATTATAACCCAAGATTAATTTATTTGATGAGATGCATATTACATACTTTACAATTTCCTTTCATATTTGCTGAATAAGTACCTAAGTACTTCCCTTGCAGGGTCAAATACACAAATCAAGACTATCATTTTAGCCAAAAGTTCAGTGAAACTTAAATACCTTCTAGAATTTATATTCTAGTAATAAAAGTAACACTGTACAAAATTTAAACTACATTACAAAAAATCATACATATTAATTGATTTCAAATACTACCAAACACATTAGCAAGTAATTAAAGTTTAGCCTCACCTCAAAGACTTTACTGAAGACTAAAGTCTGGTCTTAAAATGATCCTGAAATATCTTTGAACATAACTTTAATAGTTTAGATTCCTGAAAACCATTTTGCTAACCTCTTCTGTACATCTAGTCCAGAAAAGAAAGTCTAAAATGTGTTACCAGTTTTGGAATTGTTTTGGTGAATTTTGCTATAGGCTGGAACTGTAGCCTCCTGATAGAAACACTAAAGCAACACAACCTGCTTTATGTCCATCCCTCTGAGCGCAGGGCTATAAATACCAGTCCTTCCCCTCCAGGAAAAGATCCATCATTTGCCTTGAACAGGTTCTGACAATCTCCCCTACCCTTTTTCTTTTTTGTAATCTGGGAGTTTTAAAAGTCAATACACCCACACAGACAATACAATCCATGCCAATCCTGTTTAAATTCATGTTTCCTGAGAAAAAGGAAAAAAGCATTTGAAAAGAAAGACAACATTAATCAGGAAGACAGAGGAAAAGAGAACAAAACAATAAGTGCTATGCATTATACAAATTCACAGATTTCTGGCAGGTATCTGAAGTGGAGATTTCAGTCTGAAAAGCTCATGCACTCATGATTTTTACCATTCTATCAATAATTCCAACTTTACAGTATTTATGTTTTATTGTTAATAAATAAATGCTCTTGTTAAATTTGATTCCATCTAGAGTTTTTCAGTACTATAACTGAATGCAAGTGAATCTACATCATAGGATCATGGATAGTTTGTGCTGGAAGGGACCTTTCAAGGTCATGTAGTTCAAACCCCCTGCAATGCACAGGGACATGAACTATATCAAGTTGCTCAGAACCCCGTTCTACTTGACCTTGACTGTTTCCAGGGATGAGGCATCTACCAACCTCTGTCAGTGTTTCACCTCAACACAAAAAACATCCTTCTGATATCTAGTCTGAATTCACTCTCTTTTTGTTTAAAACCATTATCTCTTGTCCTATCACAAAAGACAGTTGCTTTTCAGATAATAATATTAGAATTTAAATGGATTATTTTCAAAAAATTACAGTTCCAGACAGAGTATCCTGTGTTTATCAAAAGTGTGAAGAACACACAAACCTTAGACCTGGTGGTATGCAATTATTACTATGAATTCTCTGAGCTGTGAACAATGCACCCACAAAGACACTCTACAGACAGGATACAGAAGTTGCATGAGAGTTTTTCTATATACAGCCCCTAGGTGAGACATCAAAATGTCCAGGATACTGTACTCATTGTGGAAGCTTAACAAGAAGAGACATTTTTGAGAAAAAAGTTCTTAGCTTCTCTCTAGCATGCCTGAAATGTGAGCTTTTTAGGTCTGGCAGATGTTTTAATGAGCACAGGTAAATTCTGTGAAGGAGGTGGTCTTGGAGATCTTTTGGATTATCTTTGCTTCTGTGCATAATCCTGCCAATCCCCCACTGACCATTCACTTTGTGTGCATGCTTCTCCTTTGCAACGATTGATGTTTATCTTTGTTTCATCTAAATGCAACCTTCATCCTCTGGCAGTAGGATATGCAGTCTGTGTTCACATAGGATTTCGCTTGAAACACAACCAAAACTTTGTTAAATTGCAGGAGGACTAAGTTAATGACACAAAACACATCAACATGATTCTGTGATCAAACTGTCTCTGTTCCAAGCTCAGACAGCGCACACCTCCTGTTGTGCCAAGTTTGTGCCTGCATCGGAAGAACAGAGTCCTTTCAGAAGGTTAACGAGATGACACAACAAACCAGAGAGCTTGTAACTAACAGCTGTGCAAGGGTGAGGGAGAGCTGCTTAAATTCATGTCTGTAACTTCATGTGCGAGCACTTCAGCTTCAAGGAGAAGACTAACAGGAGAATGAACATTTCCACTGGAGTCCGTTTAATCCATCAAGTCAAATGGCAAGTTCCTAGCACTTTCTAGCAAGTTCCTAGCACTCGTCTCACAAAATCACAGCAGCAGAAAGATCAGGCAGGCCATAGGGAATTGAAGTATATGAGGCACACACCTTCCTTTGCCTCTAAACAGCAAAAGTTTTGACACAATCACTTCTCGAAATTACCCCTTACTATGTTTCAAATGCAGTCAACAGCTTGCAGCTTAGTCACTGTAGTTACTGAGGGCTCAGTCTGTACTCAAATATTCAGTGCCAATTTGGTGTCTCACCAGGCTTGCTGTGATGGAATGTAGGATGGAAAGCTGTCATGTGACACTGAAAACATAGCCCTTATGTTTCTCAGTGCATATTCATTTGTCCTTATTCCTCTCTATGTAGAAAAGGCCTATTGATATTCTGCTTCTACACACAGTCAGTTCAACTGTATTGCTTTTAGTGTAACAGGAATGCCTGCTGCTACTGCTGCTGTTCTCAGTCAACATCATCTGTAAAATAAAAATTCTTGGGCCACCACCTAAGTGCTAATGAAAAATGATGCATCAGACTGCCGGTGTCACTGCAGGTGTTCAATAAGGTGTCATCATCCTACTGGAAGCAGTATTGACACTATAATGCTCTTCAGAAAAAACCAAATATAGACTATCAGCTCTTACAATACTAAAGCCTGCACCAAGGTGAGAATTATCATGTTTTCTACTGACCTGCACTCTGACATAGAATTATAATGTGTGGAAAAGTTAACTATATGAGTGTCTGAGTTCAAACTTGCCAGTAAATTCAGGAAGAAGATATATCTAACATATATGCCAGAAAAAAAGAAATCAAGAAGTAATAAACATTCAGTAATGTCAACATTTGAAAGACTACAGTAACAAAACAGTTTTTACAATTTCCCTCATCATAAAATATTCTGAAATTGGTGTGTGCATTGTACAGGTGAAATACAACATAAAAAGCCCTATTAATGAAGGATTTGTTTCTGAGGAAAAAAGAAAACGAAAACATCTTCAGCTTCTTATCTGAGCATTCATTTAAGACCAGTTTGAACAGTTAGCCCAGGCACTGTCAAACATCAACCATAGAGCAATTATTCATAAAACTAGTAAATGTGCTGCACCTGCAAATTCAGTCAAATTGTTTGGCTCGTGGAAATTTAAAAAAAAAGATAAAAGAAAAAGGTGGTGTATTAGTTTGAATGGAGAAAATTGACTAGCAAATCTACTACAAGATGGGTTTCAAATAAGGTATGATGAAAGTATCACATTTAGCTCCCTATTTTTTGGATCTAATAGAAAGGCTAAGAAAGTAGAGATTGAAAAAGAAATAAAAATTGTATGTTTGCCTTGATGGAAGTCAATCCATTATCTAACTGGAAATTCTAGTATTTTCCATCATGCTTTCTTAGCTGAAAATTAATTCTCAGAATTCATTAGCGTCACTACATTAAACATAGGTTGCAGCCATTTGCTGCAATCTCACAGCCAGGCTCCTAAGCACCATTTCCATTCTGCCACAATTACAGGCAAAGATGAAGCATTTATTAGCAGAGGATAAGAGCAGCCTCCCATCCACACAGGCCCATCTGAGACAGCCTCTAAAAATTCACTGGCTGCTTGCACTCGGATGATAACATTGTTGGAATTGCTGGGTCTTGACAATGTAAACAGCCATTTCACAAGTAGCGAATCAGATGGCTGAAAAGGAGAGATACTTATCAGCATTCATGAGCTAATATTTACTAATGAATAAATGGAAAGAAACAGATTTCATAAGAACTGCAGTGGTGGTCTAAGTCTTCTGTGTGTTCTGAAATAGAAAAATAATTACTAACGTCACTCACTATTGCAGCCAAATCTAAGTAGAGCAGCAGCAGTTCTTTCTTTCAGAAATTCTCTTTCATTTGATCTATTATGATCTATTTGACCCCAAGTACTTTCTTTAAAAAGAAAAAATCAAGCAGCTGCAACTCTCATATCTTAGTTACATTATGATTTACTGCCACTATTTTGGGTTTTTTTTCAATTATTACATTTTGTAAATGCTACATTTTCTGATTATTTCTTATCTACTAGAAGTATATTGCTAAAAGTCATTTTGTCTCATAACCCAAATATAAAACCAGACATCAAATTACTATTTAATATCTACATGCACAGAAGATACATAGGTTAATATTTGGAAGAAATTATGACTGTGTATTAGACTCTATTAGAGCTGGGGAATCCACACAACAGCCTCTGGGTGACAGTGATATAAAGTCCCTGTGCTGTTCAACTGTTATCCATTAGCTAAAGTCCTCACCCCACTCCTCTGGGCCCTATATCTCCCTGCCACTCCCTGCCTCATCAGAGTGCTTTCCCCATCACCTGCTCCTCTCACAGCTCTAGACCATTCTCCCCTGCCCTCCACATATTTCACTCCTTGCACAAGTACCTACTGTCCAGCAGTGAGGAATCTTTCCAGGCCTCTGCTATTAGGATAAAAGAACTTTCCAGGGTTTTGAACCAGACTCCAGGTCATCCTGAGATGCTAAGATCCTCTTGTCCCAGTCCCAGAAAATAGTTACCAGACTGCCCTCAAAGATAAAGATGTTCTAGAGTGGTTCAGCTGAGGTTCTAGAGTGGAAATTTCCCAGAGGAAGAAGAGAAAGAGTAAGGTCATATCCTCTTGGAAGGAGGGAGTATTCTCTCCTAAGCAGGGAGAATGAGGTGTTTAGGTTCTGAGACTTTTTTTTTTCACTCTGCATACTTACCTGATTACTTACATCACAAGCTTGCTTCATGATGCAAAATTAATGAAATCAAGACCATGACCTCATCCCCCTGCTTAGAGAAATGGAAGGACAGATACTGACAAACAGGATCATTTATGACCACACACTAGGTCAGAAACTTTCAAGGAAGGAAAAATAACAATCTCTGAGATTTTTTTAGCTGGTTAAAATGCTCAGTAACTAAGAGTTCCTTCAACCTCTGAAGCACATGTAGCTGTGGCAGGTACTGGTCAGCCAAGAGGTGGAAAAGACATTTCATTAACTACATCTGTAATAAGATGCAGGAATGTGCCTGCTTCTCTGACACTTCCCTGCTTTCCACTTGCAGGCCTGCCCAACCCCCACTGCTGCAGGTCACTAGTTTGCAAAAGTGAACTAAAAAACTGTGACAGCTTTGCCAACAGCATTTCTGTTTTCAGTCCTAATTCAGCAGGACTCACAGGATGGGAATAACCTTATCTTCAGGACTATATACAGCTGCCCCTTTGCAAAAAGTAAATGCTGGGCACTAGGGATATGTGTGTAGGTTAAATAGGTCTCCTGTCTTGCATGGCATCCCATGAAAAATAATAAGAATTTTACAATCAGATATCAGGATGAAAGACTGAATTTATGACAAAGAACTCAATCACCACATGCATGGTATAAATTCTGATGGTCAGAACACATTTATAACATTTTTGATCTGCCTTTTGGTAGCAAATGCTGTAAATTACTAATCCTCCCTAAGAATGAGACAAATACTCAAACACTGAAGTGTCACCATCACCTATTTTCTTAATAAATCTTCTTTCAGTTTAATGTTCAACATCAAGCACCATACAGTATAATTTAGAGCACATATCTGAAACATAACAAAGATTCTATCACACTGAAATTGTAAAATTAGGTGTAGTAAATACCTTTACTTCTTCTAAATCTTCAAAACTTAGAGTAGGTTTCCCAGCCTTATTTGGGCTGAGTAAGCAAAACAATTTCTTTTGGCTCATATACATGGTTTAGAGAACAAACAACAGAAACGTTATGGAGTTGCACCTCTTGCAGCTCTTTAGCATGGGTCTGACAGTTGTTCATGTTGAAATCTTTGAAATTTTACCAGTGACAACAGAAATACAATCAGAACCACTCTAGGGATCTCAAAACAACCAAATACATTTATTTATTGCATGATGCAATTTATGAATAGCCTTCCACCAGGAATGGGTCTGCTCTATTTCTTTGGTCTCTTCTTGAAGGCCCAGAAAAACAAAAACCCTTCAGAACCATGTACAACTGAAGCTTTATGTTTTGCATGTGTACCAGATAGTCTCCCTTAGGAACCTATCCCACTTTGACACTATGGCATGCAGCTGATTTGAGGCAGGATTTTTACTACAGCTACTGAAAGCTGAAGATAACTGTATTCATTGTATATGTCCATTCCTATGTTTAAATACAGGTGTTTCATGCAATGTTCAAAAGTGGCAGAGATCTTTTGTCAGGTACTATAATTTCATATTTCAAGTTCATCTGTAGATAGATTCTGAGAGTCGACATCAATGAATGAAATGATAAAATGTACAGATTTGGTGATAACCTTACACATAGGAATCTGTATCTTTTTGACATTTGGAAACCTCAGCCTTCCCAGACACTGTGAAATTAATAAGTTATGTCAAATGCATATCATGTTCTCAGTGAAAGAATTGTAAAATATTCTTTATGTAATATGAACAGAATGTCACTAAACAATTGCTTAGATTGTGAAAAAGCTTCAACTGCATTCAGATAAGTTAAATATAAATGGACCACTTAAAACATCTATAATCTAGATGATCTATTAAGTGAATAACTCTGAATGTAGACTCATCAACATAAAATTCAGCTTGCTAAGCCATGTTTAAATTAAGTACAAAAAACTGAGTTTATCAGGACAAAAAATTATCTTTGTACTTTATTTGCAATGTCATTGCCAGAAGCTACATTCTGATGATAAATGTGACCATAAATCCTTAAGTTCACATTTTGACTTTGTTACTTCCTGAATTTCTTAATTCTTTAATTCCCTCCAGCTCAAGAATGACTAATTAATTTGAAGAACTATAATAGCTCATCATTGGTTAAATAAATTTAAAAGGAAAATGTCTGTCTCTGGAGATACCACTACTAATTTTAATTAAAATTACTGTTTTGTGATGTAATGTAAATAAAAGTCATTGCATTCCTCTGCGACAAGAACATATTAACTCTCCTATTTATCCCTCAAGATCAGTCAAGCTTTAAAGTGCCAAGAAAATTATTTGTCACTGCTGTGGTAGTTTACATGGTCTTACAGAAAAGGTAAAAATCCTATTGATATGTAGATAAAATAAAGGTAATTAATTATTTCTCACATGATGAGTGGAGAGCCAAATTTTTCATACACAATCACAGTAGTATAGATGAATACACATACATATAACTTTACTGACCTTATGTCAATAAAGTACGCATGTGCTGCCTGTATCTCATAGATACCAAATACAAAATTAGGCTGTTGCCAGAAATGAGAGCTGAAATTGTGTCTTTGTATTTTTTAAAAGCAAAACATCTAACTCAGATTCACTATCTTCATTGTAAAAATTCTTATGGGAATAACACATTACAGTCTTCATCTCAAGTCAAGGTCAACAGAGCTGGGAATGGAAACATAGATTCACCAAGCAAAAAAACATCCTGACACTGTCAGTTCAGATTTTGTAAACATTGCATCTGACTAAAATGCTGCTGCAAAATCTTCATCTCTTGGGGTAATAGTATCATAGTTAAAAATATAGACTTCATTCCTGAAAAATATATGATCACTATTTTAGCAGCTTAAAGATTTACCAACAATGAAACTTCCAGCTCAGGACTGTTGTAAATCACTGTAGTATGTTAGAGACCACTTATAAAAACATGCCTCTTGAGACAATGGCATTTCAAGGAATTGCAAAATGGGGTGGAAAAAAACTACAGTGACCACGTTTCACAATCTTGGCATAAACAAAATTATTTCATAAACCAAACTGAAATCAAAAGCTTAGCCAAAGCTACATGCTCAGTTTTGGTCAGTACACAGGTCTGGCCTGCAACTTGAACAGATAAGCTTGTTATGCAAATGATGTTAGCATCAAGAAGGAGGTAGATAATGAAATTATTCAAAAGCTAACCACTCATCACAAGGGTGACAGAAACATCAGGCAAGGTCCTAACATATGGATAAAAGGCAGTATGGAATTTATACAATCACTGCTTTTAATTTATCATAACTAGGCTGTCACAAGGCAGGCATCAACAAATGCATAACTAATGCTTATAATTGAGCCAATTATCAGTAATGGCTAAAAGGTTTGCAGTTGTATGATCCAATGCTTCATTATCTAAATTTTTCTAGAAAATCCACTAATGTAAATCTAAGCCCCCATAAAAACATCTTGTAACCTCTGTATTGTAACAACTTTACTAACACATGCCCAAGAATAGAACAATGTCAGAGAGAATGCAATTTCAGTATTCTCTTAAAGGCAGCTATAACATTGGGTATTTATTACAATTATTGCATTTCTCCATGTTAAGAGAACTGTGTATGAGCATATTTCCTTATTTCATTGCGCACACCGCTGCAAAAATTAAAAGCAAGGCTTGAGAACCTGCAAAAGTTGATGATGAGGAAGTAATTAAGCAAAAGTAAATAATAATCTATATGATTAAGAAGATACAATTTCAATATATAAAAAACTCAAAGGACAAGATTAAAAACAAGTTTAGCCATAAAGTATTAACATCTGACTTGTTTTATGAACAGTGCATGTTGAACTAAATGACTGAACAAATGCTAAGAAATGTTTCACTGAGTTTTTTGTATTGTCCTAAAGCTCAGCAAGGACTTCTAAAAGGGAAGACACCAAGAAAGAAAAACTTATATAACAATGCTGAAGGTTAATGCACAATGTTCCTGACACAGGAATGTAATCTTATTTACCAGGTGCAGTGACTTTCTAAAGCGCAAGTGGAATATAATCCATTAGTGCCGGTCCCCCAGAATGTAGACTACAGCCTTTAAATACAATGCAACCAATGTTTTTTCATAACAGAATCAAATTAATCCACCACTTGATGACCCTTGTACTTAAACATCAATCTGCCATAGATCCCAATGTACCCTGCTGTGTAAACAAGGACATGCATTATGGAGAATCAGAGCTTGGATCAACCTGCTCTAGAGGATGTACTTCTGCTACCTACACTGAAGAGATTGAGTTACATTGCAGCAATAATAATAAGGTCCTTCCTCTGTAGATCAAACATTACACTGTTTCTCACCTTCCTGTCTGGTTAAAGATCAGCATAGTAAATAACAGTATTTTTCACAGATTACTAATTGAATTTACATTTTTATTTTCAACTTCTAAAATGGAAAGACATTACTACACAACTAGTTGAAAAATTTATCAGGTAGGGATATTTTGCTCTACAAGTAATTTGATACACCAAGGAACAGAACAGATTCAAAATGCAGATGTGCATATTTACAAACCTATCTTGAAAAGTCAGTTCTGATAAGTGATGTTATAATAGAATTCCCCACATTACACAATTTCAGCTGCAATTGGTTCCAATGAAATACTGAAGAATACTAAAAATCACTCATAAAACTTGCAGTAAGATTTTTGAATACAATGCTACCAACTACTAAACTATCATTTCCTAGTGTCACTGTAAAAAGAAGTAAAGCAAAAGCATATTTTAATTTGATGATAGCTGCATTCATCATGCTCTCCATATTATTGGTGCTCAAATAAATATATATAGCACCAATATATATATATATATATATATACAACCTACTGAACCTTACTAAAGTGGAAAAAGGGCAATTATTTTCTTTCTTATCTTTCAAATTCTTATTTTAAATTGACCAGCAGTCATTTTCACTAATCCTATTTTCTCCTCAACACAAAATTTCAATGGAAATCAGGTATATTTTATAAAACTGTTCCAGGTCCATCAAAATCAAGAGACACTCAAATGAAGAAAATTACATAAGAAGATCAAACTGTGCCGTAAAGCTTTCGAAAAGTGAAGCATGGTCCAGAATCTATGAAAAGAAAACTGTAGTCAAAAACATGCAAAAGCATTAACTCCATAAGAAAATTCTCAAACTGGCAGACATATGTCTTGCTGAATAGCTGTTTTTAAAAGGAAAAAAAAACTCACTGTGAAATGAAATGATTGAATCCTCTGCACCATTTCTCAGGATGTAGCAAGGTAGGTGGAGGGTTTCTGAAAAACAAAGATTTGAGTTTTAAAATGTTAATGTTATCTCACAGATCAAAGATGCTCCTGGTTCCACCAGGGAGAAAATGATTCTTGAGAAAGTAACAGTTAAATTGTCTATGTGATGCCTTGAGATGCCTGGTTGTTTTTTCTTGCTGTTGCTTATTCACTGGCAGCTCTCTTTTGTTGTTCTGCTTTTATGTCAATACCTTTGAAGCTGGTAGTCAGTACATCTCACAGTGTACTTCCCAACATGTTCCTTTCAATTCAGCCTGACTGAAAATGCAATATTAACCTAGCCAGCAAACTACTTTAACCCTTTGCCCAAGATCACTTATTCTGATCAAAACTTTTAAAGTATGGATAAGAACAACCTGTAGGATTTTTAGTCTGGGTTTCAATCTATATTCAGTTTGGATGACACTGTAAACTCTAAAACTGTTAAAAATAGATGCTATTTTTAAACAGACATCTAGCAGACAGTATTTTTATATTAAATAGTAAGACAGCCTTTGTAAAAATAATTTTTCAACTCTGGTACATTCCACGGTAGTCGACATAGAATTCCTTTCCCTCCTGATTTTTACTGTTACAATTTAATTACATAAACATACAAAGCAAGACCTATAGGTCATATTAAGTGAACAAAATTTTAAGAGGCTCAAACTTAGGAGGACCACTTTACAGCAGGAACTGATTATTATATATTATATTATATTATATATATTATATTATATTATATTATATTATATTATATTATATTATATTATATTATATTATATTATATTATATTATATTATATTATATTATATTATATTATATTATATTATATTATATTATATTATATTCCTCCAGAGGTTTCCTCTGCACCTTAAAATTTGCTAAGTACTGAAGCCTAATTTAACTTTTTTAAGACTAAAGATTTAAGAGGTGTTTTATGAAAACTTAATGATTTATCTTTTGCTGCATTTGAGGGTCCCATATTACTGATCTGGCAGGGAAAAACAATCACAGTAAGACTTCCTCTACAATAGAAACACACAATAATATTGTGGATTATATCACAAACCACACCATTTATACTGTGGCCACATTCCACAGAATAACACTGCTTGGAAACATCTCACAAAACAAAAAAGAAAATGGCATAAGCAACATAAATTAGTGCTGATTTGCTCAATAGTCACAAGTTTTTCATGCATATTCATTGAAGAATGAGTTCCATTGAACAATTACTCTAAAAAATGCAAGCAAATTGGTTTGAAAAAAATTGCAATGTGGCTTTGTAATAGATGGACCATTTTGTTCATCTGCATTTTTTCAAAACAAATTCAGCCAACAAATTACACTGCAGGATGACAAGTTTGCTGAAATTACTACGTTATTACCTTTCTCTTTTGCTTCAGAAGACTAAGGGAATACACTTTACTACATGAAGTGAAGAAATCCAGAATGTTTGAGATGTGTATTACTTAGCAAATTATTATTAAAGAAAAAAAGATATGATTGGTTATTTTCAATGACAATAACCTTTCATGCTTGTCTCCCCTTTACCAGGCTCATATGTTTATGCACATTACAGAACCTGATTTTTTTACAAGCATTAAAAAAAAAAAAAAAGAAGACTATTTCTAGGTATGCTTCTAGGAAAAACAAATCCTGTATTAGAGGAAGATAAACTTTAAAAATATCTTTGTCTATAATAAAAATGGTTACCAGTCCAGAAATCCCACATATGTGACCACTGCAAATAGCTTTAAGAAACAGCCAGCTGGGGTTAGTGTATGTTTCAGTCTTTATATTGCAGGAGTGGTACTCTATCAGACATTTTGGATTCTGATGAACAACCAGCTTCTATTATGCTGGGAAGTACAGCATATTTCCTTTTAGAATTATACTAGCACTGCCTACTGAATATTTACATTGAAGTTTTGAATTTCATTGCAAAGTAATTTGCTTTTTCAAAAGCTCAATTACTATTAATGAAATATGCAGTTTTGTCTTTTCTATTCACAATGTTCCAAAAGGTTTTCCAGATGGTAACAATGGTGCTGACAAAAAGCATATGGTTTGGAGGCTTTGTTAACAATCTCACCAGGAACTTTCTGAAAAAAGATGCAGAGATACTTTACATTAGTTGCAGATGTCATGATGGAAACAGGTGGGATTTCATCATGGAAGAACAGACCAGCAGAGCACATGCCATTCAGGAAATAGTTTGTCATTTGCAGGTTAATGATTAATGGAGAAAGCCATCTTTTCAACCATACAGAACATGTTTTATCTAACAAATTCCTAAACAACTAAGCTCTCACTGATAGCTACTCTCTTTGGCTGACACAAATCAACACAACCAAGGAAGTAGTAACTACAGATGTTATCCTGAACTTGATACTTTGTATTTGTTGGTAGAAGATACTATGGTTTTTCTTAGGGCTTTTGTAGCAAAATCGTTCACCTCTGTACTTAGACAACTATAAATTGATATTTCAGGTACCCCATCTGCAAAATTGAGCTGATAAACAAAAGCAGAACCTTAATTCATTAGCATCTGTAAATTACATTGGTTTCCCTTGGTGAAAAACATTACCTCAGCTACAAAATAAAAAATCAGTCCATCCTTTTCTGGCATCATGTGAATAAATGATTTCCAGAAAGAGGAATAAGAGCATCAGCTTCCTACTTTCACTTTGCCTAAGACACTAGAAACTGTTTTGTGGTGATAGCAGAAAACACCACTGCTTCCATGGCACCTCTGGAGGGGCACTTCTGCAGTAAAGACTCTAAGTTCTAGGGTAATAGGAAAAGGCAGAAATGCAAAGGTAACTCTAAACTTTTTTCATAAGTACACCTGGTCTTTCGCAGCTTGAAATTAATAATCCATGAAGATACCTGTAATTCATATCCTGAGTCATATCGCATTAAAGAGAAAAGGTAAAACAACTCACATGCATCATCAGATGCTAAACCACAGAGAAACATTTGCCTGACCACTTCAGCTCAAGGATCAAACTAGGGCCATTTTGGATTCCATTCTGTGTTAATTCCATTATATGGAGTTTTGTGGCTTTTGTGTACTTGCACCAGCCAACATCATTGCATTTCACTAACACCTGACTATTTCTGCAGCACTCAAAACACATTAATAGAAAAACTAAAAACCTACCTCTTGTTAACTTTCTGACATAACTGAATCTACTTTTTTATTATAAAATTAGAACACTCTGCATGCAATCTTCCAATCATCTTTGCCACATGTACAAGAAGCTGAAGCACAATGCAGTCTTATTTTCTATTATATTTGATAGAAATTGTGAGAAGTAGATAGAAATATTATTGGGAAAAACGGCTATAATTGGGTTTGCTTTTTGAAAATGTCCTCTTTTGATGCAAGATGAGTAATCAACCATTTATTTCCCAACTTCATCTATTTTCCTTTAGTTCTTTCTGTAATTCCTAATTAGTCACAGAACTACATGCTCTATTTCCTTCCGCAAATGCGCTGCCCTTGCGAGTAGTTTTTTTCTATCTTGCATTCAGTGCTTTCCACGGTCACACTAATGCTGTTTTTCACTGGGAGTTTTGCTTCAGCAAAGAATGCATGGTTGAGACTGTACAAGATGCCCATACAGGGGAACAGTGCTCCTTCTAAGGACAAGAAGACATTAGCAAGCTCATCAAGCAAGAACTGCTGCTGAATTCTGACTGATACACACACAGCTGTATGCTGGAAATATTTTAATCTATACAGCTTTATGTATTCCCATCATTCAAACTGCCTCCAAAGTCACTGCCTCCAAAGTCACAGCTGGTGAGACAAAATTGGTCATTTTACCACAGTAAGGCAAATGATACAGTCCAGTGAGCACCACTCATCCTTCACAGGTTAAACTGTGAACCTAATTACAGATCATGGACAATAGCTATTTGTTGGTAATGAGAAAATAAATATTTCCATTTATGATAAAATTAAAAAAACTGAAAACACATCTACTATTTTTAAAGTACTTCAGTAAACATATATATTTTGCCAACAGAAATCACGATAGTGCCTCCAATTACCAAACTGTAACTGATCAACCCACCACATTGTTTCTAATGAGAAATTAGCACATGAACAACCAACACCTGTCACCATGTACAGGCTCTGACAATCACTACCCCTCATAAGCATCTTGTGAACTATTCTTCCAGCCAACTGAAGAGACTACAGTTCTGTTGACATTTTCCTAGGTTTATACACAGCTAGTTTTTACATAAAAATACACTTTTCAGGCATATTTCAAAACACTAAGTGAAACAGCCAAAGGACAAATTCAACCATATATAATAATAATAATTCCTTACAAAAGAAAAATAATTATTTTTATTAAAATACATTAATAACTGACAATAATTAATACCATATAAATTCTCACACAAGTTAAAAGTCCTGCTGCTCCAGAGCAGGACTCTGCACCTTGGGTAATCCTCGAAAAATAACCAGGTAATTCTCAAAAGGGCTTAGAAGATTTCCTGATACACTTGGTTTGTGGCCCATTCAAATTAATAAGAGGTGTTCACTGATCTGAAAGAAAAATTCAGACCCTAAACACTCTCCTATTCATCTGTCTCCTACTAAAGTCCACTGAGGTTCAACTGACTTGAGATTAATATATTTCACCAAATTATTAATTTGGTGAATTTTTAATATATTTCACCAATTATTAATATATTTCACCAAAGTCCACTCAGCAGGAAGCATTGTTATCAGCTCTGTGAAGTTAAGAAAGAAACTGTAGAAACTTGCAGAAGTGGAGACTCAGTACAGAATCTTCCCTGTATATAGAGACAGGCCTTTGAAATTGCTTTTTAGGTCAGTGGAAAGATGTCACCAATTTGAATGCTGTTACATGGAGCCTCCATGGTTGGGAGCCACAGCAGCAATTGGCTCAAGAGACCACAAGATCAGAAAGAACACAGGATTTACAGCAAAACTGGAAGCTGTATCAGAAACATGGGACTGCAGCAAAATAGCTCCAGGCCTAATGCAATTGTCTGACAATTGAGTAGATCTAGGGGACTCCAAAGGCAATTGAACATCCTCAATATGCCAAGAATTCTGCAAGTCTTGAAAGTATCAGGCACCAATCTCCCTTAAGTCTTTTTAAGAAGAAGACCTGCAAGCGTTGCATTCCCATGCCTATACATACAACAAGGCATAAACTGTATCTTAAGACTGTACATACCAAATCACACCATATGAGACAACTGGAAAAGGTAGTAGCTACTTACAGCATCTTTCATTTCTTAGGACTCAGCACAATTACATAAAGCTTTCTTGGGCAAGAGAAGAAACTAATGCTAAATCATAGTACTCTAACTATATATAATCATAGAATACCAAGTTGGAAGGGACCCATCAGGATCATTGAGTCCAACTCCTGGCCCTACACAGGACATCCCCAGGAATCACACCACATGCCTGAAAGTATTGTCCAGATGCTTCTTGAACTCTGTCAGGCTTGCTGCTGTGACCAGTTCCCTGGGGAGCCTGTTGCATTGCTCAATCACCCTCTGGGCGAAAAACCTTTTTCTGATATCCAACTTAAACCTCCCCTGACTCAGCTTCATATAATTTTCTCTGGTCCTGCCACTTGTCATGAGAGTGAAGAGATCGGTACTTGCCCCTTCCCAACCCCTTGAACCAATGCTGAAGGCTGCATTGATGTCTCCCCTCAGCCTGCAGACCTCTGTCCTGGCTAGGAGGCATACAAGAGACTCCCAAGGTGACATCTGCATTATTTGTTTGTCCCTTGATTCTTATCTAGAAGCTCTCAAGCGTGCCATTGCCAACTGCGAGCTCCAAATATTCTATCCTTTCCATTACATACAATGCCACCCCAATTCCCATCTCTTCCTACTTGCCTATTCCTCCTTAAGAGCCTGTAACCATCCAACAGAGCACTCCAGTCAGAGGACTCATCCCCCCCAGGTTTCAATTATGCCAGCGACATCAAATCTCTAGGACTGGGCCAAAGCTTCGAGCTCCTGTTTGTTCCTTCTGCTGTGTGCACTAGTCTAGAAACATTTCAGGTGTTGTACTTTGTAGCCAACATCTCATGAAGCAGATTGAGGGATCCTATGATTACTCATTTTCTCAAGTTTTGGCACACTGTCCCATTACTCATCACTGGTATTTTCCTTTGGTACGGCTGGTATTTTCCTTTTCCCTCTTTCAAGCTAAAGTTTAGTAAGTGAGTCCTTGCTAGCTCTTTTCTCCCTTTTCTCCCTCCCTTTTCTCTGAGGACTCTTTTTCTTCTGTAAATTTCTAACTCAAAAGTGTTAACATTCAACTTCAACAACCTCTCTTCTAGAATTATCAAAGCTATATATCTATTTGAATAATGTGTAAGCACCTTAATTCTAGCAAGGCTATGCTGCTTTAAACCAAGACCAAAATCTACTGAGGGAAAAGAATTGGTTAAAACCAAGCAGAATACAAGACATTGCTGCCTCATTACTGAAACAAAAATATTCTTCTTGCTTAAGTATTTTACTATCTTTTAATTACAGAAACAGAGTTATCTGATATTCCCTCTTAACTGGAATTTTCCATAGGCTATACAAAGTTACAGAAGTCTGGACTCAATCCAATAGCATACGAGGAATTTATATTGAATTGAAAGTTAAACAGACTGAAGGATTCTGATTACCTGGAAAGGTCAAGGGTAGTAATGCACTTTTTTGGCTTTGGTTGGGGTTTTTTTTGTCATACAGGCTCCTGATCTAGTAAAAACCAAACTGGATACCTGTTTTCCCTCTTTCTGAAGAGAATGATAGCTATGTAATCTATAACACATAAATACACATTTGCTTCTTTTTGCTTATGTTTTTACATGACTATTAATTTTGCTGTCACTAAGTAGGTGACTTAGCAAATTAACAATGAAATATGGGCTCAGCTGCAAAACAAATTCAAACCCACCAATGAACAAAATATCAACTAGCTCTTTAAAGCACACTTAAATCAAGATTTATTCACAAGTTTCCTGCTTATAATAGTTCATCAGGCAGAAAAATAATGAGCAAAAATAAAGGGTAAAAAGTAGTCAGTTCCAGAATTATGCACAATCTCCTTTTGACTGTCAAGATTCACTTCAAGCATTGCCAAAAGAGAGGTGCTTCAGGAAGACTATAAAAAGTCTGTCAAAAGAGGCTTTCTAAGAAACTTCCATCACATGAACAATCTGTGATTCAAAATAGTATGTAACTGATAAACACCACCTTTAAAGTAATGAGTACAGACAGAAAAAATGTGCTAAGCACACAAATTATCTTGAAGGTCAAATAATAACCTTCAGAAAATGTATTAAACCAAATCTCAGTTACATAATTTTTTAGTCCATACAAACAGATAGAAAATGAAAGAAAAAGTATTGCAAAGTGTTCTGCTTGGGAACATCTGGATTATCTTTGACTTTTTCCCTTGAACATTGCAATTCACAGGCCACTGGTTTCAGTCAGATTTGGCATCTGCAAGGTTTCATTAGCCTTTTTCAGAACATGACAAGGCATCATTTATTTCTGTCATTTATTCTTCAGTTTCCACTTTCAGTTTCTGGCTTCATTGAGACAGAAACAAGTGTTTCATTTCAGAAATATTTTTGGATGGAGGGGAAAACATACAGCGTTGCATTCCAATGGTCAACCTTCCAAGCAAAAATTCAGCATAATTGACTTATAATTTTGCTTTGTTATCTCATTTATTCACAGAAGTTTCAGAGGGTTAAAGAGGCACAAGCAAATTAAGAGCAATTGAAACAGGGGAAGTAATAGTAATTTTTATTTATAACCAGTTCTCATCTTAAGTGCAATGTAGTATTTTGCTTTTCTATTAAAATCATTGCTCTGTGAATTTGCAGAGCAGTAGAATGTCAGCTGCCAAAGAAATGAAAATAGGACAGCAATACTTCTGTGCCTGACTGAAATACATGTGGTGGTGTCTAGACACTACACTTCTGTAGCTGGAATATTAAAATACTGCAATTACACAGCATATTTGTAGAAATTTATGGGGAAGTAAAATATCTTCTTACATCTGGAAGTGAAAATCCCATAGATAAATTTCTAAGGACAATTACTGAATTGTGTGTGTTTCACACTCCCACTGTATATCAGCCTGTTTAAGAGGCCTGAGTAGGATACCTGCCTGAAAGCACTGCCCAGTGAAGCAGATCCACTCTTGGAAAGCTAAATGTTGGCTCAAGAAAGACACAGAGGGATGCTACAAACTGTTTCTTTTAAGCATAGGAAGATTGCCAAGGGAAGAACTAGACCATTTGGAGTCTGACATGGAACAGTGTACCACAGTCCTGTGCTCCTGCTGAGATCTCACTCTGCCCAGGAGGGCAAAGGCCCTGTCATTACATAGTGACTCTTATTTTCAAAGAGGAAGACACCTTCTTATCCTTCCATTTCACAAAGGTGAGCATTTTCTTAGTTGAGGCTCTACAGAAGTATAAATAAACCTACCAGTAACTCCATAAAAGAAGTTTATTACAACATGATTGATGTGGCTGGTACTGAACATGCAATTCAATCACTACACTCAGCAAAAGTAAGCATTTAAACCCTGCACTTTCAAAGGAAGTAAGGATCTTTTGGTGTTATGACTCAAACTTTACTTATGTTTTTCAACTTAGTATTGTATGAACTGGTATTATTCTGATAGCTCTGCCAGTCTAGTTCAGAAATAAACACTTGCAGAAGGAATGGTGGCCATTAGTTAATGGTGGCATATTTCCAATGAACCATTAGGAGGATCATAATAAATATTCTGAAGCAATAGACTGAATAAATGCTGAAACCTAAAGAAATGTACAACATGTGAAAGAGTACAATTTTTTAAAAAAAGGAATTATCATTTAAGGTAATATGTCTTCTGAGCAAGAGAATGTATGTGGAATGAAATTTATTTGTTCCCTCTCCTATTCCATCCAATAAGCTTTATTCTAAAATAGTTAAATTTTTCTCTGTTTAAAAAAAACCCAACCTGTGTGGCTTATGAATACCGGTACATGATAACCGGGGTGAAGTCTAATAAACATATATGAGAAACATGAAGGGTTTATTCATTACCAAAAAGGTCCCATGACTACAATTCAAATAAACTCTCTCTTAGGCAGAACTAAATGACAATAATACAGTAAATCAAATAAACTTGTAAAGACACGAATGTAAAACTCATGTGTTCCTTGAAACAGTTGGATAGGCCATGGAAAATATCTTGGGGAAAATATTGATTCATATAAGCTAGGGAATCTAGGAAAGGATAAAGGTGGCTAAACCACACTGAAAGTAATGATGGACATTATGTCCATCCTAATAATGGATGTAATGTGTAGCAAAGCAATTAGTGATGCAATAAGAGGCCAAAGAAACTGCTACAGAGCTGATCTATTAAAACATCATGGAACACATGAAGATCAAGGAGGTGATTTTTTTCTTTTAATGCAAAATTTAACCATAACCTCATGCTGAATATTCTATGGTAAGCTCTGAAAAGAAGGATCTCCTGGATAAGTTTAAAAATTCAGAGAAAATGAAGAATTGAAAGAAGCAATGGTAAATGACAGTCATAGGACAAGGGAACATTTTGAAGATGGGAAGCAGTACCTTGGCAAAAGGAAAAAGACAATGCCAAGATTGGGAAAAATATCAAAGTACTAACAAAGTGAGAAGAGCAAAAAGCAAAAATGAGGGACAAAAAAGATGATAAAGATAAACAAACCAAAATCCCCAAAGGCAAAACTAGGATAGAGAAGTAAAAATACATCTACAATAAAAATAGAGGGTATAATATGGAACACAATTCTTCCTTCCTTCCTCAATTTTCTCTCAGTAATTAATTATGAGTAACTAAGGTGATTACATACTTTTTAACATGACATGAACACTCAATTTTAAATAACACATAGAATGGCTAAACAAAGAAGAAAATTATACTTTCATCAACTCAGATCTCTGGTTTTGCTGCAATATAAGACTTACTCTGTTGTTTTTGTGTCTCCAGACAGTTCAAGCTGATGTTGCCTGCTCTAAAACTCTGATGTGTTTGCAAGCTGGCAACAGATCATGGATCATCAACTTGCCCAATGAAGCTACCTTACTGTAATTCAAAACATCTTTATCCAGCACTTGTATTAATATGTGAACAGTCTGATAAGAGGGAATCTGATATAATTATACTGGGAATGAAGTAACCTAGCAGTTATATTTTAGCTAATTTAACCAAACTAAACTTCATAAAGTTAATCACTTCAGTCAGCCAAGTAGAAAGATGAAAGATGTTACGATTATTTTTTTCCTATGCTCTCAGAGACTGTGGTGCTGGATGCCAAAGCAGAGATACCATCTCACTCAAAAGGAGAAATGTTTCTTTCCCCTGTCACTGTCCAAGCTACTGAAGAAAGGTTTGCTCAGAAAGAAAAGAAAAGTGGGTGCTCCCTTTCCAAGAGCCCAAGGGTTGCTTTGTTGCTGCTTCTGTTCTCACAGATATACCTTTCTTTTTTTTTTTTTTTTTTTTTTTTGGTAAATACAGATCGCATGCATGGCATCTCAACATTCATTTGCCAAGTAGATTAAAACGCCAGTCTTCAAGATCTTAGATATATACTTTACATCTTAGAGATCTTATATCTTAGAGATAAGCAGGGCTATGTTCAAGTTACCTCTAACTTTTTTTTTGGATACACTATAAAAATTTTGACACTTTTTCAATAAAGCAAATATAGACCTCTGTAAAAATAATTATATGTGCCTTGCAAAATTCACTTGGTTTTGATACGTTTTACCAGCTTTTTTTCACTCTTCAAACCTTTTATACCTTTATATCTGTATGCTTTCAGTGCAAATTTTTGAGGGTAACTAACAACACTAGACAAATTAGTACAGTAATTGTTTATTCAGACTGGCTAAGTAAGTAAACTATCCTGTTTACTACTTAAATTCCTCCTAAAACCCATATATGGATAAAGTGAACATTTTTCCCCACAGCACAGACTAACAAAGGCTGGAAAGGACCTCAGAAGGTCTCTATTCCAACCTCCTGCTAAAAACAGGATCATTTGAGTTCAGCTCAGGTTTCTCAAGGCTTTATTTTCTCAGGTCTTCACACTTCAAATTAATTTTCAGTCAATTTTCAGTAAGGACTCTTGAGTTATCATGGAAGTCAGCACTTTGAAATCCAGGCCTTAAACATGGATATTGCTTTGTGTCCCTACACGCCCAAGATCACATTTAGCCAATCATAAATACTGAACCTTAGCACAGAACCAACTTACAGGCCATTGCACCGGGCCTTCATCATTATTTATCATTTTCCCCTTCTTCTATTTCCTTTCTCCATTCCGTGCTTGCTATTTCTTCAAACAGCACTGTAACATTTGCCAACCTAGCATTGCAAAGTCATTTAATCTGACTACATTCCAGTTTGTTCATATATGAATTGTAGCCTCTCTGCAGAGAATGCACTATCTAGAATCTTGCCTGGGAGTCTTTCCTTGGCCTCATGAAAGTTGTGGAAACTTGCACCTCCTGTACGACCTCTTGGGAGAAGCTGCAGTACAGCAGAAATCTAAACGGCATTTCACGATCACGAAATAAACCCACTGAAATCATTATTACTCCCTGAATACTGGAGTTATAAAGATTTATGACCAATGCCTACTCCAATAAATATTTCTTTAAAAATTATATGAGTTCTAACTTATGACTATATCTCTGATAAGGAAGAAATAAAATGCAACAATATAAGCCACTAATTGTTAATAGTAAATGTGCAGATATGTGTAGTGCATTATTACTGCACTAATCATGAGTAATTATTAAATATACTGCATAAAATCTTAACATTAATCAAGCTGATAACTGCAACAAGCAAATCAATACCTTTCAAAGCCCAGCTCCTTTTCACCAAATATGTTTGCAAATAGTGTGATTACTTTTTATTGCATATTTCTGAAAATTACTTTAGAGAGCAAAGCACACAAGCATTTGGTGACTTTTTATTATAAAAAAATAACCAACACACATTCATTACAATCCTAAGGATAATGACAGTCTTTCTAGAATGTGGCTAGTATCTAAAAAGTTCACTTTCTCTTTCTTCTGCTTCTATCAGCCAGTGAATTAATTCCTTTATAAATATGAACATCAATATGAACATGCATGTGTCTTGCATGGGCAGCAATCTAGGGATAAAGACACATGCAAAAAACGGAAGATGTTTGACATGCAAGACACACACTTGTGTTCTGTTGAGTTATTGTGCATTTAACAGGTGGTTTTGCAGGGCCATTGGTGTGCAGGCAACTTGCGGTACTTATGCCTTGGAAATATAAGTTAGAGCTTAATGTTTGAAGGAAAGTAATAAAATTCTGTTCTGGTTTGTAGTGCAGTCCTAAAGAAGTGAAACTTCATTACATGCCATTAGCCTTGTGGGGTTCCAAAATAAACTTTATAGCCTATGTTTAATATTGGAGTTCAGTAGCCCACATAATTTATAATGAATTGAGCCAAGTAAATTAAATTAGATTTTTGCACGAACAAAAGATAATCTCTTCACATAGTTTGCTATTGCCGAATGAATAAGACACCTTGTACATTTCACAGTTCTAGAGGCTTTCATGGGACGTAGTCGAAAAACTGATGCCTTTTTTCTATTCAAAATAGAATATTGATGTTCATATTTATAAAGGAATTAATTCACTGGCTGATAGAAGCAGAAGAAAGAGAAAGTGAACTTTTTAGATACTAGCCACATTCTAGAAAGACTGTCATTATCCTTAGGATCGTAATGAATGTGTGTTGGTTATAACATTAAAGTTGTATGAATGAAAATTTATAGAAATGAAATTACTTTCAACCAAGACAGTGTTCCAGACTTCAAAAAAAAGCAACTATTTTGCAGTCTCCTCTTTTTCCTCCATGACTGACAGATAAGCTTTATCACCATTTCATATAAAATGTCTCTCACTAAAATTTAGTCACACACACAAGAGACTGTACGGTCTGAGTAATCTGCCTGTCAGCATTATGGCTCTGACACCACATAACTTTCCAATCAGAAAGCAGTTAAAAAGGGGAGTGTTTGCTACTGTGCAACAAAACTTTAATTCAAACATCACCTTTTCCAAATCCACTGCAAAAAACCAAACACTTCTCTGGACTAAGCATGAAGATGGTTAGATGGCACAAGAAAGACATGTGACACAACCAAAAGGTAAGGTAGGCTGACTATGGATGTTTGATAGCCAGGAAGTCTAAGGGAATTACTCATCCAGTATTTTCCTCTGGCAGTACTGAATACAAGTCTCTTGTGAAACTAGACTTTGATGCAGAGCTCCCCTCAAGGAAGTCTGGTGTGGGTACATCCTGTGTCCTCCATTGTGGGTAAATCCCATGTCCAAAAATAACACTGTGCTATTTCCAGCCTTTGTGTGTAGTTGCAATACTTGGTATTTGGGGGCCAAAAAAAGGAATCAATAAGGAAATAAATTTTCCTTCTTTCCAGTATTCAGAGAATTTAGCACAGTAGCTAAGGCTTTATTTGCCTGCAGCTGTTTCATAGGAAAAAAAGGGGGGACAAAAGGAAAAAAAAACAAACACAGGAGTTTACACAATTTATGTCCAGAAGGATCGTTTTAAAAGGGATGCAGAATGCAATTTTAATAGACCCTATGCAGTCTGCTTCATGAATGTTCACTTAATACCAGACCACAACATTCTTAAAATTTCAAGCAGAGAAACCTGCTCTGGTTACCTTGGTGATAAACTGAAGACAAAATAGCACATAATTGTTGCTGATGTCACTGCTCCCAATTGTTTCCAAGGTTACAGAGTACCTCAAATAATTGTGATGTTTCATTTCTAGACTGTATTTGAAGCCCATTTTCTGTTCTCAGTAAATTGTTTAGTACTGCAGGTAATCTATCTAAACCTTATCTATTAAGCATCAGCAGCCTCTCAGCAAAGTCTGGTAATGACGTAGGCTTATATGTTGAAAATATAGCTACCTAGTTGTTTACTGAGCAACTTGACTCCTAGACTATCTTAATTATTTTTATCCTAAGAATCTATCTCTATATTAATCAATCATAAAAACATACCTGAACATTAAATATCTCAGGGCAAAGCAGTATTATATGTGAGCTATCTACCTGAAAGGAAGCTATTTCCTGGGGTAAATGGTGGAAAATTGGTTGTAACTATTGTGAGATTTTCTCACAATCTTCAAACTCATTTTAAATGCAGAGCACAAGTACTTTGCTGCACTAGAAATAAAAAGCAACCATGCTACATCTTCTCCATTGCAATCTCCAGTTCACTGTGCACCATAGCATGAATCTCCTTAAAAATCAGTATGTACTCTGTGTAAGGATTATGCTGACAGTATTACTGCCAAAAGACAACTACAGACAATGCTGTTAACTACTATAATCCTGTCAAGAAACAGGAAGCAGTTTTGAAAGCACACTAAAACCAACATAATTTTAGTCTACAATAATAAAAGCAAGACTTGGTAAGTCAGCTCTATCCCCTAAATCTAGCTGAAACATATTTCAAATCCTCACTTCTGAAAGAGACAACACTAGATGTCCATCTCCCACCTCTCCTCCTGCTGGATGTGCCTTTCATCACATGACTGCTCTCAGACTGCAAAGCTTGACCTTGTCAGCAAGAAATTTTCCACTAGAGCAAAACAAAATGGCATTCACAGTATCTTAGCAGTCTGTTATTACTTATGCAATAGATTTTGAAAAATAATAATTTATTTTAGAAACTGGATGACTAAAACAGTTTATGCGCATTTAATGCACAGAATTAACTGCATATGGAGTCAGTAAAAACATCTGTCAGGCATCTCAGCTTCTACCTAGGGCTCAGAGGCAGTTGAGTGCAGCATGGAGAGTAACACAGAGAGCATCAGAAGTGATTCTTTTTTATTTGCTTAGAAAATGGTTGAGAGCTGAGCATGTTTATTTTCACGATTATTCGAGTTTCCTGATGAATTCATTTCAGCTGCATACATTTTAGCTCTTCTGTGTTCTAGCAACAACTATACTGGCAGGAAACGTTTGGTGAAACAGCCTGTTTTAAATAAGAACCAAAAATATACCTATAAAACAGTACTCTTCTATTCATGAGAAAGCCAGTTGGAGGAGAGACTCTCAAAGAATCAAAAATCAGAAACACACTGTGCAGACGAAGTCCTCCTTAACAGCTAAAACACTAAATGCTTACAACAGACTATTCAACAGCAAGCCACAGAGCACAAATTACAATTACTTGCTGAAATTAGGCTATTGAATACATACGAATAAAGAGTGCATTTGCAAAATCAAATTCTATCTGTAAATTGCTTACAAAAAGGAAGAGGAAGACAAAATCAATGAGAAACAGGCAGTTGTAGATAAGTTATGTGATAACCGAACAGTTGAAGGAAGGAAAGGAGGGAAATGGCACCAAGATGATTTAATTTTAGAGCTAATTCCCTACTGTCTTATGTAATATATAAAAATACTTAAAATATTCTACCACTTTCCCAAATATATTAAAATGTCATAAGGTAAATGGAAAACAGGTCCCATTTTGCTATGATACAGCTGCTAACTGCATACACTTCAATTTCTAGATCTACTGCCAGACTTAAAAGCCCAGTTATAGACGCATACGTGGTACAGTCTTAGAAATAGCTCTCAGCTTTTTAAATAAAGATGATATAATGAAGGTAAAAGTACTACAAGGTACTCATTACTCTGTTAAACCCTGGCACAGATCTATTTGAATCTGATATTCAAACCCAAGGATGCATTTGACTTTTTATCAATTCATATACCTGTTAGGAATTAATTAGTAATGAATAAGACCTGTACATCCTTTTAAGGGCTGAGCCCTTGCCCTGAAGTCTTTTGGCACTGCTGCATATTCTGAGACAGTGATTGTAACAATACTAAAATACCTTGTCCTCTTTGCACAAAACTGTTTCCCCATGGACTTAACACATGTACTGCCAAATCACACAAACACCTACATTCACCACTAGAGGTGTACTGCAGGGGTAAAAATGGTCCAGTCCCACTCAACATCTTCAATAGTGATGAGGCAGAGTGCACCCTCAGCAAGTTTGCTCATGTTCCCACCTGTGAGGAATGGCTGTTACACCACAGGGTTGTGCTGCCATCCAAAGGGAAGGAATCTCAACAGGCTGGAGATAACAGCAAACAGGAGACTCACAAGTTCAGCAAAAGCAGTGCAGGGCCCTGAACCAGGGTTTCTGGGGGCTGACCACCAGGAAAGCAGCCCTGCACCAGAGGAACTGGGGCTTCCAGTGGACACCAGGGTGAACATGAGCCAGCTCTGTGCCCTTGTGGTAACGAAGGCTGGTGGAACCCTGGGCTGCCTTAGGAGGGGTGTGGGCAGCGGGCTGAGACAGGTGACCCTTCCTTTCTACCAGCCCTGCTGAGGCCACGTGTAGAGCACTCTGTCCAGTTCTGGCCTCCCCAGTATCAGAGAGGCACAAAGCTACTGCAGACAGTCCAATAGCAAGTAGTCACTGAGACAGCAAGTAGTCATTGAGATTGATTTAGGGGACTGGAACACCTCTCACATGAGGAAAGGTTGGGACAGGCAGGATGGTTTAACACAGAAAAGAGAAAGCTCAAAATGGGTATTAGCAATGTGGAGGAAATACATGAAGAGAGGGCGTAAAGAAAACTGAGCCAGCCTCTTTCCAGTGGTGCCCAGTGACATCACAAGAGTCGATGCGAACACACTGAAACACAGAAGGTTTAACCTGAACATCAGGAAATATTTTTTCACTGTAAGGGTGACTGAGAACTGGCACAGGTTGCCCAGACAAGTTGCGGAGTCTCCATCCTTGCAGATACTCAAAGCTGTATGGACACTGTCCTGGGCAATCTGCTACAGATAACTCAGGCTGAGCAAGACAGTTGGACAAAATGACCTCCAGACATCTCTTCCAACCTCAACCATTCTGTGATTCTATGGAAGAAAATACAGCCAAGCACACACAATTTCTGACATTTTCAAAAACATATCAATGCTTCACTTACTGTGAAACCAGTAATCCTGAGCTCTTTGGAAAAAAAAAAAAAAAAACACAGAATGGAGATTTAAAGCATTGTAAAAGAAATAAAACACAAAGTGCTTCTTGGAAATTCCACTAGCTAGCCAACAACAGATTTGGGGACTTAAATAATTTTGAAAATCTAGTCATATTTCACTGGTTCAAGATTGTATGACAAGTCTGTAACCTCCTGAAGAATTAGTAGTGGTCTTTCCAATGCCTAGTCACAGACCCATCTGTTTTCTCACCTAGAGGTAGACTATTCTTGAATTGCTTTGCTATTCATACATCAACTAAGGAGAATCCCAAGGACATTTAGTCCTGCTCACTAAATGTAACATTACACCTTACATTTTTATTATTTGGAATTTTCTATAAAAATACAATCACAAAATAATGTGGATCCAATGTATTAGATAATAAAATATTGTTTAAAAGTCAGCTTATTCCTCAGACAATTAAACATAGCTTTTACAGACACCACGATGCCCTACCTATAACCATAGGCAGAATCTGGTCTTCTGAAGTAGTTTAGTCACACTGTTGTAACTGAACTTCACATTCCTATTCAGAAATAAACAACATTATGCTCTGAAACTTCTATTCCTGATGTCCAATTATTTACCATAAGACTATTTTCAGCATATTCCTTTAATTTTTTAAAACACTTTATATTAAGTCACTACAATTGTATTAATTCTTTTGGATTTTGTTTTAAAAAAGCAACCAACTCTCAGCTATTTTGTCCTACAACACATACTTGTGTTTCTTTACCATTCCAAGCAGCAGCAGTAAAAGTGTATGCTACATGATCTATCAAGATCATGTCAACACCAATGCAGATGGCAAAATTACAGAAAAGCTGGAATATGAGAGGTTGCAGTATGAAAGGTTGTGTTAGAAAATGTTAGTATTTAAAATGTCCCCACAATGGATCTTACCTGTTCAGGTGGATGAAACTACCTGCAGTACGCCAGATGCCTCACATGTATACAGCAAAGCAAGGTGAAGGTGCAACAGGCTGTCCCACAGTCACTCTATGTACTGAAGTTATATTCTGTTGTCTTTTCTCTCTCTTGACATGATCATACGTTAAAAATGACAGTAACTGAGTACTCTTGAAGAACTTCTTCAGAATTTATTTACCAACATAAAAGGTGAGTGTATGGTGGCACAGAGAGAAAGATACTGCCTATGTACAAACTACCACGAAGCTGAAGTTGCAATTGGGCAGGAGGTGGTTTGATCCTGCTGGATGCAGGGTAGCTGCTGAAGCAGTCAAGCATCAGTAAATTCAAACTAACAAGTATTCCTAAGAGCTGTAAGTCTCAACACAGTACAACACAGGTTAAGAACTGCACCAGTCAACGACTACTCACAAGCTCAACTCCATTCCACTCCTGGCTATTTAACATGAATTAATGAAGCATAATAATTTTAAATGAAATTTCACTTAATTCTCAGATTTTGTGAGTTAGAAAATCAAATAGCCATTTCTTATCACCAACCAATTTTAAAACAGGTGCCTTCCACTGCTCTCAGAGGAACACATGAGTGATAGATGTAAGTGGAGAATTTGGTTTAATTCCTGTTAGTGTCAGCTGTCAGCGTAACCTAAAAAAAATTGCTCTTTACCATGTCCCTGTAAAAAAGACTTTTTTATATAAAGAGACAAATCCTGAAAAGCAGGATCTTTGCAACATGATCTGAAATCCTCAGTTTACAGTGGTACACACATCCCACCCACCCTTTCCAGACTACAATATACCATCTTTATCTCCTCTTTGCCACACTATTTTTTATAGTAGTTACTTTTCAAAATTTCAAATAATTGCCAGTGATTTGTCATGATACTCTAAGAGATAGTACTGAGATGATGTAACATTTCTCACAAGATAACACAGTTTGAATAATTTATGGACCTATTTTACTTTAAAAAGCTTAGGTGTAATGATATTTGAGAATATTTCATTTTGTAATATTTTTGCCAAAACCGACACACCTAAGTAGTGACAGCAGATGGAAGATGTTAAAAGTATCAACTCCCCTATTACCAACTTTGCTAGGCCGCCTTCCTTTCATAATTTAGACCCTTCTGCTGGAGATTTGAAAATATATTCTAGGCAGATGACATGTTAACAGAATAATTTCATGGTTCAGTGTCTTCGCAGTATGATTTATCTCTTATCTCTAGGCACTGGAGGTCCCTTTTCAGGAGATTTATTAGTTAGATCCAAGAATCCATTTTGATGAGAGAGAATATGTGCATTATTGCAAAACAGAACCTTAACATTTGCTCTAAGATGCCTCCTTCTCATTAGCAGTTTTAAGAAAAGTCCCATGCAAGTGCTATCACAACTGCTTCTAAGATACTGCACCTTCATACAACAAAATGTTCATGAATGAAAGAGGTTTTTTATATTTGCATTAGTCCAGGAACTTGTATCCCCTGCTCTTCTAAATCTACATAATACACATACAAATAAGATCCAGAGTCTAATGAAACATCTGATGTAAAAATTAACTAGCATTTTCTTTTTCACTTCTCTTTTGCTGTCAGATATTTGCTGCAGATAAATTTTGTAGGACAAGAAAAATTTAACCACGGGAAGTTGGTTAAACATCTGGCTCACAGCTCAGGCCATATTGTCAAAAGTATGAAGTTAATACTTAGACACCTTAAGAAAACACATTGTGTTTTCAAAAACACTTAGCATGCAGCATCTCCTGTTGTGAAACACTAGTCAGGCTTTGAGGGAAGTGCAGCACAGTGAGATCACCTTTTTTCTTATGCCCAAGTTGAAGCACTTGGTGATTTCTGAGGGTTCACTGTCCTCTAGAAATAAGACATTTTGTTGAGATAAATTCAGTCCCAAATCACGTTTTATGTTGCTTGACCCGTGATAGAAAATCTGAATTTAAATAGGCATAGGAGACCGCCTCTTCCCACAATGCCAGATAACACATCGTGGGACTCTATGGTGCATGCACAGATGTGCTCCTTTGCCAGCCTCTGAGCTATTCAATCTGGAGATTAGTCCATCCCTGGTCCAAGTTTCATAACACAGATGTGAATCTGGAGGCAGTTAAGTTTAACATTAGTCCTTGACTTGAGTTCTACACAAGATATTTCCAAATATCTTGGGGGTATGCAAACTGCTCTGACTGCCAGTACAAAATTACTCATCCAATGGTTGATTCAAATCCTATAAAGTCAAAGTAAAGACTCATTGATTTAAATTATACTAATTTAAGACTAAGGTCTAGCTCTGCTGCTCACTAGGATGAAACCCAATGCCAAGGCTAAAAGCACAATTGACTCTCACTAGAAAAAAAGCCAATGACTAAACTGACAGAGAAACTTGACTATTTGAGAATGGAAGAAGTCTACAGAAATACACACAGACATTTCTTTACCTAGTTTTGGCAATTTTGCCAATACTAACATTTTAAAATATTCATGAGAATAGATTATTAAATAGTGTTTGATAACAAAACTTGAAAACCACTGCAAAGTTTTCTGCTAACGTAAAGAAACCAGCATCACAGACAACAGACCAGTCTAGTACACAGAAGGCAGTATAAATAGAAAGATACCGATCAACTGGAGTCAGCACATAGAGAAACAGGTAATCTGTAGACAGAAATCAAAGACTCTACATGCCCTATTTTTCTGTATCTTCCTATTGCTTGCTCTTACTTTTGGTATCACTTCTGTCCTCTTAAACTGTTTTGAGCACTGATAAAATTTTTAGATATTGTTTTAATAATCTGAAGCCTCCCTTGCCTTAACTGCTCAGATGCTCATGAAAAGGCACTAAGATCAACTGCTGCTTCAGTATGAATAATTTTGGAAAGAGTGGTGGTAGCTCATGTCTGAGCTGAGGAGAAGGAGATAACTGTATGAGCCAGAATCCAGCACAACTGCATCTGCATATAAATAGACTTAATCAGAAATGCAAATTGCAATCAGACTAAATTTTAAAGGCCTATGATAACTGTGTAGATAACAAAAGGTCAAATACTTGTAATGATGACGATTTTAAACTGTTAAGTCAGTGGTGATTCTTCATTAGCCAAAATGTGGAAAAGACTAGTACATACCAGCCTAATCAATGATGGACAAATTCTATATCTCTTCTATTACAGCTGGTCTGTTGCTAAACCCTATTTTACACTGACAATCTCAACTTATTCAGGAAGACTCAATGAAATGAAAACAAATTAAATCAAATATAGACAGTATGAAATAATACAGCTAATTTACATGACTATATATAAAAAGAAATGTATATCCCTTTTTCATATCTAATTCATATTGGATTGTCCACGGATGACAATCCAAATCTTCACATTTTAACATCCTCAGGTAAATGAAAAAATAAATTATGACTACAGTTTGCTGAAACTGCCATACTGCTTCATAGCACTGTCAAAACTGTATGTTTTTCTTTTACAGTAAAACAAGCCTAAGACTCTAGGGGAATAATATTTGAAAACATTATTTAACAGTTATAAATGTTGGCTTCTCCATTTGAAATAAACGTTTTCATCAGTAGTAGGTAAGAAAAGTTCTGTTGGAAGGAAGGTAACAGGATATTATATGATTTTACATTCTAAGGTAAGAATAAAATAAGTAATTTCAAGGAGTTCTAAATAAAAATTATTGTAGAAGACAGACTGAAAAAAAAATCTTTAACAGTACAGAATTTTATTGTTTTACTGTTAAAGAGATTCTTAGGATTTTAGGAACAAACATTTGCCAAATAGTTCTCCTTTGAGTAGACTGCCTTTGAACAAACTAGTGAGTGAAGAGAGCCATCTAGTGCCATACCTTGGAATTTTAAAAAGGGTTTTCACCGGATGCATGTCAAATAAAGGAGGGTCTCCATCCCCCAGTTCAATAGCTGTTATTCCCAAGGACCATACGTCACATCGAGCATCATATGAGTAGTCATACTGTTGTTCACAAGCAATGACCTATCAGAAGAGAAGCAGAGAAACCAACGCTTTTATCTAATTTACAACTCATGTCATCCAACAGAACATGAAAGTATTTTTTTGAGTCATGTCTAAAATGCTATGTAGCTATCAAATCCATATCATTTTTGCCTGTATATACGAGACAGAAGAAACACCACAAAAAGGTAACATCAAATTAGAACGTCTCTTATGTTTGCTTTCTTTAAAAACAATATCTTTTTTTTAAAATACATTAAACTCCATGGGATGCTTCAAATATCTATACAAAGAACATCAATAATAAATTATTTTTTTGAAAGAACGACTTACAAAGACCTATTATAATAACAGAGAACCCTATTGATGTTATTCTTGTTAACTTCTATGACTTATATTCTTATTAACTTCTATGAGGATAGACTGATTTGCACAGCTGGTTTTTAGATAAGGATATTCCATCAGTAATTTCTGCCCTTTTTTTTTTTGTTGTTGTTTGTTTGTTTTCTATTTTGTTTTGTATTTACTGCATTTGAGTAGTTTAAAAAAATCTCAGGTAACATACCATGTACCTTGTCTAAGAAAAATGGAAGCGAGTAGGAGTCTCTCCTTGGATATCAGAACTGTTTTACATCACAGACTTAATGCACACTTCCAGCCAACTCACTGATCACATTCTAATACATTAACTATTCATGTCGGCTGAATCTAAATGTGAGATTCAAACCAATGTTTAAATTTAGCCCTTATCTTTACAGCTTGACTGCATTTTATTATGATTTGGAATTATGTCTCAATTTTGTCTTTCCAAATCTCATCAATTAAACAATTACTTTAAATTAATTTGTTGGATCCCTGCATATTGCTAGTATAAACTTCCATGGTTTTTCTCACAGTTTTAAAAGTATCTTTAATAATTTGTACTTAAGATAAAATAACATGTCTTAGGCTGGCTGTACCTATGTTCTAGAAGATATTTTCTATTTTTTAACTTCTATATTACTTCTCAATTCCTGTGTTAGGGCTTCAGTTTGGAACAACACTTTGCACAGTGCTTGTGTTATATGCACACTTGCATATGCTTGCAACATGCAAGTCAGCAACACAAGTAGCTGCTGGCAGAGAGTCACCTGTTATAAAAAAACATTTCCTGGAGAAGCTGCCAATTCCATCCTAACCTCTTAGTTACTTTCTCCATAAACTGCACCTAACCAAGGCGTTCCTGACTCTAGTAGTGATTCTAGCCAACATGCCCACAGAAATTGTCTGTCTCTCATTTGGGACTCATGACCCCGCTGTAGTGCACTCATCATTTATTTTATCAGAAACTGGGCTGTTGAACACAGTTAAAATAATACTGAAATGTTTGGGGGTTGGGGAGGTTTGCATTAAAGTTGCACATCAGTTAATTCCTTTTCTTTTCCTAGAGCAAATCAGTCAAGAAAAATGAAGACGCTTCCAAATTTTTTATCAATGTTTTGACAAGTGTTGAGATCACTCCTTCTCCTCATTTTTTTCAGTCAGTATGCCAGAGAAAGGGGAAAAAATGAAAGTAAGCACCACAAAAGATGATTCTGAGATTTTTTTCCTTCAACTTGAAGAGGCAGAGCTTTGTTAGTTAATCCAGTGTTTTTCAAAATTGTCACACAGAGATTTCTCCATCTCCCTTCTCTTCAACAGAATGTCTTAAATAAAAGCTCTGGAATAATTTTTAGTTCTTAAAAATGTTCACTATAGCCTTGATCTCATCATGGAGATCACGCTATCTCATGAAATATGGACAGTAGACAGCTTCTACACAGTTCAAGCAAAGTGCTTCAAAACACACCCGTTTCAGAGGCCTTTATGATAATTTCATTTTCTTATACCATTTATGAGAGAGAAAAGTCAAATGCAAAAATTTGGAAAGTCAGTGTAGAGATCCATCAGAGATACTTAAATAATATATTCTGAAGAGGCTATCACTGAAATTTTGCTCAGAGATTGAAGAGGAAGCTTATATTTCTTGTTTATTTTGGCGTTTTCTATACATGTCCCCAAATCATCTGTATATTCAATGAGACTTCCTCAAAAAAAATCATCCAAGTTGACTTCTAAGGCCATGACTTGGAAATCTCTCCATATGTGGCTAACTTTATGCACTGTGCTCTCCTTCCTTTTTTAACATGTGAAAAATATTTATCTGCTTAGTATAAAATCTGTTAAAGCCCATTTCCTGGAGGTGAATACCTTGGAAGTTGCTTGGATTCTCATAAGTGTACTGAGTCCTTTGCAAACACTTGTCTATTTGTTCTCAAATTCTATAATGCAGAGGAACACATTTTCATTTTGAAAAGAAGGAAAAGAAGGATCTGCGCAAGGTCACACTGGACTTCATCAGCAATGCCACACACATAGCTGGTGTTCCACATTCAAAGATATCATCATTTTCCCTACAAGCACATCACAATCGCTTCTAACTACAGGACAATGACAAACTTTGCTCTATAACTTGGTTTTATGAAGTTTAACAAACTACACTAGTAAGTCTTAGAGCTTTTTTCATCTTCAAAGTGTATTTCCCAGCAAAGAGAAAGGAATGAATAACACATCTTCTGCTCCACACCTAACTCCAGTACATGGCAGTATAATGGCACTATGGCAAAATACTGCCATTATAACCAAGGGGAATTAGACACCATTAGATTCTCCACCATTCTATTATAGAGGCTATGGTGATTATTTTAGAAAAAATATTCCCCTTAATATATATTCTTTTTTAAAAAGACATTCAGACAGTGGACCATATGAACCACTATGTTTTAGACCATTAGCTTGACAATAGTGAGATTAGCCTCACAGAAAAGATACAAAATTAACTACTGTCTTCACCCAGTATGCAGAATGTACATGCATCACTTTGGTTTGAAATGAGCATTCAATTTCTGTGGAACTTATTATTAGAATCTCGCCAACTTATGTACCCCTTGGAAAAATGCAGATGTGACTAATTTCAATTTTTAAAACAAGAATCAAAATTTTCAGTTTTTTCCTTGATGAAAGGTGTGCATAAAGCAGTTTGCTTTATGTGTTGTCTAGCAAATAACACTCTCTTGCAATGTGAAGAAGAGACTGTTCTTTAAGTCACAGTTTACAAGCCAGTCAAGTCCATGGGAATGCCCCAGTCCTGTATTGCCTCAAAAACTATGCTACTTCCTGCAGAGCAAAAATCTCTAAAAGCCAAAAACAAAAGGGGCTATTGACTTACCCTCCTTTATATTCCTGTCTCTACCAGGAACTGAGAAACACTTTTTTTTTTTTTTTTAAATATCTCTACTTTTCATTGGCGTTCTGGAGCCTAGAGTACCACTCAGCACTGCTGAGGCCTGCTCTGCCCTGTGGGGTATGAAGGCAGAGAGCCCAGAAGACATGATCTGAAACTGAAGAACATGTCTCTTCCTTTCTCTTCCTTGTGCAAAGACAGCACATTGCACCGATTTTATATCCAGCAAAATCCTGCCCTGCTTGTAAAAGCAAAACAGAAGACATAGTTTGCTTTGTGCAAACATTATGTTCATGGCAAAGCCTCAGGGGGTGATGTAGCTAAGCTTGAGATTTGCTAGTAAACATCACAGGAATAAACACCAAGTCTTTCACTTTAGCATTTATTTAATGCTGGCTGCATGCACACAGTGGCCTGGGTTGCTAAGGAGACAGGCTGTCATCTTTTGTTTTAGTTGTAATTTCATCACAATTTCATGCCCAGTCATACTGCTGTAGGTTGAAAAGCATTCAAACACCAGACAGAGAAACAGAAAGTGTGATGGTAGTTGTCAACACTAATTGTGCTGAGGGTCACACTGGTACAGAATCAGCGGATAGGGAATTCACAGGTCTGGAAAAATGGGACATAATTCAGTCACACTAAGTGGAAGGAATTTAGAGAAGTCAGTGCCTAGGCATTCTGTGTGATTTATAAGCTGTACAGAAACACAAAAATTCAGAAATATACAAGATGACATATCTTGACAAGAAAACTATACATTCAAGGATATAATTCTGCCTGTTCTGGAATCAATATAAATATTTCTCTGAACTTCAGCAAGTGCAGTAGCAGATCAAAGGTGGATTCAGAAGAAGGAAAACAGTTAATACAGAGAACTACCTATTATTTGGACAGTGGTCATACTGAGTCATGCAGAGAGAGGAAGCTATACACATGTTTAGGTGAAGCAAAATACATCAAACCCTTTTAAGTTGACCCAGAATTATTAGAAGTGAACTTACTTTCCCTGTGCCTCAGTAAATACAGTGTCTGTACAAAGCAGAGCTGCAAGCATAGGCTAATAACAGCAGTGCAGATGTGCTACCTGGAGAGGACTGCTGCACAATCAGCGCTGCTGACCCACAGGAAGAGCAGGAAGGAGCCTGGAGTTAGCAAGGCTGCAGCTGCTGGGTGAGGCGGTGCTGGGCTCAGCTGACAGAGCCAACTAAGCAGCTTATGTGGTGTGTGAGCACTGCTGAGAAGCACTGTGCATGGAAAATGAATGTGGCACTAAGTTGTTACCCTTGCTGCAAGGAAAACAACATTGCCAGCTGTACCAGTCAAGTGAAATCAACCAGCTGAACTTCTGGGCTCCATCTGACACTACACAACCCAACTTCCTTTGTTTACATTGGAAATATAACATTAAATATTCTTCTAATTCCTGTGTACCAAAACTAAAAAAGGCTTTCATGATAGCACATAGCAGCACCGGGGATACTGAATTAGACAAACCAAAGTGATACTTTTCTATGTCTCCATTACTTCCTCTTTCCCTCTTTTCCTTCCACTCTTCAAGCACATTCATATAGTGAATAAAAAGCAATTTTGTGATTGAAAATGGTTCCATATTCCTGCATTTTCTTATTTGGATTTCACTTCCTTATTTTGTACCATTATATAAATGTTTCCATAGTATATCTGAAAATATATCTAAAAACTCAATACTACACATAATAATACAATTGACACAATTGTAATACAATTTTTGCTTCTGATCCACAGATGTACTCCTGACTAGTCAGTATATATACTACACACCTCATACAGACTTTCAAATGGTCTTTCACAAAGAAAGCAAAAACTAAGAGCTCCTCCTCCACCACACTCCTAACTAAACATATTTCATGTAGGCAACTCAGTGCAGACCCACGTGGTATTGAACTGATTTTCTCTGATGTTTTGGGCTTGTTGTTTTGATTTGTCTTTTAAATCTTTAAACACCCTACATGAAAGCTTTACAAGCCCTTCGTAGCTGTTGAAACAAAATAGAAGCAACTCCTCCACCGCCCTTCACAAGACTATGGCTATGTCATCAATGCTACTGGCAATGTTCCCTGAGGTTTCCTCCAGCTGCCATGGACTTTTCACTTGCCATACTAGCCCAGGTGGAGGTCAGCTCTCCTGGAGGCAGAGGAAGAGAGGATGCATTCTTCTAGACTCTGCATTTGAGGGAGAGCTTGCTGGTGCTGTCCTGCTGTGCTCTCTGCCTCTCTTGAATGTAATGTCCTTTAAAGTTTGAAACCTCTGTATTCCATTTCAGCCTTCTAAATCCACTGCTTTCATTATGGACTTTAAGCAACTTTAGTATAACTTCTTACTACAGCAGTTTGTTAAAGCTTCAGTTTGAGAGTCACAGAAAAAGAAGAAAGGAGGGGGAAAACCAAGACAGTAAAGGTAATTTCCTTGATTTCTTTAAAGAAATAAAAATCTGTATTCAGAAAATGAACTTTTTAAAATCATCTGTCAGCTCTCAGAAGGTGGCATCTCAGAGCCACAGGCATTTCAACCATGTGCACCCATTTAGAGACTTAATTCTATCCCACATTCTGTCACCAACCTGTTGTAAGTTCTTAAGCAAATCACTTCACTTCTATGTCCCTCAGTTCATCCATGCAGTCTTGCCCTATCTATTTAGAGTAACTGTTCCCACTCTTCCCTCCATGCCCTCCCACACTTACACTTCTGTAGTTCTTCTCTGGCATGCCTATACCTAGTTCCACATGAAGCACAGTGCTGCACTCAAATGCAGTGCTGCATTTCAAGAGGACAACTAGTATTTCCTAAAAATAATTGCCAGTACACTACAGTGTCCCAGCACCTTAAACTCCTGAAAAACAGGATGTAATTTCATAATATATGTCAAGAGGGAAATTCCTTTTCACCCTAGGCTTAATATAGTATCACTTATGTGGCAAATTCTTTAATGCTACTTACCTTCAACTTTAACATTTATTTATTGCATTTATTATTTTTAGCCCTTAAATGTGTGGAATTTTCAAATATTTCACTGTTGATTAATTGTGATGCCAGATACACACAAGTTCTATAGAAGCAGCAGCAGATTTGTTTCTCTCAGTAAAGTTTTACTCTGAGGACAGTTGTTTGGGGATTTTTTTGTAAATTATGCTTTCAATCTTATCTCATGTACCGTAATTTACAAGGTGAAAAGACTATAAAATTGAAAAACTGTAATAAGAGCTAATTTAATAATCTATCTCTTATCATTAGCTATACAAGAATTGTTATTATACTTTCATGGAAGATTCCTTTAATATTTTCAAAACTTTCCTTATTAGAGAAGGTGTAATATTATTTATCACAAAATAAGCATACTTTTCCACTGTACAACTGTTTTCAAATGGCTTTCAGGCAGAAAAGTAAGTGTATATCCATGTATATCCATTCTTGAAATCTATATCCTATTTATACTAAGTGGCAGATTCCTACAGTTCATTATAAATCAGCATGTAGAAAATTCCTTGCTTAGGTAGCAATTAAAAGTATAGTGAAAATGTGCATATGCAAAAAGCTAATTTTAGCAAATTGACCTTGCATCTCTTGATGTAAGCAAAGGGTTGACAAACAGAATAGGCTGAAATATGACAAGATGAGACTACACTAGGCTGCTTCATGGGAATGTATCAGGAATAGTGTGGCCAACAGGGCCAGGACAATGACTGTCCCCCTGTACTCGGCACTGGTGAGGCCACACCTCGAATGCTGTGTCCAGTTCTGGGCACCTCAGTTCAGAAAGGACATCGAGGTGCTGGAGCAGGTCCAGAGAAGGGCAGTGAAGCTGGTGAAGGGTGTGGAGAGTGAGTCCTGTGAGGAGCAGCTGAGGGAGCTGGGGGTGTTTAGCCTGGAGGAGGCTCATCGCTCTCTACAACTTTGTGTAGCCAGGTGGGGGTCAGCCTCTTTTTCAAGGCAGTCTGAACCAGGACAAGAGATCATAGTCTTAAGCTGTGTCTGGGATGGTTTAGGTTGGACATTAAGAAGAATTTCTTCACAGCAAGGGTGATTAAACATAAACATCAAACATGGACTGCCCGGGGAGGTGGTGGGGGCACAATCCCCAGAAGTGCTTAAGGAAAGACTGGATGTGGCACTCCACACCCTGGTCTAGTTGACGTAACAGTTGGTCATAGGCTGGACTCAGTGATCTCAGAGGTCTTTTCCACCTACTTGACTCTGTAACCCTGTTATTCTGTGATATTCTGAGTTTGTTTCAAGAGTCAAGTTTTCAGCTAGATTGTGATAATCTAATCATATGTCTGGAAAAAGAAATCTCCAATTCTATTTGAACTAGGTTTTGTTCAGTTGTGCACTGGAAGTTGAAAATAATACATGTTAATGCTTAGAATCACAAATGTAAAGACAGTTCAGTACAAAAGCTTCAAATCTGATTCATCCTGCTAGCACATAACACAATTTATTTCAGCACAATAGAAGCATAGTTTAGGTAACTTAAGTGTTTGATAACAGGCAGCTTTAAACACACTAACACTATCCTGCCTTATTTATCTTTTATTGGTATGCTTGTACTCAGTGTTTCAGTTTCTGAGAGTCTACAGTTGTAATTATGAAAAAATATTAATTAGGTTAAACAACAATTATACATTTTCAGTGAGTCTACTTTAAAGCTGCTCTCAAACTGACTAATCCTTGTCACGTTCTCTGTTACTTCCTCACAGCCTAATTTTTACCTGTATTTTCATTTTTCAGCAAAATTTTTGTGAATCACAAGCTTTGCTCAAAACAAATGCTCAAGGACAGATCTTTTTTGTCTTGATACTGCTAAGCAAGCCTCAGAGTCATCAGAAAAAAAAGGAGCCAAGATGCTTGAGTCACTCAAATATTAAGCAGTTAAGCTGCTACTTTGAATGCTGCCAGAACACTGAGTTGAACACCTTCCTTACACCACCCTCAGACACTGCTTTTTCCTATGAGCTTCTGCTATTTCAAGTACCATGCTATATAATACCTTTGAAATCTTTTGCAAACTTAATCTTAAAATGTGGTTTTCTTCATTTTATAGTCGTGACCCAGGCTGATCTAGTGATTCCAGTTTCCAGTGTATTTGTCTCCTGCTTATATCCAGTTATTCCCATCTGTCAGCTTGAAACTTCCTGCATCATTCTTCTCCAGATTTTATTTTCCTGGGGTTTACACTGGAAAATATTTCCTGTCAGCTTTATTCTGCTTTGAAACACTACTGTAGTCTCTTCCGCCAAGGCAAGCTTCTTCATCTCCCCTCTTCACTCCCCTTTCAGATGAAATCCATCCTTCTCACTGCCAAATGAGATCCCATGATTACCTTATGCATTGACCAAGGTACCTTTGTTTCACATGTAGATAAAGTCCAGTTGAAAAAAATAAAGCCTTCATGCTTTTTATTTCTCTGTTTAGTAACATTTCATTCCTGTTCAGCTATTTTATGATATTTTGGGGCTTGAAATAATTCTATCCTATGTCAAAAACCTTTAGGCAGGAAGATTTTTTGTAAATGAGTGCAAAAACTTGAGTTAAGTGCCTTTCTAGTGTTTAGTGATCTCACCACAATGTCATCTAGAAAACACTCTTCCTAATGAACTGTTACCCAAGCACACCTTCTCATCTTATTGCAGTCCTAATCTTCCATCTTTCACATAAAAATCTGGGTGCATATTTTAAAAATACCAGAAAGATCTCCCCAATAATAAAGTAAATTGCATCCTGCACTTCACTCGAACCCTGTAATTTCTATGAGCAACTGCAGTGACTTGAGCAAGCATGTTATGCAACCTGTCATTTAAAAGCCATTTCAACAACAGCATAATGGATATCTAAGCACCTTACAGCTGTTTTGCAGATTGGCACACCTATGAAGCCTGGCATGCCTCACATAGGCATGCAAATGTAATATGGGTTACCATGGTTATGGTACTGGGTTGGTTCTTTCAACAGATCTTTTCAAATCAGGAAGAATTCAAAGCTACACCTGATCCTGTTTGATATGCCATGTACATAACATACCTTGATTACATGTGTGCTCTACTTTCAGGTCAAAATTTTTCAGATCTAAATATCTGCTTATCTCTTTGGCTTTCTGCCATGAGAATAAATACCTTCAACATGGCAAGGAAAATAAATTTGGTGTAATTACTGCCCTTGATGGCAATTATTCAAGCAAAACAGTACCATAAAAATAACCTTTTATAATCCATGCTCAATAGAATCTTTCATAACATGTCCATTATTATCTAGAGAAGTATTTTATAGAGGTCTAATTTTAGAAATGCGTCCAACCAAGCTGATTCCATAAATAATGCTTTCACAGTGGTTTCTAAGGTATCTTGTGTCTCCTTAAACTGGTTGTTATGGAGATGGTGAAATATCAACCATTCTTTCTGAGACTGAGAAAGATCAATTTTAGACCCCTTACAGTAGCGTATTTTCTCTGCTCAGCTATAATCAGCCTTCCTTAGCAACAAAAATAGATGCATAAACATTATTAAATGTTTTACAACAAATGTTTGCACAACACTTTTAACTCTTCAACCTACAGAAATAGACCTGTGTGCATTTGTAATAGATAAATTCCATCCCTAATTCCCCAAAACTCATATGGCCTTTAACAGAAAAGAGACTTGTACTGTTACAAAGGCTGAACAACTTACAAACAAACAGACAACTCCTGTTTCAATCCTTGCTTTTAAATTTCATAATCCATATTTTTCAGAAGTATTTTGTGCTCCTTAAAGCAGGGAAGCACAAAGATTGATATATTTCACTCCAAAGTCTGGTAAAGCACAAACTTTTGTTCAACAGTGTGTTAAAACTTTTTAGAGCTTCATAAAATAGAAGGCAAAGGGTTATGTCTGGATAGCAGTATGTAAAATTATGTAAGTAAGATACTTGAAAATGGGCTAAGCTACCTGTATATTATTTTTATCAATTTTTTAATCTATGCTAGCCCATGTGTCTAAGTTTAAAGGTCCCCAGTTAATGATTAAGGTTAAAGAACACATAGGTCAGTCAGCGTTTTGCAGTGTGCAAGACTATAGCAAGACTGGAAAGAAGGAATTCCTCCTTCTCCCACTAGTCCGTATTTACATCACGGACAAGCAGCCCAAAACATACAATATTTGAATGGAAAATCATAACATTCTTAGGACCCTCAGTTATTTGTATATATGCTGTAATTTTATGGAAACACTACAAAGAAAATTATGATTATTAGAAATCCATTTTGTATACTCTAATAGTATACTCTATTATATATACTCTAATACTCTAATTTTGTATACTCTAATAGTATGTTACTTTTACTGAACAGAGGACAAGCTGTAAAGCAGAAACACAGCCATAAGGGAGGGAAGAAAAGATCCCCTTCTACTATGGGGAAGTGGCAACAAAGTGTGTATTGCCATGAATGGAGACAAGCCAGACAGGCACATTTACATACCTCAGGTGCCATCCAAAAGGGTGTTCCCACTGAGGTGTTTCTACGCAGCCGTGTGCTGGTGAGCTGGGCTGAAACACCTGCAACAAAACAGATCAAAGAAACTTGGCTTCAAATTCATTGACATTTTGGTAAGTTTATTTCAAGTATCTGGAAAACAAACCCCAAACCTGTGAGCACAGCTGCAGAGTCCCTGGCCAAAGTAGGAACAAATTATTTGTTTGATTGATTTCAGCTTGCTGTTTTCTTCAGAGTTTCTGTGAGATTTTTTTTTTTTTGTGAATGACTCTCATTTTGAAGCACTTTTATTCAAACTCAAAAATTCCATTGTCACATAAATATCCCGGATTTCTTTCTGCTGTTTTTGTAAGTATAAATAGGAATTATTAAAATTACAAATTGACTTTAAATTTCTGTTTCAGAAATGTACTGCCTGAACATCACAGGCCAGGAATTTGTTCACTAGCATACTTGCAGATGCTCTTGTTCAACAAAACACTTATACACCTGCTTAAATCTTTCCCTGAGGAGAAAAGCTCAAAAGCTCAAGCTCACACTGCAGCTTGTACTTAGGGAATTAAACACATACTTAAAACAAAGCATTCGTTTCAGAGCTTTGCTGACTGGGGCTGGACTCCTGAAGCACAACTGAAAAAAACCAAAAGAATGAACTAGAGTGCAATCAAACAATGTTATCAAATCACAATGAACGTTGACAGCAAATCATTTGTGCTCTGGTCAACATATAATTGAATGAGTTCAGTTCAGTAGTCTTCCAATGAGGTGATACAAAGTCAATATTGACTTAGAAATATATTTTGCTTTAATATTTTTTAAAAACAAAAGCCACAGTGGTTTGCTCTTTTGGCATTACCCAGAGACAAAAATGAGCAGAAACACATATAATACACATTTACTGCTGCCAATAAATAAAAAGTGAGATTCATAAGTTAAATTGTTTGATTTCTGATTCCAACATTCAATTTTATATTTATTTTAAATTTTTCAGTGTAATTGCAAATCTTCAGTGATTTCGCAAGTCCTGCTGGGAAACAGTTATGGCTAGGACATACAATAAGCCTCTGTTCATTTCACTGTGATCTCTCTATAGCCACCTTAATTCACAGCTGCTATCTAGGGATATTCCAAAACAGTGCAGAATACCAAAGAGCTGAGAGAGGGTGAGCGTGGCATAAATGAATAAGTTGCAGACATTTTAGGTCAATTTACTGTGACCATCATTTATTCAAATATATTATGCTGTCGACAGCAGTTGAGGGAAGAAATGTGTGTTACGTTGAAAAAACAAGCTGTAAAGTCATCCAGTAAAGAAAAGCCTCAATTAAAGATATCTGTGTAACCCTCTCTGTGACCTAATATCCATATGTACAGCCTTGAATAAGAAGCAGCTTTTTTAAAATCAAGATTCTGCCTCATTCTCTCAACTGAATGGATAACATTCACTGAATAGGTCATAATTTAATTTTTTTAACCCCATTGACTTGAATTCTCATTTCTTATTTAATATATCCAATCCTATATTAAATTTAAAATTATTATTTTCTTTTTCTTTTGACATATTTCTTTCCCCACACACCAAGCAACAAATCTACTTAACATTCCCACAAAATGGCAGAGGATTATTAGTTCCAGGGATTAACCTAAAAATATCTAAAGCATCCAGTGTGTTTGGGTACTTAATCTGAGATCTTTCAGTTGTCAGGCACTCTACAAGCCTCAGGTACAGCTATAATGGATCTCAGCTGCTGTTCAAGAACACAGAGTTCTTCTGCAAAGCAAGACAAGATGTTTCAGACTGACTATAGGGAAAATGAGGAACTGAGTTTGATGTAAGTGACCCTCCAGCATCACAGAGAAACACAAGCAGAAGCAAGAATAATCTCCAATTTTATGTCATTCAACTCTCTCAACTAGAGTCCCTTCCCTTCCCGAGTTCCTTGCAATTTCACTATTTATCTTCTACTTTCTGCAAAAAAAGAGACAAAACAGTTTTACAAACAATATCACCTGTGATTCAGTCCTAAACCATTCCCAGAGACCATTCTGTGGCTATAGCAGTGGACTAAGACAGGAAAAATAGCAACTTAATAAAAGCTTGGTGCCTGATACTTCTTTAGTCAGAAAGCCCATAGATATATTGTCATTTCTTGGCATTTCCTGACTGTTAAGCAGAAGGGAACACTCGAGATTTAAGTCTCTTTTTTTTCTGAGCCTGTCATATTTGCTGTGATTTTCTAGTGCTACTGTCCTAACTTACAAAGTAAGAGAAAACCCCTGAAACCTAAATATGGAATCAGAGAGACCCATGGGACACCAGAAAGATTGGGAGTCTCAGTTTCCTTGAATGTGCCACTTGGGGTTGGAGCACACTGGTCTGTCTTTAATACATCTGATAAAAACATTTTGCTCTGGGGAGAAAAGCCAACTTTCCCCCTAATGGAGTAGAAACAAAGATCAGACTGCCAAAATTCTGCCAAATGAGAAGGGATCTTCCTCTCTTCTATTAGGTCAGGGACTCACTCCAAGTTTTGCTTCAGGTCATACATTTCTCCTAGCACTATTTTAATTGCTGCCTTTACAATTCAAAATAATGAAATTTTGTCCCTGGAAGATACTAAGGAACCTCTTATGCAACAACTTATTTTAGCATCTTCAATATGTATGTGTGTTAAATTTATAATACCATAATATCACCAGTATACAATATTCTTTCCACTGCATAAATTTAATATTTTAGGATTTTTTAAAAATATTATTTCCAGATTTTTTTGACATATTCTACCCTACTCTCATTTTGTGAACGTTTTTATTTACCTTCATGCACTGCTAAACAAACATATAATTCATACACTATTTTCAGTGGTGATTACTTTATGCATTATATGGTTTCATTAATAAATCATATTACTAATGATCTGCTTCTGTTACTTTTAATAAAATTGTCCACTCCCTTGCATACATATCTGAGGGACAAAAGCATTTTTTTTTTCTTTCTAAGTGCATGTTCAAAACAATTAAATTTGAACTGACTTTAAACCTATTGCCAAGTGCCTTTCTACCATCCTCCCTGCCTTTCTCCCTCGTTTCTTATGACATATCCAGACTGGCAATGTTCATATCTAAGAGCAATAATCACAAATTAAATGGATGTTTGGTTTTGGACCCAAGGGACTATTTTACCTGCTGCTCAGAGGGGAAAAAAATATGCTTAAGGCTATCAAAAGCCATTTCAGAAAGAATGTTTCCTTTTCATATGCAAAAGACAGAATATCTAAATTTAAATTAGGGGGACAACTGCCCTGAAACTGACATTTCTTCTGAAATGCAAAAGAGCTTTGTAAATAAAATGCTAGCTTCAGAATTTTAGTAATTATTAAATATGTTTAAGCTTTTAAAAATTAAAACTCTATGACTGGTTTTTAGTTAAAATTTTAGTTCTTGCTGTAATCAGATTCCTTTTGCATTTTTCCTTCTTAAAATAATTCTGAGTATGCTTCTGAAAAAGTCTCGCTGAGATATTCTGCCTTCCCAGGGGAAAGTAAACAGAGCCTTTGGCTAAACTGCATGTATCAAGAAAACAAAGGGGAAGTGGTCATTACCAAAGTCAACGAGCTTGACTCCACCTTCTGTTGTCAGGAGAATGTTGTTCCCTTTCACATCACGATGAATGATCCGGTTATTGTGTAAATGCTGAAGGCCCTATACACCAGCAGTAACAAAAATAAGTTTATTCCCTTATTTAAAAACAATTACCCTGCTATTAGGGAATGTAATGAAGAAAATCTGCAAACGCCCTACAGAAACAGCTGTCCACCAGATCACATGCCTTTATACAACCCCTGCTGTTCTAACAGCCCATGTAATACTGTTCACATTACCACACTCTATAAATGGAAAATGAATGCATGCAATAAGTGAATTGCACCCTCTGCTGTCATTACAAGCCCAGTGAACATCCTTACCAAGAGAGCACCATACAAGATGTAAGAGATGATCGCTTCATCCAATCTTCGGCCACACTTCAGCAGGCCTTTGACAAGCTCTGTGACAGAACCTCCATTGCACAGCTGGAAAGGGGGAGTTGTGAGGAGGGAAAAAAAGCAAGACAAGTCCTCAGTTACTCAACATACTTGTTTAGGCTATAAACACCTACCATGCAAAACTGTGCTACAACACAAGTCTGGGACAACAGAACTCATTTTACTGGTGATGTTAATATAAATCACCGCAGCCTGAGTAAGGGGAGGGAAGAGAAAACTGAAAATTATAAAACGTAACAAAAAAGATAAAAATAATATGAACAGGATTGCATTTCAGTGTTAAAAGAGGATTCATAAATCTAATTTACATTATTTGAGTATTTTCACAATACATGCATTGTCTTTTTGAAAAAATCCTTCTGTGCATAGGCCAGACAGAAAAGACTAATGCTCTTGATAACTGGGAAGAAACAAATCAGTCATTTTAAACTTTCACTTCACCAATGCTCCTGATGGCATGCAATATAAAATAGACAGAAGCCATATCTCTATACTCAGATTTGATGTCATATACTGTCAACAACAGAGAAACATTCTAATTCAGAGAAGCAGCTTATTGCAAGCATTTTCTAATGGGCTAAACTAATGGGCTGCTAAACATCAAAAGAGGAGGAGAAAAAGTAAAATTAGAACTTTGAAAATATATTCTCTTCCACACCTTAAGTTTACTGTCCATACCATTGTAAGCAGGTATTGATATCCATCCTTTCTCCTCTCTCTTTCCTTTAATTACCTTGATATTCACAATTGTTTGACCAAAAAAAGATGGGAGAATTGACTGCCTTGCCTTTGCTGAATTTTCCTCTATGTCAGTATTGTGGCCAGACCCCTTACCAATTTCTGCCAGAGAATCACATGCATTGCAACACAAGTTCATTTAATATTATCAGTTTAAAATACCACAACATAAATAAGGAGAATCGTATGAAGTTATACAAACTCTTAAGATCTGCATCTTTCAAACGGCTTTTATGAAAAACTGCGTATCAATTCAACCACTAATTTCTGTTATATGCTAATACTTTCCTTGACTTATTACTAACTTCTTGCATCAAAAAAAAATTGCACTAGACTAGAAGTTTGAGTTAACGGAAAAGAACCTTGAAGCAAATTTTCATCACTTAAAACGTTGATAAGTTCTGTAGGAATTTGACTTTATTTTTTAATTTGTTAGCAGGGAATGTTTTTCTTATCTTTCATAAATTTGTAGGAACATTCAGGTCAATATCAACTATCAAATGTATTTACATGAAACTGCATGTTTTTCTTCCCATGGTTAACCATTTGCTGACAAGTCATTAAGCTAAAGTTTTCTTTGTATTGCTTTTATAGCATTAAATGTTCTGTTTAGACAGACTATACTAAATTCATCTCTAGCCCACAGATAAAATATTTAAAAGTATGCCCTAAATTAAAAAAAAAAAAACAAAAAAACCCAAGCTGGTTGGAAAAATAGTAGACTGACAGCTGTTTGGTAGGATATGGTAAATGAATGCCTGACTCAAAAATATATCCCACAAACACTACTGCACCTGTCTGTGACACTATTCTTGAAACTCAGCAAAGACCTCAAACAAAATTAATTTGAAACCTTCATTACTACTTTATACCTAATGGTAATACTTTAATACGTGGAGAGATGCACATTTATATGAAAAGGTTGAGAAGTTTGCTTTACAGTTTTCCAAGACTTGTATAATTGTAAAAATAATTTAGGTGTCCACTTTGCCACCCTTCCTCATCACAAGCATTTATCAAAGTAAAGTCCTGCTTGTAGTGAGTAAACAAGGCAAAATTGTGCCTAAAGGAAAAAAAGCCCACCTTTTTATTACAAATTTTGGAAGTCACACATCAAATGAACGTATTTCATCAAAGACTCAGGGATCAAAGTCTGAATACTTTGTATATTCCGTTTTACTGAAAATTAGTCATTAATTTATAATATCACAAGTCACTGCTAAGCATGCATACATAAATCTGTAAATTCCAAGGCACGGAATAGTTTGGGTTGTCCAATAAATTTTTCCATACAAGGAAAACATATTTTTTATAATGTCAAATTTCTTCCAAACTTTGGATTATGTGCACCAAAAGACACCTGAAATACACATACTTAATTGATAAAGTACACACACATACAACTTATTCAAATTCTACATTCAGTTTTATTTCAGAATATATGATGATTTTGTTCCATAAAATTCTCTCAATTGGTGCTTAATGAATCTTTAGAGACAAGACTCTTTTAACCTGTGACTCTTTTAGCAGTAACAAACAAAAATTCAACCACATATGCTAAGGTAAGATGTAATATTGTCAAAATGTTTTTACCTCAAGTACTAGCCAGAGCTGTCCTCCCACATATTGATCTGCTTTGTAAAACATCCCATAAAATCTAACAACATTAGGATGATTGGGAAGAAACTGCAAAATATTATATTCAGCTTCAATTTCTTCATCTACATCCTAAATAAAAAACACAAACATACAGAACATATAAAGACAGTGACTCTAAATAAAGCAAGAACAAACTCTCATGGATAAAAAGAACTCATTTTTTTTAATTTGTACTTTTAAGTAGTTTTACCTTAATGCAGCTGAAAGCACATTATACTGGACATTTAATGCATATAGAATTGTCCCACTTGTGCTCTTCTTACACACAAAAAAGTGAAACCTGTGTAAATCACACAGTTCTTCAAGAATTCTTTCATTACATAATATACTTAACAAGAAAATTAAAAATTATACTTAACTCTGTTCAGTTGTCTAAGTAAGAAATTCACACATGTATGACTTTTAACCTGTTTTAAATCACGCATGTTTTTAACATGTGAGCTAATGTAAATACACGAACCTTTGACTTATTCCTTTTTCTATTGTCATCAGATAGGACTAAACAGAGAACCATTTCACTAAGCCTCAAAGGGGCCATCAATAAAACCAAATACATTCTTATGACCAAAGACATATAGCAGAAACAATGAAAGACAAAACAATCACCTGTGAAATAAGAAAAAGTTACTAGGTATTTGTTAATGAAAGAATTCTGTGACAATTACAAAATAATGTTTATACCAGCACACAGGCCACAACTCAGAACAGTGCTTAAGTGCTCAGACTTTCCTCATTTCTGCACAGACTTGGCTACTAGAAAATTTAAGCCAGTGCCTTCTTCAGATCCATCCATACAAGAGAAAACCATGATGAATTTCAGCAGTGGTTGATGACAGAAACATAACATTTTTTAGTAAATATTTTAGCCCAGCTGTCATGATCAAACTCCAGCTTGATCCAGCCTGAACAGCAACCAGTAAAATTTTCCATTGAAAACTAGGGCCTTGGTTCTCATGGGAAGCCAGGCATTTAATATCCACTAAAAGCAGAGCTGGCACAGAACTACCTCTGAGGATCCGGGATATGCTCTTCTCTTTTTATCTTAATTATTGCCTCACATTATTATCTGCTTATAAAAAGTAACTCTAAAATATCCTAAAGTTCACTGTGTTTATATGATGGGAAAAGTAATTCTTAAGGGAGTACACAGAATAAAATAAGAACATTAAGGTTATCAGCATCTTGTATTTTCCTTGCTACAGTAGGCCCTACGAGGAATGCCTCTGCCTTCTCATAATTTGCATGCTCCAAGCAAAGATAACTAAATTTGTAGCACAAGAATTACATAGACCTAAAACAGAAACTAGGCAAACACTGTCCTCAAATAAGATGATGAAATTCTAAGTTGTCGTTCAGTTGCTGGTACTTAACTCCTTCTGTAAATGCATTCTGTAAAATTGTTCCCTTCTGGGTGTTCTCAATATCTTACATATTTGATTTACATTTCATCTCTAAGAATTCTTTTAAATTAACATTGAAGTTACAGTTTAACATTTTTTACTTACATTGACAGGATCCAGAATCTTTACTGCTGCCAAGCTTCCATCTTTCTTATTAGCAACCTTATAGACTTTACCATAAGTGCCTTTCCCAATAGTCTCTATAATTTCCCAGGTATCTGAGGGATCAGCTAATGATTCTAGTCCAATCATACTGGAATTATATTGAAACAATCCATACAATGGCTTCCTGGAAAATAAAGCAGATGTACATACAGTGGGAAGCCCTAAGTAACTCGGTACTAAAGAAGGTATCTTATGATAAAGAAATCAAATATTGTCCTAATTTAAGAAGAAATACAGATAGAATCACAAAAGAAAACCAGACAGAAATGTAAGATCACTCAATGGAAAGAAAACACTGGAGACCGCTTCTCTTTTCTTACTTTAGTGTATTATTTGCTTCAAACATTGTCCCACATGCAGCACCATTCCAAACACATTTTAACAAGTTCTGACAAAATACACCCCTCCCTCTACTGCACACTCATTTAATGAACATTTTATACAACTGAATTAAGAGAGCTCATGAAATGAGGTCTTATTTCTGGTTTTAAAAAGCTATGTCAGGGCTTTTCCATAAATTTGTGTAATGTTCCCTGGAGATTGCCAGACAGGCGTTCAAGATAAGCCAACTTGAAGAACAAGGTTTGTTTGCAGGGTGGGTGTGGTGGAGAATACAAACATGGGAACAGTTGCACCTCACAACAAAAACCAACACAACAATGTATTGAACAATGGTTTTAATGCTTTAAGTAAAATGCTAAAGATATTCACGTGCAAAGAAAGAGAGGAGAATAGACTGGAAATAGCTTTGATACAACCTTACAAGGAAAACAAAGACAGATTGACATTAAGTTCTCTGTCACTATAACAACTACCCTATCACACAGATTTGCCAGAAAATGATGCATAGCACTCTTTGTACCAACACAATATTATGATATGTCCCTCTGAGCAATTTTTGTGGATACATTTTTTCTTAAAAAAAAAAAAAAATCCGATGCCATTGTCTGCTCTTGTTCTGAAAATTATAACCCTTAAAATGGTATATCCAAACATTTCATTTCATTTACAAACACTTCATTTCAAACATTGCATTTACACTGCATTCCTACAACACAAGTTATTATTTTACAATAAGAAAAAGCAAAAGAACAGTATCTGCTATATCTTCAATAATGTAAAATCTGGATTTAAAAAACCTGAAACCACCACAAAATGCAAATATTATGGGGAATGGCTGAAGTTGTGAAGTAAGTTTGTGATTTTCTTTTTCTATTTCCTGATTTGTTAAGCTTCAGAAATTAAAACATCCTTGTTTTAACAAAGGCTGCCATTCACTTTTTATTTATACAGTGAAAAGTTATGTATTAACCCAACAACTTCTGCAAGAACCACACATTCAGAAGATCTTAACACTACAATATGCTTTATTCTGGTCTCCATAGCTGAATTCCTTTAACTGAATATGCACAACAGCTGAAATCTAACGAGAATGGAAAGATTTATAGACAGTAATTCACAAAACTAAGAAAGCTAAAAAGCAACTTGTTTCATGAAGTTAAAATAATGAATTTGATCAACCTGCATCTTTTACCCAAGATACCATAATAATAACTTTCATTCTTTCTTTTCTCTGGTATCTCCAAAAGAAAGTATCTGTAGCTAGCACTGTTAGCACATGGGTAAAACAACCAAACAGAATGTATAAAGAACAAAACTCAACTTATACCACTCCTCAGAAGAGACTGATTCCTCTCGCCTGACAAAAATTTTTATGAAAACTGTAGGAATATTTTATTGGGGGATATCTACTTGTCAGTCAAATCTGGATACAGTCTTCTGTGAGAAAGGGCTTTCTCACAAAACCTCAAGACTGTTTCACTCAGGTTCAACATAAATGTCCTAACATCACTGCTGACATTGAATGTTCAGAAAAAAAAATGGTGAAAGCATCTGCATAATTCACAGAAATGGCTAGTGTAACAAATTTATACTTCTTGCCAGTATGCAAAAAAAAAAAAAACAAACAATTTGTTTTCACAAAATTAGCACAATGTATTATTAATGGAAAATAACACTTCCAAGGTTTTCTGGTAGGCACGGTGTATTTAAGAAACTAACTGGGACTAACACAGAAAATTGTATTCAGTGATGAAAGACCGAATGCTTTGCTGAGAATCAAATTATTGCAAAACATCATTTCCTGCACATGGTAAGCCAAGTATTTTTGAGAGTCATCTTATTCTGTGAGGTAAAGAGTATCTTGCTACTAAAACAGAAATCAACAAAAACTTCTACTGAAATTTGAGTAGTACTGAAAATAAAGCCCCTGATCATTTACACAGAGCTACAATACATTACATTTATTTGACTGCAAATTAATCAGTTCCATATCTTCAACTCCAAGGACCAAATACTGAATAATGTACCTAGTCAGTTACCATGATTATTAAATTAATTAAACATTATTAAGCAGAAATTATTTTCCAAGACCAGATCCAAATATCTGAAAGCCTGTTAAGAAGAACAGCTCAAATAATCAGTTCTGATCAGTGGTATTCCTATTGCAGAATTGCTATTTACATTAGCTATTGAAATAGTATTCCAACAAGCAAAATACATTAAAGCAGTTACAAATGATTAACATCTAACACATCAGTTCCACCTTAAGTTGTGAACTCAGCACTAAAATAAAGCTTATAATCCCATGACCCCATTCAGTTATAAACTGCAGCTGCCAGATCAGGTGACTACCAGGTGCACTCTCCATGTGTGAAGGATCAATACCTGAGAAGGTTTTCTCTGCCTCCTTCGGTAGCAATTTAACAGGCCAAACAAAATGCATGTGTTAGTGCTAAAATGGAAGGCTGAAGGGCTGCAACAAAATGATGACCCACAGACCAAAACCAGGCTCTTCACTGCAGTCTCAATCAGAAAGTTTGATAAGCTTTGTGTATGGACGAGGAAGAAGAAAACTAAGAGAGATGCAGGATAAACTTCAGAATAAAATAACTGCAACCTTACATTAGTGACCTATTTTCTGAAACCAGCTTATCTTATATTGGATTTCTGTCCTGCTAAGCATATGAGAATTCTTCAGCACCAAGATAGCTTCCTCAGAAGGAGAGCTTGTTTCATCCAGTGCTGCACAGAACTGTGTGTTCCATGTACTGGTTCTCATGCCCAGTATTAGACAACGGTAGTGTGTGTAGTATCTGTTACCTTAAGATGCAGTCATGGAGCTACAAATAGATTGGTTCAATCCTAGCAGCTTCGCTTCATTAATGCTAAAGATTGTTGTGACACTAATTGATACTGAGCTTGATCTATTTATCAAGTCTTTTACAAGCAGGAGCTGGAGAATTAAAGCCACTTCGTCATTCACATAGAGTGAGCAATAACTACTTAATATTTTGAAGGGATCTTCCTATTGTTTCACAATATACCTTAATTGTATAATGCAATCAATCATAATTCATCACCATAATTCTCCAGTATTTATTCTACAGCAGTTTTATTCTAATGTAGATTTTAATAGGAACAGATACTCTCTTTTATCCATAAGAAAACTAATAAACTATTAATCATGATATGAAGAATCTCTCTTAGTGCTGGCAATGACTTCTTGCTTAAGATGAAGCATTTTCATCAGTGAGCTAGTTGTTATGCATTACCAGCTTGTGTGCAGTAGCCTAGTGTGACACCAATTTGCATAATTCCTCTCCTCTAACAGGCTTCAAAAATAATAATAGGCATATGAGATAGAATCCATTATTTTAAACTTATTTCAGCAGCTATCTTCAAGGAGCAGTTATCAGCAAAACCTCTATAGAATTAAGTTTAATAAATTATAGATGTATTATTTGGGTTATGCTTTCTGGGCCTATAGCCATGTACACTGAATTCTGTAACAAAGACCAAGGCAAAACCACAAAGCAATTGGCTTGATATCTTCCAGACAAGAGGCAGGACTGAGAGATTAAGCAAGTTTGCAGATGACACAAAACTGGGAAGAGCTGCTGACTCCCTCAAAGGCAGGGAGGCCCTGCAGAGAGATGTCAACAAATTAAAGGACTGGGCAATCACCAATCATATAAAGTTCAGCAAGGGAAAGTGCCAGGTTCTGCACCTGGGATTGGGCAACCCTGGATGTACAGACAGGCTTTCAGAAAGTAATCCAGTACAATGTCTGGCCTTATAAATTTGAAGAGTAATTTAGACCTTGGTCCACTTTACTGCACATTCTGATATATGGTCATCAATAAGAAAGATCTGATTTATCTTAATCACACAACTCTACACAATTGACATTTAGGCCTGATGTCCACTAATACAAAAACACATCACCAAAATACTCAGCTATCCCATTAAGTGAAAAGATACAAGCACCCCAGGAGAAACAACAGATGCCAATACCGACAAGAGCAAAAATTCTCAGAGCTTGCTCCTGTCAGCTATTTCACACTGAGGAGCACTAATCAATTTCAATTCCCACTGATTCAGGGGATTTGAAGGAGATTAACGCCTCCAAGAGCTGAGATCTTGAAGAGAAACAATTTAATAACAACAAAATTGCCCATGAACTTTCAGAATAGAATTTAAACACAAAATAAAGTACCAAACTGGCCTCTCCCCCAGATTAACTCTTGGGTTGCTGCAGATGGTCTGGAAGAAACTTAAGAGAATTCCTGAACTTAATTTACAAAGAGAAAATATGACAGGTAAGAATGCTGTATCACTGGGTACAGTAACTGTGACCTGGAATAATCAGCCTTTAGCAGTTCATTAGCAACTATTTAGTTTTCTTTTATACATTCTGTTCAGTTTATGTAACAGCTCTGTGTTCAATACTGGGGAGTTTCAGAACTCAAAAGAGAAAAACACTTTGTGATACCATTTAAAAAAACAGAAAAAGAAAATAGATAAAATAGTTGTATGTCACCACAAGCAGCACTGAACTGAGATATCAGTTAAGGTAGACTAAAAGTAGATTAGATTGCACAGACAATATGAAACATATTATGTATTATGTATAATGTATTACATATTTAACGATGTTTCACCTTCAGCCATTTTCTATCACTTCATATGGCAGTGGGTCATTTCCCTTTTAGTAAGGATACCCTTTGCAAATAGCCCCAGTTCCTAACTTACTGTTTAAGCAGGGAGTACCTGCTAAAACAACAAAGTTTGAAGCACCATAAAAGTATGATGAGCAAAACAGAAACTGACATTATCCAATTAAGAAGGATATCTTTATATGGTGTGAGTGATGTGGTGTAATGAGGATGCTCATTTTACAAGATAGCATTACAAATAGAGCCTAAATTTCAAATACAATCCTAGGAGTTTGGAGAACTCAAGAGATACCCTTGACTAGAACTCATCTCCTGTACTGCAGAAAGCGTATTTTATATATGCTTCAGGTTCTATTTACAAACTGGACAAACTAGTACTTTTCAACAATAATACCTAGTATTGAAAGGTGTCTGCTATGCAGACATCCCAAGCTACAACTCTCTACAATTACAGCAATGTCCCTCTCAGAAGCCTCTTCAGCTGTTGCCAGGTACCAGGGCAGAGGCAGCCCCACGGTTTGCTGTAAGTGTCCCTTGAAGCTCAAAGCAGGTACATTTTGGCTTCTCTTGTCAGACATGTGACTTTATAGACTAGCTCAGCCACAGAGGCATGCTGGCAGCTTCTTCTCCCATGCCTTGAAACCCTCTCTCAGCTCCACAGCAAGGGTATTTTTAAATATATATGCAAGGTGAAATAAATATATGCACAGACTTAACAGGGTTTCTGAAAACTTCTTCAACTATTGCAAGGAACATAAATAAACAATAAAAACATCAGACATCTTGTTTGGATGAGACTTCAGTCTCAGCTTCCTGACATCTCAAACTCTTTCAGCTTCTCACTATAACCAGGAGTTCCCAGTCTCTAATTTCAAGCTTGTGTCATTTACTCTGAAACACATTTGCTTTTCTTTTCTAAATCCCTCCTCCTGATCTCTGCAGCATGCTGGCTTTTTGTGAAAAGACAGGCTGATTTTCCTTCTAAATGGCTGATGAGAATCCCCTTCCTTTACTCTTCTGGCCTGCCTTGCTAGGTCATTCCTCTTCAAACACACTATGTGACCAAAACCTCTCACTGAAGTCCAGCCTCCCACTTTAAGTTTAAAGTTCGATAATTGATTTATCACACTGAGTTTCCAATTCTTTATTTAATGCTACTCAGTCATCAAAATTTAATTTTTCCTCCTTGTTTTCCTTTTGTTCTTTTTTCCTCTAGCTTTTGGCAGGTGCAAAGTTTATTTCAACCATTCTACAGAACCATATCAAATAAGGCAAATAAAACCACATTCAAAATGATGCTTATAGTCTGATAGATTTACACAAAAACCTTCCCAATGTCAAACAGAAATTACATATTGTAGATAGATTCCTTAAATTGTCCCAGCTGTCAATATATTTTTACTATACTCACATTTCTGTAAATGGACTTTCTCCCATCACTACTCTTCACATAATGGAAGGTTTGTTACCCAGCTTAGAAAAACAATGGTTGCATCAACAAGATATTAACTTGAGGGTGTTCCAGCAAAAACAATAGATTGTGCTGCATTTTTGGAAATTGCCATATCTGATTTATATCCTTGTGTTATCAATTGTATAAAGTTAATTCTCTATAATGAATTATTTATTTCCTGTAGTAATAGACACCTGATATAGTCATAAATATTTATATGTTCAGTTAATTCACTAATGCAAACGGAAGTAATTCTGAAATGGGATGTTATCAAAGAGGCATGGGGACCTAACAGTCTGCTCAACTTTTACATTAGTGAAGACAACCACTATGTGGGAAGCAACAAGAAGTGGAAGAAACCTGCTCCTGAAAGCATGGTACAGCAATAGTCTAAGGTATCAAGATAGAATACTTTCATGTGTATCCCAGAAAAAAAAATTCTCACTTATCTCTATCTCTGTTCTTCCAATTTGTAAAATGTGTGGTAATATCCTCTAACTATACTCCTTTGCAATCCCTGGGCTTCTCACTAGCATTGCAGAGAGATTCCTCTTCAGCAATGGAAATATCTCTTCTTAGACAATGAGTTATTGGTTTGTGCATTGACTTGTGCAACTCCACTATCTTTACAGCATCTAAGAAATATTTTGGGTTGCTGATTGCCTGAAAGTAGTTCAGTACCACCTATGGATTGCAAGTCTACAGGCACAAATTCCTTCAAGTTAGTTGGCTGTACTGATATCACCCCGCATCCAAACCAGGTCAACACAAACAGCTAGAAAAAGAGTTTATTTACTGCATCCATAATAAGACAATGCAGTTTACCAAGGTTTGTAAAGTCAAAAGAGAATAGAAAATTGAAAAAATAAAAAAGTCTGCATCCATTTAGACTCAGATCATTCCTGAAACGTCTTATCTAATGAACTCACAGCTCTTTTTCAGCTCATATCCCCCTTCATAATCCATCCCTGTCTCTGGGGCAATTCACCCATGTCTGCACCTCTAAAACACCAAGTAGAAGTAATTTATCTAAGAAGGCAGTAATCTGTTTGTCCATCAAATAATTGCTTTCCACATTCTGGAGAAGTTGACTGCTTTAGGTCTCTTGTGAAAAGTCATGTGAAAGTTGACTGCTTTAGGTCTCATGTGAAAAATCTCACCTACCCCGTAACACACTTTATTATTCTCATTTGGGTCAAATTCTTGCAATCTATTGGTCCTTTGTGAAGGATAGCATTAGCTGGAAAATGGCCAAACCTCAGGGAAAAAAACCCTCTCTAAATGGTAACATTTACTTTTTATACATTTGTTATGTTGTAAATTCACAACCATCCTTTAAGCAGACACATAAATGGAATCAAAATGTGTCTCACAGTTAAACAAGTCTTTTAACAAAAGCTGCATGTGATAATAATGAATGTTGCTGAAGTTAGTGGTTTAGCATGCAATCCTATTTTGAAGGATGCTGTAACAAAGCAAAGGTACTACTGCAAAGATTAGGGAACAACGTTACAGACTACCCATGCTGCTGTGCTCTCATCGCTACTGAGAAAGGTCAGCTGCAAACGAAAAATGATTTTGAAACTGCAATTTTGTATCTTTGCTTTAGGGGGAAAAAACCAACCCATCTGACAGAGACAGGTTAGGGAAAGCTGTGTTCTGATGGACTTGTTCTCTGAACAACAACTCTTTCAAGACCTAAAATCTACACTGATTTCAGGAATTATTCACAGGCCTCTTAGATTCCAGGAATAAAAAAGGAGGAGAAAAAACGAGGAGATGTAAGCCATAGTTCATTCTATACCTTCAACTACTGATTGTCAGTGAAAAAGGAAGAAAAAATCTTTCAGATGACAGATTCTAAAGCAGTTTTGCTAATTTAGATGCAGAAGATGCAGAAAGGAAGTACAGTGCAGGAAGTGCAGTGCAGTGTCACAAAATCATATGGTACTCTACATAAAAACAAAATCCATTACAGGTTTGAGTTTCACTACATGTACAAAGAAAACACTTTAAAAATGTGACTGTCAAAAGATGAAGAGAGAACTATGCAAATTTAAAAAGTTAAATAGGTCACTGGTAGAGAACTTAAGGAAAATACTGAAAATCCAGAATTAATCCTTGACAAGGCAATTAGATTGTGTCAGCAACTGAAGTCATTCATACAGTTAGATTGTGTCATACTAGAATGACTCCTGTCTTGAGTGGGCTGTACTTTGACATAATGAAGGTGTTCATGAATCAAAAACATTAGGAGGAAACAGACCTGCAGCAGACAGGCATGTGAGCTCTGACTGAAGAACGATCAGCATGTAAAACTGCCTGTCAATTACAACAACGAGCCCAGAATAATGCCCAGCTATTTTGCAAAAGCTTGCAGCATCAGGGCATTTACTTTTTGTCTAAGTGTGGAAGCTGCATTTAACCAGAGGCTATCATCCTTGGTCCCTGTCCAGGCTATCCTACAGCCATGTCTCTGCCCAAGCATGTACCGCACTCATCCAGGCCCAGGCACTAACCCGTGGACTTGAACTTCTCAACAGACCTGGAGTCTGCCTTGTTCCTCCAGACTGGCCTGGCCGCCACTGCACTGTCACCTGACTGGCTGCCCTCCCTGGGCCTGTCCCCATGCCTGCCTGGGGTCCTGACAGGATGCCCCAGCTAGGTGTGGCCATGGGCCTGCTGCCTCACTGGCACCCATGGCTCCTGGCTCATCTGCCCTCACAGGGCAGCCCAGCCCACACTGCAGATTGCCTACTGGTACTTTACTCAAGCCTTTTTTCTGCTAGCCTCCCTCATAACATGCAAAAGCTTGCACACTTTTCAAACCAATGAGTAGTGAAACCTGCAGATCCACAGATCCCTGAGTGTGTATCAAGATGCAAAACCAGTGAGATCAAAGAGCCTTATTAACACACGAGCCAGATACATTTTTCTCATGATCACTATTTTCACCTTCTAAAAAGGAAGACAAATGAAGATGCACATGCTACAGCACTACCGGGTTATAACTGTTAGGGTTCACAGATTCTTAAACGAATGTTTATTGTCCGTTCCTTATGTTAACACTGTTTCTACAGAAAACATTCATTGAAATAAAAAGGAATGTAGTGTGGAACTTGTTACGCAAATATTTTAAGGCAAGCAAACTCTTTTTTGTATTTTTTTCTTTTCCTCCTTCACATAGAATAAGCAAGCATTTGAGGCCACAAGGACATTCTGTTCTTGGTTAAGTAATTATTTAGACAACCAATATTTAATTACAAAAAGCCACACTGTAAAGTAGAACCTTATTTCAGAGACAGCTTTTAAAAAAATCCTCTCTCCTAAAACCTAATTTCAAATTTAATAATTTTCTTTCTTCTATTAAATAGACAGCTCCTACAGAATCCTGGCAATTCAGTATGTATTATTTAACAAAATTAGTCTTTGCCGCAAATGATAACATTATTCTGATTTGCATGTCTCTGGAATTCATGCAAGAGTAAGACCAAGTTTGAACGCTAACAAAGTATTCTTCTGCCTAATGAAATATTCATACTCATTTGTCATCAAGACTTAATAAGGAAGAATACAGCCTTCTCACTTCTGTTAGTAAAGGACTAGCAAAGATCTTTCCTTCATTTAATTTCGAATGTCTCCTGAACCACTCCTAATAATTTCCTTTTCCTGTACAACACAGTACTAGAGATATTTAAAATTTTCTTAGAAAGATGACTCCATATTTCAGGCAGAAAAATAAAGTTTATATATGTGCATCACCCAAAACTTACAGTAGTTTTTTACCATTAAAACTTCACGCTACCACTCTGTTTTCTGCATCTCTCCAGATGTATTATTAAGATCAGAAATAAAGAACAAAAGCTACACTACAGCATGGGGAGGCAAATACAACAAAACTTTAAGACAACTTTATCAAGAACCATACCTCAAGGAAATGCCATCATTGCAGCCTTCTTGTTCACAGTATAGCCTTGAAGCCTAAAATGATGTTTTTTCCATTTCAGTTCTTGTGGAACAAATCAGATAGCAAAAGATGTGCCCCTGGACACTGAATTTTTACATGTGGAAAAATCACCCTAATTTAAGAAGGGGGAAGAGGGTGTGGATTCTTCACCACAACTGTTCACAAGGAAAACACTTTATCTGATTTAACAAGTACACAAAAATGCATTCTCAGGTGTTCCTTGTATATGTTTCATTCCCAGTCTTTCAGCCTGTCACAAAGAGCACTCACTTTCCAGCTCAGACAGTAGATGAATTTTCTATTCTAAGGCCTTTTGGCAGATTGGTCAACAGATGTTCTTTTTACAGCAGCCAATTTGTTGCTATTAGGGAACATGAAACCAAACACAATTTCTTGGGAGTGCTGCTGATTTCTGTGAAGTTCCCAGCTGAGCAAGCTTAAGCCATCAGAAATCACCATATTACTACCTTTTGCCCAGCTATTAAATGTTTGTTTCTCTGCATTACAATATCTATGATTACGGTCAGTCACCAGAGTCCTTCACTCTTGAAACTGGAAAGAGGTCAAACTATCCCTAGTGAGAAGCAACTCAGCCTTACACGAATCATCCACATATTTCTTTAGGTTATCGTTAGCTGACTTCTGCAGAGCCTCCAAACCTTCTGCCAGCATATAAATTGCTTCTGGAGCTATAAAGCAAGGGAGTTGCACTGACATCACTTTCCTATATATTAGCAGTTGTTAAATTCAAGTCACTTAATCTAACACCAGTCGTTCCTCCTCAATTGATGACAATATACACAATGTTCAATACAGCAATCAGTTTAATTTTATAATCATTCTTCACTAGGACAGTGTCTCACCACAAACAATGAGGCATCATACTAGATACAGCTGATAAGCAAATTACTTACCCTTTGGCATATATAAAATGTTCATTACAAAACAATGTAAGATCAACAGCTGAAAAATATTCTTTAAATTTAATTAATGGGGAATTGTCTTCATTAACATAGTTGTAAATGGTTTTTAACAATTTTCCAAAAGTAAAAATGATAAAGTGATTTTTAAATACTCTTAACTTTTGAAGATACACTCTTTTCCCTTGAATTTATTTTTAATCACGGGAAGTTTTCTGAATTATGTACTATATCTACTGTATTTATCTCATCATCTCTCCTGGCTGGCCTCTCAGACCCATTAATTCAATGCTCCATCTGCTACAGTTGCTCATATCACAGATGACATTTACATTAGGTTTGTTTCCTCAGAAAAAAATATATTGGAAAAGGTAGTCTGACAGGTCTTTATATCCATATCACAGGCTAAATACAAGTTATAAAGATCATTCATGTAACTACTGACAGAAATTATGAGAGAACAAGTGTAGACAACAAGAAATGTACCAAACATGCCCTCTTCTTTCAAGTGAATTGGGATTAATCATATCTATCATTCATCCTTCCAGTAGGTTTAAAATAACAGTGTAAAAAATACACCAGGAGACATGAAAATGGCCATCCCACGCTACATGTTTTACAACTCCTCCTGCTTTATGCAGGAAAACTGCTATCAAAGCCAATATTGCATTCTTTCAATATCAGAAATAAGGCTTTTAATTTTTTTTCTTTCAGAACAGATTTTATACCAATTCTGTAGAGCAAACAGAATGATTTATCAAATAGCTCAGTGACAAGTTGTATGGACATACTACGATGTGACAGGATTGTCCCATGGCAGAGAGGAGGTCAGTGAATATTACTCACATCCAGACTGTCCAGTAACATATTTACAGATTGGAAACTTGAAGAACGCTGAAGGAGAACAGCTTCCACTCTCCATATACCTCCAGGTTTTAATACTTTTTAAGGTATTAAAAAGTATGCAGTAACCGGGACAGGGAAATTTGCAACAATTTTTCCTTTTTCTGAAAGAAACCCTCACCTATATGGAATAACAACTTTAAAAAATGTTTTTTAAAACAAATGCCTCAGTAGGATGACAGATTCTGCAAATCTGCAGTGAGCTGCTAAGCATTTGCATGAAAATAATTTTCTACCATCAGCCAGAGTCTTGGTATGTTCAGAGGACTGACCTTCAGGACACCTTAATCCTACAGGCAACCTTTACTCTGAAAAATCATTGCACCACACTAAGCTACTTCTCCATTTCCATTTTTTCTTGTTCATAGTAATTCTTACTTTGTGTTAAAATTTTGTATATATTCTGTACATACTTACGAACAATAAAAAAAGGAGAGAGAGAGAAAGAGAGAGGGAGAAAAAGAGGGAGAGAGAGAGGGGGAGAGAGTTATTGAAAATGTTTGTCCTGTCTGTCTTTCAGGCCCAAATTAATCACAGTTCATGTCTACCCTTCTGTCCATGCCAGGCTGGGTAACAGAATAGTAGAAGGAAGAAGGCCATGGAACAGATTTAGAACTCTCAACAGCATTGGTCATCAAGGACTAATAGAACAAATTATTCTTACAGTGAACTACCATGAACCATTTCCTTTTTTCTGCCACATTTGCACTATGCCTAAGCTGAGGGCAGAAGTAGCAGAGAACACCACTAGAAAACAGGAAACTTTTCACCTGGAAGAGTTCAGTAAATTCTACTTGTGCAGGGAAGTATTTAGGAAACAAAACAGTGGATGGGATTTTTCTTTTTCCAATAAGTAGTCAAATGTAAAGACAAGATTGCCTTTGGGATCAGGACCACTCTTCTAGTTCTATACCTACCCAGGAAATCATGAGTGGAGACAGCACTTCCAAACTGTTTTAAGCAGCATTTTGTGTTGTTTCAGATTCCAGTGCCAGGAGAAAATGTTCCTTAAATATGTCTACATTTTCCTTTATTATCCACAAAAAAGTGCCAGAGATGCCTCTACCTTCTTGCACCTATTTTTACATACAACACATAATTTCCATATGAATCTCAAATCTCTACTTAGTCTCTGCTTACAGCTGTACTTAAGCTGCCCATGGTAAAACGAGTGACCTCCCTTTTGCAAGATACCTCTCGCACTGTAGGATATTATAAATCCTTTACCAAAACATTTACAATATGCTGCTTATTAGTGACACATAGTCCACCTAAAAAACTGTTCTGCAAAAAACTTCTATCTCCTTAAAGTCACAAGTAGAAAATAGCACAGCTGGAACAAGGAGATGCAGGACTGCAGTTAAAAAGCTCTATTTGAGACCTGCAGACCTGGGTCCAAATGTAAGAAAGAGGAAAGGCTGGGAAGCAGCAACGGTAAGGCACAACTGCATACTTACAAGTACAGTACAACCTACGTCACAGAGTCAGAACTGTGTTAAGGAGAGAGTAGAAGATTTACTTGGTACTATGACAATCTGATACACCTTGGGCTTAAAGCAGCCTTACCAGTAAAGGTATCATCACTGCACTCCACAAGATCCTCCATTTTGTCCCCAAAAAACATTCATACGTTTACAAGTCACAAAGCATTTTGGAGAAGAAGCTGTGGCATATACTACAAATCACTGTGCATTCTATAGATATATCTATCTTGCAAAAACAGCTTTGTCAAGGACACAGGCATCTGCTAGCTAACAGGAGTCAAATCTTTTATACACATGGATAACTGCGTATCTCTGCAAAAACTGTGCTAATCTAACTACATTTTGTCTTGCAAGGGTGAAGATCACCTTAGTGCGACAGTGCCAACTGTCTTGTCATTAGCTCCATTATCACAATGACTTAAAAAGAGCTATTCTTGTTACTATACACATTCATATGTGTTCCATGCAAGAATTCTGGGCTTTTTTAAAAATAGCTAACACTTACAATGTGCAAATCCTTAGCTGGAAATTGTTACCTACAGCATTAATATTTTCAGTGAATTGATTTTGCTTTTTAAAATTTTTGATAATGAAATCCCCAGGTTTCATTTCACAATAGGTTGACACTGACAGGGCCATGAATCCTGATGAGAAAGAAAGCTACCATTTTATTTCTTTGGCAAAGAACCCAAGCAGGAAAAGGTATACCATGAGTCAATTCTCCAGACAGGAGTTATAATGAAAGCAGTACAGGCTGTGCTCTTCACAATCCATCCTTTCTTATTGTATCAAGGTTGCAAAAGCTTGTTCCTCCTCCAATACTCTAGGCACTGCCCCACATCATAACTATCAACACTACAAAACCATAAGTCAAAATTAATAGCCTTTAAGGTGTGGTTTATAACAATCACTCTTTTGAAGGAAGCCAACAGGTAAGGTCTGTAGAAACTAAGCACTGAATTTTCTTTCAGAGGTGAGACTAAAAAGTTACCTAAGAACCATACCTAAGAATTTTTCCAGTCACAGAGATTTGTATTTCATCATGCCACATACTGCTCAGTTCAAAAGTCTCTCCTCAGCAAGTAGTTTCTGAACAGCACTAGAAAGAGAAGGGGCTGAAAAAGCCCCAAATTGCATGGGCAGTTCTACCCCTAGGGAATATTCACGAATGAAACTACACCTCTAGTGCAACCTATCAAGTATAGCTGGGCTATTACAGGAAAGTATGAAGGCCTCATTGCAAAGCAACAACTGTCAGTAACTGTTACATTTTATTACATGTTCTCCGTAACCTTCACATTGCTCTTGGCATTAAAATGAAATGAGGAATCAGCTATTTTGCCCAGTTCACTAGCTTAATTTCATTACATGAGAAAGAAAAAAATATTAATAAATACAACTCCAAGCAGAAAAACAGTCCCCAGCTACCAGCTGACATCTCTAAGACAATTATGACATGTTAGCAGAATCAGACAAGGATTTGTCTATTTTGTGGAAGTAACTCAGAACACATTTAGTTTTTCTTCAGGGTGCCACAGATGACGACATTTAAAAACTTTCTTACCTAAACTGGTTTGCTTCAGGACTTGCTGTGCTCTCATCTGTTGCAACATGAAACAGAAAAAGCAAAAGCTTGACAGTCTTAAAGACACTTGAGATCTCTGGCATTTTTCCAGATATTTCAAAGTAACAGACTACCCGAGCTAGCAGTTGTTACAAACCTGACTGCATTATAATTCTATTCCAAAACTGACTAACAACAAAAGAGAATAGGTGAAAAACTACAGGTTGAATTCCTTACCTGACATAGCTCCTGTTAGCCATATGCTCAACCCAGCAAAATATACTGTCTCTCTGAGCAATAAACCTACAATAGACAAAGGCTGAATTATTAACAAGAACATGAGGAGGCCTTAAAAGCACATGATGAATGAAACAGAAATACAAAGCTTACAATCTGATTTAGTTTGTAAAGGAAACTTAGCTCAGCTGATCTATTTTGAACACCAAATGGCATATGGAAAGAAGCAGGATGATGTTTTATTATAATGTAGGGGAATGGTGAACACAGTCCCTAAAACTGTCTTTATCCCAGTCTCTCACAATGTAGAATTTGACTAAAATAGAAAATCTGATTTTTATTATATGGTGGTTGTATGCATTCCCATTCCACTGGTCACCTCTCTTTTCAGTCATTAACTGCTAATGTGCTTCCAACACACTATTTTAGCCTCCAGCTTTTTGTACCAAACATCGTAGATATGCTCTTCAAGCAACTTACAACTGCACTGATATGGTCTCTAGGTTCATACTGTATTTCAGGTTTAAAATTGGGTCACCCAATTAACTTTTAATATGGCACAGCACAGCAGGAATGAAAGATACAGATATCTGGGCAAAGGCTGGAACTTCTTTTACATAACTTTGTGTCTTTGGATACTGCTGATAGCAACTAGAAAGTACCAACCAACATAAAAAATCTTGCCAGGACAAATGGAGATATTGATGCTGATTTATCCTCTCAAGAGAGAATTTTCTAGTTCCTCTATATTCTGTTCTGCAGAATTCATATTTTTACTTTCAATGCCATGAAGCAGACACTAATTATTAGGACAGCCTTCAGAAAATTACATTATCTGTCCAGGTACTTCATACTGTTCCATCTAGATGTTAGGTTCCTAATTCTAGGGGTGGGAGACATAGGACTCATTTTAAGTATTCAAATGTGAATATCTACATGTGAATATCCATATTTAAACTGACATTCACAACAATGAGAAAATAGTACCAGCATATGGAGCCTGGAGGGGAAGATCACTCAGGAAAAGAAAGTCTTTGCATGGTGCCTCTGGGAAACTGGGACCAAGAGATTTAACTTCCTTACTTAAATACCTCCCCTTATTTGGAATTCACCTTTCTTTCTTATACCTTAATCTCAACTGCCTCCAGGTTTGAATCACAGGCAGGCAGCCAAAAGTAAAGTGGCTGGTTCCCACCTTTAGATACAAAGGAAGATGGACAATTAGTTCCTGAATTACAGAGATTAATATTAATTCCAGGTACACACAAGGCAGGAAGCACGTGTTTACTAACAGAGATACTATCTGCTTTATAGAGTCTACCTTGCTATTTAATACACTATTTTCAGTCATTGCACACAAGGTGGGAATAGTAATTCAGCTCAGATTAAATACAAGCAGATTTTTTTTTCTCACCAAAATGCTCAGCTTAATATATTGTTGAAGCTTTCAGCCATGAACACTGACCCCTCTGAAAATTATATCCCTTTCAAATGTTTCAGGTTGCTTACTACAGAAATCTCCAGAGGTTACTGCAAGCATTGTTCTGTGAATCGGAAGGGTAAACAAATCACTATTATTTCTGCCACAGTAGTGGCATGAGACTGAAGGACATGAAATTTTCTTGTATATTCTGGAAAGTGTATGTGATGTGAGAAAGATCAAAGCAAAACAAACAAACAAAAAAGTCCACACAGAATATTAGGAAAACAGCTGAAGAGACTGATAGTAGTAATTATGCCATTATTTCAAGTGGGCTGAAAATATTCCACACTCCCCAGTGTACTGAATGCACCTCTCTCCACAGTCAGTATGCTACCATGCTTCAAGAGATGAATAAATTTTCCTGAATTTTCATCTATTTCATAAGAAATATTATAAAATGAGCTTAGTCCACTGTTTTCAGACATGTAGTTCTGCAAATGTCTCCTTTTTCCACATACAGTGTCAGTACTCCATCTCCACACAGCAGGATAGAGGCCATGTCTGAAGAAGAAACTAGATGAGGGGTGGAGGAAAAGAGGACCAGTCAGCAAGAAGCTACAACACGAGTTGTTCCTTACAAAGCAGCAGCACCAGTGAATGAAAAATGTCGTACTTCCTCCCCCCTCAGCACATGCCATTACCACAGGCCAATTCTCAGCTGTGTTCAGCAGAGCTTTTCCCTACTGTATAGCACTCAGATGAAAAAGCTCAGCCTTACACTGTCAGTCATTTATCCCAGAGCACTGCTATTCTAGTTACAGCCATACAGCTTTTCAGCTTTGGCAACAGGAAAGCATGTATGGCATTATACAATGCATTATTCAGAGAAGTTCTCTTTCCCAGAGAGGGAAAAATTCCTTGCAGTGATTTTGCACAAATAAACAACAGAAGTTTCTCAAATTATTTTCCAGATTTCTGATGTGGTGCTGTGTTTCTTCACTATTTATGTCACATGTTCAATTCTCAAAACAAAAGCTGTGCAGAGATGTGAAAGATGTATGAAAAGCATAACAAATTAGGAAGGAACTAGTAGAAGATTGATTTCATGCATTTTATTTATCCATCTCCATTTCTACCTGAAGAGTCACCCCACTGTCCACAGAGGAATGGATGTTTCCCTCAGCTGCACACAGTAACCCCCCAAGGGTGACATCATCCTCAGTGTGTCCTTTTAGATTTCCTGCTGCAGCTCCCTTACCTTCTTCCCATCAGCCCTCTCTTTTTTAGGAGCTACGTGGCTTTATCAAACAGCAGAGACATAATCCATCACAGCAAATGAGTCCTCATGTTGGATTCCTCAGGTTAGCACTATGAGGAATACACCTCCATATTTTCATGAGTAATACAGGAGTCTTTACTAAAAATGCCACGCTGAACTTGTGTCCTGGATGATTGCCAGCCCCATTGCAGCTTGTTTATTCTGCTGCAGTACAGTTCAGTTTAAACTCACAAAAATTAGAACAGTAACAACAAAAGAAAAATTCCTATTGAATGAAATGCTGATTCTTCCTGCAGGTGCAAAGCATTCCCAACTTCCCTACAGCAATCAAGCCCAAGACATCTTTCTGTTCCCTGGCTCTGCATTACTGAAGTTCAGCTGTAGAGTAGACTGGTAAAAAGTTTAGTGTTCATCTGTCCAGTTATGCTCAGGGTTTGTAGGAGGCGTTTTTCCTTCTTCTCCTTTTTCTGTTACTGATCCATAGGCCCTCCTCCCTTGTATTTCCTTGGATCATGAAAATTCACTTCTAGGAGCAGGAAGTTTGGAAAAACTAATGAAAGAGAAGCTACAGGCACAGAATGTATCTCACTATGTGTGTTCAGATGACAAAACTAGGGCAAGGTTAAAAAAAACACAAACAAAAACCAAATCTTTAAGCAGAACAAAAGTAAACCATTATGATAACTTTCAGGACTTCAAACCCCCTTCCTATACACAAATGTTCTTTGATTACTCTCACAGCATGGCAGTACATCAGCACTTAATTCATTACCCTCCCCCTTCTCCAGTTTCTCAGTGGCCAGAAGGCTGGTAATGACAGTAACTTCTGTTTTTGTAACACAAAATGTTTCTCTTCCCCAGACAAGCCTGCACTCAGGAGTCCCTTGTTAGTGAGCCTCTCCAGGCATTAGCACAGCAAGAATCATTGTCTTTGTCCAATGAACTTTTTATTGAGAAAACATTTGGCAAAAACACTGCAAAACCAGTCCTGCAAGTTCTTAAAGCAACCAAATAGCCACTGCACTGCTAACTGAATCCCTCTTCTCTGTAGTTAGAAAGTCAATAATATAGATACAATATATCTTCTAATCGAGGATTTTGGATGGTACTGGAGAATTCACTTTGCACATAGACGAACAGGGCAGCCCATAATGCTGAGGAAGGAATTGCCCAGTGGCCCTCTCTCCAATGTGCAGAAACACAGTGCTGCAGATAATGTTCCTTCAGCTTCCTAACCGTGGAACACCATGGAGCAGCACATATCAGCACAGAAGTTCATCTTTTCGCTGTTTCTAAAACAATCCATTCGCACTTAAACTGACTTTCCATTTTTAAAAGGGTCTGAAATGGCTTTTAGAAATCTATATCCACCTTGACTCCTAGCCAGATTACTATAAGAAAATCTTAGCCCAAAGGAAAAATAGGTCTGCCTGGTTCAAGCCACATTTTTATTGTTTGAATAAAACTTGGGTGAATTCTATTTTCATTTTTGTGTTACAATGTCACCAACTTGGATTAACATTTGAAGGATTAAATCATATGAAGTTGGAATATTAACTGCATTACAATTTGAATTTGACATTAAGAATGAGCTGGACTTCAACTTAGGAATATAAAAAGGGTCTTGAAAAACGATTTTATGTGTTTTCAGAACATATTCTGCAAGACACTACAGTAGGTTAAGATACAATTTACTGCTTTTGACAGAAAAAAATCAGTAACTGCATCTAACTTGCTGACAGTGACCTCTATTACTATACATCATGCTGAAATTTCTGTACAAGAACATAATTTTTCCACCTAATAATTCCAGAAAACCTCAAAACACTGATCCTTGGTTTTCCGTACAATGAAATTGAAATTCCAGAGTGCAGCTTTTGAAGGGGCAGATGAAGTAAGAAACCTAGCTTTTAAAAATGAAAACTAAAAGCCATTTTGTATTCACAAAACTAAATGCACTACTTCAGAGAAATAAATAGGAAGACATTTTAAGTTAACCTTATCTCAATCTGTGTGCAGCATTGTCTATGGATAACAGTACCTTTCCTTTCTTTTGCTAATAATTGCATACCTGTATGTACCCAGGAGGAAGATTTGCTTAAATGAATTTATCAAGTGTTATCATAGTATTTGCAATGTATACTATGGTCCGCTAGTTACTACAGGTCGCTTAAGGAAATACTATATACTAGAGCCAGATCTAGTTAGGGAACTTACAGAAACTTTTCTTCAGTTATTCACGGCCTTGTCCCGAAGGGCCTGAATCCCGTGTCACGCCTACTTACTTCTTGCCTTGTAGTGTCGTCTGCCATTTTTAATCATGGAGATTTTTTTTTTTTTCCTGAGCATTCCTTACCTATGATTTTGGAAAAACAGGTACAGCTGGTCGCCCCCTCGGAGGCGGGGTACCCGCACAGCCTCAGCAGCAGCGCTTCTAACAGCGCTGCCACCCGTGTCCCCAGGCAGCCCAGGGCCCAGCTCAGCGGGGCTGAGGCCACCTCCCTTCCCCGCCTAAGTCCGCGGGGCTGACAGCAGACTTCGCTGGGGCCAAGACCGGCTCCCGGCGACAGTGATAGGCCCTGCCAGCAGCGACTCGCTAGAGAGGTGACAACCCCTGCCCGGCTCTGAGCGCCAGAGGACTGCAAGGAGAATGGCGAACGCCATTTCGAAGCCCCTCTCGGTTGAGGCGCGACTCCCACCCCAGCCGGCGGCGGGCGCCCCGCAGGGCCTGGCGGGAGACCTGCCGGGAGCTGGGCACACCTGAGAGACAGCGTTCTCTCTGTCCCGGCACGGCGGAGGAGCCGGGCCAGCGGCCGCTCGCCCGCCCGGGCCGAGCGCTGAGGCGGCAGCGGCCCCGCACTGCGCTGCGGCGGGGGCGGCGCTCGGCCCCGAGAGGCGGCGCGTGCCGGCCCCTCAGGGCGGGCGCGGCCCGGGGGCTCCCGGAGAGGGGCCCGGGGGAGGAGAAGGATAAGGTTTAGTGAGCTTTGACAGAAATAAAACCGATGCGTAGATGGGTACAGCTAGCAGCATCGCTGGGAGTAAACGCCTCAGTCCCCTCTGAGCATTCAGTTAATTGTGGAAAACAATGAATTGCGAGCGCAGCTCCGTCTGTGCTCTCAGAAATGGGTCCTGGTGAAGGAAACTATTTTATAAAGCATTTCTTCCCCTTAAGGTGTGAGGACGGGAGAAAACTGCCGTCTGTGGGCTTCTCCTTTTTTACCTATTTGACTTGAGTGCAGTCATAGCCAATTTTCAGGTTGATTAATGAGAAGAAATTCAAGTATGCATTTCTCTTTGACACTTTTCTTTGTTTACAAAAAATCTAAGAAAATCGGGAGGTTATTCTTTTGCTCGATATGCCGATGCTTTTTCCAAGCATCACGGATGCTCCCTCTCACTCAGCTTCCTGCACCAGTTCTTCGCATTTTGCCAGCCCATCATGAGCATCCTCTGCTTCCTCCACCGCGGCTGTAACTAGACCTGCCTCATTCAGTGTTACAGAGAGCGACTGCTCTATGCATCAGCTTCAACAAGGGCTGACTCACTCCACAGCTTCCAGTACCACTTCAAACGTGGTAGTCATTCTCATCTGCATTTAACAAGTACGCTGTAAGTAAGCTTCATGACAAATTAAAAGAAAAATAGGAAAAAAAAGAATTGAAAAGGTAGGAGAGCTTTATATCCATAGATCTTTTCGTATTTATTTAAGATGCAAACTTTAAAGACAGAGGACCAGCAGATTTCTCTGCAAAACTCTTTCAGTACCACTTTAAGTGAAACTATCATTGTGACCAAGGTGCAGAAATTTATTTTGGTGGGTTCCACCATCTCCGAAATCAATGGAAACAGTGAGAAAAATATTGGAGCTTTATGCATATATGCAAAGATAATTTAAAGAAGTCAACAGCTGCAGGGTATTCAGATAAGGACAATAGAAGTACAGCAAAACGACATAGGCAGTAGCCCAGCATTGAAAAGTAAATACACTTGCATCAGGAAAGAGCAGAGAAGCAGGTCAATAATGTAACAGTTCTAGCCAAGACTGAAGTGCAAGGTACATAACCATAGTTCAGCCCTTACAAATCACAAGCACAAACTGCAGACTTCAGGCAGACACCTGGAAACAGAAGTGGGGAGTTGGAATGCCTGGTGTAGGGATAGCAGTGAAGTGTAAATAGCATTGCTGAACTAAAGTGACTTGGAATTATACTGGAGTCATTCCTGGCTAAACTCTAGATGAAGGTGACTCAAAGGACTTTTTTAAAAGGCAACAACAAAAATACACCTAGAAGAGCCTACACACTGTATACTCTAGATACCAATAGCCACAGAGTCTAGCTGGCAATGTGTACCACAAGCCCTATGAGAAACAACTGAGGGAACTGGGGTTGTTTAGCCTGGAGGAGACTCAGAGGTGACCTTACCACTCTCTATAACTTCCTGAAAGGTGGTTGTAGTCAGGTGGGGGCCGGTCTCTTTCTCCAGGCAGCAACTGACAGAACAAGAGGACAGAGTCCTAAGCGGCACCAAGGAAAATATAGGTGGGATGTTAGGAAAAAGTTTTTTACAGAAAGAGTGATAAAGTACTGGAATGGCGTGTCTGGGGAGGTGGTGGAGTCACCATCCCTGGATGTGTTTAAAACAAGACTGGATGTGGCACTTGGTGCCATGGTTTAGTTGAGGTATTAGGGCATGGGTGGGACTCGATGATCTTGAAGGTCTCTTCCAACCTAGTGATTCTGTGATCTGTTCTGTAATGTTACCCAAATACTATAAAATTACTCTTTATTCTGCAGAGCTGGAGTGTGATGCTCCCAAAAGTATTCCTTACTCTTACTTTGTGAAGCTTTCTTCAGAGAGGCAGGAGTAGTGTAACTAGGAGTGCCATTACAACATCTCATAGCTAATTATTATTTTTTAATTATTATCACAGAATCACATAATAACCTGACTTGGAAGGGACCCACAAAGATCACAGAGTCCAACTCTTAGTTCTACATGGACCATCCCCAAGAGTCACATCATGTACCTGTTGTTACATGTAAATCTGTGCATTTACCCTTAGTGGATGAACATCTGAGCAACTGAGTCTCTGTATCACTCAATGCCTAGTCTGAGCACATTAATAGTAAGCTGGAAGGTAAACTTACCCAAACAACCAAAGTGCCTTCTCCTTACACTTTCCCACAGGCAACAATTTACCTCCCCCCATAGTACAGAAAATTAAAAGCTGTAGAGGAAAAAGTAAAATGAGGTATTTCACATTAAGAATATCTTATGCAAATTCCCAATTATGCTGTACACAATAGGAGTGCTGGGTAAGATGTATGTACAGTTCTTTATTTGCCACTTTTCTTCTTCCAGCTAATGAGTTCCCTTAGTATTCAAAATCCATCTTTGCTGCCACACGCTTACAAATGTAAATCACTTGAATGGGCTGAGCATTCTTCTATTTATTGTTGCTAGGGAACCACCTTGGTATTCACACACATAACATGTCTTTTGACATATGTTTCAGAGGACAAGATGCCACACAGTTCTGCAGTATACAGTGAAAAAATGTACTGCAGCATTCTTGGAAATACTCTCCTGCAGAAGAGCACTGCTATTATAGTACCTTAGCTTCCAATTGCTGTGGATTTCTTACTTGTTTGTTTAGACAGACTGGAATTGTAAAATTACATGCAGTAATCTGATTAATAGCCCCTAATTTTGCCCAGGATTAAAAGAGAAAGAACACAAGTCTGTGAATTAAGTGTTGCTAAAATAGCATCCTTCTAAATTTTTTAAAAAATACTCTTGTATAAGGGAAATGTCCATAAGAAGCCTTGCTATTAAGTTATGTAACTAGAAATACCCCATCAAAGTAGGGAGAAAGTGGAAGTGTGACCCTATTTCTGAATAGCCATGTATCTGAAGGTTATTTGAATTACATCAGTCACCTGCTGTGAGTATTAGTCATACAAATACTGCACTAAGTATTGAAAGGCAATAAGCTTCTTTAACTCTCAGAAAGTACTTATTTCTTGAGATAACAGCTTTTGCAGGACAAAAAAGATGATACAGAGATATTGAAGAGGTATTATTCTGTCCAGAATCATGTCTGACTATGGGAAACAACCGCATTTTAGTTTCCTGTTGATTTTGATTACTGCCAATATATCTGTGTGAGGAGGGACATTTGAGGTTGAAGGCAGCAAAGTTTGAAAAAATGCAAAAAGCAGGAACATGAAACATGAAAGGGCCATATCTCACTTAAGTTCTGGGTGCACATTTCTATTTATTGACTTTGGAAGACCCTACTACCTGGATTTGGTTGAATACCAGTTGATACAACATTATAGAGCAGAACTTACTGATCCAAACAGGAGGTGCTCCTGTTGGATAAAGGACCTTACAAGTTGAAACAAAACAAACAGGATAAAGCACAGAGCTAGAGAACGTAAAAGAAACAATACTTAACAGTCCCTTCAGCTGTCCTGAAGATCTTAGTTTAACAAAACCTACATGTCTGTATTTTATATGATGGGTATGTTTACACCAGCATTGTCACAAAGTACCTTGTTGCAGAGTTGAGATTAAAATACCAGCTCCATACTAAACTCTCTTGAGAACAATGGGAAATTATCCTAGAACAAAGGCAGTTTCTTTTAGGGCCTGTGAAGAAAACTGGAAAAAATGCAGTTAAATTTTCAAAGCTGATGTGTGACAAATCTAAAATTACCAGCACCTTAGAGCACGAAAGCAGCCAGTCTCTACAAACTAATTTTCAAGCTGCAGCCCCCTGGCTATCTCTGCTTTAAGTACCCTGAGAAAATGCAATTTATTCACAAAGTATTGCTGTGCAGTTGCAGAGGGCTCTCCAGCTGGTTTAGGTTTCTTTATTTGTGCAGTACTGCACAATCAAACCAGTTGCATATACAACATGGAGACAACAAAGGCATGAAAAAAAGGAGAGCTCCAGTCTTTCAAGGAAACAGAAGGAAAGTAACTTTTCACAGCAAACTGTATTAGTGGCTTCACCTGCAAGGTTCAAAGTATATTCCTTGACATCTGAAAAACAAAGGCTCATTATCTACTTTAGGTATTTGCCAGTATTACAAGTAATCCCTGAGAACACATTGTTCTGATTTGGCAAGTGCTTCAGTACACACTTGTGTTCTACATTCAAATGTAGACCTGTGCATATCTGGTCACCAGATTTAAGGCCAAAATGTAGGGACAGTAAATATTTGAAATATGCTTTTCTCATTATTGGGCATGAAGAATACTTGTTTTTTTTTTTTTCCAGCTCTAATCTCTGAAGGTTATCTTGCTTTGTTTTGTTATAACATTAAAAAATAAACCCATCCATGAATAATAAGTCCAGCATAATTGTTTTCAATCGAAATTATTAAAAAAAAAAGAGTAGTAATGAGTCAAAGGTACCCTATAATGGGAAATGTATTAGACACTGCAGTAGGAGAAGAAGCAGGGTAAGCTACAAGGCTGAACTCAGTGTAACAGAATTTACAGGGAAACTACTGCCCATCTGAGAAAACATGCAAGTAGGGGCTTTGGGCACTGAGCCCTACCAAAAGGAGACATTCATCAGCTCAGCAGTACAGATCTCACTGACTGCAGTGGGCAATCTCACTCAAAAACAAACTCAACACAAATTGTCACACAGAGCCAGCCTTGTCTGATTATGTGCACTTCCTTATATCCTGTGGCTGGTAATTTAGAACTGTGAACCTCCACACACTGGCTCACGTTATTCCTGTGGGTTTCTTTGCAAACAGCATAATTTCATTCTCATCTATGCTAATAGTCAGACAGGCTCCATTCATCACTGCTCCCACCTCTGAGGAAAAAAACTGAAAAACAGGACAGCAGAATCTGGGTTAGATAAAAATTAGATAGAAATCATATCAAGATCACCACAAAACTCAAGTCTCCTCTGGCAGCTATGTACACAATGTGAACTGATCTCATGGGATTCTGAAGTAAAGAATAACATTTGTCAGATACTGTAGGAAAAGATCCTGTTTTTAAAAGAAAAATGTAATTTCCTTGTGAAATACTGCGAGTTATAGAAGATTCCTTTTGCAGAGGTGATGAAAATATTAATAAAAAAATGCAGGCCACCACTGAAAAAGGAAAGATGCTGTTATCCAAAGGTCAAAGCCAAAAGAAGACTTTTCCACCAAATCTCTCAAAGGTCAAAAGAAAAGAAAAAACTTAATACATAAATATTACATTCATCAAACTGAAGTAACAGTTATTCCAGAGTAAGACTTGACAGAAAAGATCAAACATTTTTCCCAAAAGTAGTTTCTCAACTCAGCAATTTAACTTTAGCAGTTTGCAGCAGCAATGCTGGAATAGCTGGAATACATTTAAGCACTACATTAAATGCTATAGTTATGAGTAAAATAACCCAAATTACTATCGCAAAATACATGACTGTAAGCAACAAATTAAAACACATATCAGGTTTACTCTCTATGCAAAATACTTTGCATGCATAAGGTTTTAACATTTAAATAACTGCCTGGCTAGTGGGTGGAATTCAGTGTCATTCTGGATTAGTGGGACAGAGAGAAAAAATTTCATGAACACACAGATTGACAGTAGACTTTTATTAACATATCTTACAATGCCAATTATTGTATTCCTAGTTCTGTACTCTTCTGATGTGTTATAAAGATTGATTTAGAGTCTACAGTAATGTACTGTACTTAAATGATCATTCATACAGGATATCACACCAGAACATTTGAGTAATACACACACAGCCCACTCTAGTTTGGACCTGTTATTTTTCAAGGTTAGCTTATTAAAGTAGGATTTAAAAAGTTATGGGGGAAATAAAAATCCTTGTTTAGCAGCATGCAAGGATATTCAAGTACAATTTTTCAACCAAGTAATTTTTTGTTGTTTTTAAATTGACTGGTGACTAATTCACCAGTACTATAATAACCACTATGAAATACCCAAATGTTAAAGTTAAGGCTAATAGTTTTACTTCACATCCATATGCACAATCAGAGAACATTCTGTTTTAAATAAAACACAGTAATCAAATTCTGGACACATTATCTCTTGTAAATAAAGCATTGGAGCTTCAAACTACAGATCACTCAAGTTCATGAGCCCTGTAATAATGTTATGCTGGCAATGTAAAGAATCTTTTTGCTCTTTAACCACACTTATAAAATGGCCTGATATTCTTAATGAGCAATGCAAAAATATCACAGGCAGAACTTATAATACAGTATCAAAAAAGTAATATTTTGGAAAAGACACAGCCATTTAGTCAGTGAAACAGAGTAATTCTAATCTTATAGGAAGTACTGTAATACTTTGGAAATATATATATATTTGTATGTATGTATAAAAACCAGTATCCTTTATTGTAGGGTTTTTCAAATTGCAGGTATCCAGAAAAACTCATACTTTTCCTTCGGTCTGTCCTTCACTGCTATACAATCATTTTATTTCCCCTATACACTTTTCACTAGATAATGATTTCCACTGAGGAATTGTTTTCTTTGTATATGTGGCTTTACCATAAGATGTTTTTATTTTACACATACAAAGTTTATTTTACACACAAGCTGTGGAAGTCAAAACTACCAGGAACTGCTTGGTAGCACTGTATGAAATAGCCCACAAATGTCCAAGACTTGTGAAAAACAATAGTAGCAATATATTACATACCAGTATTTTGACTATAATCTTTCCTACCTACTTACGCTACGGGTTTTAGCCCATTTATGCCTCTTCTCATGAATTTTTTGTCCTCTAAGCATAAACTGTTTTGGCATTCATCCAGTGAGGCTGCACATGCACTGGCAACTCATCTTGGCTACCTCTGCTGAATTTTCTTTTTTTTTATTTTTCCTTTTTAGGAAACCAAGCAGAAAGAACAGGGATTACTTTAAACAAATACAATATTGAGGAACCTCCTGAAATGACAGTAAAGATACAAAATTATGTTTCATTTCTAGAATAGCTTGCACATTCCTAATCCAATCATTCTGAAACTTACACCTGGTTTGGAATGATAGACAGGCTTATGGTTGTTACTCTTGTAACTGGGATCTGCTATGTTGGGCACCATACAAATTCCTTATATACAGCAATTTCTGTATGTTATCATTAACAATTTATTCAAATTATATGAAAAAAAGAAAAGCTCCTTCCTGGAAAAAAAAAGAAGACAGAATGTGTGTTCTGGATTACATGAAGAGCAGTAAGATACCTAATTTACAGTTATTTCATTTACTTATGGAGAAAAAAAAAAGAAGTTCCTGAGAACATGTAAGTTTTCAGTTATGCCTGAAATATTTCAATAGAACTCTGTAAGTGAAATACTCTTTAAAATTCACCTTCCAGACAAATTATTACCATGCAGTCTCACAGTCATTTTACAGACCTAATTACAAATGCCTATCAAATCAAAACCTCAAGCCAACACAAAAAAAGGCAAAGAAATTTTATCCAACATATTTAGTAGATGTAATAGACATATACACCGTTTCAGCAAAAATTGCTAAAAACTCAACTCCATGCAAAGAAAAGTAAAACCCAGACAGCTACCCCTGGAGCCTCCAAACAGCTCCAAGTAAATTTGTGCTTCTTAACAATAATGGACTTTAAAAAACACAAGAAAAATGGACTACTGAGTGCAAGAAGATTGCTCACACCATTTTGAGGATTTAATTTCAATTATTGTATCATTCTTTTGTAGCAACAACAGCTCATTTTGCACAGATTTCACATGTTGACAAAGTTCCGTTTCCCTTTTATGCCCATACCCGCTTTCACCCCGAGCTAAGGAGCTAAACTCCCATTCAGTTAAAGCTATTGTCAGTCAAGATGCATTCATTCATGGTTACAGCAGTTCTATGGTGTGTAGATGATGGTGACGATGATTTACAAGCCATTATAATGTGGCCCCCATCTTTTATTGATATGATCAAAAGTATGAGACACCCACTGCTGCTCAAGCACTTTGTATCTTTCCTTGCATATGTATAGAGGTTTACCACGCCTGTGCAGGAAAAAAAAAAGGGAAGAAGAAAATAAATTGTTAATATGCCAAGTAAATGGAAAGATGCTTCATTACATAATCAACACAATACTCATACAATTTTTTTTGCAGGATAAACATGCATTTTTATTGGTGAGAGGTTTTTATTTTTGCTTCTGGTAGGGTAACTGCTGGGACTTCCCTTCCTTACACTGGATAGCAGAATTCAGAAACAATCACTTGTTTTCTCAGTCATGTGTAGTTTGGAAGTCATGCTCCGTCCCTACACTGCATTTCCGTCCCTACACTGAATCCAACTGCATTGTTTGATTAAAGGCCATACAACAGCATTGGGAGATGAGTGTTTCCCAGCACAACACAGAATTAACCATAGTTGGGAATGGCAACACAGTGATCTGTCTGCTGTGTTCCTGGCATAACTCAATGATCATGACTACACCACCTCTGGGCCAAAAAATCCTCAAAAACCCAAGCCAATAAAAGTCAGTCCAAGTTGCAATAAATGGGGATTTTCCACTTTTCCACACAAGGTACGTAAAGTTCTATTATTATCTGTTACTGCATATTATAAGACAAAGTTGATGGAAACAGAGGCACCAACAATGAAACACAGCTGTAGTGAAAACATTACCTAAGATCTCTGTCTTCTTCACCATGTGCATCGAGATAAACAGAACCCCAAAGGCAGAAACGATGGCCTCGTATGATGATGATTACAGATGCGTTAATCAAAAGGAATATTCCTGTCCCAGCTCCACAGTTTTGAGAATGCTGTAATGTTATGGGTGTAAAAAGGCAAAAGTGCAAAGATTCTGTTAATATCTGTCAACTTTGTAAGAGAAGAAATTTAAAAATTATACTTTGTTTTCCTTCAAATAACATGCAGACATTATTGAGTAAGAGATAGTTTACCAAAGGATAGCCCGCCCCAAAATTCTCCATTCAAATTAGAATTCAGTGTCTTGTGCTGCCATAACACCACCTGCATATAAAACATTTCCCTACTCAGCAAGGGAGGATATTTGTTACCATGTAAAAAACTGAATTACAAAAAATAAGCAAAAATATTATGTACAATATTTTGAATTTGTTGTTGTATAGCAAACTGTAGAGGATTAGCAAATATTTTCCACAGATGGCAAACACAGGAGAAAGTATTTAGAAAAACTTAGTATTCCCCCTTTTACCACATTCTATATTGTTAAACATTTGCTTTCTCTATCCATGCTCACAGATCTAGTCCATGGCTCTACAAATCTAATAAAAACTTTTTTTTTTAGTAATTCTTGTTTTGTTCAATATGTCATTCGTCTCTATGACTACCACAATCTATATTCATCAATTCATTTTAGCAATTAAAAATGCACTCTTCCTATATAGTTTGATTACAACTAGAAGCTATAATCCCATCAACTGCAACAACAATTAATTAACTATATGGATTCTTAATTCCTTTTTTAATAACATTGTTTTCATGAAGCTTAAAACCTTAAAAGTAACTATAAATTCTACTGTAAATTTTGCACACCCTTTATTCTTCCACTATATTAGCATTATGAGACAGAAAGGTGAGTTCAAACAATTTCAAGACAGTCCAAAATCTCTCTGACATTTTATGCCCCATTTGTAAATATCTCTCTAACAAACTGCTCTCACAGTTTTGTGAAGTCCATATAGTTCCAGTCTTCCCCTAACTGTTCAGTGGAAGTAAAGAGAAAACCTATCAAAGCAAACCTTTATCATAGTCTGAAAAACAATAATAGATGTCATCCAACCCAGGCTCCTGAAAGAACTTATTCATATTCTGACTAGAAGACTTTGCTACTGAAAAAGTCAACGACCTTAAATCAGCATCTATGTAGTTACAGCTGTAGATCTCTAGTAGGTGGTCGGGTATCAGAAAATACTCAAATCAACTACACACTGATTTTCTAGGTACTTGGAAAGCAAGGAAACAAACCAGAGGAAAATGAAACAATATACAAACAGCCCGAATGTAAACAAATTTCAACTGGCTGTGAATGAAAATCACATGTCAACATTACACACAGTGGCTTTGTAGAACTTTCACAAAAAGGAGATATAGTTTGATATGCAATTAAATTGCCTTCCAGAATCCAATCCAGGTCTATCCCTCAGAAATAAGCACTAAACTCTATCACTGGGGGTTAGACTAGATGACCCTTCAAGGGTTCCTTCCAACCCAAACTACTCTATGATTATATAAACACATTTTGAGAAGAAAACCATCAAAACTAAGCAATGGAGTTAACAGATATCAATGAGTGTGAGAATCAGTTACAGAATTTGAATTAACTCTCTCTTACCAGTACACATTCACAGTAGCTCTGTTGTTTACAGCACAGTCCTTTCAAGCATACAAAAGTACCACAAACTAAGCAAACAGCAGGATCTTTAGGAACCTTGGTACAAACAGAACAAGTTTTTCTGTGATAATACTGAAAAATGGTATTGTAATTCTCAGGCAACTGAAGGAGGCGTGGCAAGTCCCACTTAGGTTCCTGGATAAGCAAAGCCTACAAATAAGGTAAGAATATATATCAGTTCAGTCAATTTTTAAAAACATTTATATTTTCTAAAAAAAAAAACCAAAAACACCAAATAAAAGAAACATGCAGTTTAAAAATATCTCATTTCTTTTGCATTTCACAAATTTAGAAGTCAAATGTCACCTTGTAATAGTCACCTGCTCCTGGCTAATTACCATACCTAATTGCAGTCATGTTTCATCCTTTGTAACAGGTACAAAATGGCACTAGCCTTTTCCCAAGGATGTTTTCTAAATGTGACATATTTTAACTGCAAAAACCTTCACAGCTAAAACAAGAGGATTAAGAGTCACCTACAGGAAAGACTCTCAATCCCTGCACTAAGTTTGCTTGGCAGTACCAAGGTGTTACTCTCAAACTCTGGCACTGACTATGAAAGCTGTCTCCCAGCTAAAATTTAGACTCAAATTTTCAAAAACAGAACTGAAGTTAATCTCTGTAAATGATATTTGAAGACATCTGCCTACTTTTCAAAACTGTACTGGACACACGCCATTAAGAAGTTATCAGAAATTGTGAGTTCTGGTAAGACAGGCACTACCTGTCTTAAATACTACTTTGAAAAGTCTAACTTTTCTCATTTGCTCTTAAAAACACTGTCCAATTTTATGTTGAGTTTTTTCTTGGTTGGTTGTTGGCAGGGGGGAGGGGGGTTTAAACAGAAATATGTTTTTCTTCAACGTAGCAATTTTTTTCTGTGTTTATAACTGATGAGCATAGTGGTCAGATGGGATCTTTGTTGCAAGGTCCAAAAATTTTTTTACGAGTGCATGACCTTGAAACCCAAATTGCAAAAAAGAAAAAAAGAGAAAGAAATACTGCATTTGTACTTGGTTACTTTCCAGTCATGGGAAGAATGCTATCAATTTCACTGCAATCTATAATGTGTAACAGATTAGCAGGAACTGTATTTTGAGATTAATCTGGGTATTCAAATTTTCACAGGAACAATCATGTTGCAGAGTGAGGAATGCATCTGGCTTTCCCCTGACACCACAGATTTAGGAGAGGGGGACTTGAATTGCTGAGATGCAGCTTTGTCATCAAAACAATGCACTCATGTTGAATGAAACATTTCCATTTCACAACTGATTATTTTAGTTGCACTAACTCAAGTCTTGGTATTATTTCTTCAACCTTTAGAAAAAAGGTACCATCTTTCATGAGTAACTATTAAACAGATTTTAACCTTTTCACTTTTTCAGTTTTGCAACTGAAGATGCAATGTTCTACAGTACATTAAAAAAGGCAAGGAAAAGTTCTGATACCTATTTTCTTAAAGTTTCTATTACCTGTCCCTTATTGGCTGCAGGTGCAGAAGATAGGTGCACACTTAGTATCATCTAAGGATAGTGTTTCTATATTCTGTCTCCAACAGTCATAAAAATCACACAGGTCTTCTTATTCCTGTTTTTAGCCAATTCAACTCACATCCACCTACTAATATTTCCCATTACAATTTCTCTCTCAATTACAAGTTACATTCTCTGATCCTGAGCCAAAGCAACAGTATATGTACATAATGAATCAAGCAATAAATGGCTGCTTCCATACCATGACAATTTTGGAAAAAATAACTGTGCAACATACCTTTACTTGATCTGGATGTCTACCTGCAAATGAAGCCAGTTCTGAGCACCACTGTGATATCATGTCAAATGCTGGCACTGGCCAATCAAGACAAGAGGCACTGGTGAACTGATGAGCTGACTGAAAAGATGGTAATAGACCCAGGCAGCTTGCAAGAACGGTGAATTCTTCATCTTCCTTTTTAGTAATGAAATCAGAGAGGTTTAGATTAATATCTAAACTCTTAATTTTTAAGTAGTTTATTAAAAATACATATACTTCAATAAAAAAGTATTCTAGTATTAAGATACAAATAGTCATGCTGAGTGACACAAGAAGGTTCAATTTCACCAGATAACTTCAAACTGGACTCATGAAACAAAAAAAATTGTCATAAAAAAACCCCCAAACCAACCAAATTTAAAACCTCAACCCAAACCAAACCCCACAAACAAAATACAACTCCCTCACAAAAACCACAAATCCAAAAAAGAGAAATAAAACAAGAAAGCCCCAAACTCCACAATAATTTGTTTTCTGTTTAGCACCCCAAACTAGCTAACGGCTGTTTTACAAAGGCAATGATGTTGAGGCAAGGAAAAGAGGGAGCTGACCTGCAGTAAACTCTACTTAAATTAGCCACAGAACTTAAACATAATTGTCTGCTGATGCAATGTCTCTGAGAATGAAGTATTAAGAGGCATTAAGAAAATCAGTACTGAATTCCATTGTGTGTGGAATTACACCATCTCTGCAAATGCTGTACAAATTTTAAAAGTATGTTGGTATTTTATGAGACAATTACCTATGACCTAATTAAATAAGCATGACTTTGCTGAAGTTTAAGAATATAATACCATTTTTTTGAAAACTGCAGTGCTATAATATATGATTTAAAAAAAACTTACGATAGAACATGTATACCATGAAAAAGACACCTTAAAGTTCTAGTTTTTGATCTCTAGCTTTTATACGTAAACTTTTGAGTGTGCCCTTCTCACTCTGTACCTGACAACTAGGCAAATCCCCTCCAAAGAGATGGTGTTGAAGAAGGCTTGTGATCCTGAGGAAAGGCAGGCAGAACTGCTGCAGATAGCACTCTACAGAATCCGGATTTACCTAGACAGGAGGAAGCTATTACTAAATTCTGTCCCAGGTAAATTATCCCCTAGTATGGAAAGTCCAATATTAACCAAGTATTTTTTTAAGCATATTATATAAACAATTGCATCAAACATACATTCCAAAGGCCAGCATTTCATTAATAATCTGAAATACCTCTGTAGGTTTTCCTCCCCCTCAACAAATGGGTTTTCTACTTAAATATTCACTTTTTCAAGTTTCTGAAAGGTCTTTTGTACTTATGATTAAAACCCATATATATGATTAAAACCTGTAATTATAAGAAGTATTTGTCAATAACTTTCTCAATGTGGCACTGACCACATCTGATATTATTAAAAGAGGCAGAGGTATTTGCAGAGGCAAACTGTCCCAAAGGGATATGCTTTGATCTAGAAAATAAAGAGCTGTACTGCAAGTCTTTAGCAAGATCAGAGAAAAATCATTATAACAACGAGGCAAAAAAACTTCAAGGGGACGTGCTGGATAAATTTTCCAGAAATTTGCAAGTACCACTGCTAGTTCTTCAGTCTCTTCTTCTTCATATATCTTCCCCTTAGACAGTTCACTAATCACATGGCCCAGCAACACTTCCCAATTTTTTTCTCCACTGGATGTATTCTGCAAATGAGAAGAAAGGAAATCCAAAAAGAACTGGTTATAAAAAGAAGAAAGTGTTTCTGTAATAGCAACAGCAATGAAGAATATTTCCTTTTGATCAACATGTGAATTTTGACCTACAAAGATACACAATGCTTAAACAAAATTAAAAACAAATATATAATTTTACAGAAAGGGACTGCATTTAGCTGAAGAGTGAAATGTGAATTGCTACTTGAATTACATATGTTCTAAACTGAGTGCTTTATGAAAGCTGCTGTATAACGTTTGCATTTCACATTTTCTCTGTGAGTATATAAACGTCTACTTTAAAACTAGGAAGAATCACTTCACAGATACATCTTTTTCTGACAGAATTTTGATTTTAATACAAGATTTTTTTTTAAAAAGTAATTTTTGAAAACATACCAACCAGAATGAATGACAAATTATAAATACTTAAATACATACAATTATAAATACAATTATAAATACTTGCTATGTATTTTAAGTTAAAATGAATCTATCAGAAAGTACAAAGTTGCATTTGGAATGAACAATGTCTACTACAGATGGAAAATATATTTAGTGTAAAGAATAAATAGCCACTTAGCTTTTGCCATAGCAATTACATTTAAAGGCAACACAGAAAGCCTTAAGAAATAGAAGGAAGTATTCTCATAAGTATTTTTGCAAGTCATAATAAATTCTACCCTGGGAAAACATGACTGGATATGAATGTTGAGTTCTGTTAGTATAGTATCAACACAACAAAAAGAGAGTGGAACATTACCGTGATTCTTGAAAGAAACCAAATACTTCAGTACATAGTTATGTATATAATTCATCAGTTGGTTTCTTTAGTGCATTTTGACATCAACGTTCATTCTCCATTTTAGATGGGGCCTTCACCTTTCATACTGGGACCATACACTTACTGGTTATGCTTACAGTCAAAGAACCAGAAGGCAACACATACTTAATTCAGCAGCTAAGACAAAACTTCTTTCTATGTTATTCCACAGGCATTTACTTTGTGCTTCCTATGACACCGTAACACACCTTGCAAAGATAATGAGGGTGAATTTGGGTTTCAAAAGCACAATATCCACCGCTCAGCCCTGCTGAGAAATTAAATTCTTCATGTTGTTTGATCATTTTACATAAATATAGAGCAAAGTTTTCAGCCCATGTTTAATGTCTGGAATACCAAACTGAAATAGATTCACTTGGCATTATCCATAGGCAAAAGTTAAGTGAGGTGTCATCTGTGTAGTCATCCCAGGATTAAAATGTCAATCTTACCAGCAGAGAAGAAAAAGCCAACCTGAACCATATGTTTTTAACCACTGGGGCTTAAAGAAACTTTAAAGAAAGAACTTGGGTTTCAAAATTAAAAACCAGCTTCCCTTGTGATGCATGATAATGAGGGATACGCTCAAGAAGAGAAGGGCAGCCAAAGGGCTGGGAGAGAGTAACAGGGAATGTGTGATTAATTACCATTGGCCAATCCTGAGTGCTTTAAACTGCAAAACTGTGCATCTCCTGAGAATCACTTAAGTAAACAATGAAAAAAACCTGATCACTAGCAACAGTGTCAAGCAAATGTCTTTGTATTTCTAAGAAAATGACATTACATATGGGCTGGATAGGGACCTAAAAAAATGATGTACTGTCCAGTGATCCCTATGTAAAAAAAATTCTCATAGTAGCAGGCCAGTAGATAATTTGTCCTTAAGACCTTGGAATTCTGACTGACCAGTATGACAAATTTAAGTTACATGTGAAAAGGCAGGTCATGCTTCTCAGTCTTCATTTCATTTTACATCTAAGGCCCAGCTGTTGTATAAAGGGGTAATACCCATTTCTTCTCCTGGTTCCAACAACACTTGTATCCTTTCCTTTGGTCTGACATTGGCATTCTTCTGACCTTCTGGGAAAACCAATCTGTGGAGCAAAAAGTTAACTGAAGGATTAAATGAATGCTGGTGCTAGTGCAGAGAACTTTGTCTTTGGTGGCAACTGGCATTCAATCAGCTGAACTGAAATAGAAAGATTCATTGTCACTTTACTTGTAAATATTACCAAGAGTCAAGGAAACAATATTGACAAATTTCCTTCTCTGTCTCTTCATCACATGAGCACTCTCGACCACATAGTGAGAGAAATTTATATAGCTAGCCACAAATAGCACAAGCAAGTTGGAAAAGTCAAGAAGGTTTTTTTCTCCAACAAGGCTGCCTGCTTTTCGTGTAGAGAAATGCATCAGATCAATGCCCATGGTCTATACAGGAAGACTTCAATTCCACAGGAAGGAAAGCTGCATTTACTGATTACAATCACTGCAACAATGTAGAGACTGAAACTATAAAGATACAGACTGTGAAACTTTTTAAGTCTCATCATGTACAAAAACCTGCAGAAACTGCACACCGAAACCAATTACTGGATTTTGAAGCAGAAGCAAATTATTACATACAAAGCAGAAGTATCTGTTACATTCATACTAGAAGTACTTAAGCAGAATTTCATAAATGTTTTAATAAACTAACCAACCTTTTTGAGAGCTCCTGACTCTTTCCATGCCATCCTATCTTCAGCACTGCATTTAACAGAAAGTGCTGCCAAGGCTTGAGTATACAATAAAGTGAACAGCACTTTTATAATGCAAGTGAAGTGTTCTGTAAAACAAAGAAAATAATTTTTAAACATTTGATGTTTTTAGCAAATATAATGATTACAGAGTCTCTAGTTATGGAAATGATCATTCTGCAATGAAAAGTAAGTGCTATACAAAGAACAGCTCCTCAAAAACATACAAAACAGCATATATTTACTGGCTTTCAGAAATGACTTGGCAGCCACAGTGAACAGAACAAGTACAGGGCAAGTAATTTTCCACTGCTCCTTATTTTCATCTTAATCCTGGTTAGCAGTAACTTCATCCTAGCGGCCTGGTTATAATACAAGATTATATTTTGTCCAAAGGTTATGTAAGTTAAGCTACTGATTACTGTAGATGTAAGCAAATGCATATCCTATCATCTTTTCTGGCTCCCATCAGGGGTGACACATACAAATATTGGAAGAATTAAATTAAAAAAAAATCACCACAAGAATATCTAGCATATCAGTTTCTAACCGTTCACTTCCAGATATGGATCCCACCATAAAACACTTGCTGCAAAACACTCAAGTGAGTACCTCACATGCATACAGAAGGCAGACAGAAGGCAGACAGAAGGCAGACTGGCATTTACTGTATTTTCAAAGATCTTTATGATTTTTTTTTAATATTTAAAGGACTGTTATTTCCTACAGCTAGGCTGAAGGAGAAAGGTTTTGAAATTTTTTTGGGATGCTAGCAACAGAAGCAAAATAAGACTTCCTAAAATGGAACCAGAAAAAAAAAGATCATTCACTGAAATGAAAATACTGAAGCAGTCCTTTTTTATCTTTTTACTTTAGGCTCTATTTCCAGTCCCAAATTATCTACTTTGTTTTTAAATCTAGGCAGATCAAAGAAGTTTCTATCATCACTTACACCACTCCATAAGCATAAACATAACTAATATATATCTAAAAAAATGTAGACAAAAATGAGGGGTTTAAGAAGTCCTCTCAGGCTTTGAAGTCAAGCAAAACAATTTACATAAGCACCTCACAAAAACTGGGTTAAATTCATTCTTTCTTCCCAAAGGATTTAAACGAGTTTCATATGTGAAAATGAGGAGGCCAGGAAAATGAAACACCTTGCTTCTCCTTTCCTGCATCTAATATCAAAACCCACTACTAGATTATAAAATATACACAGCTAAGACTTGAGTACATAATTAAATTTGTGAAACAACAATAATTTGTATATGTAACAAGGGTTTACAAATCAATGCAGACGTGGATTTTGAAACTTTTTAATGTCTCTGAGTATAAGCTTATGTGAGTATCAACTATAAGCACCATTTAAGCACCTAAAAGATCATTTCTTATTACACAATTAAATATTTACTTTTCTGTGTTATCTTCCTATGGAGCTTGTGTTAAAAATGACACTGAATGGTCCTATACTTCATCCCCCCCTTCTAGAGCAGGCAGCATTGTAATGCTACTTCCTTTTCACATCTCCCCAAGAGGAGGATTTAGCAGATCCCACTAGATCTTGAGGCTCTATTTTTTATCTCTGCTGAAACCTCCATTTTCTTAGCAATTCTACCCCTGAGGAATAACAGCAGGCAAGCTTGCAGGAAATTTTCTGGGACTGAAATCTACAAGACGAAACCACACACATTCAGAGAACTGTAAAAATTGCCTCTTTGGCCCGACTTAAGAGTTTGTAATCGTAGCTAGAACTGAACTCAGATACTCAGATACTGAGCTCTAACCACTCAACAACAGATACAAGCAATCCAAATCAATTTCACACTGAAAGCATGAACAAACCCCCTGCATGCAGAGCAGCAAAGGCAGACTGCTGTCAACAGGCACCAGCCTGCCACAGCCTGCTCCATCTTGTAGCTCTGCTCAGGTGATTGCAGTGCTCAACACTGGGTGTCTTTTCACATTTAAAAAAATCTGATCTTTGCTAAATAGAATTACTCTTTGTCCATTACTTAGCAAAAATCAGATTTTCCCCCCCTTAATACTAATTGTTCAATTCACCAGAAATATGTCTATCCCATTTTATGTTTCAATTAATTTAATTATCTTGTATTTACTTACATGTATGTGACTCATAAATTATCATGAATTACATTTTTGGAGAATCCAGAATTGGACAAAAACTGCACACTGCCACATCTGGGTCACCCTTAAGAAGTCCTGAATTCTGCACAAACTTCATATTTTTTTTCTTTTTTCCCCTTAGGAAAATATCTCAGGAGCAGCTCAGAGGCCACATGTTGTGTAATGAGCAACAAGGCTTTTTTATAGTCATAGAAACATCCCATGGGAAATATACTGAAACATCAGTCACTGCATCAATTATCACTTCATTACTGTGTTATCTCTTTAAATGCCATATATTTTGACAGCTGTAGGTACCTGTAATGCTAGAGCTGTTGCATTCTTGTCTACTGCAAAGAGCAACTTTATTTGACTTCTTGCAGTGTGCTTGTGGGGGCTGTGTGCTGTTTTCCCGCTGCCCCCTGAGGCAGGCTGTGCTTTTGCTACATCATATTTTCAATTTAATAATTCTAAAGCTTGCAAGTATGTGAAGTAAACCACTGAGCAAAGTTCTGCACTAAAATGCATTTAGGATTCCTGCCCCTAATCTGATAGTCTGACAGTCTGAAAGTATTATTACTATGGCTAGGCCAATCTAATCAAAACAGCCTAATCCAGAACTTTTGTACTTATTTTTGAATAATACTGAGAAATGCTCTTTTGTTCCTATTTTTAAAACTTTTTGGAACCAAATAATTTCAAAGCATCTCATCCCATTATATGCATCAACCAACATCCTTAAAAACTAAATTTAAATAGGAAACACTTCTAGAACTCTAATTTTAACATTAGTGCAAGAAATGTGCAGATAAATAAGCATATTACCAACAATATAAATCTTATCATTTCAATATCAAATTAGATGATATACCCTATGACAGAAGAATCCACAAAGAGAACCAGATGCAAAATTAAGGACATAGGGCCTTTTTTACTGAATTTTTACTAAATTTAGAAGGAGATCTTTGTATAAATAACATTTTAATATTCTTCTTGATCAAAAGCTTGAACCCTTCTTTGAAAACACAACTTCAGAACAAAGGGAGACAGCAGTGAACTTCAGATAATCCATGAAAGGCATATTAAAGTTCCAAGATACAGATAAATATTTGAGCTTCCACATTGAAACTGGATAGTATTCAAGCTGATTACATCCATACTATATTTAGTCAAGAACCTTATCCAATAATTTAAAAAAAAGTGTGTTTGCCTGAAAGCTGCTTGCTGCACTTTTGTTGCATGTCATTCAAACTTAATAAAAAAAGAATCTGTCAGAACATCCACGTCAGCCTCTTCAGCAGCTGAGTCTAACCAGTATTACAGGAAAAGGTGTTGAATTTAGGTTTTACAATTACAATTGAATTAGGTTTTACAGGAAAGAAAGCCTTTCCTGGAGTCCACAGAGGCTGATCTCAACTCCCAGAAGGAACCTGAGGTTGGAACACATCCAGCACTCCCACAGCACAGCTGTGTCCCTGCAGCCCATGGCACAGCAGTGCCAGGCCGTGCAGCAGGGCTGGGCCCTGCCCGCGTCCGGCACCACGCACAGCGCCGGGCCGCTGCCGGCCCACTGACCGCCACTCCTGTGCGCCTCCCGGCCTCGGGCTCCCTGCTGCTCACACACACCCTGCCTTTTAAACACTCTCTATCAGTGTGCTACTTTTTACATCCAGTGCAATGCAGAAACTGAAATCACTAGAAGCTACACTCTGTACTTCTAGAAATCTGTACATGGGGTCCCAAGTCAGGTGGTGGGAAAACAAAACTTTTTACAATTGATGGTAACATGATAGATGTCCAATTTCAACTGAATTATTCCAACATCCAAAAACTGTGTTGCAGAAAGGACTGGGCGTAGGGGGGGAGGGGCAGGGGGGGGGTTGTGGGGATTTGAATTCAATTTACAATTACAGATTTAGGTTTTGATAACCACCAAGCCACTCTCTCTATTTCTGTACACACAACATCATTTGCTATTTCTGTAAAAAAGGAGCTGGAAGCAAAATCTTTGTTTTGTATGGAGTCCCAATTTACAGCACCATGAACACTCCATCCTCTGTACAACAACTGCCACAGAATTGAACCAGAGAACTCCTATGTGGATTACTATGCATTTAGCCCTGTACAATTCCAAAAATTTCAAACAAAATGCTAAACCATCTGAAGCCTTTAAAAGTTCTGCCCACATCCAAGTGTGAAACTCAAAAGAAAAAAGACGTTTCACAAATGGTTTTAGTATCCTAAACGCAGTGTTTATTTTGCTTGCTACACTACACAGAGGTACACATATCAGTCTCATTCCCTTCTCTGCAAATTGGTTAATGCTTGTAAATGCTCTGACCTCCACCACTAAGTTTCTTCTATAGCAGTTTTCTTTCTTTCTGATAGGTACAGATCAATTTTCTCTTCTGAATGAAGAGGCTGAACAGTAATGACATTTTTATTGCTTTAATCTATGCCAGATTGAAAAAGATACCAACACCCATCCAACAGTTAATAGGGAAGTTAATGCAATTCCCAGTCTGAATTTAAAATTAACAGTTAATAGGGAAGTTAATACAATTGCCATCTGAAGGGCAAGAGATGAGATTTTGAGTCCTCCTTAAAGAGCACTCTCTATTTTTAAAAAACACATGGTGTAAACAAAAAGGATTTTAAGTACAAATTTGAAAAAAAGATGTCATATTTGATGAAGCACACAATGCAATTTACTTAAGTCTATTGTTAAAGGAATATACTGGAAATATCTGTCAACACACACAGGCATCAGGCTCCTGTGTGTATCCCAGTGCACAGCTAAGTCCACAGCTCCTGCACCCCATGACAAGGGCAAAACAGCACAGACAATTCAGGAAGCAGTAGGGTTCAAACGGAGATTTTGTTCACCCCTATTGCTGACCTTGTGCTTTCCATGGGACATTTCACAAGCCATTTTACCTTAGTTATACCTCAGCCCTCTACAAAGAATTAGTAATATCGAATTTGACTCTGTGACCTACACACCCATTGTAAAAGTACTAAACAAATTTGTTATGACTTACTTTTGTGAACACCACTCTACACCTCCAAACAGAATTATGAAAGACTTTCTTTTCATTCTGCCTAATCATTTTGATGAAACAAAAATTAGGAAGATAAATGGCAATTTATTTCCAATTTAATGCTTCACAGATTTGAAATAGATACATTTATTTTCTATCTGCCACTTGCCATTTCCCTCTCAACTGCAACCTACAATAAACCTAAGAGCAAAGACAACACATGCTGCTGATATGAGGCATTTCACAGAATTCTCCACAGAATGCCTTACTATTAATTGAATGTTGTCTTTTGTAGGATAAAATATACTTTCTTAAATGGTGGTATTCAGTGCTTGGATATTGACTACAAAGACACCACTGGTTTGTGCTTTATGTTCAACACTTCCTTCCCTGAATTTCAGATGTTAGTCTCATTAAACTTTTTGCTGGTTTTATATTAGTTGGATTGAGTACTTCCAATAGAGTTAATTTAAGTCAAACTGTAGTTTAAAAAAAAAAGTACATTTTTGACAATAGTCTTCCTATGCAAAATATTCTATTCTTTTAGTATTTTCATATTCTAAAAAATCTTTTGGATACACTTAATCCATAAACATGTACTTAACAATTGGACTTGCTGATACCAAAGGTCTTTTCTTACCTAAATGATTCTATGATTTTAAGTGTATTGAATTGAAAAAACAAACCCACAATGTTAATGGATACATATAGAGACACTTTAGCTGAATTTAAACATTCAGTACTGAGGACTGAATACCTCTTATGGGGAAACAGTTTCTACTAAGGTGTAAGCATCAAGAGCAGAACAGTTCCTGAATTTACCTATTCTGGAACATACATTACACCTATTAGCAAGAGGAACCAGGTTCAGCTGTTCCTTTTACACAGAAAAAGAAATTTAGGTTTTAAGACAGTTCTGATTTTAGTAATGAAAAATTTAATTTTTTAATATCTATTTAATATTTATTCATAATTATACTGTATGCTCGCTCTATTGAAATAGCTGCATTACAGCAATTACTATCTTCATATATGAACTCTTACATAAGACTGCTGCAATTTAAGCTCTGAAATTCAAATAAAATTACAGTCTTTCAAATTTTTCACCCTTAGGCACTCAGTTCAACTTGAAGTATTGAGCTGTCCCTCTAAGCAAAAGATGAAGGTCAAACAAAGGACACTTTTCTTTCAGTAGAAATACTTAATAGTTTCCACTCAGCTCTTGTATCTCTAATGAATAGTTGACTGATAAGGTAAAAAGACAGGGAACACAGATAAACCTGTCAACTCAGAACAAAAACTTCTGTTCAATGCCACCTTTTGTAGATAAGGCAGAAACATTATTTTAGAATACACAGTAGATCAGCTATGATTTACCATCCTGCAAACCATCATGAAAGCAGCCTCATCTGCGTAATAATTTAAATATACATATTTTTGTAACATACCTTTGTGCAATGGTTGAGGCATGGTTAAAATCTGAATAAGCAAAAGGGATGAGACATCTCTGTAAAGCACAGGAACTTCTGGCAGTTCTTCACTTACCAGCCTGGAAATAAAACCAAAAGAATAAAATAAAATCAAAATAAAAACTTACTACTTACCAGCCTGAAAATAAAACCAAGCTTCTGATACAATAAACCCATTTTAATATTTTATTTTGTATTTATTTTAAATAGTATTACACTTTATATCAAGCTTACAGAAGCCTAATACTTGACAATTTGCTAACTGATCTCAATTTTAAAATGGATCTCAATTAAAAAATTTAATGTTACTCATATAATAACTCATGAGGAAATTACCATTCGGGTACTGGATTCTGTTGAAATGTTTTAAAACACTCAAAACTGCCTGAACTCATTATGTCTATGTAGAGAGTCAAGGAATACTCAAACAGTTGAGCTGGTTTCCAAAGCATGGCATCTCACACGGATACAAGTAACCAGGCTGTGACAATAATAAATCCTCGAAATACATTTCATGTTACAGTGACCGCTCCTATTGGAAAACAGAGACCTTAGAAAAGCTATTGCTTTCCTTCATGTAAAGAAATGAAGGCTCAGGCAGCCATGACAGGTGGGATTATGCAATCTTACACACAGTCTTCATTGAACTCCCTGGATGTCTAGAAGGAAGCAAATAAGCACCGAGATTCTACAAACTTTTTAACTATCCAGATTTACTGATGTAACATCTTCTTGTTTTCCTATACTAAAAAGCAAAAAATGCTTGCAGATAGGAGATAGTTTCTAGCTTTGTGTAGCAATATTCAACAAAATTCCAACCAACAGTATTCTTCAGGTTCAACAGCTGAGTCAAATGGCAAAAAAAAAAAAAAAATCAAATTGTGAAAAATCATTCTTCCCACTTTTAATTGATATGGGGCGTGATGGAGATCTCAAGCAGGAGCAGCTTGAGATAAAATATGATACACACCCTCCCTGTGAGCCTTCCCCTTCTGCAACACGCACAGGTGCAAAGAGCTGGGTGGGTTCTTACTGCCCTTGGCAAGCAGTGGTGCTGCTGATCTGTGCTGCAGGAACCATACTCTGAACTCCTGGTCTCACTGACCCTGAATCTCCCATGCAAAGCAGTCCTCTGCCAATGACCACCAGTGCTGCAAAGGAACCAACTGAGCTCTTGCAGTCTGCGTACTGCAAAAGGCTCCCCACATGTGCTGGCATGTTGATGCATGTGTGGGATCTTTAGTGTCCTCCAAAAGCCTTGGGGATTCAACCAGTTTATCATCTCTGAGGCCCATAAACATGATCCTGCTTTTGATAAAAGACTACATAATTACTGATTTCTTGAAAACTCAGGCATCTCTCTACAGAAGGCACTTCCAGGAGTCATCTGTGATATGGAGTTTAACACACGGAAGCAGTCATACAGAAGGAGGATTAAAAGAACACGTATGGTCACATGGCTGACTGATCTTGTAAAATGAAGGGAAAGAAAACATGGTATAACTGGTCCTTTTGAATTAATGAACCCAGACAGCTACAGAATAAACATCATCGATAACCCTTTTGCTATAATCAATCATTTAATAAAATTATTGTTTTAAAGAACTGTAATATACATAAATATATACATATATAGGCCATGAAAATACTCATCTCAGTATGTCTCTCTAATTCTACTTTTACCCACATCTAGTTCTACTTTATGATCTACAACACTGAATTTTAAAATAATCCTCATTGTGTAACGATTTTAAAACCATGGACATCCCTTAAATTACTTTTAATCTTTAATTCTTAATTTATATATAAACTTGGGAAAAATTTAATTTGGAATAACATTAAAAAAACTGACTCCCTCTGGTCTCATTTAGCTGAACACTTCTTTCCAATATTGTTTAATATTCATGTAACAATTAGGTCAAATAACAGCCCTGTCAAAATTTATATATATATATATATACATACAAAATACCATAATTGACTGGCATCAACATCACACATAAATGAACTCATTTGCACATGCAGGACCAACTGAATTACTTTTCTAATTTATTCAGTTCGTAAGAATAGAGAAGCAAAGCTACATTAAATGTCAGGGGTTTAGATAAGCTGCTTTTGCTTACATCAAGTACTGCAGCATGTGAAGCACTTAAAAATTGCTCTGTCATTTGTTAAAAGCCTCAGAAACTTCTTCATTATGACAATGAAACTGAAATTACAAATGTGTTTAGAAATGTGTTTTATGGAAACTGTCCATTCTGTTAATCCCTAACGCATATATGCAAGCTTGATAAATTTGACTACAAAAACTTGTGCCACAGAAGCACTTAATAAAAAGAAAGCAACTACTACAGCAAATAGGACCAAAGTAATACAAAATTATTCAAATGTGTAACAGTTGTATGCTGAATCAATTTTTAAAAGGGAGTTGGTGGTGAAAATAAACTATACAGTGCAAAATGAACATATCCTAAAATGAAAAATGCAAACCTCATCCTTCCCTATGGAAATGACCTCTCCTCCAGCCCAAGGTAATTGGGCTGCACCTCTCTCTGTGCCAAAGCCAGAGTTCCTATCACCTGACAGCTGAGAAACTCTGCCTCTGTATTCTGTATCCTCCTCCTGAGAGCTGTTATGCAGGAGTCATTTCTTTGGGAATGGATACAGAGAAATAGTAAATTCTGTTGTACTCTGAAATAAAGCAGCATTTTGCTTATGGTGGTTCCTTATATTTATGCTCCCCATTCCCTCTTCTCTCAACCAGAGAAACTTAAAAGATTTTGGTTGATGCTAACTCCAACTAATTATAAAGGTAGAAATTCAGTAAGTAAAGTAAAAGTTCTGAGCCTCTTTGAACTGTCAGACACAGAAAACTTGAGACACAGGGATATAGGTACACCTAAATTAAGGCTTCATCAGCTAGGGCAAACTTATATTTTATTCACAATTTGCAGGACAAGAAGTAAAGCACACAAATCCAAGATGGCAGAAAGGTCAAACTAATACACAGCTTCTGATATTCACTGCAAGAAAGCAGAATTCTACTATTTATTCGGGCTGCACCTTAGGACATAATCACAATTTCATATTTGCTCTTCATTGTGTCACAGCAGATTTTACAGCAGGTCAGATTCTCATTATACATTCACTGACAGTTCTAACACTGGGCATCTCCCGTTCTCTTTTACCAGGGTGCCCCCAGCAGTCCCTTGTCACCAGTTCCCAAACTCATTCAATTTAAGCTTTTAAAAACATGTATTTGTTGCTTGACTTTGCTCATGCAGCCTGCCCAAGTTACATCAGCACAGCCAAGGAAGATGGTGAGCTATAGTTCAGGGGAAGGAAGAAACAGCCAAGAGCAGAAGCTGGCACTGCTGTGAAAACCTGTGTACTGTAACATATGACCGGAGAGACAGCTGTTTCAGGCAGGATTTCTGTTGTATGGAATAGAGCACATAAGTCCTGCTGCAGCACATGTATGTATAGACCACCTCTTGCATAAACCTTAACTAAACCCCGCTATCCCACCATCCTGCTCTGTCTCAGAATCTTCAGAAAAACTGTGGGGTTTTTCCCCATTTCACAACAGTTTCTGTGATGGAGATGTGACATAAGGGGTTCCTCTGCACAGGTGCTCAGTCCTATCCCTGAGTTGCAGTTTGTTGCCCCAGTATGACACCATAAACAGTCTCTGAAGTGATCTAGCTTAGAATGAAACATGAGCAAAACACTGTAGAAAAAATAACCCATCATTTCAGTTTACCATGCAGTTCCTCCCTCCAAATGCTTCTACTGCAAAGATCCTTAATGTTTTATCAATCCTTTGCTGATATATTCTGTCTCTCAAAATAGACACAAAAATTTCAGCCTTCGTAGAGATTCAAAATTTAAAAAACATGTATATCCTTTCATTTCATGTTTGTTGTTCCTGAAACTGTGACTATTTGGACTAGCCCATTAAATTTACATCTGGGTTTAGTAATTATTGCCTCCAGCTGCTCCTTGCCTGCCCCCTGCCAGAAGCTATTATTCCCCCTTTGCACCACAGTAATTGTTTATTTGATCACTATTGAAACCAGATCTGCCCCAGAAGAACAATTTGCTTAAGTACAGCCTGTGGGACCAAGCATACATTGAATTTTGCAACATAAACTGCACAGGGGAAATAATCTACTAAACCATTCACAGTTCACCAGACTTAGCTTCTTTTTCCCCCCTCTCAAACAGCTCACATTATTTAGGCCCTTTTTGCTCAAGATTTCCTTACTTCTACTTAACCTTGCTGTGGCTGCTTGAGCTTCTCCCCATCTTTCCTTTCAGTTGTCATTTTCAGCTACAAGGAGATCTAAATATAATTGCAGAAGACACTGGACAAAACTGGTGGTTTTGAGAAGTACAGTGAAGCAATTCTGAGACTCTACAAGTTACTTTGATCAGTTCTCCTAGTCACAGGAAATCTAAGGCATTATTTATGAAGAATGACAGCTGAGTTGTAGAAAACTAAGATAAAAATTGTGGGTTCTACATCTGGGTAGTTCTATTTGTAAATATTTATGTATATTTAAAGAAAATAACTATAATTAAATGAGAATGAGAATACAATGTAATGGGGACTTGCATTCCACAGATTTTTGCATGTGTGTGGGGTTTTTTTCTTTCCATTTTGAAAATTATCCTTTTAAATAAATTAAGATTAAACTAGCTTCCCTGGAAAACTGCTTTCAACTTAAATAATAATTTAAAGTGAGAATTAAATAGAAAAAGATGGCATATTGGTTTGAAGTTATTTTGCTTCTGTGACTTCCCTAAAGTTAAATTGTTTGGTATCACAGTAATACAGTCAGAAAATATAGAACTTTTTCTCTCACTGACATTTCTTTTTCTGTAAGTCTTTGATTGAAGTCTCATGTGCAGGTCAGGCTGATGATTTAGATTACTTGGTTAACTTCAAAGCAGCAGAATGCTATTCACATCTAAAATCTGCAATGATTATTTCTCCACCATCCTCTTAAGCTTTTTCATTTTCAGCAGTGTGTCACCTTCTAATTGCTCTGAGCACTCTTTCCTGTACCTGAAAAAATCTGCTATTCTGTATCTCTCAAAAGGCTGTGTGACTCTAAGAAGTGTACAGTCAGATCATACACACAAATCCTATGAATGCCATCCTCAAGTCAAACTACCACTTCAAATTTCTGTGGTATAATTACAGATACTAATTTTATGCTCCAATTTATAAATTAAAAATATGTCCTCAAATTGCCTCCTTTGTAGTGTTCTGTGGCCTGCAGACTAAGGAAGGAAAAACATTCCAAGGAGTGAGCAAAAATATTCCAGCTCAAAAGCATCTGTGCATCTCACTAGTAAATTATTTCATGGCAAAATGGACGCTATTTCAGTTGTACCTTCCTACAAACCATTTAGGACTTTGTGCCAAACTAGCATCATCAAATCTACCATGAAATATTGAAAACCAGTGCTGAAAACACAAGAACTGCTCAAATACATTCCAGGCATGCACCCCTTTCTGCAAAGCCAGGCATTACAGACCTACAGTACCATTAATTTCTAAGTGATTCAAAATATTGCTCAATGAAATCTAACATACTGCACTTCAGCCTTGACATGACCAATGCCTGGTGAATTCCATCAGCTCTGTAGGCCCCCTCTATTAACAGCTGCTTCCAAAGCCAGCAAGCTCTTCAAATGCCAAAATGAGAAGCGCATGATCTGTCCCACAGCCATTCTGGCCACATGATCTTAATTCTGCCGCGTATAACTCAGCCAACCATACAACAAATTCATTAACATCATCCCACTGCTCAATCTAGGTCAGGGCTCAGTCAGAGTCACATGAAAACACACCCTCAAAGCAGTTTGAATGCATGCTGAACAGGTTTTCAGGTTATAAAATGCTTGATGTTTTCTTCTGCTAATAGTTTATAAATTAATTTCTTAATACAGTTCAATTACTGTAATAACCTAATGTTCTTGCAAAAAGAAGCCCGGGTCCAAGAGAACAGTAAAATCTTAAACTAGAAACGAGAACAATTGTTTTAACAGTCTTCCCCAGTTTGCAGTTAGGATTGTGGCATCGCAATTCTAGATCAGTTTTTGAAATTGCACGATGTGTTCTACCTCAGGCTCCTAGAAGCACTGACAAACACACAACTGGAGAGGCACTAAAAGGACAGTCTTTTGACGTAATTGCAAGCTACAAAATGTAGAGCTTAGTATGGAAGATGCTTAAGGTGCTAAGAGAAAAAAAATTTCTTATGAGGAAAAATCATAATCTGGTTTTAGGCAAGAAACCTTTCTCCTAATCTGAAAAGTGATGGGTCTTAAGTAAGGAGATGAGTCCTTGCATAACAAAGTACATGGTTTGATTTATTGTATTGTTAATTCTTGTACAGTTGTGTATGTAAGGTTCATGTTTTAAAAGCAAACTCAGATAAGTAATTTGCTTAAAATAAGCTTGATGAAAATTTTTAGCCTAAATATAATTATTTCTTATATATATGAGACCTATTTACAGCTATTAATCATTACTCAACTTTCAATAAGCTACCAGCTTATCTCAATGTAAATATTGTTGAGCATCCATATCAAGAACAGCAGTGCCCTATCCACTTACCCAATACTATTTAATTTGCATGTGCTTAATCCTGCAAGAGGTGCTTTTAAACTTTAGCTCAAAACTGGTATTTGTCAGATTTTTATGTAAAAGAAATCAGAAAACATATTTTTACAAATTCATACATACAATTTTTAGATGTTAAGTCCACCAGCATACCTCACAGAGAATTTAAATTAAGACAAAGTTACCCAAAGTCCCTGTGTAAGGATGTTTCTTTCACCAGGTAAAACTGATACTGGGTAAATTAAAATACTTGCTCTGAATTTTTATCCTGCGAGGGCTGGGTTAGTTTCCTCCAGGGATTGTATGCGGAGTCTATACTGTAGAGGCGCATGTGCATGGCCAACACGTGAAACAGCTGATCTGAAAGGGGAAGAAGACAGATTGCTGAGTATTACATACAGTGATATGAACTGTTTTACATTAAATTGCCATCATGTATTTTACAAGATTCTGAGAAGCCTGTCACATCGTTCCAAATAAGCTGGTACCCTAACAAGCATATTTTTATTAAGGATTGATTTATTTTTTTAAAAATGATTTGAAGAGAAGTAAGACTTCAACAGAAGGCGGTGAACACATACATATATACAGAAAAATGTTTCAGAGAAAGGCTGTTTAGAAAGTTTTGACCAGATCTCAGTTGTTTTGGTGTTCCATGTACTTAATTACAGGCCTTTTTAAAAAATCCTGCTTCATATGCTGTTATGTTGCCAAGGTTCCACGCTCACTTCACTTGCCTCTCCAGTTTATGCCAGAAGTGGTGATTTCTTAAACAATTATTCTTAACAGAGACTGATATACTTTTAATTTATATACTTTCAGCTTTCATTCCTCTCTCTTACTGTTAAGTTCTGTGCACCATATATTTGAAATTTGATCTAAAATTGCTACAAGTCCTGGCCTATGGCAGGATCATTTTGGTTCTTCATCTTTAAAAGGTTTATTATTCCTTCTGCCTTCATATGGTTATTTTGTAGGTAACTTTTATACAAAAAAATCCCCAAACCCACAAAAGTCTGACTACACATCAATGACACTAAAGTAGCAACAGTCTTTATAATGCCAGAGATTTGTCTGTACAACCTGCAGGCAGAGTTTGCTGATATTCATCATTTCAAAACCTTCTGTACTGCCACTGTATCAAAAAGATTATTTGCAAAACACTTGTAGAATTTTTTGAACAGAGGATGCATAATTACTCATGGTGATTTACTGCAGTATTTCATATTAAAATGCACATTTTATATTTACCTATGAATCATATGATCACAAAAGACAACATATAACCCTTCCTTCCATTAAGCCACCCAAGAAGGCAAGCATCATTTAGGTCAAGAGCATTTTCAGAAAGGTACATGCAACAAAAAGCACAGAATGGTTTGAGTTGGAAGGGATCTTTAAAGGTCATCTAGTCCAAGCATCCTGCAATGATCAGGGACATCTTTAACTAGATCAGGGACTATTCAGGATTCAGACTTCACTTTTTCAATGAATCTTCTTTTATCTTCATAGGTTTATACTGAAATAATTAAAAGTATAATTTCCCACAATTTTGCTTACTTTTTTCTTCCTGTCACACTATATTTTGCTATTTGGTGTCATGCTTTTCTCCTGTTCAATTTTCTAGGACCCTGCTTTCTTTCTCCCTTTCATTTTAACTTTTTCCCTTAGTATCCTGACATCATCTATCCTCTCCAACCCTTATTCTTTCAATTGATCCCTTTGCATCTTTCTCTCTAAATTTCTCTACCTCTTTTTAGAACCCACTTGCTCAACCTACACACACACAGGTCCTCCTTTTCAAGTAGAAATAGCAGCTATTAATTTATTTTCCATAAATAGACAATAACTCAGAGGTATAGCAATGGCCAAAAGAGTCGCATGATGAAATCAGCTGACTGCCAGAGCCTGAGGGCTGTAATTAGCTCCTGGGGTTTGTAAAATAATTGGAGCTGTAGATGGCATTGGAATTGATAGCTGCCACCTGCTTTCTGAATAAAAACAGTCAATGAGGACAAAATAAGTCATCTTTTCTCCTGGCAAGAGATTCTTAGGAAAACACTGCTTTGCTGATAAAGTTGAAAATATAAAGTCTGAAAATATACTTATATTCCATCGAAATAATAAAAAAACCCTCAAGCATGGTTTTGTTTGGAATGAAACCCATGGAAATGGCCCAGCCTTCCCTCCTGCCTGTTCACTAAAATGAAAGCTTTTTTCCCCCCTCAACTGCTCCTTGCTTTAAACAGAAACAGGCAACCATACAACATTAAAAAAAAAAAAAAAAAAAATTGATAAAATTGTTCAGGGTAATTAATTCATCCCCTGTTCCTTTAACAGCTACTCTCCAGACCTTTTACTAATATGAAATTAAGCAGGCAAGCATCAAATTCTAGCCCTGGAGAATTTACTTGCAATCTCCAAATGTGTAACATTTATGGAATGGAGTCACATTCCAAGTGACGGGACGTGCCCAGGAAGACGCCGTTCAGCAGCCGCGGAACAGAGCACGTTTGGGCTGCGCCGAAGGCGGCGCGGCTGCCCCGCAGGGGAGCGCGGGCAGCGCCCACGGCACCCGGCCCAAGCGGCCCTGCCGGGAGCGCCGCCGCCCCACCCGCCGGCCCCGCCGCCCCGCAACAGCTCCGGCCAGAGGCACACACCGAGCTTTATTTCTGCTTTACACCGCAGTCACTCCAATTGCTTTTCTTAGCACTTACTGTGACTACGGACTACCGGAGAAAGCCAAGGAAAACGCAGAGCGCTGGGAAGCAAGAACTGGCAACTTGATTGTGCACCAAGTGCTTGGTACTGCACCACGTCCTTATGCCTGAGGGACTCGCAGAAACCTGCCTTGAGCCAAAGGAATACCCGAGGACTTTTCCTGTGTATTTATGGAATGCATAATTCCAAAACATAAGCATACAAATACAGAGTGTCCTCCCATTCTCTTATACACTACTTGGAACCTTTAAAATACATGTAAGTAATGTTTTTAAACAAGTAGCAGCAAAACATGACCACGGCAATGGCCCACAAACATCCGTGGCCAGGCTTGTGAAGAGTGGGAAGGAAAGCCATCACCTCACCAGGCATCCCAACGGCCCATGGCCCTCACAGTCCATCCTCCAGGCGAGTCTCTCCAGGAGAGCCCATCCTTGTAAGGGGGAAAGGCAGGACCTGGTTGCAGCTCAGAGTCACCAAAAGATCATTCTTAACCAATTTTTGTAGGAGGAATACTAATTTCAAAAGTGCAGCAGCAACAAAATTTGAAAAAAATTGAATATGATCCTCCTTTGCTAATAACTTTGTAATATTTGAGGCAGACTGCATCCAGATAATTTGAACAAATATAAAAACCAGACAATTTGGATACACAATATAACTCATTGCTGCAAGTCATCAGGGGCTTGGGAGGGTTCTAAAATTTGAGTGGGGAAGAGTACTACATGATCATAGACTCGAGTATTGCCTACATTGACGCACTGCTGGCAAACTCAGCTTATGTCTTTGTTTTCATAGAATACATGTAAAGCTTAAACAATGCTTCACAGAATCATCTGGATTAGCAGTTAGAACTAGCTTTCAGACCTATTAGCATTCCTTAATCCATTTTGAAAAATAAGGAAAATAACTTCTGTTATTTTGTTATTGTCACTGCTGTTCTTGGTAGATTTACTTCTTGGAGTTAATCTATTGTGAGAGAGGAGCAATAAACTCAATTGGAATCTGTACTTTCAAAAGAGCAGCTCAATGGATAAGACACTGTCTTTGCACTGAGACTGAAGCTGTAAGAGGAAGCATTGTAATATTGCTCCTCTCACAAACCCCAGAGATAATGGATATTTTGTCTATATATCCACACTGCACCAGCACCTGCAGCTGCATTCTTTACTGTTTTTAATAATAAAGCATACTCATTTTACAAATGTTGACAAAGCTCTTAAAAATATTCTGCTATGTTACAGTGCAAAAAGCAGGATTCCACAAAGGCAGCTTCACAGCCCTTTTCAGGTTTAGTGTGATATGCACAGCACAAAAGAAGACTAAATTCAAGACATAAAAAGACAGCAATTTTAAAGATGAATGGTAGAATGCTATGCTATGCTCAATTGACAAAAATGAGTGATTCAGGAAGTTGCATTCAGATCTAAGTTTTGGTCTCATAATCTTCGTTTGATCTTTGCCAAAGTGATCCCAAATTTTTACATAACTTTTGTTGCCTTTTTTCCTACATGCTTTTTTCTGGTCTCTTGACTGGTAAACTCTCAAATTATCAGAGTTCAAATCAGATTGTTTTCTGTTATTAATTCCTATTCCACAATGTAGAGCAATGTGCTGTCATTATGAAAACAAGCTAAGGAATTGGCTGCCTTTGTCTTACTTGCAACAGTCTAGATAATGTGTTTCTACCCCCTCTCTTTATTTTAGGACATACTCTGCTGTCATAGAGTTTTCTGTTTTGATTCAGATTTCCCTTTTTACATTCCCTAAATTAGTATTCATATTTACAATGTGAAAACATCACAAAGTGACACAGCAGTTCACTGCAGGGGGAACTGAAAACATCCTTGTCTCAATTGTGAAGATCTTACCAGCCCAGGGATGCTTCTGCCCTCTTCTCCCAAAGTTGCCTGGGACTATCAAGAAGAATGTAGATTATAACTAAAACCACTTGATACAACCAGATGGGACTTGATTGTCAATAAGGAGATTGAGAAATATTTTTCTCCTGGTAGAGATTTACAAAGTCCACTTAGCAACAGCAGCTGCAAAGACCTGCTGACAACATCTTCCCATTCATCACTGATCCAGTAGACTTGAATTGGTAAAAAAACCATGAAGGTCAGGAAAAGCCTATTAAGGCATTAAGATTGGATAGACTTTACAAAATCTCTTACATCTTCACTAAGTCTTAATTGCTGATTAAGCAGCTAATTACCCTCTACACCAAACTCGCCAGTGTATGAAATCAACTTTAGCAACAGAATTCTAATAGTACCTATTTTTGCTTCTCCCATACTAGATATTAGTGGCATACCAAGTGTTTTAGAAAATACTTAAGATCATCTGCTGTGAGAAAAACTGCTTTTTCCAAGTTAGCATGAATGGGCACCAAGGATCTGCAAACTGACAGCTCCTAACTGAAAAAAACTCCAAGCAAACAAATCCAAAAACCCAAACCCTGCAACACCAAAAAACCCAACCAACCACAGAAACCCAATGGAGCAAGGCATTCCTGAAAACTTCTTTTATTCTCTTTATTTTCAGTGGCTGCAGAGAGCTGCATAGGACTCTTTGCAACCATATCTACATCAACGACTATAGGAAAGAGACAGCTGCAACTCAATCTTGCAAATCATAAAACAATTAGGTTTTTCTCCCAACAGGAAATACTAAGTGGCTCTAAGTGTCACTGTCCATATTGATAAAATGGAGACAGCCATTACTTTCAACATGGTTGTAAAATTTGATACAGAAGAATCATGAAGAGAAGCAACGAGTTTCTATGCTCACAAAAACACTAAAAGCACTGATACTAACATCATAATCAAGATAAAGGCTTCAAAAGAATGAAAAAAAGAAAACCAAAACAAACCAACCAACCAACAAAAACAACTCCCACAAAGCAATACTGTTTCTCAATGTTTAGAGACATTACAGAAGTTACAAAGGTGCTAGATGTTCTACTATGAAGAGTTTAAACAACTCTCAAATAATTTTTTGATGTCAAATTGTAAATAACATGCTTTCCAATTAATGCAGTTGATGGTGCAATGCCAGACAGCTATTTGTAGGAAGCATAAGGATAAGGAGCTCATTTACAGAGAAACTGAAGCCAGAGGACAAGAGGATAAAATATTTAATCTTTACCCAAAATCCTAATCCTGCCCTTCTCACAAAGGGGAAAAAGGAAAACAAAACAAAACAAAGAAGACTAGACAGACAAAAAGATTAAAAAAAAATTAAAATTTAAAAAAGGAAGATTATAAATTCATTTATATGTAATTTTTAAATTTTGTGGAACTGTTCATCATCTAGTGCAAGATTACCAGAGTACAAATAGCAAAAAAAAACCATCTACACAAGTTAAAGAGAGGTCCCAGAGTCAGAGAATGCTTAGGGATGGGATGGAATGGACCTTAAAGATCATCTAGTCCCGACCCCCCCAAGACCCCTGCCATATTCCAATAGACCAGGTACAGAGAAAAACCATACAGAGAAATCATAATTATTCGGCCTTAATGCTGTGTTGGGACCCTGTTTGATAAATATGGAATAATGAAGATAAACAGGTCTATTACACTTTATAAAACAGAGAAAGAAGACTTGTACTGTTGTTATGTATCACAATTTTCCCTAAACCCATGAGAATTTGCAAGGCCATAGACTGTAAAACTGTAATGTAGTCCTTCAAATAGGACTTGATTTTTAAGTAAAAAATATATTTGCATTTTTGGTTGCACACACATACAAAACTTTAAGCCTTAAAATGGCAATTTTGCAGGCAAATTTTCTTCACCATTCTTCTCACACAGACTTGGTCACTGATACTGAGAGCTGCATTAATCACTCTTAATTTTACTTCCCAAGAGTAGCCGCCCTCATGGTGCAATCTACTTAAACAGCTCTTGACCTATTTGTTCCCACCATCTTCCCTGATGTTTGCTGCTGTAACAGCTCACCTGGGACAATATATTCCATTTTCCACAATATCTAATCACCAGACTTCACAGTTGTTACAAGACTACTACAGAGTGGTATGCTTAATAACAAGAAACCCCTCAGTATCTCATACACAGAAAAAGCCAAACCAGGTTATGTTTTAGATTACTTCTGCTGAACCTGACATGAAAGATGTTTAGAAAAAAAGCCATTTCAATACTGTGCAAGAAAGACTTAAATGAAACAGTTCCTATAATGTATTATACAAACCACCACAAAGCCTTAGCTTGGTGGCATTATTTTTCTTTCTTTTTTTCTTCAAATAACACCAAAGAATGAGAAAAACCTTTGACGTCATTTCTTCCTTTGTATCAATTGCTGTGGTGCAGTGAAGCTGCAGAGATGTACACAAAGGAAGCTGCCCACCAATCCAGTGGTTCAAGCAGTCTCTGCAAAATCATAATCTTCCAGCACTTGGTGACATTAGTTGGTGAGGCACCATCAGAAAATCCATTCTCTTTTAGAGGTATTTATCTAGCTAGCTAGCTTTTAAATAGGTACATGTAACAAAAATTTGATGTGATGTCAAACATTTCATAGTGTTTTAAGATGTAATGAATGTCTTTCATTTCACTTTTATCTTAAAATATAAATCACACCTAAAAACTGCGATGTCCTGATTTTAAAAACCTCAGTGAGATAAAAATATGACCTTGCAAATTACTGGCCACTTCCCTGCATACATTCTTCTAAACTCTAAAATGTCAAGAAATTTTATTACCAGTAAAGCCATGTGAAAACAAAGATACACTCTCATAATGCGTAACATCATTATAAATTTTTTCACTTTCCAAAATTTTTCCATTTTAAGTTGAAATCTTCACCCTAATCTGCTCATCCATGTTCTTTCAAATACATTCCTGTGAAATGGGTAACACATTAGTAAGAAACTAAAATTCAGGGAGAAAGTGTCCATCTTACTAGGTGAGAACACAATTAAAAATACATTGTAATCTAAGTATAAATTACCTGCAGAATCCTGGCTGACTAAATTTGCACACAGTGATCTAGAGATGTTCTTTTAACACATGTACTTTTCAGGTATTTTGGTCAGCTGAGAAAGGTGGGTAATGATGGAGGGGAAAGACAACGTACAGTACAGGCTAAAACTACTTTTTAAATTAACAACATATGAATGAAATTAGTTGGGCAGTAACAGAAGACTTGTGTCCTAGAGGGAATGTGGACAGCATAGGACCTGGTGAGATTTCATTTGTGGCTTGTCACCTCAAAGGATGAGGAAAGCATTCCCCAGAAACTGTGTACCAAAAGACAGAGGTAGGCCTAAGCTTTCTTTTCTCCTACAGAATCTGCTGCTATTGCTACATAAGCTTGACTTAAATAAGCATTAGTAGTAGTAGCAGTATTCTGGCAGGCTTTCCAGTTTTCCTGACAAAAGAAAATGTCCACTTGTAATTGTTTATATTCCAGTAAAAGATGAAAATATTTTCTTTTAAGAAAAAACACTTCTGGCAGCAAGAAGTTGCTTTATTTGACAATTATTAAAGGTTTTAGAACAAAAAAATTTGAAAATTTCCATGAAAGAAAATTTGCAAAACTTTGTGGAAGAACTAGGCAAAACAAAGACATGGGATATTGTAGCTGCATATTTCTAAGTAAGACACCAAGTCATAAGCTATATTAGCATTCAGAAAACAAACTTCTTTCCTATTGCTACCAACAACTAGGGTGAAACAAAGTTTTCCTGCTTCACCCTTAAAATACTTCTAGTGTTACTCACAAAAATGCAAACTTATTAAAAAATATTACATGCATAGTATGACAATTGATTTCTAAATAATTGTACTCAGAAGACATGAACAACTCTTAATGAAGAATTTGTGCAAATTAGTTTTCACATTTCTCTAACAGAAACAAAAACCCAAAGACTCCTTATGGCAGAAAAAAAAAGGTTTTAAAAGGAAAAAGTTGATGTAATTTAGAAAATACCAGAAAGAATCAGACATCTTTATTCAATATTATAATAATTTATACTGCATTTAATAACATGGAACTTACTTAAACATGATCTTTTCCCAGCTGTGCTTGCACCTCCTGAACACAAATTTCCTCCTCGGTGGACCAGCTCAAGTTCCAAGTTTGTTCTGTAAGAAAAACATAACAGTATTGAATGGAACAACATTATTCAAGCTTCTACAGACACAAATGAATCATGACAAACTCCCAGCATACACTAAATGAAATAATAATGTGAACTAATCTTTAGTGTGAAATACTGCCAAAATACAGCTCAGAACAAAACAAACTTTATTAAGATATTGTTATATATTATTTTAAGTACTGTATTAACACAGTACTATATTGAGTTATGAGAGAAGCATTAAAAATTGTTAATTCTGTGGCTTTCTGCTGTATGCACACACAGCATAATAAGGGAACTTATGTGCAAATCTGGAAAGACAATATACAGATTGGTTAACTTTCAGTCAATCACCTACATCTAAAAAGTGTTCTCTCCATTGGCAGAGCTTTTGTTTCACTTCAGACAATCAGAAAGTACAATGGACATGGCATCAACTAAATATGAATACAGTCTAAATTATAATTAAAGCACTGCCCTTTATAGATAAGTTAGTTAATAAAAGCCTTGGAGGTTAATTCTGAATGAAATGCTATTCACTGCAGCTCATTTGTATGAGCCAGTAGTTGTGTCACTGAATCTCTGCATGCCACACTGATGCTTTCTTTCTTAGTATTACTGTAATCTGATACTTAGGCACCAATTGTTTAGGCCAAATTTGATAATTTTGTTTCATTTTGGAATTGGATGTTTCACTGCTGCATTACCTTTTACTCTCAAGATGTGGAGCAAACAATTTCTGTTATATTCTCTGAGAGCCTGTTTTAGTAAGTCAACATACATTTTAAAAATTAGAATAAAGGAATATAATTCTATTATTCTATAGTGTTGTTTTGCTAATTCAATCCAAACTGCAAATCTCATTCTAAACATATTTTGTCCTTTAATGAAAAATGAAACAATTTTAGGTTCAATATAATGTGACTGAATCCATATTAAAATCTATTCTAGAATTTTAGGCATATAACATATCCAAGCTAAGACCCTCCCCACATTTAAGAAGAAACTAGAGGATGACTTTTATTCAAAACAAATTATTTTCAAGAATTTCAGCTTCATCAACTTGAAAGAATAATACATTTTGATATGCAGTGTTTGTTAATATATTTTCCTATGTTTTTAAAATAGCAACATTTCTGAATATTCCTATCCCTAAGTTTGCAGCTTATGCCATCCATTTCTGAAGGAATGCTTTAATCCTCTCTACTCAGAAAAGGCAATTTAGCATTGATAATGTGCCTGCTCAGAGCTCCATCTGGTTGCTGCTGATAAGGGCATCTGTGTGACAGGGGAATTTTCCACTCTTCAGGCGATTTGCAGTGCTCACTGAACTTCTGAAAATCTACCAGCAAGGAAGCAGGGACAGGGATTTCATATTAGTGGACAGAATAGCAACTGTAGATCAGCATGTGCTAATTCATCATGGGAATATGAAGGAAATCAGTATGTTTTATTTCTACGAACATTCTGATAACTAATTTGTAGAACAAAATCAATGACAGTCTTCCATTAAGACTAAGATAATTAAGATTTAAATCAAAAAGACTACCTGAATGTTTAAGAATAATTTTCTAGATCTACAATTTTAAATTTCCCTTTCACCAAGGCATATATGCCATTTCACAAAAAAATCCTCAAGAGACAATTCTGAAAAATATCTCTTGCTGGTACATATGAGGTGTCATATAGTACTTTTTACTATAAGGAATGTAAGGAAAGTTATTTCTGTAATCACATACTCTGTTCACATACACAATACTAACTCTCACCTCCCACACTTCTTCACTGTCCCCAGCTCCTCAAAAGCAGCACCTTATACCTCAGTTTTCTTGGAAATATAAGTATTAACCTTTTCCTTCAATATGTCTCTTTGAAAATATATCTGTAACTTGGCATAAAAATGCAGAGTAGAGAAAGCATCTTCTGTGAAAATGAACAATTATCTTTCAGAAAATATCCTACATCTGGTACAGACCTAAAGCTTGAAGGAGACCCTCCCTAATTTGAGCTCCCTTCTGCCTTGAGGATCTGTGTACCCTCTGCCCTTTACGGAAGAAAAGTAATGAAGAAAAACTGAGGGCATCTGATAGAAGCATGGAACACAGAGTGGTCTCTGAAAGAATCCTTTGCTATCTCAGAATCCTCAACATAAAGGAAAGAGAATGAGAAAGAAAATCTATATGAGTGTCTTTTTTTCCTATCTAGAAATCTCAGCGTCATTCATTGGAGGAAAACATTTTGTAGAACACTGCCTTTATCCTCCTCACTCACAGAAAAAAACCCTGAGAAAATGGATTTTGCTCAGCTGTCCTGACTCCTGATTAAAACTAGACCTACTTCATCCCTTCTTGGGTGCTTTTGTTAAAGGAACGTATTGGGTGGGAAGGGTGATTTCATATTTCTGAGAATTCAAACCATGACAGAGTAGAGGAAAGTAAAAATGCAATGTCCTTTCCAAAGAGGGAATACATTTAGATGGACTTGCTCTTCCTATTGGGACAGAAGAAGCACACCGAGCACTATCATTTTTCTCACTTCAAGTTACAAACACAACACATACAAGGAAAAACCCCAGATACTGAGACACAGACTCAGAAGGAAAGAACACATGGCTCTTACATTAGTCTATACATAGCTGACAGAAAAACCAAAAGGTTTGTTTGCACAGTCAACAAAAGCATGAAACCTACTGCTGTGCAATACATAAACAGTCCTCCAAGATATCACTACAAATGATAGTCTTCAATGCTTTGAATGTGGAACTATTAAAATTAAAGCTAGGCACACCTACACTCATCTCATAAATGTCAGCAAAGACAAGGAGGAATGCATGAAAAGTGTACAAATATAACAAGATATGACTCTTGGAAATGCAGGAGGTAGCCAAGGAACTGCTGTTCCAGCTGTGCATGCAAATCAGGATGCCAAGACCCAGAATGCCTCTTTTGCTAGGAGAACAGACAGCAGCTAGAAACAAGGTTGTAGAGATTTCTTTTGTAATTTTTTTCTCTGATACCGGTGACATATACCTGGGTAAGTAAAAAATGAAGAAAAGTAATTTCCTTTTATCCTGAAGGAGAAAGAATAACCTGCAGCAACTGGCTACATATTGTTTCACCTTCCCATTCCAGCATGCAGTAATCCACTGCAAAGCTGGCATTCAGCTGTAAACTAGCATCTTTTAGGACAGGAGATGATGTCATTTTCTGATTGAAAATGGAACATGACTTATGAGATGATTAAGAGTGTTTAATTCACATGGAAATATATGGAGTTAATAAAAATCTCGTTGTATTCAAATGCTCATCTAAACAAGAGTTAAATACGAGGAAAAACTGTGAAACTGCTGTAGATGGTCTGACAAAAACTAATTAAATGCTTCAGAACACCTACAACTAGAAATGCTCAAAGGTTACTCGTTGGTAAGGAACACAAAGGTATCATTATCTCACGAAAAACTCTGGATGGAAATAAGGAAGAAACAGGTTGAACGACAGGAATAATTTACAGAAAGCAAAATTACTTCAGTATGTAATTTTAATTGTGGCTAGTCCATTGTTTGATTACTTGAAATTAAACACGTAATAAAATCATACAAAGCAAACACTTCCAGTTTGGAAGATGATGTACAGATTAATTTCCATAAATATAAACTGTAAAGTTGTATTATAATGTCTATTTAAAAGTTTAAATTTTTTTAACCCTATAGTTTTTATGCAATTATCAAGTAGTAGAAGCATGTAAATCTGGATTTCTGCACTGAAAAGCAAGACAAGTTAACCACCTTGAAGCTAATCTGCCAGATTCCCTCATAAGTGATCTTATGAGTTATAGTAACAATACAGTAGGCTGGATCCAACACCTGAAATTCCTCAAACATGGATAAATGGAAAATCGGTGACACAAGTCTAACCCTAACAGGAAGAGGTCACAAGGAGTACAAGTGACATATCCTAATCTTAGTGGTCAACCATGATTTCTTTCTCCAGCAGGGCAAGCAGCAATGAAATGCTATTCTGGTTTGAGGTATTTTTAACTCTTTGAATGAAAACAAATCTTGAGCTCTGTGTGTAAATATAAAAGTAATACATAGATACATTGCAAATATGTTTACCTAGCATTTTAGAAGTTATATAACATTGCACCCAGAAATCTATTTGAATACCATTTTTGTATCTTAAATAGCATGTCAAGTTATAAGTAGTCATACTTTGATATGTGAAATATTAGCTTTGAGTCCTTTGTATTTTTAGAAGGGTATTTAATTGTTTTGATCAAACACGTAATTGCTAAAAATCCCAACATTACTTATCCTTGTCTAGCATACAGCACTTAAAAATATAGAATAATCCTTTAACTTGCTATGTATAGAATTTCATAGCTCTTCTGTATCAGTTAAAATACTCTGAAAGAATACAGATAGTATTTCTTTTAATAGAATAATACAGTAATACGAGTTGGAGAATTCTAGAGCTATTAGATGGTCTAACCTCCTGTGAAAAGTGGAACCTTAGTGAGTCCTGCTGAGCCAAGCCTTGAATATTTCCACTGCTTATATAGTAAAGGTGCTCAGCAATGAGAGTTTATGAAACTGCAATAAAAAAATGCTACTCAATGGCATCACTTCTATGCTTGCAGTTTCTCTGCAGTCAGCACCTTCCCCTGCAGGCCTCACTAAGTCAGAGTTTAGAAAATTATTTGCTTAGTGAGTACATCAAGTTCTTATGGGAAAACCTGGTATTAGAGTAACTCTGAATAGATTAACCATTCAGATTACCTTAACATTAATGGCATAGAAGGAGGGGCTGATTTTCTTGGAGAGCGTATGTGACACTGCCAGCTCTAAAACTACAATCAAACATCACCAAAAAATACTGCTGGTTTTAACAGTTTTTTAGAAGTCTAAAGACTATATGAAGAGAAGTTCTTGGTTGCTGATGTAATAAAAAAGCTCCTTCTGTGATCTTCTTTTAAGTAAATAAAACTAATGTGTGGCAGAGAGATAAAAAACACCTTGTGTTTTAAAAAACTAGCAATATGGCAGTGATACAGAAGAAATCTTATTCTGTAGAAGACAGATAAAGTAATTTGACAATTTGGGAAAAGAAAGCAAAACATGAAATGCAACATAAAATTTTGATTTATGGGAAGCAAAACCTTGAATTAAGAAAAAAACTAAATAAGCATATGACAATGTTATCTGGGTTTTGTGCCACTGCTACACATAGGAAAAATGAACTGAGAGGCACATGTTTTCATCTTGCATAATGCCTGTATATGAAAATCAGAAAATGTAACCTTGATGTACCGAGTATGCAAAAAGTCCTTTTTGGAGAGGATGAAATATTTTTAAATGCTTTTTTTTAAAAAAGAAGAAAGCTATCTAGTGACTAATACCATTACTGAGAAATACAAAAAAAAAAAATATAAAAAGAAAAACATACCCACCTGGCTACAGAATACATAAACAGGAAATCATTGTCAGGTGATCCAGGAGTCTTACTATAATCTGTATACTTCTTCTGTGTGGTACTTTTTATATCTTTCATTACAGATTCCATTTCTTTACTGAGGTTGGTTTCAGACTATGACAAAGACACAAATGAAGATTAGTTAATTTTACCTGAAGAAATGCAGTAGCTGATTGTAAAGCACAGCACTTTCATATTTGTAAAACACATTTGCAGGTTATGAAAAAATATGCATTAAAACTCAGTATTCTGTCTCACGGAAGTGTCAAGATATTTTGGAAAGTTATTCTGATTTGTTCTGAACATGAAAACATAACTGGTTTGTCCATCTCCTAAGTTTAAGAATCTCAGTGCTTGTGCTATTTTAAATTATATTTGCACTGCACGGGTACACAGGAACACAAAGCATCTCCATCGAGATTTGAAGGTAACAAAATTTAATATCATTTATTCTGTCATTCAGAGAACCTCATGAAGCTTTGTAACACATGAGCTTCTGTAAATGGCTCTTTCTGTAAAATGAATAGTCCATACCTTACAAAGTTCTTAAGAGATATTGTTTAAATAGCTTCTAGTTACAAGACTATTGCTGTTTTTTCATTGCATGGAAATTATAAATATATTTCATATTACATGACTCCATTCTATGCAAATTACTATGGAGAAAACTGAAATTGTACTCAATAAAAAATTATATTAATCACATTTTGTCACAGCTTTCAACTATTTATTTTTAGTAGGTAATGCAGTAAATGCTTTAAGTTTCTTGATAAGAAAACAATAGTATTTTGCCTTCAATATCAGAAGAAAACGAACTTTCCATGGTTGCCAGGATTCTAAGAGATCACAAATGCAATATAATGTAAAAACTGAAACGTAGAGGCAAATTAACAAGGATCTTTCTGCCTTACACTGATGCTTACTGGGAAAGTTCCCAGCTGTTCTTGAAGGTCTTCCACCTCTTGCACAAGATCTTGCATACACTTGTTACTGTGACTTTGCCAAATGCTTCTTTCCGTGTTGTTTCCAGGATAACAAGGAAGAACGCTGTTGGCAAACTGCCTACACAGGGGACAGGTAAATTCTCCTTTATCCACTGAAAAACCCTGGAGGACTTGGTCATTCTAAAAGAAAATAAAGAAGATGGAGCTGAAATTTGTGAACGATTATTGTTTTTTTAGCTTGATATTTCAGATGTATAGCTGAAAAAACGAAGTCAAAAACCTAAAACTGTAAAGAATGAATAATTAGAATAGTTATCCATTATACTGACAAAGGTCTTAGCTACTAGAGACTGTCTTACAATCCTCCAACTCAATTCATTTTCCTGATTTTTAAGCACTCTCCATTGTCAACAATATCCCCATAATAACGTAGAAAGACTTCAGCGGAGTATTTCCAACATTTCATGTGTGTTGCCTCTTTCTGACAATACCCATAAAGTTGTAGACTCCAAGTACAGGCTGAAAAAGCCTAATCAAGTAGTCACTGGCAGGCAGTGTGAGAAGAACCCTGATTATTTCTTGTATCACATGAAGGATGAAAGAATGGGCACAGAAGTACATGTTTGGAAAGTGAGGACGTGTCCTCAGTACTCCTATTAAGTGGCAAGAAACCTTGCTTCAGCTTCATGAGTTGCCTCCATGATTTCCCATGTTGATAGCTAACTGTATTATGTATAAATAAATGTTTTATCCAGATGAACACAGGTCTATATAAATTATTTCAGTCCTAAAAATGGTAGTAAATAGTCAAAATTATTATGCACTCATCTACATACTTGTTAAACATGCTAGGGTCACTTAAAGAAGTTCACTTAAATAATCTAGAATCTTCATATACAATTACATGGAGTAACAGTTTGTTTCAAGTTTAATAGAGAATCCACCAGAAAAATGACTTCAGAATTTATATGATGCAAAAAATCACTTTTCCAAAATTCCATAAAGTGAGACTCTACCATCAAAGTCAGATTTTGCTGCTATATTACTTTATGTGATTTTTATGTTATTTTTTATTTATCTTGATGACACAATTACTGCTGCAAGCAAATTTAAATTTAAATGGAAAAGAATTCATCATGGGATCCAAGAAAGGTTGCACACCTTCTAGTTTCTTTAGAGGTTAAGTTTCAAACAGTAGAAGCAATACTGATACTGAAAATACAAGAAATTGCTCCTTTTTTCTCAAGATGAAAAGAAATAAACAAAAATTACAAAAAAAAAAACAAAAAAAAACCCCAAAAAAACTAAACCAGAAAAACAAACTAACAAAAACCACAAACACCCTCCTCCACCGACCATCCCTCTCCCCCAAAAAAACAAAACCCCACCAAAAGACCCACCCGACCCAAAACCTGAAGAAATATCCTGTAAAATAATCTTGAGCAAAAATGCTGCTTCATATGAAACAAGAAGTCATCACTTAGTCTTTATTTTTTTGGGCTGGTTAATTTTGCACAAGATTTTTTCTGATATATCAGAATAACAGAAAACAAAGTACTTTTGTTAGCAATGTCAAGATGCAATATGAGATTAAGTTATTAATTTCTCAAAACATAATGAAACTATTTTGTACAGTCATACAAAACGTTGGATTGATCTGATTTGAGCAGCATAAATCCCACTGATTTCAGTAAAAGCAGTTCAGATCCAAATAAACAAATATGATCTTCAGTTTTACTTACCCTTAAGGATTCCATGTAAGATTTGTGACAATCTATGTGTAAAGTGTGACCACAAGTTTGTACATAAACACCTCCTTCCCAGCCTATTGACACTGCTTGTAGGCAGGAACTCTAAATCAAAGCAACAACAGTAAGCAAAAACAACAATTACATATAAAGCGATGAAAGTATTTATTAAAACTTCAAGATTTATAAGATAGACAGATTTCTATTTGCATGCTACCTAATTAAAGATATCCTGGGGAAATAAAGAAAAAAAAATTATAAGAAGTGTTTATTTATGCTGACATGGCAGCTATTATGCAATTCTTTCCAATAGTCAAACTTCTGCAGTTCTTGTCACTTAAGTTAACAACTTCTTTAAGGAATTTCTTGTATTACTGCATGAAGGTGGGTCTAACTTCAACAGCTTTCCAATAGCAGAAGTTATCCCATTTACAAGGGCAATATACTGTTGCAACACATTTCATTCAGTTTTGTAGATAACCAAAATAACAATACCATAGTTAGAGAATTAAACCACAATCTGTTATTAAAATTCAATGTAAACACTTAGGGGTTTTAATGAGTTGTTGAACAGCATCATATATTACTCATCATAATTGGAAAAGAGAACAAATACTTGTTTAGGGAACTTAGTTGTATAGTAACTTTGTTTTGAAAACACTGAACTTATTGGCTGACTGCACTTACAGCCCACAAGTCCAAAACAGTTACCCCACTGGTATTTTTTCCCAGAAAATAATGAACTGAAGAAACAATCACCTCTGGCAAATTTATAAAGAATTCTAGAAAATTCTCTAGCAGAATATCAAGCTATAGTCAGTCTAAGAATTAAATTTCCATTTCTCAAAAATTTCATACACAGACTGAAATGTACATTCTGGTTATATATTTAAAGAACAGAGAAAGATTTATGGCTACCAGAATTGGAAAATAATTTTTAGTGTGGACTGACCCTAAAACAGTCTTAATGTATGGTGCAAAATCAGACTACCATGAATAACTCTGATACTTGCATTTCCTAAGGGTGTCCAAGTTTTTTTTGGGTTTTTTTTTTTTCTTAATAAGAAATACTTTCTCCTGCTGGTTGCTGCATGATTTAGTAGACTGCAGTATTTATAAGGTTATATGATATACCTGGCTAAGCCCCACAGGACCAATATTTCATTCAGAAAAAACATTTATTTACTGCATATATCTAATGAGGCTTTCTGCAAAAAGAAAAAAAAACAATAAAAACCCCAAAAAATCTCCCCCCTCCAAAAAAAACCGCCACAACAACAACAAAAACACAAACAAAAACCAAAACAACCTCAAAGTCTTAGCCAGAAAGGCTTTATTCTATTATTCCTGAGCTCAGAAATAAAGCAGAGTCCAAAGCAAGCCATAGGCTTGGGGTGGAGCACACCTAACACAAGCTATTGGTTACAGAGTACTGTGTGATTCTGGAAAGAGTCCTGCCAATTCAGTATATGAAATTTTATCTCCTAATCTTTAGTCATAGCTCTCCATATTAAAAGTAATCACTTTCAATGGTTTTTCCTTTAATGGATGAGAACTCTATTCCCTGGCAGCAAACATCAAATCCCAGCTAAGAAACAGCAAGATGGAAACACTATGGAAAGAAGTTACCTGTTTTGCCTAATTTCTATGCAGCACGTAGCTTTTCAATGGCATTTTTGTTGATTTTTTTTCTTCTAGCAGATAAGCTAGATCATATTTCATAATTTCAAATTTTTACATCTAAGTGAAATTATTCACTTGCCTCCCAAAATCTATTAGAGGAAGGACACTTGTTGGGGAGGACACAGTTGATAAACAAAAGGACTTCTTATTGCTTAGCTCAGCTGAACAAGACACTCAAGAAACTAGCAGATGTTTCCATTTGTATGTCCAAAGCAATTTAAGGATTAGTTCTTTCAAGCAGAGACTTTTTTTTTAGCACAGTAGTGACCTGAAAACAAAAATAGCTAATTCAACTGATGTTTGAATCAGGACTGGAATTTTTGAGGGTAGGATGCTCATTGCATTACAGTGCATGTTAGACTAATCTGTTTGTAGTGTTACTGCACAGAAAGGGAAATACATGCTTTACTAAGATAAAGGTTTTGGTAAATTTTGCTTGGAACTCCTTCCACTTTGTAGTATGCAAACATGTAAAAATAAAGCTCCACTTCAGCACTACTTCAATGCTTTTTATCACTTCAGCAGGAAAAAAAACCTAATTAATTATCTGATACACTAAACCAGTATCATCAATGTCAAAATAAGACAAGCTCGACCACAAATTCTTTCTTAGCTAAAAAACAGTTTGTTAAAAAATAATTTTTTGCTTAGGTCTTTCAGAGTTTCACTTTCTAGCAAGGAAATGCATTATATTCTCCTTAGAATAAGATGCTTTCTGAAAAGATTGACCAATTTTTAGGACTGTGTCAAAACAATTATGAATTTTACTCTACATTAATCTACATAAGCAAGCTTGGCTTCAGTTAGCAAATTTTAATTATCTGTGGATGTCATTATGAAAAAGCTAGCAACTGTGTTAGAATAAAAATTGCCTACTTTTCCACTTTAAAGACAATCTTTAAACTTCTAAAGGCTCATTATTTATTTAGATACACTGGAAAGCTGGCATCTCACCTAGGACTACAGAGAACTGGTGTTTGGTTAGACAGTGAACCCAAATTTCAATGGTGTAGCCACACTGGATTGTGAAATACCTTATTCTAGAGAGTACTGTGTGGATGTTTAATGACTGTGTAGCCTGTAGATATACTAGATGCCTATTGCCAAAAATATAATGGCAGAAAGCCAAAAACTATTTAAAAATAAGGACCCTATCAAATGTAAACACTTCAGAATGACTGCAACATGAAAAAGCATTCGCTAAATGTAGAAATGAAACTAGGAGAACTCTAAGTTGGAATTTCATTTCTCTTTTTACATATAAATTGTTCTTAAGTGCTGGTCTAGTTCACATGAAATCCTTACATCTTTGAAGTAGCGCTGCAGCGTTGTGAGCCTCACGTCGTGCAGTGCCGCACAGGTATCCCAGGGATAGATCTGCTCCTCTTCCGTTGTCGGGAGTCTCCTCGGCTCAGTGCTGTTGCGGCACTGCCCCAACACTGCAAGAAGAGCAGCAGCAACACACAGTGCCATGGGTAACAACAGGCTAAACAACTAAGAAAACAATCAGGCAATATTGATTTGTAACTATAATGTGCTTTGTTGATGCTAAAAAGTAAAAACTTACTAAAGAATCTACATACTGAAAGTTTTTCTTTTGCACTTGTACATAATATACGTACAAACACCTATATCCACTAACATTTGTACTGACATTCAGACACACTGATGGCTGTTTAGTTTTCTTTTCCTTCCAGTACTGATTTTCCTGCAGGTCTGTAATGCACTGCTGCATTTGCAAAAGCTAATAGAAAGTAGGAGAGAATTAAACAGTTTGTTCTTTCCCCAAACTTTTAAAAAGTTCCTTATGTGTCTCATAGAGGACCATCCACAAAAAAAATAGGAAACCTGGTGCTTCCAGACTTCACGAGACACAACAGGATTTATGCACACATGCTAAAAGCTGCAGAAACACTGCTTTTCCTACAAGCCACACATTCATACCTGAGGATGCCTGTAATAGTACAACTAGCCCTGTAGGTCTGTCTTCAGTAGAAGGGCCACTTTGTCCACAAATAACACAGTCATATATTGCCTCAGAAACGTGCTGTTCGGATGTAGCTACCTCCATGGCAATGTCAGCATCTGGCGATTCTAAAGACAAATAAGAAAATTTATATTAAACAGAACTAAAGAAATCCAAACGAGGATTTCCATCTGAGGATGTTCAATCCATCTGCATTGAGGTCGTGATGAAAAAACTACAAAATAATTTCTCTAGTTTATCTGCAACTGAAATATTGTCAGTTGCTTGAAATGAACCTTTCTGCTTTCAAGAAAGACACCTACAAAATGCAGTATATGTTTTTTCCATAGGCAAAATTACTCCCTGTGGAATTAAATGTTTCATTTGAGTTTTGTATTAAACTTATCTCTTAAAAACTTCTATAAAACAGAGATCTAACTTCTATCTCATTAGATATTATATTGAAAACTTTGGACATAGAGAGATGAAGGGCAACAATATGACTCTCTAGTAAAACCAGATTTGCTCATAGCTGACTGAAACAACCATTTGAAGGAAAAATGACTATCTGTTTTCTTCATGGTCCACATTGCTCCTTCCTACGTGCACAGAAATGTTCAAGGCTAAGGCCCAGCTCTGAAGTCTCAAAGCTACTGCACTTCACATAGCTTCGATCACATGACAGTTGGGGATGCTGATTTCAGGGCAAGCCATTTTATGTTATGTTACAATCAAAGTTAAGAATTCTTTATTGATTTGAAAGAAGAGCACCTTAGGACTAAATGATCCATTCCTGGCTGCTCAGAAACACATACAGTCAAGCCTCTTGACCTAGAATATGTGGGTTCTTTGCATTTCTCCTAGAACAAAATTTTTCTGAAGGAAAACACTTCCTCCCTAACTTCAGCCATACCCTTTATCTCTCTGATTTAGTAGGCGAAGGTACTGAATAGAGAATCCAAAAACCTTGAGTACAGCAACAGTCCTCATGCAGAATTGTTTTTAGGAGAACTGCTGTCTTCTGTAAGTTTACTACAGGTTTGGCACAGTAGGCTGCTGCCATAAAGAGAGGCGTGTTGGGTGCCAGGCAGGATATTTCTTCGCTATAAAAAGCTCCATGCAATGCTCTTGCTCACAAGGCTGAATCAAAATTACACTGTTCTAGTAAGTACTGATTTCCTAGTCAGTTATTGAGGGTCATATGAAAATGAGCCCTGATCTTCACTGACATGCAGTTGTTAATATTGTACACATGTCTATCACCATCTAGTGGCAGCCAGATGTACAATGAAATAAAAAGCACAATGCATCAACTGCAAATGTCCAAAACATCCAGGAAATTTAGAAGCAAATGGTAGCAGAGAAGACAGCATAAAATAGCATTAAAAATGCTATTTTTTATATTTAACATCACCTCATAATTGTGTAATGCACGATCATGTACAGCTATGTATCAAATGCAAGAAATGACAAGGACTAGAGTTTCAGCTTTCTTTTCGCTCTTTTTCTAAAATATTGTCAATACAGCAGAAAATATGCAACTATTCAATATTTTTCAGAAGCATAGAAAGAGAATACAATGTATCAATCTGATTTAGAGCAATTCAATAGAAATCATCAAAATCTGTCAATATTTAATTTACAAAATACCATTAATTCATCACAAATTGCCTATTTTTTAACTTGAAGGGAAAAAACCCCAGAACTTAGGATTTAAAAGGTGTTTAAAATCAGTTCAATATATGCAATTTATACTTTTATTGCCTATGGGGAACAGGCACATAAAAATCAGGCTAATTTAATTTTAGAACTCAATGATTAAGTGCATGCTTCCTTCACAACTACTTACATGTGGATGTAGCTAGCCTACTCTGGCAAAAAAATAAACTTTCAAGGAAAGTAAGCTACTAGCACTAAGGAAGACTTCCTAATTAAGTAATTTGCACCTGAGCTAGTAAAAGAAAACAAAGGGATATTGGCAAGAAATTAAAATCTCAAATAAGAAGGCATATCAGAAAAACTCTAACCAAACAAAACCCCTCACTTCTTTTGAATGGACTCTGATAAACATCAATTACTCACTTAAACTAGCTCCAAAGATTTAACCTAATTGATTTCACAGACTTGTCCTAATGATGGCAAGGTGTAAAGGAGCCAATGAAAATTACAAGGTTAGACACATGGTACTGCTATCAGATCACCAAGTTTCTGTCAGGAGATTTATCTTTTGTTGTAATATACCTCATCCCCTTTCAGTGGGTTCTGGAATTTTCTTTGTCCTTAGGAATTATTTCACAAATCTGAATAAATACGAACCTTAAAACACGTAAGGAGAATGGCCAAATTTAAACTGTGACAGAAATCCAGGGACGAGCCAAACCCTGTAGTTCCCAAGAGTTTCTTAAAAGTTAATTATTTAGCTCTTTGTTTAGTTTTGTACCAATAGAAGTAGAGACACAAAAACCTAGCACTTCCTACCTCCTAACAAATCACTGATCAATGTGCTAAAAACTAGCACATTGATGTATTGCAGAATGCATTGCTAACTGAATTTAATTTCATTTCTATTCTCCAGAGCTAAGGATGCATTCCATTATTTCCTCTACCTAGCAAAACCCCCAAACCAAAAGGGCTTTGTAAACACAGTCAATATAGTTCACAATCTCCACTGACTGTAGTCAACATTTGTCCTGCTGCACACATTGTGTCAAAGAGGCCCCTTGGTATCAAAGCAACCATTAGTATGCTAATATTCTTTGCCCTGACCCAGCATATACATTCTCAAGAGATCAGTACCTAATTTATTTTTCTATCTGGGTTCAGAAGATTGAGTGTTAGGAAATATATGTCACCTTGCATTAAGACTCTGCGCTTCTTTTAAGTCTAACTAAGGAATGTTTCATGAAGGACAAAATGGCATCCTGCTAAGACACACGCCGTAAGAAAGACATAAAAGATCATCTGCATACTTATCAGGATGCATTAAAAAAGTTTAAAAATCACACCAGCCACTTCAGAGATGTGAAAACTATTGAAGAAATTACTCTTAGCATTTATAATTAACAACTTAACCAATTTACAAATCTTCAGTACAATAAGTAGTTCAGCAGCCTGCCTGAACAGATCATATTTTGTTTTTATAACATTCAGAAAGATTTTTACAAGTATAACTGTAATTTGTTAAAGGCTACTATTAACCTAGTACTGAATGGTTTAGTTTTGTTCTTATCAAGTCCCTTCTGAAGGTTATGAAGTTTCAAAAATCTCCTGCACAGAGTCTGCACAGAATCTCCTGCACATCACAAGGTAACCATGGTCTCACCCTGGGGCAGTGCTTGCAAAGAGCTCAGAGGAGCTGTAACCAGGAGCTATAACCAGGAGCAGGAAGATCTCTGGAGCTGAAACCAACACCACATTTTTGACTCTCTGGACAGTCCCTCAGACACATTAAGAGCTCTGTCTGGTGTTCCTAGAACATTTTCTTGGTTTATTTTTCTCCTTTTTCTGTTTATCCTGCAGTCAAACAGCTAAAGACAGCACAGTGGCTGCTGTTCTAGCTTAGTTCATTAACATAACTGTTTCTAAATTTCACCTAATTACTTCCAGGCAAGCTTGAATGACAATGCAGTTCTGCAGATGTCACAGAATATAAATAGAAAGTAACAGGGGGCACAAATGGAAAGTGCTACATGATTGGAATTTTTTTCTACAGTAACTACGTGAAAGAAAATGCCAACCTTTATTTTCAGAATCTCAGATGAATTTTGTATGTCAATTCAAATAAATAAATTCTACTAGTAAAATGAGACACATTTAATATTGAATAATTAACATGTAATTAGGCAACTTCCTTTTAAGCCATGTTTCATTGCAGAATCCCAACAATCAAAGAAGAATACCTCAGGGCATTAACAGTGCCTCTGTGCACTTTATTAAACACTTCAGAAACTCAGAAGTATATGGATTATAATAAAATAACCTTTAAGCTTTGGCTATTCTCCATTATTCCTATCTCTTCCTAGGCGCATTTACTTTCAGAGTATTTCCAGTCTTCTACACTGTCAATGGAAAGGTATTATGAAGTTTTTAAGTGCTATACCCCAAACCAATTACAACAGTTCTCACATTTTACCAGTGATAATAATATAAATTTGCCCAAATGACACCAACTGAAACAGTCACAAAAGAAGGGAGCTGAGGCCTCACCATCCCTGCATTTTTGACAGTATTACTGTTATAACAAGTGAACAAAATTAAGAAATAAACCTACTGCTGGGCTTCAATCTATAAGAAAAGTAACAGATAACAGACTTTGTGTGAGAGGGGAGTAAATTCATACTGATTTTAGTATGAAAGGATTTTTTTTACTTTCAAACAGCTATTTCAGCACTGTTATGCTATGGTTCAGAGTAAACCTATGAATTACATAAGAGTAGTTTTAAATTGAATCACTCAAGAAAGACTAGTTTCAAAATTCTTACTATGTTTTGTGCTTTAAAATTAGAGCAACAATAGTTTCTGCAACATTTTCAGTAATTCTCTGTATCATATAGAGATTGAATTCACAGCTAAACAAACCACTTAGATTCAACAAACTGAAGAAAATATTCCTGGCAAAAATTAAGCTAGAATTTTAAACAAACTCCATGCACTATAATGGTATATGAACTTACTTTCTGAGAGCTATTTTATGCCAGTCAGAACATAAAAGCTAGTATTGGACTATAGTACTACTTCAGTGTATTTTCGTAACAAAGTCAGAAAATGGAATGACAACATAGAAGACACTGAAAGCAGTTAGTGAAAAGGCAAAGCAATTATTAGTTAACACAATGCCTGCAATTCTATTAAGTTATTGCCAAATGTCTTTATGACGAATTACCTTTATGAAAGTGTAGTTCATTAAGCTGATTCTATCTAGTGCTGTACATGATCTAGTATAACTGACAACAGACACTACATTTTACATCGAGGCATCTGAAGTTACAAATTCTTTAAATACTAAGAAGCAAGTGATCTAAATCGGGCATGCCCGAGAACTTTTTAACACAGAATCATAAAATAAATGCCCAGCTCTGCCTACCTGAGAATTAAATATGAATTAACTAAAAGCTAAGAATTCACAGTCCTTCACAAAAGTAAATGCTGTGTAATTTATTGATTTAGCTACCATGATTCATCCACAAATCAAAGCAGTTATATTAAAACATAGCTTATAAAACCTAGGCATGGAATATTTATGCACATTTATGTATATATGCAAATATTGCTATATGGCAATTCACAGGTAAATCTACATCCATATCTATATATATATAATCTGATTTCATTTAAGATCGCTAAGTTATCCAAAACCTTAATAAGTATAAATGAATAAATCTTCTCAGCAACCTATGAACTGAAGGGAATTTAACAATTTCAAAAGATAGACTTTTTCAGCAAATAAAGTTGTCAAAATATTTCTAACCAATGCTTAAACTCAAATCAACACTTCACAGCAGATGATACTTGATGGAAGGTGGGGGAAGATTCCAGCTTTTTCTTATCTTTCAGAAGTGCTAATTTTCTATCAAGTGACCCAAATGACAAAAATATTTTCCATTCCTCAGCTGAACACAAACTAATCAGGATTATGCACTTCCACGCAAGAGAATCTGAAAGAACTCAGCCTCAAGAAAAACAGGACCTGATTGTGTGTAAAGACAGTATTTGAAATAGAATACAATGTTATTCCTTATAGCAACTGAGGTGATCTAAAAATTAAGTTTTCCTTAGATCCATAAACACATTTAAAAGCGAAAATTCACCATATTGAACTTTGAGGCTCTGTGGAGAAATAATCTTAAATTTTATTACTACACATTAAAGAAAAATAAAACCTTAAAAAGACAAACTAATTTATGGACATTTTATATTAAAGGTAAATACTTTAAAACATATCACACATTTATCATTTCATGTACTGTATATTAACGAAAACTAGGAATAAATTTATGTCCTACAGATTCAATCTATTCTTTAGCAATTATGTATTCAGTAATATCTGTCTTATAAACAAAGTTAAGCTCCCTAAGAAGTGTAAAGTTTACAAGTGGATACAAAAGCAGAATCTGAGGGGAGGGTTTCCTGTTTGGTTAGATGGTTGGGGGTTTCTTGTGTGTGTCTTTGTTTTTTAAACTGAGTATAAACCTTAATACTAACATGTGGGAAAAGACATGAAAGCAGGCAGTCAAGCACACAAAAACGTACCAACATCCATGGCAGTTTCCATGAAGCTTTTCTGCCTCGAGGCAAATTCAGCCAACAGTTTCTGTTGCCTTTCTCTAGCCTTCTGTCGTCTGTGTGGAAGAAGGGGGAAGAAGAAAAAAGAAGCATAAATAATGGAGCAAAAAACCCTTGAAAATGTCAAGCTCATTACAATTACCAACTTAAACAGCATCATTCCAAATTAAGGTCGATATAAAGGAATAATTACCAAGCCAAAAAAAGGAATCTTTTGCTTTTCTAAAGCAGAGTTTTTAAAGAAATTAGTGTTACTTTCTTTTGAGTCTGAAAAAATAGAATAAAATCCTGTCCTAAAACACCCTTCAAAGGTGTTCACCACAGAATCTTTTAACAGATCAGGCCATAACATCGCAAGAAAAGGAACTCAAGACCTTAATCTTGAAATTTTTTAATCCGGGATTAAACACATGGGATGAAAACCAGAGAGCAATGTCATTTGTACAAAAATGAGTACTTCTGTGAGAAATCAACATTTGCAAGTTAGTAATAACAATAATAATAAAAGCCTACCTCACTCCCTTTTGACATCAAGCTTTTGATGGCACAGGAAATAATTATGAGTTATTAATTTTCCAGCTAAGCCTCCTCACAGTGGTTCCTTGTCCCCCACTTCCACCCAAAATACTGGCCACCAACAGCTTTTATACTGGGATTTAAAGAACCTTGATACTGCATCCAGATTAAAAACCCTTATCTCCCTGAAGCCAAGCTGACTTCACTAACTTTTCCTCATTGTTTGTCACAGCTCTGGATTTATAAATGGAAACCACTAGAGACTTACTCTTGTCTATCCTTCTATTTAAACTGTTGCAGTGACCTGTACAAGGCTGTATGACCAGCTATATAACTCCCTATATAGATATATACAGCAGTGGGTAGAGGAATATTGATGGATGTAAAAAGATAAAGAAAATAGACATCAGTTTTCCTTACTTTGACATGAGTTTACACATAGAGGAAATGGGAAAAGTAGAAGTGGGAAAACCAAACAAAAGTCCTATACCACAGCTGCTCACCACACAGAAAATGCCCTCGGCTGAGGGGGTTACACAGCACCTCCCCAGTGCAGCTACAGGAGTTCTATCATAGCTACAAATTCTGTGCATCAGCATTTACAATGCATTTTTTCCACGGCTCAGAGATGATTCAGATAACTAACATGGGCTTTAAAACCATCACTTGGTGTCGATACCCTGATGGGTGAGTCCTCTTAAGTCTCAAGCACTGTCTGATTATCAGTGTCCTGGCACAGGAACTGGCATGCACAGGCCCAAAGCAGCTCATATAGTGTAACCTGTCATCCTAAGGTGACTTGTTTGTAAGTCAGAGCTTCTAATTTGTTTTCTTAAAGGCACCTGAAAGACCCAAATATCTCTGCCCATTTGTCTGCTACATTTTAAAGTCACCATTTCTCAAAATAACTTCTATTTACGACATCACTAAGATCCATTATTCTGAGGATCAGACCAGAGCATTCATTAGACTTGATTTTATTTATTTCTCCCTGGAAATTTCTCAACACCTCAACTAAAAGCAGAGTGACTGTAAATAGATGCATTTAATAAGAAGACATAAACAAACTCTGACAGATTCAGTACAGCTCAGTAATTTTCCATGATGGCCCATGGGAATATGACACTGCAATTGAAAAAATACTGCAAGCAGCTCAAGCTTGGTTCTAGTTCTGTATTTCAGTTTCTATGGCAACAATCCATTGCCTGAGTGATGCCATTATACGTTGAAGCTAAAAAAGGTGATTGCTTAACGTTCACAGTCTGCTCAGTCTTCGCTGACACAAAACTGGAATTGGGGGGAAAATTAAAACAATTGAAACAGTAAAAATTGCAGCCTGGCTTTATTGTCACTCTACATCGCCACTCTATGGGTGTAGTCATTTCAGTTACCACACTGTCCTTTAATAAACTTCATGGGTCCACCAATACCATTATAAATTTGAGAAGAAGATAATAATCACTTGGAACAACAAAAAATGGGAAACATTCCTTTTTACCATTGCTTTAGCCCCCAAATTTAACTGAAAACTTAGTGGGCCTCCCACAGATCCTTGAAACTATCACATCCTTTTGTAGAGGGAAAGGAATGACCTTACCCTTTACTATATGAAAAGTTACTTGTTTCATCCATGCCCCTGCTTCTCCTGCACATAAATCTAGCACTATTGAGTACCACATTAATGATTAGGTGCCAAGATGCAGCTGTGTTTTATCTAAAGCAGCTATTCATTCTGGCTTTTTCTGATTAGCAATTTGACATGCTAAACCTTGATTATTTCTCTCATTAAATGAACTATTACAAGCAATGTTGAAAATTAAACTATTAAATAAACACTAATAAGACAAAAATAATTTTACTTTGTAAAGTATGCAACATGCAAATATATCAAATCTTTTGCCATATTCTTATGTGTTATTTTCCAGTACAGTGTAGGCCTTGGATATATCAGAGAGATTTTAATGAAAAATTTATTTTCAAACAAATAAAATAGCAGAAAAATAAAAGTAATCCAGAAACCAACTGAGTCAGATGACTGCAGTTTTCTACTCAAATTACTAGAACCGTAACTATATATTCTGGTTACAGAAACCCTTCACAATACTGCATGAACAAGTACTCAATTATCTTCTTGTCCACTCCAGCCTGTGCTCTGTACTTCAACTACTGAGGTAAGTACTCTGACCTGAATGCCCCACTTTGTATGCCCTAACCTTCTAACACTATGCACTGTCCACTCCCTTCAAATCCCATGTTCCAGCCTTTTGCACCAGCCAAGTGTCCGTCTCTTTCCACTCCAGCCAACTCTTTGCAGCTGAGTCTATGACATCCCCCAAACATCAATCTCTGTCTCTCACATCCTCCAGACATTTGCATTCCTATTCCACATTCTCCTTCTCCTACCAACTCTCAAGACCCCATTTGTCGCCACTGAGGTTTTCTCTAAAGTCTGGGTTTTTTCATTTGCTACTCTTCTCTGAGTATTTTTGTCCTGACAACAACAGTTCTTCATATATCTTCATAAGATCACTTGCCAGCTTGAGTCATCCCACATCAACTGATCACTTGCCCTGGTGCCTTCTCTCTTTTCCACTGGTACACTGACCACAAGGTTTCTCCTTCCATTCCAGTTTCAACACTACTCCTGTCATTTCTAGCTTTCACCTCTTTGTCACCTCTAGCTGCCATCCCCTAGCTGATTCCTCTTCTACAGGACTCTTGCACCAACACAACATTTGCTGAAAGCCCACGAGAAGCAGGGTCTCTGCAATCAATTTCAATACTGCCAGTATTCTGGGGACTTTCACAGCTCATTATGTCCCAAATTAAACTCAAAGCTGTCCAAACTTAAAAAAAAAAACAACAGAATTCAGCCCTAAACAGATACCTGGCATGTGAGTTTTCAGGCCACATAATAAGAAAATACAATTTTTCTTTTTTAATTAAGAATTTTTTAAGAATTGAGAACGTACTTTTAAAATTGAATGTGTCAGACAAGCAAAACAAAAGGTAGAATTATTAAACCCATATATAGTAAACAAAACCCCAAAACAATTATGGTGTGATATGTGATATGAATGAACAGACAATACAAATAAAAATTCTAACTTATCTTCAGGTTAAGCCACAAAAGCTAACACAATCTTAATTCTACACCTTTTTATGTATGAGTTGTATAAAATGGCACCATAAAGGGTGAGCATAAAATTACTATTCAAATTTTCTAATTTAAAGACTTAAAATAGCAAGGTACAGATTCTTCCTCAGTAACCATGTAAATCATGTATATTCAAATCAGCTAAAGAGAACTGTAGAATTAAGACTTATTCTTTTAGTATGCAATTTATACAAAATCCTAAAGTGTATGTTGTGCAATAGATGCTCAACATACACTGTCCTTCTACTGCCCCTTTATCTTGTTATTAAGGTTACCTTTCTTCTTTATCCAAAGTTTTCTTCTCTGCAGAACTAATCTTTTTTGGTGGTACAGGAGGTGTCACCTTCCTGCATATCTCTTCAATTATACGTTTATTCAATCTGCTCTGTACAGCAGCTTTCAGTAAAATTCTTTCTACTGCCGTCATTCCATCTCCGTGAGAGTATCTTGGAATTTCTGGGTGGATTAAAACATCCACATCATCCAGCCATGGGGGATAGTAAGAGTTTTGTTTTCCTGAGAGTTTGTGATGCAATTTAATCAGCAAAGACAGTATGCTTTCCTTGACTTCTAGAATGGCTGTGGTTAACTGTGGAGTTGCACCAGGTGCTGACCATTTCATAGACGTTTTGGGCCGAACCACCTGATTTGCCTCGCTGGTGTTCCGATTGATGATCTCCTGAAATTTCTTTCTACGTTCTGCGACCAAACTGAACACTTGAGCTGTCCCTGAGTTCTTGGGAAAAAAATTATCATTATCAATTTGCAAAAATACAAGTATAAACAACACACATTTCTAAAACTACGGAAAATATTTGAAGCTAGGAAGAAAAGCATGAAACTTAAAAGATTCTTCTCCACTCCAAAAATGTATTGAAAATTAGGATAGCAAAATACTAAACCTGCATATTGTATTTTTGTACAACTTTGTTATATGCAACTGCATAAAAAGCCAAGTACCAAAGGAAAATATCCATACCAAAACAACTAACAACTGGTTTTACTGCAGTCTAACTTACAATTCTGTTATGCAGGTAATTTTCTAGAATAGTAATAATTTCAGTATCTTTATGTCATTTAAATGCCTTTATAAATCTACTGAACACTGTTGCACAATGTAACTCATTACGTCACACAGGTGAATACAGGTGAGCCCACACATGCCCATGAACATTGTGCATTTTATCTGGATTTATTAGGTAAGATCCAGAAGCCACATACCCCTGTTTGCCAGCAGAACTTGCTATCCAGGGCATGTGAGCATATGAGTGCAGTTACATTAATGACAGAGCCCATTTAGATCTCTCATACTCTCACTTGCAGTATCAAATTAAGGATACATATACCAAATCCACAGCAGGAAGATATTTCTTCAAGGTTTTGAACATGAAATTCAGCACATTAACATTTTACCCTCTCCTCCTCAGAAGGCTGGGCAATTAAGAGATATCAAATATAAAAATGGAATTTTGACCATCATCTCACCTACCTTCTTTATGTTTTAATCTATTTCATGCCATCTCCCTACTTTAGATTTTGTCTATTTTTCTGACATGAATGCAAAAGAAATATCCACTGTATTTTGCCATATCTGGCACACAGCAATCTGAAGTGCTGTATGTAACGGATACAAAACCAACACTGACACAGAGACTGTGTCATCTACTGGCTATAAATCTTTCAGATCCCACCACTTACATATTCCTTTGTTTTCACAACAACAACAAAAAATTGCTGTTAATCATTTCAAAAACACTTTCAGTATAAGGTTAAACTTACCTAGACTCAAGAAAGCAAAGACTATTCTACATCATTAAATGTTAGTAGTATCTTGGCAAGATCAAACAGGCCTAAACACAAAGCTCAAGCAGTAAGCTATCAAGTAAGCTATGGCATTTTATATTTGATAGGAAGCTTTTATTTCCAAATACATATTAAAAATGTTTTATTGCTTAAAAGTCTACCACCTAAGATTACCATCAAGAACATGAAAAGAGCATGAGCCCTTGCAATATGAATTAAAAGGAAATTTAGGAAAATTAGAAGCTTCCAGTGAACGTTAAGGTGAGCAGAATTAAAGCATGTTGCTAGTTAATCGCTTAGGAGAACAAACTGCACACAGATCTACCTCTCTCTGGAGGCTCTTCCGCCTTGAGCTCTGGTAGATTGAGGACAAAAAAAGTTATTAAATACATCATTTGGAAGGAGGCATCATTTGAAATAACTTCTATTTCTGCTATCAGTAGATATAGGAAAAATAACTGAAGGAAAAAATATCCTAAGGAATTAGTAAAAACAGTAACAAAACTAACAAAAATGCCAACACAGGCAACAACTTTAACTAACCTAGAGAATCTGGTATTTGCAGCTACTTACTTGTGATGAAGCTAACCCATCAGAACTTGTACTTGCAGGTGGTTCTCTCTTCACCTCAGGAGCAGTTTCTGGTACTCTTACTCGGACATAATTAATGAAGTGACGCATGTTAGAAACCAAATTACTACCTGGAAACCAACTATCGTGGCAACGCTCTTGTCCACCTGCAGATTCCTAAAACAATTAAGAGAACTGTGGTATACTTCCTCTTATCAAATTCCTTGTATTAAAATAATTTGTGCTGCTTTTGTAACTGTATTACAGAGGCCATAATATCTCCATGAGATAGGAACAGTATGTTGAACATCATGTACCTCAACAAAGCTAATATACCTTTAAAAATTTTTGATAACTGATGTGAGTCCCATGAGGGCCACAGGGCTGATAAATACACAGGTCTAAGTATTTTATTTGAATATAATCAAATACAGCCATTAGTGCTAGCTAGCAGAAGTAAAAGGAACTCCAGAGAGTAATCCTAAACTGTACAATCAAAGATAAATATAAAAAAATCAGAACTATGCAGAAGTCAATCTCTGGGAAAAAAAGTGGCAAATTCTTAGTAAAAAAGCAGTGTTGATCAGTTAAAAAAACTATGGTAATAGAAGGGAATCTGGAATCACAAAAATAATGACTCTTTATATTCAAATATCATTAAAAGTAGAATTAAAATTCTGACTTATGTATTTTTAAAGATACAGATCTGTAGCAATAAAATGCTCAGTGATAAGGGTTTCAGGTAAAAATTTAGAGATTTTTAGACAAAATGATTTAGAATTTTTTGCACAATTTCTAGTACTAATTTAGACAGTGGTAAAGATCTAATCAATCTGTGTTGTCAGACTACATATACAGAAACTGCTGAAAAACAAAACAAGATACCATACTCTTGCTCACAACAGTATGGTTTTTATTGTTTTTATTAGTTGTTCCCCATATAAGTTAATAAAGATGCTTTATTCTAACTACTATGGTAAAATCTAATTTTAAAGAATATGAATCATTAAAAAACACCTATGTATTTTGAAGAAAATGATGGTATTTATTCTTACCTCTTCATCTGATTCTTGTTCAGGAGAATTTTCCAACCCCAGCTCAATCAAATATAAAACCATGCAAAGCACATGCTCTGATAAATTCTGATGATCCATTAATATCTAGGTAGGAAAAGAGACACATCATAGAAGATTAAAGCTTCAGTACATCTAAACTTAAGAAAGAGTATTCTGGATAACACATTTTGGACGCTTCCGTTTTTGTGGATTTTTTGTTTGTTTTAAATTTTATTTTAAATTATTTTGAGATTTAGAAAAAACCTAACCTTTTATCATCACCACAAAAGCAAAATTTGATTTTATGTCTTTCCAGTCAAACAAATTTGTACCTTAAAGCTATTACTAGCTCAAGCTGCAATTGACTTTAACACCAGTGACAGGTACAGCTGCACAGACACCACTACTGCCAATTACATGCAAAAAGCTGCTCCCAGCCTTCCCTCCCCTTTTCATGTGATCAATCACCAAAGGCCTCACAAGGTCCTAGTCCTATCAGCAATGCTGGCATAACTGGGAATACCACAAAGGTTAACATCAATTCAGCTCATAACCACCTTCACATAATCTTTTTTAGTTACAAATAATAAATGACCTTATCTTTAAATTAATAAATGCCCATATCTTTCTTCTAATACAGTTTTCAATGCATTGAGAGGAAGAACCAGTACTAAAATTAAAAACCAAGACAACTTTCCTCTTGAGAATACTCTGAACTAAAGGAAAGAAAATGGCAAAAAAAATGCAAGTTACCAAAAAAGCGTGTGAGAAAAAAATGCTTAAAATTTCATTGTAGACAGGCTACTATACAAATTAGTATTTTTAGAGTGTAGCCAAGTAAAGTTTTAAATATTACTTGGTTTTGAATTGATGAATTTTCTAAGTAGATAAAGCCATTAGAAACATCAGACAGACAAAGTTGTTAAAAGTAATATTGTTTTACAACAGCTTTTCTAAAAAGTGACTGAGGAGCTGATTTAATCAAGCCCGAACAAATCTGAGATGATAGAGGTTATTTAACTAAAAAGAGGACTCAGTATTCTGTTAATATGAAGAGTACATGTAATTGTACCAGTTGGAATCAAAAGTCATATTGACCAACGCTTCTGAAAAGTAACATCACCAAATAGAGTTTACTGTTCTTCCACAGGAAGTCCCAAAAGCCAAGAGATAAAATAAAGGCTGTCATGAATTGGCAAAATTTCACAAAGAGAACAGGCATTATTTAAGCCAACCTACAAAATCAACTACTATGTATTTTCCACCATCCATAAATCTGGTGGGAAAGTATTTGGTATTCCAGCTAAAACAGCTACGCAGTAATGGCTAAGATTCTTAAGATTTAAGCCCTTGAAGGTTCTTAATGGATTAAGAGAAAAAGTGGCCAAAGATGTCCAAGCAAGACAGTAAAAGATGATGCATTCCTTCCCTATATTCTCCATTTTGGTTCCATGTCAAAGCATTATTTGATCTCCTATGTAGTCCCAAGCTCTACTTTCACCAGCCTTCCTGTAGTACAACAGATATTTTCTATTCAACAGAAATTTAACAGTGAAATAAAATATGAGTTTTAGGTAAGCTGGGAGCCCTTAGAAGAGCACAAATAGAAAAGTCTGCCCAGGAAAACCACTACTCAAACAAAGCAATTTTTATAGTCCTTCATTTGCCTCTGCAGCACACTGCTTTGAAAACACTTTCTAAGTACAGATTCAAAGTCCATTTTCTGATGAATGGACTCTTCAAAAAGGATGTGCTTCTCTTGAAGACAGCAACAAACTATCAAAGATAAAACCAAACATAACTTAAAACCAAACACCAATTAACCATGAAAAACAGTTGCTATAACATTATCAAAAGTCTGAATGTATTTGGTAAATCATGTTAGAAACAACTGCAGTTATGTAACTTATTTGACATTGAGGATTTAAAGCCATTAAAGTTGTGTATTTTTGAACAGCCACTGCTGATGCCTTAAAGTTCTGAAATAGGAGCCAAAGGAACACCACTCATGCCACTGTGCTCCCTGAAAACATCATGGAAGAACAATCTGAAGGGCAACTCTGATAGTTAATATAGTGTTCCTCAAAGTAGAACAGGAACTTTCATCCACTTGGGTACTGACTTAGTGTGTGTATATATGAAACAATCATTCATGAAATAATCAAAGTGATAGGAAAAAAACTCATACTAGATTTGAAAAACAAAACAAAACCAAAACCAAAAATATTATATAAAATGGAACCTGACTACTCCAAAGAAACTTTAAAAAGTCATGCTTCAAAGAACTTCTGTAAAAAATGTGGAAGTAAACCAATGCACTTAATGCAAATCATGACTGTACCTTGTAAAGAAGTGTGAAAAGCACGATGTGCAGAGTTTTACAGTGCAAAAGCTTTATGAGACCTCTGTAACTTGGGTGTAGTGGTGTTCTCTTCTTGTAAGGAGGCCATGGGTTTCCAGGGAATTTGCCACTTTGCTTTAAGCTGTTGAAACAAATGTTAAATGTTGAAACTACTATTAAACACTGCAATAATGTAGAAATCTGCCAATGCTATAGATAAACTTTGCTTTGTGTACCTAAGAGTAAACGAAATAAAAATACATAAGACTCCTTCAAGTAAGTTGTAAATTATTTTTAAACAATATCTTTGGTTAAGTATTTTATCTGTGATGATAGTCACTACTATGTCTGTGGCCCTCCAGGGGTATTTTTAAGTATTTATGGAAGAGTAACAGACTAAGATCACCAAAACTCTGATATTGCTTGTCAATTTATAGACTATTTACTCAAGAACAAATCTGGGGCTTGGAAACACTGACAAAGTGATTAGCATTACCAGGCACTGAAAACAAAAATTTTGTTGTGGAATGAGCAAGAGTACAATGTTGCATTTCTAAAAATGATCCAACTTACAATGCTGTGTATCTGTCCATTGCAGACTGTACATCTCTACGGTAAACTGTGCGAAGTATTACCATGACAGGGTCAAATTCCTTATCCCAAACTTCAGCTGTTGTTTAAAAGAAATTACATATTAACATTCTCTTTAAAGACCTTACCACTTATTTTAGATTCTCTTCTTAACTAGCTTTAATTATGTCATTTCTATTACATAATTTTTCCTGGCAAACTACAGGAATTTATAATGATTCTTACTAACAATACTTTCTATACTAATAATTACCACTCTTTATCAAACTATAAAAATATTTTTTGCAAAATTTTGATTGGTTTCAAAAATAAAAAAATAAAATTCTATTAAACAACCCCCAAAACATCATTTCTGTATGCATCTTGTTTTGCTCTTTTTAATTTCCAAGTACTTGTGAGAAAAGGCTTACATTATTTTTCACTTCGTACATGATAAGCACAAGCCTCTTCAAAGTAGGAAGTAAAGACTCTGGAGGTGTTAGAAAGTAGATGATATTTTACCATTAAGTGTAGTGAACAAAATTGCTGCAACAACACGATTTCTTGTTCAGTATCAAAAAAGGTCAAGCTTCGTATCAAATGATATTTGCGATCAATCCTTTACAAATATGTCTTTGTTTTATAACAAGTATCTATGCATTATTTCAGCATTAAAATCTTAGTCACATCCATTTAATTTAGTAGCTCTAAAGTGACATCCAGAGTGGCTGTTCAGAGCAATCACAAACAGAAAAGTCTAAACAGCCTATGAAAATATCCCATTTGATGGCCTTTTTTTTTTTCTATTTACAAATTATTAAAAAACAAAACTAAGTTCCAATCTAAAGCCAAATTAAGAATTATTTCTATGAATTGTTTTGAAGTATTTAGCTTTCATAATACAAAAAAATAAAGGCAAGATTCAATGACCCCAAAATGAGGAAGAAACCCAGTGGATACAGAATTTTAGCTCCACCAGCAGGCGTAATATAACACAAGTGCTTACAACATTCTTCAAAGTTTCCACAGGCAGAAATAAGCAGCTTTACCACACTTCTGAGATTCATTTTCTCCAGGCAGGAAGGCAAGTGCCTATACTCACACCTAGTGGTCTATCGTCTATATATTAACTCCTGCTAAGGCCAACAGTTCTAAACATATCCTCACAGACTGCTGAGGGAGAACACCCAGCAAAATTTCAATTATGTATTAAATACAATCAAATTTAGCTCATGAAAAAAACCCCACATTTTTTCTGAACAGAATTTAGTATTGCAGTCTGAAACACACACCAAGTTTGTTTGGGCTGCTAATGCATAATGAGAAAAAAAGGACTGAGTGAACCATACAGTGAATATTGGAAATGCACATACAGCTCATCTTTAGCACACGAATCTACAGTGTGTAGAAAGAACCTGGCTCTGGAAGTTGGTTTGGGTTGATTTTGTTTTTTTAAATGATGGTTAATGGAAGCAAAATCTAGGGATCTGTGAACATAAAGTAGATTCCACCCCCTGAAATTTAGGGAAACAAGGGATTAGAGGATTAGAGGGCATTGATCTGATCATGACTTGCTTTAGCTATGACAGGCCACAAAATACAATTCTTAAAAGCAAAGAGTTTGAGAACCTGTATAATCTTACAGGGAATGTGAACACTTAAGAGGGTAAAGAAAGCCATGTCAGCTTTTATCCCTGCAGAAAATTTTTCAGCTTTTATTACTTTGAGAAAAAGGGAATCTGTATAGTGTTATAAATCACTTCATTATTCAATGCTATAGGTGAGATACTTAAGACAGTTTACCTCTGGAATAAATAGTTTACCTAAGTTAAAAAAAAAATACAAAAAACTCCAAACACTGTAATCTAGCATTAGAATCCCTATATATGAACTGTTATAATTAAAAACAGCATAATCCATCTCTTTTTCCTTCACATTGTGTTATGAAAAAGACCAGCACGTAATGAGCTCCAGAAACCGGAGAGGACATAAGGAAATGTAGCTTATGTAACTTTGAAATTAAGTTATTTTACATACATGAGTGTTAACCTGCCTAATTACACATCAAAGAACCACGATGAATCAATTTCCAAAATTTTGGTTTCACAAAATTACTTCAGTAGTTGTTAATTTGTATAAAAGAGCTTTATTGACACTTCAATCTCCCAGTACAAAACTTGGCAAACAAGTTATTACAATACTAGTACCTACATTAACCACCACTCCCCCCAAAAAATTCCATGAAACCAAATGGCTTCAAAATTGCTACTCTAACCTTCCCAGTTCTCAAGTGAGGTATGTGAGGGAGGAAGGAGTTAACCTCTCTTCAGCTTTGCCATTAGCCTGAAGCACAACCAGAGCACATGGAGCATTTCAGATTTCTATAGGCTTATCTGCTTAGTGACATGACACAGTAATGGAACACTGAGTTCTTAAATTATTTCTCTCCTTTGATATACCAATGCTGTACTGAGTCCAATTTAAATGACAAGCTGGTCAGGGAAAGAAACTTGTCATTTTTGCACTGTATGCATTGTAAAATTACAGAATAATATTCTATAACAAGTCTAGCCTGAACTTTTTTCTAGGCCCTCACTACTGACTGCAAAAAATGCAAAAAAATGCAAAAAAAAAAAAAAAAGGCAAAAAAAAAAAAAAGGCAAAAAAAACCCCATAAAATGAAGAATTACATATCATGGTATCTTTAATAGTCAAAAAGCAAAAGGTACAGAAGTTCAAAGAAAATGTCTTTCATTAGCGCAAACAGTTCTAAACTCTACTAAATATACATCATATTTATTTAAATCATAGGAATAATTAAGTATGCAGATCAGTAAAATACAAATAAGATAATTTTTCATTTCTGTATTTTCCTTTGCTTTCTGAGGGTACCTGATTAGTATGAGAAGCTCATTTTCACTCTAGATCAAAATCAATTTATTTAAGACTACTGATAGTCTTTAGCAATGCTCTTAAATATAAGCAATGGACAATAATGAAAAAGTCAAGTTTTGGAGGATGGGGTGGAGTTTTCAACATCAGTAGGTTGGGTTTGCTTTTTGGGTTCTTTAAGGAAAAAAAAGCCCACCACAACAAAACCAAACAAACCCTAGTTAGGCATCTTACCAATGACTATGTTTCAAGAGAATGCTGATTACCATACCTTTAGGTGTGTACATTCCTTGTTGCATGGAACCTCCAGGTTCAAAAACAGGGGCTTTAAAGTCAGCAACTGCTGACAGGACTGATTCAAAGCTTAAGCTTCCTGGAATAATACCACTTTTAGGATTAGGGTTTTCTGGAATGTAATGCTTATGTTAAGGAAAGCAAAGTTAATTTAGTTGCAGGACACAGAATTTCATTCCCTCTTGGTATTTTCCACCAGTCATTTCAGACCGCATCTCAGCAGTGTTCTGTGCTTACCACAAGAGGTCTGTATGCTCCAGCTGCTAAGAACACTAACTGTTACTGCAGAGAATCTAAGACTTGCTACATACCTGACTCAAGCTGTTAGTACTTAATGAGAAATAAAAAACACTGCCTGTAGTGTATATAAAGTTTCTGTTATTTATTTACAAATACTTTGTCTCTCTTCATAGGAAGAATATTTTGCATTTACATTCAAGTGCAGAAAAGGCAAGCAAATAGTTCAGGATCCATAAACACAATAAATAATTCTGCATCTTGGATTCCATAATTCTCATTTTTGGTAGCAATACTTAACTGACCTACTGACATTACCCTAAAACACAAGTAACACTTAGAAGTAAGTAAACTTCTGCTCAGTGATAAGTGATTGCTTATATAAATGATTCACTTATTTTATATAATTAAGTCATTCACTTAAGTGAATTGTTCTAAGTAATCACTTATTTTACATACTTGACTGAGTTACTAGAGCATATTATAATAATAATTCTTATTATGCATTTGTTAGTCTCAATCTCATCCTTTCCTATCTTCCTATTCCTAATATTTTTGCTCATTGCCTATCCCTGGATTGCAAGTTCCTCTGTGCAACCACAACAAGCTATTTAATTTGCCTACACAGCCTAAGAGTGATAGCAGGAAAACCTGTGTATTTATAGTCAGCTGTCCAGGGACATGAACCCTATGCCCGTGCAGAAGGACTTAGAGTTTGCTATTCCTTCCCTATAACACATGCACTTCACTCTAATGTCAAAGCAACATGCAGGAATGCTATTATTTGCATTTTCAGCTCTTGATAGCAAAAGCCAATATAATGTAGAATGCCTTCTTTTTATATTGGCATAACCTTAGCAAAAATAAAAGGTTCAAATCCATACAAATGTGATGCTTTGCTAAACTTTCTACAACATCATTGGAAAACACGTTTTACCTCACACCTAAAAGACTTCTAAAAACCAGTACAGCATTTTTTATCAAAAGTAAACTATTAAAAAGTATTGTATTTATTGTAAGAAAAACCAAAATTGGAGCAAATGCCTTTGTTAGTAAGTATATACAGCATATATTGTGTGTGTATATATATAAAATAAGTATTTACAAACACACCTTCACACAGTTTTTTAATTATGTAACCTAAAAGCACGTTGTTCAAGCCTCACTACTATCCAGGCACCTGTCATTCTCATTCAGGCACATTAGTGAATAAATTCCAAGGATATGAGATCCAATAATGAACTGTGTGTCCTGTCATTCATACACAGCTGGGCTACCATCTCCGCTCTGAGGATCTCATCATCTGTCATTCCTAGAACAATGAAATGTAAAAAGCTGTTAAAACAGCATGATTTTAAGACACATTCAGTTTTCATTTGACATTAAAAGCATGTCAAACATGATATAAATTAATATTAAGTAATGATACAGTGCCATAAAAATACAAGGGAAAAAAAAAGGGGGGGGCATGCAATTATTCTGAAAGGCACAGGATCTATCAGAAAATACCAGTATAAACTCAAAATGCTGTCTTTCTGGAAAAGATACAGAATCTTCATGTCATCACCTACACAAATCATCTACTTCCATTAAAGCCATTTTTCTCCACTTTTATGTATTATATCTATTTCTATTTCATAAGGGACTAAAATTCAGTAACTGGCAAAGATGAAACCGAGTATTGAATGCTTTAAGTTACTATATGGTTAAACAGCTTTAAGGCATCTACTAAGTGCTGAATATAAATGAAGGCATAATAATGTTATTTACATACAGATATTCCTAAATTAGTGATTCTTACCTAAATGTAAACGAAGACTTAACAAAAGGACCAAAAATGTTAAGGCTCCTTCCAGCATGGACCTTTCATGCTCTGAGTCAAGAACTGTATTTTGATGCTGTGAAGCCATCGTTAACAGATCTACCACCTTAAATCTACATAGCAAACAGGAAAGTCAGAAACAACAATTAAGCATTCTCCATCATTAAAACACCAATGTGAAATATAGTGATAAACTCAGGATAGCACTCACAACAACCTAAAATGAAATACAAAAGCCCAAATGAAAACCCAAAGTACAAACAAACATACATGAAAACCCTCTGCTTTTTAAATTTCAGTTTTTATTTAACTATCAGTGGAATGTGCTATAGTGACATTCACTCAACATGAAAACACCTTATATTAATCAACATATAAAAACAAATGCATATTAATTGGTGTTCAAACCCTGATTTTTTTTCCAGAAAAGTAAACATTCTGTGTCTCTTAAAACTGCAGTTCTATTTATCTATTTCTTCAGGATAGAATATCCTAACATATGAACATATGAAACTTTAAAAATCCTAAAGATGCTCAGAAAACAAATATCTGAAGCTTCACTACTGCCTTGTAAATCAAAAGCCTAAACTGTTTAAAATCAAGAGATACCTCCTTCAGTAGAGCCCTTAGGTGTTAGGTTTCGCTAGGCAGAGTTGTTTCCACTGAAGATATGTATCAGATATGCAATTTTTCTATTACACGCTATAAATTAGCACAACAGCTAGCACAACACTGAACAAGAGCATTCATCTTTTAGTCCTACCTTTCAAAAACAGATGAAATAAAATAATCTGGATCCAGTCTAGAGGCACAGACCTGTAGAAAAGAGAATAAATTAATTCTATTAAATTAATTCTATTCAATAGTTTGTAGGTAAATAATATTGGCTTGGCTTCTCAGAAAACATAACTTACTTGCAGCAGATAAATGTCAGGATCAATCATTGAATTGCAGAAATGCGACTGCACGTAAGTCATAGCCTGTCCTTTAATTTGTAGACCATTTCTAACCCACATATTGCTGTGAATTTCAGAAAGACTTGCCTGTACAGGGAACATAAAAAGTTATAAACATTTCAGAGATGTTCAGCTACTCAGTTCAATGTTAGCAAATCATCAGTATATCATAGAAAAACAGAAATCATAGAACAGTTTGAACTGGAAGGGACCTTAAAGATTTTCAACTCTTATGCCATGGGCAGGGACACTTTCCAGGTGCTTAAAGCCCCATTCACCCTGGCCTTGAACACTTCCAGGGTTGGGGTATCCTTGACTTTTCTGGGCAACCTGTTCCAATATCTCACCACCTTCACAGCAAAGAATGTCTTTGTGATATCTCATCTAAACTACTCTCTTTCAGCTTAAAGCCATTGCCCCTTGTCCTGTCACTACATGTCATTGTAGAAGTCCCTCTGGGGCTTTCTTGGAGAGTTGGAAGGGGCCTTTAAAGGTCATCTAGTCCAATCCCCCTACAATGATCAGGGGCATCTTCAACTAGGTCAGGTTGTTCAGAGCCCCATTCAATCTAACCTGGGATGTTCCCAGGGATGGGGCATCTACCACTTCCATGGACAACCTGCTGCAGTGTTGTACCAACCTCATAGCAAAAAGGTACTACAGGTAATCTAAATCAACCCTACTTCAGTTTAAACCCACTAGCCTTGTTCTATTGCAACAGACCCTGCTAAAAACTTTGCCCCCAGCTCTCTTGTAGGCCCCTGTAGAAGGCTACTCTAAGGTGTCCCCGGAGCCTTCTCTTCTCCAGGGTGAACAATGCCAATTCTCTCAGTCTGCCTTCATAACAGAGGTGCTCCAGTCCTCTCACAATTTTATTCACTACCATCACACATATACATGCATACATACTACAACTTTACTTTATACTAATTTTTATTAGACTTTTTATATACTACTTTATATTAGACTTCTTTATACTAATTTACTTCTCCTGGAGAGTAAGAGATAAAAAGAAGCACTGCAAGTTTATGAAACAGATACTATACTTTCATATGAGAGCATATTTCAGATAATGGAAGTAATCAAAGACAAATAACATGATTTATACATGTAGTTATTCCTTAAAATCTTGAAACTAACTCAAAATGAAAGTATTGTGGTACCAAAATGAACCAAAAATTAAGGCATCAGGATTAAAAAGAGATTAGACCTAAAAGCAGTGATTACAAATACTACTCACTGCCACTTATGCACAATTAAGTCCAAATTTGCAAATAAAAATGTTGTGCATCCATTCTGGAACTCACTCTCAATTTAAAATACAAAATTTCCAGATTTGGGTTTCTTGTCAACCTGCACTCCGTTCTGTTCACATTATAATTCTATGTTTTCAAAGGATTGGTCCTTCCTACCATTTTGGAAGAGCTATAGTGAATACTATTATTATGTGCTTCTCAGAGTATGATAACTAATGTCCCATTTTTAATTTTGGAAATAGGAAGGGGAAAAAAAAAGTTACCATAACTACTTGGTGTATTGTAGTTATAACTGTCACATACTGCTTATTTTTATATTCCACAATTAAGACATACTTAATATTGTTAAGTTAGAAGTGTGCCTGTACCTGAATCTGAAGTGGGTGAATCATTAGTTTCATCAGCATCTCCTGATCTGGTAGGATAGTATCCAGATCTAGTTCTTGGCATTTAACAGCCTAGAAACAAAAGAAGCATAAGTTGTGTTGAATGATTACATTCAACAGGGAATTACCATCTTCTGTGAAACTACAACATGTGCTTACCTTACTTAAAAACATGGCAAAGTAACGGTGCAGTGGCAAATGAAAAGTAACTTGGTTAGGTGCTGGCTGAAAGTAAAATAAAGGTCTTTAATATAATATATTGAAAAAAAAACAAACATACAAATATCTTTGACACAACCGCCAAAGACAGTATCTTATACATCTTCATTTGATAGACTTACTTTCGACTAACACAGCAGTACTTCATTCCCCTGTCTTTCTGATTATTCAGAAGTTTCCCTCAGACAGGCAGTTTCTCTCTTACTGAGTCCCCAGAAGCTAATGGCACTGAGTTGACTAAGTATCACTTGCCAAGTGGTAAAGCTGCTCCTCAATTGTCAAAGCAGAAGAGGACTTCTGTTTTGCCCCTACTTAATTTGGCTCTTCATACAGCACAACAGTAGTGTATCCATAGCACTGCTTTTAAAACTCACAGCTTAAGCTTGTACTAGCAAATCTAAATCACCAAGACTACAGAAAAAAAAAAGGGTCCTAGGACATAACATTGTAAGTATTAACTACAAACTCTAATTTCAGCAAGGCAATCCTTTTTTGATCACTAGCTTGAATAGTCACTTAAATTAAGGAGAGGGGGCTGGGTGTAGGGAGTGTATCACCTTTTAAATTTAATCAGATTTTCACAGTGCTTTGTTTAAATTCACTAAGGATATTTACCTCATCTACAAAGTTGATAGCATCAAACCAGTCTTGAAGTGCTTCAAGGCAATATCTGACAACATTGCGTGTGTATTCTTGTGTTTCCTGCAGTTAAGAGAAACCAGCACACGTGTATGAGCCAAAACAGTTTTAAGTGCCATTGTTTTCCTACTACAAGTAAATACAATTATTTCAAGAATATTTTTACAGTACACAGAAACACTGAGGTTGGAAAAGACCTCCAAGATCATTGACTGAACAATACGTTGTCAACTGAACCACAGCACCAAGTGCCAGGTCCAGTTGTTTCTTGAACACTTTCAGGGATTGGGGCTCCACTCCACTACTCCTGGATAGCCCACTCCAATGCTTAACCACTCTCTCCATGAAGAAATTCTTCCTGTTGCCCAACCTGAACCTCCTCTGCTGCAGCTTGATGCCATTTTCTCTTGTACTTTTGCTGGTTACCTGTGAGAAGAGGCAAGCTCCCACCTGGCTACACCCTACTTACAGGGAGTTATAGAGAATGGTAAGGTCACCCCTGAGCCTTCTCTTCTCCAGGCTAAACAACCCCAGCTCCCTCAGCTGCTCCTCACAAAACTCGCTCTCTAGGTGGTCCCAGTGCCTACTGTTATTTAATTTATCCATTTACTTTTACCCATAATTTAGAGCTGTAAGCAAAAAAGAAAGTCTTTCCATGTAACCAAAAATAATAGCTAATGGCCTACAAGTTCTATCTACTCAAAAGATACTTACAGCTGGCTAACACAAAACACCCTAAATGATATGACACCACAATACTGCATAGATTTCAACAGTAAGCAAACCTTGTTATCATTGTATGATGTAACTGTGTAACAATGCCATAAAACTACACTATATTTCAGGTTAAATCATGTGTCAGGACTAGAGCTGTACATTGCCTTCCAGGAGAGAAGCAGTCATGTGCAAGAAGAAAAAGGAGAAAAGAAGCTCAACCAAATTGCTCTGGGATCAGCAGAACTTGCAAAGCCTCTTTTCTTAATAGATTTTTCCTTTAATCTTCACTTCCCCCTAAATACGGACTCCAGACTTGCCTCACACTCTCAGGATATCCAATGACACGCTTCTCATGCAAAAGGCAGCAGTGCTCAGGCCAGCCAAAAGTTGCACAAGTGGCAACTATTTCAGTCAGGCACCTTTTCTTGTCAGGAAATACAACAGCCATGTTCCCATCCTGTTGCTCCACACCCTATGAAGGACAGGCTCTGCTGGCTTTCCCTATCATGTGAGACATGAGCTTCCAACCCACCAGGTTTCACTAAGTATGTGCAACAACTAAGCTATAAAATTCCTTTAGCACTTTCAGATTTATTGATAATGACTAAAAGGTTCAAATGTGGCTGAAGACATGACTGATAAGACAACTGGTGAAGGAAGGAGCATGGCCTTAAAAAAAAGAACATCTCATCCCTAAGCAAAAATGAAAGGAGCACTTCAAACAGCCAGAAGCTGTAATTCTGTTTTCAAAAACCAATGTAAACTCATAAATTGACAAATTCATAATGTACCAGTGTAATTTACATCACAGAAAGGCTTTTACAACTGCCTGATTCAAACTGTTCTAAAATCACATGGACTGCTTGTGCAGTTTCTCAGTGTGCAGTTCAATCCAACCAGTAGTGTCTCACTGACACTATTAATTATCTTAATAAACTAATTTTGAACACAAGTATTTATTTCATAGAAAAACAGTAAAATGTATTTTTCGTATGTTAAGTATTCCTAAAAGCTGATGGATTCTATTTTTGCTGTAACTTAATATAATTTACAGTCTAGCAAATAGCAGCAAGTCTTTGCTCTAGTTTGGAGACCATTTGATGTCAGAACCCAAGAGGTTTTCACCTCAAATTAATAGGAGAACCACACAAACCCATAAATTACTCCATCTCCCATCATAATGAAGTGTCTATTCACAGACACAGCCAACATTAGAATCACATTAGGATGACTTATGTAGCTCCGTTCCCACTGAACAAAGGCAGAATGACTCAGAGACATTTACCAAGTTCTTCATTAGATTAGAAGTTATTCCATATGTACAGTCATATGAAATGACTGCACACATCCCGAACTTGTAGTCCCAGAACTGGAGACAATAAATTGTGTACAAGCATGAATTCTACACTCACTATACACAGAATCTGATTTGATTCTGTGTTTTATGTTATTTAAATAGACAAAGACATCCAAACCAAAGTCTTTTCAAACACAAAAGACAGCCTTTTCAGGTTTGAGAATTCTAGAATAAGTCATAAATAAAAGCAAGAATTATGACAAAGAAATGTTAGCCTTACCCTAACTTTGCAGTGTGACAGCAGACCCCACATTGGCTGGGCACAGGCTTCCAGCTCAGCAGCAAAGGCAGCATAGTATGTCTGTGATTCAAACTCCACATGCTCATTTAACTCCCGTTTATTTAAATTCATACCTTCAAAAATTTAAGCAGAGTTATACAATCCAAGATTTAACTAAGGCTAAATGGAATGAATTCTTGTTAGTATTATGCATTTACACACCTCTAAAAACAACTCCACGAAGTCTAAGAATCTATTTTATCTAGTGGAAGAATATTTGATAAAACAAAGTTTGAACAGAAATATACCAGAAAAGACTGGTTAATTGCAGTCCTTGCTGTTCAGGGGACATTAACTTCTATTTTGAATTATTAAGTCAATTAGAACATCTGAATGCTGGTCCTCTTTCTAAGCAAAACATTTATCAGCATTGAGATACACCATCTTAAAATATTTTTTTATATAATCAAAAAATTTTCATTTACAGCAACACTTAGAAAAAGATCCAGATTTATGAGATTAATTTCCTGTATATTTAAATTTAGAACTTCACCAGTAAAGCAGTTTGGTTTACTGTTGTGGTCTATACTTTAAGTACAGCCGCAGAATTCTTGCACCACAGATCTCAGTCGACTAAGTGTGATGTGACTGCTCTTCAACTACTTCACACAAGAGAAAGATCCATTAGATAATTTTTGTAATCTGTTTTCTAGAATATACTGTTCTTTTCAATCTTGGGGGAATACTAATAGATTAAATATATACATACAGCACTATAGGAATTTTGCTACAGTGAACATTAACTGTCTTAACATCCTTGTATTAGTACTGGTTATAAAAGTCACATACCTTGAAAAAATGATACAAAATTCATCCATGTTACCAAAAGACCATGATCTTCCAAAAATTTCTTTGCCACACTTTGGTGTGAAAGTATGTTTATAAAATCACTAACCAGGGGCCAGTAAGTATTATTCTTCAGTAGTGCTTCCCCACAATTCACCACAACATGTAAACTATTCTCTTCATCTAGATTTAAAAAAGAAAAAAAACCAAAACAAAAGGTGAAGACAAAGTAATTTCTTTCATTTATTAATAAAGTTACAAAAGAATGCAAAAATATCAATTAGGATGCACTGTAATCCTGGGGTCAGACACACAGAGAAAACTGCAGGAAACTAAAATGGTTCTTTCATGGTACCTGAGGCTGTTTTTTCATCATGGACTGACCTACACAGATCCCACTTAGCAGGTGTCACTTAAACTTTGAACAGTATCATAACCTCTGGAAAGCAGCACATTAGGAAAACCATCACAGCTATGGCTCTTCCAAACAAAATTCTTCTTAATTTATCTCATCTGCATAGACTTCTCACTATTTCCAGCATTATAAAATATAACTTGAACTAAACACAAGATACAAGCCCAAAGAACTGCGAAAGAAAGCCATTGAGAATATGAGGGGGCAAAACCACAGTAACAAATTTTATTATTTCTTTTCTGTCCATTTACAGTATGCCCAACCCCTCACATATAAAGCAGCAAGGGGGAAATGTTGTGAAAACACTGAAAAGAACCAGACATATCCCAGAGGTGGACTTGGCAGTACTAGGTTTACTGTTGGACTCAACAACCAACATAAAAGATTCTCTAATTCTATAATGGTATCTTAGCTTAGAAAAATCACTGGTGCTAGGAAAAGAGTAATAGAAGAGTGGAATAACTGCTCCAAGGCTAAGTCTTTTCTCACACATATATCACAAATATATCTAACAATATTTAGCTTACCAGCTCCAATTTATATTCATTAATTACCAGGAAGATTCTTCAGAAAATTACTAATCATAGTCACAGACTTTTTCTGCTGTACTGCAATTCTGACCCATTACAGAACCTTATCACCATGCTAGCAGCATCCCATACTGAGCAAAAAGTAACGCTCAAAAGATGCTTAGAAATAGTTTTAAATTACATTCCACCAATATGGCGTTGATTTAGCAAAAATCACCTGATATACAAATGGTTAAATATTCACCATTTTCCTTTTAATATTGTAAAGCAGTCTATGTACAGCAAAGAAAATATTTTCATATTGAAGTGCTGCTGAATGAGGGCACTCCTGATAGCTAGATGAGTGAGGATTTCCCTTTTCTGCAGTCATTTTGCTTTAGGCTATATATAGACTGGACTCTGAGACAAAGATACTTTGGGGGAAAAAAAATACAATTTCATGCAGAAGTTCGTGATACTTATTTAGCAGCAGCACTCAGCCTGTCTAAGGGCTACTTTCAGATTCAAACTAGGATAAAGAGGGCTGAGAGGTCTCCAGTCTGTCAGGCATGTAAAAGTGTGAATGACAGAAGTCAGCAAGATTCAATTGTGCCATTTTCATATAAGGACAGGTAAAACAAGGCGGGTGAAAACCGAACAGCTGTTTTCACTAAAGTTATACAGTCTACAAATAGCTCAAATTCAAACTGCCACTTTATCAAAAAAAGGTTGATCAAATGGTTGTATTGACAAACTATTAAATTGTTCTCCTCTGATTATATCAAATTTTATCAAGGCAATCACAAGTTTTAAAAATTAAAACAATTTTAAATACTGCAGGTCTCAATTTGTGTATGTAATTTTTCATTCAAATAGTTGTTTATGCACTTCACACAACAAATTAAGTAGTAGCAAGGTAATAACTTGCATTCTAAACCACGTAACATTCCTAAAAAAAAACCCATACAAACCAAAGGATAAAATATTAGTATCACTTCTGATAACTACCTTTATATTTCCAGGGAATTTTGAGACTCATCCTCTACCATATATTGCTAGATCCTGTACATTTTTTGAAAGGCATCAGAGAGGTGGATTTGACCACCAAAGAAAGATTAAAGTTCCTCTATAATCAATTTATTATTCATAAAAAGAAAGAAACAAACAACTAAACCTACCTTGCAATTCACTTTTAATAAGGCAACTTTCCATCATGTACAACAGAACAGTGACCATAATATCCAGCAGCTGGCATTCTTCTGTTACTTGGCGTGCTAGTTCTTCATTGCTGAACAACTGAACACTGATATGCACAATTCTATTAGACATGGTGTCTGATTCATGGCTTTTCTTCAGTGTTTTCATAATAAAAGCATAATGCTGAACAAATGTTTTTGTAAAAGCAATCTGCAAATTATAAAGAAATTTTGACATTAATAAGCATCATACAAAACCTATAGCTTTCTTTCATTATAAAATATTCCTTTATGAATGCACAATCAACATACCCTGGGAAACACCAGTTGCTATGACAAACCAAAAGCAATGACTGTTTTCTAGAAACAGACCAAATGAAAAGACCTATTTACAGGGAGGGGTATCTTAGGCTGCTAATTTTATTACCTTTCCCCAGAATCCAATCTTCTCATTCTATACTTTCCACATGAAAGATAACCCAGGAATGTTCAAACAAGGAATATAATGTTGCAGCATGCCCATCAAAGTAGTAAAGTTCTAATAATTAATTTATCCTAAATTTGTGCATCCTACAACAGGACATCCTCAAATGATACACGATGAACAATTAGTTTAGTAGTGCTTTACAAAGCTGCCTTATCATTTGCAGCCATCTAACCACGAAGTAAGGTTTTAATTCATTTTCAAGCAAGACATTTCTATACTGATTTTCATTTCTACCGTCACAGCATCCTATACTTTTTAAATAAACCTCTAGTGCTTTTCCCTCAGAAACTAAATTAATTATGCAGCTTTGTTATTCTTCACACAACTGTTAATATTTTTTTTTAACCAGATCAGTATTTAAAAGTATTGTACATATATCTATAAATCCTAGTACAGTTCTGTGATCCACTCCATTAGCCTCAAAATGCATTATAAATCAACCTTTTCACTGCACATACATGAAAATATCTGCTAGCTTTGAAATCACTTCTCACTTAGTACTTTAGGTTCTGAATTAACACCATCTGGACTTGCTTGGCTTAGTAAGAAGACAAGCTGTGTAGTGATACAAATCCAAAGTCTAAAAATCCCTTGCCTATTCCTTCTGGAAGTATTAACCTTTCATAAGCACAGAATTAGAAATTTTAAAACCACCCTCAGCAGCCATGCTTTCACCAGACTGTATACAGATCACTACTTTATTTGATCTGCCTTAGATTCAGTGCTCCCATATTTTTATTATGGCACTACCATGTTATTATCACCTAAAAAATACTTTCAAAAACATGATGACATAATTGTGCTGTTAGGTAAGGAAACTTCTCCCAGCAAATACCCCCAAAGATAGAGTTGCTGATGCAAGAAACTGAACCAGGGTGAGAATGGGGATATCACTGCAGGAAACACTGCAAGAATACCTAACCTGCCCTCCCCTTCCTATACCTGTCCACGGTGATGGAAACCTGTATAATAACTGAAAGTATGTTCCACATATAGCACCTAACAATGGTAACTGTTTGCAGCTAAAGTATTTTTGGCACAACATATTCTCAATACAAAGCAAAGTTAATAAAATACCATTCTGGTATTATAGATATTCCCGTCACATAATTTCCTTTAACTTAAAGGCTTGAAACAATTTTCATCACTGGCATTAGCACTTATCATCAAGACATTCACACTAATATTAATTACACACTAATTCACATTAAGCCTCAGACAGAAATTATGTAGCAGGTATTTTAAGAAGTTAGTATATTAACGCTGCTAGTAAACAAGAATACTTTATTTATCTATTACTTCTTCACACTGTATTATGTTTAAATAGGATTTTTGGGTTCTGTAATGAAGAAACTATGTTTTACTTGTTTTACACAGCACACTCAATTCAAGTTGACTGCAAAAACAAGGTCCTTCTCTAAGGAAAAAGCTTGCATTTTTTTTTCTTTAGTTTATATTGGCATACATCAAAATTTTTTGTGCCTCAATCATTTACAAGAATGAACTTCTGAAAGTACTGTAAATTTGTCCTCACTACAGTATAATGGTAGAGACTCTGGAAAACATTTAACTAAAGGAAAGACAGAAGTTTTACTCCTACATTCACTAGAAAGTTAAACAAACAAATACAACCCTTTCCAATTTTGAGAGGAAGAAACTAAACTCATTCCAGAAGTTAAGAAACTGAAATTCTGTAGTAAAATGCAGTCACCAGCTATAGTAGGCCAAATCAGTCCATCCACATATCCTTTCTTTCAGTGGCCAAAGCTAAGTACACAAATAAGGAAAAATATAGAATGCAGCAAGAATGCAATTTCTGTCATAACACATTTCCAAATACTCAGCTTCCAACCTTCTGCAAGAAATGGTTCCTAAGACAGACATGCTTTCTGTGCATCTAATTATCTTCACTGACTTACTCTCTTGTGCAGCTTTTAAATTTCTGCCTATAGAAAAACAAAGTTAATTTTTCAGCTAGCTTTTTCTCTTGGTGACCACTCAACTTCAATCCCAGAACTCTTTGGAGACTAACACCAACCCCCATGCTTCAGTTAGAACTTATGTCTCCCATGTTTATATTCTCAATGCTAAGATCAAAGTATTTCTGCCAGGTGAATGCTGCACTAAAATTAAGGTTCCAGTAGAAAAACTGTTCTACAGAATTTGTAGAACAGCATATCCAGGGGTTAGTAAAGTCCTATTGCTCTAATAGCTGCCCCAAGAGTCACTATGGGAGGTGCTTGACATGGCACAGCATTTCTATTAATTATGTTTGTTGATTCATGATGTCCACCAGATACTTTTGCATTTTTCAGCAAGATTTCAGCAAGGCTCTGCTCTTGGATGATTTACACTCTTCCACCATCTTCCTGTTTATGGCATATTCTTTGTCTTCTCCTTGGTCACATGAAAGTCTCTTTCTTGGGCCTTTTGTTTTTCCTCTTGTCCACACCATAACACCTTTAATTTCTTGGAAGCTTCAATAAATTTTTCTTCACTTTTAAGTCTTCCAAGCTTCAAATGTCAGAGAGTGATGGAAGGGATGCCTCAAGCACAAATCTGTAAGGCAAAGACCACACTTTTTGTTGTGCTATCTCTCTCATTTGCCAAAGTGGGGAGAGAGGGAAGAGCTAGTTAACCCAGGGTTTCAGCCCACCCCTTTCAACACCTCTTTTCAGTACTGGGAATCCTTAAAGGGAAGATTGTTTTCCTATTAAAAAAAAAAAAAAAAAAAAAAAAAAAAAAAAAAAAAAAAAGAAAATCTGTATAACTTGAGATTGCTAGTGCTTCAGTGACTGCCACACAGGGCAATGATGGATTCTCAAATGTTTATGCTGGAGGTCAGAGATTTCAACAATTTCAAAGCATATACAGATAGCCAGCTCTGTGCTCTGTGTCCAGCTAGCTCCCTCAGTTTATCAGGAATCCAACCAAGCAGAATTCTGCTGATTTAATGAGCTAAATCGCCTCACACAGAATCAGATAAATTGTGCAACAGCAGATGTAGAAAAAATTAGAACAGTACACATAGTGTAGATAAAAGAAAGTAGCAGAAAGCTGCGAGACCATTTGGAACAGTTTAAATCCCTAGAGGTATTCCTGTTGTTTGAGAAGGCAGTATGATTAATCAGCAAACAAGCTTTTCTTTCAAAAAAGCTAAACGGAAGCATGTAAGATAAAACATTCTTCTAACTCATCCCAAAATGCTATGTTCTCTCTTTTCTATGTAAAAGGCAGAGCTACTCCTTGTAAATTAACCATAGGCCTCATAAAAATGTTCAAAATTCATGCAGCACTGACAGTTTTGCAACAAAGCAAAGGTATCTTGCAAAAAAATAGTTTACTGCTTCCCTAATACTGCTATGTGATATATTTCCTGCTCTGAGTTTCCTTACTACTTAAAAATGCCATTTGGATAATCACAACAATTAAACAGATTCTAAAAAAATTTTGAACACTTGGTGTTTGTGCTTCTACTAAAGCTTTAACATAGGAATTAACTGTTTAATGAAAAACAATACGAAATTGGTAACAAAAAAACCAACCAACCAAAAAAGTTTATAAAAACCTTTCAATCTGAGCATGCAGTATTGGTGGGTAGAAAATGGACTATTTCCAGTTAAAGGTGGCAATCATTAGAGAGACCAAATACACCATGATCTCCATTCTGAGTGAAGAAAGATAATGAATAAAGAAAGTCACTGAAGACTATGGCTCATTATCAAAGGAAAAAAGATCCCACAATCATTACAAGTTGATGTTACTACATGGTACAGTTGTAAGGGAAACACAGGAACACTTACCAGATTCTTCTGCATGCTGCTAGCAGCTGGGTGTTTTTACAGGCAGGAATTTAGCTGGCAATGGACCAGGAGAACTGGATGTCCATGTGTGTGTCGAAATATCAAGAACTCAAGCTTCATAGCAAAGGATCATCAGTTAAGAAGTCCTAATATCTCCTCATGTATTAGCTGAATCTAAGACCAAGATGATGCTATGCTGGTATCCCAAATCAAAATGGTATCTTGAGATGGACACAGTAGTGCTCAAGGCCCATATCTTGTCTTTTTCTTCCTTGCAAGTTATCTTCATGTCCTTTGTTTTGATGCAGCAAGGTTTTAAGGGGGCACAAATACAGGGTTGTCCCATTATCAACAGACATTTTGGAAGAAATCTGCATGCCTGGACTTCAAAATTTCTTGATTTTTTTCCTCCTAGCAGGCATGGAGAAGGTCCAAAATATTTGCATGGCTCAAGGGTATGACACGATCAGAGCAAAATGTTAAGCCTGATTGCTATGTATACTAGGTCTTGGGAACATGTGAAGCAAACAACCAAACCTGGCTGCACACCAAGATTTAAAACAGGAACATGACATCCAGTCTCCACAACTCTGGGCCAGGGATACTTCATAGGAACAACTGCAAAACTCTGTAAGGAAGCACCTGGAAGGCTGCCAAAATCACCTAGGACATAGCTGCAGCAAGAACACTCACACTGTAATGGCCTATATAGAAAAACCACTGCCTACTACAATAACTGAAACAGGAATGAAATCACTGCAATTATTCCCTAGTCATACCACGCTACAGAATCATACAGTGCCGATCCACATGTTTTAAGTCATAAAAAACAATTTACAAAGTAAAATAAAATGAAACAAAATCCAACAGATGCAAACATGTACTAACAGATAAAAAGGAAAATAAACTATGAAATCAAAATTAATAGTGCTGCTCCAGATTTATCCATCTTGTTTTGCCTACATTGCTTTTCAAATACTAAACACTTAGGAATTTCTTATAAAATACTCAAAACAAGGTAAAAGATCTGCATTATTTTACTGCTTATTATTCAAACATAAGCATACATGGTGTCATGCAAGGGATAATACACACAAAGTATGTGAATATAAACAGATACGTAGGTTTGAATGAAGTACGGCCAAGTACCTTATAATCTTGATCTGGTAGCATGTTGAGTAAGAAAGTCACCATCTTCTGTGGAAACTCGTATTTTATTGTCCAAAATAATAATTCTTCTAGAAAACATTTATGCTTCAAAACATCCATGATAGACTGATCTGCATAAAAAGTCGAAGCAGGGCATGTGTAATGCAGTAAGTGCTAAAACTAAGAACAATAACAGTGTGGTTGCACATACAAAAATTCAGGAACAAAAATTTAAAAACATCTTAGCACATTCTGTAAATAATTTCTTTTTAAACACTGGGAAAATGAAGATCACCAATACTGCAGAGTGTCAGAGTCTGTAACTATAAAAAGAACCTCCCAGAGAAGCCAGTGAAAGTTTTCAGTAAAATTCTACCACAGAGTACAATCTTCATTGATTGCATTGAATCACATCACCTTACCGTAATAGCTGCACTGATTATAATGCATGACAGCAAATTGCACAATATTTACACAGCTACTTAACCAAGGGAAACACTGCAGACTACTACTTAACTGAAGTTAAAATACCAAAACAACAAAATACAATTAATGATTAAGTGATGAATTCTATTACCTAAACAACACTTTACCAAGGTCTAAACAAAATAAATAGAAGCAATAATGTATCCTTTATTCTTACTTTCAAAGCAATACATGCACTGATTGGCCAAACACTAAGTTGTTTGCTGGGGTTTTTTAATTCAAAAATTACCATAACCAGAGAGTAGGAGGCACTAGCTCCTGATGGTAGCAGGAGAGACAGTCTCATCTTTCCCCTTTCCTGTCCATTCACTCTGCCCCTTTACTCATACTGATAGTAGATCCCTGTGGGGGACCTACATAGGAATCAAGTCCAGGAGCTTTCCATTTTGTCAGCTGTGTTTTCAAGCAGATCGGTTTCCTGATTGCAAAGCTGCAAACTGACCTTTGCTAGAAAAAACTGTTCATGAAATGATCACTTGATAGAGCATAAATCATATTAACTCTGTTTTTAAAAAAACTAAAATATAAAGACTCTTCATTTTTCAATAGGTTATTATTTATGCTTTACAACTACAACAGGTGGTGTTCACTCCCATAACATAGGAGGACTAAAGAAGAAAGTAATACTACTATTTCTCCATACCTAGAAATCAACTACACCTGAGGATACATAACTCCACAGAAAATAATATATTCCAACAGGAGTGCATGAAGTGCTCCCATCTGCACGCATCCAAAAACATTTACACTGAAAATCATCTTGCCTTGAAGACTCACATCTTCACTGAAGTGTGGCAGCTTTAGAGACTGCACTGGATAGCTTTGTGCCTATTCTAAGCAAGACAGACATTTGTGCTCTTTGTAAGCAGGAATTACCTCAAATTTCCACCATTATCAAATGTCAGAATTCCCCTCCTTGCCAGAGTTACTGGCAAGTAACCAGTTTTCCCAGACTGAAATTTTAGGATTCTCCTCAAGACTCAAGCAAGTCACAAAAAAAAAAAAAAGTAATATGTTTTATTCAATATATTTGACAAGCATTGATATAAAACACTACCTTCACAGAATCATAAAATATTTTAAAATATTATAATATTTTGTGATATTGATATTAAACTATTTTGTAAGGTATTACACATCACCTACAGCAACAAACATATGATGCTCATTTATGTTCTCTTCCTCAACTCTTGTTATGAAGTTGAATGTGTGATTTGACTGCCCATGAAAGCTTGGTAACTATGCAAGACTGAAGTCCTCTGTCCACAGAACAGAGAACACAAGTTTAGGTACATGTCAAACGCTTCTGAGTGAGCACACCAGGCATGGAGACAACACAACACTGTATCTGTCACTGAGCGTGCACAGTGACACACAGCATAGCTGAACAGTGCATATCCAATACTTCATGCAGCAGTTTCAGGCAGGGACACAACAATACATATCTGCTTACACCTGCTATATAATTTGAGTAGGCAGAATGCTCTTACCAAGCCTGGGAAATTTGTGAAGAACACTGGGACTAATGTTCCCACTCTTCTGAAAAGCAACACCAGATTTTAAATTTCTTAAAAAAACCCCAAAAAACAGTGCCTCTGGGTTTAAAAAAAAAAAAAATCTGGTACTTCAGATGGATGTAGGATGAGGTTTTAAAACAGAGTAAAAAGAAATTCTCAGCACTCAGTCCCATACCTGAATGAGAGAACGTCAGCTTAAAAACTGTACTTTCTTTAAAGTATATTTTATTCTTTCTTTGTGCCACAAAATACCTCACAGAGTGTTGTAAATATCTCTCTGGAATATAAGACTTAGCCTTCCAATACACTCGCAGTATATAACCATGGATGAAGACAGTACTACTGCAGAGCTAGGATGGGACAGGGAGTCTGCTTATATGGAAAAGGTAAATCTGTTTTTATTCAATACTCAGTTTTCCAAAATTTTCTTTTCATACTCTTATTTTATACCCTATTGGACATAAAATATGAATACTGAAAACTTCAGAAAACTATTTGATATTTAATAAAAACAGATACTTACCTTCCCCCATTGGCAGACTCCCTCCTCTGGGGCAGATATTAGGAGCTATCAACATCATGATCATAGTCCATGTTGGGATGCCTCAGAGGGGGAAACTACAATCCTGGGGGAAAATGAAATGTTGAATTCAAGTATCACTTATCCTGAAATGGAAGCTTCTATATCTGGGCTTCCTCCCTAACTCTTCCCCTTATTAGTTATTATGCATCTGAACAGCAGCATTTTTTTCTTGTGTTACCTGACTCTAACAACTTTCAGACAAGCTAACAGCCTCTTAAATCCAAGTTTAAGAGAACTTTCCTTGGATGTCTCTATGTTTCCTGCATTTCTCCAAAACTACTGCCTCTTCCACATCTCTACCACAATCTTTCTCACACCATTTTTAAGATCACCTCTAAACAACACTGTTGCCACAACATTTAGTTCTCTGCTTTTTCAGCTTCCTCAACGTTTTTCCTTCAATCTGGAAACACTAGAAATAATCAATCAATCTTACTTTCCCATACTCCTCACATCATACTACTTCATTGATTCATGAACCTCTGCATTTAAAACTCAGGCTTCAAACCTTCCTTCCAGAGACCTTCCAGAAACTTTATTCCAACTTTTACTACAATTCCGCTACCAAAATATTCTTTTCTCAAGGCTTGCAATTCTTTGCACTTCCTATGTCAGTCTCCTCACACTCATAAAAAAAACATAACCAAAAAAGTCTTCTTTATTTAACAATAGTATTTAAATATTATTAAACACTTTTTAGCACAGAAACATGTCAAGCACAAGACAGAACTACCTTGTCTAATCTATGGTTATTCTTGAATTAAAACTTGCACTGACCTCAATGTGAATGTTAGTCCTAACATTGGACTAGAAACTGCAAAAGGGACTAATTTCAAGCTAGAAAAATAATGGAGTGGTTTCAAGAGAGACTTCATTCAAGTACTTTATCTTAAACATTAATAAACAGTACAAAAAGACCAACCAGGGCCAGAGAGAACCATTCTTGCCTGGCTGCAAACACAATCATACTGCACAGTGGCACAATAAAAAAAAATTCTTAAGAACAAATACATCAAACACTGTTTTGTAAAGCTATATTGCAGCCTTGATAGGCACACAGTGAAAACTGAATTAATTACATTCATTCAGTAACAACACAGCTTACAACACAGAGGTGACAAAATGGTCAAGCAGAGTCCCAGACAGTGGTACTCACTCAAGGGAAATCTAACCTGCCAATTACCACATTTTCACTTGCTACTCATTTTTAGACTTTGCTATGTTTAATACCTGTCACATGCAGCACTACAGTGCTTGGGAAGTGAATTGAATATCCCTGGATATTTTTAAGAACAGACATAAAACAAACATGATAAACTGAGATCAGTACTTTATAAAATACCTTTGGTGGTGCTGCTTAGTTTCACCCTCTTGCGCTTTCCCACACCTTGGCTACCATCCTGGTCCTCCTGGGGTAGAGGAAGAGTTTTAAAAATTGACAATCATATACTTAGAACCTTACTGCCAAGAGATGGCATGCTTTCAAAATTCTGGTTTAACTACCAAACTAAAACAGAGAAGCCTTCAATATATTCTTACAAGAAAAACAAGTTTACTGCTTACAGGAATCACGCATTGTGTGCAACTCTTTAGAGAAAAACATAACTTTTAAAATTCTTTTTCCCCATACAGGCAGCGTTATCATCCACATTTATTTAATTTATTTTGTAAGGTTAGTTGTTTTGATTTCTAAAACTGGTTGCTACAAAAATTTAACACTACAAAATTTCTAACCTTTGCACAGCTAAGATTTTACCTTATCCACTTGTAGGGTTTGTCAGGTTTTGCTTCAGAGAAAAAATATCAGCCAACATATTGTATATCAAAGTTGGCAGCATATATAATTACCTACATACTTTCTAATCAATATAAACTTTTGATGTAGGAATAAAGTATTTTTGGCACCTTTAAGTGGCCAATCCTAACTGCTTCTTCCCTACAGAATAACAGAAACATTTTACACAGGCACTTGTCATCTGAAGCTTTCAAGGTACTCCACAAAGTAAACAGCAAAGGTTCCAAAATGTAATACAAGTTAAAAACATTTCCACCACCACTTCACAAAATCTAACACTGCATCTTAAAAAAGCATGTGACATTACAGGAGTATATTAAATGTTGCATGGATCTTTGCCAACACTGGTAGCCCTAATTAAACTAGAAAGAAAGATTCTTACTGGAACTAATAAAATGAGATATAATTAATGCAGACATCTACTGTTAAAAATAAGTACTCAATATCCTTATCCTCTAAGCAAATGCCATGTTTTACTTCCAAACTTCTCTGGAATGATAAAAAACCTGAATCTCAAGAAGTTCCTATCCTTCCTTGAGGAGGAAGAAGATTGTTCACACTTTATATCTAAAGACTGACCACAAGTATGGTGTAAATGAAAGGTCTGATTTTGTCTTCCCTTTCATTTCCTCCATCTGAAAATTCATTTTAAGATGGACACACATTTGAACACTTAGGCATCCTGTGGTCTTTGTGAACACAGGGTACCTTTGGTACTTCCATCAGGAATGAGTCAGTAAGTTCTCAGGATGTTGCCACTGCCCAGTCCCCAGTCAGAGGGGCCATGTAGTCTTACGAAAATATCAGACTTGCTGGCATATTACTAAGAACTGCAGGACCTGCAACTCAAGTCTCCTACCCTGAAAAAACCATCAGTAAAAAGTATTTGTTTTATAATCTTTTTCTTAATCATGAGCTGCTTTACAAATACAGATTACTGAAAAGGAAGTCCACTCTTTTCATCCAAAAGTCAAAATAGACTGTGAAGGTGGAAAGCTGAAATGCTTATCAGGAAAATAACACTCCTTTCCTCTGTACTCACATGTGAGTTACACAGGGCATTTAGTTTGTTTTTAATACCTGATTATACTCTCTTAGAGCAGAGTAAAACTATGTTATAACTAAGAAATGTGGCAAGAGTACATTTTTAATAGGATTTTCTTCCTCCAGTATTTAAAATGAATGTAGAAAGGTTAAAAAATGTTCTTTCTTACTAAGATCTAATGGTAGCATTGTTTCACAGATGGAACACTACATTACAAAATTTACATAGATAACAAATCAGAGCAGTGCTTCAGCAGGGAACTAAACAGCTTGGAAAGTTTTGCACAGTTCAGTATTTAGTTTTACTTCTAGAACAGTAGATGGTTCTAAGCAAAAAATTAATCTGAAGGATGGCTGTTATTTCTCATGTTTTCCTTTCTGTAAGAGGAGAAAAAAGGCCCTCTCTAAACCTGTCCTCCTATTTAAGATTTTATGTTCCAAGGAATCAAATAAAACACAGTCCATTAATGCTTTTGCCACAGTGAGGGATTAATATTTTTATATGGGATATCTCTTTACATTATTTAAAGTCTGTTATGCTACCCTACCAAAATGTCTGCTAAGGCTTACTAGTTGAAATTAGGTTTTAAATATTTGAGAAAATTGATAAGGTTACTCTACCAGAATTTAACTTTCTTCCACTTATTTATTAAAGCTCAACCTAAAATGAGATTCTCTCCTTTTTACTCCCACTCCATATGTTTGGTAAGTAAGGTCAAGTATACACATGGGAATTTATCTACAGAGAAATTCTCACTGCTGCTATCACCAGTTCAGCTGGATTCTCAAGTGCTAAAAACTGCTAACACCACTCATAGCAATACCTGCTCTAAGTTTGCTTTAATCAAGCCCAATTTACTTGATAGTGATTTCTGGAATATCTACACAGGTTTCTTCTCCATTACATACATAAATTAAACTGGAACAGCATTAGCAAAACTCAGGATTAGTAAATCAAAGGCATGAAATCTATTCCTTTATACCTCCATTAGTCCTAATTACTAAAATTGGGATAATGTATGGCAGATAGAAGATGTAAGATTCGTGGGATTTGGCTGCAAACATTCTCTCCCTTCAATATTCTGTTGCAGTTCATTACAGTCTTTAAAAAGTCTCACCTCATCTGAAGAATCCCCTTGTCCTGATGTTGCCATACCACCTGCCAAACCTTTTGAAATAAAAAAGTTCAGAGATTCTTTTCATAAGTCTTATATTGAAAATACAGTATTTTAAGAAATTTAAACCAGTATGAAATGAAACACTACATTAATGTTCTTTAAAAGATACATAGCAGTGGACTGAAGTTGGAGTAAGATTTCCAAGCAATACAAAACCAGGGATTTGCAAATACATGCCATTGGAGAACTTCAGTGAGCTGTGTTAACAAACATTCTTTCTGAAATTGAATAAAAAAACTCTGATGGACTTCAGTGATCAAAAAAATAAAATCCACAGAACCTTTATAAGAAGAAGTGCTGTGGATTGATAATCACTTTGTGGCAGTGGCAAAATTCCACCATGAGCAATTACATCTTGCCTACTCAAATTCCACTAATATTATGGACTGGAAAAATGGTGCTTAGCATATTAGCAACAAGAAGTTAGTATGCTTAGATTTGTTGATAGAAGTAAGAGTCCTGTAATTTGGTAGTGCAATAAATAACAGGTCATTCTCTAAGTTTCATTAAGATTAGCTCTTCTTAAAAATAAACCCAAAGCAGTTTATATAAAATTCATCAATAATCAAGTCTTCTCTTAAAATATTTTTCCACACAAACCTTGAACAGATAATGTGCTAGTTCCAGCTCCTTGTTCCTGCATATTACATGCAATTTTATCCTCAGGAAATGCCAACCCAGAGCCCTTCAAAGCAAGGAGGTACTTTTCATGACTTTTCTTTGCACATGCATTCTCTCCAACACCTTGAATACAGACATAAAACAGTATTAAAGTACAAAAGCAGCTCCTTGGTTCATATGCTTCACACTCTATGCAAGCAATCTAAAAAATGGCCCACAATGTTTTAATTTAATAACACATATTCTCCATTTCAAGAGTCCAGATAAGCATGTCTTGCTTTTCATTCCGTTTCTGTATTTCTGCATCAGGAAATCCATCACATATAGGAAAGAGAAGTAATTAAATCACTCTCATTTGAATACTATAACAGGAGAGAAAAAGGAAGGAAAGAATAAAGAGAACTGCCCCTGAGGCAGCTTTACTAAGTGTTCCTCCTTTCACATAAAGATTTGGGGATTGCCTGTTCTTTAACTAGCTGCTGCCCAAGCCAGTTATAGCAACTTAAAACTACAGTAATTATTATTTGCTCTGTACCTATGCAAAGGACTCTTAATCACAAGAAAATAACATGGAGTTAATTTACACTAGGGGTTTGGGGTTAGTTGTGACTGGCCAATCTTTTCAGATTCATTGTGATTTGGTATAGGACTGAATAAATAATGAAGGGGTGGGGTGGGTAAAGTTTAAGAAAAAAAGATGAAAATTGCACAGAAATGCCGGACAGACAATGGCCTTTTGCCATTCTCTTCAGGTCTAACCTCTGTGAGAGCAGATCCCAAAATGAGTTAGACATATTCCACTTCAAATAACCTTGTTATGACTAATTTGGAAGTACTAAGCTAGAATGGGTTTCTTATAAAAACTTTTTTGAAAAGATGTTTATTTATACATTTATTTGGGACACAGATCAGATGTTTGCTGTTACAGGTCTTAATAACAAATGTTTCTAGTCACTCCTGAAGCACACTCTCCTCTCAATGTAATAGCCTTAAAAATACACTTTTTTCTGTGTTCTGAGATGTCACAAATATGCAGACACTAAAGTTATAAACAAAACTTATGCCCTTAATTCTTCATAGTTTGAAAATCTAATCATTAGAAATAACACAAACATACCAGAGCTAAGGTCTTTGTAGAACTGTTGGCTAGTTAAAACCTGGGTAAGAACTGATCTCATTGCACCTCCCATTTTGGTCAAGTCTTCTAGGAAGGAAACATGAGGCTCCAAAACCTGCAGGATTTTATGAAGGTCTTTCTCTGATGGCAGATCAACAGCTGAAAACCACATAAGAAGAACTTTTGGTATAGATGTAATATAATTCAGCCAAAACTGTCACAAGCAGAACAGTTACAACCACTGGAAATGAAAATAATTTATATATTCATAATGCTCTAAAATTCAGACATACCAATTTCAAACTATACCTCATTTCATTTTCTGGAAGAGCTCAGCACAATGCTAGGTAACCCTTAAAACATATTTAAGCATGCCAGCAGGTAACAAAATCAAACCACCCAGTCAGGCTGTAATTTTGTTAGGAAGAGAGGTACAAAATACAATGACATAAACTATGGATAGCATTCATATACTGTGTCTTCATAGACTGCAAAGCAAGAGCTAACAGCATGGTAAAATATTCTAGATACATGCAAATTCAAAACATACCAGGCTCATTATATCCCTCTCTTAAATGCTGAATCAGACTAAAGATGAACTGTGGAAGAACTAATTCTGACATCATCAACAAGTCTTTCGGAACACATGGAACATTTGAATTTGATTTAATCCGGTGTCTTTTACAAAACCTATAAAACAGATGAGAAAAATGTTAGCCAAGCACAGCTCAGCAGTGTTAACATATACTAAGAAAAGCATTCCTTTTTCCGTTTTTCAGAAAGTAGATGCTTTTACATTAAAGGTGGAATGGAAATGGTATTCTGAAATTGCAACTACTCTGTTCAAGCCCATTCTGATTCTGAGGCCAGAGAATTATAAAGCTGCCAATTTTTTTTCTGCTGCTCAAAGTTCACATATCTAACATATCAGCTTCTTCCCATACGTATCAGAAGTATCTTCCACTGAACAATTAGAAGAACACTGACTTTCTTTTCCTTTCTGTGACATAATCAGAGGTTCGACTGATTTTTCAAGTCCCCATTCAGATAATGACTTTTAAAAATGCCTTTTGACAATAAAAACAACTTAAAAAGGCATAAGACTTTGCAGGATCAGTGTGTATTTCAAATGTACGGCAACTACAATTTACAAAATCCTTACAAAAATCTTTCATTTAAAAAGAAAAGAAAACATTTATTCTTTGGAAAATTCCTGCATGGTAGTAGCTGAGGCTTGGCTAATGCCAGTGACATGATGCTGAGCCAAACCCCATTAGAGCAGACAGAATGATTTCCTACTCACTTAACATGAGCCTGACTCAAGAGACACTGAATACTTTTCAACTCCCAAGCTATTTTTAGAAAGGACTTATACCAACATCAAAGAGTTATTTACCCACATCAAAAACCACACTAAACAAAGAATAGTCTAAAAATACATCACACAAGAATAAACTTTTACTGAAAAGATTCACTAGATTTTACTAATAATTTTTCAACACAAAAAATGAGGAAAAAATACAATTTTGTTTGACTATGAAAACTTTTCCAAATTTATGCCATGGTTTCCAGGAGCAGCGTGTTACTTTCTAAAACTTAAGCCTTTCTTCTGTGAGGACCATTGAAGAATCATCTTCAAGAGAAGAAGGAAATAGAAGAAAGGCAAAAAGAAAGTAGATTAATCAAGAAAAAAAGGCAAAGAAAAAAAAAAAAAAAGAAAACAAAGGCAATACCAGTCCAACAGTTAAAATGGCAATTCACAAAAACAGCTAGCAAATCCACAAGATTAAAGATTAAGAGCTTCTCCTTTGCTTTTGCACTTTACAAATGAGACTTTTTATTAAGAAAAGGTACGGAAGGACAGTAATAGCCAGTTGATTTGCTATTTGTATATACACCCAATATAGCCTTGGAACAGAAAGAGCTCACTGATGACTGACAACTTTCTGTTAATTAATGTCCAAATAGTGTTCACTTTTGCTTTCCATATTACATTCACAGAAGTTATGAAAAGTCATTCCATGTTAACTGTGCAAGTATGGACAAACAGCACAATTTGCAACTGCAGGGAATTCAAAGGGGCTTGTAAAAGTCATTCACTTTTTCTCTTTAGTCATCCAAAATTTATCTTTTCCACATACAGAAACCTGAACTGCTATAAATCACAAATGTGGCTTCATCTATGCTAAAATATGGTATTTCATACTTTTAAAGTAATTGGTTTTCCTTTCACCACTGGGTGAAGAAGGGATCAAAAGTAAATAAAGATCCAGAAGACACAAAAGGAAGGAACTATTACACAGTACACTCTAAAATCTTTCACAGCCCACCACCCCCCATACATTTTACATTCTGTCAAAAGATGTTTTTCACTGGTTATGATCACAAGCTAAGGAAACCACTGTAACAAAACACACAGGTAAAGTAAATTTGAATCCCAGTTTCTGCTAAACACAAGGCTTCCTTCTACAGAAAATAAGCTCTGTTCCCCATGAGGTCTGTCAACATGCCAGTTCTGAATCCATCACAACAGAATCAGTGTTAGAAGGGACCCAGAAAGATCACCGAGTGCAACTCTGAAGTGAACGGTGCCTACGGGAACTGAACCCACGACCTTGGCATTACTAACACTGTGTTCTAATCAACTCAGGGTCATGGATTAATGATCCCAAATTTTACAGATCCTGAAAATGAAAGTTATTAATATGTTGTCTCTTGAGAGTCTCAAGAAAGTATTATTGAATTATAAGGTGTGCTATTATTGCTACATTAACACGGATCCTAGAAGACCGATAAAGGACCCAGATTTAATTCCCTGTAAGGAAAAATTCTTTCACTGTCACATGCATAAACCACAGCAGGTTCAAACAGGAAACAATTTCTACATATCAGGCCCTAAACCTTAAAGTAGGAACACCAATGTAATTTTACAAAAGGTGCCTTACTCTGTATTTATGGTTCAAAGGCTACAGTGTTAAAGTAGTACAGTCCGGAATTACCCAAAGTTCTATTGCAGAGTGTTATATTAATTCCTCTATAAATATTGACGGAAGTGCCAGACAATGACTTGGAAGGTCTTCAGAGTAGGAAGACAGCAGTTTTAACTAAGGAAGAGACTGACCCCAAGCTATGCATAGGAAGAAACAAGCTGGGATTTCTTATACGGGCCAAAAAGGACACCTGGACAAACTCCTCAATGGGTTACATGGCCACTGGACAAACAGCAGCCAAAGCTATTCCATAATCAGATCCTTATATACTTCTGAAAGAACTTCCTTACCATAGCACCATCTAAAGAATTGTACATCTACATAAATGTGTGTTTCAAAATACTTCTGAGACTATCAAAACAGGCCTTAATAGGCAACAAAAAAGAGCACTGCCCAGATCTCTCCTGGTACCATCAAACCCCTGAAATCCACCCCTTGCGGCAGGCAGAAATGTCTAATGAGGGGCAATGAAAGGTGGATATAATCTAGATAAGTATTTGTTCTGAAGAAGCTCAAAAATTATGACCAAGAGGGAGACTTACAAGGTAACTGACAGATCACCTTGATCTAAGCCTTTTAACTTGATTTCAATATTGCAAAATACTTCTTCAAACAAGACTGTAGTTCTTATCCAATCTTTTAGCAGTTCCTATTTCTTGCACTATACAGTCTTCAAATATTTTTAGTACTATACCAGAATGATGTTTAAGAATGAGTATATCAGTTAGAATGTCAATTCAATAGACAGAAATATTCAAGCCCTATGTATCTGAAGGTCTAGCATGAAAGTATTAAAACACAGGTCCACAGGAAGACAAAACCCATAAACTTTATTCCATATTCTTTTCTCTGCTTGAAAACTATATTCTGGTTTGGATTTTCTGTGTATTTTCCTACCTTTGAAATCACTTTTTCACAAAAAGATAAAGCTAATTTTAGCAAAAGGAGAGAACAAACAGTAAACTTGCAATTAAATAAAAACTTAGGTTTAATAAAGAGTCTTCTCCATACGACTTCAAATAAAATTCTGACATTTCTTACACTGCATTAATATCTTATTCGTGAAATGCAGACCATTGCTGACATCTACATGAGTAAGCAATACCATTTGTTATAAACATAAGCAGCATTAATATCTTCTGAACAACTTCAATATCAAACTTTCCAGATTTATTCCATTCTTTCCTACTATTTCCATTTTTAATAATTCTACTGTGAATTTCAAAAATACATTTTACAAGCAGCTTCAGGTAAAATAACTCCTTTAGGCTACAGCTTCACAGCCTAGTCAAACTAAATCAGTCCTGCCACAATTGTGTCTTCAGCCCTCTTATTTTTTCTAGCACTTGACTGATCCTGTGTTAAACCAGCTCAGAAGCTAAGCCAGCAGAAGTTATTTACTTATAAGAATATGTAAAAAAATCTCACTGGGCCAGTTTAAATCCACTAAAACTCAAAGACCAGTCTCCTTGGAAATCACACTGAAATCCCCAAATAATTTTGCCATCATTCCTTTCCTTGTTAATCTGACAGACAGCAAAACACAGAGAACAAAATAAACCAAAATCTCAAAGACATGCAGGAAAATGCCATCCTGACCAACCAGCACAAGAAGTAGATACAATGTTCACTGGGGAGACAATTCCATCACTTCAAAGGAGAGATTTTAAACTCCGCAGTTAACACAGCAGCTGATAAATGCCTTCAGTACCAGCCAGACCACACCTTTACAGCATTTGATCAGTCCTTCATCCACTACATCCCACAGTGTCTCAAGTTGCAGCTGCATTCCAGAGACTTGACATAAGTTCACATATACACAGATGGACTATTTTTACCCTCACTTTTCTCTCACTATTTTGTCCCCTGCCTCCCAGTGTTTAAAAGGCATTTGTTTTAAAACCAGATCATAAGACTGTCAAAAGAAAGCACCCAATTTCACATTCTTAATAGTACTACAGCACTATGAGTACCTGACTCTGACAGAAGCTTTTCGGGATGAGGAGCCGGAACCCAAGCGACAGAATCCCAATTGAAACTGGTGGAAATCAATTCTTAAGCAAACAAAGTAAAGCTCTATGTGATTCTTCAATTCAGCAAGTCATACCTAAACTGAGTTCTTATTTAAAGCATAATATATGTTTCATATGTACATATATGAACAGTATGAATATATATTCATACTGAACATATATATATACAAAAGATTGGATAAGAACTACAGTCTTGTTTGAATATATATTCATACTGTATACCTCATGACATCATGTAATGTTTCATAAAGTATCCAAATGAAGTTTTTAAAATATGAATTCAACATAACTTTTTTAAAAAGTATATGTCCTGTCTCCACTGTAAAACTAACACACAAATACTACTCTTACATACTCTGAATCTACAAAACAGATTCAAGATACAAAGTACTTTTTGAGTGCTACAATTGTTTCTGAGTTGTTACAAACTCATTACATCATTTCTAATGTGTTAAAATGTTTTTCCCTGCTGTTGCAGTTCAAATATCAAATCAAATCTTAATTCAGAACAAAATGAAACTTTCATAATCAGGCTTAGAAAATTATCTGGATGAAAAAGGGCTTTGATATAGTGTAGGGTTGCTTTACGTAAATCCACTGTCCCTAACAATAACAAATACAGTAGTAACTCTGAAGAAATGCAGAGAAATAAACCTACTGTTCATATTAAAATCAAGTTTAGCATGTTTTCCCCACACACCCTAATAATTATATTTAATTAGCTACATTTCTTTCACCTGCAAAACAGGCTTCCAAAAGTGAATCAATGCAGTACTGACTTCAAGACCCAAGGAATGAGCACTCTTCTGCTCTTTATGAAAACTGCAAGCTACAGAGTTCATAGACAAAACTGAATACTTGCATTTCTGCTATTAGGGGCAAAGCCAACTGAAAAGATGTCAGTCTAACTCTTCTAACTAGAAAATTTCTGAAGCAGAGGCAACAGAGTGAATAGTGGAGGACAGTGAAACACAGCAGAATAACTAATGGCTTCTCAAGAAAAAAACCCAACAACTTTAAAGGACATCTTTTCAGGCTTTAAGCTTTCATGACAAAGCTGACTGGCCAGGTTAGGAGGCTAGAAATCAGAGATTGGACACTAAGAAGTTATTCCAATCCTTGCAGAACAGCGGGAAGAGAGGCAATGACTCATAGAAGCTCACTTGGTGCTCAGTGCTACATCAAGTGAAGAAGCACACCAGTTCAAAGAAAAAGCAGATAAAGCTGCTCTACAGAGCATTTCTAGTATTCTCTGTTAGTCCTAAGACATAAACATCCTGTATAGTATATAGACAAAACTACAATTTTCCTTAGTATTCAGGTACCCATTATCAATCAGAAACAGTAGATTTGGCAGTTTCAATTATAAGGCCTTTTTAAAGAAAAATTGAGTAAGAACGAAAAGGAATGGACTTCTGAGACCCTGAAGTACGTGGACAGTACATCTACTTTAAAGAACAAAAATCAAGTTTTCAAAATACAGTTAACAAAAACATTTTCAGGTTAAGAAAATTCTCCCAGGAGAATTTAAACAGGTCAAACATATAGCATGTAGTACTTTGACCCAAATACTTCATATGACAAAGTTCTAAGCAACTACACAGTGTTAGACAAATGCAAAAGCAACCTTCATTTCTTCAGGATTTGAGTAAGATGTGTGAATTTTAATAATAGGTATCAACTTAAGCTTTGTCCAGGCCTCCAACAGACAAGGCATATATAGAAGTAATTTGCAGTTTTCTTGGAAAGTATTTATGTATTTCATGCTGGAGCTATTATCAGTGCAGGCACTGTGCAGAAACAAAGAGGTGCATCCTGAAGAAGGCAGAAGTTCACTTAGTCCTTGTTGTTGTAATACCCATTCTATTAATTAATTGCAAAGAAAATTAATTGTTTTCAAAGCTTAGTACCAGAACCCTCTACAGAGAAAGGCACCTGAGCTACCATTATTTAAAATCACCTGCAGCTGTCAGACACTATTCCAGGATATTTAAAAAATATAAAATCCCTGAATCTGTACAAGTGATAAGGAAGTATGGCCTGAAATCTGAATCAACCTATATGGTCATTGAGAAAGATCAGAAAAACAATAGTTCTTTAGGAATGTGTTCCCTCAATATACTCCCAAAATCACATTTGCTCCATTGCCAACAGATCCATTGGCAGCTCCATATAGATCAGATATATACCAGACAAATAACAGTCTACCCTGACGTAGTGAACTTAGAATCCTGGGCATATGTCCATGAAAGGCATAAAAGCAGCTTTACAATTTGGTGGTATCAAAGTAAAGGAACTGAAAATCAACACTAGCTAGCCCAAATTTAAACAAGACTGTTTCAGACAGCTCTAAAACACAGCTCTTCTTAAACTGAATATATACCAAGGCAAATTATAAAAGATATAGACAAGTGAAGCCAAATTTCAGGCAAGGTAAGATATATAGCAGTCATATCTTGTGAGTTCAGCCTTCATAGTACTGCTGTGTTCTTCAAATCAGACTGTACCTATCAGCAAACCTTTGGGATTAAACCATTATTTAAGTTTGTTCAGTAACTAACATAGCAATAGTTCAGGCTTCTAAATATTTATAGTTATGTATATTGATATGTTTCAACATCTTACTGATGACTCTGAAACAACTATACATTACTCCAGAGGTATATGCATAAAGTAACAATACATCTAGTCAGGTCATAGCTCTAAAGGTAGTAATACAACTAGCACTTGGCTGTTAACCATTTGGAATACATCTCAGCAAGTAATTGAGAGGCTGATGTAGTCCTAATTAGAGACATTCTTAAAAGGAATCAAGCCAGGCAGGTTTGAGAGCTGACTGTATGACATGAGAGACTTAACTGCAATGTCTTTTGCTTTCCAAGGATAAGGCCTAACATGACGCTCTATGTAAACTACTCAGTGTTACTGTGGAATCCTAAGAAGCAATACATTATCTTGAGCTTTATGTCTGGGGGAGGCATGAAGGAGGACAGAGGAAATCAGTTATTTATAAATGCATGGTAAATTCTAATTCTGTGGTCCTTGTGAATGCCAGTATGAATTCCTGTACTTTGTATGTGGACGAACATGGTGGAGGTTTTGCTCTGAAGTGTCACATCCATCATATGTGACTATGGATTTATCGAAACCCTCACACTAAGCTAACAGCCACTACAGCTCAGACTTCTCTTCAGTCCCTCCTTGGCAGTCCAAAGGACTTCAGTCACAGAAAAGCTGCATGGAGTTGACAGAGACACCACTTGTACCAGCTCAACAATCCTGAACACACAGGCACTTAAACAGCATTTCATGAAACTCAGAGACTAAGCTAAAGTTGGCTACTTGGAGGCTCTCAGCCTGTTGATAAAGCATCTGTTTCACCAACCTCTTGAAGAAAGTTCCAAAACAGCACACTTATCTCTTTGAGGCTGCATTACCAAACCTAGCCAAGGTCCTGGAGAACTGAAAGCTTCTCGGTAATTGTTAAACAAGACAATTGGTAGAGCCACACTGGAAGGGATGGCCTTGAAGCAGCAACATGCTATATATATGCTAAGCAGGTGATTTGCTGTTGTGAGACACTCTATAAGACAGCCAAGTAATCCACTTCGTGCCAGTAAAACAATATGTCCCTGTATGTCCCAAAAGGCAGCTACAAGCAGATCTGACTTTTCTGATCTTAAGGGGATCCCAGTGTCACAACCCAAGATGGTAAAAGAGACCATTTCTGAGAAACATGCACAGAATGCATCCAAAGATAAGTAGTAATAATAGCTTTCTCAAGAGAAATCGTCCTTTTTTATGGTCACTCTATTTGTTAAAATTTTTACTTTCTAAGATTTTCATTTTCTAAAAGTCTAGAATATGAAAAAGTTCCTTTACTCTTACTTAGCTACAGAATGTAAAAGAAATATAATATAATCTTCCATAGCTCTCAATCTCTGAAGTATCTCTGAAAAGGAATAAAAGGAAGGATAGAATTTTATGGGGACAGAATAGCAAAGATGATCAAAATTAGGTATCCAAAATTTAACAAAAACATTCAATAATCCTTGGCAGGTGCAAACATTTTTAAAACACTGAAAAAATCAGAGCCATTTCTAAATAAATTAAAGCAGAAAAAAAAACCAAGCCATTTAGAAACAGAATATACTTCTCATACTTGCCAGCAAGAGGAGGCAAAGAGAATTGTCTGGCCTTTTCATAAGGGGATCACTGTAGAACCAACAGATACATTTGTCTCCAAGAGAGACATAATGATGAAAAAAAAGAAAACAGAGAGAAGTCTCATCTATTGTGGAAAGATAAGCAGGGATCAGTAAAGCCAGAACTGCAGGAAGTTTAGAGCTAGGTACCTGAAGGTGCTTTTGAACATACAGCATATACTACCAATCTGTGAGAGTTACCTTTCTTACAACTATAGGATTTTTTACTTGATAAAGAAACAGCCCACTCCTGCAAGTGGAAATGAGTAACACCTTAGTCCCTTTGATGTAAGTCATAAGAGAAGACAACACTATGACAATGGAGCCATTGGCTGCCATAACTATCAAGAATTAAACAAAAAAACATCACTGCAAAAATTAATAAACAAAATTCTTAACCTGGCTTTTCACCTTTCAGGATATGCAACCCTTGATGAAGGTATTATTTGTGTTGTACTGTAACGCAGTACTAAAACATCTGCTTTCCACATGATTAATTTAACAAATATGTCAACACACTGACAGACTCTGAAACAGGACACAGCAGCCCACAATAGCCAAAGTGTTGAGGCTCTCTAGTATGTCAGGTTATTGTCTACAAACTCAGAGGGGAATCAGAACAAGACAGCCATAGAAACAAGATGGTACTCTGCAGTAACAGATTACTGACTAGTTATACTCTTATAATAACCATATGGCATATTGCTTTCTTCCAGTTTATTTCATAAACTATAACTTTCATTATAATAAAAGACCATTTACTAACCAAAAAATACTCCAGTCTGAATTTTCCCCTGTCCAACTGCATGGGATTTTTTTAATCCAACAGATGAACTCATTCGAACTATAAGCATATGTCTATTCAAAATGCTTTAGAACTGAAGATTTTTGCTTCTTCAGAACATTATTAATTACTTCTGAAGGACTTGCTAAATTTCATTTGCAAATAGCTAGATACCATATGGGAGACAACTACAAACTATTTCTGTCTCCTGACATATCAATGGATTTTAAAATCTATTCAACCTTGCCACAGGTAGAATTTTTGATGCTTTCACATGCAGCTACATTTACAAACTTGGATATTTTCTAAAGTCTACATTACAGTCTAGTAGATCAGACCAACTGCAATTAACTTAAACATGAAAAACACTGAAATCTGCATGGAAATCAAAGGTTCAAAAATGTGACAATCTGATTTTTCTAAAACAAATGAGAATTACACAAGGTACCTAAAGCAAATCAAGGTACATAAGGCAAATCAGTATCCATCTACTATGCTATATTCCAGCTTCTTTTTATAAAGGCACCAGAAATAAAAAACTAACACTCAGGTATCCCTATAAAGCAAATTATATATTTAATTAATACTACAAGATTAACACACACTCATACTCTAGGATAAACCATCTCTAGATTTACAGTAGCCATCCTAAAGGCAATGAAAACATATTCCAGATTCTAAACTGGAGAGATTTCCTTTATAGCAGATCAGTTAACTAAGACTTCATGAACAGTATTTTTGAGCTGCATCAAATAAATAATATGAAGACCAGATAACAAGAACAGAAACAAAAGAAAGTTACTATAATAGTCATATACAGCATCTACACAAAATTGTATCTGAATAGACAGATGGTAGATAAAGTTTGTAAGTAGGCTCCACATTTGATTCCCTTGCTATTAATAGAAGCCTAGGCTGTAGTGGCCAAGGTTATATCAGGCTAGACACACTCCAGTTTCCTAAGTCCACCATGAACACCTCCTAACTTTGACATGCAAAGCATTACCTTTGTAATTGTGCACTTGATTTGTGTACACAAAGTTAAAACACTACCTAAACATGCTGCATTGTAGCAATTCAAGTCAATAGGTCAAACTCTGTGTTTGCACACATTATTTTTTTTATATTGGTTTAAGCTTATTTTACTTTGTCTTGCACAGCAAAGTTTCTAGTTCACTTAATTGCAATGGCTTAACATCAGTTCTTGTCTACATAAGCAGAAGTGACCTTATATTAAATGCAGACACCCCATATGCTGTCATGTATTGCCTTCCTTATATGTCCAAGAGGACTGGAAAAATCTACTGTTCAATGTCGAGTGTTGTTTCTGAACAAATATGCAATTCTTTAGCTTTAGTGATCAAAACTCCTAAAGGGACCTACCTCACAAACAAAACAATTTACTCTCAAATTCTACCATTAAAAGTAATAAGTAGGGTACATAGAAATGAGATTGTTACTCCCTCGAGGTTTGCATCTGCTTACATTGCAAATTTAACAGCGTTTTTTATTTCTTCTTTATTAAACCAGATTTCCTCAAGAAGAAAACTGTTTAAAATAAGGAAAGACAACTGTGAAAGCTATACAGTCTGGGATGAGCACAGCATCACAAGTCATTTTAATATTCACCCTAAAGTAGCTCAATCTGTGTGTGCTCTGTTAAAATCCTGCCACTAAGAGGAGCCCTAAGTCTATTCCACAATGAACAGTGGAAGAAGTAGTATTAATTTTTTTTCCTATTTCTCAACATCATGGGAAACTCTTACTTCAGTGATGCTGAAGAAAGCAGAATCACCAGAAGCTGAAGAACTGATAAAAACAGAATCAGTTCAGCAGTAGCAACTTGAAACCACTGAAGATTACTGAAAACAAAAGGAGGAAAAAAATTCTGACATTGGAGTAGGTCTATCAAAAAGAAAAGAGTCCACCAAAAAAGAATGAATAAATGATGAAGGCAGATTGCAAGAGAAAGAAAAGGTGAGAAAGGCATAAGAAACAAGAACTGAAACCACCTCAAGGCCTGCAGCAGGAGAAAAGTGATTATAGATGCAAAGAATTGGAGTCCAGGCAACAACAGTCAAGAAACAGAAAAAGCAGAATTAATGAAATCTCTAAGTAGGAATGCAAAAAGAGAAGGAATCTTAATATGCTGAGTGAATGATACAGAGTTATAGCCTGTAAATCTGCAAAAACAAGAAAATAACCAAGGAAAATGTTTTAAAACTTCTCTATGTTCCGACTGTTTTCTGCTAGGTATGCCACACTTAGAATTCAACAGCATACCATCTCATCCACGTTAAGACTGTCAAGACAGACTATTCCAGAAGGTTTGTCAGAAGAGAATCCTCATTCAAGCACTCCAAACTGTCATCTGGTGAAGCCTTTAGCTACCTGGTGAATCAACAGGAAGACAAGGAGCTCCAGAAGGCACTCAATTGTAAAATTTGAAGTTTACTGGCTAGGTATCACCTTCATCCAGTAATTGGTTGACTGATCTTTCACCATTGAGTACATATGAGAACAAAGGAGAGTTTAATGAGGTACCCGATTCCTCCTCTTCTGACCAGGCACTTCAGTCTTGCCTCCAGTAGGTCAGAATACAAAAGACCTTTGACTTCCACAAAACCCTGCCCTGTTGTATTCATCCAAGCGCTACCATATTCCTTGATTTAAAGCTAAGGTGGCAAAATGAACTGCAGACCGTGAAATCACACAAAAATGCGTTCCTCTTACTCAATCTGTTCACTTTGGCTTATCTGCTCACATGCTGTCCCAAAGCATTTTGACTTCACGGCTACCTGTGTTAGGCCAAGGCTGCTAGCTGGAAGCTGACAGGTACTGCCTCCCATGCACTCTGCCTTATCAACTTCCCTGAAGGCTGGCACTCGGTGCAAGGGCAACAAGATTCACATGAGCGTCCTACAAAAAAGGCACACCCACATCAACAAAGCCACCTTGCCCAACCCCGGCGGACTCGTCGCTCAGCCCGTGGTCCGAGCCGCAGCCAGGGATGGAGGCAGGCGGCCCAGGAAGCGCAAAGGGCCTCACTTACTGCCCTCCCTCAGGGTGGCTGCGGGCCGGGGCCGCGCTCCCGGCACGGCCCGGGCACAGCTCTGCCGCCCGCGGGGCCGCCCCCACCGGCAGGTGCCCGCCCGCCCCGCCGCGGCCGCCCCGCGCTCACCCGGCCTCCCGCATGACGTTGCTGTCGCCGCAGTCGCAGGCGCCCCCCGCCTGGCTCCGGAACATGTTGTAGTCGTGCCCGGCGTGCTCGCCCTGGTGGAAGCACTCGGCGCACAGGCTCATGCAAGGCGAGATCCCGCACGTCCGGCACCGGTAGGCCACGAAGTTGGCGGTCCAAACCAGGCCGCATAGCGTGGCGGGGTCGTAGGCCCGCACGGCTTGCACGAAGCTGTCCCAGGGCTCTCCGCCCGACAGCAGGCAGCGGCACCATTCCAGCGCCTCGCCCGCCGCCTCGCCACCGCCAGGGCCCGCCGCCGGGGCCAGCACCCGCTCCAGCAGCGCCCGCAGCTCCGCCGCCGCCGCCGCGCCGCTCTCGCCGCCCAGCGCCGCCTTCAGCCGCGCCGCCGTCGCCCGTTTGTCCCTGCTGCTGGCGCCGGCCCCCGCCATGACGGGACACCGAGGGGCCGTTACGGCCGCGCCGGGCTCCGGCTCCGCGATCCCTCCGCCGCCCTCGCTCACCGCCCCGCGGCGCCGCCCTCTCGCGATAGCCGCGGCACCGGCGCCCTGCCCGCCGCCCGCGCCCCCCTCCCGACACCGCCTCTCCCCTCCCCTGACACCACCCTCCTCTTCCTCCGCCCCTGCCCTCCCGCCGCCCTCCCAGCGCGCAGGTGCGCGCCCCGCGCCGCCGCCACACGAAATGTTGCCGCCCGCCGGTCCGAAACTTCACGTTCCCGGGGTCCCGGCAGCCGCGGGGAGCATGGAGGGTACACCTGGGCCGGCCGGCGGCCCCGACGGCAGCGGAGCTCGTTTGTTACCGAGCCGTGCCTGCAGCGAAGCGGCTGCCGTGAGACGCCCTGCAGCCGCCTGTGTATCCTGGCCACAAGGGTCTCGCCGGGCTCAGGTGGTGGCGGCTTTGAGGGCAGGAGCAACTGCGGGGAGTGTAGGAGGCACCTCTGAGGCTTCGGGCCGGTGGTTCTGCCCTCGCTGCCATCAAGGGGGTGTGCTGGGGGTGCAGAGCAGCGCCGGGCTCCGGCGGTAGCACCGCACCCCGGGGTGTCCGCAGAGCCGCGCCCCGAGGTACCAGCGTGCGGCTGCCTGCGCCCTGCTGCCAGGAGAGAACGCATGTGGATGCGAGTTAGCGTGTTTCGCACACCGATCGGCGGTTTTAAACCTCGATAAATAGATTTTCAACTATGCAATGGAAAGCCTTATACGAAAAAATCTATTCCTAAATGAGAGTAACCTTCTACCCGACAGCTACGGGCCTCGAGGCAGCTGCCTCTCTTCTGGCTTTGCCTGGGTTTCCTATGGCTGCCCGTCTGCTGGCGGCTTGTGTCGCGTTGCGGTTCCAGGTGAATGTTACTCTTCTCTCCACGACTGCTTTTCCTAGCGCACCGGCAAATTCCAGTTCCTTGTTCTGTCCCTAAGGGCACTCAGGAGCGGGACCACCGAGAAAGCCCGGTCTGCCAGGTGTGTCCCCCGGCGGTTTCTCAGGCACCGCTCAGCTGTGACACGTAAGGCTGCAATAAAATAGCTCGTGCTTATAATACATGAGACCAAAGCTCGCACTTTTTAACGACACACGGGGAAGTTCCCTGGCGTTTCATTCCCGCAGGTACCCGTCAGCCCGGGAAGGGGCGGGGCGGTGCGCGCCGGGGGCGGGCGGCGCGTCGGAAGTGCGCGGCGGCGCTCGGAGCGGCCCGGCCCGGCCCAGCCCGGCCCGGCCGAGCTGCGGTGAGTGAGCGCGGTATCGAGCGAGGGCCGGCGGAGGGGGCCGACGGTGCAGGTGGTGGCGGTCGCTGGGGCTCAGCTCCTGTCCCACTTAAGGCTGAGCGGCGGGCGGGCCCGAGGAGTAGAAGTGGAGCCCAGGGCCTGAACTCCGGGAGCCGGAGAGGAGAGGCGCTGCCGCCGCCCGGGTCCGCGCTCGTTCCCCATCATCGGTGCGCCGCCAGCTGCGTCCCGGGAAACAGCAGCTTGAAAACACCCGGGAGATGCTGATGTGTACCAGTGTACCAGGGAATTTTAAGTATGAAATAATTTAAGATCATACGTATTTATTTATATTGTTGTAACTGATTACACGTTATTTTCTTTAGTTAAAACATAAACATGAAGAAATTGAAGCTTAAAGAACTGGAAAGCTATCTTCAACAAGTTGATACTTTTGAAAACCCAAAACTACTCCTTGAACAGTATCCAACAAGACCTCATATTGCAGGTAGAGGTGACCCACACCACTGTTTTCTCTTTTACCAATTCATTGCTTTTAATTAAAAATTTTTTTTTCTACTGCGTTGTCTCCTTTGCAGGCTTTATACTAGAAGTAGTTAAGAAAGTATATCCAACAGGAATGTGTATAGTGGTATTCCGGTAAAGTCTTTGTTTGAAGAATGCAACCTACAACAATGTCCAATCCAAAAATCAAATTAGGTAATCTAATAGATAATGTTGTGATAGAAGCAATCTTAATCTGTAACTGTAGAAGCTGAAATGGAGTCATGACCTACAAAACTAGTAAAAGTGTATATACCCTATACAATCATCTACACCTTAATTATGCTCTTTTCCATATTTTATATCCTTCTATTGTTTTTCCCCAAAAATGTTTAGAGGCATACTTTTTCCACAAGCAATACTTAGAGCTCTATCTCTCCGCCAAAGATCCACAGTTTGTAACTTGTCAAAATGTTTTTGACTCTTCACATATAAATGAAAAAGAGAATTACAGGCAGTGAGAACATCAGTTTAACTAAAGGGGCAAAATTAAAGAGTTTTCTGAAGACAGAAACAGCTTTTCTTGATTAATCATGTACATATTTGGTATTATTGACCTGTTTGGTTTTTTTTCCCCCAGCATGTATGCTCTATACAATTCATAATACTTTTGATGATATTGAAAACAAAACAATTGCAGATTTAGGATGTGGTTGTGGCATGCTCAGCATTGGAAGTGCAATGTTAGGAGCAGGGTAAGTATTTAATATTAAGTTCTGGTTATATTTCTTTCTGGCATAGAAGAGTAGAAAGTAAGATTAAAACATAGCAATGCTGAACTAAAACATTTTGGATTTATAATCTGGTGCATAATCAGGCTATTTACCAAATTTTGACCATCAATAACCATGGACAGCTGTCATGAGTTTGGAAGTCATTTGCTCTCCCCATAAGCATTAAATGAACACATGAAACTTCCTTAACAAAATTTAGATTTATACTTGGGAAAGGGCAACAGAAGTACTTGAATTTTTATCAGCACTGAATTTTTTATGTATGCTTGTTACATTTCCTAGATAAAACAAGTTGTGTACACAGATCCCTTACTGTAGAATTTAAACACCATTTTAGTTTGTAGTAGACTAATATGTGACTCTTTTCTCAATAGATTCTGTGTGGGGCTTGACATAGATGCAGATGCACTGGAAACATTTAATAGCAATATTGAAGACTTTGAGCTCACAAACGTCAATATGGTTCAGTGTGACGTCTGTTCTTTATCTGACAGTATGTCAGATACTTTTGACACAGTTATTATGAACCCTCCATTTGGTACCAAGCATAACAAAGGTTGGTAATTGTGAAGCTCAGTTAGAAATTAACACAAACGAAACAGCCAGGGAAATGCTTTCAATGAAACATCTTCCTTCTTTATTAATTGCGTATTCTAATTTCTTAATGTTTTGTTTATCTGGAATCAGCTTCCTAAGATTAGCAACTTCAACATTGTAACTAACGGTCACTGGGGTTTGAAATAAACAATACTAGATATTTCATCTCCCTATCATTTTTATTTTATTAAAGCAATTGAGTATATTTTAGAAATACTTTCTGTACCTTAATGTATTCAGTGCTGTTTCTCAAGTAGCTATTATTCCAGAAAAAATTAAGCAGGTCTTTGAGCTTCCATTTAACAATTCTAATAATTTAATTTTCTTTTAGGAATTGATATGATTTTTCTGAAAACTGCTCTACAAATGGCAAAAACAGCTGTATATTCCCTTCACAAAACTTCAACACGACAGGTAAGTTCTTCATTTTAGCAGGGCAAGAACTAACCAGATAACAAAATATTTGGCTATATAGATGTCTGTAGCTTCACTGATTTGCCAACTACTTTGTGGGGTATGTATGGGATAAATACTAATTACATAAAATAACTGCAGTCTCACATACATCAAGATAATTATGTGATCTAATGCTTTGGCTTGAAAATCAAAAGCATAGGAGACTGATTAAGTGCAGAGGTGTAGGTGTTTATAAAACAGATAGTGTAAAAATGAGCTTTTAAAATTATCTACTATTGTAGCACATCCAAAAGAAAGCAGCAGAATGGGAAGTGAAGATGGAAGTCTTAGCAGGTAATATATATTTATTTTTAACAGAAAAAAACCCCAAAACTTTTTCTACATTATCTCTAACACTACCAGCCAGTCATAACAGCCCAAGATAAATTTAAGTGTGATTTAAGACAGAAATGACACAGGTCTTTCTCTCTTTAGCAGACTTTTTTAAATTCTTTTTTTAAATTTTTTGCTACCTGGCTAGAATACAAGCAGGCACTTAATAAAGCTCTGAGAAATATGTATTCTGTGCAGAATTAGGTTTGTTCCTGGACTAGATTTTGTCTTCAAGCAGAAGTTACCTCTCTTACTGCTTCTAAGGGTGTTGCTGAAAAAGAAAAGTGAAGCACAAGTCAGTTCTCACACACAAAAAAAGCATCCTGTCCTTAGCCACCTAAATATTTTTGCCAGTTAAGTATCTTCCTAGTTCTTCTGCTAACCAGATGCCAGATGCTTTTACAGTCATAGAACTTGAGATGTGAAGTTGCACAAGTGCTTGAAACACAACTGCATTTCAGCCATCCACTTAACTGCCTGATGTGGACAACTTCAATGTTTAGTCATCATGTAGTGCAGAGATAAAACAGGTATGACAGGCCACAACAGATGCAGACATTAGAAAGAGAACTACATGGCTGTAGGGCTTAAGTGACTTGATTACCATCCTAGTCTAACATGTATACTTTATACTCTTCACAGAACTTAGGTTTGACTTACCAGCATCATACAAGTTCCATAAGAAGAAATCAGTAAGTATAAAACAACATAACTGAGAAAATATTGAGGTAAATAAATTCTCCTTAATGGAATTTAAATTTTAGGGCCATATGTACTGGATGAAGAGTGGTCACAGCATTCAGTCACATCACTGCTGTTACTCCATTTTGTAGCTCAACAGGGAAAAGCATCATGGTAACGCCAGTCAAAGCTATACACAAAGATTAAAGCCAGCACTGCAGTTAGATATGATAAAGCTAAGGGTAGCCTCCTTGACTCAACTCCTAATAGCTCTTTGCTCAATCCTATCTGCAGCTCAGACTTGAGTGAATGCAGTGCTGAAGGCCACAGTAACAAGGATGTTACAGCAGTAGCATTATTTCAGAGGCAGCCTGGGGATAGCAGGAGGAACTCATGCACTTCACCCCACTGTTAAAAGATACAGTCAAGACACTGCAGTATGGAAGCCTAAGCCCACAGCAAGTTCCTTGCTACTAAATGCTGGCCTGGAAACCATGTATCCCCATCTTTTACGATAAGGAAAGTAGAGAGGAGAGTGAGCAATACTTGAACAGTTAAGTATGTGGAGCAGCAAAGAACAGAAGCTTTAATCAGCTGCTGACTATGCTCTTGGTGACTTGAACTTAAAATTATTTAAGTCTGTCCTTATCTTTGCTACTTCACAGTTGAAACATTATACTGTATTAACCAGGCTTCAGCAGAAAGCAGTTTTAAGTTCTGAATTTATTACCAGCTGCTATTAAACATAACCACAAGATTACAAAGTCCAAAACCTTTTACATTTGAATGCGATGCCAGAAAAATTGAGAAGATCTGACAGTATAAACAAAACTATAAATAGAAAAGTTTTCCAGGGTTTTATGTTAGCAGTAAGCATGCTTCTTAAACAAAAAAAAGCTGTAACCCAATAAAATGAAACTTTTCTCTAATTGTAGGTTGACATTGAAGTGGATTTCATTAGATTTTCTGCCAAAAAAGTCCTGAACTGAGGCACGTATTTAAAAATCTATTGAAAATGGAACAATAAAACCACTATTTTTTAAAATTATTTTATTTGAGTATTACTGATTGCCATCTCCATTTTCTGTTTTCAGTTGTTTTGGTGCAGGTTCCTCCTTTTCTGTTTCTTCTAGTGGTCTCTTCTTGGGACTTGCTGGTTCTGCAAGATTGAGTATGTAGTCACTTAGGGTAAAGGAAAGCTTTGCCTGAAATCTGAAAAAACCCAAACTCTTCCCACCACGTAAAGTTTCAGTTCCAGTTATCTACAGCCACAGCTCCACTAGAGGGTTTGCTTATTACTGTGACTAAAGCTTTTAGATGTTCTAAAATGCCCCATTTGAAGAGATTCACCCCTGTCCAACTCCACAGCAGGAGGGCAGGTAAGCAAATGAAGGCGTAGAATCTACCAGGAGTAGCGTTTACTGGGTTTTAGTTAAGCAGGTGCTATATGTAATGAACAGAAGCTTAGCTCTTCCTCTGCTCCAAGCTAAATACTGACAGGCTGAACTATTAAATCTTTCATATCCTTAAAGGAAAAAAAAAACCACCACTCAAGAGACTGAGTCTGTACAGTTGTGTAATGCTGCTGACAATCACCATATCAATGCATAACATTTTAAACAACCATGCAGTATAGCCATATCTATATACTACTATATTGATAATTACTATCTACCTAGTAGTTATCTTAATATGCTTTTTGGACAGTTGTGGAAGGAATCAAGCACAAGACTCCTAAGGCAGATACTGTCAGGAGGGCAGAAATGCTACAAAGCAGAGCCAAATCTGAAGCATTTGTAAGAAACATGAGTATGTGGAGCTACTTTCTGCAAAAGTACTGAATAAGCTGCATCAAGTGCACAGAATGACATACCTGTTTTAGTATCGTTTTCACCATCTTCTTCGTCATTCTCAAACTTTATTTTCTTGCCCTGAAACTGTACTTTTCCTTTTTGTGCACCCTGAGGCATCTTTCCCCCTCTTCCTTTTCCTTTAATTTTGCGCCCTGTGGAGATAAAAGATCAGGAACTTCGTATCATTTGTCTTTTAATCGGCCAGCTACAGAGACTGCTTTACAGTTAAGGTCAGTATGTAGTTTATATCGACTACTTAAGAGTGAATTTTATCCACCAATTCTAGGCCATTATAAAGGCTTAAATTAATAAGGGGAGGGAGAACCTTTTGTTTTCTGTTTCAGCAATTCCTGCTGATCATCCAGGATTTTTTTCAGAGCTTCTTTCTCTGCATCTCCTTCTAGCACTTCCCATGCAACGTTCTTGTTCCGGAGCTGCAAGTTCCCATTATGTGCTGCTTTGGCTTTTTCCAGAGCTTCTTTGGCAATATCCTTAAATAGGATAATTCCCTTTAAAAGAAGAGTGGCATTTACATTTTAATCTTACTGCAAAAACATTCAGCTAGAACAATGAACAATATATCCTGTTGAGTGCCTCAGCAAATTCATTACTCTTGTATGATTGTAAAACATGTCTAGACTGAAGCAAAGCCCAAAGACTGTGCTAATGAACATTCTTAGTTTTGACCTTATCAGCTAACAAGGCTGAACCTTTATCTCTTCTTCTGAAAGAAGTTAAGGAAAAATTTTAATTTTCTAACTATTCTGCAATTTCACAAGACAATAACTTGATAACATAACAAACATTTAATCATTCATTTTCAAACTTCAGTACAGAGACCTTAAGTCCTTTCCTAAGATTACTGACCTCCTTCGCACCTCTAACAAAGTGTATCCACTTGATTTCTCCGTGACCAGAAAACACATCATGGAGGTCTTCTCTGCACGTTTGGTCATCTAGATCACCAGAAAACTTCAAAAGACATCCTGTCTTTTCTTCCAGAGACTTCTAAATAAAATTAAAAACCTCCACATTATCATTGAAGAGTCAAGTTTGAATATTCATATTCCCCCCTCAATTTATTGCATCTATTAAACATGATAGCAATAAATAAGCAGTTGAAGTTACACTAATTCAAGCATTTTTCCTACATAACCTAGTTCTGCTGGTGTCCAAGTCTTGTACAGTGTGTGTCCCCTCCTTTGAGTTTTCTTTGCTTACTGTGATACACTTATATGGAACTTAGGACTCCCTTCCCATATTAATTACACTCTTTGAATTTTACAAAACAGCCTTCTGAAGGCTGTTAGGTTGAATATTTACATAATACTGATGAAATCCTTAATAGATCCTTTAAATACCATAGAAGAACCATCATCTCAATGGTGCATCCAGGAACACTCTGAACAGGCAAACATGCCTAATAATGTAAATTCAGGACATGAGCCTTTAAACAAAATGAGTCTATTGAAAATAATATTAAAACACCATGACAAAACAGTCTAAGTTAGTTGGAAAAGCTGAAGTGACTTTCTAGAAAGTGCTCTATATTACAGCATTTCAAACAGACTATTCCATATTAGCTTTATAAAATGTGGGTGATTTAAGAAACCCATACCATTTCAGCATCTGCTGCTTGTTTCTGCTTTTCTTCTTTTTCCCTGCAAAAAAGTTAAATTAATTATGAGTCAGTTCAAGCATGGTCAGGCAAGCAAGACACACACTTTGATTGGCAATAACTCACTGTTTAGCTCTTGCTTTCGCTTCTACTTTGTTTTGTTTCCTTTCTTCATTCTTCTTTGTACAATACTCTTCCCTTCAATAGAATACAAGTTAAAATATACTGTTATAATAAGTTTGTAAGACAGCAGTAGACGTAAAACAGTTAAAATTATTTTTCCAAGTTGAGATGCTATGTCTCTGTCTCCAAAAGGTACATCTATCGATGTACAACAGCATGAAAAACTTCTCAGGCCAAGCCAGGTTCTTGTGTAAATCCACCCTGGCTACTGTTAATTCATATATCAGTTAAGTGGACTTACTTGAAAAGTACTATCAGCTCTGTGTCTTTGTATTTTTGATTTGGTATCTCTGTGAACTTCTTAGCAGATTCAACACTATCAAAAACTGCAAATATTGAGCCCTGTTAAATGATAAGAGATATTGTTAGAGTAACTGAACAGAATGTTGTCGAGGAGGGATCCCTACCCCTGGTCTAAATGCTCATCATTACCTTAAAAGTTCTCTGCAATGTTCTCCTCATTTGAATATTTTCAACTGGACCTTTATCCTCAAGCCATTCTTTGATATCATCAAGAGTAGCATCTAGTGGAAAGCCTTTCTGCAAGACAGCAATGAGCTTCAATTGTATGCCACAAAGTGACTCTCAAAAATTATAACCTCTATAGTATGAATTAATTCAAGCTTTACTCTCAAATGGTTATCAGTTAAAGTCATGCAGGACAGCACAAAGTAAAGAAAGATTTACTTACAACGTATACAGATCTGTTTTTAATTGCAGCCTTATACTGGTCATTTAATTCAGGAAGGGGTTTATTTGGAGATCTTCTGATTTTAGTTTTGTCTTCATTTATTTCCATTAAACCAGTCTTGGATTTTCTCAGTGCTTCAACAATAACACCAAAATCTTTTGAAAGGCGACTTAACCTATTGAGTAAGCAGACAGAGGTTATTACAAATACACAGCCAAAACTGAAGCCAGATGTTAAAAAAGAGATGGGGAACGTACATGCACATCAGGAACACTTGGCCCCAAAAAGAGATGAGTAGCTGAAAGTTACTCTTTTATCCACATTAGTTGTACTTTGCTTTACCTGTTGAATTTGATCATTACTTCTAAAGGCACCCAGCCATCATCTAGTTTGATCTGTTCCTTTAGAAACTTGTCTCTTGGTAGATTGTGATTGCCAAAATAGTACTGCAAAAAGGAAGGGGGAAGAAGAGGAAAGAGAGATGTGTGTTTAAATTTTCAGTCTTAAAAGCTTGTTTTTGTCTAACAGCTTACTGCAGTAGATTGAGACATACCAAAATTAATTAATTTTTAATTAATTAATTAATTTCTCTGAACAATTGAGAATTCTGAAATTATTACTTCCTGTTTTAATGTGATACTTTGTAAAAAGTCAGCTGCAATGTATAAGCTGTAAAAACCACCAGAAACAAACCCCACAAAAACCCAAACAAACCAACCCCACACCGAAACAGTGTTTCATCCAATAGAATTAATGAGGCAAAGAGAGATTTCAGGAATGTTTAGGAAAGGAGCAAAGCTCATTTTGTTAACATGATAAGCATTCGTCGCCTTGATCAAGCTCTGCAGAGGCAAAAGTTACATTTGTCACCAGCATATTCAGGTTGTACTCCTTATTTAGGGAGTATGTATGCAAGAATATTGTATTTGCATACTACAAAAGCATACACACAAACTGGAATTTCTAGGTCTCATTCAAGAAAACACCATAAGATAAAGAAATCATTATTTTATACTTAATTTTTAATTTTATTTTATTTATTATGTTCTTATTTCAATCTTGTTCTGGCATGGGAAGACAATTCAGTTCAAGACAGACAAGTTAATCAGATTCTTTCCCTGATTAGCAGTCATCTAGCAAAGGTCAAATACTTGAAACCATAAGGTAAGTTGGAATATTTTCACCAATATCGTGGTGCTTTGAAAAGTCAGTGCAAGTTTTACAACAATACCTCTTCCTCTAGTGCATCTCAAACTCACATTACCACAAGTCTAGTTTTGTCAATTATTTATATATAACAAACCAACAAAATACAGAGGTTGAGGAATCTCCACATTTTGTTTGTTTGTTATATATAAATAATGGCTCCATATGGTAATGGGCATTCACATGCAGCTATATTTTTGTCCTTCAGGAAAGTAGTTTTGTTCTACATGCCATTTAAAGCAATGAGCTCAGGTTTTTTGTTGTAGGGTAACCCTCCAAGCCTCTAGAGAGACAAAGAGTTAATCCAAAGTAGGCATATAAGTTTAGTTGGAATTTGTAGCAATAAATTACAAAGCAGTAAATCATAATAGCAAGTTATGCAATGTGCTAATATTTTGACCAGCAGAGAGTCCCAAGGAGGAGGATATTTTCCCCACAAAAATTAAGGCACATAGAATTAAAATGCACTCTCCTCCTATATGCACAGGTAGAATAACCCCAGCAAACATGGTAGTAAATTGTTTAATGATTCACTTGCTATAGCACCTAAAACGCTAGCAAATTAAACTTTTTCTGTTATGTAATGGTGTTCTTACAAGCAACTCTAGACAAGTATAGCTTCCAACTTAAACTACAGTTATGACTATCCTAAAGTATTAAATACCTTTTACAGACTTGTGACATTTTTTAAAGAGCTGAATTAACTTCCAATAAAGTTAACTTCCAAATAGCCAAGCCCCTGCCTATGAATGCCCCCAAAACACTTCAGTCCAGATCCCAAACTGCAAACTGAACTCACCTCAATTTGCTGACAGATTTTGCTTTCCAAGATAGACATATTTTCACCATTTCCATTTTCAGCCATTTTTACCAGCTGTTTTGAAGAGAACAAAGAGCAAAAGCACTAAGTTTTGAATAGTACTTTCTACAGACTTACATTTATGTAGCATTGCATTTCACTGCAGCCTCATCTAAATAAGGTAACAGCCAAGTTCATTAGCCATACATTTATGTTTGTGAAGCAACTATTAACATGACTGCAGAACTCCAAGGGGAAACTGTGAAACAACTGGGGAAAAAAAAATCCCCTCACTTTGGTTGTTAGGGCAGCATTTGGCATTCAGCAGTCAAGATAAAATTTAGGAAATGCTGACACTTCTCAGCCTTATTTGTAATTTATCTTTTTCTAGGCACAGATCCTCAGTTTAGAACAACAACCAAACTGAGAGCCAGCAACATTTGTTTTTTAAGTCAAATCCAACCTCTCATCACTAGGCAAAACAATTACAAAAATGTTCAATTCCTACATAGATATCATGAAAAAATGTTTCTGAAGTTTGTCTCCTGTTTAATCTTTTGAAAATTTACAGAACTTACTGGAGGACGGAATGAAAATATTTGCATTTACTGACACATCCTTGAGATGTCTCATTCTCTCCTTTACAAATATGTCTTTACTGCAGTTCTGCTTGAATAGTGAATCAAGTATCTTTATAACATAAGACATTTTAACTTGGAAGTAACTTTACCTAACTGGCACAAGTGTATAACCCCAGTACATCAGATGCAGTCACTATGAAAGCAGCTACTGGCCAGAACATTAACTGGGATCAAACATTTTCTATCCAGTAGCTCTTAAGATAAGGACAGAGTGTGAAGATTAATCCTTGAGGAAGAAATGTAGCTTTATGAAGCTGTCAGAAATTAGTTTGAATTCAGTTTTGAACTATGAAGCAGAGATTTCTTTTCTCCCTTTGAGCACTAACACACTTTTTAAATCCAGCAACGGAAGATAAAGAGGTTTCTTGGTTGTGTTATCCCAATTCATAGATCTGTGATCACAAAGGCTGCTGGCAAAGATTTTGCACTCATGTCTCGCATGGTTTACTGGGAGATTTGACCATACATCTTCTGCTCTTCTGCTACTTGCAGGGCAGTAACAGCTTTCAGAGCATCTAGATGACTGGCGACACAGAAGCAGGGAAAACTCCCCCGAGGTGCCCTTGTAACAGGAAATTATGTTCTTCATCAGAATGCCCCACTGGCAGCCTCATCTTCTTATTTTAGTAGTTGAATTCCCCAGTAACTGTTCAGCCTACTGCAGTCTGCAGTATCCCCATTTCCTCCTCTTCCTGATCTCAAATCCACATTCAGTCCTTGGAACTTACTTGTAATTCTTCAGCACTGACAGCCTTGAAAGGTGCTGTGCTTGCACCTGTACCTAACACTGTAACACTCTTTAAAGCATGATTTCAGCAAGTGTTAGTTGCCAGCTATGCTGAGTGGGATCCATTTATCCAAAAAGCACTTTACAAAACCCAGGCCAGAGCACCCAAGCTGAGAGTTGCAGTTACTTCAGAGATGTCCCACATGAGCCACCCTGATTACAGGAGACTAATGCTTCACCACTATTCAGGTGCTGGTACTGTCTTCACACCCTGCTTGTGAGAGAAATCAGTGTTCTATTTTACATTATACCCAATTTGATCTAATTTAACAGCAATCTACAGAGCAGTCTCTGACTCCTGTCCCAGTCTGCCTCAGCCCAGGTACCAAAAATTCAATTTCCACATAAGGCTCAGCTTCACTGTTAAGAAGAGAAAAAACCAAAGTCTACTTCCTTAGGAGTGTTTTCAAGGTTAATACCAAAAGCATGATCCAAGACAAGACTTTGGACAAGTTCTTTAGCATAAGTCTTATACATGGAAAAGTTTTTCTAAAAAGCATCCTTTCAGCTGCAAGTAACAGACTTCGTAGTCTTAATAGGGAAGACTAAGAAAGACTCAAACTTGCCATGCACTGAATTCAGTTCAGTGATTGAGCTCTAACCTATTTAGAAGAAAAGCAGAAGCAGCCTTCTAATTTAAGAGAAATTCTAGCCTTTGCACATGCTCACTTCAGACTCTTTAGCTCAGTCATTTGGCACAAGACAACTTCCAGATCAATGGTTTTCAGTTGCTGTGCAGCAGTGAAGACTGATAAAAAGCTCCAATGAACAGCAATCATAGTCTGAACTTCATGCTAAATGCTACAAAAGATTTTATTTTAAGGGCTTTCTTAATAAGCTATACTGACTTGCTCCTTCCATATGCCAAAAGTCTGTATCAGTACCACATGAAACATAAAAGAACAGGTTAAAATAAAGCAAGTAGTCATTAGGTTTAAATTATACACAATTACAGTCAACCCCGTAACTAGAACAATTAGATCCTACATTGTATTAGCTAGATCATCCCAAAAGAACTCTCAAGTAGATTTTCCTCTTGCCAGAAATTTAATTTCGAGCTCTAAACAGAGTTTAGTTGCAGGCTGATTATTCTATTATTACTGTAATAGAGTGAAAAGCTTTTTTTAAATAAGAAAGCTTTCCTGATAAGGTAACATGGATCTGTTACTCATATTATGCCTCCTTCAGGAATCTCTGCATAAGAGGTTTGAGCCTGGTTTTTATTTAAGGGTAAGGATTAATTACAGCCACACATTTTCACAGACGTTAGCTTTAACAGATCTTTGAGTATAATCAGTGCAATGTATGAAAAAGAATTCTATTTAAGTAATTGAAATGTCGGCCCCTGAACTGTGCCCGGAGACCATCAGTTGGCTGTTGACACTTTTGCTTGCCTGCAGCGGCAAGATACCCCTCTTCGGACAGCCCCGGGAGCCGTGGCCCAGCCTCCCGCCCAGTGGACACCTCTGCCCGGCCGGAGCGGGAGCGCTGCCCTCTGGCCGGGCACGGCTCCCGCGGCGGGAGCGATGCCGGCTTCGCTTCCGCGGCAGAGCCCGAGCCCCGCAGCGCGCACCGAGCGCCGCGGGAAGCGCTGCCGGCGGGAAGCGATCGCGGCGGCAGCGGCACGGCTGGGCCCGCTCCGCGCCTCCGCCGGGGCAGAGACGGCACGTGGTGCCCTGCTCCGGGAACCCTCCCCGCCTTCCTCCCGGCCCGGCCGCCGCGCCCCGCCACCAGCCCTTCCCCGGCGCTCCCCGGCAGGGCCGGACCCGGCGGGGCACGCCCGAGCGGCGGCGCCCCCCGGGAACGGCCCGACACGAACCTGCGCGCTCGGGCCCCGCTCCGCCGCTCCAGAAACCGCGAGTCGGCGCCGCGCAGCCCAGCAGCCCCCGCGGCCCGCCCGCCCCTCACGCGCGCGCCTCTTCCGGGGCGGGGAGGGGGAGGGGCCACAGCGCGGCCCCGCCCGGCGCCGGGAGCGCGCGCGCTCGTGAGGGCCGCGCGTGCAGGGATTCCGTTCACCCTTTCTGCTCACAGCTTTTGTGCACTGGGAACAAAAAGTATCAACTTGAATTTGTACAGTGGTGGTATATTCACATTTATTAAGTATTGCAAACATTCATTTAAACACTACAGATGTACTGTGGGCATCTATAGTGCTACAAACACGGGAATCACAGAAGTAAAAATTTTAAGCAATAGTATTGACTTTACAATCGATTCGACTTCCACATTACTTAATTTTCTAGTTTATAGGTGAAACAGTAAAACAGTGTCTACCATAGTGCAGGTCCAGTAGGACAATAATTCAGTGTTTACATTCAACTGTTTTTAAAAACATACTACACAGATGGCTAAGAGATTCCTTGTAGGCTCCTGACCAGAGGTCAGAAGCCTATTCCTCTTGCTGAGTTAATTTTCCTGCCTGTGCCCAAGACCTGAATGTAACACAGCTTGGGATGTGCTACATGAGTTAATTTAAAAGGGCATAGTAGGTTATTGTGAAAAATAGCACCAGTTGAAATTTAATCATTAGTCTGAACTTATTCTTCTCTCCATTTATTCTAATGCATTGAAAATCTCTGAGAAATTAGGATTCAACTGAAGTACTAAGCAGTAATTTCTTTGACTTTTATTTATGCCAGACCAACAAATGCTTTCCTGACAGGGGAGAACTAAAGGCTTTTTTTCCACTTTGCACTTAACAGTGAGGCCAAAAAGCAGCATTTGCTTGCCTGCAGGATGCCCAGGGGCACAAAGCAGAGTCCAGCTTCCTGTGCCTGTGCTCCAGCCCTGGAACATCAAGCCATCAAGCACCTAGTTTACAAGCAGTTGGCAAGTGGATGCTGAGGGGTTTGGTTGTTAGTCCTCACCTTGTTCTTAGATCCTTTCACTGACTCATGACTGTTGGTGACAGGATACAGGCCAGAATGAACCTCAAGGCCAGCCACAAGCAGCTGTTCTATGCTTGTGTTTTTCAACAAACATGAAGCTTCACAGGTACATAATTTGCACTTAAAAATTACCCAAACACATTGAGTTCAATGTGGTTTCATTCAATACAAAGATCACCTCAATGTTCTCATGATGTTGTCCTTTCAATCTCCACTTGCCATTGAGCAATTGTCAGCTGTGGAGATTTCCAGGAGAAGCAAATTCATTTTATCTCTTGCTCACCTGCTTGTCCCACACATTTTAAACAGCCTCGGAGTTCAATTCTCCACCCCTCTTTAGAGTCTTCAAATAAGTTACACCGGATCCCTAAATGGATCTCAGTGAGATGGGTAACAAAGCAAAACACTGAACACACACACAAGCTTCTGACATAGTGAGGCAACATATGAAAATATCTGTGGTGTACATATACACCACAGAACTTCACATCAAAGCCAGAGCTGAGTGCCACCTGCTACCAGCAGTCAAATGCAAGTCAGAAATAGCATAAAAATGTGAAAGAATTAAAAAAAAAAAAAAAAAAAAAGAAGTTGAACATGCTTATGATCAAGCAAAAGAAATATTATAAACTCAGAGCTTACTGCTTGGAAAAGTCCTGTGAAAAATCCAATGAAACCTACATTTCTTTTTAGATGGCAGTGCTGGTGTGGGAAGTTCCCACCACACCCTATGGCAGCCCTGTGTTGTCCTTGCCTCTCACACCAATGTCTAACAGCTGTTTCTGCAGTCATTTTATAAACTGGACTGGGGGATCAGTGCTAAAAGAGCCTTCTCTGTTCCCCAAAGCATTTCTTCATTTGGATCACCACTGTCAGGCCACAGAGTGTGATCTGTTTGTCTGTAAATCACTTCACACAAATCCACTTTCTACACAGAATTTGAAGATCTCATATTTAGTTTTGAGAGAAATAATAAATAAATCAATCCTATAGATCATGTTTTTTCTTCATGCATAACATACTTTGACAAGTTTCTTTAGTTGTTACCTTTGCTCAAGTCACAGTTTAAAAAAGATCAAATGACAGTAAACAAGATAGAGAAGTTTGAATCTCAGGCAGATGTTAATTTTCCAGTCTCTCTCATTTCTTCCTTCCATTCCACACAGGCACACATCTTGAATTGGTATTAAAAAAGAGTTAACACATTAAGGCTTTTCTCTGAACAGCCCTCCCCCCACAAAAACACCCAAACTACAAATACCTGTGCATCAGCCAAAGATCCCATTACAAAGCCTTGCAGAGTATTTTTTTCATTTCTCATTGGCAATGTCAAAGAGTGTGAAAATGGCAGAGAGAAATGCCCTTTTACTTCTCCTTCTGGAAAACTAGTGCATGCTTTTGGCCCGTGCTCTGGGGCTACTACCAACATTTCTTCCCTCATTCCTAGCCTAAGCTCTTTGCTCTGGCACTTGAAAGTAGAGTTAGAGGCATCCTGTAAAAGCCCATTTCTGAATCTGACAACCTAGTTATCCCAGTGATATTGCTCTGCATATACCATACACTTAGCTTGTGTCAATGATCCATTTCTACAGCTACCTTCAGAATACAAGTATTTCATCTTAAGGCCAGTAGTCCTTAGAACTGTATTTTGTTTGGCTTTTCTCATCTTAGCACCAAGTCATAGTTTCATCCAGTGATTAACAAAAACAAATCCATTTTTCACAGTAGTTCCTATGTTGCTGTACAAAGTATTATAAGAGAGCAATCTGAGAACTTCCATGACAAAGAATGATTGGACTGAAAAATATATGGAAATCTTGTTGCCACATTTATGTTTCTGAGTTGTTTAAAATGAGAACAAATTATATCTAGTTATTAACAACATGCACTAAGTGATTGTATTGGACAACCCCTCATGAGGTAATCAGTACTGTTCTGAATACTGCATCTGCTGCTTTCTGTAACAGCAAGATGTAAATTAAATGCTTATACATTATACACACAGACACAGCCATGTGACCGCATAGCACTGGGAAGATTACCTACTGCTTCCCATTTGTTCAGCTCAGGGTCGTATTTCTCAATGCTCTGCAGGTATGTTCCTTTTGAATAGGAATATCCTCCTGTTACATAGATGCATCCGTTCATAACCACTGTGCCACACTCCATCCTTCTCTCCATCATGTGAGCCATCTGCATCCACTCATTTTGCTCTGGGTCATAGCAGTCAGTGATCGTGGTCTGTCCACCCACAAAATAGATCTTGTTTTGTAATGTAATTGAACACAATCCATACTCTTCAGAAAGAAAGGAATACGGTACAACTCAGCACAATAATATTAACTTAAACTGCAAATACATGATAAACATTGGGCACCACTGAATGGAATGTCCTCATTGAGCTAAGGAGACACCTCAGGATTTTCTGCTACACTACAGCACCAGTACTCAGTGAAAATTGCTTTAAAAACTTACTATTACCAGATGTAGAACATAGAGAAAACCCCTTTAAAAGTAACATAAATAATTTTTGCCAAATGTCAATGAATAGTTAGATTTTACAGAAAGTTATATTATTTAATGGAATGTGGACATTCCTTAATTTTATTTGTATTTATATAGTGATTTCTGTAGAACAGATGCTTGAAGAAGGTCTTCCTTTTCACTTTCAGTTTGGAAACAGCCCTTGCTGCCCTGCAGGTATTTCTTTTTTTTAATTAGGAATATGCCAAAAACCCCTAACTGGGCTTAAGGACTCCCAGGTACAAGTAATTAAATCAAGCTCTATGTTTGTTAGAGAAATTATTTACCTGGATGTGGACTTGTGGTGACTATACTCCACTCATTGCTAGCTGAATGGTATCTCTGGATTTTATCGTAGGTGCAGCTTCCCCTGTACCCATAGTGACCTCCAGCGACATAGATGACTTCATGCAGGACACAGGCAGTGGCATTTCCAACTCCTGTTCACAGTGTGAAAGTCAAACATGCATTCAGACTGCACGCAATAACAATGGTCTCTTCCATCCATAACTCCATTTCAAATGATTTATTAATATTTATTAACATTATATGCTTATATTAACATTACATGCAAGTATTTAACTGAATGTGAATAAAATAGATTTATCAAGAGACCAGCATAAGTCAAGAATGACTAAATAAAACTGCAGTAACCAATATATATTGCACATAATACAGCCACCCAATAGTTCACAGGATTTTTAGGCAGTAAGTAAAGTCACATTGTCTCACTGATTTTGGAATAGGCAATTAGTTTCACTGTTTCACTAAGTTAGAGTTGTTAAAAATCACTTAGATGGCAAGAGCAAAGACAATGGGAGTTGAGATTGTTCAGTGTCTCGGGGTATCTTTTCTGATACTTTTAGTCATTCTCATAATATTATTAATTAAGCTATTGTATAAACAAGGACACAGACAGAATGGAGCCATTTTAACTGTCTCTAGGACAACAAAACGAAATAAAGCAAAGGGGGGCCTGAGCACCTAAGTAGTTTCACACTCATGAAAAATGGGCAAAACAACTGCATACAATATGTAACTCATAGGATTAGCATAGCATTTCTACTTTTGAAGGAAATAAAAAGTATTAGCAATGTCTGAGGAAAACATACAAACAATGGAGAAAGTTGTAAAAGCCTACTTTTTTTCTTTTATATATACATCCAAAAATTCTCTTGTACATAGAAAAATATTATGTTGCATTAACTTACAGTAAATTTTTATAACTAACTATAAATATTTGCATTCATTTATAAAAACGTATGCTAAAATGTATAACTGTAGTACTGTTACAAAATAATCACAGAATAGTCTGAGTTGGAAGGGACCCAGAAAGATCATCAAATCCAACTCTTAAGTGAATGGCACATACAAGGATAAAACCCACGACCTGGGCATTATTTAGCACCAGGCTCTGACCAACTGAGCTCATCTCAGAGTCAATACCCTTTGGTTAGGCTGTGATTTATACATTTTTAGTACATCACTACTTTGGCTGCTAGAAACAGGTATTAGTGCTCTTCATTATTCTCACACTAGAGATTAAACAAAGCATCCTGAACAGATGATACACAGAAATAGGAGGGAACTCCATGCAAGAAGTTTTAAATTATGACACGTTTATAAATGACTGCATGGAAAATAGTATATCAAAAGAATACAGTCCCTTTATTGGAGCTTGCTCTTTGATTGTGTACTGAATGGACTCATATCCATCCAAACTACCTCTTATGGGTAGTTTTCTGATTTCTTTCTAATTTGAATAGAAATTTTACTCATGAAAGAAGGCAAAATTAAACTGAGAATATCATTTACTTTTCTACCCACTGTTCTATGGCACAGCCCAGCATAACATTTGAATGCTTATGGTCATTTGGCTAGCGAAGACCTGAACCAAAGCCCACTAACATTAACAGGAGATTCCCATGGACTTCTCTAGAATTTGGATCAAATCCTAAATGTTTCCATGGCACTTAAAAATGACAAATACAAAAGAATTGACATTGGAGGCAGACGCCATACAAAAATTTACCTACCTTTGATCATGTTTGCAATGGGAAGCCATTTTTGTATTAAAGGATCATAAAACTCAGCTTCTTGGACTGGAGCTCCCTTTCGGTACCCTCCCAATGCATAAATGCAGCCACTCAAGGAAACAGCGCAGTGGTAATACCTTGCATCGAGCATGGGGCAGCCTTCTGTCCATTCATCTCTCTCGCTGTTATATATCCACACGGTGTCAAGAGCTTCAATACTCTCTGTTCTGTAACCTCCTGTCACATATATGTCTGGTCCCAAACTAGTGACCCCATAGCTCTCTCTGGTGTGATCTGGCATCTCTGTTCCCTGGACCCATGTGTTGGTTAAAGGATCCCAAACATGCACTTCAGATAAGGGATGCCAATAATATCCTCCAATTACATACATGGCTGCTGTGGATCTTCTGGAAAGACCTTTGGGATTGAGGTTCAGGGCATTATATATGAGTGACCTTATCTTAGTCTCATTGAGTCGGCATTTTTTTTGCAGGCTTAAAGCTGACCTCAAATACACATTATCTATGTCTAATTTGATGCAGCTCAGCACTTCACAGATGTCTTCAATTCTTCCTTCCACGTTGTGTGCCACCCACTTAATGACAGCTTCAATGGCTGCCTCTTCTTTAAGAACATTGAGATTCTCCCTGGAGAGAATATAAGAGAGCTTCTCCTTGCCAATGTCCAGAAACTCTTCCTGCTTCCACACTTCTTCAAACTGCCATAACAATATCCTTCTGGACTCTTTCTCCAGCTCGGAGCAATCATGATATTCAGCAAAGGAGTGCATCCCAATGCAGTTGTCAGTATCTAAGTGTCTTACCAGAAACTGCTCACAGGCTTTCTTTACTGACACGAACTGGAGCAGGTCTGCAGCCTGGAGTAGGCTTTGGACATTTCTCTTTGTTATCTGGATCTGTGATGTGTATGCGTAATTCACGAGAGCTTCCAGTACTGCATGGCTGAGCCCGGGAAGGCTGATCTGGTTTTTGGATTTTTCTTTCATATCGGCTGTGAACATGGCTTTAAAATAACTGCTGCAGGCTGCCAGGGCAGCTCTGTGGCAGTGGAAGATGACCCCCGAAGCGCACTGCAGGGTGATGTCGGTGAACAGCCCATCCAGGTAAAACGCCCGGAACGCCTCCAAGAAGCCGGCGGGGTGCGCGGAGTCCTTGTAGAGGTACGCGTACTCCTCCTGCCCGGCCGCGGCCATCGCCGCGCCCCGGAGCTCCCGCCGCTTTGTCCGCGCAGCCCGGCCGCCCTCCGGCTGCGGACCCGCCCGGCGCGGCGCTTACGGGGGCTCCGAGCCCGCGGCGGCCCCTGACCGTCTTTGGAAGAGGCGCTGCCGGAGGGAGCAGCGGGGCCGCAGCGACAGCTCCTATTTTGGTGCCCCGGTCGCCCCCCCCCCCCCGCGCACCCCTCCGCGAGGCCGGCGGGCCCCGGCGCCCAGCCCGGCCCGCGCGCGCCCGCTCGCCTCGGAAAGGTCCGGCCCGAACCGCTGCCGCCGCCGTCCAGGCGCTCCCCACCTCGGGGCAGGGGTTAAAGGCTGTCTGCGGTGGTGACAGAAGGCCCGGCCGTGTTAGGGACAGGAGCAGATGCCTGGGGAGCGTCGCCAGCTCGGTGTCACTCAGCCACACAACAAAGCGAGGGGCCTCGGCCGCCGCTGTCAGCGACCTGAAGCCGCTTCTCGCAGGGCCGCCCCGCGCTCCCAGGGCGCTTGGAGGAGCGATACTGGGAAGAGCAAGCAAGCTCTAAGGGCTCCCCCATTACCGGAGAGCAGGAGTCGAAAGGAGCAGCTACAGCTCTCCCCAAACTCCTGAATCTGGCAGGGTACAAAAGACAGTAACAAATTATGCCCACAAATAGATTTCAACTATAAGTAAATTTTCCAGGAAGAAGGCTATTAGCTTTTAAAACTTCTGAAAATGTGATTCACAATTTAAGAAGTCAATTTTTTTTTCTGCTAGCAACACATTTTCTTTATTTGAAACACATCATCCTCCGGGTTCAAGCAGCTGTGGGCTCTCCCTCATCTGCAGCAGGGCTCAGATTCTTTGCATCCAGCAGCCAAGCTCTTCCTGCCCTGCCAAAGCTTTCCTAGATTGAAAGAACTGCCAGTAGTTCCTTCACCCAAAAGGAGGTGAATATTATTATTATTAACTAAGTGCCAGCAATACCCAAAAGGAGAAAGTTTGATATTTCCCGCTCGACACAGATGAAAAAGCATCATATTTTTCTTTTAATTACTGGTGGTATTTCTGCCACAAAGCCCAGCAGAAGTACGAACTAAGGAAATCCAAACAGGAAAGTGTACATGGTCTTAACCTTCTGCCATCCTTCCTCCCATGCTAACCCTGCACCAGGATTCAAATTATCCCATGGCCTTTGCACAGTAACATGAGACAAAAATAAAATTATCCAAACAAAACAAAACAAAACAAAACAAAACAAAAAAAAAAAACAAAAAAAAAACAAAAAAACAACAAAACAAAACAAAAAAACCAACAAAACCAAAATTTCCCTATACCTACACACATCTATGCCTTCCTTTTTTTCAACCCCTCTGGATGCATTGTTAGCCTAGAGAATTGGAGTTTTGTACTGTAACCCAGGAATCACAACAGCTCTGCTGTCTGACATAGGCCTGTCCCTCAGCTACATTACTCTATTTCCTTATCCAGAAAATTCTCTTGTGCAGCCTTAAGTCTTTATACATCCCCATGCCAACAGCTTTGTTTTGGTTGCATTTTCCATTTCATCAGCTTCCTATGGACAAGCAGGAACTTCTTGGAAGTCTTGGCTATCGCACTAGCATGCAATACTAAGGCTAAGTACTCACATAGTCGTGGTGTACAACAGCACACCTGCTACCACACAGCACATTTCCCATACATATATCACTTTCACTATGCACTTTTTTTTCATAACATTTTTACCTAAGTCATGCCCCTCCCGGAGAGCAAGCCAGGAGGTCAGTAACACTTAGTACTATCATGCATCTCCCTTCAAGGTGCTTTTCCCTTTATTTTGGTTGGGCTACCAGCTTCAACCAGCTTCAGTCATTGGAGATACTCATCTCCCCTCCATTGTAACCAAACGTGGAAAATTTTGGTAATTGTGGTGCTTCAGAAAAGTCCTCACTTTTATTAACTGGGAAAAAAAAAAAAACAAACAAGACCTGATTAATAGCTTAATGGTCTGCCTACTGGAATTGAAAAATTTCTTCTGTCTCCAACATGCACTTTGTCTGGCAAATATCAGCTCTACCCCCTACTTGAAGTGATTAGAACATAATTGCTAATATTTCAAGTACTCTACTTTGTGTAATCTACTCTCAACTCCTGCTTCAGCACTTTAATCAAAACCACAGAAAAACCCTTTTATGAGCATGAAGAACAATTTCTCACCCAATATCTTATTCTCACAGCAAATTACAAGGTCGGTTCCTTAAGGCTAAAAGAACGATAGTTAGTGTAAGTGGAAGAAAAAGCTGAGTAATCATTGATACACTATTTACTGTTTGTTTTTAAGCAAGCAATAACCAAGATCTGTAGACAAACTGAAAGCAACCTACTCCATAACTAAGTTCTAAAAACACAGAAGAGACCAGCACAGAATCTGGAACATTCAGCAGCACATCTAGAATTAAGGAAACACACAACTGTCCTGGTTTTGGCTGGGATAGAGTTAATTTCCTTCTAAGTGGCTGGTTCAGTGCTGTGTTTTGGATTTATTATGGGAATCATGTTGAAAACACACTGTTGTTTTGGTTGTTGCTAAGTGGTGCTTACCCATAGTCAAGGACTTTTCAGTTTCCCATGCTCTGTCAGTGAGAAGCTGCACAAGGAGCTGGGGGAAGCATGGCCAGGACAGCTGTCCCGGACAGGCCAAAGGGACATTCCACAGCATGGGAGGGCACGCTCGGTACAGAAACTGGGGGAGTCGGCCGGGAGGGGCCGAGCACTGCTCGGGCGTGGGCTGGGCATCCATCAGCGGGTGGTGAGCACTGTATTATTATACATCACTTGTTTCTCCTGCACTTCATTCCATTCTCTCTCCTTTTCATTACAATTATAGTAATTTAGTACTACTATATTTTATTTTGTTTCAATTATTAAGATGTTCTCATCTCAACTCATGGGGTTTAATTTTTTCCCCAATTCTCCTCCCCACTCAGTGGGGGATTCGAGTGCACAAGCTGCTCTACTTAGTTGCCAGCTGGGGTCAAATGATGGCAACAACTTCAAACTCAAAGTAATATATGAAATTGTCCTATGCAACAGCCATTAGCTTTCTTCTGTATGACCTGTAAACCAGACAACTTAAACCTGCCACAGCCTGAGACCCACTAGTCCTTCGATGTCTTTATGCCTTTGAGAAAACAATAGACGTAGATCCCAAATATGAACATCTCAGACACCTACCAAATATCCATCACTAAAGCCAGGCTCCTGAGAACTGAAGCATATTACTTTGGACATCTTAGGCAACAGACTGTTCAAAGCAACCTTCTACAATACAGTAAAATAGGTGAGGCAAGGAAAGAAGTGCACAAGGGAAATGTATGTAAACCAGCAGCCTTAGAACAGGCAAGACCACTCAAAAATCTTCAATTAAGTAAAAAGAAGGTAGTGATATCATGAAATGTCGATAAGAAAATGAGAATAATCTTGCACAGAAAACAAAGGAAGACAGATACGGCAACTGCAGGCTGCTGAGCTACTCCTCAGACATCTGCAACTGAGGTACTGTGAAACCTGGCCTAATCTCTCAGTTATTAAGCACTTAAGCTAAATATGACCTCAGTTTAACAGCATCAGCATTTTGAACCTTTTCTGAGATATAAGAATAAAAACATTTGGCATGAAAACACATTATTTAACTTTAATGAGACTTACTTTTAATACCTTTATATGCACAGTCCAACACTTGGGGCTCACCTCAGTGCCAGTGGTAAAGAGAAAGACTGCATGGTCACAAGCAACTCCTTAGAACAATCTGTTTAAAAGTTAAAATGGACATAGATGCTTCCTTCCAGACTGTAAAAGATTGTGCTGTAGATATAAATGAGAATGAATAGGTAAAATCAGTGTATACATGTATATGTATGTACCATTCTGTGAGCCTGTGCACTGCAGCAGAAACCAAGGAGGAAAAAAGGCATCTGGCTGACTCAGAGACGTCAGCATGGAAGATCAAACCATTGTCAGCTCTGTACAGAGTGGCAGCAGCGCGCTGTCAGGGCAGTAGTCAGAATGGGAGACTTTTCTTTAAACAAAAAAGCAACATCCTTGCAGCTTTCCAGAAGAGAAAGGGTATGACCAGCTAAAGGCTGACACCTACACTTGTGTCTACTCTCTCCAGGCCTGATGAAACACAGACCAGCAGAATACATGACACAAATTAGTTGTGTTGCATTTGTCAGTGACGGCAACTTTTATTTTCTTTACAATACAAGATAATAACAAATATTAAGAAGTAATTTTGTTTGGTAAAATAATTAGTAGATTGAAAATATAAATGCATCTTCAGATTAAACAAGATTACAAGCAAATAATTTGCTATCAGATCAAAGAAGTATAAAAGCCAACAGCTCTAGAACCATACTCCTGGCACCTAATGTTTTCTAAGTAAAGAATTTCATTCTTTTGAACAGGAATCCTACTCATTCCCCTAAGTGTGTGGGATTGCAAGTATATATCAGTTATATAGTTGTAAAGGGTTGGAGGGGAGGGAGTAACCAAAAACTAATGACAAGTCCTGTCCCAACACTCCTTCTCCACTTATGTTGGAATCTGTACTGTGTTACAAGGCCTTTTTTACTGCACTTTCCCATTATCACCAGGATTGAACATAAACAGTTTTATGTTGTAGTTAAAAACCCCATCATTTCAGATAATAGTCCAATTTTGCAATTTTGAGCTTTTATACACATGCAGTTTTTCTCTCCCAATAAGTTAAAATGTAACTGCATCTGTTTCCTTTTATCATTTGAATCATTCCTTCATAAGTAGTTTCAGGTAAGACATAATGTCAATTGCAGATGACCAAACCAGAACAGAACACTGTACAGGACTGAGACTTTGGGCCAGCTGAGAAATCCTTTTCTCCAAGGTATACCCCTGCCTGGGCATAGCAATATCATTCTTCTTCAAAAACATTACTGGACATAAGTCATTCCCACCATCACCTATATATACAATTTGTGTATAACTCACTCCTCGCTCCAACTGTTTATCTAGAAATTCTTTTAAAACTTTCCTTTTGCAAAGGTTTTTAGGGCACTTTGCACAATGGTGAGCATGGAAGTGCTGTACAGTAAGATAGCCAGTACTGCTAAATGCTGCGGGGTTTGTAAACACTTCATCAAACACTTTATGGAAGTCAGCAGCTTTCAAAATCCAGTCAATAAATACTGTATTAGAATCTGAAACAATTATACAATCAAACAACTCCTTGTTCTCGCCAATAAATCCCAGAAGATCTATCATTCCTGCAGTGAAAGGAATTGTTGTCATAGTTCTTTTCATCTCATCTTCTTTGACACCATTGTCTCCCAAGTAGACAAAGACTCTGCCCATGTATTCTGTCCAATGTCCTGGTTGGTAAGAGTTTCTTAATCCATTAGGAAGTTTTCTTTCAGGAGCACATTTCACAATCCAGGTGTCACTATTTTCATCTATGATTGTATGGTCAAAATCAAAAACCAACAGAAATTTCATAGCTGTGAGAAAACAGTTTCCAAAACAAACAAATAAGAAAATTATTTATATTAACAGAAGTACTATATTCTTACCCTGACCTTGTGCTGAGAAGAGAAAAAATCTGGAAGAAAATATTGGAACAAAACAAACTATTTATGGCCACTGCCATGATGGGAAGTTGTGCTGTAGCTAAAAATGCAATTTGTAAATGCCAAAGTTCAGTGTTCAACTTCTGTTTAAAATAGTAATTGTGACAGTACCTAACTCATGCTTACTAATACTTCCTAACACAGCACCAATCCTCCTGTATTCACACACCATCAGTTTGAGTAGATACCAATTTCTCCATCAGCACTTGCCAGTGCAACCAAACTGGGATTCTCCTGGCAAAACGCCTCAATAGGTATTTCGGAAGGAAACGTTCACCGTCTGTTCGAACAGATGGAGCCTGTGCCTTCAACGAGGCCGCACTAAATCAAAGCAGCCAACGAAACGAAATGCAGCCCTCTGCGGAGCTGAACCCGCCGACGCCTCCCGGGGGCCGGCCCCGCTCCGGGCCCCGCCCGTGAGGGGAAGGGCCGGGGCCGGCGGGGCCCGGGGCCGCCCGCGCGCGCCGCCACGGGACCGCGCGCCGCCGGGTCGCCCGGCAACGGCCCCGCGGCCCGGGAAGATGGCGGCGGCGGCACCGGCGGCGGCACCGGCGGGGCTGCGGCGGCGGCGCGGCGCCCGTGAGTGCGGCTGCCCCGCGGCAGCGGGACCCGGCGGGAGGGCAGTGCCGAGCCCGCGGCCCTAGGGCTCCGGGAGGCTGTAGGGGTGCCCGGCCTGACTCTCCCCAAAGCTCCCCCAGCTGCCTACGGCAAGAGGGGCTGTTTTTCCCTTGGAACTGAGTGGAGAGAACTGACCTGAACGCAGCGCAGGTCCAGTAACCTCCAGGGTCAGCAGCCGGGGAAGAACAAGGGGCTTGCCAGATTCCTGCCTGCGCGGCGCAGCCGCATCAGTGCGCCTTTACTTCTGGTGAGGCTGCCTTCACCTAGGACAGAGGAGAGGGAGAGGATCAGGTCTGATCCCTGTCGGGAGACCGGTCAGCAACGGCATCTGGAAACCAGACTCTGACACCGGTGTCACTCTAATAGAAAGCCTCCTTACCTTTCAGACATGGCCTGTCAGTCTGCTGCAAATCACACAATTTCTACAGAATACCACTCTGTACAGAGTGCCACTCCCTTCAAAAATAATGGTGACACTTGAAAGAGCATTTCACAAAACCTAGACATCAACTAGAAAAGCTGCATTTATGCCTGCATCATGTGTATGTAAGCCTAATGCAACAAAGAAATCCTAGTCTTGCTAGTGAATCAAAACCTGTTCTACAGCAGAACTAATTCAGTAAATATCATGAGTATGCAGGACATGGTAGTAAGGCACAGTCTGTGCCCAAACTGCTGCCTCATCCAGCCAGCAGAATGGCTTTACCAATATTCTCCTTTTCATTTAGGGAATGGTCTCTGCTCCCTGCTGTTCTAAGAAGCATGCCCAAGTACTGCCTGGGAAGTGTGTTACTACAAGCCAAACCCACACATACACACAAACAGGCAAGGGCACATACAAACAGTCCAGTCAGTCAGTGCCCGTCCAAGTACATGCACTAGACGTAGGTAGACTACAGATACAGATACCCTGTCTTAGCTCTGGGGTTTGGGGATGGGGGACTAAATAATGCTAAGAATAACCTAGTATTGTTACCATTCCAGCATTCAAATCCTGATACACGTTTGATTATTGGATTTTCTGGTATCAAGTAACCTTTGTATTTTATCTTCCCTCTGCACAGCACATCGTTGGAAAGGAAAAGATATTCTAGATGAGTATTTCCTTCCAAATGAAGCAGATCTTTGTCAGGTCATTATATTGCCAAAAGCAGAATGGGAAAGGATTCAGGGCAGCACTAGAGAAGCAGCACACATCGATGAGAAGAAAGAACAGGATGAAGTGCACTTGGAGTCCAAAGCTGCTGGCGAAGACCCGCGCAGTGCCACACTGGTATGTACATTTGTAAACAAGGGTAGCTGCTTTTGTATATACAAAAACACACATTGTAACATTTCTAGCTATACTCCCTTTGTTCAACATTTGCTTTTGAATAGTTATTTCAGCTAAATGCCATTTAAATACATTTAACATCTAACATAAACATTTATTTTTTTACTTAAAGCTGAAATGCAAAGTAAAAAACCAATCCAAAATTTAAGTGTGATTTCTAATTTTGTCTGCACTATAGAGCCTGATACAACAGAAACTTCAAGCCAAAAAATTACGTGAAGAAAAGGAAGAGGAAGAAAGAAAGTTACTTGATTTGGAAGAAGCAAAGTTCCAAGCAGCAAAACGGAAGGAGGTTATTGATCGTGCAAAAATCTACCTATCTTATCAGGATGACAGAATGAGACAGTTCCATGTTTGTTGACAACTTATATTTTTTACATTGAAATTGTACTGAATGTCTCTAAAGACTTCTGAATATGAAAATGACTTTAAATGTTCTCTTGCAGAGTGCACTTTTACTTACTAAGGTCCTGAAAGAAAGAGATGCTCAAGTTGAATTTCTTAAGTCAAGATTAGCTGATAACAAAAAGAGGGACTATGAAGAAGAGCAACGTCAATTTAAAGAATACATTCTCAGCGAGCAAGAAAAAGCACATCAGCATTATATGAATCAGCAGGCACTATGCAAAGATCAGTTACAACAGTAAGTAATAATTAAAAGCAACCCTACTTCATTATTTATTTAAACTCTTCTCTAAATACATTCTATGAGATTTTTACAGAACTTGCTAATAATTTGTTTCACAAATACCATTCTTTTAAAAGAAGATCACAGAAGATCTTGCCCAAAAGGGAAGAGCTATATGTATTTTTAGTTGCTAACAGTCTGTATGCAAAATTGCCTCTGGGAAGCATCAGGAGGTCAAATCACTCTTCAAATGTTGTTAATGAAATTTAAGTGTACTTTACTGGAACAAGTTTTTGTTCCAGACAAGGAAAAGTTTAAGTTAGATTTTCCATTTACCCGTAATGAGATTCCAGACTGCACAAGAGAAGGCATTACTGTCACTTCTATTCCTTCTCTCAGGTCTTCTGTAAATCTCATGGAGGGGTCCCCAGTGTTATTTATAGGACTGGCCCTGATGGTCTGATAGAAGGAATCAAATTTCCCAAGGCAGAGGAAGGGTTCAAAGTCTGGTCTTACATATTCCAGGGGCAAAACATAGATCCTTGTAGAACTTGGTACAGAACATTACCAGTTTAGGCTGCTGCCTGCATGCCCAGAAGAAACACAGGTAAGGTGGGTCATATTGGGGAAACCTTGTTCTCCAAGAACACTGCAGATACAGGCCAGAGCATTACCAATGCAGTGGTGCTAATGAGTCATCCAGCTAAAACTTATCACCACAAGACTGCAAAGTGTGAGCATACCACATAGCTTATTTCTGACCAGGGTTACCATTATAAACAATCATGCTGTTATTCACCTCTGATATTCTACCTACCTTCAACTCAGATATCACATTCTTCAATGCAAGGTACCTATGGTTGTGCAGTTCATTACTTCATGTATTTCCTAGACAATTTATTCACCTTTTTCTGATTCAGAATAAAGGAGCGTGAGCATCAGGCATATCTGGCCAAACAGGAAAAAAAAAGAGAAGAGGAAGAAATACAGAGATCAATCCAACTGTATCAACTAGAAATTCAGAGAAAAAAAGAAAAGGAACACGAAGAAAAAATTGAACGCCGGAAGCTCTATCATGTAAGTAGCAGGAAAGCAGACACTCCAAAATGCATATTTCACCTTGGCTGTGACGGTTGGACTTGGCCCACGAATAAACAGGATTGTGGGTAACAGGGTCTTTGCTGACAGATTTAGTAGCCTGGGATCAAATGCCTACCCTGCCGATTGCAGGCCATTTGTTTCCTCTGCGCTTTTGAGAAAGACCTCTTGGAGGCCCCTCCCTTCTGTTGTCTGAAGGGATGTTGGCATTTGATGCTTTGACTGGTCTATGGTTAAAGATTTGACTGTAGATATCAAGGAGTATCTCCTTGACTTGAGAACTGGATTTAAGTTTCACCTTCCTGCTGTTTTAAGCCCATTTTTCTTTGTTAGAAAGAGGGAATAGTGAGAGACTGAATGTATCTTTTTAATTTGACCTGATATTTATGATTGGAGAGGTTTAGGAATTTAGTCAAGGCTTGCTGCCACCTCATTTCATCTTTAAAAGCATCCTACTAAGGTACAAACAACAAGTGCCTCAGAGCAGTTCTGGCCAGCATGCAAAACACAGTTGTTTTTTTACATAAAAAACTGTGTTTTTCCACTGTGTTTTGGATGAAGCTCTTCGACAGGGTAGTTTTAGATGTGGTGGGGCCAGGAGCAGAATGATGTGTGTGGGTGGTGGTTGGACCATCCCCCTTGCCCACGTGTGTCAGTGGGAGCATGGGACAATGCTCTCTGCATCGCACAGCAATTTGTGTGATGCACTGAAGAAGCAGCTGTTTGATGCTCAATTCCTTTTCCCCACCCTCACATCTACTGTCTCCTCTTGATGCATGTTTGAATAGAGAGGCAGAAGTAAGTGGAAGTATCGCTTTCCTGTCTTCTCTCTCCTTTCCTGAGGATCCCTTTCTCTCTTCTGTTTTTGAAAGAAACTTGAGGAGGGGGCTGCCTGTAAGCTGCTACCCCGGGTCCAGATATTCTAAACATCATCTGTTACATCAGGACTGTTTTGCCCATACAGGAGTATGTAAATGACCAGAAAATAATCAAAGCAATAGAGGAACAAAACCGAATGGAAGAAGATGATCGGATCAAGGCTCATTTTAAAGCAAAGGAAATTATTGCCCAAATGAGAAGAAAGAAAGAAGCTGAAATGCGTAGGTAGGTACAATGCTAGGGTATAAATTGTAAATTATCTAAAAATGATACTGTAGTTGTTTTCATATCATTTAGACTAATGATATAACACAATCTACAGTCATTCTAAAACGTTATTCTAAATTCTACTGATAGGGAGAGCAGGGAATTCAGGAGAAAAGGAAATTTTTTCACAAGTTCCTTACTAAGTGTGAGGGAGCAATCTCTCCACCTTTCAAAGTACAGAGGCTTATGAAAGTGCAAAGCTTTGCACCAGTGTATTTTGAAGAGAGATTTTCCATATGGCCTGCCAAATCTCCACCTCCTCAACAATTAAAGACAATTAAGGTCCTCGATGAAAATATTTTTGAGTATAACCTATATTTCTCTGAGCCAGCTCAAGAAAAATGATTTGACTTCTCAACAAGGCACATACATTAATTAAATACATTGTGTTCTTATAAAGGGGAGACATTTTATCAGTTTAACATTGCAGGTACTACATGATGATACCACTGAGTCAGTCAAATAGTTTTCTTCCCTTCCTGCTTCTGGCCAATACTTCCAACATTCCCCTCCTGATGGCAAGATGCTCACTGGAATCCTTACTGAGTGATCCAGCTCGTTATTGCTGCAGAAACTAGTGCTGCAAGAACACTGGGAACATTTATTTGCTAAATCAGATAATATAAAAATAAACCAAAGAGGAGGAACAGAAGGAGATAATGAGATGGGTGGGTGGGCCAGGCTGTGTGGTCAAGAGGAGAGAACTCTAGAAGCAGAATTGCTGAGTTTGGTAGCTTCAGGCAGACCCAGGTGTGTTGCCCTCATATGTTATGGAAGCTCATGTTCTTCTGCAGACAAGTACAGGAACAACAGGACAAAATCATTAGTCGATTAGCTGAACAAATGGGTGAGGCACTAAAGAAGGAAGATCATCGACTGGCTAGAGATGCGGCAAGAATAGAAGCTGAACAAGAAAAAAAATGCAAAGAGAGAGAAGCAAAACAAAAGGCTGCCATTGAATCTATTGCTAAACACAGAGCCACTGTGGTAAGAAACTTGGGCTACTTCTGCTTACTCCAGCTGAGGAGCCTGGCCCAGACCACAGCTGGTGACTCTGGTGCCATGCATCAGCAGGCTTCAGCAAGTCTGCTGACCCCTTTCCTGGAGTCCCTTCTCCCTTTCCCCCTTCTGTGTTGGGTGCACCTCTGCCAGGGCTGCTGAAAACCCTGGGCTTGGACACTGGCCAGCCACAGTGACTGTGCTTATCGGAGCGCTGATTCACGGCTGCTTCTGCAAAGAGATACAACTTCCAGCTTAGCAGGCCAGCTCCTTGGTTAATTTTTGTGTGCTTTGTAAACTACAGATGAAGTTGAAAGAAGAAAAGGAGAGACAGGAGAAAGAAGAGGCTGAAAAAGAACGGGATGTGTTAATGGAAAAAGCCCGCATCCACCTGGAAATGGAAAACAACAAAAAACATGGACGGCATGAGGCAAACAGAGAAGTACAGAAAATTCAGCTCCAGCAAATGGTAAATAGAAAGCTTTACCCTGTCAATCCCTTCAGAAAGAAGCTTGCTCCTAAACCAATACACTAGTTCCTGCTGAGAGAAAGAGAGGAAGTTTGCTGTTTTGATTTTATTGTTTCTTGGGTTGTTTTTAATAATGTGTGCTTGGCATATGCTGGTGTTGGAGACCAGCGTTCTCAGAGTATTGGTGCAAATCAAGGCTGGTTGGCAAGGAGCGATCACATCCTGTCCTGTGCCATTATGACCTTTTTTCAACCATGAACTGCTGTCCTCTTGTATCTTCTGGGCAGGTCACCAAAGAGCAGCAGCTAACGCTGATGTTCACTCAGCTATTTAATGTACCCTTTCTGGGGAGATAAGGCAGGGGACAGAAGTGGAGAGGGATGAGTGCCATGTGTCAGCTAAGGATGCCATAGACCTTCTGTAAGCTTTTACGCTCTCTCAGCTTTACAGGATGGTGATGTTGAGAACAAAATACTAAGCTTTGTTATTCCCTTTTCTTCATCAGGCTGAAAAGCAGGCAAGAAAAGAGCAGGAAAAGCAAGCAGAATTGGACTACAATGCTCAGAGAGAGGCTATTGCACTTTCTAAAGAGCAAGAGTTTCAGAAATATGCAAAGGAAATAATTGAAACAGAATCCAAGAAGACACATCATCTTTATCCTCTTCTCAAAGCATGTGAAGAGGGAAGAGGACTTGGACATGGGCCATTTTTCTGAGAGAAGAAGAAATAAATACTACTTTCCAAACATATAATTCTATGTTGGGACCCAGTTACCTTGCTGTAGCTGTAATGCTGCTCAAAAAACCAAAACATAAAATAATGTTTAAATTGTCCACCAAGGAAAGGCAGAGGCATTTTCAAGTTAAATAAATATGCTTTTCAACCATACAGGCAGAGTTCAACTGTAAAATATTTATATCAAATATATACCATGAATCTGGACTTCCATTTAAAAAAATAAAAGATTGCCATATAACTGGTTATATTCAAACATCCCCAGCTTGAATTTCATGAATGTTAGTTTATTAAACTTGAGACAGGAATTCATATTATATAATTGACTGTCACTGTAACCCATTCCATCCAAAAGCTCACTATTTCTGCTATATTTTTAATATTCATTGTTCTAAAGATTCACTGTCCCACGTTTTTCAGGTCTTTCAGGTCTATGATTTGAATTCTCAGAGCTAAAAGTCACATTTTTTCCTAGCCTACTTCCAGTTAATTATTCCCCATAATAGAAAAGACCAAATGAAAACAATTACAGGGGAGAAAAAAAAGAGAACATGTGAAAGTTAGAACTTAGGGTGGTGCAGTTTTAGTACCATTTTGCAACTATGTTTGAAAAACAAATGTCATGCTATAAATCAGTTTTATTAAATGAAAATATTAATGTAATTTGATCCCAGCCCTTAAAAGGTCACCAAAGAGGCAAACAGGTCCCAATACAGCTTTAAGTAAGGCCTACAAAATCAGCACATCAACAAGAGACAACATAGTTGGGCTGTTCTTTCAAAAAGACTAACAGCAGTTCAGTCTGTAAATAGATGTAATCTAAAATTGTATCTCAAATTCCTCAGCAGATTTACTCACCAACACCCAGTACACAGACATGTCTCCCTCCTTAAGCTTAGGTTTCTTTCATTTCCTTGCCTTGGAAGTTAGACTGTAATGACTTCCTCCCCCAGTACCCTGGGCTTTAAACAGGGTATCCTCTATCCTGGTGTCCACTGGAAGCAAAGTCCAAGAAACTCTGCTTTGCTTTGCTGCACCCCACAGCTGTCAGTCTCTGCTGGCCAGACCAGAAAACAAGTCCTTAAAAAAAAAAAAAAAAAAAAAAAAAAAAGGACGCTTGCCAATATTTTAGTTTTTGAATGTGGGTCTTTGGTGTGTCCTCAAGTTCCTTGGCCCAGCTGCCGAAAGCAGCCAGGCCTTGGAAAAAGCACAGGACTTGGAGGAAGATGTGAGGCTACCCCGGAGGCAAGGCACCTCTAGGAAGCTGAGGGCCAAGCAGAACTGGCTTTACCTCCCCTACACTGTACAAACGCTGGGTGTAAGGTGGGTGCTGTCCTTCCCGGGTGCAGCAGCCACCTCCTCGAGGAGTCTCTTCCAGGCAAGGCAAGGGATGAATTCGTGGAAGGGGAAGGAGGCCCGACCTCCTCATCCAGCTCCCAGGGCCACCAAGGGCTCTGGGCCCCGGCAACAGGCAGGCCTGGCGGGGCGAAGGTTCTTGTGAGGCGCGGCAGCGCACGGAGCCAGGCCGAGCGCCACGGCCCCGGCGAACCGGCGGGAGCGGATCGCGGCCGGAGCAGAAGGACGGAGGCGGAGGGGCCATTTCAGCCTCTTACCGGGTACGGACGCTCCACAGGGAAACGAAATGTTCAGGAATCTGCCTCCGGCGATGGGGGACGGCTTGCTTCCTTCCCTCCCTCCGCGTGTGACGGAGCGGACGCTGCCCGCCGGCAGCTCCCCGGGGCGGGGCTGGGCGGGGCGCGGTGCCGCTCCATCTCTCGCGACGCAGCGCTCGCCGCCCGCTCGGGTGCCATTCCCCGCCTCGGCGCTGGAGCGTTCCCGCGGCCGCCGCCTTTGAGCGGGGCGGGAGAAGGAGCCCCGATTTCCCGGGAAGCAGAGCCGTCGGTGAGGATCTCTGCTTCTTCTTCGGCAGACGTCCCGTCTCCAGAGAGGCGGCAAAGCAGGCCGACGATGGACCGCGATGGGCCGGACGCCGCTCGGCAGGAGGCAGAGGTGGAGCGTGGCCGCTACCTGAGCCGCCGGGCCGTGGCCCAGGGGCAGCTTGCGCAGTGAGTCCGGCGGCGGGGCCCCGGGAGAGGGGCCCGAGGGTTTGGGTTAAAAACCTTACCGTGGCAAGCCCGGCCCGGGCGGGTCCCGACTGCACGGCCCGCCGAAAGGGGCGGCTCTTGGGCGCTAACCCGCGTTCCGTGCCCGGGGCTCCATGACTCACTGCTTTTGAACGAGGGGTTCAGATCATCCCTCACCTCGTGGTCAGATGGACCTTTACCCCACCCTCCATAATTCTATTCTCCAGCTTCGGAAACGTCTCTTGCTGTCAGGGGTTGTGTCTCTCCTAACACATCCAACAAGACTGGCTCAGTTCCGGGTTGTCTCACTATTGCTGCTTCTCCCTACCTAGAAGCCTTCACACTTCCAGCTAGCATGGGCATCATGGCCATGTCTTGCACAGTGCTGTGGCACTGCTTAGAAGACTGCTTGCTGGAAAAGGCAGAGGTTGTACAGGGAGTGGGATAACAATGAAACAGGCAAATCAAATTCAATCTAACATTTGAGTCCATACACTGTTCATGTTCACTTTTACTGGTATAGACTTCCCTAGCACCTTCAGACTGGAACTGAGCTTTCACCAAAGAATTTGGAGCTAGCTTATAGAAACTTTTTCTGGCTTTGATCTCTGATATTTTACTTCAAAGTATCAGGGCTTTTTACTGGTAAAGTACCCATAAATGTGCATAACCTGTATCTGTTCATTATTGCTTCATGCTGCCCCTCATTTATTAACTTCCCTTTTATTCAGAATAAAGGAGCACAAGGATCAAGCAGATCTGGCTAAGCTGGAAAAGAGAAGAGAAGGGGAACAAATACAGAGATCAAGCCAATTGTACCAACTGGAAGTTCAGAGAGATAAAGAAAAGGAACAGGAGAAAAAAGTTGAATTCCAGAGGCAGCATCATGTAAGTAGCAGGAAAGCAGAGAGTTCAAAATACATATTTCACCTTGGCTGTGATGGTTGGACTTGGTCCACGAATAAACAGGATTGTGGGTAACAGGGTCTTTGCTGACAGCTTTAGTAGCCTGGAATCAAATGCCTACCCTGCCAATTGCAGGCCATTTGTTTCCTCTGCACTTTTGAGAAAGACCTCTTGGAAGTTTTAATGTGGCACGTGAACTTTGACTGGTCTACAATGGAAAAGTCTGCTAGAGTCAGCAAGGAGATTGTCCTTGACTTGAGAACTGGATTTAGGTTCCATGTATTTGCTCTAAGTCCATTTTTCTTTGTTAGGGAGGGGGAATAGCCTGAACATGACAATATCTTAAAAGCTTGTGATGACCTACTGACCACACGTACTGTTTCCCTGCCAATACCTGCATGAGCTGGGAAACTGAAGTAGAGGTACTGTGATGATTGATTACCATGTGAGGGAGTAAAAAGAGAGAATTCCCACTAAAACCATACTTGCTTTTTTTCCTTCCATACTCCTCACCCCAAGTACACAAATTTTCCTCCATTTCCCCCAACCTTGTATGTGCAATGAAAGCTATACATACTGCCAAGCTATACAAGTGCCATTTCTGAGTCATTACAAAATGCTTTATGCTTTTTGATGCTTCTACAGACATACTGTTTGAGCCCTTCAGAGTCTGTATCATATGAATGATACACAGGATGGGAACAGTACAGTTGGAACCACTGGGAAGGTAGAGGAGAGAATATAAAGATACTATAAGCCTGGAGCTGCAACCACATAATAATTTTACTTTTGTTGTGATAATAGTAGATAATAAAATTTTTCTTTTATCTCTGGGTTTCTATTTTCTGTAGTTTCTCCACTGATATAAAGAACTCCCTATTACAGGCTAGGCCTGAAATATTTTCTAGAATTTGTTTTTAGTTCATGTTTCCAAAATCTAGTTCTGCATGAAAATAAATGTAGTTTTCCATTTAAACAGGAATACATAGCTGAACAGAAAATATTTAAAGCTGAAGACAAACAAAAAGAAGACAAAGATGATGATCGGATTAAGGCTTATATTAAAGGAAAAGAAATGATGGCTGATCTGACAAGAGAAAAAAATGCAGAGACTAACAGGTGGGTCCAGGGATAACTTGCAGTGTTAAGATTCAGACTTGTAGTTCCATTTTGTGGCAAATACTAGTTTCAGTTGTTATATCAGCAAGATCAGAACTTTGATGCAAGCAAGTCTTCTGTAATTAAAACTTGAAGTAGAAAGTGCAGAAAAAATGCCTACCAGTTCCAGTAGTATTGGTGCTGTTGGGGTGGAGGTAGGATTGCTAGTGTTATTAGAAGCAAAAGGTACCAATTGCCTCTGGTGATCTGAGCAGATCTGGGATGTTACAGTAGCTCATGTTCTCCTGCAGGATGATAGAGAAGCATAAGGACAAAGCTTTTGAACAATTAACTGCACAGATGAATGAGAAATTTAAGATTGAAGATGATCGTCTTGCTAGAGGAGCTGCAGAGGTAGAAGTTGAGTACCAAATGCAAAACAAAGAGAAAGAAATGAAAAAAAAGGCTGCTCTTGAATCTATTGAAGAAAACAGAGTCACCGTGGTAAGAAATGGGGGCTGTCCTTGTTCCTCTTTCTGTCATATACTTCTATGTAGGAATAGGGTTTGGAAATGCAGTCGTTTCCAGCACAGTCATCTGGAGTGAGACACACATGCAGGTTCTCACCTGTTGCTTTTCGTTTATCATCTAGAGTTTTAGAACTAAATCCTTAAGAAAGGTGCAAGCAGTATATATGGTGATCCTCTCTTCAAAAAAATTAGACTGGGAAGGCTCTGTAATTGTTTGTAACTTGTGCAAACTGTGCACTGCTTACTCCAGCTGAGGAGCCTGGCCCAGACCACAGCTGGTGACTCTGGTGCCATGCATCAGCAGGCTTCAGCAAGTCTGCTGACCCCTTTCCTGCCCCTTTCCTGGAGTCCCCTCTCCCTTTCCCCCTTCTGTGTTGGGTGCACCTCTGCCAGGGCTGCTGAAAACCCTGGGCTTGGACACTGGCCAGCCACAGTGACCGTGCTTATCGGAGCGCTGATTCAGGGCTGCTTCTGCAAAGAGATAAAACTTCCAGCTTAGCAGGCCAGCTCCTTGGTTAACTTTTGTGTGCTTTGTAAACTACAGATGAAGTTGAAAGAGGAAAAGGAGAGACAGGAGAAAGAAGAGGATGAGAAGGATCGTCATCAGTGGATGACAGAAAACAACGTCTACTTGGAAATGGAAAAAGCCAAGAAACAAAGACAGCGTGATGCAAACATGGAAGTACAGAAATTTCAGCTCCAGCAAATGGTAAATAGAAGAACTATATACTGTCAGCCCCTACAGAAATAAGCACACCTCTAAACCCGTAGTACTAGACCTCTTGGGCAGAAGAGGAGAGAGAGAGAGAGGTTGCTGTGGGTGTGATGTACATATTTTGTTTGGTTTTTACCTGTGTGCACTGCAGCTGCTGATGATGGAGAGGTGACTGTACCTACAGGCCACAAGAGGTTTGTTTGTGGAGTGAGAAGGTTACTGCTGAAAACTTGACAATGCACGATACACCAGAGGATTGTGGGCCTCTTCTTAGAGCAGTAGAAGAGAAGCCTCTTCCAGGCGGACTTGGCCCATGTGAGTGTGGGAGGATTTCTGTGAGGGCTGGTAATAAGAGATCAACAATGAGAGATCACATCCTGTCCTGTGCCATTATGACCTTTTTTCAACCATGAACTGCTGTCCTCTTGTATCTTCTGGGCAGGTCACCAAAGAGCAGAGCTGATGTTCACTCAGCTATTTAATGTACCCTTTCTGGGGAGATAAGGCAGGGGACAGAAGTGGAGAGGGATGAGTGCCATGTGTCAGCTAAGGATGCCATAGACCTTCTGTAAGCTTTTATGCTCTCTCAGCTTTACAGGATGGTGATGTTGAGAACAAAATACTAAGCTTTGTTATTCCCTTTTCTTCATCAGGCTGAAAAGCAGGCAAGAAAAGAGCAGGAAAAACAAGCAGACTTGGCCTGCAATGCGCAGAGAGAGGCTGCTTTTCATCAGGATCAAGCATTTCGGAGATAAAGACAGTGAGTAACTGAATCAGTGCCATTACTGGATGTAACTTCTATTCTCTACAAACATTCAAGGAAGGAACAAGATGTGGGCTTCCTAATTAGGACAACTGCAAGAATGGTGGAGTGGATAATCTGCAGTATTAAAAACAGTAAAAATTGGGGGGTGGGTGGGTAAAGATGGTTGATGCAATGCCTTCCTGCCCTGTACTTGAGGCCCCAGCTTGCTCAGGACCAAGAAAACACTTGGCATTTTGCCATGACTTTTAGAGCCTGCTTTGGCCCTCAAAGCTCTGCCGGAGGGCAGGGCCAAGAACTCTCCTCAGGGCCAGCACAGACTGTTATTGTCTTGGTCATTCCTGCTGTGGTCTGCGCTGCTGCATTCTTTTTGCATAGAAGAACATGGCTGGGTGGAGCTGACTGACTCTATACCCATGTCAATTAGCATGGCCCATTATTCTGTAACGTGAACCAAAGCACAGTAAGTAGAAACAATGAAGACTTGTTTCAAAACCTCACTTCTCACCTAATGTAAGAGACTGACATTGCTGCACTATCAACTAAAAGTCACACAGAGTTCTCTCCAATTATCTTGGAGTAGTTAATTTTAAAAATTACATATTACAAAAAGAGACATGGCAATTAACTTGTGAAGTTGCCCCTCAGTACTTTTTTCGTTCATTCACTAACGAAAAGTTTATTTCCCTTCTCTCTGAGCCAGTGCTCATTTTATTACATCCAGCTTTTTTTCAGCAAGCAGAAAGAATGGAAACTTTCAGAAAAGCCTTTTGATGGCAGAAGCTGGAGCCTTAAGAAGTATTGACTACAGCAGGAGTGGTGCTGAAACCTGCAGAGCTCGATAATGCTCCAAATGCATCCCTAAGTGCAAATTTGCACATGCTCACTACTATGAAATTGGTGAGTTAAATGGGTTTCTAGTCTACTTCCACAGCAGCAAGAAACAAGATGGATTGCAGCCTCATTTCCTACTCAGCTTCCAGAAATGTCCTTTTCTGCAGATTACTTATGTCTGCGTTTGAAGTCTACAGCCTGCTTCCATCACGCTTCTACTCCTTTTACTTTGAACATCTACAGAAAACCCAGTACCAGAAAACAACTCTTTATTTCAGTACATCTAGAATAAAGTGGAAATTCCGTGTAATTTTAAAGCATGTTGGCTAAATATAGATTTAGTTACCCAAATTCAGCATGAAAAAAATCCAGCAGCAGTCATGATCTCAATTTATTCTGTTGACTCTGAGATGCACATGCTTTGTATGTTTGTTTTAAATAACTAATTCTAGTTAGTAATTTTCTGTAAAACTGCTGTAAAGCATAGTATAATGACACTAGATCAGAATGGCCAGAGGTGGTGGAATGTTGCTGGTAAAAGGTGTCCTGTGTAAGGCAGGAGGCTGGTCCAGCTGCCATTTACAGATAGGGAGCTTAAAATAGAGAGATGAACTGCAGCTGATAAGAAAGGAAATTGTTGACCTGGAAGAATCCACTCATTGAGAGGTACCTCTCATTTAATGCCTAGGGTCACTCTTGTTTGAGTTAATAGCTGGAGTCATCATTCCCAAAGTTATTTAGATGTGCACATGGTGCTTAGGGACATGGATTAGCTAGCGTTGGACTTCAGTACTGGGTTAACAGCTGAACTTGATCTTAAAGGTCTCCTCCAATCTAAATTATTCTATAAAGTTTTAATTAATAGCTAGCAAATCAGAAAATGCTTTGAGAAATAATTTGACTAGTAAACTTTAATTATTGGTTTTGCTCAAAAAAGCATCCTCTCAGATATTGTTCTGCTTCAGGACATTGCAGCAGGTGAGAATCATAATAGATATTAGCCTTATTAGAAGACCAAGACTTTAGAAATGCAAGGCAACCCTCAGAGGGACTGAAATGGAGACCTTAAATCCAACTGCATTTTTTCCACACTTGTGATCCAATTCTGGAAATACAACAGCAATTTCAGTTTGAACATGTGGGCCTCCAGTATGTAACACGGTACTCTCCCAACAGTATGTCAACTCACACCTGTGTGGTGGTACACATGTAAGAGAGTACTGTTCTCATGGATCTAACACAACTCCTACCTAGGAAATGGAAGAGAACAGCTCTCTAAAATGCCTTATATCCTAAGGGAATTTGAATTAAATAACTGTGCAGCTCTTTACTGTTAGGTGGTGTTCCAGGTTGGAGTTACTAGATCTGTGCAAGTTCTTTTAGCATGAGTCTTTGCTACTAATTAGCTCTGAAGAAGTTTGAAGAGGATACATACCTGGAAACAAATGGCCCATGAACAGACGACCTGGCACCATGGGACTGTTAAGGATGAACATTTTGACATCCCAATACAGACTTGCTCTATACTTCTGAAAAAGAAAAAAATTTTTTTCAAAGCTTCCTTGTCATGTTAGGTCAACTCTGTTTCAACAGCTAAATTCTTTCAAATGTCTGTTATTAACTTAGGCCTTCTTGTTATCTCTTGAATGGAAGAGTGCTGTATCTAGTCTGTAATCTTCCTCCTTGTTCTGGCAGTGCATCCTTGTTTCTGATACTGATCTTCCTTCCTGTTCTGGCAGTGTATTTTTGAGAGACAGAACATTTACTACCTCTAAATAGCATGCAAAAATCCCCATAATCAGTGAAGGCTAAGATGGTAGAGGGAAGTGAGATTAGAAAAGACCATATGAGATGTTTTCTTTGGAATTATCTTAATTTCTTTCTGTTTAGAATAAATTGTGGTATAGGCTTTGTTAAGCTTGTAATGTGTGGAGTCATTGCATTCATACTACTGCACTCCCACCACTGGAACGTAAATTTCTTTTTGTTTTGGTATATCGTGGCTTTGCTATTACTAGATATTGAAGTGAATACGTGAATGATTCAAATCTGGCCTCTAATCTGGTAAACCAGTCTCTAGCAAGCAGTCTTAAAGCAGAGCTGTTTGTAGCTTGCTGACACTATTTTGTATAAAACAGCATGGCACTTTGTTCTTCTGTGGATTGCCTCAGCTCCAATACATTATCCAGAGGAATTAATAATTCTGTTGGGTACTGAAGGGCTTGAACATCAGAAGTGCAGGTCCAGGAAAATTCAACACTGCATCTCTGTTAACATAGTAATTGCACACCCCACCCCTCTGCCCCCAGTGAGTAGTATCTGGTCTGACTCTTTTTCTGTGTAGAAGGAAAATCGGTAAAGATTAGAAAGAAAAAGTAGCATGTACTGAAAATAAATGTGTGTTACTGAGCAGACCAAGAAAAATCCAACAACTGGCACAGTTGACAAGAGCAAAGTTTGGGACTATCTTTGGTAAAGCTTTTAAGTATTTCTGCATTAGTTTCAGCTACACTGTCAGTGCATATACAATTAATAGAAGCTAATAATTATACACTTAAACGGTTTCTTTTTTCCCTTGGAAATGCATTTTACCATTAGAGAAGCATCTATAAAGGAGTAAGAAGCTAGCCACTCTCTCCTTCCAAGTTCTGTGTGCCTGCAACACCAATGAGTGCCTAACAGCAGAAGCTAACTGTGGACCAAGTTACAAGACATGCTATTTGCTAGAACCCGCCTATAACTCAAGCTCAATAAACAAGTGCCATAGCTTGCAACTGTACTGTAACTAATTTTATTATGGAACAAAGCAGTAGATTCTTTTCAGAAAGTCAATAGGTAACAACCAAAGGTAAACTATCAGTTCATCTGTACTGTACTCCTTGAATATTGCTGGGCCTCCAGGCTTAACTCAAACCTTCTGTTTTGACTTGAAAAAAAAAAATCTTACTGAGCAAATAAAATTGGGTACATCTGTCTCAATAAAATCCATGTTGACCATACCTTTTATTTGTGACAGTTTTCTACTTACTTTTATTTTAGAGAATGCAATGGAAGGTAGAAATGGAATCTTGAGAAGTTGTGGCATTGGCTGAGTCTTTTAATCCTTCATGGGAGATGTCTGCAGCGAGACTATCTAGCACTCCAGCTACCCTGACTACAGGAAACTACAGGAAAAACACTTTCCTGTTGTCTCCTAAGCACTCTGCTGCCAACCAGCCAGGCTGTGATACTGCTGTAGGTGACTTTTTGATTGAAAGATGTTTTTTCACTCGGTTCTAAACTGACTCTAAGTTGTGTTCATTCCATTTACGTTCATATTGAACAGATAGTTCTTCTGTAACTAGTGAAAACTATTCTGCTTCACATTCAGACACACACAAACACTAGTATTTTTTCAAGTACAAGACCATAGTTGGCAACAAGCAGAGTTACAGACACAAGGCCAGCTTCATTGCATAGCTGCATTTTTATATAATATAGACTGTCATTTGCCAATTGGTCAGAGAAATTCTTAATTGCACCTACTATTTGACACTATCATCTAATGTAACATGGAATAAAAATCTAACTTCACACCTTCAGTAAAAATTCATCGATCTTGGCTTAACTTAGGAGGTAATAACCTGAGATCAAATCACTCTGCCTGTGCCCTGTACTCCAAGTATCAGCACATCAGAAGGCTGGAGGTTGGCCAAGCACATTTACCCTGAGATGAGCTCACTTGGTCAGAGCATGGTGCTAATAATGCTGAGCTCATGGGTTTGATCCTCTATGGCTCACTCACCTAAGAGCTGACCTGATGATTCTTGTAGGACCCTTCCAACTTGGAATATTCTGTGAATTTACACGCACAGGTTGCACAATATGACTTAGAAACTATTATTTCTCTAAATGCAGAAGATGCTAATACTGCAAGAAGCACATGTGGCAGATGTGGAATACACTAACAAATAAGCAAAAAAAGCATTTATTTCTGAGAAGTACTTTAGTACACAACTTGTATATTTCAAATCAAGAAGTCATGCTCCCAGCTTACAACTAAATAATCTTCCCTGTTACGAACTATAAATTACAAAATGTCCAAAAGACTATGATTAATTACAAAATACTCTGCTACATGCACAATACTGCTGGTATAATTAACAATTATTTTAACTGAAGTTCAGTTATCAGCTAGTTCCTCTTATCATTGTTCAGAATTTATTATGCCTAAATTCTTTCCAATCCTTTCAACTACTCTTTCCAACAGCAGCTATGGCTAAAGCCACATAGAGACTGCTTTTTATAATGGGGATATGTAGCCCTGTCTAACTTCCTGCCAAAAATAGCAAGTCTCCTTAAGTGCTTTACATATTGCAAAATTCAAATTCAAAATCAGGGTCCTGCATTAATTCAGCTTATTTAGTCCTTTTAATGTCTTAGAACTTCCATGAGGACAAATATAAATTTAAAACCAATCATATGCATATTTAGCAGTTCAAGATTTCTCCTATGAACTTAGGCATGTTAACTGCCCTATTAGTTTTATTTGAACAATGACTGTATGATTAAGGAAAGATACTAATTTATAAATATTTTCACAAAATTTACCTTTACCTTTATGTAGTTTTACTATCTATACTCATCACTTTTTTTAATATTTTATTACTGCTATTCCTTTTGTGAAATTTCATACTAGAACTAGAAAACTTATTTTCATATGATACTTAAAAACAAACAAACAGGTGAACATTACTTTTGGCCTTTACACGACAAAGTTTTGTTGAAACAGTGTTCCTAATGACATGAATTGTTCAAGGGTGAGAAATATGAGTTAAACTAGAAGTACGTAAGCAGCAAAATGGAAAGCTAATGTTTTCTGCTAGGCAGCTGCAGAACTGTAGTAAATTCAAATTTTGCAAAATGCAGTTCACAGACTTTTTGATATGCATTTTCTTTAATAATTTAAATACTGCATTATGAAAATTACTATTTTCAGCAAAGAGAAGGTACATAACAGTTCTTTACATTTCCATTACATCGACTCTAGAAGTGTGGCCAACCATGCGCCCCCCCACGCAAAAAAATAAACCTTCAAAACACCAAAACAAAATTAACAACCCCCCAAAAAGAACACTTTCATGGCTGCTGCTTTTATAGAAGTATATTATGTATATCTTTAGGTTTTCTATTTTAAGGAAAGTCCTAAAAGCAGGAATATACATTTTTGCTTATCAGAAAAAGTGAGTCTACCATGCCCCCAGAGGTGTTTCCAAAAATACTTTATTTGCTTCAATAAATCAACAGTTCCAGAAAAGGCAGCTAAAGGACTGCTTCTTTTGTTTACATTAACCTAAAATCCATTTGCCAGGCTGACACTATTACAAATCAGACATTATTGGGGATCACTGCAAATTCTTCAATGCATCTGACAAAGAACACTGCAAGAAAAGCCTGTAGTCTGGGATTTCAAGTACAAAATGCAAAGTTTCAGGCTAAAATTCTAACAACCAAATAGAACAAAGCATTAAAATGTAACCATTGCCTTTTTTCTTTCTTGAAAACAACCAACTGAAACAAACAACAACTGAAACACTGTGGTTGTATTAAAGAATTAGCAGACAGCAACACATTTTTTACAGGCAATAGTGTCTACATAACTGCACGTTCTATCTATCCATCCTCAGCAAGAATTTCTGAGTTGATGGCAGTACCCAGAGAATCCAGCATAAAGTAAGTCTCTTTCTAATAAAGTTTGGAAAGCCACTGTCAATTATAAATTCAGCATTCCAGGTATCTATATGTTATATGGTATTAGTAAAATCTCAGCATCTATTGTGGATACAACAGAGAAAGCATGTCTAACCTTTGGAAGTTATTTCAATCCTGTATGGACACTTAAACATACACTTACAAATTTAGTCCAGTAATCCCTGCCCTCACTTTATACTGTGTATTGGAGTTCATTAATTCCTTGGAATAAAGTCAGTTCTGGGGTACCAGCAGAAAAAGCTGCACTCTACTTTTTTCCCTGCATTCTCAATGAAAGATCAAAAGTCTTGTTTTTACTGCTGCTGGGATACTTAAATTCTTCCAAACCAGTCCTCTGAGCCAAAAGCCAATGAATGACCTGACACAGATGTCAAAGATGGCACTGAGCTATACTGTGACTACAGCACAAGGTGGTTACTGTGAGGCCAGGAAAAGCAAAGCTCTGTCACTGAGGGACTAAACAGACTCAGGACTGCAAAAGCAACAGTCAGTGCCTCCTGACAAGGCAGCAAGAACTGACTAGTGCTTGGGGACATCTTTCTGTCCCTGGGATTGGGCTTTAGTCCCACCAAGTTCTTGATCAACATTCTCAATTTCCAGTTTGATAAAGAAAAGCACACATCTAGCAAACTTTCCATTGTGTAAGACTGCGGTTATGTTTCTGTTTCAACAAAGTGCTCAGCACCAAACCAATTTACCACCAAATACAACACAGGCAACTGTATCCCACCACCTGCAATTTAGTGTAGCCAGCTTTTAAACAAAACCCAAGTACGTTAAAAAAAAGAAAATGGGCTTTGTGCCACCAACTCAGATGAATTTTTAATGTGCTATGAAAGAATTAAAGTCCATTTATTTTGTGCAAATTTTCTTTAACAAAGTCCATACAAAAGGGTATGCAAGTGCATATTTTAAAATAAGTAGCTACAACTGCAATTGGATTTAATACCCATTTTGAGATTTTAAACTAAACACAATAAAAAAAATATTCTATTGATTGCTGTATTGCTGACTGCCTGTATTTTCCTCCCTTCAGCAGAGTCAGTATAGTTGTGGATTGTTTTGTTTACATGCTTATACAACTTCAGTGATATTGGCAAAAATATTCTCAGTAGTGCAAATAAACTTCTTCAGCAATAGCTTGCTCATGTGTCAGCTCTATTTAAAATAATGAAACTACATTGCAAACAGTTTTTAAATGAAACTCTGAAGCACATGGCATGCATAGCACAGTATAAATGCATGGTTAAGCTGCCACACAAATTTTCTGAAGCCTAACTTTCTACCTTTACTCTTACTACAGTCCCCCAAAGTAGGACTACAACTTCTCCAAAGTCCTACCAAGTTCAGAAATCCACTCTATAAAGGTCTTTGGTTCACTCCTCTGAGTTCTCTTAAGTAACTGCTGTGTCATCCACCCACATGTGGACTAGGAACATTTTTAAACCTGTGTAAAATGACCACTGAAATGCAAAATTCATAGGAGGTGTTTCTAAAACACAGAAAAAAGTAAAAAAAGCACTTGACAAACAAAGCAGCTCCACTAACTATTCTGCTAAAAAGTCACTCTACACACTTCCAGTTTTCTTCCTTTAAAAACATTGCTTATGTTGCTCTAGGTTTTCTTTTGTTTTCAAGACACAACAATTTTTCTTTAGAATAACAACTGTCTGGATCACAACGTCAAGCAAGCTTTGGCATTTCTCATAATCTGCTGTAAACAAATGCTGATCACAATGTGAAAATGTTAACAAACTCATTACCAGGACAGTAAAAGCAAGTTGTTTCATCTAGTGAAAGATTTGGCAAAAATTTCAACAATTACAGTATTGTTTTGCTTTGAGACAGGTTAAGATTAATTCTTGTCGCTTCCCTTTATGACTTTCTAAGTCGTAAGATTTGCCAGTCTTAGATGTGAATAGTTTCATGGACTGAAAGAAGCACTGGGGTTTGTACCAAATCTATCCTTTCAGACCACTGCACTGAGTCACCACATACCAGCTGCTCTTTGGGGATTGCACATATGGGGGCACTGCTGCAGCAGCACAAGCCAAACTCCTTCTCTTCCACGTGAAGGCGTGGTGGTGAAATACAAACTGGGGTGGGACCTAGAGGCAGGAGAGGAAAGCAGAAAAGGGAGGGAATTGGTTTCAGGGACATAGTAGAGAATGAGAAGGAATTCACAGTTACATTCTTTAGAATGAGAGGAAACAAGGAAGAAAGCAAATTTCAGTTTAACAAAAAATTAAGAACATGTTTTAAAACCTTACTTGAAATTCTGTTTCAACCACTCCAAAAACCAGTACTGGAGAACTGAAAGAGTTTTCTCATGGACTTGTTAAGAAACAAAAGTTGAAAGGATTTCCTAGTTCCTTATCTGACACCACTGTAAATTCTGGTAATTTGTTTCATCGCTGTGCATCCACTAATTAAGCAACTGAGGCAGGGTAGTCTGAAGCATTCATTTCTGCAGTAGACAACATGAAAGCATGGAATGGAGACATTACAGGGGAAAAAAGTTATGCTGATGAGCATTTAAACATGTTTTTTTAGGACAAGGAAATAACTCCCAAACACAGGCGACTGCCTTACTACATGAAGGAATTTTACTGCTGGCAGTGACAGAAGTACAAAGATTTACTTAAATTAATTCACTTTGTGATTACAATAAAAACTAATTTACCTCTACAAATACTTTTCCTTAGGATTTATACCTACTGAAAAACAGATGTGGCAAGACTGGAGTAATGGACACCTTGCAATATTCTCCTAGCCTTAAGATGACATGTAGTTTATCTGCAGCTTTCTTCTTCATATATGGAACAAGCCTCTTCACAGGCAGCCACTGCTTGCATTGAACTATGTTCATCAGGTAAAAAATAAAAGTGGCATGGAAGATACCTTTCTAGCTGACAACACACAAGAAGGATACATAATCCAATGAAATATTTAAAACACAGCACACTGTATTACACATGTAATTTGTTTTTCATTTCAAGTTTATTAAAACTTTAGCAGTACAAATGATCCAGGTTTTAGATTATCAAAAGACCAAACTGAAGTCCACATCTTTAAAAAAGGCGTTCCCCAAAACGTCTCTAAAACTTTGAGACAATGGAAACATTAAGTCCACAAACTCATCCATGCCTGTCATCATCTGTTCCAGGACTTGTTTCACGATCAGACTTTTTATCCTTACTAGGGGCATGATCTCTCTCCTGACTCTTTGATTTTTGGTTTATTTCTTTTTCTGCTGAGGATCTGGTCTTTTCCTTTTCTTTACTGCTGCGCGAGTATAATTTTTTTGATTCTCTCTCTTTGCTACTTGGTCTCTTTTTTGAGTCTGGACTTCTATCCTGATCTCTACTAGACTTCTTCTCTCTGCTAGATTCAGGACTGCTACTTTCACGGCTTTTTGAACGCCTCTTCCTTTGGCTTTCACTATCATTCCTCTTATATGAGCTTCTACTTTCCCTATTTGAATACCTCTCTCTGTTTCTGCTTTGACTTTCATCCCTCTCTGAACTCCTTGATTCTCTCCTCCTCCTATTTTCTCTTCCTCTGTATTTATCTGGTGTATCTCTCCTTTCTCTGCTTCTTGATCTTCCTCTCCTTCTTGTTTCTCTATCTCTGTTCCTTGAATAGTCCTTACTTCTACTGCGATCCCTGTCCCTGCTTCTTGATCTTCCTCTCCTACCCCTATCTCTGCTTTTGCTTCGATCCCTCGTTCTGCTGCTGGAGCTGTGTTTTCCTCTAGCATGCTCACGCTCTTTGCTTCTTGACTTGCGTTTCTCCCTGTCTTTGCTCTTCCTATGCTCTTGTTCATTACTTCTGGAGCCTGCTCTTTTACTTCTCTCCTTGCTCCTACTTCTTTCTTTCTCTCTCCCTCTAGAATCATAGTGCTTTTCTTTTTCTCTACCTTTCTCATGGTCTCTCTCTTTGCTTCTTGATCTTAGCCTCTTTTCATCATGTCTGCTGTGCCTGGAGTCTCTTTCTTTACTTTTTGATTTCTCTCTGCTTTTACTATGGCTTCTAGATTTAGCTCTCTTCTTGGCTTTGCTTTTGTTATGCTTGTCATCTTTTTCTGAATTTCTTCTTGTCTCCCTGTCTTTACTGCTGGATTTGTGATCTTTTTTCTTCTCTTTTTCCCCTCTTCGGCTTGGACTTTCAGAAACTTGCCTGTGGTCTGATATTCTTCTCTCTCTTCCTCTTCCTGGGCTCTTTTGATTATCTTTCTTGGTTTCATTTATTTCACTCCTTGGAGAGAAGAAAATACAATTTTTAAGAAGTTTTCATTTCCCTCCACTCTGAAAAATTAAACCAGAAGTGAGACAGCTTCACAACTAAAACTTCACATCAGATCATTTTTATTAATACCTGTATTTGCAGTAGCATGGTTAAACTCACACGCAATTAAATTATGGAATAATCAAGTCAGCACCCTGGCTTCTTGAAAGCAATTGTTATTGAAAATCCAAGATAATCGGTATTGCTTTTAAATAAACAACAACAAGAAAAAATTAAGAAATAAAAAATTTTTAAAAACCACGTGCACATGTTCCAGAAAGAAATAGTCTTACTTGTCTCCTTTTATCCATCTTTCTCCACTAGACACTCTCATTCTTTGAGCTCTTTGCATTTCTTGCCTCCAATGTGGAGGAGTTTCACTGCGCCGGAATCGATCTCTCGACCTGGATCTGGAAGGCGTCCGGTAACGCTTGGAGAAGAAAAGAGAAAATCATGCCTTAGTTTGAATTTCAAAAGCTGTAATACCTAAGTACGATTTTCACCCCTGGTACTTGGTGCTACATAGCGTCTAACCTGACACTTCACATGTACATACCAAGTTTCCACTGACAAGTTACTAACTTACTGAAAATGTGTCTGACATTTAACTAAAGAGGGAATACACAAAGTCTGACCAAATAACTGATTTTAAGGCAAGATCTACATCAGGATTTTTGTAGTCTGATGAAAGGTTTTCTGCTTCTTTTAATTTGCACAAATGCTAATGTTTGTTTACTAACAATGAAGATCCCTATCTTTGACAGGCAATGCAAAAACAGTACTTCACACTTGTTAAGGATTTTACTAAAAACTTGAGGGCTAGAGACTTCAGTTATTGAAAACATTTGCTACATGCAGCACATAGCATATGGCTTCACAATACTGCAAGAGCCAATTTGACAGCCCCCCCCCCTCAAAAGGGGAAGAAGTCTTCCCCACATTCTTGGCACTGATGTTATTGGTTCTGTGTTCACTAGAATCTGTCTTGAGCTAGTTCCATCCACCAATTTAAATATTACCATATTAAATTAAAAAAAAAATATTTTAATGGTTTTTTCTCACCCCCTTCTTCTCTTTTCTGTCCTCCTTCAAGCCTCAGTCCTCAAATCACTTACGATGCGCTTCTTTTTTTAAAATCAACTATCCCAATGAATATGATTGGTAACACCAGCAGTGAGACTGTGCTACCACCTTGCTTATTTTGAAGAACAGATTACAAACATTTACCCTTGGTCCTCTTCCTTTTATTTTCCTTCCAGATCTGGTGACTAACAGTCTTCTCTGGTATGTTGACTGTGAATTTGACAGATTACTAAAAATAATTTAAAAAGAATGATATTGTTTGTACAATTAAAAAATAAGGAAAATCAATATTAAAACCTCTTCAGAAACTAAATGAAAACGCACAATTTAATTTTACAGCAGACAGTAACATCTACACAGTAAAACTTCAATTTGTGACCACAATAATTTCACAAGATTTCCAGTTTTTTCCATTTTTGAAAATAGAATAAATTATAGACTCAGACTGGGCAGTTCCAATGGATGCTAAATGAAATTAAGCCAGCCATTATACATTCTTTACTCAATGAAACCATTTTCAAAGACTAAGCCTTTGCTCTAGGGCAAAGACAATAATTTCCAATAAACGGAGAAATCTATTTTTCATCCAGCAGTGCTTACAAGACAGAACTGTTCAATACGGAAAGGATTCAACATTAGAGTTCTAAAACAGTAACGTGACCATAACATTGCCAGCACATAGTCAGACTTAAACCAGATATATTACCTCTCTCTTTCCTTCTCTCTGCTTTTCCTCTCTTTTTCTTTCTCATCTACTTTAGGAGGACTTTTCCTCATCAGGAACCGGTTTTCAGGTATAGGAGGAATTTCTTCAGGACGGACAGTAGATAATGGCTGTGCTTCAGTGTTTTCATCTTCACTTTCACTGGATGAACTTTATTTTTGTATAGAAAATATGCATAATGAGTTATTTGGATGAGGGAAGACTCTTCAATCTATTTAAATAATTAAGAAATTCTCTTCAATATACAACGATACCACAAGAATCTCAGAAAACAGAGGTATTTCAGAAACAACTTGTTTCCCCCATGATATACTTGTTCCAAAGTATACAACAGCAGTAGATTTCTGACCTATACTTTTTCTCTTCTAATTACAATGGTCCAACACTGAACATGTACACACCCTCTATTCAGATACAACTTTTTAGTTCAATTTATTTTCTTTTAAAATCAATCTCAGGAGACTAAAAATTCAGATTACACAAGCATATATAACCGTCTACAAACTATAGTAATTCCAAGCAATTTACAAACTTCTGTGAAATGGGCTTAGGTGTACAAAAACAGTATTTAGGTAGCACTGCCCTAAGTGAATATTTCTTAAATTTCACTGCTAGCTTAGAAAAATGTGGCTTGCACTGTGTCCTGGGGTGAATTTATGATGCTTGTATCCCCAATCATCTGTGCTGTTTATTCTGGATATTAGGTTCTGCACCTTTAAGAATGGTCTTGAGAGCAAAGGAGGGGAGAAGCAGCCCAGAATATGTTACCAGAAGCTGCACTTGCTGCCCTGCTTCTTTATCCTGGACTGTGTAGTCTGCAGCACAGTGAGACAGAGCTCTCCTTTGCTTTTAGTTAGTTTTTAGCTAGCTGAGGCAGTGAACTTCCCTGGACTGTGGTTTCTCTTTCTCTTGAAACTGTTCAAACCTGCTCTGGGCTGAAAATGCAGAAAACCACCAGGAGCTCGCAGCTGTGGCCAGCGGGGCCTGGGACGCTGCGTTCCAGCACCACAGGGACTGATAACACACTGGGTGAGCCCAGTTACAGCCCACGACAAGGCCTTTCTGAATTTGTCATCTCTTCAGAACAGCAAGAGGTTTTACTGTTTAATATTATTCATTTTTTATGCTTGTGAATACTTTGCTTGTTAAATAAACAGTTTTTTCCACTTTTCTCCAAGGAAATCTTTTCCCAAACCAGTTAGGGGAAGGGCCACTTGAATCTGCTTTTCTAGAGGGACTCATTTAGGAGTTTCCTCCCAAATTTGCCTTAAACCAGGACAAACTGACACAACTTTTATCTCACACTAAATATGATGTAACTATTAGATTCAAAATAACATTCTCAGAAGCAAGACTGTTTTCTCAGTTTTATTATCTTCCAGTGAAACTGCAAGAGTTTTGACATATCAGACCAAAAAAACTTAAGTACGGTAATTTATTAATTTTATATTTAATTTTGCTGTATTCTTGCATACTACATTTTTCTAAGTTCCATAGCATATGGTTCAAACTGAATTGTACAGAAGTAAATTTATGGCAACAAACTATACCCTACCCATTTCAAACCTACCACCCCAGCTTTTCAAGCCAACTGAAGTCTTAGTTCATTGGTTTACTCCTTTACATGCTGCAGTACATAGTCATGTGAACATGACTCTTTGCATCATATCAGAAAATTTGTTCTTGTATATGGAAGCCAACTATCTCCCAGACTGCAAAACCTGCATTGCTGGTTTACACAAATATATAGTCTGTAGCTATTCAGACAAGAGAACGGTACTCTATGGTGTATATGCAACAAAACAAAACAAATCTCAAAACTGACCTTTTCTTGCTTTTCTTTCTCTTTTTCTTTTCTTTCTTATGTTTCTTGGAATTTCTTTTGTGTTTCTTTTTTCGTTTTTTAGACTTCTCTTCTGAAGCACTCTCAGAATCCGATGATGAATCAGAAGATGATTCTGAATCGCTTGAACTTTCCGAGTCGCTGGATGAGGAAGATGACTTGTGTCTCTTCTTTTCTTCTTTCTTGGCTTTAGATCAGAATAGCAGAGACACATTTTAATATCAAACACTTCTAAACTAATCTCAGAAAAATCACCCATCTTGTATCTGTCATAGATTCTTATAACTGTGTGATGAGATTACTTCATCAAAAAACTTAAGAACAAAATGACATTTTGGAAAAAACATTGTTTCTCCATAGTACAATAAGGGATATGTCTAGAAAAACCAGACATTTTCATAATTTGGATTTATGAAACTAAATCTAAAATTTATACTGTCAAACGCAGAACCATGTAAGTTTTCTAATGATGTTTTATACAACATAAGCTACATACAAATAATTCTTTAAAATTTATTTTATTTACATAAAAAAAAATTCTTCAGCTTCAAGTTTCACTTGACTTCATCAAATCACTAATAAGAGAAATTTTGAAGCAGAAAATAAGAGGTACAGATTAAACCAAATACTCACTGACTTAAGTTCACTATCCTAATTTGTTGGGTCTTACATTCAGAAAGCAGTGATACAAAGAGTGGTGAAAGGTTTCTTCTTCACAGTGATGCAGAAACAGTGCTGGAAACACTCGCTTCCAGTTAAGGCTGAAATAACACCTCTGGGTGACAACAAGCTAGCTGGAGCTTAATTCACAGAACTGCATCAGAGAAGTGGCATATATCCCAACAGAAACAATCCTGGCCTCCTTTCATGGTCATACACTTTAAGGATACTTTTTTTTCATGTTACATCCTTAACAAATCCCCACATTGGTAGTGTGGATGAAATTCAACCCTATTGCACTAAATCTCATTTATTTTTCAGCTTAGCATCACAGACACAAGTCATAGCTGTGTGACAACTGAGATGAGCTCAGTTGGTCAGAGCTTGGTCACAGCACCAAGGTTTGACCCTGGTATGGACCAACCATTCACTTGGTCCATAATTCACACTCCATAAAAGCTGGACTAAAGGATTCTTGTGGGCCCCTTCCAACACAGAATACACTGCAATTCTGTGACTTACACATGGTGTTTTCTATGTGGTTATTCACAAGCCTCACTTGATACAGACTAACAAAAGCCTGAAAACCCACTGAAAAACTTCTTTCACTCACAGAATATATTGGTCTTCCAGTCACTTCCAGGTGCAGTATAAACTAGCAAGTACTCTTACCAGTTTGGAGCAGCCTGCTGATTTGAATCAGCTAATTCTCATCAGAAGCTTTTAGGGCTTCTTGAAAAATGCTTCCAAAAGACAATTCTCTATGCTTCTGATTTCTCTTGTATGTCCAGACCAAGACAACTGCTCTCTGTTTCCAAACTTTTGCTCAACATCCTTTTTTTAGCACTACATTTAATAAGAAGTCTCTGTAATGTTGTGTATCAGTTTTAGATTGCCTAAATACATACGTATTTACAGAAAGTAATGACTACATATTTATAAAAGAAAAGCAAACATTTTTCTAAATAATTTCAATCAAAGGAGCCAGGTGTAGGCCAGGTGGCAATGAAACAAAAAGAAGAATCTCACCTCACCTCTAAATACTAAGTATACAAAAAGTATTAAAAAAGTTAAATGTTTCTGATGTATTACACCCTCAGTTTTGGTCCATTCAAAGGGAAAAAATCCTCATATGGCACCATAGTGTTTCTTACATGCTTTCATTATTATTTAATTATTAAATGCAGTGATTTCCTGTATTTTCTTCCTCCTGCATATGTTTTAAGTGTGTCAAAAAGTGTATAGAAGTGTATAGAAAAAGTAATAGATAGAACTGGAGGCAAGTTAGGGAGCTGCTACTACAACAAATATAATGTGATTCTTAACGTGCAGCAAGCTGTCAATAGGAGATGTATTTGGGAAATCCTATGGCAGGTAGGGAGTAAAATGGCATGGGGAAAAAAACCCCAAACTAAACAGCCCAGAACTAGTTACACAGCAGAGTATCTGGCAAGAGGGTTTGGATGTACTTTCTGGTACCATCTATCTATCTCTGTCCAGCAGCAAATGCTGTTTTGAGTACTGAACCAACCTGGTACTGTACAACTACAGATTACAACAAATGAGACCAATCCTGGAACATGAAGGTCATCAAGAAACAGACCTCTATGTACAGTCTAAATGTTTCAGCTCATTACCTTCAGGATCAGCTTTCAACTTATGACAACATCTGAAACATACATCACTTCCTACTCTGTTCACTGTGACCTACAGTATTTGTCAGACTTTGTGAGCTCCCATGATCATGCTGCATGACACAGACAAGTACTCTGCACCTCAGCTGCTTAGAGTGAAAAGGGCTTAGGTGCACAGAAGTAAGTCTTACATTAGCCCCATGGCTTGAAATTAAGAAGTGACTAGACCAGAAAACAGTTGGGTTCGGGCATAAAAGTCAGAACAAATCATACCATCTTGTAATTCACAGCAGTGACAAGCACATAGTTACTTTATAGCAAATCAAATAACCTTATAAATTATGAATGCAGCCATAATCTACCTTAATTGCAGAAAGCACACTTTTACAAGCAGTGATTCTACAGGGAGATCTGTGACATCAGTGAAAGTCATTAATCAAGTCTAGCACTGCTCCATTCTGCTCCATGCAGAATGCCCTAGAAATTCACTTTTTGTGAGGAATCTTCACTAGAGGCTCTCATGAAAAACTGCCCACTGCACAAAGCCATTTAATTTTTTTTGTTTGTTTTGAATCAGAGTGTCAGTGTTTTACAGTCTTGATATGTGTCCCAGATGACTTTGGCTCAGCAAAGGTATATGACCTCAAATAGTGCAGCAGGCTTGTTGACTAGGACCTTTTCTACAAAACTGGTACCAAACTCCCACCTGTCCTTAAGAAAATTAACATAACGTTTTTTGTTCCACAGTTTTTCTTGTGAGCTGCATTAGCTTAGCTAGTCTGTAATAACCTTTCTAAATACTGGGTTAATACTTTGCTTTCTTCCTTTTTTTTCTTCCCAGAACTTAGGATTTTCCCTAGAGCTTTAAGATCTTCTAAAAATTATACCACTTGGCCAGAGAAATTCTTCTTTTATATTTTTTTTTTTATCTTCTCCTTTTCACTTATTCCTTCAACTTTAAGGAACTAAAGAAAAAGAAAGGAAAATATGACAAACATTCAACTTTGCTAGGTGATCAGCCTCCCATGTTAAAAGCTTATCTAGGCCTCTGCAATATTGTAGTTGTGATCATTGTATCATTCAATTTACAGAATCCAGTAACATAGCTCTGTTATCATCCACTCATTCCTAAATAAATCCATTTCTTCCACCTAAGGAGATAATTTGCATAGTTGATAAAGCACTTCATCTGGATATTCACTGTGTGAAAAATCAGATCACCTTCCCTCAACTTTAACCTATGACAAAACCACTCATACCAAGCACCTTGCTTTTACTGTGATTCCGTCTGCTAGTGCCAGCTTACCTTTTAAACCCAGGTGTCAGTTCTATTTTCATTCCATGAAGACCTAATACCTTTCTTTGTGTTGTCTACCAGACAAGCTCATACAATAAATATTTAAGACTCCCTTGCTATCCTAATGTACTCTCCCCACAAAAATTCACCACTGTGGTTCCCTCACAGGCAATCTCCTTATTCCTTTGTCTTAAAATTAAGTTCTTAAAAGCAGCATTCCCTGATAATTGCCTCATAATTTATAGAATCAGTTCCTTTTTATCTCCCATAGTACTGTACCACAAACAGTTCCACTGTTAGATGACTCTGTTGATGATCTCACATGACACTGACTGCATCCCAGAAACTGCTCCTCCTATCTGGATTCCCCTGCCAGCAACTGACAAGTCCAAGGACCTCTCCTGCTCCACTTCTGACCTTTGGACAGCAGCTTGTCAGATTTGCTTCAGCTGATGTGCTGTCACACAGTTTCTCCTTTTTCTACTGCTTCAGGCCAGCATAGCTCATCAGAGGTTCCATGCTGGGCATTTAGTGAACAATTCCAGCCATGCTGCCATCTTTCAGAGTACTGGCCTAGTTCTCACTGTAGGTCTTACACACAGCCTTCCCCTTTCAAAAACAGGATTCTCTACACACTAGAATTTCCACGATGGCCTGTCACACAGCATCTTTATCACGCTGGCTGTGCATTAGTACCCATCAGGGCCATTGTCTTCCCCCACACTCTGCTCTGCCCTTCACATGCCTGATCCTGGTGCGTAAGGCTTCTTCTTCTCCAAACATTTCTACTGCACATCATTATCTACAACTAAGCCTTATAGCTTTATAGACTGGGCTATCCCATCACCCATCCCATCAATTCCCCCCCTTGGCACACCAGGCCAATCATAGAAACCAGAGCTGTTACAAATGCAGCAGTACGGAGTCAGAGGTACAAAAACATAGACAAATGGGTAAAGGCAACACAAGTCAAATCCCTCCAGAAGCCTGTTCTCTTTTAAGAGAAGTTAGAGGGAAAACAAAATTTTTGTATTTATTTCACACACTCTGGATGACAAGCACTTTAAAGCACTGCGTAAAGGCTGCAGGTCATCAGACTGCTCAGTGACAAAAGTTTCATTTAGTCATTCAAGAGTTCTAGAGTGGACTTCAAAGAGAGTGTGATGATCCAATGAAGACATCTATGCAAGTGGGTATATCATCCCCTAGTTTCACCCATCCTGTATCTGTACTGCTTTATTTTCTAGTTACAGCACCTGTGCATTTCCTAAGAGATGCCATGCTCTGGAATACTGTCCAAAAAAACCGTAATTGTATCCTAACACATCCAGAACCTTTCAGAAGTCAGGAGCCAAAAGATAACTTTGCTTGGAATTCTGTGGTATTGAAGAGATCATCTCAGATGCCAAAGTCATTCTCCCAAATATCATAAGAAATGAGCAAAAGGAGGTGAAAAAACAAGAAGCTGAAGTTCAAAGGCTTGTATTTTCCTTTGCCCAAACAAACCATTATTCTTGTGCTGTGCTTCAAATTCCTTGGTGCAACCCTTCCCAGTACATAACAGAACGTGCTAAGAATGAAGTAGCAAACAAAATAAGCATCTTGGCTTTCTGCTAATGAGATTCTCCATGGTGACAGGAACATCTTACATTCTGCTTCTCTCAGAAAATAAGGCTTGATCCAATCTCTCATACTATGTTCAATTCTGCAATGGCAGAGCAAGACATACTTTCCAAAAAGAAAGACAGGTTCTGTCATATTCCTCTTTAAGAATAATTTATAGTAACTTATAAAGTGTATAAGCTAAAGAGCCAAACCCAGACTTTTATAATCTAAGTGCCTGTTTTGAAGAGTTACCTTAGGGCAACCTGAAACAAGTTCAATGCCTTCCAAAGAAGTACGAGTTATCAAATAAAGTCAGACTGCCACCAATCTTCTTAACATAGCACTCTACTCAACATGACAAGTGCTTGCCAGCTTTGTACTAAAATGTAGTGAGTATAAGAAAATTTAATACAGGAGAAGCTTTGAAAAAAGCAGGTATGACTGTTCTTTAATGTCTTTTGCATCAACAACTTGTCTTTAGAAGACAGACTGCTCTGCGATGTTATACACCTCTTCACCAACCGTGCCATCATCTACCACAAGTTTCTAAATATTTTTATAAGCAGCCAGCATGGAAGAAAACAAGCAAAATTATCTCATATGTACAGTTCAACTTTACCTTTGGATTTTGGAATTAACTCTCCACAACTCAGTATGCGTACTTCAGCGTATGGTTTACTGGATGCATCTGTTTTCTGGTTTTCTATTTCTCTCACAACTTCCTGACCTGAAATGACTTGTCCAAAAACAACATGATGCCTGAAGAATGTGAAAAAAAAAGTATTCTTAGCACTTAATTTTCTCAAGGCAGTTCTCAAAAAATGTAAGAAGAAAATAAGAGATATTTACCCATCTAAATGAGGTGTTGGTTTAGTTGTTCTGTTGTTTCCAGATTTTAAATTAAAGAGAAAAAACAAAATCAGTATTAATGAAAAGCAGTCAACATTCAATGCATGTAATCTACACATAGGAAGGTGAACATTATTTTGAATGCACTAACAAAATTGAACAAAACCAATATATATCAGTCTATGTTTGTGTGCAGTTAAAAATATTTAATGTTTTATATGTTAAACTACCTATTTAATGAAACACTGATTGTTACATTTTACTGGAAAAAAACCAGTTACATTTTACTGGAAAAAAACCAAAATTGCACATAAATATCTAGACAGAATCCTCACACAGGATATAATAAGTTTCTACTTATTGAATTATATAAATACTACCAGGAACAGATACAAAAATCTGCAGGAAAAATGCAAATAACCTTTTTACACATCAGAAAATAACCAGAAAACTGGAAGAAAAAGTATCTGCATGTAGAGATTACATGACACAGAAGCAGAACTGACTCTCAGCTTTCCCCTCTACTAGCATTACTAAGACATCCATGTCACCTATGGAAGAGTAGAACACTGAGATGATTGGAGTAATGACCATTTAGAAATCCCAAAATCAGGTTTTAATGCTGACATCCACACCTCGTTATGTTAACTAAGGCCATGAAACATGGGTAAGAGTGATGTATTTTGAGAATATTTTCTGTAGATAAGTTAGATTTTAAAAGAGTCTCCTGCAATGTATTTTTAGAATTTAAGTTTTACCTATAATTAAGACTGGACTGGAAAGCTATTTTGTGATTAAAAAAAGCCCTCTACTATTTTGGAGAATCCCCAGAGCTATTTTGCCACCTTCCTGAAAACAATTTATTACAATACTAAGAATTTTACAGTAAATGAATAGGTTTGCTTTTTTGTCCAAGTTAGAACACAGCTACTGAAAACTACCAAAGGGCCTTTTGCACAGAAAATTAAATACAAATAAGCACATCAGGGGTAAAAATAAGTACATTAGGAAAATGGCTACTTCCTGGCAACCTGGTAAAAAACCATCAACTTTGGCTTTGCACAGGAGCTAGTCTTCAATATTTAAAAGGATTCTCTTTACAGCTTACAAATAGCAAACCATATATACATTTCAAGACATTTCAATACTTACATAAAGAACTGTGAACCATTTGTATCTTTCCCTCGGTTGGCCATTGAAAGGAGAAATTCTTTGTTGTGCTTTACAGCAAAACTTTCATCTAAAGAAAGTGTTTTCAGTTACTTTTTAAGCATACGATATATGCTTGGGTAAATGCTATCATCTAAGTAAATGAATCCTAATTAAATAAATCTGTTCGTCTCTTGAATGAAAAGTTGTATTAAAAATAGACTAAAAATAACAGTTATTTTAAAAACATCATTCTGTTCATTCTATGTAACAAGGAGAAATATGAATCCAATTGTTTATAGCCTGAGAGGAAAAAAAATTAAAATTTAGTATTCTCGCACAAAAGATCTGTCTCCTACCAACTTTAACAGAGATGCTTAAGTTGTTGCTCTATTTTTCTTTGGAACAGAAGCTGTGTATTAACTATTAATAAATCCCTAATTTTCAGGCACTTTGTTGTTCTGGGTTTTTTTTGGGTTTTTTAAAGTACACATAGATAGTTTGATAGTAATCCCAAACAACTTGTTTGTCTGACAGACAGAGATGAATTTATCAAGTTAGTCATTAAGAAAATTAGTTTAACTTCAATGAATCCTTCTTATGAGCAAGGAATTGTTAACAGTTCAAACTAAATCCCAACAAAACTACGAAATGAAAAAAGTGTAAAATGTAATCACTGTTCTTCATTTAAGACACCTGTAAGAAATAATCCTCTCCCTTCTTCCCCAAAATAGCAAAAAGGCTTTTGGGGGGAAGGAAACTCTGCAGACATGAGGACATTTGTTCAATATTGTTTGGATACAGGTGGCAAGAGGAAGTATTAACAAAGAAAAATATACAATATTCATAACGCTACTGTCACTAGCCATGAAAGGGATGGTCCCACTCACTCTCCAATCACTTGTACAATAGCATCAAATGTCAATCGAATCCCATGGTGCATTGGTTAATTGATCCAGCCAAGCTGAACAGCCAGCCTGCTATTGTCAGAAGTGGAGGTTGTGCTCATTTTTCCATTTCTCCCAGCCATACATCTCCTCAAATCCAGCTACCTATTTGTGTTGGTTCTTATGCTTGCCAAACAGGATCCACTCACTAACATGGGAATATATAATTTTTTTTTTTTTTTTTGCTGCAATAATCTTTAGGCATTTTAGCAAGCTGAATAAGGCTAAAGTTTGATCGGAGCATCAGTGCAAGGTAAGGCCTCCTCCCTCTTTTGGCATTTGCAAACTGTTGATTCCACTCAAGGTCTGATATAAACTTGCAGCCTGGCCCAACTACAGCAGTGAATAATTATTGTGTGTACTGCAAGCTCAGACAACAACCAGTGGCAAAAAAAAGTATCCAGGAGGGGAGAGGGGTTCAACCTTGCCTGGGTGGCAGCTACCCAGCACCTGGGCTTAGGTGTAACACAACAACTGCTCCAATAAACACAGATGCTCCACTACATTCTGGACAAACACAGGCTGAGAAACACAGCAACCATAATTTTTTGTGCAACACTGGTTGAGAAAGAAACAGGACCGTGAGAAAACAAAAAGCTCTATCTTTAATTCATCTTGGGTTCAGGAAAGCAGGGTTTTGTGCATTTTTAAAATAAAAATTTGCAAGGAAGCCCAACCCCATCCACACCTTTCTCCTTTTCCCTCACAGAGAAGACCATCCCCAGCTTTTAGCTAGCTGAGCAAGCCAAAAGTAAATGTCTAAAATCAGCAGTAAAAATATAAGTCTGGTAAAAGGGACAAATACAAAGGAATTCAGTTTTAGTTTTTCATTCATTAAAATGGTTCATATTTTAAAAGCAAAATAACTTAAATGGGACAGTCAAAGGCCTTCAAGACCAGACAAGATCTTTTAAAAAAATGGAATTCAGGTTTACAGAACAGAGACTACAGAATGTAAAGGAGATTGTTTATTTTAACATCAAAATAGAACAGACTGATAGAACTCTTACCTTCAAAAAAGCCACCATAAATGGATTCTCCTCCTCTGCCATTTCCTTAAAAGAGGAAAAGTGACAGTAAAAGTAGTAATTAAAGGAGTTACATTATGTGGAAGGTGCTTCATAATACTGATGTAATTGCATCCAAATCAGTGACATAATTCTTCAAGATATGGAAACACAATCAAGATGCATCTTTGTAATCCAAAAGCAAAAATCTTGGAAAACAAGAAAGTATTCTCCTCTGTATTCACCAACAGTCTCCCTTTTTTCTTTATTTCCCAGCAGCAGATACTTCATTCTCACACTTTAACCTTTCAACAGCAGGTATTTCGTTCTCTGAATACTTGAGATAACTTGAGCAAAAGTGTGTGAATGCACATATAGGTTCTCACACAGAAGAAAGGGGAAAAAGCAGTGATATCTGTCAGAGAATAATTAAGTAAATGGTTCTACATAGAACTTTTGCAATGTTTTATTACATAAGTGGCAAAGTTTTATTTAAAGATTCCTATCATACCTTCACTGAAGTCACCTCCTTGGATCATAAAATCTTTCACAACCCTGTGAAACAGACAACTTTTGTAATGCAATGGCTTTTGGGTGGACTTTCCTGTACCCTTTTCACCTAAAGAAGAGAGTGAACAAAACCAAAAATTACTCTCTGCATCTGTAGAATCTTCATTACAAAAAAAGTTCTATGTAAAGCACTCAACCAAAATCATCTTCTAGCTTGTGAGGCAGACACCTACCTGTAATACCAGTAATAAACTGGCATTTAAGAAAGCAGAAACTACTGTCTCTGTCTCTACAGTTATACTAGAAGAACTCCTTACTGGCATTAGTATACAACTCTGGTCACTTCCATGCAGATTGACTGAAGCTAAACATCCAGTTTACATTTATGACAACTGGTATTGCTCAGAAACATGCAAGAAACAATCAGATGTGTAGTTAAAACACGGCAAGGTTAAGGTACCAGCAAAACTTGCAAGAAAGCCACAGATGCAGGGGGAGGGAGGAGGACTCTCATTCCCTCCTCCACTCATGATGACAACTGCCATCTTCTGCTGTTTAAACAAACTCTGCTTCAGCTACAACACAATGGCCTCTCCCTGCTCAAACAGAGAAGATTTCTGCTGAGTTAGCAAGATGAATGGCTCATGGTGGGTCCTGTGAAGGTAACAGTAAGGTAATCAGTGGGACTTCTCAGGGAAGACCACTTCCTCTTCATGCTGGCAAATTGTTAGACAGCATCTTCCTATAATCTTATTCTGAGCAATTAAACCAGCAGCTTTTGCCAAGGGCAGTTCCTCCAAACTTACAGACTGGTGTCTTCACATGGATTTCACAGAGAAAAAGCCCCACTTTTGATAGCAACTCTGATAAATGTGAAGCTGTGTATGTTCCACTAACTGAGTATGCCAGGAAAACATGGAACTGTCGACCTGTGTTTCATGAAGACAGCTCACACTTTTCAAAACTTCCAGAAAAAGTTATGAGTAAGAAAAACAGAAATTAAAAGTTTGATTAATTTGCTAATGATCAATATCAAACTTTCTGCATATTTTTCTCACTATTCTTATACGTGTTAAAGCAGCAAAATAGTTCAGGATCTGAATTTGATTATGGATGTCAGTAACAAAGGATGAACTTAGTCATACTTGTTGCTGACCTGAAATGCTGTTGAAGACTTCAATTCACAAATATAAGGCAGTAGTAGGGAGTAACACCTTTATTCAATAATCTGACCTTTGGGCAATTGACAGCAGATCAAGAATGCCACGGTCTTGTATTAACATAGTCACAGCCATTAAAAATCATTAAAGCTCAAATCTGTTAACGAATTTTGATAATCTGATTTTGTGCCATTAGACCTATTGTCAGATCAGATAATGTCTGCATTCCTGCAGACATCCTGAATGGTGTGCTACATTAATGTAATCATGTATCCACACCTGATCCAGGTCATATTAGTACTGCTGAGGGATTCACTATTAACAGCTACAGACTCTGAAAAACAACAAAGATGGAAGGAAAGGAACTAGAAAAAGCTGAAGACAGAAAGCAGATATGCTATTTATGTATTCACAAAGTTATTCTTGCGACAATAAACTCAAGTTTTGCTAAGCTGTCAGCATTTGCAACAAACATATGCAGACTACAGGAAAGTAATTCTGTTTGTAAATGTTTCCAAGGGAGAATCTTCTGAGTATTTTACACTTTCAATTGGAGTAGAAATCACCAGTGTCCATCAAGAAATTAAAATAACAAAAAAAACCAACTGATAAATACAAGGATCACCTTTCAAATTCCACAAAGTATCGTAAGACTGAAAAGTAAATCTGCATGGTTGACCTCTTGTTGGCTACCTTTCAAGACTGGATGATGTTATATAATGTGAACAGTAATATCTGTGCTAGTAACAGAAAATCAGCTTACTGTGCTGTATTTAAAGCTGGTTAGTATATACTCCCTACAACACACTAAGTCAAAGCTACAATTGCTTTGACTCTACATCATATGTGTAGGATCATATGTGTACCAACAGCTAAATATTCAGAGGTGTCAAGAACCAATGCTGAACTTACTTTCATATTCAAGAAAATGTCACTAATAATAACAGACATCAAACTAGTTAACATGGCATTACATTAAAAATTACAGATTAAATAGTAAAATCTACAAACCTGTGCAAAGGCAGCGAAAATTCTCACATGTCTTTGGACACACATCTGAAAACAATTCAAAGACCACTCTTCCAGCTAGAAAAAAAAAAAAAAGAAACCACCGTATTTATTGTGAAGTTAAATGGTATTTGTAGTATTCCTATAGGTATCTCATACGAGTATCATGCTACTGAATTGATACATTCATTTTCTTACCGGGTACATTGTTGATGGCTATGTCAAAAAAGCAACGAGGTCTCTGGACTTTTACTCCCATGGCTTCAGAAGTCTAACTACTGTAAGTAAAAAGAAAACAAAATTCAGTTTTTCCTTCTGTGTACTGAAATCATGTGTAAGTCAATAGAAAAGTCAATAAAAACTGCAGAAAAGCAAACAAAAAACCCCAGACAGCAAACATTAGCATTTTTTGAAGTTCAAAAAATGCCAAGTACTTTACATCATTTTCATGTGTTGTAGCCCCAGATGAGTGATTTTCATCATGTTTGCTGCAATAGCATTAAATTTAAACTTGAGTGCCATATTTCAGGTGGGGAAATACAAAAGGAAAAGATACTGTGAGATATGGGCAAGACTTTAGCATTCAATTTTCAAATGTCAGTATTTCCTGGATTCCTGTCACGGCAGGAATTGCTGGCAGTTACCAGGCATTGCTCCAGTTAGGATTCAAACCATTCTTGACAAAAAAAATACAAGGGTGTAGCTTGTTCCACAACTGCTGCTAAGTGAAATTATTTTGGTTTTTCATTGTCTCTTTTCCTTTCTTATTATTGTTTATCTCTTGGGATACCATCACTGGTAACATTTAAAAGATGTATAGATTCATAGTGTTGCTTAAGGACATGGTTTGGTTGTAGACTTGATGCTGTTAGATTTACTATTGGACTCAATGGTCTTAAGGAGTTTTTCCAGCCTAAATGATTCTGTGATTCCTTATAGAGAATTTTAATGCATCTTTTGCCTTAGACTATATAAATCCTTTTAATTTTGTGTAACAAGCTATGTCTTAATTGCATTTGCATCTCCAACATTCCAACATTATGCACAACCATACTCTTTTGCTTTTCTAAATCTCTATCCTCTCTGAGTTACTTCAGACTGGGAAAAAAAAAACCAAACAAACAGTGACTGCAAAAGGATCTGTAAGACAGGAATACCTTTTCCAGAACTTGGAATATAATCCACACATTTTCAGTCTTAATTATTTTTTATTGCCAGAAAACATGGCTCAAATCTAGATGACATACTGCACACATCTCTCCTAAAGCTGCACTTATAGCTGTGTCACAGAACATCCTTGAAAAATTCCATTGTCACCATCTGCCACTTTCAGCATATGAACAAGTGGCTGTAAAAAATCAAGACAGCAGTGTAATCATGTTAGCCTATATTCTCCCTACTTGTGCTGTCACTCCTAACATTTTGCTAGGATTACACAGCAAAAAATCCCAAGAACAATGCAGGACTGGTTTAAATTAAAACACCACTCAGTAGTTCATGTGATTTTTAGCATGAGAAGATTTTTAAAAAATTCAGAATCTCACTAGATATTTTCTAAGTGTGTAACAAATACATTCATAAACAAAAGCCAGACACTGGTCCAAAGCAGCAGGTTTATCTCAGTCTGCTTGAATTGAATTAGCATTTCTCTCCTATTAGTACAACCAATTTAGTAGCCGGCAGATAAACAAATAGAGAAGATGCCCATAGCTGAAAACTCCGATGCCATCAGGTCAGCAGGAGGCTGCCCAGGTCACCACAGACTGCAGCAGTGCAAGGAAGGCAGGGTGTGCCCAAGGGAGGGGATCAGATAGAGGGTGTGGACAGGCTGCTCTCAGAACTAAGACCAGCCAAAGCACAGCCACTCACTGTCAGGGGCAGAACAGACTACACAGCTGCATGGGGATACTTTTTTCAAGGAAACGTTTCACAATAAATGCTGTAATAAATATTGTTGGGTGCTAGAACTGCCATTTTTAACTGAACTGAGACCTCTAAGGAGCATCAGTACCATAACTGATTGGCTGCTTGTACTCGAACTTCAAGCATTTAATTCTAATGCTTAAGTGAGAAGGAATTTCCTGCTTTACAAGCAGTTTGCTTGAGAAATGTAGAGGTATGCCTTAATATTTATATACAGTATTTAACATTTATATACAGTATTTTAACCAAAATAAATGACAACTATCTTAATACGTGACACAATTTTTATTTCAAACACTGGTAATGACTAAAGCTACGCTGTGAAATGAATATAAATATACCTATGTCAGTCAATTTTTAACTCTGTTTTGTAGACTGTGGGAGAGGGAAATCAGAAGTAAAGAATTCTACCCAACTCCCTATCCCTACCAAGTTTTCTCAATTTGATGTTTTTCTACCTCTACATTGTTTCATGAAGAGTGGAACAAACAAAGTTAGTCCATATTCTAACCATTACCTCCAGTGTACCCTGCACTGTCCCTAAATCCTCCAATAATATCCCCTAAACACCAGCTGCACTAGATTCTAAATGACAGGTATGGCAATGGGTCAGTATGAACCCCCTGAACGGACACCAGGCCAAGCAAATATATCTCACTCTCGAGCTCATGGAGCCCAGAAAACCAGGCTAAGGTATCAGTGACATTTATCCTACCTACCTCACAAGTCAAGTGAGCATTTCTTCTCCAATATATTTAAGTATTCTTTGCACTGTTATTTCAGTCAGACCTTTTCCTGTGCCACAGGGCAAAGTACCAAGTTACAAATGGTCCTTAAAAGTAATAATTGCTATTCATGTAGTAATACCAAACACAATCTTCTACGTACTGATCATTTAAAACCTGTCCGAATTACAAGCAAGTACAGGGGGTCTGAATGTTAAATACAAAATCAACAAAGAAAACCACAAAAAATATGCCAAGAATAAAGTCAGAAAATATCAACAATGAAGTCAGAAAATCACAAGCTCAGCAGCACTACATGTGTGATAACAATAGGGCTTAAATGATTTGTGCTATTTCTCTCTCAAAATTTATTTTCAGTTAGAACATCAATATTCTTGACCCTCAATACCCTGCATTTTTCAATTGTGAACTTGATGGAATTTCACTAGTGAAAGGAATATGAATTTTATGTGAACCCAAAAGATGCTTACTATACATACATTCAAAAAATGTGCTATGGAGGACAATCTTGGCAAGTCAGATCACTTTTTCCTTCCAATACTCTAAAAAAGGACAAAATATCAGCCCAAGTACTACTCTGAAATTTTCAAGTTATTCATCATCCTCAACCACCTTCCATTTGAAGAGGCTCTTACTAAGTCTAAGTAGAATTTATAACCAAAAAAAACCCAAAGCCAACCAAGCACCTAGAACATCACTTCAGCATATCTAAAAAAAGGGCTTGTTTCTTTTGTGTCTGAAAGTAGAATTACAGTTCAGCTTAGAGCATATTGGTATTTGCTGACAAATACACCAAAAGTATTTAGTCTTGTCAGAACAGCTGCATCCACAACCAACATTTCACCAACTGTGTCCCCCAGGGTTCACATTACTTCACACCTCCGTCAGTCTCATTATTTTGTTTAAATACTTGCAGGATAAAGCTGGCCAGCTCAAGGCCAGGCTGCCAGCAGCTCTTCTCCTTCAAAATGATCTGTGCCAATGGAAAAAGGTAACTATCCCAAACTGTTCACAAGTATCTTTCTGCCAGGGATTATCACTGATATTCGTTGATGTGTTTAAAAAGCACATCTTGGGGAATTTTATTTCCAAAATCACCTGTGCTAGCAGGGATCTGGTGGTAATAATACTTTTTAACACATACTAGCGCCTTTTGACTGAACAGGCTAGAAAGCCCCCACAGATGCACATCAACTGAGTATCAGCATGTCATGCATCCCAAAGAAGGTGACAGCAAGCAGCAATACAGCAGTGTTTCTTTGTTTTATAGGAGGGAAAAAACAACCTTTTCTATAACTGCACTGAACTACTGATTTGTTTCACTCCCAGTACACGACAAAATAGTAAGCAAAGATATATTTAGTAGGAAAAAGATACATTGTGTCGTAGTCCTTCACTTGCGCCTATCATCACCAATTCTTCTAGATTTTTAATTTCTCCTTTACCTTGCCTTTGAACATCCTCCCTTGCATCAACTTACAATTACCTGCACTGATCTTCATTCAATGCCCAAACGAAGTAAACAAAGTACATAAATTCACATTCCTAGCATTTTGTTTCACACCATCTACAAAGGCAGCAAGACTAAACTACATTGATACATATTTCAAAGACAGGCATGTAGAATCTCCAGAAATGCATTTTAAAGCAAAACTTTGCATTCAGAAAATGCAAATGCACAAAGTGAACACAGAACATATATTCTTTAAGGCTGTGGCTGCAGTCATTTGAAGACAATATAAATGTGGGCTGATACATTTATAGAAGGCTCCTACATCCACGAGTTTAGCTTGCATAGAAGTAGCTACCTGGCTGCATAAAAACCACCCTTTCCTCCTCCCTCCACAGAAAGAAATGGCAGCAGCACATATCAGCCTAAAGTGATGCCAGAGGCACAGACTAAAAACGTTACAAGTTCTTTCCAGTACGGATTAAACTAGAAGTGAATTTATGATTGTGAAATGGGAGATATAATTTGTTCGTAGATCCATTCCTGTGGCAGAACTTGCAGCTGTGTTAGCATGATACCAAAGATGTGAACAACAAAACCCTAAACAGATTAACCCCCTATCTCCATAATTTCTTTAGCATTTTTCCCTAAACACCACCATCTTTTCCTCTGTACTTCATGATCTGAACACTCTGAATTAGCAGCAATGGCATCTAAGGAAATGATTTTTTTTTTCATTTCACTAATCAGCAGCACTGGATTTTTGTTGCCAAATTTAGGAATAACGTGTTACACTAGAACACATTTCAGATTTAGGATGACGTCTTTGCAATCACATGGATTTAACACACCTATAAGAAAGAAAATATTTGCTTCCTACACAGCTTTATGAAATTGATGCAGGAAGACTTTCAAGTCATCACTAAAAATCATGCATTATAAGCTTTCAATCTGACAGTCCCTTCAAAAGAAAAAACCACCCATAAAATAAAACTTTCAACATTTTTGCAGGCAAAAAGTGATTTACACCACTTTTCACCAGGCCTCCTCTCTACAACAGTGTTAGAAGCATTTACTGGACTACTGACATAGGATTTGTTTCCCTCTAAACAAGGAAATCAGACACCTGACAGTATCAACCATTGTCTTCCATGGAAATGAGGCAAGGGAGACTTAAGAAAATATCACCCTTAGATAGGCCCTGACTAAATATGCAGTACATATTCCTAACCCTACTGCACCGGTAAATCACTTATACCACTTTCAGTATGATTTTTTGCAATTACGAACATGAATTTAGTCTTCTTGCACTAAAGTATAAGGAATGCACACCCAGTTTTAACACCCCAGCTGGGAGAGCATAAAATTCAGCTGAGAAGGTAGTAACATCCTGAAACTGTTTACACAGAAATACATGTTCCTACTGGATCATCTCCTTTATTTTTCTAGAAAAGGGTTATCTACAATGAAGAATGTTAAAATATCCAACCTGTCTTGCTCTTGTCACTTGCAATTAAAAATCTTTGATGTCAAGTCTTAGTCATGATTTTCTATTATTTAACTTACATGGAAAGGACCTTTTTTCCTGTGCTATGATTTGTGAAAAAATACAGGTGTTTTCTGTCAGGTCTGTACACAAATAGGCGCACTTGTTGGTGTGAATTTGAATAGGCCTGAATCCATGAACTTTTATTTTAAAACTTAAAAAGTGCTAAAAAAAGGCAAGTTTATGCTTTGTATGAAAGGGGAAAATCATTTTACAGGGTGTAATCTCCAAGTCATGCAAATCCCACAATTAATTTCAGCAGTGGAATCCTTTCCTGTTACTGAAGATGAGAGTAAGGCAAGACAACCATGCAACATTAACAGACATCTCTGAATGCCAACCAATATTTGTCAACCATAACCAAAAAAAACCTTGTTGCATAATGTTTTATTCTCATGTTCTACCCCTCTCTCTACTCCTCTAGATCCCTTCTGTGCTTCATCCCAGACTCTGACCTAAACCTCACTGCATTAAAAGATGGCCACATTTTTTCCCTGGCACTCACTGACTCTCTTCCAAATGGAAGCTGGCTCCTAAATTACCATCGCATGGAGGAGTGAACTGGTAGTGGGGAAATCATGCAGCAACACAGTAAAATCCTCCACTCTGTTACATATTTTTTACTCTAGCTTCCCTCATAATCCTCAGATTTTCTGAGATCCTATGAGGAAAAAACCCAAATCTTCTCTTGATAGCAGCTTGATGACTGCTAGCTAATTAAAGCAATAATGTTTGTTTCACAGAAGAGGACTGAAAGAATGGGAAGTCTTAATAAGAAATATAGTCCCAAAGGGTGCTATCAGAGAACTACTGATGCTGCTATTCTTTTTATGCTACCCTTCAGATCTACTGCACATATTTATACATAATTTTTACAAACGGATAAATCAAGTTCTGTGCGTTTAGACAAACTAATGCTTCATAAATCATGTCTAACCTACAAATTGTTACGATATTTTTATCATGGTAGCACCTAAAAATCTGAGCCATGCTGGGCCCCAATGCAATGGGAATAGTGAAACAAAATGGTGGGGAAAAGATTAAAAAAACCCCAACAACATGAAACCACACCAAAAAACCCACTAGTAACATTTATCCTTGTTCAAAGAACAGCCTCTTCTGCTGACAATAGAGAAAAAACCCATGAAACCTCCAAAACAGTCTCTCAGAGAAAATACATCTTAGAAAACAGACTATATGCAAGATAACATTCTGACACTTTTCTTAAATCAGGTCTCAGATGACTACTAAATATAATTAACTTAACCAGTCAAATATTAGGAAACTACTGGTCAAAATGACTTTATCATTATTTATAGATTTTCTAATTGTGACTGGACTTAAAGGCAATGTTTAGCACTACAACAGATATTCTGTCCACACTTTCGTTTCTCATAAGTCTCTCAAAGCCTCTTCAAGGCCTCAAAGTACAGCCATATATACGCAGCACTTATAGTCTGGACATGGCTGCAAACAAAATGAGCCTAAAACTCAAACTCATGGAAGTCTTTGGAACGCCTTAGGAAATCCCTAAAAGAGAGAGGCAGAGGAGTCTCCTGCCAGACACAGTAGTTCCTACAGGCTCCACTTCCCTAGGAGAGGCCTGCAGAGGAGAGAACATGTGGCACGCAGACAGCCCCGTTCCTTCCTCGTCTAGGGGAGGAGGGAAGACTCATTCAAACTCCCCAGCCAGCACCCGAGCAGGGCGCTCGCTGCGGACACCGACCCGCGGCTAGCCAGGCTGCGGAGAGGCACAGCCGGCCTGGCAGACCCGATCCCCGGCGCGATGTGCGCCAGGCCCCGTGCGCCGCTTCACCCACCCCTGCCGCTCCCGCCTGCCTTGGGCCGCACTCGCAGCTCCTCACCCCCCTTCCCTCCCAGGGGCCCTCACCCGGGATGCGCCGAGCGCCGCGGTCTGCCTGCCCCCCGCACAAGGGCGGCCGGGCCTTGCGAGGGGCGTGTGTGAGGAGGCAGCGCGGGCGGCCGCCCCAGGCCCGCTCCGAAGCGGCAGCCGGGCCGGCCGGGAGGGGCCGAGGCTCCCGCGCCGTGACCGAGGCTCAGGCCCCGCGGTGCTGCGACCTCCTCCTCCACCGTCCGCCCAGCCCCCGGCGCGGCCCGGGCCACGGCCCTCACTCGGCCGCGCGGGCGCTCGGCGCTGCCCGGCGGCGTGGCCGGCACTCACCCGCTGGCGGCCCTTGTAGCCCCGCGCTGCTCAGCGCCGCGCTGCCGCCATGTTGGAGCTGGTGCGGCACGGACTGCGTCAGTGGCGGACAGGGCGGGAGCGGCGGCCCGGGGGCGGCGCGCCGGGGGCGGGCGGCGGGGTGCGGCGGCGGGAGCAGCGTTTCCCCGGCCCGGGCACGGTGCGAGGGGGTCGCGAGCAGCGACACAGCCCAGCCCGGCGGCGTGGGCCGCTCGCGGGGAGCCCGAGCGACTGGGGGAGGGGCTCCCGCCTCCTCGGCCTCGTCAGCGGCGCTCCGCCCCTCCCGCGGCCCCGCCGCCGCAGGCCCGAGCGGGCGCGGCGCGGAAAGGAGCCGGAGAGGCTGGAGCGCGGCAGGTACACAGGCCCTTTCTAGCCAAACGTGCTCGAGAGTAGTGCTGGTCTTCCCCGCCGATGAGCTCACGAAATGGCCAAGGGTTGGTAAATGAACCGTCCTGCACGGTGCTGGAAGCGCACAGGGTTCCTCCAGCAGTACACCTCGCTAGGACTTGTAAAGAATTAAAATGGGAATTTAGGCCAACTGTGCAAAAAATGAGTAGCTAATAATAGTATCCCATATGTATGTATTGCAATTCAAAGTTAATGTATCTTAAAACTAAGGAATGAAAGTTTATATCAATGCCTAAAGTTGTGAGTACCTTCTAAATTAACTAAGACTGGCACTGAAGTATGTACTTCCTTTGATGGGTTTTAATTCAAACCAGTAGGCATTTGGGTCAGTAATCGCATACATAGTGGGAAGTAATGGAAGTTATGTGACTGGCTGATGAGAAGTTTGTTAGAAGTAGAAAACCCAATGATCTCCTTATGGTTTTCTGGAAAAAGAAAAAACAACACCAAAACCAATTTAAAATGTGAAACTTGACACCTGTGACTTCTGAAATCCTGAAGAAGCTGGTGAGTGAACATCTGTTGATAAAATCAACACTGGCTTCAGCGCAGCATGCTTTCTTAAGTCTTGCTTTCTTCCCCTACGTTTCCAATTTAAAATTTAACATCATTTGATCTAGCATTTTTAATTTGGTTTAGGCATTGTTTTATTTTATCCCAATGTACTTCACAAGCCAGAAGTGAAAAGTTCACTGTAAATGAAAAAATCTGTATGATTTTTGAATCTGTGTGATTTTCATTTGAAAGAAAATGAAAAATCTGTATGATTTACAGAAGCCTCCTTTATATGAACATGGAATTGTTTTCTGCTACAATCCATCTCAGATGCATTGGAATTGTTATGTGAGTTTGCACAAAGCCTGACATTCTTGAAAGAGGTACTTTATGTGCCACCCTTTGAGCTCACCTGACAGGGTTTGGGTCTCTGTTACTTGCATGCCTGTGTAAACTGTAATGGGGCAATCTGGAATTTGTTAGCAAGATGATACAGAACCTGTTCAAATTATAAATTCCACCATTACAAAAATTGTAATTAATCCAGTTTTAAAAAAATACATGCTATTTTTCTAAAATACCACAGACCTGTAATAAATAATTTAGGGTCTATTCTATTAGTTTGAGTGAGTTCCATATTCATAGGTATCCAATATATTAGAAGGTGACAGACAAAAACTAAAACCCCAAAACATTTGATAGACAGCTGCAATACAGCTGGTCAGAATTGGTCATGGTCATAGTTCTAGTTCTTTTCTTTGGATAGAATATAGAGCAATCCGAGATTGTTATCATTCTTTCTAAATGTCTTTGCTGCTATCAATGGTGGTGAGAAAAGGTCCAGAAAGATGACCTGGAGCTATGCATATTCCATATAAGCAACATACTTGTTGCAAGATATGTTAGATTTGTCTCCCAAAACTCATTCATTTAAAATTTATTGCTGTTGCAAAGGATTAAAAAATTTGTAAAATGAAATAACGTTAACTGCAGTACAACAAAGCCTAGCTCTTCAACTTTACCCTTCCGAACTTCAGTCCCTTTGTGCCTTTCCTAGGCAGGGAAGACTTTTCCCCCCTTCAGAATGAATTATCAAAACGTTGTTTTATTTAATATGCAATAGTCAGTATGAACCTTGGGCCTTTTTAATTATTATTTTTATTTCCTTTGGAAAGTCTTAACTGGTGGACTTTTCCCTTTCTCCCTACGCTTCCTGACAGCTCGTGGGAAATGCTGTGCCTCGGGGCATGCGCACGGTGAATGACAGTGCCGGGGCACGTGGAGCGCTGGGGCTGCAGCCGGCCGCGTTTGGAGGGAGCGGTCTCCGGCTGTGGCTCGAAAGCAGGAAGGGTCCTGTACAAAGGTAATCTGAGAGCTATTCCTCGGCTCCGCTTCTGCGGAACTGACACTGGCTCTTTTGCTTTCTCGTTTAACCCCGCCGGGTGGTGGAGCTTACTCTGTGACGAGCCCTCGCCGAAGCCAGCGCTGGCAGCCGCTGCCGCCCCGCGCCGGCCGGCAGCTGGGCCGTGCCCGCCCGCTCGGTCGGGCGGATGCACCGCCTCTGGCCTCTCGGTGCCTCCCGGCGCATCCCTCCCGCTCGGTGCCTGCGGTTTCCCGGTGCGTCCCTCCCGCTCGGCGCCTCCCAGTGCCCGCCGCCCGCTCGGTGCCTCAGGCGCGTAGGGGGCGCCCCTCAGCGGTGCCGGCGGCCCCCCGGAGGCGGGAATCCAGTCTGGCGGCACGGGTCGCGCCCCTCCTGCGGCGGCTCGGCCCCTTCCCCCGCTCTTTCTGGGGCCCTCTGGGTCAGAATTCCCTGCGGTGACGGAGCAGGCGGCGCGCCGGTGGGAGCGGGCAGGCTCTCCGCGGGAAGCCGCAGAGCGCCAGCGGTGCGGCGCTAGCGCTCGTACCCGGGGACAGGGCTGTTCTATTGCCGTGGCTGGGCTCACGGGAGCTGGGGCGACTGCGACTCGGTGCCTGTACTGCACAAGCAGCTTTCTTAAGGCTTAGTTATTTAAATCTCTAGTAGTTCTTATACTTGAGGAGTGGTGAGTGTCCACATTTGCTCTTTTTTGGGAGACTTCCTGGCTCACTGTGCTTTGTAAAACAGTCTTGAAAGTGCTTATAGTGTTTCAACCGATAGAAAATAATTTTAAAGACCTTCTTGTCCTTCTAATGTGTGTTTTGCATGGTAAGTAGCACATCTTAGAAATAGTTGTTTAAGTAGATCCAAATTTCTCGTTTTACTCTATGTAACTGGATGTTTGAAAACATCCAGTGTTTTCTATTGATGAACTTTTTGAAAGATACTGGAATTTACTATGATTTAAAATAGTATAAAAGTCTGTGGTAAAGCACTTGCATCTGCTCAATGGGCTAGAGGAATATTTGGAAGCTTCCCGCAAGCTGTTTAGACAGAGATAGGGAATGCAATGTGGATTTATGTGGACATGTGGATTTACAGGAAACTGATTCTGAAGGTGTTTGTATTTTCTTCAGGTATCTACTTTATCCTGACTTCTTGCAGCTTAGCTTGCCACTACTGTAGGAAGTGACTTCTTTCTAAAGGCAACTACCATATGGAAAAAAATAAAAGCAATATCTGAAAAGGGACTATAAAAAAATCATTATTATAAAAAGTACTTCATACATAGTACGTGAAAAATTTGTACCTCTTATATTCTTTAATTTTGAATAAGAAAGAAAAGATTTCTTATTATAGGAGATAATAAATTAAAATTACTTCAGTTTAGCTTTGCTTGTATCTGCCCTAGTGTCAGTGACAGCAGTCTAGTGCAATATTCTGTATAGCTTTTTGTTCTAAGAAGAGGATGTACAACTGTCAAAGGAAATTCACCTATATCCATCTTTCTGGAATGATTTCAGTACCTTGCACAGGCTGCACAAATAAGCTTTTTTCTTCCTCAACAGACCTAGTGGGTACTGCTGCCATCACTTTGATAATGTTGCACTGATGGAATCATGCCTACAGTTGAAGAGCATTCAAGTTTGCTGAAGGTATTGATAATTTTAGTTGTTAATGATTATATCTTCTAAAGCAAGACTTCCATCTTTTCCATGGTCTCTGAGTTGAGGGAATTTGATGAGGCTTCTTTGGTGTACTAAGACTTTTATCACTAGTGTACTCCAGCTTGGAATCAACTGTGTAGGTTGTAGAATATATAGTTGTTAGCACTCTGTACAAACTGGGGTATATTCTAAGAAGACAAATGAATACTCAATAAATTTCATTGCATAAAGCTGTAGCTTCTATTATAATTTGGAATCAGGTTGCTTTTCTTTAGTGCAATGGCAATTTCAGTTGATGGTGTATGATTGATCAGTATCCTGTAATACAAAGGTGATCAACCTGCTCGACTAGAAGCACTAAAATCTCACTTCATTTTACCACCAATAGTTGTATTTTCTGGCAGTTCCTGGACCCCAGTTTGGGATTATGGCCTTGTGAGAGCAAGCCTCACTTAGTCATGCAGTGCTGGCATGTTAAAATCTTCAGCTTTTCCTTCTCGGTAGTAGCACTGATAGCACATGTGACCTTTAAAGGCAGTTTTCTAAATTTGAAAATTTACCAAGTGGACTAACTTCATAGTACCTGTGAGCATGTAAGTTGTTAGTTGTTGGGAGCTTTTCTATAAGAAGAGTTCAGGCTGTAGGTTCTTCTTAAGTTTACCTTACTTAGAACATCATAATGTAGAGACACTGATTTTTACTTTGTTGTTGTGACTGAAATTAAGTGCTTTGATACTTTCTCATTTCAGGTACCTCAGAATTGACTCCTTCTTAATACAGTGACCATACAGGACCAAAGAAAAATGGTTTTCTGTTTTTCAAATATTTGGGTTTCTTGTCTGTAACAGCATGGTTTGCTGTGAAAAATGAAAGAAGAATCTTTCTGGACACTTTAAAGCTAGCTGGTAGGCGTAGCAAAATGCTTTGTTTGAGGCAGGTTTGCTTGTTCACACTGAGACGTTACCAAGCTCGGACTCTGTGTAGTGATCTGCTTTTGAGCCAGATAAATAACTGCACCCATGAAGATGAAGTGTTCAGCCTTGTTGGAAGAAACAAGGCCAGACTTTCTGAAAAGCATGTGGGAATTGCATTGAACATGCTGTGGCAATTTCAAAAGGAGAGGCCCTTTCTCTTAAGGACTAGTGACTATGTAAGAAATCACCCCCAGTTCCTTACCCTTTGCATTTTGGCAGAAAGCAAGGTGGAACACATGGAAGATGAGGTGGTAGTGGACACCTTATATAGCATCCTGAGGTAAAGAGCATTAAATACATTTTGTATTTGGTAATAAAAAGAGAAGGAATTCTGAGTACAGAGCTATCTCATAAGGAGACTGTGATGAGACTGCCCTGTCACAGCTTCTGTACTTTTGACTGTGTGACACAGCATAATGTCCTGTGCCTCAGTTTTGGAGATACAGGCAGAATGGATCTGTTTTGCAGTCCCATTAAATATGTTTTATTATTATTATGGATTCTGATTATTCTTGCACAAATGTTTACAATCTGTTTGAATGGAGGGAATGATAGAAAAGTAAAACATTATGATAAATAATGAAAGGACATATGTCTTATTTCTTTATAACTATTGAAGTAAAGCATTGTCTTTATTTTGAAGGCTCAATGTTGAAGATGACGTTTCTCTAGCAAAAGTGCTTGTTACAGAAGCATGGAAAAGATTAGAAAGGCAAGTATTGTCCTGCTGTGCTTTGTGAAAGGTATAAGTTGCAAGCATGATTTGCTTCATGTCAGGTTATGCAAGAGTTCTCAGAGTATTTATGTTTAAAACATAACATGAGTATTTTTAATGTCAGTTGCATTTTTTAAGGTTTTGAAAATTATACATATAGACTTTGGTACACAAATGCTTGAGAGATTCAGATACTGTAACAGGGTCCAACATTTGAGATTTTGAAATATGTTTTCTGTGTAGATTTGTGTGATTGAAGTGAATTGCAGGTTTTCATATAAACAATTTTACCTCAGTGCTTGGTGTCTAGGTCTTACATGGTTTTTAGAACCATGCTTATCTCATTTTTTATAAAATCATTTTGTATTTAAACAGCAACATTTTCCCTTTGTGCATCTTGTTGTTGTGTTTTGTTGTCTTTTGATTTCTTTCTGGAGGAGGGATAATGTAGTTTTCATTCTTTCATCTTGGAGTATTGGCAGAACTGAGTGTCAGTCTTGGCACCAGCATCACAGAATTGCCTCTTCTTAATATGTGGAGCATCTTGACAAGGAAATAAATACAGCGTAACTTGAAAACAAAATTATATTCAAGTAATAAATTTCTCACATTCATTTTATCCATTTGACATTATTGCCTGAGAATATAATCTTTATAGAGTTCTTAGGCTGGTTAAGTGAAGGACAACGAATTCTTGTAGAACTCCATATACACAACATGCTTTAATATTAAACACCTAGGTTTTTTGATTAGATACTTTGTTTCCTTGTTTTGTAATTTTACCATAACCTTGGTTTTTATATAATTGTTAAAATAGAGTTTTGTCTTTAGTTATTGAGTTATTGAGTAGAAATAAAAGCTAGATATCCTGTCTGAATGTCTTTAATGTCTTGACAGGCTTAGTTTGCCTGCTCTGTCTAAATTCGCTCTGTGCTTATACAAGCAACACAGGCACTTCAGTCCCATAATTGGCCAAGTAGCTCATATTGTGGACATGAAACTGGATTCTATACAGGATATAAGGTAAGTGTCAGAAGCAGAAGAAGCAAAATGTTGCAATTACTGGTCTGTCTTTTCTGAAGACTTTCCCTTTTTCTCAACTGAAGGTTACTTTGCTTCAGCTGGGGGTTTGTGGGAAAGAAGTGTTTTGTATTTGTGCTTTGATTGACACGAGAATGCATTTTCCCAATGATTTTGCAAAGAATTTCTTTATAACCTGTCTAAATGATTGAAACTATGGCTTGATTGTTTAGTTTATAGAAATTTAATTAATTTCCACTGTTACACTTACAGTACAGCAGATATTTACAATCAGTGTTATCCTGATTCTAAATATGGACTTTTTTGGTAATTTAGAGGCTATTGACTCACCAGAAGATGCTTTTCTCCCTTTGTTCTCCCTTGACATACATAGTTTCTCTACCATTACATGTCTTTGTTATCAGCAGTAAGAGGTTTTATAGCAATATTGTGTTTATTTATCTTCAGAGCATTGTTTTTCTGGTCAAGTTTAATTAATAAATTCTCTTGTTAGCATGTCTAGCATATTACCTTCATATTCAGACTACTTTAAACAGCTCTAGTCAAAGAAGACCAAGCTCATTTTTTCTTGTTTCTGTTCCCCTGGGGCTGTTACAGCAAAGGCTTCTCTTTCTTTTTTCTGCTTTATATAGCATCAGCAGTCCCAGCACTGAGTTTTTCACATGTGAGGAGCCTGCTTATTAAACTCCTTGAACAGGACTGCATTTCTTTACTGAAATCACTTTCTCTGTGGTTGTAAGTTTTATTCCCTTAGGAAGGGATTATTTTTTTAGGAGTGGCAATGACTCTTCTCCCCATCCTGTCACTTGTGAATTGATTTGGCTTCTTTAGTGTCCGTTGAACATTAAAGATATTTTTGCAAATATGAATCAGGCAAATCAGGGTCTTGCCTTAGGCAAATGCTTTTATCATGCGTAATTTTGCAAGAGATGGCTGAAAAATTCGAATCATTTCAGAAGTTCGCTGAAAGCAGAATTTTTACTTTAGTAGGGTAAATGGTTTTTACTCATCCATGTTTTCTGGATTAGATTTAAAATTCTTTTTGCACAGAAGCCAACAACACCTCAACTACCATTCCTTTCTTTGTGCACTTCATTTAATAAATATAAATTGTATTGCTTACTATGTTCAATGTGTAAATAAGAAACCTTTTGAATTTTTTAGGATCTTGTCAGTTTTGATGATCAGCATATCTGAAGTTATCACAGAGAGTTTTCGCGATCGATTACTACACAAGGCTGAACAGCTCTTAGAAGAAGAGCATGAGGTCCACTTCAACTATGCCAGAAGAATACTCCAGTTTCTCCAAAATGTTAAACTGAGATATCATCCAGTGCTAGAAAAATGCAACAGGATTTTCCTTGAAAGTGCCTCCCATCTTGATATACATAGTATTAATCATATTTTTGGACTATATGAACAGCTGGGTTGTGACAATGCTGAATTTCGCTTGATTGCTAAACAGCTGCTGTCTGAAACTATAGATGATTATTATGATCCTGAAACATTTGCAAAATTATTTTATTCTCTTGGGCCTATGGCAGAATCTAAGGTTAGAGAAAGGTAAGTTTATTAATAATTTTGTCTTGTTTATGATATATGCATTCTTACACAGAAATTTAAAATGTACCAGTGTTTGGAGGAATTTGTGAGCCCATCTGTGAGCTGAGCCTTAGGTTTCCTGGTTGTAACGTAGCAATGGATGATTTCATCATGGAAACACTGTCAAAGGAGTATGTTTTGTTAAGAAGTTGAACAGATCATCAATCAAGGGGGGTGTGAATGCTGTTATGCAAGGCCATCCTGTAGCTCTGTCTCTTAGACTACAGCCTTCCTTTCACACTGGGTGGTAGTAAAAACCTTGCTGTCTTTCTCCTGAGAAATATAGGCAGTGATAGGTGTTGCTTTTTCCTTTTAAGACTGTCAGTAGCTGAAAAAGCCTGAGTCTTGTCCTATACTAGAATGCTGACATCCTATTCTTTATCATCATCAGGGAACACTTCAGCATTTATTTAGAGCATAGTATTGTGTGACAGATTTTTTTTCCTCTGCCTGTTTTTCTTGTGCCACAAAATCCTATTCGGGGGTGATATTACTCATGGATCTCTCAAAGCCTGCAGTTCTAGGCAGAATTTTCTGTATTAATTACAATGAGTCATATTTCCATACTTCTCTTCATTAACATTTTCTTTATTCAGAGATTTGGACATGCTGCAAGCCTGTGTTGGTTTTGCCATAGCTGATTTAGTTCCAAAAGTTTTTCTTAATTGTTTTTTTAAATTTATATTGTGTGTGACAAACATTGGCTTTAATTACCACCAGTTCAGTTCATGTTTGATTCTGTTATCTGTAGCTTGCTGATTGATCATTAATTGTTTTGTGTCTTAAGAGTACATTCCCTACTTCTTATCTACTTTTAGAATTGTTAGACTTGCTATTTTCTAACATCAGAACAATATGCACTGGTCCAACACACTCACACCCCTATATCTGTCTATCTGTGCTAGACAGATCAACTGTTTAGAAGTCCACAGAACAAAAGTCTCTAGTTTGTGAGAATTTTGCTTCCAGAAATAGTATTTGGTTATTTTCCTCATAGGTAAAGAAAATGGCTGCTATGTTTGCCAGAGATTTTCAACTGTTTTTCATTGGAAAATATGTCTTTTCCTCTTTAGGTTGCTGGTACATGCAGTAAACATGGCAGAGGAATTTAGCAGTCACCAAGTATTGATGATACTGAAGACTATGCGGAAAATGAAATGCAGAAATTCTCATCTACTCAAAAAGTAATATTTTTGATATTACTAAGAAGTTGTATTCTCTAGGTAAACTTCCATTTAGTGTGGAAAACCATGACATATCCAATAAGTTAGGTGCTGTGGGTGTATCGCTTGCACACAAGTGCTTATATGCTATAAGTTATTGGCTCTTACAGATTCTGGAATATTGTAGCTTGACCCAGAAGTAATTGAGGCAATTTAGGAATTTCAAAGAAAGGCATTTCACCCTTACCAAATTACTGTTGTATAGTATCTGTCTAATTTACAAATATGTGATCCTATTGCACTAAACTTAGCCTGTAACAATTACTGTAAACTCATGAGAGTGCAAATGAAATATGGTAAGTTGCAGAGAACGTGTCCTGTCTTGGAGATGAAGATGTAGCATTAGATATGTCAGAGATATAGCAGAGTTAAGTGCAGGTTGTGAACAGTTACTGGATTGAAGGTACTTATATGAATCAAGTAGATCCTTGAAAGAAAAAGTACATACTTGTGTCCTGTGGCACAAAGGGATACAAAAAGGAAGATCAGGTGAATTCATGTCTTTTCTTCCTGAGTCTCACTGTCTAAAGAAGGTGTCTAGGTGTTACATTTCCCTTCAAATCTATCCTCCTCTGCAGCTTTAGACCAACACAGCTGTAGCAACCACTGTTCTGTGAGTGTTGTGGTGCTGAAGCTCCTTATGCTGTTCTAGTTTATGTTCTTGGTCCACTCTAAATTTAACCAATTGTGAAATCTGCAACAGAAATTAGTAGTGTGAGGTAGCTGATTTGTCGTGATGAGGACTTTAATTTTGCAATTCAGTAAGTGAAGAGAGGCTGCTCTAAGTGGAATAATGTCAAAATTGGTATGGAGATGAGTGCAGGTGTGTAAAACCCTCCACATAGGTACTGTGCACCACAAGACACCTCTATTTCTTGTGGCATGTTGGAGTTTGCAGTATCTTTTGTATTAGCTTAATAACATGTAATCTTTTCCTCTTTTTATACAGAATGGCTTCTGTTCTGCACAAACACTTGGATAGCTATCAGGTATTGCAGTTGGTAAAGTTAACACACTACTTGGTGGTGTTGCATTGCCAGGATCTGGAGCTGTTTGCCAAACTAAAAATGTTACTATTAGGGTAAGTGTGTATTCTTGGAAATATAGCTATTTGAGTTTCAAACAGTTCTCTACTTAAGATTTTAAATAGCAGTCTAAGATGTTAGTGTTTTGTTCCCATAAAATACAAAGAAGTAACAAACTTTTACAAGTATTTGATTCTATTAAACATGTAAATCAGATGATGGAAAGTAGATATTGTCTTGCCTATAAACCCAACAGTATCTGCTAATATATATGATGCTTTTAAAGAGTATTTTTCCCTTTTTCTTTTGACCACTGTAATATAATGATATTGAAATGACAATAAATTTTGATTGGTATTTGATAGGATGGGTAGATATTAATATTGTATTTGATGTTTGACAGAAGAAGTAATGAAAAAGAGACAGAATGCCTTGGTTGGACATGTGAAAGTATGACACAGAAGTACTCTTTTGATTGAAGAACTGTCCAGTTAGTTCTCAGGCTTGTACAGAACAACAGAAAGTTGCCAGACAAGAGATCTTGCTTTCATTGCTCAGCCTCTATGGGAATGTAATGCCTTGGCTGTACATTTTTTTTTTGGTGGATGATGTCTTTATGTTCCTCAGACTCCTTAAAACCTGGTGCTCCTTAGGACCAAAATCACAGAAATTAACCAGGCCCATAAACCCACAGATAACCTTGACAAATGTGGACCTTCTGGCCTTACTAAGAACTTCTGTGTTTATCAGTAGCAGGTGGAGTCTCATCAGCTGACTGTGCTGCTCACTGTCTTCTTCCCCTTCTTCAGTTTTGAATAAATTAGAAGGAAGAAGTTAATCTCACTGAAAAAAAAAGATGTGTGGATTTCTGCCAAGTCATTAATATTCTGCTTATTTTATATTTGATGTGCAGCTTTTAACTTCGAAATTAGAAGTTTCAAGCATGTAATTTTTTTTGTTTTGTTTAAATATTTGCACTTTGTCATGACTGATGGACTTTTTATTTCTATCTCTCTTCCAGTTATTTAAAATCTAGTGTGATACCTGCCGATACTGCAGCCATAATTCGTGTTCTGGCCATGCTTCCTTCTTCACAAGTGGAGGAAATTATTATAAACAAAGCAGCAGCAGCTTTGCCTCAATGCAGACTCCATCATTTGAATTGCATTGCTACAGCTCTTGTCAAGTGGAATCATCATGGCCAGTTGCACTGGCACAACAGTTCTGAGCTATGTGCCAAGCTTCTGCAAAAAGTAAATGACTGTGGATTTCAGAGGGTTCAGAAAGCCAACAACTTAAATCTTCTGTTGGAAGAACTTCCATATGTGAATGGAGAGTGGTTTGAAGAAGTCCTGAATGAGGAAACTCTGGCCATATGTCAACACTTGATAGATCAAATAACATGGGCAAATGTTTTACCCTTGTCTTTTTTTCTCATAAAATCAGAACACCGTTGTCCTGCATTGTTTGACAGAATAGCGTCTGTGACTGTTGAAAATATAGACAAGGTGTCTCAGTTTTTCTTTCTATCTACTGTGAGTTATTCAGTAAGAAAGGGCACGTTAGTAGTTGATGTGTTTCAGAGCACAATCCACACATGTTTTTAAGAGTTTTCTTCAGTGTAGCTAATTTGGAGATCATCTTTTTTTGTTCCCACTTAAAGCTGTTTTACTTCTATATGTATAAATTTGCACTTATCATTAATTTTCATTTCTTTTTTTTTGTTCACTCAGTGTTAGGTCAGCCATAATCATTTACATTCAACTTGGCATTTGACCATCTTAATTTTTTTTTAACTTCTTGATAAATAATCACATGACATGGTGGATATTTTAACAATATTAAAATATCTGTGGGGATTTCCCCAATAGCCTGTCTATTTGGTCAAAATTACTCTTTTTTTTCTACGATCTTTTTTCTAATTCTCAGTCTGGTGTTCATATAAATCTTCAATTTTATTCTGTTGCAGTTTAATTTCTTTAAGAAGTTTTAATGCAAAACCTTCTCAAAAGGTTCTTTAAGTGTATAGAAACACTTGGATCGCCTACATGAAATAAATTTGAAGTTTTAGTTGTGGCAGCAATTTCAACAATTTTATTTTTTTTATTATTTTTTCCAGGAAAAGTTGACCAAAGAAAAAAAATTTTTTCCAGGAAAAGTTGACCAACGAAAATAGTTCACCTACTCCTAAATCTCCAAATTCTGAATGAATTATAAAGCTTTTCTTATTATAAAGCAATACGATGATATTTTGCAGTAACTTGATTTAGGATGTCTTTTTTTTCAGATTCCCACCTCTGAAATCTATTTTATTCTCTTCCTTTTCTCTGCTTTGAATTATGACCTTCCTGACAATGAAGAATTCTTTAAGAGTTGTATCCAACATCTTACTTCTAACTTGAGTAAGTGCAATAGACAAATATTTTTACTGAATGAAAATGGGAATAGAATGGTACTTTGGTTAAGCAAAGAAAAGTTAAGTACGTTACTGCTAATACTCTGCCTACTGCGGTTAAACCATGACAAATATTCAATTTTGGGTTATGTTTCACCTGTTAAATATGACTGTTGATAAGGGACTATCAAAAGATTTTTTGGCATAGTAAAATGTAAGTGAAAAATCTGATTAATTCACTGTGCTGTTATTGGATAGAATTGTTGTGTTCCCCAAGGAATTTGGGAACAGGATACATTTTGCGATTCATGACAAAGAAATAGTTAAAATTGTAGAGGAAGTGTGTATGGATTTGTGTTGTACATTAAGAGAGAAAATCAGATGATTTGAGAGGCCAGGGAAAGGGCAAATCCTTTCAACTTTGTTATGTGTTAATATGGGTTTCTCTCTGTTTTTTCAAGGTCATCTTGAAACTTATCACTTGGTGCTGCTCGGTCATGTTTTGGCAATGGCTGGGTATTTTCCTCCAGTTCTGATAACGACGATATTTAATGTTTCTTTCCTAAGCAAACTGGATGCTCAACTTAAAGGTAGCTATCTAGCTTTTGATGAATGTGATTGTGTAGCATTTGGCATAAAATGCTATTTGGACTTACATATGACTTGAGATATTGAATTACTCTTTAAATTATTTTGCTTTTGGGAAAGACACCCTCTTTATAATATAGTCATAGTTGGAGTGTTAAAAGGGCAGGAATGAACAAAAAATATGTTCTTTGTTTTAAAAGTACAGACCTGTATTGCAGATGAGAGAAAGTAATATAAAACGAATTTTATAGTTAACTTATTGCACTCAATATTTAATAATTCTTCAATTTTATTGGAAATAAAATTACCTGACTGTGGTGTTTATTACTAGAAGTAGTCACAAAGCTGAAGGAATAATGTGGGATTCTTGCTGCAAGAAATGCATCCTACCTCTCTTCTCTCTAAATAAGAGACTGAGTGTTTGACTGTTTCATTCCTCTCTACCTCTACGTTGTTCATTATCAATGTACTCTTGCCATTTTGCCCTCAACTACTTAATTAAATTTACACAATAGGAAGCAATTTCTGTCTTCTCTCTTGCTGTTGTTCTTAATGTTGATCAGAACTGGGTTTTTTTCATTTATTTTCTCAGGGATTTTGAGAACCTTTCTAAAATTCTGCAGCATGAGTTATATAGATGCCATAGTATACAGATATTTGCATTTCTAGTAAAAAATTCAGAGGTTACCATTAGTTCAATTTTTTTTTTTTTCTTTTTTTTTTTTTTTTTCTTTTTTTTAATCAGTCCTGCCTCATACAATGAAGCAGAGGGTCCACTCAAGCCTCATGAAATTGAACAGAGCAGTCTGTCTGGAATGCCCAGAGTTTCACATCCCTTGGTTTCATGAGCCATACTGCCAACGTGTCTTTCATAACAGTAAGTAATTTAGGACAGGAAAAACTGCCCTTGTTACTCATAATAGTCTATCTTTTTAGAAATATACTAGATTTTTCTTCTAAAACTGTCATACTGACACTAGTACACAATAGAAGGCACCCCCCTCTCTGCTGAGCATTTAGTAGTACAACCACTTAGTATTGCTACTGGGAGCAAACTTGTTTCCTTGTGAGAATTAATGTAGTAGAGATGGGACATTTCTGCAGAAGAATTAAAATTTAAATACACAGAAACAGTGTATTTGGCATGAAGGATGGAAAGGCAGGAAGAAGATCATTCTGTATTGGAGGAGATGGGTCATTTTGCTCCCTGCTTCACTTACAAAACTGAGCGTTTGACTTAAATTTTTCAAGGTAAACATTTTTACTGCCTTCTTTTGAACTTGATCCTCCCTTCTTCCTCACAAGAATCAAGATTCATCAGGGATAAGAGATAGAGAAGTAGGCTAGTGATCAAGTGTAGCAGCTGAGATCTTTCAGAATAGTGATCAATTCAGAATCCATCTAATGCAAACACAGTATCTCCTCCACTAATTCTCATGGGGAGATCTGCTGTGCTATCTACAGACTCAGCTACTTTGTCTCTAACACTGAAGGTGTTTAATGCAGCAAGGTGTTAATCTGCAATGGGCAGAGAAGTGGCAGATAGTGTGGTATGGCTGTAGTAAACCCAAGGTGAGTAAATACATGTCCAAACATAACTAAAAGCAAACAAAATCCACCAGGTGAAACCTAAAACTTGAGGTTTTGTAGTATGTGAATGAAAAAATCCTGGGATCTAAACTCTGGATTTGAAATTTACTTAATAGCATGCAACTGCCACTTTCTAGCTAAAATATGATCACTTTATCTCTGAATTATGATGGAATAATACTTGGGATTTGTGGAAAAGATTAAATTCAGTAGCCTGGCTGTCAAAAATACAATGTCTGAAAGCACTATTTTCAGAATTTCGGGTGTAGAAGTTTTGATGTATGAATTCTTTATTTTGTCTTCGTAGGCATGAGCCAAATAAATCCACAGCGACAGCATATTCACAGAATGCTGACAGAGATCTTAGGGGGGAGCCATTACTCAAGAATATCTGTTCTCACACCATACTACTATGAAATAGGTGAGAAGTTAATACTCTAAAAATTGTTATGGAGTCCTTTCATATCACTGTTATTACCAAGATTAGGAAGCTCCTGGTCATATGGCCCCAAAATAACACAAGTTATTGCAAAGAAGAAATTGTTGTATAAAATACAGATTCCAAAACATTCTTTATAGTATAAATAATGTTGGGTAGCTCTATTTATCGCTATCAGTTTTTCTAGAAGGAAACATTGTATGTATCAAATTCTTTCCTTTTTATTTTGTCAGTAAACAGGTTTGTTTTGTTTTCTGGCAGATTTTGAGTGTGTCCTGGATGTAAATAAAAAGCCTCTTTCCTATATGGCTCAGAATATAGCTTTGGGTGGTGTGGGGGAAATACACTTGAGATATGACATCAAGGATGAAGGGAGAAAGGCTCTGCCACCAGGAGCTCAAAGGTCAGTACATTGAATTCCTGCACATTAGCTCTTCCAAGCTTACATCCAGTTTAGACTGGGTTTTTGATGCTCATGTCCAAATGTTCTGTTCCTTTTTCCACAGTCTGATGAGGTTTAGCCTTCTGGGGTGTGATGGGTTAGCCACAGCTGCTCCCTTCCATTTGCATGGCATGGCTCATGCCCCTGCAGTGTGATGGGGGAGAGAACGTGGCGGGTAACAGGAAGGAAGAAAACTCCTGGGTTGCAATTAAGACAGTTTAATAAGTGGAGGGAAAAAAAAGGGGGAGGGAGAAACAAGGCAATCGATGGCCATGCAGTCATTCACTTACAGCAGACCTGTGCCAGAGCAGTGGCTGTGTGGGAAAAAGTCCTCTTTTCTTTACTGCTGAGCATGATGTTGTATGGTGTGAAATACCACTTCAGGCAGCTGAGGTTCCCTCCAGCTGTGTCCCTTCCCAACCTCTTGTCAATGCAGCCTGTATGCACTGTGAGTGCAGAGGGGAAAACAGGGAAGGCCTTGATACTGTGCAAGTGCTTTTCAGCAGTAGCCAAGATACCGGTGTGTTATTGACAGTCACAAGTTCAAAACACAGCATCAAATGAACTGGTATGAAGAAAAGTACTTCCATCCCAGCCAAACCCAGTACAGGTTCCTGACACGTGTTTCATACGATTGGAATACTGCTTTCCTCCCACCTTTTCAAATGCAAGCCTTGAAAATGCTGGTTAGCTGGTTTTACCATTGGAACAAAAACAGATGCAGGGAGAAAATGCTTTTTCTGAATTCAAGTATCTCTAGATAAATAGGAGGAAAATGTTTTGTCTAATTCCAGGGAGTTGTTTAATTTGTGTTTTCTGAGAATTGTCAGGTTTACCTTGTCTTGCTGCAACTATCAATACTGAACTAGAACTATCACTTCTTGCTATTCAGGTAGGTCCTGGAAGTAAATGCACATTTTTACTGTTTGCAGAATTGCTTTGGAATTTCTTGATTCAAAAGCTTTTAGCAAAGATTATTCACGTCATTTGAAAGGAGAACCTGCAGTGAAAAAGCGACACCTGGAAATGCTGGGGTACCGAGTCGTTCAGGTGAGCAGTCAGCAATACTTTGTGTCCTTTCTGAATTGCATCAGCAGTGCAAAATGATCCATTTTCCTCTCAACAGATTTAGAAACAGTTTTATCGTTAAAAGCACCTACTGGGGGAGAGCAATTTTTGTAGTTAGGGGGGAAACTCTAAGCTGTTCTCAAGATTGGTGTAAGGACTTCACAGAACTCACACCTTCTCTGAAAGAGGGTGAAGCAAAACTGAAGTCAAAAGGTCCTAGTCTGACCTTACTGCAGCCAAACTAGCAATCTCATTGTAGCCTCAGTAAAGGAGAAAAAGTCAAATGAGAGTTTCAGTTCAATTCACTGAAGATTTCTATGGTATAAAAAGATAGAACATACCCTCCTTGAGTGATAAGACAATTTGGCAGCTGCCAGATGGGATATGGATGCTGTTTGTCTGCTGCAATGATAGTGTTGTGACAGGGAACACTAGAGGCCAGACATAATTCACCACCAGCACTGAAACATTTGGGAATTGGAGACTCATTAATGCAGAGGCTCCTATATATTTAATTACTCACCTAATTTTAGCTAGAATCCTTCTTTAAGCTTAGATTTTGTTGGTTGGGGCTTTTTTAAACAGAATAATCATATCCTTTTTCATGTTACACTACTGATACACCATTCCAGTCTGCTACATTACCATTCCAGTCCGATACATTAGCATTACAAACTACAGTGACCTGGGATTTTTCTCTCAATTTGGGTTTTAAAAGAGGGGAGGGTGTAATGGAGTTGTCACAGCCTATATTGTGTGGGCATCTGTTTCATATCTCTGCAACTATGCTGCTTTTTGGAAGTAAATTGACTGTACTTACATAAAGGAGAATAAGATGGATCTTTTCAGTATTAGAGTAAGACAGGCTTTTGGAAGGACACAGGTGGTAAATATCTTCAAGTGAAGAACAACATATATCGGAGAGCCTTTTCTTGGCTCTTACGTTGTATGTGGCTTATACCAATGTTAAAAGTCAGTTTGTACCATTCTGTTCTACAGATTCCTCACTTCGAATGGAATTCTATGGTTCTGTCAACAAAAGGTGAACAGCTGGAATACCTGAGACAGCAGCTGTATGGAATACAGTGATACCAGACACACAGCCTAAAGTACTTTTATAAAAACAGTTTATGTACCATCAAATGTCTCATAATCCTGGAATACTTAAGTTTCAAAAATCTCTTTATCTATATCAGCTGGGCCAAGGCTTGCCAAGGTCATCAGATGTAAAGATGATTAGGGATTGCAAAAGGCAGATAGATCACAGTGGGCTGTGAAGATGTGATAAGGATGCTTAAAAATTCTCATTATCTGGAAGCTATTACAAGCACATGAATCTAGCAGTTTTGCAATCAAATTACACTTTATTTCCAAAATAAATAGCACAGAGACTTAGCCAGACATAAAACTCTCCACGGAAAAAGTTGGAAATACTATTGACTAGGAGAGTGGAGTCAGCAATGTACTGGAAACTATGTCTGTCCTCCAGCACGTGACAGAATGAGCAGTTAGGAATCGAACAGTATCTGAAACCAAGAAACTGAAACCAAGAAACTGAAACCAAGAAACTGAAATGCAGATTTTCTAAGAATAAGGCTGCTTTTAGAGCCATTCAGTTTCCATTCTCAGAACAGAGGTACTGTGGGGGACTGTGCTGGGGCAGAGTATTGTGTGGTGAGGAACCTCCAGCTGCTTCTCCTACACTGTGATCTGGTGTGTGCAAAAGAATGGCTGAGCCTCCTGGAACACCTACACATACTGGAAAATCCAGCCAGCGTTTGTGCAGGAGTTATAAGACACAGATGTAGAAGGAAGAAGTGGAATAGCCAGGAGAATGTTCACTGTACAGCAGTAACTGCAGGGGCATCATGCTTGATTAATCATCCCATTTCCAGAGACAGCCACATTGTACCTATAGCTGCCATTACCTTAGGGTGATTTACAGCTGTGCCTGTTTTTTCACATGTGCAATGAGGATATGTTTTCTTGCTTATTTAGTAGAAACAGGACACATTCTTTTACCACTTCACCTGAAACCTGGCAGAGATAATCAACTGCATATCTGAATTGGCCATTATGCATCTGGCTGTCACCTCTTTTTTTACTATTCAGTAGTAGAAGAAAAATGTTTTATTAACTGAATGCAAATCAGGACGGGAATAGAAAGTCAGGAAAAACCAATAGAACTGATCTAATCTGCAAGGTACTTTCCTCCTGAGGCAGCCCTCATATTTGTGGGTGACTGACAAAACTAGTAGATGGTAGTCTAGACACTTGTTATCAAATGGACAAGGGCTCCAAGATGTAACGATTGCTTTGAGGAAATGTCATTGAAGGTACAGCACATAGAAAGATTCTGTATGCATTATATTTTGTATAAAATGGAGAAGACAATCACAAATATAGGTTAGTATTTCAGAAGGTGGACTGCCTGTCAAAGAGGTCTCACATGACTCTGCTTCTGTACAGACAGCCTTTAAATAGCAGCCTTGGAGTGTAAGAAAGGTGGCAGTGGCTGAAGTTATCAGTCAGGGTGGTCGTGTTTGAGCTGAACCCTGCTTTTCGGGATTCTAGCAGTCACTGTACCAAGCCAGTTTTCTTCAAATTATGTATGGATAAAGTTATGAGGATGCACAATGGGAAGAGGATTAAAACTTGTTATGAGTGGTCCAGAAAGGGCATTGAAGAAAAGCAAAAAAAAAAAGCAATTCAGTAAAATTTGTTGTTCTTAATTCTTTGCACTCATTCTTTCTATATTAAATCAGCAAGTTTTAGAGCAGATGAGTGGTATAAACCAGTCATCTAACTGGAGCCAATAAAAATAAGTGGTAAGCACAGCTGCAGATTTGGGTACTGAAGGGAAAATGCCCCACAGATTAAGTACTAGTGGGCAGTAACATACTGAAATGAACTGCGATGGCTGTGCCTCTGCACATGTTCTGTCTCAAAGGAGAGCAATGCAAGAGGTCATTTGATAGTTGGTATTGCTATTCAGTCAGGTGTGGTGGCCTTCTTTTCCAGTTTAGATTGAAATTTATGAAATCCTTTAGATTGATGACACCCTCTTTATGGAATGGAGAAATCCTTTGAAGAGATACTCAACAAAAAAATGGTAAGCAAGCTCTGAAGGAAACGGAGTGCTCTATTTTGGGCAAAGGCTGTACTAAGAGATCTGTGTCCTGTCAATATGATAGCAATGATGAGCTAGTCACTAAAAAAAGATGCCATCAAGTGATACTTCTATAGTTTTAAAAACAAAGTTTAATTGTTAAAAGTTTCAACGTCAAAATGCATCAACTCTATAGTAAATGAAAAGGTCCTCTTTGTCACAGATATTTGCTAAAGATAGTTCTTTTAGGACTTTTTCATGAATGCTTGTTATTGGCCTCAGATCTCTGAGAAAAACTTCCATAAAATATTTGCTTTGGAAATAAATATAAAAGCATTAAAAAAGTGGAAAATCCTTGTTATCAGAAGTCTAAACATAGTAGGTAAAATAGTAGAGTTACTAACTTTATGAACTTCTCTACCCTCTCCCCTGTTTACTAGTACAGCTTTGGCTGAGACTGGCTTTTATTAGGCCACATAATATTAAGCCACTTTTGTTTAAAACATTCATTTCAATTCCAAGCTAAATTTTTTTTTTGAGGTCTGTGATGAGAATATTTCCAAGATATTGCTGAAGAGTGAAGGATTTACATACATTACTAAAAGGGGAAATCTGGCCATACAAACAGCCAGTTAGAATAAAATTAGCTACCTATAGTTCTATTTAACTTAACAATTAATTCATGCACATTGTTTGGAGGACAAGCCACCAGTACCTGGATTGTATTGAGTGCAAGGGAGGCTACTAGTGTTGTTTGCAATTTCATGGAGTGGAAAATTGAGTTCTTGCCAAAATCTTAATCTAATTAACATTAATTATAACCCTTTAGAAATTTAAACACTGGCAAAAATTCAGTGGTTGCTGGTTAGCTAGGAAGTATCTTAAGAAGTGGACAGACAAATGAACTATTTAACAGCTCCCAGTGTGACTAGTATGATACTATAAAACTGTACAATTTGGGGACATTTCCATGCAACAACACCAGAAGAGCCTATCAAAACTCCCTCACCATATCATATCTTCCAGCATTTTGTTTACAGTTTGGATAACTTGAAGAGGTTTAAACGTGTGGCCAGGCACGAGGCTCCAGTGGCGTATCGGATCTCTTTCAGTATGCCAACCCATTCTTTCTTTTCATCATCATACCTGCATTAAAAAAAAGTTAGAAAATAGCTTCTTTAAATTTGAGTTTGATGCTTCAGCACACATACATGAAAAGGAGGATAGTCCACCTGTTGCAAAGGCTTGTAGCAACCATGTGCTGAAGGGTGTCACAAAAGCCTGGTTTTGTCTTCTACTCCAGAAGAGAAAGATCTTCTTGCACACAAGCTATTCTTTTCCTGGTCCCTAAAGCTTGTTGCAGACCTGTGTCATGCTTTAAAAAAGCTTCCTCCTTAAGCATTCCTTCTGAATTTCTTCAGATTCCTGAATATAAAGTTGCGGAGGTTTTCCCTGCCAACCAAAGCTTCTGAATTTACATTAGCAACTAAGAGTCGCAGCAGAGATATGATGTCTCATCACTGCTGCTGTGATTAGCTCAAAAAAAACCTAGAAGATAGGGACTTCTGATTCTCTTGGAACAGTTACTCATTTGACCATCAACACATCAGTATGTACAGGTCTCTGTATATGCATGCTTTTCTGCATCACAGTGTCACAAAATAATTTTTTATTGGCAATGCTAAATCTGCCAAGAGATGGCAATTTACTCTTCTAAAGAAGCTGAAGATTGTGACTTGGACTGGTCCAATAATTAGTAGGTGGAAGTAGTCATTAGATCCGGGTCTCATGTTTATTTGTTACTTTCTGACAAACTTTTTTATCTGTCAACAAATGCTTTACAGCCTGTGCTATGGATCATTTTCAGAATTAAACAGAAAAATAGTGTTAGCCTCCAGTGTCTACAAACCTCAATTTTAGATAAGACTTTTGACCAGGAAAGAGTGACTAAAATTAAACTTACTTCCATATGTCAGTGACTTCACTAGGTGCAAATTCTTTAGATTCAAGCTGAATCATTGCAAAGCCTCCAATAGCATACAAAGCTCCACTTAAAGTGACTAAACTAATGGAACTTCTCTCTTGGGGAAATTCAGGCATTATCTCCCATCTAAGGATCAAAAGAAAAAGTCAAGTTAAACACATAAGAAATATTGTAAACTGAATGCACTAAAATACTTCTTTGGGCAACAAATCCAGGTACCAAGACCATGGTTTAGTAAAAAGAAAAAATTCTGAGATTTATCAGCAGTAAGTTCCAATGTCCATCCCCTCAGGGACTTCTGCAACTCTTAAGTGACACACTGTTAAGACATCTCTTCTCATGGACAACTTCTTACAGATTCTCTGATTGTTCAGTAATATGCTTCATACAGATATATTGTTCCCCAGTTATTCTCATTTCTCCCTAGAGTTTCCAAAATGCTTATTTATTTCAAATGGCATTAGCATAATAATTGAAGTGTGCAGGGGTGCAGGAAAAACGTCTGTAGAGACCCGCTCTGTAACCTCCTGCTGTTGCTGCTGAAGATGGGACTATAGACCAAATGTGTCAGTGGTAGTATAGGTACCTGAACAGCTTTATGACTCTTACCTCAGGGCTCCTAAAAGCCTAGATGATAAAACACTTGATTAAAATAGGTTGAATATTGTACTCACTTATTGGTGGTCAGATCAAATGCTTCAACAGATGCAGTAAGGCCTTCCTCAGTGACACCACCTGCAATGACAATCTTGCCCTTATGGATGGCTGTTCCAAACATCGAACGAGGCACTTTCATTGGAGCCAGGTCTCTCCAGTCTCCTTTCTTGGGATTGTACACAAATAATCTATTAGTGCATTTCCTGGGGAGCAAAAAGAAAACTGGTGATGATTTCTAATGAACTTTTGACTTGTTCCAAGTAGATCTAATTGAGGTAGACTGTAGACCTCTTCCCTCTCCTGGAGAATCCTTTCTTGTATCTACTCTGAAAATCCTTGCAATGTCTACAAAGCATTACTCACATCCATAGGACTAAATCAAATGTGGTTTACATTACACAGGGCAGCCATTTCACTGTACTTTTGAGGAGAAAGACAACATCCTTTCCGAGCATATTGTATTTAGATGGATTTGTAGAGGAATATATAGCAAAGGTCATGGAAAGATTATGATGGTGTTTTGGCTGTTATGACAAACCTTTATCTTAAATATCCCCTATAAAACACTTAAAAATTACCACTCTATGTTCAGTGTGAGTGAAAACTTTTGTTATCCTAATGTCATACCCAGTAAGGTATAACAGGTTATCACAGGCCAGAAAATTGGAAAAACTGAGACTGTAATTCCAGGGCACCTAGGTATTTCTATCTGAAAGGAAAGAATACTTTCAGTGAAGGTCCTGATAGCTATGTATTACTAATTTGTCTGTAGTGTAAGTATAATTTGCCTTGGAAATAAGTATGGTTATTAAAATAGCAAGTTGGATTACAATTTATATGTAATTTACCTTATCACCAAAAAATACATCATACACACCATAACTTGTTCCTCTCTGCCAGACTGTTAGCAACCTTAATCCAGAGATGCAGAAATGGGAAGCCCTCATTTCTGAGTGTGAGGACATATTATCTATTTAAGGACCAAGAAGATAATGTTATTAATTGTCATAAAAAGACTTAGAGACTCACTTATCATCAGTTTTTCCACCAAGACAATATATCAATCCATTGTTTGAGATAGTTGCATGGCCATATACTTTGATGGGCAGTTTTTTGATCTCACCCCATTTCATTGCCCTGGAACAAGAAGATCACTGTTAGGTTTTTTTCAACTAACAATGGGCCATCTACATGTCCTCAGTGGGCATAATTAAATTTGAAACATACACAGGGTCATAGCACAATACTGAATCTAGTGACTCCTCAGTGCGAAGATCCTTGCCTGCTATTACATAGATCTTGTTGTCTGACTCTCCCAGCCCGAAGAGACACCTGGCTGACGGCAGTGGAGGAAGAGCAACCCACTCACCAGCAATGCTATCCAGCTGAAAGAGCATCAGAACAGGAAGGGTTAGGAAAGGCAAAGGAAAAAAATCCACACAATGAATATTGTTCCACAGAATTTATCTACTGGCACTCAGTGTCTCTCAACAGCAAATCTGCTTGCCTGAACAATGTGCCCTTCCCTCAGTGCACCTAATGAATGATGTCTTCTACCCACCCATGCTTCATTGTGCTGAGATCTAGCAGAGTCAATGCCATACAACTCTCTTTATGTCTGCACACCCTCACTGTTTCCTTGCCTTTTTATTAAGCTCTTCTTCCTTACACAAAGATCCCTCACTCTCCGTTCCCTATCTTGTTGGAAAGAACAAGTGATTCTTCTTCCTGCCCGAGGGAGCAGCCACTCCTGCAGTTCCACACCTGTATGTTTAGCTGGTTGTGCTCATCACTACAGCGAGGTGCCAGACAGCTTACACGGTTCTTACTGATCAGGAGTCATCACATGGCAAATGGCACAGATGTTTCTCTTGCAATCCCTAAGGCAACAGATGTGCGTTTCATCACAAATGCCCTCAAAAGTTCATGAGATCTCTGAAGACACAAAAACCACATCACTCTTAAGCAAAATAGGAAATCATTGCAGCTCCCTTGGCAATAATATTGATGCCATTTCTACTGTAGTATTCTCAGGGCTCTCAATTAATTAACATCCAGTATGCTGAAAACACCTAAGGAGAAGCAGAGGGCAGCAGTAGGAGGACAGATGGCAAAATAAACCAGGACTTTCCTAGAACTGTGGTGCTTATTTTTTGTTTTAATCTGAGAATTTGTGATTGAACCTGAATTACCTCTAACATTGAAAAAGAACTGTTTTCTCAGACCTACTGCATATAGATTTGCTGGACATTGGTATAGGAAGGGAGGGTAAGATAGGAGTTTGTGTGAATGTAAAGGCATTTGATAAAAAGTAAAAGAAAGTTCAGTCAAAATAAAGTTCAGGATTTAGCTGGTGACATTCTTCTCCCAGAAGTAAGTTCCACAGTCAAGATTTCCATGCTCAATGCATCTCCCAAATTTGACAGACCACTCCTGTTGGACAGAAAGTTTTACTGCAACAGTGAAATGTAGTTCATGGACATGGATTTCCCCAGTAGCTGCATCTGGGTGGGGTAATGAGAAGATGTACCCCTCAGAGATCACAGCTTACTTCATAAGTCTTCAAGATGAGATATCTACTGCTGATAGGGCATCAACTTGTCATGCATTTTCAAGCCAGAGGCAGCCTTGTTTTCTCCCAGGTTGCAAGCTACCAAATACAATGCTTCACTGGTGGAAAAAGGAAGATCAGCAAGTGAAAATTGGTTTGGCACTGCATTAATATTTTGGAGAGAAAAACAGCCACATGGGTAATGCAGACAAGTATTGTAACTATAGGGAATAGCAGCAGTAAGCAAGCTTAAAGATGACATGATTTCAGGAAACAGATGTCGACATATAAAGTAAAATTTCAGGAAACAGATGTCGACATATAAAGTAAAATTTTGAAATCTTCATCTAGTTTTAGTATCGCTCTTGAGGTTTAGTTTCTCAGAGGCCCCTTTGTAGTAGCCTGAGACTTATTCAGTTCTGGACTAAATACACATTACTACATCAATATGTTATTTCTATTGGAAGAATATTTCTGTAACAAGTTTTTCACTTCAGTGATTAGTGTTTTACACCTACATAAGGAAATGAAACAGTGTTAGTCCCTCCCCTACAAAGACTTCCCTCTCATCAACATAACAAATGTCTGAAACCAAATCTTTTATTGTGTGTGAAATGAGTGAGCCATACTCCTATAAACAATATTTGCATTTTTTAATATCTAAACACTTCAAAATTCTATCACTGCTTATTACTGTGCTTTATTTCATATTGAAACAGGACTTACTTTTACTCTTTTAGGCCAGTGTGCGTAAAGAGAGGATGTGGCCAGCAGCATATTGCATAATTCAGCACAAAATAATTTAAATATACACCAAAGCATGTAGCTAAAAACACAACAGACTTAGTTTATGGTATAAGCACGACAAACTGCATTTCTGCTAATTTTCCTGAAATACATTGTGGAGTTACAATTAGTATTAATCAGCCTTATATTATACAGATTTACAAAGATGTACAATTACACTCAGTTGAAACATGGTATTTAATGTACTGACACTAACAGTTTGCTGAGAAAAAAAACCTTCTGCCTCTAAATTACATATTTATATGGCCCTTAGGCTTTCAAATGTAGATATAACACAAAGGACTTCTGCAATTTTAGTGGCAGAAATTGCACTTAAAATACACACATTACTGCTGTCATGAAAGTATTTCAGATGCAAAAAAGAAAGACATCAGATCTAAACCAGCTAAAGCACTCCAACTTTCATCAGAGTTAATAAAAATATACAAAAATTATTTTACAAAAATATTATTAGACCTAAATTTAGACATCTGTACAATGAAAAATCTGGGCCTTAATGAAAACCAGTGCCTAGACAGAATATACTAATATTTTTAATATTTTCTGAGATCTCACCAGGGGTTAATCTTGAAAAAGAAGATGCAAGGCTCTCAGTTTCATTTCTATCTCTGAGACAAAAATAACTCTCTCTAGACACTTCTCTCCATCACCATACAAAGACACTAGACTTGCAGAGACGCAGAACACTTTTCAGTAACCCTTATAAAGCACCTATTATTATATCAAAAATTATAAAGCTTGTACCTGGAAGAAGTATGACTGGAAAGGCTGATCCTTGTTCTCCTCTTCCACATAGAGTCCTCCAACAATATAGACCTGATTTTGTTTGGTGACTATACTGGAATGATTTCTGGGAATCTGTTCTGCGAGAGCTGCTAGGTAGCATTCATTTTCAAGAGGATCATAAGCTACTGCAGCAGTGTCATTAACCAGAAGAATCAGGTCTTTGACGAACATGCCATGCCTGGGAAGGTCATTTAGGTAGCCAGGCAGTAAATCTTCATCTCCTACATCGCCATTCACCTCCCCTTTGGTTGACTTTTCCGTGCTTTTGCTAGAGTCAGGCAGTTTTCCAGCAAAAGCATCCTTAATAATCTTAACTTTTTTCTGAAGATCTGAGTTGCTTTTAATTATATCATCTTTCTCAACCTGTTCTTTGAAATATTTTTCTGGCATTAGACGAAAACGTATGCAGTCAAAAATTTCCCCCAGGCTCTTTACTCTGTTCTCCTTGTCTGTTCGGACCCATCTCATTACTGCTTCAAATACCAGTTCTTCCTTCTCTACGTTTAAACTGTCAGGTGAAATAACTGAGATAAGTTCATGAGGGGCAAGCTGCATGAAGTCCTCTTCTTTGCAGATCTGCACAAAATGATCTGAAACAAAATCACGGGCAGAAAATGCAAGTCTTGGGCAATCAAGCAGAACACCTAGCCGAAGGATGGCCAGACAGTTACCAACAGCCAGCCTCTTCTGAAGGTAGGAGACACACACAGTGAATACAGAAGGGATCTGAAAGCGGCTGGCCAAAGCAAAAATATCTTGCACATTAGAATCATTGAGATCAATACTTGCTGAATAAAGGTATTTGACAATCATATCCAGGATGTTGGGGTCAACATTATCTAGAACTACTTCCTTCTTTTTCTCTTCATTTTGCTCAGATAAGAAATACTCACGAAAATAAGGGCTACATGCCGACAGAATCAATCTGTGGCAAGGTAGGCTTCTGTCACCAGCTTTTAGAGAGCAATCTACAAACTTTTTCTCTTCAAGGAGTTCCTTGAGGCCATCCTGAAGGAGAGTGGATTGGTAAAGTCTGAGCTCTTCAGTGAGTTCCCTTTGGGAATCCATTTTGCAAACACTTGGGAAAGGGGAGGGAGTAGAAAGCTTTAGCTGTTGTCTGCCCAAAGGCTGTTGTCTGTAAAAAAGGCAGACCAATGTGCTTTTTGCCCTGCTTGAAGCCTCTGCAACTTAATCTCACTAGCTAAATATAGGTACATACTCTTACAGGTCGGAATTTGGGATGGACGGTTTGGAAAAACAGAGTTGCTCTTGCAGCTGTCAAAGACTGAAAGAAGCAACTGCTGCTCTTAGTCACTATGGTCAGGTTTTGCCATCACCCTCCACATTGAATCAGTAAGATTATGTGCAATGTAATAAATTACTTGACATGAGTAAGGACAGCAGAATCTGACCCTCAGTGAGACAGCTATGAGCAAGATTGCACAGATACATGTTACTAAATATTCTGAAACAGAAATATTATTAATCGAGTTGTCAGTTTTTACTGCTGTTCACTTTTTCAGAGTTGCTTAATACAGCTCATTGCTGCAGTCATAAGGATAGTAAAAAACTCCGTAACTTTGTATTGATTGCCCTTGCTCTAAGATTATTTTTATACATAACCATATCACATATACAACTTCTTCAGATATTAAGGCCTTGAAATTTTGGGCTGCTTCTTAATATCCATTTGGTTTTAAACCAAACACTACTGTTTAGACATAAAATATGTGTTATTTCAGGTAAAGTTTTGCTTTCCAAATAATTCAAATTGAAGTCTCCACCCATATGGTAAAGTGTTCTTTGAATGTAATGGAAACAGGGTCAAAATACAACGACTTGAATGCAAGATTTAAAACAATATATAATATTATCAAAGTTTATTGAAGTAGTGACTGCTTTTCAATATAAGTAGTATTTCATTAAAATACATACTTTGAAAGATTTTCTACAAACACCAGTATTACATTCACACCACAGTTACTTTAACAGTCAGCTGCTAAAACAACAGCTGAGAGGACAGCTCATTTGACTTTTTCCATTTATAGAAAACAGCACAGAGGTTTTATCTCACTAGGAAACGTAACAGCTGCGTCTCCCTTTAAACAATAAATGACTAATTTGTCTATAACACATAACATCATAAAAGGTCTAATGACTCACACACAGAAGCTATTTGCATGTGCCCTGTTTTCTAGATCATTGCTTTAAAAAGTGCTCTAGCAAAAACAAACAACTGTATGAGGATATCTGGATTACTAATAATTAAATACTTGGAATAGTACATGCTGAACATTTAGCAAAATTATGAAATACGAAAGCTATTATTTGGAACAGAGTTGCTTTTGCTTAAAGCTATCAATAACACAGCCAATCTGCCTACATACAAAATGTTCTATGTATGATGGTATTTCTGTGTTGCAAATCATTAAACAAGTGATGGAAATTTAATTCAAACATAATCATTATGGGAAAGTACATCACTCTGTATAAATACATGAATACTTGAAACTGAGCATCAAACTGCATACCTCACACTGCCCTGTCTCAGACAGTGATCTCCATGTGCAGAAAAAGAGGAGGGTTCTTTTTCTGACAGAGTGCTGTGTAAAATGGCAAGCAGTGCCTGGTCCTGGCAGCCAAAGGGCAATCCATAAACACAGAAGCCATGAAGTTATGAAAAAAATGGTGTCTACCTGCCATAAAATGGTGTCTGAAACACCATGGCCGAATTTGTGTTGTCAGGGGAGGGAGAAAGAGGACAATCCTGAAAACAGCGGAGGTTACAAATGTGTCAAATGGCACTCCCAGGTGCCCCCAGTGTGACAGGCAGAGGGAATTCGCAGGTCAGTACAGCCGTGACCGGGGCCTGCAGGGGGCAGCGCTTCCCGCGGCAGCGGCGCCCCGCCCGCCTGCCTCGGAGCGGCCCTCCTCCCACTGCTTAGACAGGCACGCGGGAAATGCAAAGCTCTTAAGCATACAAGGTTTTTGAGTAACCTTTCTTTATGACAGAGCCTGAGGGCTTATTATATAATATTTGCCTGCTCTTTAGCTTTGGTATGTTCTTTCTCTGCTACTCTGATATTTCTAAATTATCTTCTACAGATCTAAATCCAGCAAGACCCAAGAGTTTTTCCCTGCTTAGGAAACAAACGTGGCAATCTAAATCAGGTCATTACTTCCCAGAGTCCCTGGAGTGTGAATCCATCCTTTAGCTTCTCTATTGCAAGTCCCAGTTCTTCTGAAAAAACAGGCTCCCGATCATGTTGCTTTTTGAATACATGACATATGAGAGAAAATAAAATAAAGCAGAAGGTACTTATTAATTTCATTATCCCATTTTATCAACATGAATTTGTAGTATGAAAGAGTATCTCCTTACCTTGTTTTCATCAGCAAAGTAAGCCTGCAAAGGAAAACAAAAAAGAACCTTGAAAACAGAAGTCTAAAAACTACAACTGGTAATAATTCCTTGGGGTCAAAACTGTATTGGGTAGGTCTTCCACAAGAATCCAGTCTATATGGGTTTTACTTCTATGTTAAAATAATTTACAAAAGGGTTCTAACAGGAGTTTCTGTTTTGGATAACAGATTAGATACTACTGGATTATGGTCTTTTTCATTAAATACCAACCTTTGAAATTTCCATCATAATAAAGACTTTTTAAATGGCAACATTTTTGTATTACATTTGTTACACTGACAAACACTTTATAGGGAATGTTAATATGAAGACAAACTGACAGCTTCCTGGTATTTTTTTGCCTCATGTGCAGCAGCTTTTACTATTCAACATCAAAAACTAGCTTAAAATGTATAATATCAAAATTCAGTTGACATCATACTCAATCTAAGAAAAGAACATAGAGTAATAGAACTCCATAAACAAAGATGTGGGAAAGAGATACCATCTTTCCTAATCTGTGTGGGTGGAAATTAAGGCTCAAACTCTTAGGGGTATCAGAGCTCCGAAAATATCCACACTCTAGAAATCTCTGGACCCAGTAGGTTCTAGATCTTATTTACCAAAAAGAGCCCAGTCTTGCTTCACCTGCCCCCGTGGACTGGTGTGGCGCAGCAAAGAAAGTGTATTCCTGCAGCATCAAGTATTGTGGAATACTGGTGTGTAGCCATTCCTTGGGTCCTGGGCAACCTGTGTCTCTACAACAACAACCTTCTAACCATTTTCAGCTTCCAGTTTTTGTTTGAGAATATAAAAGCACAGTTATTTAATTCAGGCGACAAAGGCACCAATAGAGCAAACACATCTCCATTGAAGGAGAAGTTAGGTCTTCAAATATGCTGAAGACTGAATAAAAATGTGCAAAAATGAAAAGAAATAAGCCAAAAAAGCTAGGAAAGAGGGAAAGGAAAAAACAAGACCTTATCTGTGTTAATAAGAGGCTGCAAAATTAAAAGGAGTGGAAATAACATTCTTGCTAGGACTGTTAATTTACCAAATTTCAGAGATTGGTCAATGCATCAAGGCTAACACTTGAAAACATGTGCCATCTACCCTTGCAGTCAATCATGGAACCAAGTGTTACTGGGTTGCACACTAAGTTTGGAAATTCATTGAAAGAGGGTCAATCAAGCAACGTAATGCATTTTAAAGTAAATTTTCCCAAAATACTGGGAGACATAATAATGTGAAATTATTGCTGCCTTTCTATTAATATTCCAAGTTTGAATCTTAGATGAATGTTGAGCATACAGATATCAACACCAATTCATCTGCTTTAAGAGAAGGCAAATTATTGTTTTAATATAATGTATCTGATTATATTGTACTGCTGATTTTCAAGCTATTCCCGATTTTAATGTGTTGAGAAACTACATACAACTATTTTTTTAAATATCTACTACTATTTATTATGAATAATAGTTTGTTCTTAAATTAAAAATTCATATACAGAATAAATTCCTGTAATAATCAGGATGTTTTAAATATAGAAAGTACAGTTGCAGTGTATCTTTAACAGAGGATTACAGCTGTACATTGCTTAAATCTGAATAATCAAACAAGAATGATTCTGTTTTTCTGGGTTTTTTGTGGAGCTGCTTACCACAAAAGCATCTGTATGTTCATCAGCTTCTATTTCCACATCATCTGGAACCTGCTCCACTGTTAGATCTTCAAGGGGTTGAGGCTGCAAATTATAACATTGTAGTAAGTAAATTCACATATCTAGTATGTTTAATATATTTTTGTTATTGTTAACATAGTATTGTACCTAATTTAAAATAAATAAATGGAGTACCTTTTCTTCCATTTCATAATCCACTCCAAATATAGGATTAGCTGAATAAACTTTGTGAAGTGAATTAATCTCTTTCACTGCCTCCTGTAGTTTCTCTACAGGGTCTATTTTAAAACCAAGTACATATCCTCCACTCTATATAACAGAGAAAAAAGACAACATCTGTTTATTAGTCTTATTTTTTAAACCATTTTTTCTCCTTGATAGTGATTTCCAGTTTAATGATAGCAATTTTCAGGTTGCTGAGAAAACTTGAATCATAGGTAAAATAAAAACAATGGCAATGCTTCTCTATGAGGTAGATAACCTTTAAACAGTTAGCCCATTACATAAAAGGGGAGCAAACTCCTTATACAGAAAACCACAAGCAAACAAGGGTGGGACAAATTCAGAAGTGATATTAATGATTTATTCCCAGCCACTAAGCAAATGTTGAGTCTGTTAGGTCTTGATGCTGTTATTAAAGAAGGTTTCAGATACATAGAAATAATGAAAAATATTTAAAAGAGTGGTCTTAACTAAGTACAGAATTAATTAGATCCCAAAGATAATCTGTCAGAAGACAGTGTATTTGACAGTTATAAGCTAGTCATGCTGGCCTATTGTTGCTTTGCTTAGAGAAACCATAATTCCCAATAGCCATATTGACCATAACATACACTTAAATCAGTGCAAAGAGAACTTTCTTAAAGTTTTCAAAAGGCCACGCAGAAGAAATGCTCTATGTAACTTAAAAGTAGACCCATGACATTTCAGAATTAGATAAATATTGTATATAAAAATATTGCATCTAGAGAAATATTGTATATATGTGTAATAAAAATGTAATCAATAGAAAAAGGCTATTAAAGCTTCTTACCTGCTGGGAACTCTCTATCACAAGTGCCAAGCCAAACTTTGAGTCTCTCATTTTTATCGAACGCTAATGATAAAGAGGTATAACACTGTTAAAATTTTTCTAATTACTGGATAAAAATCTCATTGTTTCAGTTTTTTACAGTGTAATAATTACAATTACTGGCTCAGGAAACTTGGCTACTAGCTTTCTCTCCCATTTACCCTTACAAATCTGAACCCCTGAAACCTCAGGGAAAAGTGTTTTATTAGAAGTGGTAACAGTGGTAACAGTAAATTTCTGAACATCAGGTTCACAGATCATTAATCCCAGTGTATGTAGGCGGCATGAAGCATCAGAGTAAATATTAAAAAGTTTGAAATACAAGCCATTTTCAACACCTGTACCTGTCCAGGAAATCTGGACAGAATAGAAAATATACCCTGTGGTTGATGCTGGCAAGACTAAATTCCTCTCTGAATGAAGGATATGAAATAAAATTTTGGTAAGCTGGGAGTTTTAACCAAAGACTTGAGCATATGCTGTTTCATTTTGAAAATGGTTGTTGTAAGATACTTACAATTTGTAGATATGGTATGCTGACATTAAAGCTGTCATTCATATTTGCATGCCAAACTATTCTCACATTAGTAATAAAAAATGTTCCCAAATTTCCCTATTAAAGAAAAGTTATATTAGAATTGCTTTAAGTACAGAGCTCTTTTTCCCCAAATATGATGATTACTGCTATCCATTTACATATAAACAAGGTACAGCTTCATATTTTATTCACTAAAAGCCTGATGCTTCCCTACCAAACCCAGTTGAAATGTTTCTATTGATTGCAAGGAAGCAGGATCCAATCTTTAAAAGCTACCAGAAGCTGAGTAATGAAAATAGCTGTGACTACCTACTACTGCAGCAAAGCTGGATCAAGTCACAGCCCAGCCAACCTCATGGGAATACATGAAACATCTGAGAGCGTTATTAACTGTACAGTTCTGGAATAGGCATAAAGCGTAAGTATAAAGGCATGTGGGTTAAACTTAGGTAACTAAGAGATGTGTGCCAAGGGAATGTAGAGGAAAGAACTTTTTAGCTTGTCAGAGTGGATCATATTTCTATTCTGGACTAAAATTGCACAGAGTGAAATATCAGCTTCTGTTTTGTTTCACTGCTCCGGGAAATGCTTGCAACTAGTGCCCTGTAAAATAATAAATGTTTTCTATTTTTATCTCAAAGTTTTTACTTTTTTTTAAGACACAGAATCCCTTCCAGTATTTTCAATTTTCATTAATCAAAAGACAATATAATCTTACTACTGTTTAGTCAAAGCTGCATGTAAACACACAAATATTCAGCAGAGCACTTCAGAAACATGATTTTCTTTCAGCATCATACAAAGCTTTAGACTCCTAAATATATCTTTATAATAAAAATTGTATATCTAGTTCCTTGCATATTAGACAGGTCATGTAGACTTCAGGTTACCAAAAGGAGATTTTGTTGTAGTGAGTAGCAAACATACGGGATCAGTTTCTCTGCACGCATCAGCTGATGAACAGCATTAAGGGTAATTCCTCGGAGGTTACAGAACTATGGGAGTACAATTGCTAGATGAAAGCTGAAACATTTCAACTTTTCTGTAGTCAATGTATTCTGATTCTTTACTATACCTGGTCACTTGATAGATTCCAAACTCCATTGACTTTATCATATATTTGCTCTTGTGGTAACAATCTCAGTTGCTTGTTTTGAATCAATGCACTTCTCAGCTTCAGATCACGATACATTTTGGAAGTTTCATAAGCTCTGCAAAAAATACAAAATACATATTAGGTCATATATAGTTCAGTTTTTCTATTATCCTTTTGATTCAGAGCAGATATGAAATGTAAATTTTCAGCTTTTCTTATCATCACATTGCACAAAAGTGAGAGTACTATTAAAATTTTTCAGCATAATTAAGTATATTCCAGCTTTTCTTAATGAAATTGTCTTTAAATTTAAAACAGGTTTTTAATGACTTTTTGATCTCCTGTAGTGTTCATGTGTATACTATTTTTTCCTTTTCCTTAATACAGTCATCATCCAGCCTCTATTGCGAAGCATAAGTTCTCTGGGTGCCATGATATACACAGCATGGACATTAACAATCCTTTATTTTTCAGTGCCAGTTAAATCACAAACATCCAATATATATGTCAGTATTCCATAGCTCTTAAATAGACACCCATGGTAATGTATTATGCACACATTCATTCAGATGACTTGTCTTTAGGTGGGAAGCATACAGTGTTTTGTAGTCGATGAAGAGTTCTGACCAGGATTTAACTCTTCATTTACTTTACATGGTCTGAAATTACAGGAAATTGTTGCAGACAGAAATTGTAGCTAGAAAATGCACACTGAAATTTGCTCCTTTATAGTCTTATTTGTTCAGATAGTTTATACACATGAGGTGTATAAATTGTGATCAATAACTAGTATAGATACACATTAATTTTCATTATGTGCAGCTGTCTACTAAAATTTGTGATCATTCTCCCCTTTCCTTCCAGAGACTGTCCTCTGTGGGAAAGGTTTTCTAAATGTTGAATATGGACAGTTATATACTGTGTCTATCAGCAGTTGTAATCCCCCGTATTTGAGTCCTTGATCAAACACTATTTTAAGTACACTACCTGTGCACAGCAATAACTGAAGTGAAGAGTCTGGGACTTCCAGGAACAACATTGGTAAAAATGAACTCAAACCGAGTATTGTTACATTTAGTCAATATATACAGAGCTTCTGTCTGCCCTCGTAATTTCTGTAAGGAAAAAATTGAATTTTACATTTTGGCAATATAGCAGCTTGATTGTACAAATAATAAATAACCTTCAGATATTGTTTAAATTATTGTTTTAAACAGTGTTTATGGAGGTGTAATCCTGATTCTACCACTAGTCTACTGCTGCCTTCAACTTCTTTTTGACCAACTAGCAGTTCCATCAATAGCAAAACTAATGCAGCCTGCCTGATCTACATTTGCAAAATCATATATATTTTTGGTTTTGTTATCATATGGTTGCCCAGGTAATCTACATAATCTTCCTGCTAGTTCTTTGTGGCAAGTCAAACCAATAGCTTCACAGTTGCATGCAATTCCATTCAGGCTATGTGTATGAGAGCTCTCCACTTTAAAAACAAAACTTTCATTACTATTCTTTACTGCTCTTGTAAGTAAACTTTCAGATTATTGCTGATATAGTGCAGTAAGTATAAACAACTAATTACAGCTTCTTTTATTATTTTTACAAGTACTTTTTGGAACTTACTGAGTTGGCAGTTCTTGTAGTTATATTTATAACACAGTTGTAACCGACAGCTTAAAAGTCAAGGGAGAAAAAAACATTGTTTTTAGAACAAGAAAAATAACAGTCAAAATTACAAAGTATATTACTGAATTTTTAGCACAGCTTTGGATGCTATTTGTGAGAATTACACTTTGTGGTTAATACTCTGGGTCCTCATCACAGCCCTGAAGATTAATTTAAGCTAGAAAGGATCTTAGAAGGTTCTTTGGTCAAGTGCTGTTCTCAAATCAAGACCAACTCTGGCTGCTCAGCGTACCATCCACTCCAAGAAATATTTCCACAGAAGGGGATTCCACACTGAGCACTGGAAATAATTTGTGTACAAAGTAATTGCATCCTGCCCCCGTTTCAGAACTTTAAATTAAATATGAGCAAACCTCTAGCTGCTCATACAGTTTTAACTCATACAGCTAAAATGAGAAACTTATCTACAGTTTACAATACTAAAACTGGAAAGGCAGGTACTTGTGGGGAATAAATAGAGAAATGCAGAATGTAAATAAACAGGAGACAACAAGAGCACAAGTAAAGCAATGTATGATAAAACTCGAACTTTTTTTCTAAAAAACCACACGAATCCCACATCGGGATGAATGAAAAATGAGAAATATGTCTGAAGAACTTTTCAACTTCTTTTCTGAGAAATTAACATAGAATATTGAATATTACTATTTTGCTATGAATTACCATCTCAGTTCCTATATTATAAAGAGATTCATTAGTAACAGTTTATTTCAGACTTTACAGAGCAACACAGCTATACTTCAGCATTCTGAAATCAATACTTTGTGAAGGAATAGCAAGCCACCACAAGGAAACAAAAGGTAATACTTACAGAGGTTGACTCTGGGCAATGACAGTGAGCGCCAAATGATACGCAAATTTGTCACAAGCAGCCTGCCTGGAGATAAAGAGTGTAGCTATTTTTAATCTAAATAAATTCCATTAAATGAAATATTCTGAAAAAACAGGATATTCCTTCCCCTTGACAGGAAAAAGAAGAAAAGCACAGGACACCCCACCAGAAAAATCACTAGACCACTAAACCCTTAAATGCTTAAAATGCTAGCAGAGAAAATCCAACAAGGAACAAATTAAACAACCTCTAATATATACCAGCATTCCTCAAAATCAAACCAAGAACAGTTATTGATTCCAATACAGATGCTTATAATAAAATGTAGACACAATTAGTGCAGAACTGCTCTGGGGAGGAGAAGGGGAAGACAGTGAGTTAACTATTATAGCAGTATTCATGAAAAACCTCACCCCTTTGCCATATGCAAATTTATTCCATTCTGGACCTTGTAGAGCAGCACATCCAACCCCCCTGAAGGGTCATCTTAGCATGCTGGCAGCTTTAGCCCCTGCCCACTACATATTCCTTACTGACTCACTTAAAAACAGGGTGGGGCAAACTAAGCATTAAAGAGGATTACAGCAGAACAGCACCACACTGTTTATAAATGGATTATTCCTACAAGGTATTAAATTCTAAGCAAATTCTGACACAAGAATCACCTTCCTACAACTTTAAGAAAACATTCCAAGGCAGATCTGAGAAATAGGCAGGATCTCTTCTGCGCAACAGAGTACTGATACAGAGTTCAACGGCGATCTGACAAGGCTTTCATAAACCTACACAGGTTAAAGAGTAGAAAGTCTACAAGTTCCCTGAGTATGCAGTTACCTCTGTCTCCATTGTTTCCTTTGGTATCTTCAACAGACTCTAAGCAGTCTATAAGGATCTCTCCAGGTCTCATTTTCATTTGTCTAAGAAAAAGGAAAAGTAATTTTATTTATCTTCCCAAATAAGGCCAGTTTTATTTCCCCGCTTCGCTTTCCTCAGTTTTCTGCTCAGTACATCATGCAATGAAAAATCTACACATGCACACAAATCAACTTTACATACCTGAAATTATCACTACATCTCACAGATTAAAAATATTAGTATCTTTATTATTAACTTATATCAGTAAATAAATAATTATGTAGCAAGTGTGACTACGAAAACTATACCCCAAAATAAGGACAAAGTGTGTGGAAAATGGAGGAAAAATTTTAAAAAAACCCCACTTGCATTCATGTAATTTTTAGGGGACAGAGTTTATTGCCTTTTGATGTAGATTCAGGTCATAAGGAGTGGAGCTATCCTGAGGAAAGAAGAGATGCCAACAAAAGAAATACTAGATGTATAAGGATACGTGAAATGCTCTGTTAAATGTTCCACAAAGGGTGTGGTTTGGATGTTTGTTTGTTTTTTTCTGAAGTCTTATATTTATTTGTTTATATTATTATTTTTACTTTATTTAACTGATCTAACCACTTCATTACGCAACAACCAATGCAGTGTGAACTTTTGCTGTATTTTAGTTGCACTGTCAAAAGCAGCCAAAACTCTTCATGTATGGCATGACAGAAACAAAACGTCTTATTAAGACGCGAATTTCGTGAAATACTGCACAGCCGCCGCCCCGTTCCCTGAGGAGGATGCCAAGTCCTGGTAACCATGAGTGCCACCGTCCCCGCAGACACACGCCTTCAGTTTGGCTGTACTTCTCAGTGCTACAAAAGCGCACACCCTTCCCTCAATCCTCCAGTGTCCAATATTTTGTTTTGTTTCCTTTTCTTTTTATAGACTGGAATCGGTGCGCGGACCCCGCCCAGCACGCACTGACCGCCCTGTCCCGCCCCTCTCCGCCAGGTGAAGTCGCTCTTCCGCCGCCGCCACAGGGCGGCGCTCCCGCCGTGCTCCGCGCCGATACCAGCGGTCGGCCTCAGCCTGCGGAGGCCACGCTCAGCCAGGCGCCTTTCGGCGCCGGGCGGGCCCGAGAGCGCCGCTGCGAGGGCAGGGCCGGTTCGGGACACGGACACTCACTGCGGGGAGATGTCGAAGCGGACATCCCTGTCCTCCCACAGCACGTCCAGCACCCCGCTCATGGCCGCCACGCGCCCCGAGGAGTCCGCGCGCCGCCCTGGCAACGGGGTTGGGGGGGAGCATGGGTGGTGTCTCGGGCGGCCGGGATTGGCTGCGGCGTCGCACGCGGGGAGCGCGCGCGCACTCGCGCTCGCCCTGGCTCCTCCCCCGGGTCGGCTGAGGGGCTGAAACACAACACGCGAGGGAGCCTCGCGTTCTCGGTAATGCAGCCTTGAGCCCTGGCGATTTGCGGGACTGGGTGTTTGTTTGGTGGTTTTGGGTTTATTTTAAAATAGATGAGGAGTGTCATTTTTAATTTGGAATGACTTGAAAACAGCATCCAAGTTTTAATTGCAGTGCTCTACCACTTTCAAATAAAAAAGAAAAAATAATCCGAATAAGAATCATAAGAAAAAAACTTGTCCTTTGGTAGTTCTTTCCCTAAAGCTTGTCCCTGGGTTGGCGAGGACCCCGTTGCACCCATCCGGAAATGGACACAAGCTGGATGAAATAAAGCACTGGGCGGGAAGCGCCCCGTCCTCTCTCTGGCCCAGTCAGGACAGGGACTGAGCGTTCTGGAAGCACAAAGGGTGGACGGTGTTTTAGTTGAGGCCAAACTCTGCTTTTTGTTGATATGCTTGAAGTTACCATTTGCTCAGGGAAAAAAAAAAAAAAAACCGAAAGACCACAAACCACACAAATCCAACTAAAAATGATCAACGAGTTTCATGTATGTGAGTGCATAATCTGAGATGTTCAGCCTTGTTAAGGGCTGTGGCAGCAATCCAGTTATGTTACCAGAAACGCGTGACACAGTGAATGTCATTTAGCTGTGAGGTAAGTTTTAAGTCCTGTAAATGTACCATTATCCATTTTCTGTCCTGGCAGTAAAACCAAAAATGTTTTATTAGAAATAAGCTTTAAAGTATATTAAAAAACAGGAAATGCGACATATACAGGCAGACATAAATGTAAAAAGCAATATCACACTGGCAGGCAATAAACTGTGCTGTGCTTAATGTTTTAAACATAAGTTTAAATATTTAACTAAGGAAGATGAAGATATTAAAATGCATTTAAAAATTAGACTTGGCTTTCAGAAGCCACACATTGGAAGGACCATTTTAGACATGAACTAACCCAACACAGTAATGCCAGTTATTGGTATATTCACTCATAGAAATCTGTGGATGTGTTTTAACTGTAATTGTCATGCATCTTGGCTAGCTAATACAAACTGAGGAGAGTTCACTAAAAAAAAAATGTATGAAATGTACCTGTGATGTGCTTAGGAAAGGTGGGTAACTGAACCACCTCCCTATCTTGTGACCCAGAGAGCACATAGGCCACAAGTTGATGCATTTGTTGTATTTATCTGTATTAAGTAGTACTCTGCATGGAATTTGGAAGCTGATGTCTTGTGCTTTAAATAGTAAAATACTATTTGTGAGAATAGTTTCGCTAAAAAGAAGTGAAATTTTCATTGCAGAATCCATGCCAAATACCAGATTTCAGTAACAAAGGGAAAAGAACTTACATAATGATGATACATTGGTTTCCAAAGCAATATATGTAGTTTAAAATAAGGACTAGTTAGTGATTGTACAATGGTAATATTTAAAGATCTAGCTGAAAGAAGGGCAACTGCTATGGCAAATGCTACACTGGTCTTACTATAACTGAGTAAAAAAGGAAATTTTGTACTCTTGATACTGTTGAAAATTTGCTATTTTGTTATAATCTCTATGTCTTATAATAAATGCTAAAAGTCTTTAACTATGCTTGCATAGGTAGCCATTTTTTTAGTTAGTGGGCATATGAGTTCATAATGTTAGCATTCTGTAAATTATTTGCTTTGATTTTACCAAATGGATAATTGATAAAAAGCCAAACAATCAATAGCTCCAACCTTATCATTTTTAATGTAGAGACTAATTCCTACCTCCAGAAAAAAATACACAAGCCTGTCTACATTCCTGTTCAGACTCAAAGCGGTTTGCATTTCCATGGCAGCCACCATACCAAAACTGAGCACAGGCATTGGCTTGTTTATCGTAATACCATCGGATTGTGTAAACACGACATGGCCCTTGATCCAGCCTTAGCTTGCAGCGGAGGTCCACAATACTTTCTAAAATGAAAAAAAAAAAAGAAAAAGAGAAATAGAAACTATTTTGTTTGTAAAAGTCAATTGTATTCTATAGATTTTATCTTTAAAACTCTTACTTTATTTTTTTCTGCCAATCTTATACAATTGTTTAAGATTCACTTTTTGTTCTAAAGATGTTAATATTGAAGGCAAGTTACAAGTGCATCTTAGAAGTCAAATAAACCGTTCCTTTACTGGCATGATTCTAGTAATTCCAGAAATAAAAGTATCATGGCTCCACATACAAAAAGAGCAAACAATATGAATATGATAATTTTAAATTGTTTTTTTTTTAAATCTGATTATGTGCAATCTGTGTGCAAACTGAAATTGTAAGCCAAAAAGCTGTAAGCTAGTTGCATCTGCTGGTTTTGCATCTCCTGCATCCTTCTACTGTATATTAGTTTTCCTTGTGGTGTGGGAGAAGAGATGTTAAAATACTGAGAAGAATATAAAACTCTTGTTTTGCTTTTGTAAGATATTAGTGCTATTTATCTAATAAAATTGTAGTAATTATGTACATTATGAATATATGTTCTTGAATTTAGAACTCCCACAGATATGGATTGGAGGACTGTGACATACTAATGTAGTCTCACTCACTTTAATAATACCATGAGATAGAAAACAGTTTTCTGTGAAGTTTAATATTGTGACTGATATTTTGTCTTCTGCAACTGCTATCTTGTCACTTTTTAAAAAAAAAACATTAGTGCCAGAGACCAAATAAGTCATGCCACTGTTCCCAGGAAACAATGGGAACACATTCTATCTCTCTCTTCTGTTGCTCCCATCATAATACACTATTACTGGAACTGAAAATCCCCCAAATGATGAACAAAATACATTTGGACATTTCATATAAAAAGAATCAACCCTTTAAGCACTCAGCTACTTATTATACTTAAAATGACTAAACACTGTTTTTTCCTCTTGTTCCTCTGAAAGAGAAATACATTCTTTCTGTCCAATTCCAAAATCACTATCTTTGTCTTTAATGAAGTCTCCCACCTCTGTAGAGTGCCCCTCCTTGGCTGATGAATGACCTGCTGACTGGCCCACCCTCAGTGAGCATTATGTTTTCTTGATGCCCCTTAGGAGCTCCCTGTCAGGTTACAGACAGCCTTGCTTTTGCTTTAAGTGGAGCGGTGGGATCCCGAACTTGGGAAGACAAGAACTGCAACTAGATCTGTTATAAAATCCTGAAATGACGTCTCTTCTACATCACAGACTCACAAAATCTTTGGAGATGGAACAAAATTACTCTGATTTAAAGCTTTATTAAAAGTTAGAACCAGGCAAAGAGGTAACAAAATGAAAAATGATCTGTTACCCACCGGGCCTTTTTGTGGGGCCTGCAGTTGAAAGTGATGATGTCATCACTTTATTGGCTGGTGGTTGTTTAGATGACAATAATGGTAACACAGCTGCAGGTGAAAAGAAACAGAATGAGACACTGACTTTTCATCAGCCAAAAATGAAAATGAAGAAATGAATGACAATAGAAATACCTCTAGTGTTTCCTGTTAGCAGGGTTGGCTGTTCTTCATCTTGTTCCCCTTCATAGGTGTCATAGACTACAGGAGGTACATTGGTCTGAAATAAGCATTTGATTTTTTTTCTTTCCAGATACTGTGAAGTGTTTCAAAAGGAACAAGCCCTCCATGACTTAGAGATTTTCTAGTGTTTTTCCTTTCCATTTACCCTGACTTCAGTGTTAAGAACCAGAATTTTACCTTCTGGTTGGTTTACCAGGAAAGTTGTCATATCTAAATGTTGCATAAATATTTTTTTTAGTTGAGCTTTACAGTTTTTTTACAGACTTAAAATTATAATCTACAATTGAGTTCAGTTACTGTTCTTAGACTTAATTATAAGACTGTAATTGCTTTTTAATATTGTTACGATTCACACTGTGGCACAAATGTTACTGTATTAAACAAAGGAATCCTTGTAACAGTATCAGGAATAAGTTATAGCTATTAGTTAATTGCCTGCATGCAACATCAGAGCTCTTGCTCAGAACAACCAGCTCTGAGCATACCAAGTTAAAGTACCTGTCCTGCAGAAAATTAAGGGAAATGGTACAAATTACGTTAGGTGGCACAGAAAGATATATACTTTATTAAACTTCTGCTCATTAAAGCCTGCTGAATTTTCATACCGGAGCTAATGGTTGAGGAAGATGGCCAAGATTCAGAGGACTTTCTACTGTAGATACTCTAAGTGTCTGTGCTGAAAGTGATTGTCTATTAACATTGTTCTTCTGAAGTATGTAATGTAAAGAACTTGGAGATACTGAATGGAAGGATCGCCCACTTATACTTGCACCATTTTCATTATGGTTGTATACTAAGGTGCCATGTTCATCTTCACAAAACTGATTGACTAATTTGGACTCCAGTGCTGTTAAAAAAAAAAAAAGTAGAACACTTATCATACTGAGAAATTCAATGTATTCTTAAAATTGGATTACTTATATATGTCAGTAATACACATGTAATCTAGAACTCCTTTGGATTGTTTATACACATCTAAGAAGATTATTCCAGACTCTTTGGAATATGGACTTTTTGGTCACAAATTTGCCAGCATGTAAGTCATCTGCATGGTAGAAAATACAGTGAACTACGTAAGGCTGTTCATCTAAGCTTAGTAACAACTACTAGTTGGTAATGGGAAAATAACTGCTTATCTTGCTGCTGTGAATAACGACGTGAAAACGGGTTATTTCCCCAGGGAAGTGAACAAGTAGCATTTACAATAATGGGTTTCATTCTGATTTATAGTCAGATTTTCAGTGCATGAGCACTTACTCATCTTAGAAAACTTGTTTAAGCAGCTCTTTTCCTAGACTGGGTGACATTCCCTCATTGGCATGTTGCCCCATAATGTAACACCATAAACAAAGGGAATCTGTATCTATAGATTCCTATTACTTTGCAGCATCAAAACATATCCACAAAGATAATGCTTCTCCCCCACCCTGCCCCCTTGTGAGAAGCATCAGATCCAAGGCAGAATAAAACTTCAATGAACGCACCTGAGAGAGCGTTAAAGTCATCAATGAGATACACGTGTTCTCCGTCTGGGTCTGAAGCAATCAGATTTAGCTCATGCACAAACTCAACCTGTGTTGGATCTGAAGTATTTAGGATTCCTATTGCATACATTTCGATGTTTGCTGCATGAGCCTCTCGAACAACAAGATCTAGTTTTACAGCTTCTCTCTTGTCTGTTTGGCCATCTGTTAGCACAATAGCTACCTTCCGCACCCCTGCTCGAGCACCAGAAAATCCTTCCTGGGTTGCTTTGCGGATAGCAGTTCCTGTGTAAGTGCCTTCTCCCATGTATTGCATTTTTCTAACTGCTCTCTTAACATCCTGGCGGGTTGGATGCTTGTTGAGACCAAATTCTAGCCGAACTTCTAAACTGTATAACACAAGGCCAATTCTGGTAGCATTTCTGCCTACAGTTACTTTGTCTAGTAAAGCAGTTACAAAGTCTTTGATAATCTCAAAATTTTCTGGTCCCACACTCTCAGAGCTGTCAATCACAAACACAAGCTCCATAGGAATTTCCTTACATTTAATACTGCAACCTACAAAGGAAAAATAAAACCAGATCACAATGACTTGATTTGGCATGCTTTTGGAAAAGAGAAGAATGCAAAGGTAATGAAGGAATTATAGAATCCGAACATAAAGACTTCCCGAGTCCTTACCGCATATCTCTTTAATTAATTTGATTATATCTTCTCTCTGGATGTGAAAAAAAAAATTAAAATATTTTACAACCTGCCTCTTTCAAATGAGGTATAATATTGACACTAACAAAGATTTTGTTTAATATTTGTGTCCTACAGTGACTTATAAAAATCTTACTGTTTAACTTCCAAACTTCTCCTTGGGAATAAGTTCCACATTTTACAACAAACTATTTCATATGCATACAAGGATCAATAACTTGACAACACATTAACATCTCTATCTAAAACAATTAACTCCTGTTATTTAAAAAAATGTTTTGTGATTAATTGGTTCTCATTAAAACTGAAAGGCATAAATATCTTAGCATCTGAATAATATGATATCCCTTTTAAATCTACTGGGAGCAGAGAAATAGACCCAACTTTAGGAAGCATAGGATTGTTTGTAGTGAGCTGACATATGCCAGAGCACCACTACAGAATGGAATTGGGAGTTGTCAGCCCTGATGTACCTGGCCCACTCTATTACCCAGCCTTCATCAGCACAAAACCCCAAAACTGCTGCCTTCAGCGCTGTCTGTTCAGAAAAATGACAGCTTCTGTGACATGTTAACAAAATGTTTCTCAGTATTAGAGCAATCATTTGTTATATCTTTTGAAGTGCATGCCAGGACTCATCTGGTATTGAGTCAGTCTTTCAAATACAACCTTTTGCTACTGCTTCTCAGCTTTCATCATAAACTGTAGTAGTATTTATATACTCACTGACATACTTGGCCGAATTTGACTCAAATGTGGTACAAGCTTAGCAGAAATATAAATAAGTTCATAGCATGATAGGCTGTGACAAGTTTGAAGATCTTTGCTCTTTATACTCTTAAATACTTGCAAAAAAACCTTCCTGCAGCAAGTACACACCTGGGTGATCTAACACTAGCTATGAAAGAACATATAGCAGAAAAATACCTAAAGTCACCAGGAACTTTTAATTCCATTTCAGCATAAAGTAGATAAGAAAAAATCAGAAATCTTTGAGTTGGTTTCTTACTATATTATTACTGAGGCAGCTTCTAATCAGAAAGCTCCTTCCAAAATAATTAAAAGGCTACGTTTCATCTGATAGTGTTGTTTATATCTTGCTGTAATGGGATTTAAATAATGGAATTTGCTTACTGTTAGACCTTGGTCTCCCTTTGGTCCGGTTTTGCCCTGTAACAGTGATTGCTAATTAAGCAGTTGCAATTAGATAGTAACATTGTAATTCAGAACACGACTTTCGTGATGCCATTATTAGAAAAATACTTTTCCAATAGAAAGTTAAACTAGAAAACGTGCTTCTGATGCACATGCACTGCCTTGTGCATGTAGTACCTGCAACCTCCTAAGGTGGTTTATGGGAAGTGGATGACCTCAAGTCTCCCACTGGATCACTGACTGCCAGTTGTCTTTCACTGCTGTCCTGGTTTTGGCCAGGATAGAGTTCATTTTCTTAGTAGCTGGTTCAGTGCTGTGTTTTGGATTTATTATGGGAATCACGTTGAAAACACACTGTTGTTTTGGTTGTTGCTAAGTGGTGCTTACCCATAGTCAAGGACTTTTCAGTTTCCCATGCTCTGTCAGTGAGAAGCTGCACAAGGAGCTGGGGGAAGCATGGCCAGGACAGCTGTCCCGGACAGGCCAAAGGGACATTCCACAGCATGGGAGGGCACGCTCGGTACAGAAACTGGGGGAGTCGGCCGGGAGGGGCCGAGCACTGCTCGGGCGTGGGCTGGGCATCCATCAGCGGGTGGTGAGCAATCTTATTGGGTATCACCTGGCTTTTTTATGATTATGACTATAATTATCCTTGGTTCAATTAATAGACTGGTTTACATCTATCCATGAGTCTTCTGGTCGTTTAGGTTTCATTTTCCTTTTTTTTCCTGATTTTCCTCCCCATCACACCAGTGCTGGGGAGTAGATGAGTGAGTGGCTGTGCATATGTAGTTGCTGGTTGGGGTTAAACCATGACAACTGCCTTTAGGAAGAAATCACATCCATGTGGGAAGTGGGATGTTAATCAAGTAAATGTCATCTTTGTGCTTTTAAAGTTTTTAATAGTTTCAGTTTCTTAAATGTTTCAGATTATATGTAATTAAATAGAAAGAACACACAACCCAGCTTTGTTTCTGCGTGGTTTACCAAAACATCTGTGATAAACCTGAGTTACTCACAGGTTCTCCAGATAAACCAGGGTCACCCACATCACCTTTTTCTCCTTTTTTCCCCTTGTCACCTGTAGCTCCACGATCTCCCTTAAAAACCATGGTGGTAAGCAGACAGAAAGTGTAAGTCAGTTTTTGTTACACTTCAGATTTCTCTCTCATAGCCTTTATTGAATGCACATTAAGCTGGTGACATGAGTTAGAAATCTTTGTTAGAGATCATTTAAATAAATTGGTACTTTATGAATTTCATTAATAACTTGTAGTATTGGCTAAGCATTTTTATGGGAAAAAATACCTGAAGTGGTTTGAACAATTAAGCATCTCAAACAACTACATGCAGACTGAGGGGTTTCATGGGCTATTGCATGATGGAAATTATTATCTGTGCCTTAGAAAAATAAGACAACACTAGAGAAATAGAAAAGAAATGCAAGGGTATCATTAGAATGAATAAAGGGAAAATCACACTGAGAAACCTTTTGGCCCAGAAAAGGTGTTTGGCATAGCAGATGTATTAGTGTATCTTGGTTTGATTTTTAGTAGACTATGGGACTTTGTACAGCCTTTCTGAGCCATTGTGATCACACCTAAAAACTGATTCCAACCCCTGTTTCTCTTAATGTTGATTCAGTCTCAAAATTTTGCATAGCAGGTAGGTGAAAGTGATATTAAATCTAATACTTATTTTAAATAATAAATAATAAAAGAATAATAAATAAACATTATATTTCTAAATAAATATAATATTTATAAATATTATATAATATATAATTATAATATATTTATACTATATAAATATATATTATATTTATAAATATTTATAAATAAATATTCTTTTAAATAATAAAAGAATAATATAACTTCTAATAACAATATAACTTCTCACAATAATATAATCTTCTGGTGTCTGGGGCTCCTTTTACACATGCCTTCAATAAGAACTGACTGTAAAAGAGCATTTTGAGTGTGTTGGCTTCCATCTAGGGCATTATCTCACTATTATCTCTGATTTAGATATCATACCTTCTCTCCCAGAAGCCCATCTCCAGGGGGGCCTCGTGGTCCTGGCATTCCTTGAATACCTTGTTCCCCCTAATGATAATCCAGGTAGTGATATTAACCCTTTGTAATCATTCATCACTCAGTAATTTAGAATGTTCAAAGAGAAAGGTTTTAAAATACATTTTAACAAGGATCTTGAGGCACTTGAGACAATTTAGTGGCTAACTTATATTTCTCAAATACTTCTTCAGTATAAAGATACGCAATATTGAAAACCCATATGATTATTATTTGATTTAATTTCAATTTGATTGCAATTTTAATTTTTCCCTCTTTCCATCCCATTTTATTCCTTCTCATTCTACCTTTCTTATTTCTACCTTTTGAATCTGTCTCATCTGACTGATGCTTTGGGTAAAAGTGTATATTACAAGGAAAAATTAATAGTACACACATTCAGGATGGAGGCTTTTTCTCTACTGAATAGAGTGGTAGTACACATAACTAATTCAGACTGTTTCTGTGGGCATGAGAGTTGAGGAAGAGGGAGTAGTATTTTTAATTTTGTAAAGGTATCTTTAACTGATAAAAGTTCATTCTTCTTTCCTCAACACACACATGCTTGGGCTAGTTTGCAGCAGTAGACAGAACATACTTTGCAGGTGCTCACATTATCTTTCTAATTTTCTACCCTTGGGCTCTCTTCATATAAGAAACAATGTGAAATCTCCTTAACACTGTGACGGTCAGACTGACCACTCAGCACAGGTTAAATATTGAAGACACTAAGTCTTTTTACCTTAGTTCCTTGAATACTTTCACCCGGAGGTCCCACAGAGCCAGGTGGCCCTGGGCGTCCTATGGTTCCCTAGAGAATGTTCAGAATAAAAATACACAATAAATTGTTATACCACTGTGTAATTTCTTGTCCTTCCTCTACCAAACATGTCTTTTTATAAGTAGTGGGAATAAGATTGCTCTAGCTGAGAGAGACTCTTTTTGGCCTTTATCAGATTTTAATAATCCAGTTTATACTTTGAAGGAGTCACTTGGCTTAATACTCAGTGAACATGAATCACCTTGCTGATAGAGATATATGCTGCATTGAAGGATGGGTTGTATTGGTGGAACATTGGGGACTGAATTAAAATTTAAGAGAAGATTATTATTGTTTTTTTATCTTTTACCACCATTATATAGTAAGGCCTATACATATACATACTAATGTGGCATTGCAAATAAACACTTGTTGCTAATTTATAAGATAGTTTTCAATAGAACTCTAGAAAAAATGTTCCCCTTCCATGTTACTCACAGGAAGCAATCAAAACCCACACAGTACATATTAATTTTATGTCTATACTGCTATTCTAGTATCCCTGCATGAAATTCTCAATTTCCTCATTTGTAAGGATCCCATGCACATGCTGTTTCTTGGTATTAGTGCTGCCTGAGGAGGTGCTTCACCACTGCTTTTCTCTGGACCCCGCCTTCCTGCCAATGGGAACTGTATCTCAAGGACCAATAAGTCACAGTGTGCAGGTAACTCATTATTATGTTGTATAATCTTTGCATTTGATGTTGTTGAGTTCCTTTTTACTTACATTCAAACCAGTTCTTTTGTATTCAATAGACTTCTGAAACAGCTGTAGTAGTATTTCCAATTTGGGAGGTTTCACAGTGAAAATTGCTTTTTATAATTACAGTTATTTTCAGTCCTTTGTCATGGTTACGAAATAATTTAAAAAATAATCCTTTTTGCAAGGATCAATCCTCATACTGGCTATTAGATGATTATCTGATTTATACAATAAAAAAGAGGAATTAATCCCAGAAGAACTCAACTGTAGTATCTATAGCTGTAAAAATAATACAGGCAAGACATACTAAGTGCTTGCCCAGCCCGTAATTCTGACCAATGCTAGGTCTGAAGAAATTTTTGCCACTCAGTTGCAGCTAGTATCTGCAGGAGCTAAATGTTTTGTCAGTGATCTTCAATGCAAGGTTATCACCTTATCATTTTTCATATGGATCCATGAGGAGGCTATGGTTTATGACTAGTCACCAGAAATATTTTTAATTTTCTACAAAATAAAGATTATTTGTTAGATGAGTTGTTCCCAGTGAAGACAGAAAACATGCAGATGTCTATACATAATCACACATTTTTATAGTATACTTTTCCCCCCTATTTTAGAGATTAGACAAAGAGAGACATTATTGTTTAAATCTCTTACTTTTGGTCCTGGCAAGCCTTTTCCTGGGGGACCGGTGAGGCCAACTGGTCCTCTGCTACCAGGATCACCCTGAAAGCCGATACTTTAAGAAATAAGTAGTGAATACCAAAGTTTAATGTATCTCTAGCACTCCAAGCATCTGTTATACCCAAATGGGACAAAGAGAAGAGAACTATTGAACTGCACTGTGCAAGTCCAAACAATGCTAACCCAAGGATATTGCTGGCAGGACAAGGAAGTTATTGGGGATAAACAGTGGCTGGTGGTCTAAATGTATTCAAGTCAATTATGCACAGTTACACAGGAATTACAATTCCCATATTATATAAAATGAACTCCAGATTCCCCAAACCAAAATAACCCCAACAAACCTAAACCAAAAAAGATCTATCTTTTACATACCAAGAAGAAAGTTAAAGCTGGATTAAATAGGTATTCTGAATATGACCTATAGGTAGGAATTGTATCTCTATGAACTAGAGTATACACAAGCATTTGCTTTTCTAGATTTTGAAGTCTATACCTTAGGTCCTGGTAGTCCAACTCCATCTGGGCCTTGTTCACCGGGAATCCCAGGGAGCCCTGGCAACCCCTGAAATTGCATGCACAGACAAAATATAAATTTATTTTACAGCTACATTGACTACATGCATTTGTTAATATTTATATGGTAGTATCTTAACTATTTTGTCTCTTAATGGGATCACTGTGATCTACAACTGGTTAAACTTTACTCTGATATGCCAGTAGTGTCAGTAGCATTTACATGTGTATTGCATGTCATGCAGGGGCTTGAGGGCTTGAATGTGTTTGAAGATAGAAGAGTCTAATCTGGAGAGGCAGTTGCAGAAGCAGTCCTTCACTGGGTTGCAAAAAATATCAGAAAGTATTATAAATCAGTTTCCAATCTCCATGTCGATATTTGTTAATTTTGGTTCCTCAGTGTGGCAAATGCAAGCACTTTTGCTGTTGTCTTTAGCATAGGCAAATGCAAATATGTGTGGTCCAAACTCCCTGACTGTAGCCAGCAATCTTTTTCTGAGACTTCCTTGCTGCACAGGCAGGTAACTGCCAGGGCTGGTGGAGCACATTGATGAGCAGACTGGATATGTGAGGTCAGTGTTGCACACATGTGCAGGGAAGGGAGAAAAAGGAGCCTTTTCTTTTTGCATCCTTTTTGCAGGGATTTTATATCTACCAATAAAGGCCTCTGTAAAGGTTAGTTCTGGCTCTCTGCACACCAGTTGCTTTTTTAGTGGTTCTGGGATGTATATGAATCCAGCTGCTTAGCTAGATTGTATTTTCCTGTTTGGGAATAAATTTTGTACAGTTGGGCAGAAGACAGAACCCTACAGGAAGATTTTGAGGGAACTGATTGAAACATCAGTGATACGTAGGCAAAAAGAACCCACTTGGAATATGTTACAGGATGTAATCAAGAGAAGTGAACGACAGGGATGATCTTGTGCTATTTCAGGGAGATATTTCATTTTATTCTGTGTTGAAATGCATTTCCACAGTTGAGGAGTTTTAGGCTTTTTAGGCTTTTAGACCAGCAAATCTTTCCTAGTATGTCAGACATGGAGGATAATCCCTTAGGTGTAGCACTTATTTCTTCCCAATTCACATAAAAGAAAAATCTATAAACTTACGGGTGGGCCAGGATAACCATCTCCCTTTTGCCCAAAGGGCCCAGGGGGTCCTGGAAGGCCTTGGTCACCCTGATGAAGGCAGGAAAAACAGCTGAGTGAATGCCAAGACAATTGCTAGCAGGAAATTATCCATGAAAGTGAAACTTACTTGGCAAATACACTGTCATTTGATTTTATCTATCAGCTAATGTATTTTACTATGTGAATTATTATTTTAGGTTTATTTAATCCTGGACTAAACCAGTGACATTTAATAGTGCTCATGATCTACACTCCTGATTCACTAATTTTAATATTTTTTAAGACCTCTGTCTGTTGTCATTTGTGGCCTACATATAAAAAGAAAATCCTTTAGTTGTATTTCCCATATATTTATCATAATTTGTTCTAGAATTCTATTTTCCTGTAGTGCTGTGGAACCTTATTAAACCTTTTGAGTATAACAGGATCTTCCTACGGGAAACGTACAACTAATCTCCTTTCATGGATCCAGACAGCTGGACTATCTCAGGAACAGATTTACCAAGAAAACTCAGGACCTTAACCATCCCAGACACACTGGGGGGTGCAGTGAGTTGCTCAGTTGCTATAGAATGGATGATCAAGATTGCATTTGTTCCTGTAGGTACCCAAAATATGGACATTTAAAACAGTGGCAAGAAAAGACCCATAAAAAAAAAATAGGATGTAAAAAGCTTTACCCTCTATGGCTTTACCCTGTATGGTTGTGTGTCTAAGAACTAAGCAAAAGCAGAACCACTAATGCTGACAAAGACAGCAAAAAGTGAAGAATGTAGTCACAGAACCATGCAGTATTGCCCAGTTGGAAGAGATTTGAGGGACTCAAGACTGAGGGAGAGAGACTTGCAACTCTGAGCAAAGGATGTGCTTCCAGTTGATTAATTCCTGTTAGATCCCCCAAAATGGGACAACATGAAGTTCTCTGAATTGACTGGACTATACCAGAAATTTATGTGATTCCATCAGCATAATCTCCTCCTGATGAAAATTAATGTAAAAATCTTGAAAACCACTGACTGATAAAAAAGAGATAGTGATTGTCACATATTTCTCATGCTTCTGTTACTCTGTTCAGTTCACTCAAAGAAAAAGGGATTAGGGATGTATTCAAAAGTCCTGTCAAACTCACTAAGAAAAAAAGGAGGGGGAGGGGCAGGCAGGATCCAGTATATTTGGAGAAACACAGTTTTATATGTCCTGAGTTTCTTGGTCTTCAGACAAAATCTTTCCTGGAATGAAGAGTAGCTTATGAAAGTTGAATCTAGGTACCACTGAGGCAGTGGTATATGGAAGCCATTAGAGATTAGTTACATATTCATGTTCTTCCTACACTATAACCCTGTGTTATGAATGTTATGAAGTTAATCCTGAAGTTATGAATGAAGCAAAGGAGCCTGGCTGAGAGAAATCAACTGCTTGCTAATTAACATGTAGGCTGTTCTAAGCAGGGTTAATTGTGTGCTCTCTCTGAATTCACTCCTCATCAATTAGAAACAGTCATTCTTCTCCTGGTTCTCTGCCATCTGGAAGGTTACAGTTACAGACTCTGGAGCATTGACCATCCATGGTTTTCCAGCTCTGCAAATCCTTATACTTCTGCCGGAGTTGTAGGACACACACATTAACTGTGGAACATGTGAGTGGAACACTGTGGCCATCCTAGGAGATTTGTTGTTGCTTCACTGAAATCCTCCTGCCTTATTTTACAGTTGTATCAGAAATCAATTTAACAATTTAGGAGCTACCTTTGCCCCAGGAAGCCCAAAACCTGGTTCTCCAATGGGGCCAGCAAGACCAGGCAACCCAATGTCACCCTGCAATGAAGAAAATAAATCCTCTGGTTACATATCTTATTAAACATCACAGGCTGTGGGTTTCTTTTATACAAATTCATATATAATGAACATAACAGCTAATTTTATTTCTTGCTATTGCAAACATTAAACACCAAAAGCATAAATAAAAAAGAAAGAATAAATAGAAAAAATACAAAGAATAAACAAATGTGCTTTGATATCCAAAGTTATTCAAAATAAAGAAATTAACAAAGGTAGGCCACACCTCAAGCTGCCATACAATTAATACCAGGGCACAGTGGTAACTAGATTGGATGCAATCCAGAAGAAGTTTTAGTTGACCTCATAAGGCTGGAATTGTTGCCACAAATATTAACATAGCCTACTTCAGTTTTCACCCTTGGTTTCTACGCACTAGAAGATGGAATGTGGATGGTACCTTTGGTCCAGGCACAGATCTTCCAGGAGGGCCTGGCATTCCAAGACGTCCTGGTGCACCAGGCTCCCCCTGCAGTGAAGGTAGGAGAGAAAAAACAATGGATTTTTCTGAAAGTGAGCATGACTATCACATTGAGAAAACATTTATGCAACAATTTACATTTAATTCCATTAAAATTCTATTAGAATTTCTAATAAGCTATTTTATGCAGAGATCAATCTAACTATTTGGAGAACTGATAACAACCATATTCTGTTTTCTCCATGGAAATGAGATTCTTCTCAGTCACTAAACAAACATGGTTTTAGAAATCCCTTTCTTAGTGTATTCAAGATGTGGTCCACCACATACAGTGCTCAAGAGTACTGAGTATTTTAACAGAAACTCCAAATCCATAAAAGAATATCAGCCATGAGTCAGTGTAAGGGAAAATAAAGTCCTGTCATGTATTTATATTCCATACACCATACTATCTTCTCAAATATTTCAGTATAAAAATACCAGTATGTACCTTTACTTTTGGCAAACTAACAGGGAAGCAATATGGTAAATGCAAAGATTTTTAAAAAACACTGCTAGTTGTTTGTAGGGATCATGGTGATTCTTGCTAAGAGAAGCCTTTGCTGAACTTTTTTGAAATTATTTTTTAATGAAATGAGTTCATTCTAGAACAGTTGTTTGTGAAATCTGAAGCAATGTTCAGCTTTGGGAGACTATTTTACACATATAACATAGTAATTAACTCACTTTAGGTCCAACAGGTCCAGGCACTCCTGTTGGTCCTGTTAATCCACGTATTCCTCTTTGTCCTTGATCTCCCTACAAAAATGGAAAAGACAGTCACACATGTCAAATAATTTAAGAATGTGTTAACTGAAATAAATTGTAAATGTCAGTGAAAGATAGCAAAATTCTATTTGTAGGTGGTGCACATGAGCTGTTCCTATTGCCTTCATTGTCAAGTCAGTTAATTCTGCTCAGGAATTGTCCAGTGTTGGATTTGTACAATTAAAATGACATAGATTTCATCCGAAATTAAATAAACCAATTTACCACAGAATACTGTGAGAAAAAATAAAAGCCAAAAGGAATCTTAAAGGTTGAATAATTGCAACTGAAAAGCAAGTTAAGTAATGACATTAAAAAGATATTAAGAAAAATAATAAAAATAGGAAAATATAACTCACTTGCTAGTACTATTTTTTTTTACTTTGAAGGCAGATAGGGCAAATCAATTGATCACAAAGAAAAGCTAAGAATAGTGTAAAGTTATAAAGGGAAAACTGCTGTTCAAGAAGATTACTAGGCTGTAATAATTGCAACAAAAATGAAACAACTATGAGTCCAGAATATTTTTTTGTTACTTATATTGGAAAAAAAAAAAAAAAAAAAAAAAAAAAAAAAAAAAAAAAAAAGAGAAGTCTTTGATAAACCTATTCCTGGAACATTACAGTTTTGAGTGACACCTTTAGTAAGAAATTCTCACCTTTTCCCCCTGTATTCCAATCCCTGGAGCACCTTCAGGACCTCTAAGACCAGGCAACCCTGGTTCACCCTTGAATAGAAAAATCAAAGGAGTGTTTCAGAGCACTGCATGGACATGGTACAAGATGAACTTTGTATTCCCTTGAATAAGTTCATTAAAACCATAGACCTTTCAGAATCAATGACAAAACTCCCAATGATGTCAGGTGTGTCCAGGGGTTTTTTCCCATATTCAGAAGCAAGCACTGTACAACTCTGTGTGGAATGCAAGAAGTAGCACATTTCCTTAGTGACAGCTGAACTCTGAGTATATAACCTTAAATAATGGAGTTTCTGAATGTAGAAAAAAACATGGTCAGAAGGCCATGAAAGCTTGCCTGTAGCCATTTTAGTGGTTTCCCTCCTGAGTTGCAGGACATTTAATGAATTACACAAAGCACACAAGAGTAAACAAGGTAAGGCAATGCCCCACCCCAAAAAATTAGAAAAAGTAAAGTTTTCCCTTAAAAAGTATATTCAAAAGAGATTTTTTTTTCTGAAAAAAATGCGGTACTTTTCCCTTGTCCATGAACACACTCTCTTCTAGGTTTGGGTGTCAGGGAGAACAGGGAGAACAGTAGCAATGCTTGGGGTGAAGTAGATAGACTGCAGAGATGAACCAACCTTTTGTCCAGGGGCTCCATCTTCTCCTGGAAGACCAGGCAGACCTGCCAGTCCTGAAGGCCCTGGATCACCCTGACATCAGTAAAAAGTAAGTTCTATTAAATGAAGACTCAGTACTATTCCTTCTCTGAATTAAGGAAATCTATTTAATTTTTTTTCCTAAACTTTAAATACATTTGTAGAAAACATTTATGCATATGAAGTCTTGTCTTTTTTTTATAAAGACAGTTCTCATTACTTTGTAGTATCCTACAGTCTGATTGTTTTGAACTGTGCATTTTATATATGCAATTAGAATTATTAGCTATTAATGATTCAGCTTATTCTTAAAAAATAACACTACCATTTCATTAAGTGGCAGCATTTGAAGGAAATATCAGATAGAACTGACTGTGACACAATGATTGTCATCTTGCTGATGAATATCAATGTAAATCAATTATCATAGCCCTATTATGTAAGATTCAGGAGCCTGACCTGGTTTTAGATGAATTTGGGGTCAAATGGGTTCAATCAGCATTACTGTATGTTGTGAAATTAAAGAGAGAGATTTAATAATTTATTTTCTTTTCCAGCCCCTGTCACAAATCCCTAATAAACAAGAGCAAAACCAGGACAGCCTCGTGCCTTTCCACTGTCACAAAAGTACTTTTTCATCGATTCCCCTATTCTGTGTTAATCTGGCTGTTAATGACATAGGGACTGGTCTTGGGCTCTTGGCTGGGACTATCTTGGGCACTTCAGCACTAAAATAATCTGGTTATAGCTTCCTCTCCTCTTAGCAACTCAGCTGTTCTTTCTGTCCACCAGCACAGCTTGTTTCTCGTATGAAGGTGTGAGGATGTAGCCATATTCTGTGTGGAAAGGGAAGGGGCAGCACAATAACCACTGTTCAGGGCTTTTTTTTCACCTCACTGGCTGCAGCATAGCTTACAGTTGGGGCTGCAAATGCTGGCAGCTGTTTAATATTCTGGATGGTTTTCTGCACAGAACTGTGGGTGAGCTGTGTGCAACAATGACTTGAGCATGAGCCAGGCAGATGGAAGTTTCCAGTCACCATAAGTCTTACTATTTTTTATGGAACAGGAGTATTCAAAATGCTGCCATATCTGGAGGTTACTGGAAGTCTGTGTTAAAAATTCAAAAGACTAAGAACCTAAAATTTATTTCTAAACCTGTGTTTATGTGGCTTCAGAAAGCATACTCAGGAAATATAAATTTATAATCCAAATGAATAAATAGATTAAATAATTTCTCCATTAACAATGTACCTTAGAACCAGGTTCTCCAATTCCTCTTTCTCCTGGCACTCCAGTCTCTCCTGGCAAGCCTTGTTCACCCTTAAGCAGATATTAATTTTAACAGCATTATTATGAAAAATATAAAAGCATATGTTTCATTGCTTAAATTTTAAGAAAGATTAGTGTAATATTGTCTATAGTAAGAAGTGTTAAATCCTTGGTCACAAAGATTGGGAATTTGCCACATGTTTTGAGCTGTTGGTGGAAATCATTAATGCTGTAAATCTACACTTGTATGTCCCCGGGAATCTTTCCTGGCAAAGAGCTGATATTTCAGGAGCATATATGACATTCAAAGACAATTCTTTTTTTTTTTTTTTACTTTTTAGCAGTGGTAATCATATCCCTGCACAATCACTTAAAATGTAAGAGGTGATACTTGATTCTGCAAATGTCTTTACTTGTCACGGACACTTGACCCACTTACACCTCTAGTTTCTTTATACCATGCTTTAATAGCCTTCAGTCATCCAGAACTTTGTCACATCTTTCAGGAAACTACTTTAAATTTCCATTCCAAACACCTCTAGGGTGATGTCTTTCATTAACAGTTCTGTATTTTGTGAATCATTTAAGACTAAATTATTCTGACAATGTTTTTTTGAGAAAAAGTAGTCTTCCTTACACCTTGGACCATTTTTAACATCTAGATAGATACACAAATTAAGGTGAGAAAATAAGTAGCAGAAGTTGCAAGGAAGGCGGGCAATCTCTAATGTATCTATGTATGGATTTTTCTGGAATGGAAACAGTACAGTGAGAATAAAAGATGATTTGGAAATTGGGAGAGTCCTCTCTTTTAGTGCAACTAGTTTTTGTAACAGGTTTACTGCACCTCTACGTAATATCAAGAAACCACAAGCTCAAGGCAGACAGCCCTCTCAGTGGAAGTGTATCAGACGAAGTGCAGCTCACTGTCTTGTATGTGGTACTTGAAAGCTTCTGTGCGAGTCAAGCAAAAACCTAAATAAATAGCCAATAAATGGCTATTTTACCAAGGCTTTTCAGTGGAGTAGGATCTGCTGTATGGTTTATAATATCAATAAAGAAAATATTTTCCTGCATCCATGTCAATACTTAGATTGGTGTTCAGCAATCCAGTTTAATGTGGATAATTATAGAAATAGACCATTTCTTGATCATGCAACATAATGATAAAAACAGCACAATAGCTTTTACTTCAGAAAAATTCCCTGACCTTTGGTCCAGGTATCCCCTGTCCTGGTAGCCCTCTAGAGCCAGGTGGTCCTTTTGGGCCCTCCACTCCCTGAGAAGAGTAGTTAAGTAATTATTAAAAAATAAAATAGTATCTGTTACTGTACACTGAAGTGTGGGGTTAGGGGGAAATTGTACCTTTTCTCCTTGAATTCCAACTCCAGGTAATCCAACTGATCCTGGTAAACCAGGAGGACCACAGTCACCCTGGCAAACAAAGTACAGTTGCTTAGTTGTGCAAGGATACAGAAACAATCTGAGACAACTCCCATGCTAGTCAGTACATGTTGACTTCTTTTGAAGTCAGTAAAGCTGGGGATCTGACCTTTTATCTTTCACACATGCATTTATTCCCCACTGGTTCAGTTGCAAACAACCTCTAGTCTCCTTTTCCTTTTTAAAACCTTAACTTTTACACAGAATCAGATGCTTTTTCTAACATACTCTATTTTAATATGAGGAGATGTTAAAATGGGTTGGGAGAATTTATTTGGCATAAATCTCAACTAAATACCACATTATCCAGTGTCTTTTATGGGTTCCTTGCCTCATTGTACCTTCTGTAGTATCAACCCTGTATTCCCTGTATTAGATTTAGTTGCACTCCATTAATCCCCTGGTGTAATTATTGCTCACCTTTTCACCTTTTATGCTGATGCCTGGAAGTCCACGAGGGCCTTTTGGTCCATCAAAGCCACGATCTCCCTACATGAAAAAATAATAAGTTGTTAACTGTGGAGACACACAGCTGTTCTCACTGAAATAATTAGAGACAGTGTTTGCTCTGTCATAATGAAAACCAAAATGAAAAGAACCATAAAACTGCTCCTGGATCTGTGTTCCAGGACACCAAAGAGATTATCTTTTCAAAAGAGTTTGCCCTGCAATTTGAAATTGCTGAGGAAAGAGCTGAACAAACTTCTTTCTTATCTTTGTGCCCACCTCAATTACTTAAGGTCCTGTTCTGCTTCCTCTCAAATCAATGGCAAAACCACACCTGATGTAAATGCCTGCAGAGCTGAGTATTGAGATTAACTAAAAACTGAATTCTAGTTATTTTTTTCATGGGTTAATCTCATTAAAGTCTGGGTTAATCTCATTGAAGTGGGATAATGAGGATCTGGCTCCCACTAAGCATTTGCCAGAATGAAGACCAGGTTGACTGTATTGTTATAGAAGCCTATTTGTAAATGTTATTGTCTTTCTAAATGTTCATTTACAAAACAGTACTCTTGGGGAAAGTATCAGTTACTAATAAAGGTACAAATATTGTGCTTTCCTGTACTTCTCTTAAGAAAACATATAGAGGCAGATGTTAGCTTGTATAAATTGTAAAAAAATCACCCAAGCAATAAAATTATGCCCCAGACAGTTCTTTTCTATCCTTAGTAACCAATTCCATAATTTTAACTCTGACAGAAATTCATTATGAGGATTTCTGTTTAAAATAACATTCTTTACTCCTGATGCTTTAGAACATCTGCCTTCATTATCCTTTTTACTAAACTGTAAGCTTGTAGTAATGAAGAAAGCAACTGTAAAATTTGCTTAGATTTACAAATCACCTGTTTAAAATGTGTTTAAAACCAAAGAATTGACATTCTTGGCAGCTACAGATTGGATTAGAGATACATATGGACTCTGTTGATACATGCCTGGCTCCCGGTCAGACTTGGCAGTAAAAAGTAGTACATTTTTTATAGAATGAAGAGTTCCAATAATGCTGACAGAATTCCACTTTGATTATTTTATTCTGCCTATCCATCTCTACTGCTTAATAGTTTTGGTTAGATTATGCATTCATCTGTACTTGTTCCCACTGTGCCCTGTTGCTGTGTTTTAGTTATTAGTTGTGGTGTTTCTTCCCACATTAATTAGTATTTCAGTGGCAATTGAGTGATTTTGAAATGCATTTTCTTCAAATTGCATTTTTGTTAGTTTTCATTGATGAGATCTACTAAGCAGATACAAGCCATCAACAATGAGGTTAATTTATGTAATTCATCATCATAAAATACACACTGTATGTTTGAAGATATTATGTTACAATGTAGCAGCAGTTACATTTCAATCTGGCTGACAACAGTATTGTGCTAAGCAGAAATCCTAAGATTTTTAGTAAAGGGCTACTCTCAGAGAAAATCTGATTTTTAGGTGGGCTCTGCATCTGTGAAACCATTTTTTATTGTTTTCTCAAGCAGAATTGGTGCTTGCATAAAAATGAGAAAACTGTTTAGTTGCTCATTTAGTTCATCTACAATCTGTGTCACTTTGTTATTGTAACCAAAGGCAACAACTCAGCCTAGCAACTGGTTTTCAGTGGGCAGCAAAAGAATCTTCTACTAAGTCCATCCATGTAGGTACAACTACCGCTCTCATTACTTCCACTGGATCTGCAAATTAGTAACAGTACCTTTCTTTTCCAATAAACTGAATTCAGTCTTCTGCTAAAATGCAGAAGCCAGTGGCTGAGGTATGTAAGAAGCTTATAAGCCTGTCTTTATAGCGACAGTAAAGATCTCTATATAAGGACTAAGAAAAAAATCCAACAACAAAATGCTAAATTTTTCATCTAGGAACATTTTAATGGTATTTTATTTAAAGTCAAATGCTTGAGGCTGTTTAAAAATTATTGAATTAATTCCAAGCTTAGATCCCACAAATCAAGCATCAGGTAATTAAATATTGGCTTTCCAGGCCCCAAAGGCTAGCCGTGCCTACAAGTCATGTTTGGACCAAGTGAATTCCATCAAAATATATTGGATTGTTTGATGGAAAATTTTAATTAAATTTACAAGGTACTTTCTCAGATTCCTGTGCCTTCTATGGACTTTTCTTGGCATGCACTCATTTAATGGTGCTGCTCTGGTCTTAGAACACTTTGACTGTTGTACCTTTGCTCCTGGAAGCCCTTCTCCTGGTGGACCTCTTTCTCCTTGAACACCTTGTGGTCCTTGAGGCCCCTGTTAATATAAGTTTAAAATGACCTAGGATATGTATTAATCACTCAGATGAACAGCAGTGCATTCTATGTCATTGTCTGTTATAAGCATGTCTTCAGATGTTGCTGTAGTTATAATCTGTTACAAGTAATACAGTAACACTGCATTCCCAGTGAATAAATGATGAGTGTTCTGGCCTGTAGCAGTAACAATACCCTTCAGGTTACTAAGGAATCACAGATTATATAGATGAAATTTCTACTCCTTACATTTTGGAAATCTTCACTCTCTAAATTTTCATTTTACAAATTCTTGCTAATCCTTATTAATGTATCAGTATAATCATGAGAGACAGATCCAGATTAAAGCCCACGCAGAGTAATGCTGAAAGAGACATAGCTATAGAAAGATGTGACTGTAATTGGCAAAGAGAGAAATACATGCCCTTCTCTTTTTGAAAAAAGATCTGATAGAAGCACAAGGGGCAAATAACAAAAAAAAAAAAAAAAAAGTGTGTCCAACACCTGTGCATATTGAGCCTGCTTCACAGTGTTTTCTCACATCTGTTTTTTGAAGTTTTTTTCTCAGATTTATTGCTTGGGGTTACACATACATCACAGAAAGCTGGTAGATTTGTCTCTGTATAGCCTAAATAGGCTTCTCCTTCTGCACAGAGCTTTAGAATCATTCCTGAGGTATGGATATTTGGACTCAATTAAGCCATTAAAATGAACTTCTTTTGAAGCAAATAAACTTTAAAAGAAATAAAAGAAGCGTATTTAGAATATATTTTTAAAAATCAGAATCGCTAGTTATAGCATTATTTTTTTGGCAAGTAAAGATTCACATCACAGGCACCACTTCCCCCATAGAGTGGGTCTTTGCTCTGTGCTGTTATTGAAGAGACTCTGGAAGTGTTACTGCCCTTCTTGGACTGACTGTCTCCACCAGCCTTATTTGTAATGCTCTTCTCCTTGGGCTCTTCAGCAAGCACTCACTGTTCTCCAGTAGTGTATTTTCAAGCAAATTTGAAATCAGTCAGTTCACCTACCAAATGATGATTCTCTTTTTCATGGGAGCACCTCTTATGAAATGTTTATTCCAAATTTTGCCTTGTTAATAGGGAAAAGGTACTTGTGAAAAAACTGATTGAAATTTCCCGCATGGTTGCACTAGAAATCTTTCATCCAAGTGAAGAGAAATTAATTTAAGTTTGCTGTATTGTAAATAGTTCAGTAAAAGGTGCTGCCTGATATTTAGAAAAAAAGGACCATAAAATTGACATGCTGGTCTTCTGTCTTATCACAACGAGATGGAGTTTACAACTGCCAGGAAGAGGAAGGGAAGGAAAAGCAGGAAGAGAGTTCAGAGCCAAACCTACTATAAATTCTGAAAGTCTCCTCCTTAAAGCCATGCTGATGCTAATGTTCTAGTGATACTGAAAAGCAGTCAACTTCAAAGTTATCACATAGGGATTTGACCCTATTAAATCTATCAGGGGACATATTTATTTATATATTTGTGGGGGTTTGCATCAGATGTTATATTTTCATACTCGTTTTGGAGATATGATAATTAGAGAAGTTAAGAAATTGGAAACATTTCCAGTTTATTGAGGGAAATGAGAGTCAGACAACATAATATATGTAAGAGTGAGAAATGGTAGAAGAAAGAAAAGAGGTGGTATAATTTAGCACACATTTTAATATGTGCTAAATCTTCCCCAATTGAGAATTCTTGCTCTCTGTCCGACTTTCCTCTCACCAAATAAAAAAACCAGACATACCATAAATCCTGGCTCACCAACTCCAGGTGGGCCAACAGGGCCCGGTCTTCCTGTCAAACCAGTGTCACCCTTCAAAGAAAGATGTACTTTGAATACACCTGATTTAGGTATTTTTATGTGTGCAGCATATAACAGCTCATCAGGCATTCTTTGCTTGAAATGTTAGATGTAGGAGAATACAGGAACAGCAGAGAAAATCTGAGTGTTCTCAGAGTCATACACCACACGAGGCCCAGCAGGCACTGAACTGGGGCAGTTTCACAGCTTTAGGGGACAGCGTCAGTTCTGCATTTGAGAGAAGACAATGTTGAGTCTAAAAGATTAATTATTGCCTTCATACACCCAGTCATGTATCACTTACTGTCCTTTCCCAAGAAGTCAGTATTTCTATCATGGAGTTTCTGTTCTTTTTATGCCAGTCATCTAAACCAACAAGCCTGTTTTGCACAGATTAATTTCTGTTTAAGACTGAATGTGTTTTTACCTAACCTTGCTCTTCTTGGGTTGAGTTTATAACAAGCATAACAACTACTGTAAAAAAATCCTTTAAAGTATATACTGAAAATGTACTTTTTGTTTGCAACTGTTTGTAAAGTGTTTTGATAACATACAAAATACCTTTCTAGTACCACAAAACCAGCATTTATGGTCTTGAATTTTCTTGTGAATCAGCAAGTCTATTAGCTTAGCTGTCCTGATTCTTATCCTACAATACATGCAATACAGAAGATGAGATTTTTGTACCTTTGGGCCTGGCAGTCCTATTCCAGTCTCTCCAGGCAAGCCAGGTGGCCCTGGAAGACCTCTTTCACCCTTTCAAAGAATGAAAAGAAAACAACCTTGCTTATAAATTGATGTCTAGGAAAATCAGTTTAACTCACATTGTAGATTAATTTTTAGTGCATCCTGAATTTCAGCCCATTGGAATTGTCTTACACAGCACTTCATTTGTTAATCCTTTCAAAGCTTCAAAATTCCCTTGTAATAATTCATCTTGTACAAAGATAAGAGATTAAACAAAAGGAAAAATGTTTCATAGCATGTAAGTTTTGACACTGAACTGTTCTGTGTATCGCTGTTGGCCAGTTGGTGCAAAGAAGATACCAAGAGAGATAACAAATAATGTCCCTTATACACTTATTTTCAAGTTTTTCTTCAGGACAGTATTCCTTTTGAGCTACAGAATTCTTCTTGAGAATGTTCAGTTTCAAGAAAAAGCTTGATTTGAGATGCCAAACAGAATTCCTTGGAAAAAAAGAGTTTTAAATTGAAAACTGAAGAAGTGCAATGCTAAGTAGTATTCTGTGACTCTACCATATTTTAACTGTTGATTAATAAAGATGGGAGTGTGATTTGGACCTGAATTCTATACAAAGAGCAAAGTAATAAATACCTTTCTTAAGAACCTTGTAGAATGCAAAAAGTACAAAATTTGCTATCTGTATCAAGTTAAGCTGTTTCCACTACAAGAAGGGTATAGAATATAAGGATAAAATTATAATTGTTGTGGGCTATATTAATACTTTTTAACATTAATTAAGAGAAGAAATAGAGCAGTTCTTGCCTTTGATCCTTGCAGGCCTTCAGGCCCTTGATCTCCAGATTGTCCTTGCAGACCCTATTAAAACAGGAGTGGTTTCAATGAGATTTTTCAAGCTTTCATAAAAATGGCAACTTGAAAAACAGTCTATTATTTGCTGAAGTCTGCATGGAAATAAGAGTTTTAAACATATTAGAACTGAAGCTTCTCTTTGTGATGCATGTGTATTTTTAGTTACTCAACCCAGTTGGAGCTGGTTCTGGTATTTGGGGAGAGAATTTGGCTCTCCCTTTTTTTTGAATACAATTAAAGGTAATCTACTTTCAAGATCTACTGAAACATCTATGATGGGCTAAGCTTCTTGGCCATTAGTCTGAGAGTATTGGGATGATGAGACTAAAGATTTTACATGTACTTCTTGAGGAAATGAAATAGTTAAGACATTGAAAGAGAAATGAGTGATTTTGGTCTTTATGGAACTGTATTTGCTGTGGTCTTTGAGAGTGAATGAATTATAAGAATGATTTATTTGACTAGATTGCTTCTCCAAAATCGTATTAATTTTGCTATTTAAGAAGATAGATTTTGGGTGCCTTGAACTCAGCAACTCAAAGATTCCATGTCAGTAGGGGTATGATATTATTTCAGATCTTTGAATCCCAGGGAACCAGGTATTGTTGTTTTCATAGCTGTTTTTTTTGGGTTTTTTTCTTTCTTTTACCTGTATCCCTCTTACTCCTCTGGGGCCTACTGGACCTTCAGGACCCTGAAAGATAAGTGAAAAAAATGATATATTTCTGTATATTTAGATTTTGTCAAAACCAGTTTTAGGAAACTTTTTACTAAGGTATCTTATTTAGATATCTTTTCATTAAAATCAAAACTAAATTTAAGAGAAGCTCAGCAGCCACAAACTCTTAAATAAATATTTTTAAATTGACTGGTAATCAAAGTACAATGTAATGATGAACAGAGTTCACTATCAAGGACCAGTAATCCAGGATTAAACTCTATTTGCTCTATTTGAAATATTTTAAGCAATTATGCACTAAATCTTAAAGATTGGAGTTAGAAATCTAGTTTTCATTTTTATGTCTCATTCCCTTTGTTTACTATTTCAAGCCTTCTGCCTCTGTTAAAGTAGAGTTTTACCATTGTTTTAAGCAGGCTCAGACTTGGGCCATAAGAGGAATCATACAAAAATGTAGAAAGAGTTCAGAAAGTTAGTAAAAATGGTGTCCTTGCTCACTACATATTTCAAAACTCTCAGATGTCAATTTCCCTCAGCCTTAGAACTAATATATGCCTTAAATCTACCATCCTGCTTGTTATTCAGGGAATTGTATTCTTTTTTGTGGTTTAACTGTGTTTCTTGGAAACAACAACTTTGTGGCTACTTACTCTGTCTCCTTTTATTCCTGGGATTCCACATTCACCTCTTTCACCCTGGAAAGGAATAGGAATAAATACTTATGAGTTATATTGGCATATCATCCTTATTCTCTAGGTGCTTTTGTTGAAAACCTAAATGTTATTCTATTCAGGACATATTATAGCACTTATGCTGCAAGTTCATTGAGGAACAGTTGCATCTTCTATTACAGCTTGTGGAGCAGCTGCTAAGATGATGTTATTGTTCCTCACTAGTATTTTAAAGAAATACGGCATATATAATAAACAACACCAAAGATGTAGGCATCAATTCTGACTAAAAGACATACCTTCTCTCCTTTATATCCAGATTTCCCCTGGGAAAACAAAAAAGCAAGGCAGGTTGTGATGAGATATAATCCAAAAGTAGGAATACGAGTATTGGCTTCCTTAATATTCTACTCTCTTCAGAAAAATAGCATTTCAAACAGAAAAGGTGACTCTGATAAATATAGCAATATGATTTGAAATACTGTGCCTTTTAGTCATGGCAGATGCTGTTGTATGGGTAAATAAATTGTATTAATGTATCATTTTAGACTGGGATTCTGGTGATGTAAAAGCAGATCAAGTAGAGTTGATACTTCCATCTTAGTGAAAAACATGCTAAAATAAGAAAACAAGAAAAAGTTACTAATTAAAGAGGATGTACTGAATAAATAAGAAGGCATAAAGTAGAGGGATTCAAATGTGAATGAATTCAGAATTACGCGCTAAGAGACTGGTCCTACACTTACTTCCTATATGTATTTCATTCAAATTTTTCACTGCTATTATACACGGGGTCCTTTATTTGTCAAATTTAAATAAGCCCAGAATGATTCAGGCAGAGTGCCAATTTCTGTAATGTTCTTAGATTATCATATCAGAGCATTTCAATGTTTTGGAAGCACTATGTATTATTGGAGAGTATTTTCTAGATCACACATAAAAGAAGGAATTGTTCCTTTTCATTAAGCAATGAGAATGTTTTCAGTTCTTCTAATGTTAACGAATCATTAGATGGTAAACCAGAATTGAAATTTGCTCTTATAACAATAATTAAAAAAAAAAAAAAAAAAAAAAAAAAAAAAAAAAAAAAAAAAAAAGGTGGTATTTTGCCTTAAAGGAACACTGCTCACTGGAGAAGGAGAAAAAAAAGTATTTTTTTACCTCTATTCCATCTCGTCCTGGGATTCCATTAAGACCTGGGTCCCCCTATGAATAGTTCAACATCAAGATCAGTGAAATAAGGACAAGACAGATCTTTCTCCTAAATCTGAAAAACCAATCACCTTTGCTCCTTTCAGGCCTGGAGCTCCCTCGTCTCCAGTGCGTCCCTTTTTACCCTGAAAACAACAAAATACAATTCTTATGATATATGTCAGTAAACATAATTTTGTTTTACAATATATATGCTGTTTTTCTCAAAGTTAAGATATTTGCTTCCTATAGATTTATTTCTCAAAATCTCTGCATTTACCATAACATTGAAAATGAATATCTAGGAACAGCAGAACCAACTCAATAGGCAGTCATTTTTCTCTTTTGTCTTTGTTATAAACAAAACTACTTTGTTCAGTTCTTCTCTGAAGAAAAGAGGTGATCAGCTGTTTTTGTAACTACCCAGCTTGCTAAATGGATGTTTTGTTTTCTTCTCAGCTCTTTGGGGTGTATGCTTCTGTGTAAGAAATACCTGCACTTTCCACGTAAAGACAGCAGATATTAACCCAAACAAAACTACTGTTTGCACACAGTAGAGGGTACATTTTCAATTAAAGTGCATTGTACTGTGCTGCACAAACCCAGGGTGTCTTTCTGTTTGTGTATGTATAGGATATTCAGTTCAAAAGGATGAGGATGGGCAAATCTAGGGCTCTCTTTCAAGCTCTGACACTGTCCCTTCACCTTGAGCAAGGGCTATAAGGTACTATAGTGCTTTTAGTTCAATGTCAAGGATATAATATCAGATCATTCAGTTCTTTTTGAAATCTAAGCCCTGCAGTTTAGATCACCAAGCCTTGTATGAAGCAACCCCCTAGATTTGCTAAAGGGGTTCTATTTGAAAGACTATTCTGAAAGAAGTCCAGTCCACTTTATTCTTGTCTCAGTTGTTCCTAATGCTTCAGTATTTTGCTCTCTCTCTTGCTTTCAAAGAGCTTTTTGGATATTAATGTTTGATTTGTGGCTAGTTAGATCCAGCTGGTCTTGTCTGCAACAGGAAAGGTGCTCCTTTCTGCCTTTCATACTGCTGTGGCTAAAACCTCCCCACACCACACTGTTCCTCCTGTCTGTTCCCACACAGAGGGAGTGTCTCATGGCGTTCTCTGGCCTCTCGGTGCGCTTCCTGCTGCTGTGGCATCTTCACGCAATGTAACTATGGAGGAGTATGTATTGACCTTTGAACTTCTGTTGTCTCAGGATTTGGGTTCAAATAATTTCTTTAAAAATTTTTAACAATTAATTATGTTTCAACTTATACTGTATATCAGTTATTTGAGTGACAGCTACTTACAGCAGGACCAGGAAGGCCTCTTTCCCCCTTCTCACAGTTACATGTGTCAACCTGGGGACACTTTGAATGAAAATAGTACAAATCAGCACATTTTAATGGAAGAGATAGAAAACACACTCACATTTCCTTTAAGTTACTGTATGGCTAGTTTAAATACACCTGTAATGACCAGAAATTATATTTACATGTTTTACAGAAATCTTTTAACTATCAGTTTACCACTCATCCAGAATGTGGCCTCCTACACTCCATCCAGAATTTTGTATCATTCCTACTCCTAAATTTTCAATCATCTTGATAATGGCTTTACCTCCAAACTCTTCACAAGGTCAGTTTATGGGTATGCTGTGTCTGTTTTGTTTTCATTACTAGGCACTGTAGAGATAGCCAAGAAGATGAAGTAAAAAAGCATCTTACATCCCTTTACTTAATTCCATTGTGTGCAGGATAGTTCATAGTTTAGCTCTAGCTAGATCTATAAACAAAACATGCATGGATATATTCTTTTAGTTAATGCAACTCATTATAACACTTGATAATCTTTCTTTCTCTTCTGTCATATCTACCATCACGTGTCGCAGTCAAACACAAATACATTATGGTATGTATTTATGTAATTTTTAAGATCTTTTTGAATCTTTAAGATCATGACAGAGTTATCACAGGTACTGGAGTTATTTTTGAAGGATGGATAAGGAATGTAATTTTTATTTCTGGTTTAGTTATTTATTAAACCTCTGCTCATCTTGAACATGTCTAGAAGTGAAGGGTTCAAAAATTATTCTTATCTGAATATCCAAATTAGTCACAATATGTTTTCCAAGGCTAACATTGACTGTCTTAATACTTCTATATTGATGGAGAAAATTTAACATGTCAGTGGAAATGAGTGAAAAATGAAATGTTTCAAAGTTTTGCAAACACTCATACTATTTAGCAGTTTGCTTGAGCTGCTTAGGAGAACATTTTTTGTCTGAGATAACTGTGCCTTAAATAGCCCTAACATCTTTAAAAAGAAAACTAACTTTATTCCCTACAAAATGCCAGCCAGACCTATCAAAGCCTGCAGTCAGGGTGACACAGCATGAACAAAGTGGAAAAAAGCAGTGCTGGGGCTCTGAGATCTTACCCTTTTTTAAACCCTCTCACACAGGAAGAGAGTTAAGGGTTAGAACTGCCCTGTCTTCAGCTCTGCGTCATGTTTTCTTTTGCACTGAGTCTGTCAGAGGACGTCAGGATGTATCAGCAAATTCTTGCTAGCCTGAATACTCACACATCGTTTTTTGGGTTTTTTTTTGAAAATACTTTAGGTTAGCAAATTACATTAGTAATTAGGAAATTAATAAATTATTAATTACTAAATGCATTAGTAAATTACCTTAGCATAGCAAATTAAAGCTCTGTCCTGCAAATTCAAAAAGTTTAACTTGAAGACAATCCCATTAGACTCAGCATTTAACCAGCTTCCTGAGCTATCAGTTTTCCTGAATTACGCTTCCTTATATTTGTAAACATCTATATTAAGCAGTAAGTCTACACAGGAAAAAAATACTTAAAATATTTACCTCTTCCTCAGACAGGTCTTTCTGTAAAAGACAGATATTGAAAACAACATTAGAAACTTAAAGTCTTAATCCAACTCTACAGAAAAGACACTGCAAGATGTGAAAATAAGTTCAGCAACTAGCTAATTAAATTATACAATTAATATATTGACTAACATTAATTAAACTTTAATTTTTGAGAAACATTCTAGCAATCTCTAGAACATTATTTAAACCAAACAGCAGCCATATTATTGAAAGAAGGCACCTGAGGATGACTACCTGTTTAGAAGAGGTAAAATAAAGTGTGTTTTGTTACTTGAGAGGTAGTTACTGTGACGCAGGAAGCAGGGATAGTACCAGAGAAGATGGGAAGTGTGCTCTTCAGGGAACCAATGCAAAATAGAAGGCTGTCAAAGTGAAGGACAGGAAAGCCAACACAGGTACATGTTCTAGGCCTGTGTGAGATCACTTTGGTGTCCATTTCATTGCAGAAGTCCCCTGGTTGTTATTCATAATTCTAGTTTATATCTGTGTGCACGCACAGATAAGGACTCCATCCACAGCTTGTGTCACCAGGGTTATAGGCTAGAATATGGCTCTATTCTCCATACTTTGCAGGGAATGTTTTTTATATATTAAGTTTAAATAAAGAAGAAAGGCATCAAAACAAAGCTCAATTTACATATCTCCTCTTTATTATATGGTAGATTTTCCATGGAAATTTAAAGATGTCTATCACCAAGTTCAAATTTTATCTGAATTGAGCTATCTCCATGGTCTGCAAATTTATTTTCACTTCTACAAGAGCTACATCTTTTTCTGATACAAAAGGCAACTTCACTTTCCTACTTGTAACAGAACAAAGCATTAGGATGTAAAAAAAAATGGGTTTTTTTTAAGACAAGAGATTTGAAATACCTTTCTTAGGAGGATAAACAAAGATAAAAATAATGTTTAAATCTAATTCAGTTTGCAGTGTCAAATATTTTGGATGACAAGATCTGAATGGTGGGAAGAGAAAGGAAACCTGTATTTTGGCACAGTGATCTCATTAATAATTGGGCTAGTTTAACATGTAAAATGTACAAGTTTCTTCAATGGTATATTGAAGAAACGTATTTTCAAATTTTGGGAAATAAGATTTACATGCGTTCCTAACACTATTTCAAATTCTTTCTCATACATACCATTTCTTTGAGAACCTTCTCCACAGTTTCTTTCTCCTGGAGGTTGAAAACAAACCTGGATGCTGGGACACTGGCCAGGAGCCGGAGCTTGGCAGCATTGCTAACCTCCTCAGCCACTCTGGTCATTCCCATTGTGAAAAATACTATTCCTTGGTGTTTAGCATCGGCTGTAGCTGCAAAAATATCTGGGTTTCTTGGATGATCCACTCCATCAGTGAAAAGCACGGCTACTTTTACACTACCCAAAGTCCCTTCAGACATGTAGAGCTGGGTAAGATTAGTTATAGCATAAGTTGTGTAGGTGCCATGACCTATGTGGGCGATGGGAGCAATGTGGGATTTGAATGCTTCAGGACCTTTCCAGTCATGGAAAGTTTGCTCTATGAAAACAGTGCTGCTGTACTGAAGTAAGGCCATCCTCCAGCGCAGAGTACGTCCAGAACTAAGCTGCAGACTTTTCATTCTGTCTACTGTTTGCAGTACAAATTTTTTCTGTTGTTCATGATTGTAGTCCTTAGCACTTTCGGAGCTGTCCAGTAAAAAAGCAATTTCCAGAATGCAATCTTCATCTAGAATAAATAGGTATGTTGGTGAGTGGAGTGACTTCATACTAAATCTCATTCTACCCTTACATATATTTTAGGATTGAAGAGTGGGATTGGAATTATGGAAAGTTTTGATGACATCTGTGTTCACAAGTGTAAGCCTTTCAAGAAGATAGAGCTGATAGAGGCTGAGGGATTTGCTCCAGAACAGATACCCCAAGGAATAAAGAACTGACGGTGTGTTGATGTCATGTAGTACGAAATGAGAAATGTTGTAGTGTTTTTTAAATTTCATTCTGTCATCTTGCCTGGTATTTCACTGTATATCCTACCAACATTGGTGGAAGTCATGTATAAGAAAATGAGGCTTACTGAACAAGACACTGGAATGTGATTTGACAGAGCTGGATTTTGAGTGAGTGAGTGTCAGTACTGTCCCTAGTACTAACACTCACATCCAGTGACAAAAATTTCCAAAAGCAGGATCTGTAGAGTATTAATTTTCTAAACTACCGATGACATTACTTCTATGAAAATAAAGTTATACAGGCTATTATTCTTATGACAGTAAGAGGCTTTCAGCCACATTATAACAAAATACAGATGCTATCTCCTTTCCTGAAATACACAAAAGGGAGAGAAAAGATGGGAATAAAAATATAAAAGTGCAAAAATAAGGCATGTGCAAATGTAGGATGAAGCAAACCTGGCTGATTATAAGCATCTAGAAGGCAAGTTAACCATATAATCCAGAATCCAACTAAATCAGGATGTTTAAAATCACACGTATTTTAAAATTACAATATTCACCTTGATCACTTGAGCTGGGATATTTTTCTACAATATTTGACAGAATGTGTTTAGGTTTTGATCTTCTCAATCCATATATCTTCTCTTCCCTGAGATTTTCTGCTAAAAACTCATGATGCTCAAGTATCCACAAAAGCCACCAGAATCTGAGGAACATCATTTGTTTCCTAAACAACACAAATAAAGAAGCACAGCAGTACAAGGATGATAAAACATGATTCAATTTTGCTTCAGCTTAGCAGTCTTGTATTAGCAGTCTTGTTGCTTAGCAGTTGCTTAGCACTCTTGTATTTTAAACTGTCATCCCTAAAAACAAGCTGATTTTGCTTTCTTTGGGTAAAATCTTTCCAAAAACACATTATAAATAATAAATGGAGACATACTGGAATGATTTTCAAGCATAGTGCATATCATTCTAGCACGTGACACACTGGAGACACACTATTACAAACACATTTCAGTTCTCTTTCACTGCCTGGTATCGTTTGTACAAGCCATGGCTGTACCCATGTGGATGCACTGTGAACCCCCAGTGTAATTCACAGAGGTGTGTGTTTCTAAACCTGCTTTTTCCATGGCTGACATGGAGAGAAAGAGGTACCAAGGCAAACCTCAGTTTTTCCCTGCTCTCTTTACTTTAAGAACTGACAGCTGTGCACATTTCTCCCCACTATCCCAGTCCCCCGGCCTCAACAGTCCTATGGAGAACAGTCATGGCCTGAGGGTGCTGTCAAGGCATGATTGTACCTGCTGTGCAATGCTGGGGACGTGGGCTTAGAGTCCTGAGCCTAGGCTCAGCAGCTACCTACTGATAGGACTTTTTTTCCTTCAGAAGGGATTGTAAGTGTTTGTCCTGGCCTCAATGCACACTCAGAGTAGCTCACAGGCTTCTCAGGGTCTGATAAATCATTCCTGCTGCACTTCGGTTTGATTGCCATCTCCCTGCAAACTCTCCCCAGGTAGCTACAGTGCATACCAAAAGGGCAGTTTGGTGGCAAGAATGAACCTCCCAGGAATGAGCATAAGTCATCTGACTCATAAAATTCCCTAACACATCTTTGACTGCAGGGTTTCTTGATTTCTAATAGTTTAGGGTGGGAATTCCTGTGCCCACAGACACAGACATAGAGGGCAGGGGGTCCTTACCTCAATGCTCCTAAGCAAAAGGCTGCGCAGAGATGCAGGATGCTGCTCTGGGCTCGCTGGCAGCTGCGTTGCTCTCCCTGTGTTGGGTGCTCTGTGAGAAAAGGAGGGAGAAGCCAGGCGGCAAGCTCATGTGAAAATCGGTGTCATATGTCAGGAGGGGCCAGCAGAAAGAAGAAAGGCAAACAGCAATCCTGGCTCCCCCTCCTCCGCACCCAGCCGCTCCTCCTCCCACCGGGGCTATGCATATTACGTTCTAGGTTTAGTCCCCACAGCCGTTTACACACGAAAATGCTCATCCGTAACTGGGACATGAATGGAAGAGGGCTGTTCTTACTCCAACACACTTCCCTACACACCAGCCCAGTTCTGTTCACCCTCTTCTCCCATCACTACTATACACACTTTACCCTCATACTTTTGCACCTCTCTCATGCTTGACTAGGCAGCTTTTTGTAATGCGCATCATGTTGTCAACATCATCGTAGCAGCTGATGGCTGTAGGATCCCTTTCAAGCGTAGAAGGATCTCCTCATAATGAGCAATTACTGTTAACTACTAAACTAAAAAGATATTTGCTTTTGCACGAATTTGGCCAACTGAAATTTCAGTTCCTGGTGAAACTGTCCACCATGAGATGGTCAAAAAAGGCAGGCCAGTCTGAAAGCCAGTTTCAGTTTCTGCAGATTTGTCTTTGTCACACATCTCCTTTTAAAGACTATAATAGGGAACAATGACTGACACATAGCATGATGGCTTCAGAATCTAAGCTGGGTGGCTAAGGATCCTGAAGGCTATCTCTTTTACCAGTGATTGCAGCTTGTCACCTAATTCTTCAAAGATCCTCAGAAAACTTTGCATTCTAAATTAACATATTAAACAAGTTGCTTTTTTCACAGAAATACCTTTTTTCTTTTACTGTGGACTACTAATTTTCCACCAACAGACACACAAAGAAGACCCAGTGCTAACTGCTGTCCTCCTTTCCATCTTCTTCCTGTCCAGCCAGCTCAGCCCACTTATCACAGGCACAGCCAAGGTTGAAGAGATTGTGGGGAAAGAATGCAGCTTTGGCTCCAGTTCAGATATGTGAGAGAGACTGGTAGGACAATGCAGCTGGATGCTGAAGCCATTTGCTACGGTTCTAGCCCCCTTTTCTATTTTCCATATTTGCTGGTAATTAGTCCAAAATTGGTGAACTAGGATGGCTGAATGCAACTCTGTATATTATACGGCTGCTTATCCTTACCTAAGCTGAAACTAACTCAGCTACAGCTATTTGTGCCACAATTACAGCTAAGGAAGAATCTTCTGTCAGGGCTGGAAAGAACTGATGTTTATTTCTCTCCAGCCACTTTGATTTTTCTGTGCTTAGACTGTCATATTCAGATTTTGATTAAGGCAAGGAATGAAAAGGCAGTATCTTCCCATTTAGGAACACAAATTATATGGCATTTAACTGAAGTAAAGGTATAAGAAATCTCCCATATCCCCTAAATCTTAATGAGAAAAAATTCTAATTTTAGCAAGAAAAAGCACATTATTTATGGTTGGGATTGTATGCCTCCCATAAGTGAAGCATTGTGATTCTTTCATTTTCACTGCTAATTCCTATCTCAAAACATAGCTGGCAAATATTTTCTTAATTAAGTAACTATTCTGCTTGCATGTTTAGTAGCAAGTTCCTGGCTTCAGGCTATTTCCTTTTATGGGTGAATAATGTTTACCTTTGGGACAATTTTTTCTCTTTTTATCTTGGCCAGATGCTACTTTAAAAGCTTAGTGAGGCCTACACATTTTTATACCTGTTTGCATGGTATTATTCTGTCCAAAATTCCAGCTATGTGACATAACACAGTACAGTTCTAGACTTGCAGTCTTCTGAACTTGTGAAGTTCTTAATAGCTGCAATATTCTTATAGTGACAGTTTATCAAAAGCTGAATGATACCAATGTAAAATATGTATGCCCTGATACATCTGAGATAACTCTTAAAAATAAAAATTAACAGCAAGACTTCTTGCCTCATGTACCATAAACTTTACTAAGTGCATATTTAATATTTTAATTACATTATTCTGTATGTATTTTTAAAATAAAATGAATGCTTTAAAACCTATGCTAAGGAACATTCATGCTGTCATTTAAGTGTTATAAATTTATTGCTGTTTTAATTTTTTTTGTAAAGGAGTAAAAAAGTGGTTTATTTTTTCTTAAGGAATCTAGACATTGGATGTTTCTGCACACAATTGCATTTCCATTCCACTCATATTTAAACATATTTTAGTATTTTTTACATCTCTGGGAGATGACACTACAGACTTCTGTACTTAGTTGACTAAGTTGGGCCCAGCTATCTTACCTCATATATGCTTCCAACATTAAGACTGGTAACTGCAGGAGTCAAAGACTGACATGAATATAAGGCTATGTTATGGTTGCACCAACTGAAGCTGAGATCACAGATACAGCTGCATATTCAGATCTCTGGATTTTTTTCCATCACTTTAAAATCCAAGAGTTCTCAGCTACCTGATCCCAGTATTTCAAAGCTTTGAAATGAGGTATTTTTTTCTTTTTTTCAAAGAATATAGGAGTTTATGAGAGCTATTTAAAATCACATCTAAATAGGTCATACTCAGTCAAAGGGATTTCCTTATCGTTTTAGAACCATGAGGAAAGGCATCATGAAGAAAGATCTGCAAGATCTTTTTGCAAGTGAGTGTGTTTAAGCACTTTTAGGAAAGGAAAAAAAGGTGATGTTTATACCCCTTTGTTGGTGGCATTACCATTGCCTAGGTGGTGACAGCTTTAGAGCTACATGAGGGTTGCAAGAGCACTTGAGGGGACACTGAATGAAGAACTGGGCTTAGATGCCACTGCTGTGGTATAGCATGACCTCTTGTGTCAGCAGCAGCCCTCACTATTGCTTCCTGATGGGCAGAAGTAGCAGCAAGCCTGACAGTTCCAAACTTCTTCCCCAGAGCTCTCTTTATCTGCCCCTCCCTTCTGTCTGTGGGTACCTCCTTTACACAGACTCTTGAGCCTGGTCTGGCTCAACTGTGATTCCTTCATCCACTGTTCAACAAAATTCAATACATTATTGAGAAGCCTTGAGTAATTTCTCTTAAGATAATGTAACTAATGTCTTCTAGTGTTATATCATGTCACTAGAATGTGATAGATTCCTGACTAGCTCTTCAGCTGTCCTACAAGCCTGCAACATCACTGGATGTGGAGTAATCATGAGCCAGCACAGCTGGCAAAATGCCATCTGAATATTTCCATATGCTAAAGGAATACTGACCCACCAGGGAGGCCAGTTTGTGGGAGCAGCATGAAGCAGATAGACCATGCCTTTGATTTTCCTCTGCTCTAATGGTAATTTTTTTGGTTCCAAAGAGCTTGACATGATGTTCCTGAAATATGTGTGCATTTTTTTGCTACCTCAGTGTGAATAATTCACATATCAAATCTGCTGTAAACTGTTAAAAATACACACACTTCACATGAATTTCTTCTGGTCTTTCATGGCCTCAAGATAGTCTTGACCATGATTGCATCAGGGTCTAATGGTATTTCAAGAGTACTTATTTCATTATATTATGCAAGTCAGTACATGACCAAAGTGTCCAGAAGAAATAAAAATCTACCTGACTTGAACTTGTAAAGTAATGAAAGCACATCATTTACAACATTTTGAATCCTGATATTAAAGAGCAATGTTATAAAGAATGTGGGTCACAGTCCTACATAAGCAAGTTATTTTCAAAAGTATTTGAATCATTTAACCTAACAAGAGAATGAAAGCATGGTAATAAAATAGTTCAGCTACGGTTCTAACTAATATTGACTAACTAAATATTTGACTTAACATTTAATGGTACAAACATGAATATTTAACTAGATCAAGAATACTTTTAAAATTAATTCTTCCTTAAAGATTTCATTTGATTTGCTACATTGGTGCCAATGAAAATGTATTTGACAAGTAATTATTTTGAATTTGCCGTTACACACCAGTTACTTCTCATTGTACAGTACACTTTGCATAATTATTTTCTTCCACCTGCCTGATTTGCTTTTTGATAACTGTAATTAGCAATACAAAACTCTTTTAAAATTACATTTTAAAGCAGTGGAAGCTCATATATTTTTAAGGAAGGTGCAATAAATAGCAGATGCATTAATCCCACCTAGCACATTTTGAGAAGATATTTTCCAATAATTTTAATTTTAATATTTCTGCTGGAAATATAATCAGATAGTTAAAGCATGTTCCTGTCTGTGGTACACCATATTAGCAAATGACAGAGTTTTGGTAGTCATGTTCTATACAGTTCTAAAATTGTGATCCTTTTCATGCTGGGAAAAGATTTTGTCTTTCGGAGAGGTGATTATTTATAGTGTGGTAAAGAGGCACACATTTATCTTACAAATGTTGTTGTCAATATAACTCTAAACTTGCATAAATGTTAGAATTAGATTTTTTGACCTATTTTTAAACTGTTTGTAATATACATTAGCCTCTGAGCTCAGAGCAGTAATTGTGCTTGTAAACTAGCTCTCAGATCCTTTAATGATCCTGACCAGACTCTGCTGACACCCCCCACCCCTGGCTGATGAGGGTTCCATTTCAGCTCAGCCTGAGGCCATCAACCTTGCCCACAGTGGTGCAAGGACAGGTGGGTCACTGGCTCTACCACAGCCTTGTCTGGGTATGTTGGTGTCCCATACTGTCCTCTCCTATATTGGTGCCTGATACCCTGGGCTAGGGGCTGCTCCCAGCCCATGTCCCTTGCTGTGGGCAGTGGGATTAGAAGCCTAGCTCTACTGTCCCATTTGGGACTCTGTTCCCCCTGCACTGGGGATGCAGCTGTTCTGCTGCTCCTGACAGAATTTGTGCTGTTATTTACACGTCATCATGAATACTGGTAGGCATCTCAATGTCAGTGGGTATCTACAGCTCTTCACAAACCCCTCAGAGAGCTCTCAGTGAAACATCAGCCCTATTATGCAGCATTTGCTTGTGGTGAAATACTGTGCTAGTAGAGGTAGGGGTAGGTCTTCATGCTCGTAAATTAGTAAACCTCTACCTCATTCAGAGCTTTTTAAAAAGGTATCTGTAAGCATACATTTAGAGGCTGAGAGAGTTGACATTTTTTGGTCTTGCGAGGAGCGGGCTCAAGGGATACCTCATGGTGGCCTTCCAGTACTTGAAGAGGACCTACGAGAAAGATGGGCATAGATTTTTTAGTAGGGCTTGTTGGAATGGCACAAGGGGTAATGGTTTTAGACTAAAAGAGGGTAGATTAGATATAAGGAAGACATTCTTTGCAATGAGGATGATAAAACACTGGACCAGAGTGTTCAGAGAGGTGGTAGATGTATCATGCCTGGAAACATTCGATGGAGGTTGGATGGAGCTTTGAACAACCTGATCTGGTTGAAGGTATCCCTGGGCACTGCAGGGGTGTTGGACTAGGGGACTTTTAAAGGTCCCTTCCAATGCAAACTATACTGTGATTTCTAAATGAACACTTATAGAATGTAAACAGCATTTTTGTGGAGTTGTGTTAGGATGAAATCTTATCTGTTAATTTTTGTGATGTTCAAACAGCTCTTTCCTTCTGGTGCACCTGTAGCACAGTCCATAGATCGGTTTTTATGTGTAGGCGCGCATTAGCTGAGGGAGGCTGTAGTATGGTTTGGTGAGTTAAGAGCTTAAAGACATGTAATTATTATTGAATGTCATTGCACAGGTACAACTGATGGCAGTAGGCAGTGTTTAACCATCTTTATAATTAAATATGCGCAGCACCAAGCCTGCTGATTTTTGCTTTTTAGCAGAAGGTGGTTAAGAAGGCGCTTTAAGATACGTGGGTGATAAAAGGACGCTTGGTGGAAGCTGAATTGCGGTAGAGCTGCCGAGCGAAGCGAGCAGGCGGGCCCGAGGTGGGGACTCGCCGTGCTGCCGGGACGCGCGGGCTGTGTCGGCCTTGCCCCGCCGGCTCCGCGCTGGCTGGGCTCGGTGTCTGCGGCTTTTCGGAGGCAACGTTTGATTGCCAGCTGCCGCTGAGCTGGTACGTAGAACTAAAAGTGCCGCAGCACCTCTGCGTAGAACCAACCAACCCTCCTCCCGAGTGCAACCGGCTTGGCTCTTACGGCAGCTACTGTAAAGGCCTCCTGAGCTCGGAAGGCTGAAGTCCATTTAACCTGAGAGCGATGTTTTCCCAGGAGTGGGGACAATAAATGGCTAGTGGCTTTCTGAAGTACAGATTTGTTTCCTACTGCAGTTGATTTACAAGGTTGCTTAAGCATCTGAGATAGCCATAGAATACTCTGCAGGGGTGAGGGAGTGCAGTCTGCAGTGTGAAGATGGGTTTTTAAATGCTTAAGTATTCACAAAAGCTGTGTGACACATTCAGTGCAGTATAACATATTTTTGTAGTGAAGACGTGGTTTAGGAACCAGGCATGGACAAAATCATAATAGCTGATGTCTTTGAGGAGACTAATGTAAATTTCTCTGTTTTGCAGTATTTAGCAAACATGTGCATAGCTTAGATCTCTGTTAGATTTAATGATACTCCCCCAATAAAAATTGACTTGTCTGTGATAGAATTGATGCTTTTGAAATAAATGAAGCAAGAGAAAGAGAACTTACTTTTTTGATGTATAAGGGGTTATTTTTCATGTGTTGTGTATTCTACTTCCACAAAACAATTACTTCCCTTGGTGTTAGATTGAAATTCAACGGCTAGAAGTATGTATTAATACTGTAGTTTCTAAATGATCACTAGTACCAAATCTAATACCATGCTTATGCTTTGTAATGCTTGTAAAAAGGATTATGTGGAAATACAGAAAACAGATGTCCATTTCTGAAGTAGTTTACCTACCACAAAGCTTTACAGTCAAAACATATTTCTACTCTGCTTTTGTTATTATCATATATTAACTGTAACGATTATAGAGGTAGGACTAGATTCTCTAAATTTTTTAAAGCTTGCAGGATTCCTAACTTGTTAAATGCTTGTGTGTAGTGCTACAAAACATCTGACTTGTTAGAGGCTCTTAAGAAAACAAGTAATTTTATACATAATGTGAGTTTTCAGCTGATTTGTTTATGTCTTGTGTATCTTATTGAACAACTGAATCTTTTCAAATGTTTTTCAGAAGGGTCCTGAAGGTCTGGAGTAAAATTTCAATGTGGAATCTCAGTTCTTAAAAAGTCAGGTTGAAAAAAACCAAACAAATCAGTTACAAGATACGTCCATGGGGTGTCAGCCTTGATTCACGTTTGAAGGTTGCGTGGTTATTGCTGACTGCACAGGTTTGCTGAGAGATGACTGAGAGAGCAAGGCTATTAATATCAGTACTACAGCTAACAGCTTCTTTAAAACTTCAGGAAATTTATGTAATGCAGGAGTAACAGTGCTGTCACTATAGCCACTTTGGTTCAAAAAGAGACCAAAACACATAATATGGTAGATGTTTTTATAGTTTTTCTTTTGAATGGTCTATCTGGGCATTGTGTATAACTATGGATTGGAAATATCAGGATGGGAATAGCTGATTTATCCTCCTACCTGGCCTGTAATATGGTGTGGGCTACCAGAGGTGTCCCTGAAGTAGAGAAAATAGGAGACACAGAAAAGATCTCTTGTATGAATAGTGTCACCTATTGCAATGGCAGAGAGAGTTAGTTGGGAACCTAGGCTGCTTATTGTTGCCCTTTGCATGTACTTTTCCTTTTTATAAGAACTTAGACCATTTTAGTGTTATTGTAATGTGACAGACCTTCAGCCTTCTTTTCTGAAAACCTCTTGAAAACCTTCAGTTCTTCTATACTGTGGAAAATAAAGTGGATTTTTGAACAATGATTTCCACACTCTCTTCACAAAGGTGTATTGTACTGAGCTTTGGATACTGCATACACAATAAATGTCTAAGGCTATATTGCATTTCCTTATGTTAACCATATCTTCACCTGATGAACAGGGAAATAAAAACTTTACGTACAGAGCATCAAGTAGTAGTAAAATAGTTTTGCTACACTCTATTTGTAACTATTAATATTCTGTAATGTTTTAGTGGTTAAAATGAGTTCTCATACTCTCTGGATCATCTCAGAGTATGAAGACCTTCAGAAAAGAGTAAGCAAATTCAAAGGAATGGGTAAAAATATAATTGTAGCTAAATGAAATTCATTTAAGAAGCTATCTAAAGTGAGCAGATTACAAGCTCATTTTTTCCGTCTTTTTCTGGATCCAAAGGTAGCCCAACAGTCTGCTCCTTCTCCACTTCTTTTAATTAACTGCTTTCATTGCTCACATTTTCAGGAAATCTTTTTTCCCTGATACAATTTTTCAAGAATGAGGTGGTAGTGCTGATGAAGGTGTCATAACTGGGAGGGAATGTTCCTTCTGGTTAAAGTTAAGGAACTTCTTAGTTTTGTATTTTCTTATATTCTTGAGATGATATGTTGAGCTGAGAACTTCAAATATATGCTAGCTGCATATGAGAATATTGAAAGACGTAGTGCCTGTGAAGAGGATCCTGAAGCATCTCCATTACATTTTTCTGTTCTAGGCAGTTTCTTATGTGGATATGTGAACTCAATTTATAGATTAGTGACCTTTTTTTGTGGAGCATCTTTAATTATTTCACTGTGGTTTGTAGACATTAGAGATGCTGGGAGCACTGTGGGACAGAACTGCTCAAAATATGGTACAAAAGTCGCTTCCATGAGTTATATAATAACAACTACTACATACCTGTAGAGGTTGCTGAGTCCTGGGATGATGGTTCTAAGCTGTAACTGGGAACTGGGAGATGATGGATGATGCAGAAAGGTTAGCAAACAGCAGTACTTTTTTTTTTTTTCTGCATGCTCATGGAGCCTGACCTAGACAAAGCAGCAACCACTTACACAAACTTCCTGTTACTTGTGCTGTGGTGCAAAACAGTGGATCTTAGATCTTTTTGCCTCCTTAGCTTGAGAACCTCTTGAGAACTCTATTCTGCAGTTGAACTTCTTATCCCACTCTAAACATATGCAGCTTTAGTGGAAGGATTTCAAAATAATTTGAGGGGGAAAAAAGGTGATGTTGCCTCAAATGTAAATGCTTGCTCCTGGTTCTAATAATTATATATTATGAAGCATGCTGTGCATAGTTCAGAGTTACTCTGTCAAATGCAAGCAGGAGGAATTTGCAGTTTACAAGGATTTTGAAGTAGCATTCTTTGAGTATTGTGTTTCTTTGCTACACTCTTCACTGGGTCAAGTATTTGGTCCATCTCAGCCCTGTTGGTAACAGTTACTATCAAGAAGATAAAGTCAAGAGGAAGAAGTCTTTTGTCAAAGAATTTAAATATACTGAATGAATATACTTTGTCAAAGACTTTAAATATACGGAGTGTATTGCTATTTTATTTGCTTTTAGAAGTCATTCATGGCATAGCCCTTCCTGAGTAGACCATCACAGCTGATGTCTGTTTCCCAGGTCTGTTAAATGTCACCTCAGAGATGAGGAAAAATTTCACCTCCTCCCCTTAAACCCTTTTAGCCAGGGACAGCCCAAGTAAAGATCACTTCAAAGGCAAAGCATGGCTGCTTTTTTTTTTTTTTTTTTTTTTAACATGGCATTACAGTGGCAGTAGATGGTAGTCCTAATTCCTAATTTTACTGCCACAATTAATGCCTAGTTGTCTTCATATTTGTGCATATCAGGAACATCTGTAAAGATGCTGGAATTGCAGTAGCTTAAATTGGTGCTACAGAAATGGGATCATTCCCCATACACAATACAAACTCCAAGGCAGAAAAGGCATGTGACTCAACATCCCTTATCTTCAGCTGCAACTCCTTTCAGGACAGCTTAGATAAGATTAAAAGAACCAGGCTTCCTTCCAACCATCTCCCACTTTTTCACCTGAAGAAATTTGCTGAGAAAAAGAGCAGACTCTAGCTGCAGAATTTGAGTCAACTATTAACATGTGCACAATTGCAAACACAAATGCAAATTCAAGGAAAATAGAGCTCATTTTGGCAAATGTGTTTTGATGTTGTATTTGGGATGATAGAAAAGATTCTGTTGACTCCTTTTTATCATTCATCCTCTGTGGAATTTTGTGTAAATCAAATACTAAAAGAGCTGCAAACAAAAATCTGAGAGGTTTCTTCCAGATTGTTTAATTTAGTTTTGGCTTACTTAAACTGACTATCAGTTTAAAGTTACAATCTCTGCTTTGTTTTGCAGATAGGGGAATGAAGACATAAAGATCAAAATTACATTAAAACTAAGAGGGAATATTTTATTATCTTCTAGGGTAAAGCCACTAAACTCATATTTAGTGTATTCAAATTGCTTATAGATATTTGCATTTATTTTTTGGCGTCTTTGTTCTGTGATTGGATTCTAAAATGAACAGAGTTACTGTTGGCTGCTACAAGAGGAATAGTGTTTGATGAAGTCCCTAGTATTGAACTTTTTTGTACAGAAGACTTAATACCTGCTGTCAGCTGATTTTGTGCTTCCGCAAGCATGCATGCCAGCAATGTGTCAAAAATCTATCAAATGCATTATTCCTGTAGGTGTTTTAATCAAGAGCTAAACTTCTGTTTGGGAATCTGGTATGAGAGTCTCTATGCTATATATAGCACATTCAGACTGACCATATGTGGGAGAGTAGGTTGTGTTGGGGACACTGGAAAATGCATCCACTTTTTTTTTTTTTTTTCTTCTTCCTTACTCCTCTCCCCAAATCACTGGATTAGTTCTATGTTCTTCTCTGTAAAATGTACTGATATAACTGAACTTGTATTCTGAGCCAACATCTTATTTGTCTGCTCTTGTTCTTCACAAATACACAATGAATCTAACCCAATGAAGATCTTTTCAATTATAGTGCATGAAATTTAGCTGTGTTCCTGGGTTGTCTGTAGCCATAATGCACATTTTAAGAGCTGCTTACAGTTGAGCCCTGCTCAGCAGCTGGGAGGGGAATGCCGTAGAAGAGAGGTAGCAAGAGGAAGGAAGGGCTGAAGGTTTTCTAGCTCCCATAGTCCCTGTAAATCACACCGATCATCTTGTATCTTGTATCTTGTATCTAGTTTTCTATTGGTGATTTGATACCAGAATTAAATCTTGTGTGTGAACTGGATTTTCCTACCCTACAAATGCTTTTCTGGTTTTTAGACATTCCTAATTGTTCTTTAAAATGTAGTACAGGCTTTTGAAATTTTGAATGCAATAGATGGAACTTAACTAGCTAGCAATTGCTATGGTAGCAGGATGGTTTTATCATAAATCTGTGTAAGTATGTAGCAAGCATCAGTTAATATATTATTGTATTTCCTGCATAGAGACATAACATTTACAGTTTGTATTTAGGATCTGTGCATGTCCATACATAAAAATCAAAGTTTAAATTAATATCTAGACTACATAAAAATACTGGAAATAGTGGGTTCCAGTGCAATTATTATTCAGGCCTTAGTAATAAGAATTGTGAGAATAACTTTACATGATCATTTGGTAGTGGCACACAAAGGTTCAATTAGAATGAAGAGTTAATTGGATGGAACACTGTAAAAATATGATTAATCTCCTAGATGGTAGGTTTTAATGAAAAAAATTATTTGAAATATCCTTATACCTCCTGTATTTAGAAACAGTGAAACATGAGCAGGGATGATAGATTCTTTAGCATCATTTTGGGAATGTGACCCATGAGAAACTACCATTTGCTATGGAGGGGAAAAAAGGGTACCTCCTGCAGCATGATTGAGGATATGGAGTGCAATTGTGTCCCTCTGGAAATTAGTCATTTCTGACATGTTTTTATTTTTTATTTCTTTATTCTTTTAATCTAGGCCTTAGCTGAATCCCAGTGAGAATATTTTGCATAACGTTTTTCTAATATAACCGTATACTGTTAAAACCTACAGGTCAAACAAAAATGGAAAATTGCCCACAAATCTTTAGTCTTTTCACTGTATTTAACTCAGGATGAGTGTGAGATAATGACAGGTGTCTTTAAAGTACCTTTTGTCCCTTCCTAATCCTGGTTTATGGGGATTTAAACATCACAGGCATAGTAAGTAGTCAATGAAATGTTCTATCTCATACATAGTTTCCAGGGATCCCTGTGAAGTAGGAAAATATAGAGGTTATAGTGTTGTACTGTCATCTCTTTCTGTTATGTATTCTAGTTGTGTGCTGGAGTAAGACTTGCTCTGGTGATCTTAAACTATATTAATTTTGTAATTGCAGATTAATGCCTGCAATGAAATATTAGGAAGACAAAAATATACTGGGAATGAAGGAAAAGCAAAGAGCAATGTAGAAGAGTGTGTGATCCATACTGGGATAAGTGCAAGTATAACAACAGAAATAAAGGGAAGACCATGATGTCCTTTAAGAGAACAGTAAATGCTTATTGGTGCTGTAGCTCTGAGAGCAAAATTTGGGTTTAATATTCTCTTTTATTAAAAATACTTTGATGCAGAATGGAAGAGTGCTGACATTAAGACTATATATTATCTGAATTTCTGCTGACTGTAGTCAGTGCTTCAATATTTGAAGCAGTCGTAGTCTGATGACATGGAAAAGTTGAATGACAGTAAAACATGAGAAGAGTTTCACATGTTTTGCATGTATTCTCTAAGTTTCATTGAAGCTCACTTATCTCACTTGATTTAAAATATTAAAAAGCTTATCTAAAGATAATGTATTGCCACACTTAGGAGACTTGTCAAATCCCAAGCAAGATGGAATCCACAGTGGCTGTTGGCAACAAGGTGCATAAAGGAACTGATATGACTAAATTATACTGCAAGGATGGTGTGGGATGCCTGTGTTGATTACAGAGGGCATAAATCTTTGTCTTGAATTTTCACTACTTTTCTTTGCTGAATATAAAGAGAGTGAGATATACTTTTGCTGGAAAAGGTAAAGATGGATCAGCAGACTTTCTATTCACTAGTCTTTATTTCAGTATTTATTAATATCACTGGCTACTTGTTGGATGATGACAGATTTTTAACAAATTTTTTTTGAAAACTTTACCATTCATATGTGTATATACCATTCATTCATGTAGGTGCCTTTGCACTTCAGGCTGAATCATTTAATTACATTCAAAAGGTATCAAACCTTGAACACCACTCGAACAACAGCTAATAAAAATTCAGAGGACTGATTATTTGAAAGGTTGACTGGAAGAACTGATTGTTGACTACAGTGAGTTCCTACTGATATCTAGGAAAACTGGAAACCTAATTTCTAAAGTCAGGCATAGGTTTTTGTCATCTTTTATTAAAAATGCCCTCTTTTTTTCCTGTAGTAGATCCAGGCAACTTGTGTTTCATTTGAATAATGGCTATGGGTAGCTGTTCACTGACTGTTGATGAATCTTAGCTGGAACTATTGAACTTTGGACTTTTGCCTCCAAAGTCTAATGGAGCCTGAATTTAACCTAATGTCTATTTTATTTTTTTAAATTTAGAAGGAAGGTTTTTAACTGTGACCTGTGGAAATAATTGGAATGTTTGTGGAATTGAAGACATTCTTATTGATATGTATTTGACTACCCATCAGTTTTTCACAGGAAGATGGCAATAATAATATATCAGGACTGCTGGCTCCCTACTCCACTTTTTTCATCATGCAATAATTAACCGGGTATCCAGCTTCATAAATCAAAGGTCTAAGGTTTGAGACTTGTCCTTTTAATTATTTCTGGAGTTTTGACTTCAACACTACAATATGAATAAAACATTACTTTCAGGTCAATATGAGGGCTCAAGCTAATGGCCTTCAAATTAATGAAACAACTTCTTGTGCTGTACCTAATCAGCCACAGAGGATTATGGGGACTGAGGGCATTTTCATTAGTATCTCTTAAAGTGTCTGACACAAAGTGACATAGCTTCAGTTTTTCTAGAAGGCTAAGTATTAAAGTTGCTCTTAAGGAACAAAGAAGTTTTAGTACTAGGGGATGTGGTATGTAACTTCTATTTCATTTTAATACCTTTGGCTCTGGCTTACAATGACACTTTAGCACAATTATTTATCTTAAAGAAAAAACAAACCCCAAACAATAAACAACCCATCCAAAGCATTTTAAGACATTGGTAATTACAATGGGTATATTGCTTAGCTGTTCTTATACTTATTTTTAGAACTCACAAACTATTGTTCCAGTGAGAACTTAGGCAAAAGGAGTCAAGAATGTGTTTCAGTTTCTTGAATATGCTCTTCAGCTTATGCTACTGTGCAGCTGCACTAGAAACTCAAGTGTTGCATATCTGAAATTTCTTAAAATTCTTTTTCTTACTAGAAAAGTAACTTCCATGTGGCTTTTGAGATCTCATCCTTCATAATGCTTATCACCATGTATTCAAAATAGTAAAGCAACAGGAGGTAGCCTTTACTGTGCCGAGGTCTTTAGATGAATCCTAATTAGGAAAAATCTTAAATTTTGAAACTAGATTATACAATAATAACTTCTGAATGCAAAAAAAATATGCTGAAAGGAAGGAGGAATTCAATTAGCTATCTTGCAAAGTACAAATCACGCCATCAAGCTATTTTTAATGGCAAACTTCTACCTCACAATTTTGTATTCTGTGAAGTGACTATAAAAATACTATTATATACTCTTTTCAAGGTAGCTGGATGTAGCTTCTCCAGGCATGCTATCCTGCTCCTCCTGGCTAGTAAGGTACAAGCTGTTGAGACGCTGGCAGAGCAGTGCAGCTGCTGGGAGGCTGTTGTATCCCTGCTGCCATTTGCTGCTCTATGATGCATTTGTGGGGCTGTGCTGTGGAGTGGGCACAGCTGGCAGTGCTCCCCTGAGGGTCTGCTGACTGAGGGGACAAAAGGGACTGGCAATGACTGTGCTACAGCTCTGAGGGAAAGTGGATAAAGGGGGAAGGGTAGACTAGTCAAGCCAGTCACCCTGCTTACCAAAGTTTGTGCTCACTGAACTGTCCTATATCTCATTCCTGTGAACAAGTCCCCCAAGGAGGAGAGAGGTTAGGTTTTTTTTAATTATTGTAATCCTTTTGACCTCATGCATTCATGAGTTTGGTCTCTTCTTGTCAAAGTAGTTTTGCAGGTTGACTGAATCAGGTGCTATTTTCAAACCAAATATTTTGGGTATGTTCCTTAGCAATCAGTTAAGAATTGCTACAGTGCGCCTTATATTGAGCTATAATTCTCTTTGTGCTTTTCCATTTAATTTAACATAAAAATATATTTATACTACAAATATTTCTCTGTATACAAATCAGTGGTTGTCATTCACAGGGTGTTGTGGAGTAGCAATACTTTCACCATACACTCAGTAACTTTGTTCTTAGATGGTGTTTAATAGCCCTATTGATGTCTAGTTCTCTTTTTCAGTAAGTGTGGAGGTTTGTTTAGAAAGTTCAGAGTTAGGCAATATTTTCAACTTTTTTTATAAAGTGAGCAGTGGTGAACATTGATGTTCTGAAATACGTATCAAAACTGTGAGAATCTGTCAATTGCAATCCCTATACTGCTAAACCATGTTCTCATGTGTTTACTGTTATTACCCTGGGTTTGGCCTGGAATTCTAATTAAAACTACTGAGATCTTATTATTTTATCTGTTCTCAGGTCTTTTGATTGACTGCTTTTGTGATCTCTCAAGCATTTCATCCTAGCTCTTGGAGGAATGAGACCTAACCTTTTTTAGTATGAGTCCCACTTATAAAGTTGTTTGTCCTGAACAGACCTCATATCTGTTATTAATAGGAAAGTAAACCAATGGAAAGAGTAAAGGAAATTCAGAGTTATTCCAGCCTATTTTCCTTGTGAATTCCCTATAAAGTTTTTAGATCATAAGTAATTTGCAAAAATGCTTCTTTACCTCCCATTCCTTTTCAAGTACAAATCTCATTTGTTGCTTCCTTGCAGGGCAGAATGGCACTGAAGGGCCAGTGAATTGGAGCAAAAATGAGGACCTTTGTTATTTAGAGACAGAGAAAGTTCCAAAGAAATCTGTTTGCAGTACGGCAAGTACCAAGATCTTTGGTACTTAGAGATGCAGCTGAGGTAGAGCATACTTGCCCTTACTTTGTGACTGTGTTTCCAGGATGGGGAACAGGGACTTCCAGGGTGGACCAGACAGTTCTGACCAAAGGACAACTGCAATCTGTTTAATCTTTCTCCACTTTCTTCTGCCTTCCAGGTGAATAAAAAAACCTCTCTCATCTCTACATGGTTACTGTTAAACTCCAACACAGGCCTATTTCTGCAGATGAAGTATACCTGGGGTGTTTTAGAAGGTCCCTTACTGACTGTCTTTCTACTAGTCTCACTTGTTCAGTGGCAGTTACCAAAAAAGTTCCCATGTTCCTGCTTCTTGTTCCAGGATGCAGTAATATAATGCCAGGTTGAAAGAGAGAAGTTGTAATATGTCACTAACCAGAAGACCTTGAGGAAACTTTTGGCCATAGTGCCAGCTGCATTGTGCAATTCTGACCCTGATTTCTGTTCTGGACTAATTCACTTCTCCTCAGCTTAATGTTTGTCACATTCATGTGGTCTGGAGACCCACTTTTGATCCAGTCTTCTGGAAATCTGTGCTTTAGTTACGAATATGCATTAGATATTTGGGTATTATATCAACTAAGGCTCTCTTTTTCTTAGTTTGAGATTAGGTGGAGTTTTTTTTTTGTCTTTAAATCCTTGGAAGAAAATATTTCCCTGGCAAATAATTTCTATTGTTTTAGATACTGTGAAATGTGATGTGGCTTATATGAGAAACTTGGTGAACTTGGGGCCATTGTCTGTTTGGGTTTTTTCATGTGTTGTAGTTGAAAATTAATACTGGTTCTTTGCACAAGATGCGTGTTCCCTAAAACATGACCTTTTAAGGACACATCTGCTCACAACACATGTATTTGGAAAAAATAAGTGGTGAAGTCCAAATACACATTGCTACTGTGGATCCCCATGAAAACAGCTTAATCTGCTCTCCCTGAAGTCTGATGTCTTTGATGCAAACTGAAGTGGGCCTTAGGTGAAGGAAATGTCTCAAAAATAGTATCTATGAAGAGCCCATCCTGCCATTAATAATCTCTTAAGAAAGGAAGTCTCTAATACACTAAAACACACACACACATTTTGTTGCTTGCTATAAAACTAAGGTTCAGTTAAAGAAATGGGACACTTTAGACTGCAGAATAGCAAAGATGAATGAAATCTGAAGACTTAATTGCTGCTGTTTGGTACTTATATTATTACACAGGCAAAGAGACAGTCTTTAGTTTAGATTTGTATGATTTGTCATTACCAGTGTTCTCCCAAAAAAAATGAGCACAGCTTTAGTATGTTTAAAATGTAGCCTTGCTTTAGCATGATTGCACAAAAATAACAAAAAAAAAAAAAAAAGCTTGTCATGATAAAGGCATAGGATTTAATGATTAAACATAAATTGGAAACATAGCTTGTAACTTAAAATGTTTTCTGTGTGGAAACACCTGGGTTTATCCGAGGACAGATTGACCAGAAGATTACTAAATGCCAATGGCAATTACAGCCTTATTGGATAATGCACTGGGGAGATCCTTAGCCTCTGTAAACTGTCCTAGCTCCAAGAAGTTCAGAAGAGACAAATTTACAGATCTGATCCACATTTTCCTATAGTGAATGTATATCTGTTTTTTTTTTTTACTTTCCTTAACCATCAGCTTTCTATCTTTATCTAGTCATACATCAACCCTGATGTTTCTATCTGTCTGTGAAGAACTGCATGAGTTTGGACACTAATTTAGACTGAACTTTGGTCAAAAATGAAGCCTTTTAATTTTTAACTTCCTTGCTTAGCAGATATCTTTAATAAGTAAGCGGTGGTTTTCTTAGTTCTAAATTACACCTTTAACTGCTTTTCTGAGTGCTTGCTTACACTAAAAACCAGGCAAGCAAAGACATCCCAAACTGTATTTTGAATCAAAAGTAGAGTTCAATGAACTGCATTGCCTATATTTTCTCCCTCTAACCTTCTAACAAACGTAGTCTGCATCTTCTTAAACATGCATAATCAACTGAAAATCCCTAGGTGTAGTTCAGTAAGAAATCATGAGCTGCCAACAGGAACTGTCAACAGAAAGATGAGTGAAAGACGTGTTGCACCCACATAGGCAATTTTGGGTGTAGTTATGTGAAAGCCTTGAGGAGTTTTTATTCTGATCTTGATGTCTCTAGTCTCAAAGAAGTTCCATTTAATGGTGTCCAGCAGGACAGGGTCCCTTTACTTGGATGAAGAGGTACCATGGTAAAGTGAGAGGAGAAAATTTTAGATGAAGTAAACAGAGGCTATCATTGTCCTGTGCTGATTCCTTTGTTGCTATTATTCAGCAGTAAAATATCTCAGCAATTTATATGTCTCTAAATGAAAACTTTGTCTTGTGAGTGCAAAGAATAATGGGTGAGAATGGCATGACCCACCATCTCAGCTCACTGTCAACAACATCGCCATCATTCCTGTTGGAGACTCCTTCTAGCCTCTCACCTATGGGAAATACAGATGCGTAGAAATGGTGATGGTGAATGGGGCAGGAGCACACCTTCTGGCTGCCAGCTGTGAGGGAGTGAAACAGGTAGGTGCTTCCAAGGCTTGCATCCAGGTCACTTCAAGCATACAGTGACAGAAGACTACATATAGCTCCCAGCCTGGGGGTGCAGCTCCCAAGCACTGTTTGCCCTCTCTGTGTGTTGCTGGGGTGTGAACTACTTTAAACAATTCCTCTTCTAATTAAGTATGGTCAGTCTGTATTGGTTTTGCAGGCATCCATCTGTAGAGAACAGATCTGCTTGCTCCCCTCTGAGGATCCCGTCGTTCCCTCCCCATTGGCCTTGTTGGGAGATTAAAGCAGCAGCGGCCCCATACACAAACGCAGCTGGTTCCGTTTGGTCAGCCTGAGCCTTGCTGTGAAACCACGACAAGAATTCCAGTAAGTTGGCAACACTGAAACACAAAGAAAACAACAATAGGAAAAGACCTTCCGTGCAGAAAGGAATGTTTCAGGCACTATTCCCCTACAGTGAAAGGAGAGAGGGTGGGAGGGAGGAGGGAGATTTGAAGAGGGCATGTCTCCCCCTCCCCCGGCAGCTCTGGATCTTGTGATGGAGAGATCTTATCCTCTCTTTGTGATTCAGAGGTGCCAGGAAGCTAATTGAATATTCTGATCTGCCCCCAGTGTTTCTTGTGGCTTGACCCCGGTGCTGTGTCGTACCACTACACCAAACAGCCCTGAACCTGCATAAATCACAACCTTGCAAAAGCCTATGCTCCACATCTTCTCTCCCCACCCCCCCTCTTTACTATCTTGATAGATAGAAAGCCTTTACGGAAAGGTTTAGAGGGATTAGCGTCCTACAGGACCTGGAGAGAAATCACAGTCTGCTAATAAGCAGCGACATGTTCCTGTGCAACTTCTGCAGGAACAATACAGGCATCTCTACCCCTTTATTGAACTTGCAATCCATGGCAAAAAGAATAAGACTTAAGATTTGAATTATTGCTTAAGTTCTTTTGCAGCATCAGCAAACAGCCATTGCAGTAAAATGAGCATGGCATGATGCTAATGCGAAAGATATGTGGTATTTATAAAGGTGACAGAGCCTCTTGGAAGACAGATAGACCTATCCTTCTCCCATGTTATGTATACAGAGTAGCCACTGTTGACATTCATGTGTATATGTGTACATATAAGAAGAAAGTACAGCTTGGCATAAGTAAATTTCCTACATGAAAGATTATTTTTGACTAATGTATTAAAAAAAGAAAATATTTAACTTCACACATTTTATATATGATGCTTCTGATCCTGCAAGCAAAGCCTCCAAAATGTTTGTTCTTTTTACCAAGGCTGCATTCCAGCCTGAAGTTAGTCTTTATCTTTTCCCTGTGATCTTACATACTGCTCTTCCCTTGTTAGTGGGTATATGGTTCCTGAAATGGCAGCAGTAAAACACAAGGAGATTTCTTCGTGTATTGCACACATAGTTGGAGAGTTAGAACTAAAGGAGCATGTATCCAGCTGATATCTTGAGAATTCACAGCCAAAGCACTTTAGCAAACTGATTTTATCTGCTAAGAAAGTGCAAAAGTAAGTTTCATCCCTACAGTTTTCCTTTCATAGTATTTGTGTGGGCACTACTAAGTTCTAAGCTTTAAATCTGCATTGGTGAGTAGATGCTAGATTTTTTTTCAGAGTTATCAAAAATACTTTTTCTTATTTGGAACATGCCTTTGGGACACTAAAACCTGTGACATGCTTCACTTGCCACCTGCAATTTCCAGAACTACTCAAAATAGATGAGCACATTAAATACAGCACCAATGGACTCTGATACGAAGTCAGCAAAGTGCAGGGTCTTGGAAGCATCTTGGCTATCCTGCAAAGTGTGGAAGGAGGGGCAGAGGCAGCCTGTGGCTGCAGGGCCTGGAGCAGTGCCTGATTCCCTCATGCTGGTTCCGGGGCCGCCGGGTATAAAGAGCTTTATGCAATGTCTGGAGGGTGGGAGTTTATAGAAAACGCGATGTCTCAACAGGCGAACACGCCTTTCTTCTGCAACTAGCAGGATAAGAAAAAGACACCAGGCTCCTTGTGCTGCTGCTGTGCAGATCAGCACCCCGGAGTCCAGGAGCCAGCTTCTGAGGAAGCTGGAGCATCCCAGCCCAGATGGGACCTCACCATCGGATGGATGGAAGAGCAGCAACTGCTTGCAAACTGCTCATATTATTCACTGCATGCATGATGCAGGGCAGTTGCCAAGGTAAGTGCTATGCTCCAGCCTCTCCGGAATGGGAATTGCACCGCAAGGAGCATATCCCTACTCCGGGGACTTTTATAAGAAAAAGACCAAAGTGCCTGAAAGTAGAGGGTTAACAGGCGCTGATTCAAGGAGTTCTTTCTAATAGCTAGGGGAGACAGTTGGCTCTTTCCAGGAGTCATTTGATGGAGTCGGTTTCTGTTGTGGAAAAGTAAGTAGCGCCTTAAAAGCACTGAAAACACCATCGATTCTTTAGCTTCACTTCGTCTTGGTTTTAAATTATCATAGGATGCTTCCTTTGATTATTTTTCTGGTTTGTACAAACTTTTTTTTTTTTTTCCTAGTTGTGTAAAACAGCAACACAAAAATGTAGCTAAATTCTGAGGGATATCTCAGACTTTGCAACTCCACTATTTAAACTCATGGTTTTAAGGAAATGCAAGCAGGCAGGTTTTTCTGTGAGTCCTGATTACTGGCTGTGAATAAGGCCAAAAGAAAAAAAAAAAAAAAAAAAGAAAACCACCCCAGACTTTTTACATTTTTTCCTTGTGATCTTTGTGCCTTTCTTGCTACTGAAATACGGGTGATTTTACAGAGCAGAGTTCACCTGCATTCCAAGAGCTGGTTTGGTGACCACTAAAATTGTACCTAGAGTTGTTTTTGGTGAGGAGTGCACAGGCTGCAGCACTTGCACGTAGACAGGTTGGGCGGGGGGTAGGGGGTTATGCATGGACATGCTTGCGTACGTGTGGTATATGCAGTCATTTACAGAAGGCTATAAGAAAGAAACAGATGCTTAGTCTGGAGCACAATAAGCTCCCCTCAGTCGGTCTCAGACGCAGATTTGAAGTTGAGAGAGGGAGAACTTTTTCTCTGGGCTTTACTGTTGCTAGGCGACATCGAGGAGCATGTGACTGGCAGAGCAGGCTGAGTGCCGCTCCTCCGGTGCTAATCTGGCTGCTAGGGATGGAGTAGCCGTGTGCCCGAGTCCTCCCTCCGGCCTGCGACTGCAGCCGATCTTCCTGCCTCCCCTTCTTCACGCTGTTTAATTGCCTTGCATTGAAAATCAAGCCTGTCTTGTTGGAGCAAGAGTGGCTAAAGTGCATTTCCTCCGCCCCGCGTATTGACCTGCAGTCCTGCTGCTTCTGTGTGTGTCTGTGTATTACGTGTGTGTTCAAATTGTTAATCTGCTTTCTTTGCCCAACTCTTAGTTTAAGCTCCTTAGACAGAATCAACTAAGTAATTATACAGCAACTGCTGTTAGCAGCTCCCACTTATGAACAGGGAAATAAGAGATAGCTAATGTGCTGGAGACCTGCAAAAACTCCAGCCAAGGAGGTCACACTGGGCAGAATTAATCCTATGCACTATTATTTTACATTGGATAGAATGGAACTTGCAGTACAGATCGATTTTTTTTTTTTGTTCTACAACTGCTTCTGATTTGTGCAGAACATACCTGATAAAAGACATGACACAACAAGCAGAGAGAGGCTTTGAGCTAGTATCCATAGTAGTATCCATACAGATTTTTTTTTTACTTTTATGATGTTCCTTCTGCTCTTTCTCCCATTCTCCCCTCCCCCCTGCCTCCACAGTAGAATAACTGTGGAAATCAAACACTATAATTTTAGTAATGGGTGACTGATAGTAGCAAAATACCTGGATAGCAATTTTGCCTGCACTTTGATTATGACAGTAGAATATTTGTTAACCATAAGTTACAGTTCCTTGAATGCTGAGATCATGTCAGACTCTTATTTTAAAAAGAAAATTTGGAGACCCATGAAAGCAATCCCAAGCCTTTGAAGGAAAATGGTGAAAATCTCTTATCTTGCCTTATCCTCAGTATTTCCAAAGGTGCTTCACTGATGTTTTTTGAGATTTTTGTTGGCAATTTCTGAATGTTCCCAATATAAGATGGATGTTTCTAGAAGAATTTCACCTAAGCACTTGCTCAAATGATAGTACTCTTCCTCAATTTACCTAATTCTGGTTTTACTGAGAGTAACCATAGTGCTCATAAAAAGAATAAAAGTATTTTGTAATTGCCAGCAGTACAGGGCCTGTTTCTCCAACCTTTACTCTATAGATCTTGTTGTGTGTGGGGTAATTGTTGTCAGAAAAAAGTATAACTGGAATCTAAAAAGTAGTTAAGTGAAGGTAGTGTCAAGCAGGAGCATTATGGGACTATTGGTCATGTTTGTTTTGAGGAATATCAAAGTGCTTCATACTCAGCCATAAACTAGAGACAATGGATGGATGTTAGTGCACCAAATTTGATTTGTGTCCTGCACCTCTGCAATGATAAGTGATCAGCTTGATACATCCCAGGCAAATATCCCAGACTAAAATGTTTTACCATTATGAAGTCTCTATTAATCTGAGAATGAAGACTGTTCTAAGAATGAATGCATATGGTGTGATCAGATATATCAGAAATCACAATGAACATTTGCATGAAGTATGGCAGGCCATTAAGAAATAGGTATGGTAAGACCAAGTAGAGAAGAGTTACAGCAGTTCTTTCTGGAAGTCATGGAGAAACATATTTTCCATAAGGCATTGTAATAGTTCAATCTCCAAATTAATAATTCAGTGTTTTTTAGACATTGTTTTCACTCAAAACTACGTAGTTTGTCTGTAGGATGATGTGCAGTGACATTGCTACGGGCGACAGGTCAGAGTCACTATTCATACTTCTTTGTACAGCACTGCACACTTTTAAATGACAGAGAAGCCTGTCTGTAAGATCCCACCTCTGCCAAGACCTAGAGTTTGAAGACTTGAGTAACTGGGGACTGAGGATTTGGAAGTAACAGGAAGGGAAAAAGGATGGCAAGAAATATGAATATACTGATGCAATCCTGACATACAATTTGCTGGGTTTTGTGCATTTCAGTGTTCATAATCCTGCGCTAGTACAATTTTCTTGGTTTATCTTGGAGATGTACGCATACAAAAGCAAAAGCACAAATTGCACTGAGTGTCCATCTACCTGGCTTCTAAATTGGTTTACTTTTGAGGCCTGACAATTTGCAAGTATCTGTCAGTGAAACAAGTTATAGTCTCCTCACATTTTAATTGGTATTTCTGTGCACTAACAGGGGTTATGGGGTTTTTTTTCTTTGTTCTTTTTAATGAATAGCCCACTTCTAGGACATCTCTTGAATTTTCTTAATAATTCACTCTTTTTCTGTATTCTGTTCAGTAAAGCATATCAGGTATTTGCAAAGTAATCAGCTAAAGCTAAGAATGGGTCAAATCCCAGAATTTCAGTTAAATATTGAAAGCAGTAATTGGATGACACCTGGTTAGATTTAGGTTCTATGCCAAATGCTAGAATTACAGTAAATAATTAAGCTACAGGAGTGAAGACAAACAGAGACAGAACATCCAAGGAGATTTCAAGTAAGATAAATGTGTGATGTGTACGATGCTTCTATTTCCCTGTAAGACAACCCAAAACCTTCTTTCATAAATTGAGCTGATTGGAAATTTGAGCAACGAAATCCTACTTTAATCCAGATTTACTTGCCATGTGTTTTGCAGGAAATAGCAAAGATTCATTTGGGGTAAAGGTAGACTGCAATTTCATTACAGCCTTTCAATTCTTTTCTTTGGGGCTTCCTGGGTTGACATGAAATCACTTGTACTGTTCTAAGTACAGTCATTTTACTACAGTAATATTACAGTAATATTACTGCAGTACCTTTCCCGTCCATGCACCTTCTTGCACTCTTAACTTCTTGTTCTTTAACACTGAACCTGCAGGTTCTTCTAAATCTGAATACTCTTCTTTTTAACTGAGCAGTAAGCAGGCACATTGTAGACATAGTTTATTTTATCTATGTTATTGGATCCATTCAGTCTTCTACAATACTTATTTTTAGATTTGAGTGGTTGTGATAACTTTTCAGGTAGACAAATATGTAACTTGAATCACACTATAATATCACTTTTTTAAGCAGGAGTTGTATCTTCTCTTTCAGAGTTCTACTTAAAACATATTGGAACCATATAGTACTTTGGATGTTTCAAAGGAACTTACACTTTCTAAAAGTTGTCATTGTTAAAAAACATTAAAGGTCCCTTCTAATTAAGGATCTACAGGTTGACTTCTATTTAAAGAGAAGTGGATGTTTTTATTTCACTTTGACTGATTAGTGATGACAATCATAATTTGTCCGTTTCTTTTTAATAGCTTACACTGAATGTGGCAGATAAAAGAGCTGTTTTTAAAATTATTTAAAACTAAAGTGCTTCTTCATATAATTTGATAATAATACACTGTTCTTAAAAATACCTTGGGCTGTTTCTAGGTGAAAGAATAACAAGGTTTCTTCTGAGTCAACCCAGTGTGATTCCTTTAATTTCAAAGAAATTACCAAATTGTACTGATCTAAGACAGAAAATATGATTCAGTGAGGAGTAAACATCTCTTTAAATAGCTCTTCATTGTCTGAGATCCATTTGAAGTCCATTTTGTTATGATAATGTTAATTTTTTAGCAACTTTTCCTCCCTTGACTCAGTACACTTACAGAACAGTTGAAAAAAAAAAGTTTAATGAGTAAGCATAGAACTGTTAAGTCAAACGGATAGCCTTTAGTGTATTCCTTAAGCTTTTACTGTTGGTTTCAGGGGTTTTAATGTTTTCTTTGTTTTGCAATGCTTAAAGTGGATTAGAGATCAAAGGATCGCTGTTACAAGTTTTGTTTTGGATTAATGAAATGACATATAAAAGTTGACTGAAATGGTACTATTTCTATGACCTGTTCTATTTTATAGTTTTAACATAAGTTGCCTTTGTTTTACAATCAAGAAGCCAGATCTTCAGCAAAAGAGCACTCTTTACAGCAGCATGTCTGCCCAATTATTTTCCTGCACAGCCAGGTCATGATACTACATCCTGCTGAGTCAAGTCAGAGAATGGGGAATTGGGACTCCCTTTAATGGGGATTGCTGGGTCATGCTTTTGTGGACCAAGAAGGCTGGGGCTTTAATTTTGTTCTGTGGCATATCTTAAAAAAAAAACAAAACGGCATAGACCACAAGATATCCCAGGAGCTGATACATTCACTGATGTATTTAGAATCTAGGTAATGGTTTTATCTTCAGAAACCATGGTGCACATTATCAACTCAAATAAATATACCATAGAAAATTCAGTTTACTTTGAGGAAGTATCAGGCCTGCAGAACTGGAATACAGATATACATATCTGGGATTTGTCCCAAAGTAGGAAATCTACTATGTCAAGTTCATATCATTCAATACCCATTTTGATCTGATCAAGCCCTTGTCATCTAAGGGTACAGTTTCATGAGAAGTGATGAGCAGTGACAGTTCACTGCTCCTGGGAGTAGGATGCCCTCACTCATCTTCCTTCTCCAACATCCCATGCTCGTGTTGCTGACAACCTTGAGTTTTTGGTACTTCCTTTGTGCCACTGCTCATTGGACCTTTTCTGAACTGCTTTCACTTAGAAACTTGTGGGGAAAATAAACCCGACCTATGGAATTATGGCTTAGGGATTTTGAGCAGCATGCAGAAAGAAAGGCCTGGTAGTTACTGGAGTTTAGAAAAGAAAGGGAACCTCGGCATCATGTATAGGGAGAGGTGTTGGAAAGAGGGTGAGAAAGACACACTCCATTTTCCTATGGCAAGTCAGGCTGGCCATGCAACCACTGTCTAATGCTGCTGCTAAAAACCTTACCATGCTGGGAACAAGAGTAGTCCTATCAGGGCTAGAATGAACATGTGTTAGTGCTGCTGGAAACCCTTTAGTAAAGTTGTCTTGACTAAACAGATGGCTTGACTTGAATGGGGTTGCTCACATGTTCACTTTTGAGCAGGGTTGTAAGGCTGTTCTCAACCTGCAATGTAATAAGTGAACAGGATGATATCCAAGCACATGGAGTATTGCTGCAGTTCTTGTTGGGCTTCTAGCTGTGTTAATAAAAATTACTTTTAGTACTGCAAGATCTAATACTTTTTTTAAACTTTTTTATGTGAAACAAACTCCAGTTTGTCTGAAATGACTGACAAAGTCTGTGGTGTCTTCCATAAGAGTATTTGAGCTGTGTTTGTTAGCTCTGCAGTTACTAATTTTCTGTGTGAAGCCAGCCACAGAATGGTCTTTAAAGCTTCACTGGAAACAGGTGCAAAACTTTTTAATTCTTGGCTATGCAACTTTTTCTAATAGGAGTTAAGAATTCTCAGAGATTTAAATCCTGTAAGACAGTAGAAGAAGGGAGAGCCCCAAATGATCACTCTGTTAAAGGAAAAATCTTGTCTTTAAACAGGCAGTGTGGAGATACTGACTCTCTGGACAGCAATATAACAGGTGTGCTTGCAATTTTCTCCTAGCAGACATTGTGAAAGACTGATGGCAAAGTATTGCTACAAGGAGGGGGATTACAAGTTAAAGGCTGCAGACCTATAGGCAAATGCCTGCAGTCCTCTGAGCAATGTGATTTGTATGTTGGGTGTTACCATTGAGATACCTGGGAGACAGAGTTTGTCTTTCCTGTAGTTTTTTGTGCTTTCTTCTGGATGTAAGGACAGGGTGCAGTACGTGTATGCTTTTGTGTTTCCAAGCATGTTGCAAGTGTAGGGCTTATGCAACTATACCAGCTAGAGAAGTTCTTCCCTACTATTAACCTCTGTGCCTGGAATGCTGCTTAGCGTAGCTAGCTAATGTAATTTAAATAATTATTTAAAATATGAATTTATTAATTATGTCTTAATAGTAATTTATGAATTATTTAAAATAAGAATTATTTAATATAGTGGCCCAGCAGCCACTAATGAAGGGAAGTCACAGCAGAATCAAGCATCCTTAAAAAGTCAAAATGGGTGAATAAATCTGAAAGTTATAAATTTTAGATTTGGATACTTAAGGAAATTATAGATAAAATACTTCCGCTGAGGTTGACAGGAAGAGTAATGTTTCAGGAGAAGATGATATTTCTTGTATTTATCTTTTTCTGAAGAATTCAAGGACTGTCTTTTTAATGTGGCAAACTCATTAATATTACTATTTGTGTAAAAGGATTTCTTAAATTATTTTTTAAACCAAAAACTAGAAAGAAAATATGCTATACTTAGAACTAAAACAGCCAAAGGATTATTTAATTCTTATTGTTCATTTTCAGGTTCTTTGAGATAAACCTGCATTTTGTGTGAGCACATCAGTCAACACTGTTGTTTCAGTTCAGGTGATCCTGGCAGGAGGTGTGGAACTAGATGATCTTTAAGGTCCCTTTGAACCCAAACTGTTCTATGATTCTATGATCTATCATTTACTCAGGCCTGCCTTGACATATGGAATTTCCTTTTGGGGAAGCTTGATAAGGAGTGACCAGCCATTAGCTGCTAACTGAAACAGAGTCACTACTGAATAAGGGAGAAATGTGATGTGTCAATGCATCCAAAGGAATAGATGTAGTTCCCAATGTCATGGGTAGTAGTAAGCAGCATTAGAATGTCTATCTAGGCACACTAGATGCTTGTAGCACGTGGTCTATCTATTCTGTACTGACACGTCAGTTCTGCTTTTCTGACAATGATCCCACACGTTCAGTTTGCAGCGAGTAACTGTTGCAATTTTTGAAATTTGTGTAAAATGACTAGCCATGTGAAGCTTTGGGACACAGTTTAAATTGTATTTTTTTTTTTTTTAATCTAGAGTCCTACTGGTATGATGCGAAAGAATTTTGTTGTGGATATGGGTTCTGTGGTGGGAAGACAGAAATAGCTTTCATTTTATGTGCTTACTGTGTTTATTATCTGTATGGGAAAGTGGTCTATTCTTTGCATGGCAGGTTTAATTTTTCATTTAATAACTTGTAATATAAAATTATAGTAAGCTTTATAGTTTGGCAAAATGTTATATGTTGCATAGCCATTTTCCTTCTGGCAATGATGCAGAAAAGAAATGAAACAATTTCACTGCCATGAGCTGCCAGGAAGGCTCTTACTGAGGCCAGTTCCTAGTGCTACAGTGACTCATCAGCTTTCAGGAGAGCATGACAGAATTGAATGCAGGTCATCATCTCAGCATGGGATCTAATTTTGAGAAAAAACAGGACACGGGTTGGTAAATTTCTTTTAAAAATTGTACAGGATTTCAAAACGATAAAAACTTCTGAGAGGGTTGTTTTATCATCTGCTACTGCATCTGACTTTCTCAGTGATATATACTGTACATGTTCTCTCTAAGTTGTTTAAGCACTTTTTTTTTTTTCCCCCCACACACTGTGTAATTGTAAATACTTGCTAGTCTTGAAGGTTTTCCTCTTTCGGTCATATTCCCTCCCAGCTTCTGTTACCCAATTGTTATTCTACAGCAGCCTTGGGGCCATTAGCAAGGTTCATTCTTATGAAAATGCTTGGGATGCTTCCTTCTGTGCGTAACTGAGACTGTCTTTATTTCTACGGTGTTTGCATGTTCTTCTTCCTCTTTATGTCATATGGTCAATTAGAACAGATTTTTGCATACTTAATGTGCCATTCATGAAAAAGAAGCTACTAAGATTTAGGAGAGCTGGGATGTGTATGCTTCCCTAGAGATCCACAGTTCTTGCTTCACTTCCCCACCTAACACAATCACAACTGATTTCTGTGGATTAAGACACCTAATGTCAAGACCACTGGATGGGGTTATCCAGCTGAAGGCAGAACACGTTCTTCAGATGTAACGTCTGAAACATATTTTTATATTGAGAAGGTTAATCTTTCAGCAGCACTGCAAGTACTGGTTCTCTTGAATTCGGCCATATGGATAATAATTTGACTAAAATTTCTAAGGAGTACAAATAGTTTTTGTTAGTGTCCTCCTGGAAAGTACTTTATATGCAGTTTAGATTAAAAAAGGTGTCCAAGAAAAATTAATGGCTTAGCCTCAGTTATCACTGAAGTACAAGAAATTTGTCAGTGACTTAAGTGTAAGAAGGAACCTGGTCTGTTCAATATAAAGAATATTTACTTTATCAGTAGAAAGGAGTATCACCTCCTGTCTATTAGAATTAGTCCTTACTTAAAAGGATTATTTCTTATTCCTGCCTTGTTATAGGACTAAAAAGATAGTAAAAGTTTATTTGTTGCTTTAAAAAAATGAGTTGAAACAAGATTATAAAGTAACCAAATTTTTATTATTTTGTTTGTAGTACTGTATGATGGAAAAGATACATAGAATGGATATGTACTTTTTGTGAGCATGTATGATAAATAAACTTTAAATATATAAGGTTGGATTTTTTACATTTAGGATCAATGTGAATAACTTTGAAAGACTGAATAGCTTAATTTTGTTTTACTTTTCCCAGAATAATTGGTTTGAAAGTGGTAATGTAGAAACCATTGTTATTTTGTTCTGAATACCAGAGCATTAAAAAAAAAATAAAACTGATTTTTTTTTTCCCCTAGAAGGTCCATATGTGGTATATTAAAAAAAAAAAAAAAAGAGTGCTTGTTCTCTTTATTGGTTCAGGCTTAAAATTGAAAAAAGTAAAATTGAATAGATTTGTTAAGAACCAATTAATAAGCCTTTTCCGTTTTTATCAGGCTGTTTGCATTTGCTGCTTTTTCAATTAATAAAATTGAAGTAAGGTAGTGGAGATGAGGATTATGAATATCTTTGATGTTGCTAGGAAGCATTTACAGTGTCATTAATTTGAACTTGTTTGCAGAAGATCTGAACCCTTTTTTCTTTGTAGGAAAGCTTTCCTGCTTAGTTTCAGTAGATTAAAATCCTGAATTTCTTTAATTCTTGGATTTATGTTGGGGCATTAGCAAAAATTAATCTATAGCCCTTTTATAACTGTATTAGCTGAAAACAAATAGTTTAACATTGAATACAATGATTTTAAGTATTTTTATCAAAGATTTTGCATGTGAGCATTATTAAAATATTTGATACTTTAGGTTTAACAATTGCTTTAGTGGACAAGTATCTGTATGTGCAAGAACATGCAGACACAAAGCATAGAATATAATGTAGATTTTGCTGGGCTTTTTTTCCTGCTTGGCAAGTAAAGGCAAATCATAAAAATATTCTGATGCTGCAGGGAAACCTGGTATTTCTAAGTCCATAATTAAAGACAATATTTTCACTTTTGATCTTGAATTTTAAAGTGCTTTTTTTTAAAAAAATCAGTGAGTAAAAATTTCAAATGTAGGTATTGGATCTTACCTGTCAGAGTAGAATTTGTTTATTATAGTTTCTGATACTCGTCTGCTGAACACAGAATGTGGTTTACTCAAAAATAAGTCCAGCTAGTACTGGTGAAGAACCAGATCTTCTGCTTCCAGTTCAGTCCTTTATCATTTCCACCACTGCCCCCTGCCTCCCACCCCCAAATAATCTGACATATGCCTTGTTTCTTGTACTGCCGAATAAACATACCAGCAAAACAGAGTGTGCCTCTCATACATTGTGACTTTTTTGAGTGCTAACAGATTAAAAATAAGATATGAATCTGTGTTGGTGAAAGGAAGAGCAGGCCCATATGGCCTCTTGACATTGGCACACCCTTGGGAGTTCAAGAGGCTGTTGTCTTTATGTGCAGACTATCCAGGGCATGGCTCTTTTTATTACATGATTGTACAGTGCAAGGCACAAGGAGTTCTTGATCAGCTGCTGAGTCTGTAGACGCTATTTTACTAATAATAAGCTTGTTATATGTAATTGGATGATAATTCAGTAAAAGAAATCCTACACTTCCCTTTTAACAATGCATTGCTGTATATCTGGCACTTAAGCTTTTCTGCCTCAGATTGTCTCTTGACTAGTCTTCTGTCTGCCTATCAATCTGTCTATAAAGATCTTGCAGTCAAGTGAAGTGGGTGCAGATGCACATTTGTACTGTCTTTTTGTTGATATTGCCAGTAAAAATTATTTCTTTAATCTAATTTAGAGATACGTAGGTACAAAATATGTTTTGCGTAGCAAGTGCTTGAAAACTGCAGATAAACCTTTTACTACTTTGTGTAATACTATAAGTGTTTGTATGGTCTGTATTGTTTTTTTAAATCTGAATAGTTTGTATTAAATGTAATGAAGTTTAAAGAGTGTAGAAAGACTGAAAGTTAGATATCATGTTGAGATATATAAAAGTTAGCATAATTTCATCAGACTCTATTTTTTGTATCTATTAAATATTTGTTCATTCTCCTATTATAATTTCTAGCAGAATACTGCTTTTAGTATCATAGGGAGTTATTTGAAAATAAGCTAAGGTTTTTCCTTAACTTAGAATTTTGCTTCTTTCTACATTAGTGAGGGGGAACAGAGGTGGAATTTCCAGTTTCAGCCTTCCCTCCTTGAGCATTCCAAAACCTCAGGCTGTTTGACATGTAATTAGGCTAGGCAAAAATCTAACATCAAAGTGTATGGAAGGTGATTCTTCAGGATTCTTTTACCTGCAAGGCCCCTAGAGTGGGCTGCTCTATTTGGGGGCCAAATGGGAAAGAGAGTACCCTTTTTTGGAAGCCAAAAAGGGGAAAAAAAGAGCTTGTTACTAATTTTTCAATTTGTAAATTTTGTGTGGAAGAGTTTTGTAATGCACAGTCTGTTTGCATTTACTTGTTGAAAACCTGAAGATGTATTACAAGTGCAATTGCTCCGTTGAAAAACATTACTTTTTTAGATGCAAATAAATCTGTTGAGAGTGTTGATTCCTGAAATGTAAAGTAATTGCAGCAGTGTAAGTTTGATTTCTGAGTGGACAGTTTGAGAGTGGTACAATCTACCCTGGGCTTAATACATTCCTCATTGCTTTAAATTCTTCATTCAGACTTAACTGCTAAGGAAGTGTTAGCAGTTCTCAAAGGCATTGTGAGCACAAGGAAGGAAGAACAAATGAGACGTTTTGGCCTATTCTGTGTAGTCAGAATGAACAGTCATGGCCCTTAATCTGTGGATGACAAATGTAATTCAGAAGATGTGTAGTCAGAGTTAAAAGTGTGAGGAACTTCAAGGTTAAACAGGCAGGTAGAAAATGTATGAAAATAATACAAAATACTAGAACTGTTCAGGGAGGTACTGCAAGGAGTCAAAAGTAACACAGAGGGGCAAAGAGTAAGGCTGTTTTGGTTCTAAGCCAAACATAGCATTCTGGTTCTAATACAAAAGGATTGAATTTTAGCTTTAATTCTGAAACGAAATGTTTCTACATGAAGTGAAGCCCAGTGGAGGCTGAGAGGGCAGAGTGGGCTGCCTTCCTGTTGAAGACTGTGGCCCTATGGGTTAAAGCACTGTGCTGTGAAATGTGTGATGCTATTAACCTCTCTTCTGCTGGAATTCCCTGTGACTTAATGTGACGTGGAGTAGCGTTCATTAGTGGTGTCAATGTTGAGTACCATCCCCTAGTGGCAGTGGGGTTTGTCTTTGGCAGTGGTTTACCATAGGATACTTCATTCATATGCAGGCAACAATTGATGCAGAAAAATAAGGTAAATAGTGGTAGAAGGTGCACTTATTTTTAATAAATTAAAAGTGTTTAGTTAGTAATTAGCTAAATCTTCCCTCTGATAAAATCACTACTATGTTGTTCTATTCCAGTGGAAAATGACTACCTGACAAAACATTTCTGTAAGTAGCTTTCCCAGAGCTAGTAACATAAGCCTTCTTGTTTCACCTGGGCAAATGCTGAATTTGAAACATCCACTGAGAGTTTCTTACAAGAGCATCCCAGACACAGAGAACAATATAAATTCCAGTGACCAATTTAGCATGAAGCCCCAAGATAGTAAGTATAACAAGTTTAGAAATAGTGCTTTGGTCTACATTTTTCCAGTGATGCTTCTTATCTTTGCTTTGCAATTTCAGTATTAGACTGGTTTATATTAAAGCCAATATCATATATTTGTTATTTCTTTGTTTTTTCCTTAATATTGGGCAGTTGAAACCAATTTTTCCTATCAAAATTATTTTTGTTAATGCCAAGAGATTCTTCTTTATGTATATATGTTCTGATGTGGTTCCTAAGATCTGCCATGCATTATTTAGCCTGTATTTTAGTAGTGCTTTAATCACAGTCAGAAGACTGAAACTGAATAATAGTAATAGTAGAGCAACACCAAAAATTCAATAATTTCTGGAACTTGAACTTTCACAAGTCACCCAAATTCTGTTCTATTAGCAAATTTTAAACATGAAAACAAAGACTGATTACTTTATTGCTCATTTTTAAACTCAGTGGTTCTTTCCTTCCTATCAGAATTTGCTAGAGTAAATCTGAATTTCTGTGGTAATTAGTTCATTAGTATCATTTTTTGTAACATCTGACTGATTAATGAGCTGCCTTAGCATTTAAAAAACCCACAAAAATTTATTGAAAGGAAAACCTTCCATGAAACAACTGATTACTAATTCTTCAGTGACTTGACGCTTCAAATAATATCAATAAACAAGCGAATACCCCTTTTTTTTCTGACAGTCCTTGCTCTTGCTGAAACTCAGGTGCTGCAGGCTCACATTGCATGGAATATACCAAATCTGGTTATTACTGACATGGTTATTTTTCTTTCATTCTGGTTCTTTCTCCTGGGTATTTGTAGCAGTAACTTTGTAATCATGTATTATTCCTCTGATTACTTTCTCTTTTGTCAAAGTTAGAATTGTTTTTGCTCACAGATGAAACACAAGTTTTTAGAACCATTGTGAGAAGTGCCCTCAATACTTCAGATCACTTTTACTTTCATATTATTGATTTTCAAAGATTGGGTTTTTTAAATGAATCTACATAATTGTCTGTTAGGTAATTTTCTTTGTTCTAAAGGTAATATAAAATGGTGATAATTGATGTATTAGTCTTCATAACATTTGTAGGTGTTTCAGAGCTCTTTGCCTTCAGTTATAAGTAAGCACAGCAGATAACATTGTAAAGCTTAATGCCATAATTAAATGAATTGTAACAGGTCTGCTGAAGAATTGTATAAATGGACAAGGATATGGTGCTTACTGTATATAGGTGTAAGCGTCTTAAATTATAATTCTGAGAAGTATTAGAGAGAGTAGCAGAACTTGTGGCTTGCAGGTTTTCTGTTAACATTTGGTTATCGTTTCTGGTACTGTACAAAGACTGCTGTGTTTGTACTGCTTTGAAAAAAAGTTTATCAGTCTTATCACCTCATTTTAATCGCTATAAGGGTATGTTTAACTATAAGAACTTAAGATAGGCAAAATAAATTATTGTTGTACATAGTGCTTACATTTTTTTTAGCTGGTTGTTATTTAGAAATAAAATACAAGTTGCTCATATTGCTTGTTTATAAGCATGTTTCATTAAAAATCCTAATCAAGAGGATGCAAATTTGGCTTTATAGTGTAACTTCCTTTTTTAAGTAAGTGACTATGAATATTTTTGAATAGCCATAATATGCTAAATATACAAGAAGATTTAGTATTTGTTTTGCATTGTAATTGCAATTGATAAATGGTGGGTTATATGTTGTGAATTTAGAGCTTTAACTGCTAATCTCATCTGAAAATGTTGCTTTGTAGGGCAAAATTCAGGGAGAGGGCCTGGGATTCCAGAGTGAACTTGTACATTCCTTCAGGGCATTTTTGCAAGGGAGGTTGTTGTGTTTTAAAGGTAGTTGATAAGAGACCTGCACCACCAACCCCAGACCTGCACCACCAACCACCATCATGCATTAGTCTATAGAAGGTATTTGGGTGAACATACTCCTGTACCACTCCGTACCACCATTTATCCAAGTGAAATTTTTGACCATTTGCAGGATACATTATAAATCAGGGTGTCACTAACAGACAATCAGATTTGAACATTCCTTGCATAAAGTAGCTTGCCTATATCCCTGAGGAATACATCACTTAACTGTGTTTATGTGACAGTGTTGATATGCCTGGTTTTACATGAAAGTTAGGTAGCGTGTTATTTATGTCATCACGAATTCACAAAATAGGTGGTTGTGCTTTATGTATACTGAAGTTATCTTCTCTGGACAGATCACTCAGAAGAATTGAAAGATGTAATTTTATTGTATGGTTATTAATTTAATCATGAAATGGGATTTTTTTTTCAGAACTGGACTTTGCTAGTACTTCAGGTTTTTTCAGTGTTCCCAGCTCTGAGGTGCTGACAACAGATTAACATGAAACAGAGCTCTGTTGAACCTAATTATGTTGTAGCTTATTGTTTTGAGGATCTATAAAACTGTTCACTCCCTTTTCATGAGACTGTAGTCACAATGAAAGGCCATACACAGTGCCTTTTCTCTTTCCTACAGGCTGGAGATTTCATTAGTTGACTCTAATAAAGGCCTGATCCAGCTGCATTTACACCTGGGAATGAATGCTTCTTTATCAGGTCTTAATCCCTAGTAGATCAAGCAGGAGAGAATGACAGCAGGATAGCTTTTGATCAGCCATAAATGTCTGAAAGCTTAATTTTTTAAAAACTTATTTGCTATTCAAATCTTGACTCAAGACATGCTTTCCTGTACTTCAGAAAAAATATTTAAAGTATGAGGGCATTATTAAAAAGCAAAACAAATCTGAGATCTTTCTTTACTTTCAAGCAGTTACCACTGAAACAAGATTTCCACATCAGCTAATGGGATTATTATTGTATGTTTTTAAATCCTCATACACTTGGGAGAGCACTAATGTTTAGCCCTTAGATATAATGTGGAAAATTATGTCCTACATTTATTTAAAGTCTATACTGCTTGGGAATTTAAAATTGATGCATTCCTGCTAAATAGGTTTCTGTAGTAACTAAGTACTCTGAGACTTGTTTGGGTTATTTTTTCCTTCTTTATAACTATTTTTGTTTTGTTTGTATAAGATACAAATGCTAAAATTACTGGAATTTTCTGGCAAATTAGTTGGAGATTTCTGTAATACTTGAAGATGGTTCTTTGCTCTTTTTTGCTTGTTTGACTGGGTATATAGAACTCTTTCTTTATATATATACTTTTTAATAGTTTTGTACTATCTTTTGTATTATTTTTTGTATTATCATTTTATCTCCATGCTGCAAGGCAGTGAGATAACCAGAGTTCTTGATGAATTTCACTGTGCGTTATGATGTGCTGGTGGTGCTAAGCTGCCCGTTCCTGTGTTTCACCGCAGGATGTGAGCGGGGGCAGTTCCGCTGCGGCGACGGTCGCTGCATTCCTGCAGACTGGAGGTGTGATGGGGCCAGAGACTGCTCGGATGACACAGATGAAGCTGGCTGCCGTAAGTGAAACAAATACACAGCAACTCCTTTGTAGTCTAAGAAATTGGGAGGTTCCAATGTGCTCAACTGTACCTATGGTATAAGAATGAATATTGAATTGGGAGAAAACTACAAGTTGTCATGAGATACTGCAGAATCTATTTGAGTCTTATTTCATGAGCTCATTTGGCTTTGGTACACAGAAAATCAAGTAGTGCTCAGCTTCTAACATGACTTTAACATTTTCTTAAAAATCTGACTGTCCAATAATGCAGTTTCATATTATGACTAATGTTCTGAGTAGATGTAGAAATGTATTGTAGTCTGTTACTGTAGTGATCCTGAATATTGGATGTATATACAGCTACCACCAGCATCACTTGTGCTCCAGATCTTTGGATTTTTCAGACCCTGGGCAACTAACTGTACCTACTGTGCCCAAAGAAGAGCCATGCTTAATTGTCTAGAGTCAGCAGCTGTGTCAGCAGCTCACAGGCAACAATTTTATTCATATGGACTGTAATATCTATGCACCAAGATTCTCTCAAGCTGAATGGAAAAGTTGTGAAAATGAAGAATTTCCCTCCACAGTCTGTTTTCAGCAACTTGCTGGTATTTTACCTTCTCAGTTCTAGTGTTTTTTAAGTCTTGTGGGCTGGTGCAATTATCATCCCACTTACAGATTAGGCCAATTTTTACCCCTCAGCTGATAGGGAGTGATGCTAATTTATATCTGGTTTTTTTTACAGTGTTATTATTTCTTTGCTGCTTGGCCCATGTAATAATTGGAGATCATTGACATGGCTTGGCAGTCTGATTTGTTGCTTAGCACTTTAGCTCCAAAAAAACTTGTGTAATCCTGGGTGAAGACTGCCTTTAAACTGGCAAAACAAAATAGTGTCATCACACAACAATAATGAAAGTTAAACTTCATTTTTTTTTGCATTAGTTGTCCTTTAAAAACAATATGTTAATGTGCTACAGGTAGTGGGGCACATGAGTGCCTAGTAAGATTGTTTAAAACTGGTCTGAGGTTCAAATCATACTAAATGATTATTCTTTGGTTTTTGAAGCAGGAAAAGGTATACATGAAGTATAGGTCTGTAGTATGTGATCAGTTCTATCCCTCTAATTAGTTTACTACTGATGATCAAGACCAGAGTCCTGTTTACTGGACTGTGTTGTACTAGAGATTCTTCCAGGAGTATTAACTAGGAATGGAGTAAGCTGTGACACAGTTTCAAACACTTATTTTGATCTTTCTCTTTGATAGTTCCTTGTTGTTTGTCTATTTGAAGAGTACAGAGTGGAGCTGGAACAACAGCTTTCAAGTTGTTCTGATCTGACCCTCACTTTTGCCTCATGAATTCACAGGGAAGAATAGTGAGCTTGTTTTGGGAGATCATGTTCTTACATGTTCTTACAGCAGCAATGGAGTGAGAACAGCTGAACAGACCCCCTGTGAGACTGGGGAAGCTACTGTGACTCTATACAAAAGTGAAAAAAAGGGCTCTGCCACAGGGCAGTTCAGAACCTGAAAATTTTTGGGGTCTCCCTTCTAGAGGAGCTTGTGTCTCCAGGAGATAAGGCTGAAGAGTCTATGTAGGAGTTTACTAAGCTGAATTTTGCCTTTGAACATTCTTTTGCTGGTCCACTTTCAACTCTCTGGTCTGTCCATTTTCTTTGATCTGTTAAATGCTTCATGTGTTTCATGGAAATTACAATTCAGTGATACTTGAATCTTAGACCTTCTTTTCCCTTATGCTATTATTTTCTTTGAAAGTGCTTCCACAGATGTTTGTGAAATGACAATATTTCATTGCTTACACTAGCACAACCTACCTGTGAAGGAAATCAATTTCAGTGTCAGACTGATGGTGAATGTATTCCACAGTCATGGGTTTGTGATGATGAGGAGGATTGTGAAGATGGCTCCGATGAACATCAACAATGTCGTAAGTATTTTAACTTCCGGTGTTATACCAGCTTTGTGAAATAATGTAATTTACATAACAGCATATTGAGAACATACAGAAACAAGCCCTCTATAAGTGCGGAAGTCTCTCTAAGGTATTTCTAGAAATAAAATAATCGGAAGTAGATAAAATACAAAAAATATGTCTAAAAAGATATCTCCAGGTCTTGAAATCTGAAAATTACTCACGCTTCTTTTAATTAAAAAGAGAAAATGTATGAAGTGTGTACTAGTTTTATACTTGATAAAAAGTTCAGTAATTTAAAAAATGGTGAAAAATGCATATTACTGTATCTGTTGTATCCATTGGCTAGCAAAATTCACAGTGGCATCTCAGAACTATATATAACAAAATTATTTTTAGATGACTTTGAAATATATTTGTATATAAAACAGGAGGAATTATCAATAATCAGCAAACATTGGGCAGTATTCTTGTATTATTTTCAGCAATCCTATTAGTAGCACTATTTAGAATTAACAGAGCCATTCTTTCTCACACTCAGAGAGGAGAAATATCTATGGTCTTGGTGTCTGGTGGGAGTCTAGTCTTTCATTATCATTTGTACAGCTTAAACTTAGAACAACATTTTGATTAGTATTGCACTTTAAATGTGCTAAACAGTGTATTATTCATGTCTGAATTGCTGTTTTCAAGTAAAGTATTTAGTGTTCTCTGTACAGTTTAGATCAAGAAAATAGTTTAACAGCCTAACTGCCACAGCCATAGGCTTTGCTCTTTTCTTAGTATTGATAGATAAATAAAATATGTTACTCTAGCTTAGAATTTCATGACTAAGCATTTGAAGGGCTATAAGTACATGCTGAAGTGGTGAACAGTGAACTGAGCTGATTACTGCATCAAATTACATTCTCTGCATTATTGCATAAGACAAGAGAACAAATGTGGTGTTCTGAAGGATGGTTTTTCTGCCATTTCTAGTATTAAAAGTTACTGTAAGTGATGAAAATGAGATTAATTTATTTTCATTTTGATTGTGTGTATAATTTTTTGATAACTTCTTTGAACTGAACAGCTCTGGAGCTACTCACCAACCCCTGGGGAGGTTAAAATGTTTATTTTGGAAGGATTTTGCTCACAGACTTGGTTTTTGCTTTTGTATCTTGATTCCATCTTAATCCACTGAGGATGGAAAATTTTGAATGATAGATAACTTTTGCTCCCCTCTTCCTCTGAGAAGGAGTCAGAACAACTGCTGGTTATGTTTTAACTAAAGAATCTGTAGATACAAAATGCAAAATGAGCAAAAGCTCTGAGTTTGACTCAGAACTGGGTCGCTGTAACATTGTTCACCGTGTACTGGTTAATCATGAGTGTCAGTATCTACACAGTGGCACTGTGCTGCTGCCATTTTTGAGTCACCTCCTGGTATTTGCCCTTGTTGTTCTAAAGGGACTTTTTATCTCAGTGTTTGGGAAAGCTAGAGGAGATTTTCCTCCTTGAAATATTAAAACTTTTTCTTGGGAAAACTGTCTGACAGCTCTGGGAGTCATAAATGCAGAAATTTGTTTTACTTTACTCTCATGCTCTTGTTTTCCCTCATGACACTAGTATCCCAGTAGCTGATCTTATTTTGGGAACACTGCTGAGAGAAGGTGGCTGAGAGAGCTCGGGTAGAGCAGCAGATGACAAGATGCCAATGTATAGACTGGGATGATGTTGAAATACAACATGAGTTTGAAAGAAACAAATGTGAGGGGGCAGAGGGAAGGCAAAGTTAGTAGCTAGCTTGTCCTTCAATCGTATCTTCACAGATTCATCTTAGTTTGCCTAAGAACTGAAAGTGTAAATTAGCTGTAGTGGAATCAAAGTAGAATTGAACAGTTTTATGTGGTTGCTTTTTCCTGACAGCTGTCAAGAGAAGAGACATAATCATTCTATATCCTCCATTAGTTATATATGCAAACTATTCCTAACTGTTGAGGCCCTGGCAATATTAGAAATCGGTGCCTTACCTCCAGCTCTGCTGTGTTTACTTTGTGACATTCCAGTTGACTGAATAACTTAGAGATACTGACAGATTTTGACCCAGTGAATAAAATAAGAGAAAACTTTATATCAGTGAGAATTGGTAATTTAATGTTTTAGGCAGAGTAATTATAGGGAGGTACTTTTTAACCTAGGTCTGTTCTTCAGTGGAGAAAAGCAGTGAGCTTGCAGACTACAGGAGTCCTCCCAGAGCTATGCTGTCTGCTGTGTGCTTGTCAAGTGTTCTCTAATCCTCTTGAATACACCAAGATACAGGGGGAGAAAGTGTTACACTGGCATTTATGAGAAAGATGAAGCAGTTAAAGAGGAAGGAAAATATTTTTCCTGCTAAAAAGCCTTGGTTGATAGGGAAGACTGACTGTGTGCCTGTTTGTTGCAGCGGGGAGGACGTGCTCAAGTCAGCAGTTCACGTGCTCCAATGGCCAGTGCATCCCCGGCGCGTACTGGTGCGATCGAGTGGAGGACTGCACCGACGGAACAGACGAAAGAGTCTGCCGTGAGTTTTAACTCCTAGCACGGGATCTGGTTTCATCTTATCTCTCTGTGGCATTTTAATACATTTGTAAGATTAAAGGGCTTATTGATAGACAGGATGACCACAATATGCTTTTTGTTACAAGAGTTTCATTTCAGATTCTTCTGTGTATTAGAGCTGATGTTCTGATACAGATCTGTTACCACAGAACTCAAGTGCAAACTGCCACCACAGGATCAGGTCATATTGTTTCTCATTGTCTGAAAAATAATTAATATTGCACTGTAAAAAGGCAATCATGTTTAGTTGTCTTATGGCTTTGGGACACTCAGAGCTAACTTTACTGAAGTTTTCCAAGTTGTTTCTGCATACTCCATATAAAATCAGTAGTAGTTATAGCCTGTAGACTATAACAAATGACTTATTTGAGGAGATTTGATCCCTTTAAAAGCATTTTATTCTAGACTGCAGCTTCCCATAAATATGATTTAATGATATTGTATTCAGACGAGTTGTTTATATTGTGCCAGCAAAATGCAGATGACAATTAGTTTTTTTCACCCTAACTTCCCCAGAGTTGAGGCTGCCTGTCTGGTGACAGTCTCCCTAAATTCTGGCCTAGGTTGAATATGGGAAGGAAAGCTGGCCACAGAATAGAGGCCGTGTTTTTCAGAAATGCTTTTGTCTAATACCTACACAACAGTGTGCAACAGGCATGTCTGTTCATTGTTAGTGTTAAGGAAAGGCTTCACACATCCTGAGTGACTTATAACATATAAGCTGCTATTCCAGCTGTTAGAACATAGTGTGCCTTTGGCAAGCAGACATAACTGTAAATTCCACTTAGAACCAGACCCAGGGCAGGAGGTGCGGCAAGAGGCTGGGGTGGTAATGGATGGACAGAGAAACAAGAAATGAAATTTTGTTAATGGCTCTGCTTAGGGGAAAAAAGAGCATATGCTTATGCTGTGTAAATGAAGATTATATGGTGATCTGACTGCTATTGTGGTTTATCCTTGACTCACAAACAGCTGAAATTGTCCCTATGTAGAATGAAAGGGTATTTAGGACTATATGATGCTCTGGAATAAAATGTTGCTAAGTCATCCAGCTTGAAATTTTCATGTGATAGACCCACAACCACTTCTGGTCACCAATACAAACGGCTCCAAGTCAAGATCCAAAGTGCCCCATCTCATTGCTGGAAGAATATCTTCTGTAGATCGGCATTTTTTTTCTCTTAAAGTTTAGAGTAAGAAATGAAGTTGGTAACTTTAGCAAATCTGTCACACATGAAAAAAAGATATCTGTTTTAAAAATGTATTATCAGTGAATTAAAGAACTGGAACTGCTGAGCATCTCTGAGATACCTGTGAGTAGTCATTGAATACAGTGTGGAACAGCCAGGTGCCATGGTGTGATTGTTATAATGCACTAAATCTGTGTCAGTCTGGGAGTAGAGTCCTAAGGATGATACTTAAAAATATTTTTTTCGAACTAGAAGCTGCTGTGATGTTTGAAAATTGAAGTAACCTTTTATTTCACGTTTAACATTCTCAGCTAGGTAAATTAAAAAGGCAGGAAGGGGCCCTCTCGATATGTTAACAGTAGCACTCTACTGCTGTGGGGGAAAGCCAGTCATTGCTGCTTCAGCAAATAGGCCCCATGGCTGTTGTAGGGGCAGCATGTTTAGCCCCAAGGAGAGGGACTGCCTCCTATCATTCAACAGCCTCTACTCTGGTTTATTAGAATATGTGTTGACAGTCCCTCTGAGACAGAAGAATGACTGTGACTTGGAACCTTGAAAGCAGTTAGACTAGTTTAAAGAAATGTGACAGTGCTGAAGACAAGAGGATTCAAGAAGAATGTAATGACAAGACTCTTGGGGAAGGCTGGTTAATTTTATTCCCTTTTTGTCTTTGCAAGGCCTGAAACTTTCAACAGAAGCCATAAAATAAAATTTTCAATTTGGGGATTTTATGATTAACTGTATAGTACAGATTAGGGTACTAGTGTATTAGTTTTGGAGCAGATTCTAATAGTTGCTTTGATTGATCATTTTTCCCAGTGTTTAATGTATTTCCTTTTCCACATATAAACAAATGTAAGAGGAATAGTACTATTTTGGCCTTTTCCTTTGTCACTAAATTCTCCTTATTTAATTTGAACTAAAAGTTTTCATAAATAAAAATGAAACATCCATGAACAACAAAAGAATAAAGCTATTTATAATTGATTCTGGTGTTTCATGGAGCATAACAAAATGGAAACTTAGGTCTCTTTACTTATGCTTTGCACTCACTCATCTGTCTGAAAACAGATTTAGATTGTAAAGAAGATAAAGTTTTATTCCTGAATAAGTTACATTATATAAGAAAGTAGTCAAATGCAAAATGTCACCAATATAAAGTAAGTCTGCAATTAAACATGTAAAAAGCCAGAACAAAGGAATTCAGAGCCTTAGTCCATTTTATTGCTAATGGGATTAACAGCAAGGGAAAACTGCCCATGCAGAGACTAAGATAAACATCAGAACAAATGCTTCAGCTACAGGTCATACAATTAGTGCACTGAAGCTGTTTTGATTTCATAAAATTATGGCTTTTAGGTTTTTTTGAATACACATATCAGGCTGTTTTCTAGCTTTTTGAATACTCAGCAGCTAGCAAATACTTTAATTTTAAAACTTCAGAAACACAAAATGAAATGGGAGATTATTTGGGGTAGCAAACACTTTTTGGGAGTAGGCAGCTGGTGTCATTTTTCTGGTACATACTTTATTTCTTTCAGTCAAGAATTCTCTCTCCTGCCTCAGCTTCGTAGTTGAAAAATGAAAATCCCAGCCATGTCCATTTTGCTTTGCTGTGACAGAATAACCTTTCTGGATACTGCTGTGGCAGCTGAGTGCAGGAGGGAGGGAGGGGCAGTACTTTAAAGACATGATGCTGGAAGCTAGTGGGCTGAGTGTGGGCCAAGATACACTGGATTTTTGATTCTAATTTTGATGTTGAGCTGCTGCCATAGGTCAGCTGCCTAACCTGTGAATTCCTGCCTCTTGTTTGCTATGCTAAATAGCTGTTGTGGTCAGGAAGCGGGCAGCCAGCTCTGGGATTAATTTGCGGAGACCAGGGTGAAAGTGAACGGAGATCAAGAACTGAGGACATCATAAGGGATGTAGTCCAAAAAAGATGAAAAAGGCCATAGTCAGAGACTAATATTCTGGATGTTGGAAAAATTACATGTAGCAGCTATAGGATGAGGGAGAAGTTCAGGCTGAAGGAAGTATCTCCACCAGGAAGAGTTTGGGACAGGGAAGGAGAAAAACTGGAGCATTCTAAGGCAGCCAGCCAAAGACTAGAGTCTCAGGGTTCAAAATCAGGAATTAAGGCCAGGAATGAGGGTCTAGTCTGTCTGCCAGCTCTGGAAGCACCTCTGCTATGACCACTGCCTGGTATCATGTAGCTCTTGGGCTTGGAGTAAGTCTCCCTCCTGGTGTCTCTGGTAGGCTGTGAGCTGTCTGGGCAATGCTTTGCCCACTGTGGGGTGGTGACTCATGGCAGTGAATCAAAGAGTTTTAATTAACTTTATTTTGTAAAATGTTTTTACATGTTGCAAAAAAAGACACTTGTTAGTAGGAAATTGCCTTTTTTCTTTTCCTATTATTTCTACTCCTTGTAACGTGGGTTAGGGTTATAGAAGCTTGCACTGCTGACTCTGTGACAGAAATCAGATTTTGCTGAATCAAATACTAGTTGCAACTATTTCCTCTTGCTGTTTTTGTATGGATTTATTTCCAGCTTGCAGAGCGGAAGTGTTAGGCAGAGTGCAAAATAATGTAGGTTTGGCAATCCCTGTGACATAGGTTTCAAACATCTTCCATGTGTCCATTGAAAGATGCCATTTAAATATGTTCGCAACTGTTGCCCCACAACAGTTGCAAGGAGGAAGATGCTTCATCTGTCATTTGTGCTGGTGTTTGCTAGTTATTTATATTTTGCAACTGAAGCGTTGGCATGCGTCAGCGAGACAGATTGTGTAGAAGTATTTTGGCTAAGAAAAAGCCTGAGGGGAGGGGAGAGAAAGAAGAGCTCCCTTTCTTCCAGAGCATTGGAATGAACATAGGTGAAAAACATTCCCCTGTTTTCACCAAGCTCATATTATCTTCTAGGAATTGTCATGACTATGGAAACATTTCTTCTTTTTAGTTTTCTGTAAAATTAGCCACAGGTTTTTGGGAGGAGAAGGTAAAGGAAGCAGTATTTATGTTGGAAGCTACTGAGCATTCAAAACAAGGTGAAAGAAAACGGTGTTTATATTTTTTCTGTCCCTTCACTTTTCTCTTAATGTTGTGTTCATATTGTCTCCTTTCACTCTCTTGTACAGCTGTATTCCCAGACCTCCTTAGGTGCAAACTACCTACCTTGTTGTCCTTTTAACTCAGAACCTTATCCTTCCTTGTTTGCTCTTTCTAGTCCATTTGTCACCAACGTAGAAAGAAAAAAAGTCCCATTGCCTGGAAGAGAACCCCTTCAAGTCATTTGCAGAGCACTGACACTTTTTCCATATGCCCCCTACAACAGAGACATTACGATCAGTTTCTCTGTTTGTTATCAGTTCTTGTGCAGCTGTGGGATTTTATACTCAAATGCACTAATCTTGGATCAGGTGTATACAGAGAATTCTTAGTCTGAATAAAAATTAAAATAAAAGCTAGGAAATGTTTATTTTGCAAGCCCCAAATGCAGTGACTGATGTAAGACCTTTCCACTTAAATTTAAAATGTCATGATACTCACTTTCCAACTTCATTTGCTGGAGAACTTTTCATTAAGCTGGATTGTATAGATCATTCTGTTTAGGGAATTAATCCCATTCCTCCCCTCTTGCTGCCAAGGTTCATATTCTTCTTTTCCTTTTAAGAAGTCCCCATTTGGCGATAAGAGTAGAACTAAGTTCATAGCTAATGTCTTCTAAATTTTGGAGAGAAAGAAAGGGAGTTTGAGTCCTGGGGTTTTTACAGTTGCAAGGACAGGCATTCCTTTGTTTTGAGATATCCTAGTATTGTTATGAAGTTCTGTTTTGGCTTCCTTCATTCTCTCACCATTGAGCCCTTACAGAAGTCAGTATTTCTTCCTTGATTCGTTTACCTTTTCTACTTCTCCTTACATAAAACTAACCCAGGTACTGAGGAACTGTCCTGATGGCACAGATGCTCCTGAACCATGCAGTGCAGAATGCAGTGAAAAATATCTTTCAGATCAGTGAGCAGACTGTGATCAGAACTATAATTTACTAACCTTGGTCTTTCGACAAAGGATTGGAAATGGGATTACCTATACAGAGCTAAAAATTACATTAATCTCTGTCAGGCTTTTCAAAGAACGTTCTTGCCTGTGCAAGTACAATTAAAATAAATAATCTGTACACAGTTTTGAAAAGAGAATAAGAGAAAAAAGCATTTGTTCACATTCTAGTAAAACAGCAATTTAGTCAGAATATATATTTTGAAGTATCTTCAAAACATCTTTATTTTTGGCTTTTCTTGGTATTTTTTTATAGTGATTGTGTTTATACAATACACTAGACTTTATAATATAATAAAGATTTTGCTAGGCTGAGGGCATTTCCAAGCCTGCTGCTGGAGAGAAGACAAAGTTTTCCTTCTTGTAGGGGAGTTTAATATAAGCTTGAGAAAAATCTTATTACTGGCTAGATTCTTAGTCTGCCTGGGCATTCTTGAAGAAACAGGCAGTGCAAGGCAATGGGTTCAATTGTTTATTTACTTGACGTCAGTCCATTGGAAATGGTTTGGAACATCACTGGAGATATTTCTGTGCGATGTGAAGAAAAGTGAGGAAAATTACAAAACTATCCATTATACAACCCATGGAAGCTTTTGTACTTCAGTGCATCTACAAGCACATACCTTGTATTCTTCCTTTTCTTCCATCTGCCCTATAATACAATGTACTGCCATAGTGTTTCTGCTGGCCCACAGAACTCCTGATGGTTCCTCCCTGTGATGCCTTCTCTGCTTTCAGGCAGGGAAAAAGTATTAATTCCATGGTGAACTTAAAACTTGGCCCCAGGTGAGGCCTTTCTTGAGTCCTTTCTGTAGGCAGAGGTAACACTTCAAAACTCATGTTATTTCCAAAGCATTATGAGTTTTATCTGAGCCTAACTGAAGCAAGAAAAGGACGTATTAGAAAGGTGATTGTCTGGTTGAGAAGTGGGACCAGAGAATGCTTAGGGAACATGTTGGCATTGTCAGACTTTCAGAATGGAAGATTGGGAGCTATCACTAGAAGGCCACAGGCAGTAATGTTGTAGCTGGAACCCTTCTAATCCGTAATTACTGTTCTTCGCTTAGGCACACACTGTTCCTAGTGCAGGTTGCCACCTTATATTAACTGCAGTGAAAACAAATGAAATGTAGATGAATCAGCTGGGGAGATAGGCTAGACTTGTAGTACTTATCCTCTCATTTTAACAATTTAACAGTTAAAATCATATAAGCCTATTCCATAGGTAATTGAAGTTTCATGGGTATGTGATAATACATGGAACAGCAGAAGTAAGCAAAACAGTTTGCCACTGTCTGGAAAAATTGCAGGTTTCTTGATACCTGACTGAAGCAATTTTATAACCCATGTTTTGGATTCCAAGGGTTTAAATGAAAATGTGCCTAATTGAGAGTCTTCTCTATCTGCTTTATTCACCCTTAGAAAAGTAAAATGGGATAAGTATTCAAACTGAAAATCTAAAAGGTGCAAAACATTATTTGGCTCTTCTGTGTCTTGAGTTCATTTATCTTCTATATAGAGACAAAGGTTCAATAAATCTGATTTCTAAAATTACCAATTCTTTGCTTTCTTACTTGCCATTTGACTGAAAAATTTAACTTTTGTCCACATAGCAACAAGATAAACTATGAGCTCATGTTCTCTTACTCAACTCTAGCATGTGCATATGCTTAATTAGTTGGATACTTCCACTGAACTCACTGACTGCTTGTATGAATGAGTGTTTTCAGAATTTGTTTTAATTTGAAACATTTGAAACCATCCCTTGTATTTGCATATAGGTCATCTATATAAGTAGAATATCCAAAACCTAAAAAGTCATTATTTCTGCAGAATCTGTTTTCTTTTGTGAAGGGGGAAGCAAGTAATAAAAAACAACAGTTCTAACATTGTTCATGGAACCTGGAAATTTAATAATCCTTGGCTTAATTGTACAAAAGTATTAAAACCTGAGGTCTCTGAGTTTGATAACTCAAGACACTTGAAGAGGACATAGGAACTGTAAATTTCAGGAAATCCTTTGCTATCTAAATACTTTTATTAAGATCGGGATAGTGTAAAACTGAGGTATAAAGACTAAAACAAATGTTCACTGCTTGCTCTCCTTTTATGTTCCATTGCTTTCAATCATATTGTAAAGTGTTTGGGTTGCAAATCTTTTTGGACTGTGGGAAAGCATTTAATTTTTCTTTTGTTGCTTGCAAGGTTTTGTAGTATCCATTTAGAGGATATTCTTTAATATTTGTTGGAGAAGACAGTATACTGTATAAATTGATTACTAGTATAGGACTACTAGTAATGGAGTTTTGTATTCCCTTTTTCCTTTAAACAAAGATACTCTGTTGACACTAGATGGATATGACTCATCATAGTTGAACTTCATGCTAATATAAAGGATTTTTTATTTTAGACTACCCAAGATGTGAACAGTTATCATGTTCAAATGGAGCATGTTTTAATGTAAGCCAGCGATGTGATGGCAAAGTTGATTGCAGAGATTCTTCCGATGAAGCTAATTGCAGTAAGTTGTTCCCTGTGCAGATTGATCCCAAACAAATTTTCTTTATAGACTTTTTTTTGGAGTTAAACACATTTTCTGTATGTGTTTCTGTGCTAAAATCTTTTTCAGCACGTGGATGTACCAGTACGCAGTTCCAGTGTGCTAATGGAGAGTGCATCCCGCAAGCCTTTCTCTGTGACCATGATGATGACTGTGGAGATAGGAGTGATGAAAACTCTTGCAGTATGATGTTTCTTTTTTTTGCCACTTTCTCTAACTGTTTTACAAGACCTGGTTCAAGCAGATAGCAGGAAGCAGATTGCTTGGCTGTACAGCCATCAAAAGCTAATCACTGTTCTACAAGTAGTCTTCTGTACAGAAAGATGAAAATTGTAATGCTATTTTGATAGACCTTGTCTTGAGCTGCTAAGTTCCTGGGTATGTCATTAGTATTTGAATTTGCTGGACTGAGTGACTGGTTCTGAGAGTCTGGTTCTTAATACATATAGTTACACTTGTGTTGTTGTCATCTTCCTAATTTTAGGATGAACCAAAGGTAATTCCAAGCAAAGGAAATAGAAAAATTATTGTATATGACACAATATTGTTATTTTTAACCTTTTAGCTGCTTAGAGCAATTAGATTTTCTTATGTTTCTTTCTGTAGCTTATGCAACTTGCAGAGGCAACTTCTTCACTTGCCCGAGTGGCCGTTGCATTCATCAGAGCTGGATTTGTGATGGAGATGATGATTGTGAAGACAATGAAGATGAAAGAGGATGTGGTAAATACTTTTGCTAACTTCCAATGGTATTTTCAGAGAAAGATGACACTAACCTGTATCTATGAAATTTAGACCAGTCAAGATGTTCTAAATACTTCTAATTTCTTTTAAAACCTTAGAATTCCACCTGCATTTTTGTTTCTTTTTTTAAACTCCAGCAATATTTTTGTTGTTGCGTGTGAGAATTATTGTGATACTGAGTATGATGCAAACTAAGTTTAGCATATAGCAATATATTTTTTTTCTTTTATATATTCTCTTTTATGTTTTGTTTTGGTTCTTCTGCCTGAGGATATTTTTCAGGTCATCTGTTAAGAGACATGAGGCTTCTAATAACTAAGCTCCATTGATTCAAAATGAAATTAACTCTGATCCTGCCCAGATTTGTCATGTGAGAAACAGAAGCTTTAATGAATGAATGTGTGAATGAGATTTCTTTTTCATTGGCCATTTCTATGATGAACATAAGTCTCTTTATCCAGATAGCATTTATATGTTTTGAAACCACAAAACTAGTTCCCTTTCTGGTGCACTGGTTAGTTTAAAGCTAAATGGTGTTACCTTTTCTAACAAAACAGAAAAATAAAGGGATTCATATGTTGTCTACCCAAGTATCATTGGCATTGTAGTTTGAACGTAAAAGAAAGCATGACAAGTAAGTATAGATAATGTTTCTTTATAGTCTTTCCCAGCTGCATGCAAGAAATGGAAACTGGATATTGAAGGATAGAGATGCTTTGGGAAGCTGTTAGAGAAGAAATTTTAGTATTTGAAATATACTCTTCATTATTCTTGTTTTTCTTTTCCATAGAAAGTGGTCACCATGAATGCTACCCAGGAGAGTGGGCCTGCCCTGGATCAGGGCATTGCATTCCAATTGGGAAGGTGTGTGATGGAACTGCAGACTGCCCTGAAGGAGAAGATGAAACTAACATCACTGCAGGCAGACACTGCAGTATGTATTGGAATGAAAAACACAGACAGAATAGCAGAAACATCAGCACTGACATCTTTTTACATTCACCTTTTGTCTCCTAAACAATACTGAAATTTTGGAAGCTCACTATTTTCACTAGCACTGTTTTGACTGGAAAGAGGCATATATGCTGCAAAGAGACCATTTATTTTTTTTTAATTTGTACATGAAATTTCACAAATAAGGATTTTAACTTGCTCTCCATACCCTGAAATATGTTTGTAAAGTCAGGGAAAGGTGTGCTACATACCTTCTTTATTTAAATATCTGTTTGTCCCTTTGTGTAAGAAGTAATGATTTGTGCTGATCAGAACACAGCATTGAATCAGTATATCCTAAACTTTGACTAATTCACTTTAAAGATTAGGATTTAAAAAAATATCTTTTTACCTGGGATGTCTGTTTCTCCAGTTAGTGGTACACTGCATTTTTTATGTTGGAGGCAATGAGCATACATAGTTCCTGTTAATTCCACTCTAATCTTACAAATATCAAATCCCTCTGAGGACAAGGACCAGTGTATTTTAATTTTTAGGAAGATAAAAATTCCTATTAACAAAATCATGCCTTTTGGAATAGGAGGGCAGAAAAAAATAAGAGGAAATGAAACTTTATTGTAAAGATGCACCTCTTGCTTTGATGAGTGGTTTGGTAGTTACAGCAGATAGGAGCTACAAAGCAAGGCATTTAACAGAAGAATTTGAGGAAAAGGAAAATGCTGACTTTCACCTCCTTCTTTGTCAAGTGTTTTATGATCATAACTTACTTGCTTGCCACTGAATTATTTATTAAATAGTAGTAGAAGTAATACAGTAAAAAAAGAGGGGAGAATGAAAGGATAAAGAAGCATTTGTCCACAAAGACAATGCAAACAGTATATTCTAATACATTGGAATGATATGCATATGCTTCTTAATATAACATACTAGGGCTTTTTCACATAGAACAGTAAATGATGAGGTTACGTGCCAATAGATAGAGCTCAAGGACGTGTTGCTTATAAGTAGGCCTGGTGGAACCATGAAAAGTTTTGGGGCATTACAGATGGCTTCCTCTGGTCACCTTTTTACACAGTACTTACCATTGGTGGTACATATAAGATTGATGCTTATCCTTTAACTCAGTTCTAAAAGCCTATTAAAAACAGTACCTTCTCTTCTGTGTTCCATGCCCTTGCTTACATGTATGTAAATGTATGTGATTTTATGGAGCTTTGTATATAATTTTCTCTGCAGATTGATTTTAAAAAGCTGTACTTGAAATTTAAGGCTCACCATAGAAAAGACTTCAGCTTTGTAACTCTTAATGAGGCAGAAAGGTGTTCTTCTGGGAATAGGCGTGTTTCTGAAATATTTTATTTGCCTTTCAGACGTGTCACGCTGCGCTGCGCTGAGCTGCCAGTATCGCTGTCATTCCTCTCCATCAGGAGGGATGTGCTATTGCCCTGTAGGATATACAATAAGCAGCAATGACAGTCGGACTTGTATTGGTGAGTAAAGTCCAGGGATTACAGATGTCTGTACCTTCTCACAACCCATTGGGAAAGTTTGGATTCCAGGAAGGCGAGTTAGTTCAAATTGTGTGGATGTGCTGGCAAATAGAAAATCTCAGCAAATGTATGAAAATTTTAGTAGCACAATGGCAGCATGGTGACACAGAAACCAACCAGAGAGATATCATAAAGACCTCTTTCACTTTGACCTAAAGACATAGTTGACAGCATGATTAGGTTTAAAAATATGTACTGTTGGGTGGCTGGCTTATTATCAAAAGTTTTTACTGGTCTTTAAATGTTTACATTGAGAGAGTTTGTTTCTGCCTCAGTAATGTGTGTTGCGTACCTGGAAAAACAGTTAATGATGTTGAATTGTTTGTTACTTTTGGAAAGTGGCTGTATTTGAAGACAGCAGAACATTATACTTCAAAATAAAAAGGGTGTTCTGTATTTGCATTGTGGAAAGGCTGTGTCTTCTGTGGGGTTTCAGTACATACATAATTTACATGAAAAAGAAGACTATTTACAAGAATGCAAAGGTAACTGTAAAGCTGCTGTAACTTGGTAGCACAAATGATTTATCTCAGTAGCTGGCAATTGAGTAACTTCATAATAATGAAACTTAGCACTGCCTAATAAAAGAAAGGGGTAAATATCTGCGTTTTCAATCCAAGATATGGTGTTTGTGCCATTAAAGGTATTTCACATGCTCAGTCTCTAATGAAATTTGTATATTTTTGAGAATACTGGGTGGCCTAAGGCTGTATAAACTGCAATGGCAGAGTGATTGCTCTTTATAGAGACAGAGAAATAAGACATGAAATTTCCTCAATTTTTTCACGCTTTTGTGGGAAATAAATGAAGGACACATTCCCAAACCTGGTGCAGTCTCAGTGAGTCTTCTGTTGTTTTTTTGACTGCCCTGTAAACCTAGTTATCAGATTCTGGCTTGTAAATCTGAGTCAATGTATTTTGGTTTGCTGAAATCTAGACATACATTTGTGACCAGAGCAAAATTTTTCGTGAAGGAATGGCTGACACTCAGTACTGTATAATTCCAGATCCAGTACTCTACCTATATGGTATTTTGCATGCTAAAAGGAACTTTTTCTTGCTGGTTCTAGTACATAGAGAGCTTTTAATTGTAAATGAGATACCTGTTAGCATGGTACTAAATCTGAGCTAATAAACACTGCCTTCAAGTAGGACTTAAAGGCTTAAGCACTGTACTAAAATAAAGGTGGAGCTCACCTTCAGAGTGGGCTTAAATCCTGCCAAGTCTTTGTGTGTGCCAAGTATAGTGATCTTTTGCAGGAAAAATACTTCATAGACATATTCTGTATTGTGGAAATTAGACATCCCTTGAAATTATTTTTCCTTTTCTCCTGGCAGGTGTGGTTTAGATTTTTTTTTTTTTTTTTGGTTGGTTAGTAGTTTTTTGAGAGGGGGCAAAATTGCAGGTAGGTCCTTGGGCAGGAAACACAGGGTTTTTGTTATCCAGAAATACAAAACTGAAACACTGTGGAATAGCATGCAAACTCTTTCTTCATGCTATAGTTTCGCAAATAGATATAAAACAAGCAGAGAGGACAAACTTGCAGCTTCTTAATTACGACATGAATTTTATACAAAGTTACAGAGTGTTTTTTATGAATATGCCTTATTCACTTGACAGATTTTGATGACTGTCAGATGTGGGGTGTCTGTGACCAGCTGTGTGAAGATCGTGTGGGACATCACCAGTGCCACTGTGTGGAAGGTTATTTCCTAGAGCATCACCGGCATTGTCGGGCCAACACTTCAGGTTAGTGCACTTCAAGTGTCTTGTTGAGCAAATAGATAAAGCTAGATAAAATGGGATAGTTTTAATGTCTGTGCCACACAGCTCTCTTTGATTTTAACTGTGCCCTTAAGGAGTTATGGTCAGGACAGCTTTCAGAATATCAGCAAATGTCAGAACTCTGTACCTGCTGGCATGTGTAGGTTGGTGTTGATTGCCTCATCAGGGCTTTTGCTTCTCAAATGTCTTTTAGGCTCCATTGCTTTTTCAACACCCCTGACTTCTGCAGAGTTGGGAGGTTATTGCCGGAGCACTCCTGAACAAAAAAATTCTTACTTCTATGAGGGACAGTTTTCTGTCATGCTCTGTATGGAACTTAGTGTTGTCAAGAAACCAGGAAACATCATTTTTTTTTAGAACTTTGCCAGAAGATGGTTTTGCTGAATGGTGAGATCAAACACTTGCCTGTGAGAGAAGCCATGCTCTTGGCTTTGAGTGTCATGTCGCAGAGTCTGAGCTCTGAAGAATACTTGTAACTCAGAGTGTAGTTCCTCATCAGCGGTAGGCTGCTTCTCCTGATCCCCTGCTCAGTTCTGAAAGCAGGCCCCAGGAAACTCTGCTCTGTGGAGATGTAATGTCCTAACAGGCTATTGGGTAAGGCAGGTGCTCCTACCTGCGGAAAATTGGTGGGAATGGGAGTTCCTGCTTGGCATAGCAGATTAGCATTCTTATTTCTTAGAGAAGCAAGAACTGCTCAGTTCCCTCCCTCTTCCTTCTTTCTTCAGCCACATCTGCAGACCAGTCTTCAGCTCACCATTTGCTAAGTATTTCTCTCTTATAAATGGGAGAATTTAGTACCTGCTTTAAGTCAGTTTCACTGGGTTCATTTTAGCTTTAATAGAAATAGTCTTTTGGTGTTTGCACAGGGGTTTTGTAAAAGTTTTACCTGGTATGGCTTTAAATATATGTTCCTGCCTGATTTGCTCCAAGTGTGCAAACCAAAGGCAAATCACAGCAAGTTAGCACTCACATAGAAACATTTATACAGACTGTAGTCAGAGCATCTATTTAAAACTTTGTGTCCAGTGTGTATGAACCAGTATGTATATATTGCAATGCCCCTTTGCAAAATATCTAGCCTGCAGAGTAATCATATCTCTGTCCCTCCTGCTTTCAGCTGGTGTTGCATCGATTATTTTTTCCAATGGTCGTGATTTACTGATTGGAGATCTTTATGGAAGAAATTTTCGTACTTTGGTGCAGTCACAGAATCGTGGGATTGCAGTTGGAGTGGACTTTCACTTTTACCTGCACAGAATCTTTTGGACCGACACAGTGCAAGATAAGGTTGGCAGAAATTTCAAGAAGAATGTATTTCTGTGTACCTGGAAGTAGAGAACTTCAAGAGGCAGAATGTGTTGATAGGCCCTCATTTTTGAGAGCCAAAGCTGGCTGTATTTTTGTTTTCTAACAAAAAAGCTCCTTGAAAACTTTTATGTTAATGACTGCATTTTTTCAACTATACTATTACATGTGACATATTAAACAAAGAATCCTATTATATGGGAATGTCTTGAGCAACTTTTAATTTTACTTGAGACTGAGTCCAAAAAACTAATTAAGAGAAATAGTAGACATTCTTTCAAAACGGAGCAAATTTTTCTCAGTAATTTTTGAAACATGATCATTTAAAATGTAAAAGCTGTGTGCCTTCCAAGATGATAAAAATCAGACTTCTTAGTATACTTCAAATGGCACTGTAATTGAGCTTGAATAACAAATATTGACAGTATTTTGTGTAATGAGCCAATATTGTGTTACTTTTCTCTTTTTTTTTTTTTTAAGATTAATTATTTTAGCTTCAAGACACAGTAGAGCAAAGTCATTTAAAAAAGTCTGGAGACTCTTGTGGAAGTTGGATGGCACTCTTGTTCTTTTTTTCTGTGTATAACTTATGGAAACCAAAGAAAGTCCTAGATCAAATGCTGAAAGTTCATAATCTTTGTCCTCATGTTGATCGTCTTGCAGAGTGAAGGAGAATCTGTGACCTAGCTCCTGCTAATGCCACTGATGGATCAATTTGGTGTCACTGTCATAATTCTGCACCTACACATAAGACATGTAATAAAAACTATATAATGTTTAATGTTCTTTCCACAGAACCAGTTCCATTCTGGTTCTGTGGAAAGAACATTCACTATGTGGCTTTCAAGTAGGGCAAGATTTGTATGGACAATTTTTCACTTGTTCACAGTTCTGGCATTTTTATTATGGCTGTAGTAGGTTCCTGTTGCTGCAGTTGCTTTGTCAATGGCTGAATGTAGTCAGGATCAAATCTGCACTTTTATGAGACAGGAGATTTATTCAGTCTTTGTAATAGGTATAAATAAAAGATAATAAGGGATTTTTGCTGCACACCCCAGGTAGCCAGGACTGCATTTTTATCTGCCCAGTATAGTTTAATCCTAATTAATTAATTAAGATTAATTAATCTAATAAAGTTCTAGCTAGACTATCCAGATGAAAACATTTGCATTTAGAATTTTCTTAAATGATGAATATTTCCACCTGATGTCTTAAAATAATGATATTACTAGGGCATTTTTTTGTCCTTTTTTTTTTCTTTTTTAAGGTTAAAACATAAACTAAACTAGAAAATTGTGGGTTGTGTTTTGTGTCATCTTTATCTCATTTAGTGTACTCCCAGATAACCTAATGCTCAGAAGCTCTTTCATCAACAGGGTTTCCAAAGAACAGAGTAGACAGTTAAGTGGTTATCTTGATTATTGTTACTTGGAACCGAAGAATATTTAAAATTAAACAACTCTTTCAGCTCTTATTTTTCTTGCATGTATTTACTTGGTCATCTCTATTTTCATTTAAATGCATTCCAAATCTCATGCTGTTGTTCCAAAAAAAAAAAAAATCTACCTTCTCATATTTCCCAGCGTTATAATCACAGAATTACTGTATATGTAAAGTTTTTGTTTGGACTGTTTACTTCATGTAGCTCTGAACTTGCTTGTAACATAACATTATTCTTCTTGAGCAGGATGCTCTTAAAATTAGCCTTAGATAAAGGAGACCACAAGCTGAGACCTCCTTTCTGTGAGGATGGACAGCTTTCCCTTACTTTCTTCATTTTGCTATTTCCCCTTAGTGGAAGCTGTAGTAAGAGCTCCCCCTCTTGTTTCTGCCCACTGTTGAGGGCTTTACCAAAGCATGATCATTTGTTTTCAATCAGTAAAAATATTGAGTTTTGTTGGATTCCAGGAAAGCAAATGCACTTTCCTCTTGATTTTTTTTCAACCTTTTGCTAACAGACAAGGCTGTTTTAGTCTTTTATCTTGTCCAATTTGCAGAAATGCTAGCTGAAGGCAAGCCTTCTGCAATTTTTGCATTGGTTTCCAGATCTTTGCAAAAAAATCCTAACCTAAGGAATAACTTAGAGGGTAACTTGCTTGTGTCTGCTGGCAGATACAGATATAGTTGTGGAATGGTGATCAATGTGATGATAAAAGACAAATAACATGTGACTTGCAATTCAAAACATCATGTGGGTACTGACAATATTTGTATTGTTTTCAGGTTTTTTCTATTAATATTGATGGCTCTGATTTCCAAGAAGTTTTAAATATTTCAGTTGACACACCTGAAAATCTAGCAGTGGATTGGGTTAACAATAAACTATATGTGGTTGAGACCAGTGTGAACAGAATAGATATGGTTAACTTGGATGGAACAAACCGTGTGACTCTTATTGCTGAAAATCTTGGAAATCCTAGAGGAATAGCACTGGATCCAACTGTTGGGTGAGTGATACTTATCAGATAATGGTAGAAGATGTCAGAAATTCCCCTTATCGCCATGTAAATGGAAAACAACTAGGAAACAGCAGGGGTGGTCATTTTAGAATCAGATATAAAATATTTTGAACATTTGCATTCTATCCTAACCTATTCTGCACCTTAATTTATGAGAGGGATGTGCAATGCATTTATTTATGATGTGTGGAATCTGTTTCATGGCTGGAGTTGTGTGTGCATGAGCAGCACTGAAAATGGGACCTGTGGAATTGCCCTGCAGAGTAGTATTATCCTTAAAGATTTCAGTTATGATACCATCCACAGATCTCCCACTATCTGAAATAAAGAGATGGAACGAAGCCAGGAAAGTTAGTGTCTCCTAATCCATATGTTTCAAAAGTATATGTAAGCCATGAAAACATGGATCTTCAGAGAATGGGAAGAGGAATTTCATGCAACTTGTAGTCATGGCTGCTGCTTTCGTTTATTTCTGACAGTAAATTTAAGTCTGTGATTTAATAAGGAAAACTAGTACTTCTGAGGTCTTTTGGATGAAAGCATGCTTCTTTATGGATTTATTCTATAAAAGAAAATGAAAATTACTTTTTGTGTAGAAAGTATAAAGTATGTTTTCATAGTATGCCAGCTGAGAAACAAATTCTGTTCTGTAAGGGTGCTGGTTTTAAATTCCATGTGAAACGCTGGGGTTTCTTATAAAATCTCAAGGAAATGTGACCTTTTTTCTTTTTTATCTCTTTATAGTTATTTGTTTTTCTCAGACTGGGACAGTCTGTCTGGTGATCCTAAAGTGGAACGGGCCTTCATGGATGGCACAAATCGTCAGGATTTGATAAAAACAAAATTAGGCTGGCCTGCTGGGATAACCTTGGATATTGTGTCAAAGAGGCTTTACTGGGTTGACAGCCGGTTTGATTACATTGAGACTGTAACTTATGATGGACTTCAAAGGTAGGTGAATTATTATTCCTTGGTGGCTACAGATACACTGATTATTTTATGTCTAGTTCAAAAAAAGATTTCTCTAACAAAATGAGATACACAAAGGATGAATATTGCAACATAATGAATGTGATGCACCTTTGTCTCTATGGTGTCATGCTACTTCTAGACATTCTTTAATTAATTATTCTTTGCTCTTTTTCGACCTGGAATGCCTCTTGCCCTTATTTTATAATGTATATTTTATAGTCCACCAGTACAGCACACATTTTTTAGAGCATTTGCTTCTTATTATTTTTCAATTATGTTCATTATTTTCCATCGTAATTTCTTTGCATTTTTTTTCATGAATTTATATGAACTATCCCACTTCAAAACACTAACTTGTGTGATAGGTTTTAAATGCTTTTCTTATATTTTATAAATCTTTGCTGTCAAATATTAAGTCATCCTTCACCTTATTATGATGCTGGGGAGACTAAATCACAGCATGCAAGAAGGGAGTCCTTGAGTTTTTATGGGACTGTGTCTTACAGCATAGTGTTGTTTAGAAGCCTGCTTATCTCTGTATCAGATTAGTATCAGTTACTCAAAACAAAAAAAAAATGTCCCCTGTAGCATACCTTCTATATATTGACTTCAAAAAACAGTCTTCTGCTTATTTGACAGGTCTATTGTTCAATGTATTTTTTCACTTACTAAATTATAAAATTAATGTTGGTATCTTTTCTCCTCTCATCTTTACTCACTGTATTTTCTTGGAATTTGCTAACACTTTTTGTCTATTTTCACTGCCATATCCTTTAGGTTGATGAACTGTGTATGTTTAGCTTTGTCTCTTCAGTTCATTTGATCTTTTTCATTTGTACTTTAGTAGCTTCTCTGTTAAAGCAAAAACCAGTGAATGAATTAAAAATACTGTATCCTTTTTTCTGTTAATAATGTTATTGTCTAGGTAATATTTGGTAAATAATTTTAAATCATCTTTATAACAGGAGAACAGTAGCTCATGGAGGCTCATTGATTCCTCATCCATATGGAATCACTTTATTTGAACACAATGTTTATTTCACTGATTGGACCAAAATGGCAGTGGTGAAAGCTAACAAATTTTCAGAGACTAACCCTCAAGTGATCTACCACTCTTCTCTGAGACCTTATGGAGTGACAGTTTACCACGCTGCCAGGCAGCCATTTGGTAAGACCATAAATAGATTATGAAGGGAGATTTGGGAAGCATGTTACCAAAAACTGGTAAAAATTATGAGACTTATACTTTGCTGTAAGGAACTGTAACTATGATAAATAAATTTGTATTGTAAAACTGGGCTGATTTTTATCACCTAGTTGTTTCATCTAACTCCTGTAGCTAATGAATTGTCAAATTCAAGAGTAGGGGGAGCTTTATAAATAGACTGATACTCAGTGGAGTCAAACCTGTGGGTTTGAGTAGTATTGGTGTTTAGGATTTTTTTCCTCAGCACTGCAATGAATGCAGTGAAAAGGCTACTAGTATTCAATTAATTCTGTGAGATGTAGTTCTGAAGTAGGTCTATGTGCAGAAGACTACAGCCCAAATTATGGCCTTAATGCTGTGTGCTGAGTGTGTCTGTATAAGCTGAATTCCTTAATGATGGTTACCTCTGATGTGATTTCGGTACATTCCACAGTAGAACTGGTGGGGTATGTTGTCCATGTGATGTAACTCTCACATAATCCACATGATTTATTGTGGATGTTGAAGAAAATCCCGAAAAATCAAGATAGTGATGCCATTCGGTTAATAGAGGACATTATAATTCTATCTGTATTATTTTCCAGTAAGAAATCCTTGTGGAAGTAATAATGGGGGATGTGAACAGGTCTGTGTTCTCAGCCACAAAACAGATAATGATGGCCTAGGTTATCGCTGTAGGTGTGTCCTGGGCTTTGACCTACATGTGGATGGACGACATTGTGTTGGTAAGAAAATGCCTTACAATTGTTGGAAGCAATGCTACTCCATTAGCTCTAGAGCTGTTTCTAGAACATCTTTCTTCTCTTCAGTAGTTTCAATATAGTGTGGACTTTTTGTCTTTTCACCACAACTCTTTTTGACAGCTTTAAATGTAGTCATTTCTGCTGATGTTCATTTCAAGCCACAACTTAAACTCACCTCCTTTAGTGAGGATTTTGAGTTAAATATGGAATGTGTGTAGACAGCTGTATGATTGAACTCTTAATCCTGATATCAGATTTTGCTAATATGCAGATTTTGCATTATTTTGAACATATAAGCCTGCTTTCCTGTGCAGTACTATGCAGATTAGGTCGGTCTTCTCCCTTTGAGCACATGGCAAGTATAATAGATTGTTTTGGAGCTCTGTGTTTCTATCAGCAATCTTCTGCTTCTTATTTGAGTGCAGAATTGTCACTGATGCACGTTTACTATGACTGTCTACTAACAAAGTATGTCATATATGTTGTCTATAATTTTAGTATTTGGGCATTCATTTATCTGGCTACCCCAGATATTGTCTAGCTTTATGTTGGCTCGACCATAAAGCCTGTGAGTTATTTTTTAATAGATGATTATAAAGACAAGACTACACAAGATTATTTCTGCTTCCACGGGCATAATGATTTCTTTAAAAGTGTATTAGGACCACAGTAACAATGAAAGAAGAATACTTGACCACATCACCTAATATTCTGGATTGGATTTTGGTTTTCTCCCTCAGTTTTTATGTCTTGTCAGTATTTAAATCCCTATTTTCTCATTCTCCGTTTTTCCACTTCCAGGCTATTAGTGTTACCAAAATAAAACAAAGCTTTTCTTAATGCTCAGGTGTCCCCCCCTTGTGAAACAGTAAAGTCTGTGTCTGATTTTTCCTTTCACAGCTGTGCGACAGTTTCTGCTGTTCTCATCCCAGACGGCAGTGCGGGGAATCCCATTCAATCTCTCCACCCAGGAAGATGTGATCATACCTGTAACAGGGAGCCCTTCATACTTTGTTGGAATTGACTTCAGTGCTCAGGATGACACAATTTTTTTTTCAGACACAAGTAAAGACATGATCTATAAACAGAAAACTGATGGTTCAGGTGAGACTCATGCTTGGGAATTGTAGAGTAATTATGGTAAAGAGACTAATATATATTTTTCTAAAAAAAATCAGGAAATGTCACATTATGAGAAATACAGATAAATCTCAGTGTGACCCCAGTAACCTGGAAGATGTTTCTCAAAAATGTTTTTACAACTTGCATTAAGCTTATTGAATTCTCTTGTTTGACAAACTTGCTGAATGTATTTGAAAATTAACTATTTGTAGTACTTCTCACAACTGGTATTTGCCCTCACTAGTCTTTTTATGCAGACAAGTATGCCGTTCAGTAGTATGAAACTGTGTTTCATTTTAATTTCCCTATCTGGAAAGCAGGATGTTTGCTATGATCCTGTAATACAGAAAAAGAAGATAAACTTTGTGAGATTTTTGGAAATCCTATTTATGCTAGTGTAAAGAATGTTTCTCTCTGTGCTTGCTTGCTGCCTTGGGTCAGGTTAATGGTAGACTGCAGCTGACCATTACTATGCAAAGAGTAGGTAAAGTCTGGCTGTTGAGCAAGATGTTACTGCACTGACCTTACTGACCTTTATTTGTAAAATCCTCAGTGTAAACTTAGTGACAGATTTTTCTCTGACCTTTGGCTACTCTTTATTTCCCCTGTTTTCCAGTTGTGCTCGTGGAGATACACCTTGTCTAGAGCAAAGGGCACCCCTCCTTCCCCTTGGTTATTGGTCTTTATATTAAGTAGCACAGAGGTAGCATTTTTACCAAGGGAAACCACAAGTTTCGTCAATAGACTACTGCACTCGTTATTTCCCCTGTTCCTAAACATTTGCAATCGTTATATGTGTTATAAATTCTAGGAAGAGAGATCTTGACTGCTAATAGAGTGGAAAGTGTTGAAGATTTAGCTTTTGACTGGATCTCAAAGAACCTCTACTGGACAGATCCTCGATACAGGAGCATTAGTGTGATGAGGTTGGCAGATAAATCCAGGAGAGCTATTGTTCAGAATTTAAATAATCCTCGTTCAATAGTGGTTCATCCTGTTATTGGGTAAGTTTAGAATCTCATTTTAAACTATATGTACAAATTCATGGTTTAAACAGAACTGGTGATATCAGATTTTACATCTGATTCTGGATTTTTGTTCTTTTCAAAATACTATCCCTTTTCAGTTGTCTTGTCTTTATTTTGTTTGTTTTATTCCAGCCTAGGATTTAGCACCCAGAGGAAAGGGCATGGTGAGAGAGATTCCACATGACAGAAGCACTCAAAAGAACTCTCTTTAAAAGCACTATGTTTTTTTCCTTTTACTCCTGTTCATTGATAAAAAGGCAAAAGAACTTGGTTTCTTTGTATCACTCACAAAGCTATTTCTCTTGGTTGAAAGATGGAGTTTGCTAAATTGTTTTTAATACACTTTCAATTCACAGACTGCTAACATTGGTTCCATAGTTTTCTCTCTGAATTTCTTTATTTGAGCCATATTGGATACTACTGTCTGTATTTGATACAGACCTTACAATATGTGACTCCATACACAAAACGAAGCCCTGCTTTTCTTTGATGGAAATGCTTACTTTCAGATTCCATACTCTGTGTTCTTTGCCAATCCCAAGACAGTGTTTCTTTCACTGCATAGTTTGGCTTCATAATGTCGTACTACTTTTCATGAGTAACCAAATACACTATTTTGAAAGTAATCTCGTAAGAATAATGTTGAACCTGGATCCTTGGATATCCCAACATTTTTTTGTTTGCTACTTTATAAAATTATTTAACATTAACTTTGACTCTGTGACGGTAAGCATAAGTTAAATGGATCAACAGAAAATTCTTTGTAGTATTCATGCTGGAAGATGCCTTTTTGATTGGTTCTATTTCTCTGTCAGTAATTACATGAGAACCTTAACAATTTTAACCAACTTATGGGTATTTTATATCTAAAGGACTTTCAAATACTTACAAATAAAATACTTACAGAGATTCTGGTTGTTGTATACAGGATAAATATGGATTGTCAGTACTACTGCCAATTGAGGAGAAGGACAACATTAAACTGTATTTTTTTAAGTTATGTGAAGGATGTAATACAAAGAAAAATGTTAATGCCGTTTCAAATGTTTGCTCTGTTTAATCACATCATATAATTTAGTTTATATGTCTTCTGATGTGTCTTTTCAGGTATATATTCTGGACAGATTGGTTCCGTCCAGCAAAAATCATGAGGGCCTGGAGCGATGGATCCCATGCCTTGCCAATTGTCAATACAACCCTAGGCTGGCCTAATGGCCTCGCCATTGACTGGAGGTATGGGCAACACAGAAGACAGAGAAACTATTTTTGAGCAAACATGTTTCTTACTTTAAATTGTTAGGGAGTAAAAATAAAGGAATGATGTCAGATTGCATGCACTGGCACTCTTTTCTTGAAGACCTTATCTTTCAATTGGTTGAAAACCCTTAAAATATAAGGTTTTCTCATAATCCCTCCTCACTTACCCCAATAACTTCTTGTATGTTGAAGATTATTATTTAAGAAGATGCTAGTGCTTCATAATGGACATAATGTCACAAAAAGATATAACATTTTCATTATTTCTAGTTCTCTGAGGTTGTACTGGGTGGATGCTTTTTTTGATAAAATTGAGCACAGCACATTTGATGGGCTTGACAGACGGACTCTTGAACATATTACTCAAATGACTCACCCATTTGGCCTTACAATTTTTGGAGGTAAGTCTGGCACTGAAAAAGATTATCAATCATTATTACAGATTTTTCTTTTCATATGGTGATCTGTGAGTTCGTGACATAAAATGACAGAGATTTTGCAATACTGGTTTTCCCAAAAAGCACTCTTGAAAGTGTCTATTAAAAATATGTCTTCAGTACTTCTTGCTTGTTTTTAGAACTGGTTTTATGTATATTCATTTTTTAATAGTTTTAGATAGGTCAGGTAATTCATGTAGTGAAACAGCTCAGATATGCTGTACTAAGTATAGCTTCCAAGGTGAGTTATTCATGCTGAACAGACAAAGTGAATGACCACTCCAGAGATGGTCAACACTTCAGGATTTCTAATAATTATATGTAAAGTTTAGTCCTGGATTTATGTTGTGTCTGAAGAAAGATGTCAGTATGTGACCCTTTTTGATTGTGTATAAAAATATCTTCAAAAATACTCTAAAACTTTCTGTGAAGTAGTCTTAATGAATTACTTAAAATTGCCTTGGAGTTTGAAATTCTAGTTGGGTTTGTTATGTGTCAATTTCAGTAAAATTTGAGAAGGTTTTCCTAAGTTATGTCTGCCTGTGACTGAAGGCTCTCTTTGACAGCATTATAAGTGGTGAAGGTCCTTTTGTCTTTTTCATGAAACAGTTATGAAAAATGGTTAAATTTTCATGAAAAGTCCTCTAGGTTTTTTTAATGATAGTTGATCTTTTATATCATATTTCTGTATAATATATTAAATATTTTTCAAAACAGGTTATGCCTATTTCACTGATTGGAGACTTGGTGGAATAGTTCGTGTAAGGAAGTCTGATGGAGGAGAAATGACTATTATTAGGAGGGGCATTAGTAACATTATGCATGTTAAAGCATACGACGCTCATTCCCAAATAGGTGAGCCCCTTTCTTCTACAGAGGGGGGATGTGAAATAGGGAATAAGAGACAAAATGTCAGGACAGCAGATTTCCAGTTTCAGTTCTATTAATGGCTTCACTGAATCGTAACTGACATGCAAGGGAGGCAGCACAGGCACTTGCAATCACATGTTTTTTATTTCCAGTTGTTTAAATCCGTTGTATTATTGTATCACTGCTTTGTGACTGGATGCAATTTCCCTCTACCCCTTCTGTTACTGTACTTAAAAAGTGACCAAAATGAAATTATGATTCCATTGTGTTTTGTGTAATTTTATCACCAACTACAACTTCGTATTTCTCCTTTTCTGGTAGAAGTTTTACTTAAAGTAAATTATTTATTTTGAGGAATTGGGTAAATGTTAAAAAAACCTATTATTCTTCAAGTAATTACTATGTATAAATCACTATTTTTAAAATTTTGTTTTCTTAAATTCTATGTGATTCTATGATCTAAGCCAAGGATTTGGTGTTGTAGTTAATTTTGTGAAACAGCCAATGCACTCATCAAACATATGATTAAATCTAAGTCTCACTGACTACTTGGTATCGAAAGATTGCATCTGGTCTCACAGCCTTGGTCAGGCAGAGGTTCTCTTTTGTGGTAGTATACTTATTTCCAGACAGTTGCTGAAAATGATCAGAAAATTGGATGAAATTTAATAGTATGTTTTCAGTTTCCATAAACATTTGTGTCAGGAAGAGTATATGGAATGCAACACTTCTTTTATGTTACTGCTAATATTGCTGCCGATGAGCTTGACCTGGTTGTGCAGTGTATACAAAACCAGGACTTGCTACAGCACTTTTTTTTTACAGTTATTGTGCACTTTTAATAGTTCCCAAGATGTTAACTGTAGTATGTGCATTGATCTTCTCTATCACATTTTAAGGCTCTAACTACTGTAATAGAGGAACAAATCCCAATGGAGACTGCAGCCATTTCTGCTTCCCAGTCCCAAACTTTCAGAGAGTTTGTGGGTGTCCTTATGGCATGAAGCTGGCTTCAAATCAACTGGCATGCGTGGAAGATCCATCCAATGAGCCACCCACTTTGCAGTGTGGCTCCTACTCATTTTCCTGTGGTAATGGAAGATGTGTGCCTCGATACTATCAGTGTGATGGTGTTGATGATTGCCATGATAACAGTGATGAACAAAACTGTGGTTCTTTAAGTAAGTAATCTGCAGTTAGTGTTCCTTGTTTGCCGTTCAGGAAATTTAATGAATCAATATGGCTTCATTGGAATAAGCTCCAATTTTTTAGGGCTGCATCTGTGAATAAATCTTGAAATCTTCCTGGGAAATTAGTTACTTTGGAAATTACTTGGAATATAATTAGTTACTTTGGAAATGACATCATAGTAATCCAGGATTCAGTACCAGCCACCTAAACAATGCATGAAAATATTCATATCTTGCTGTTCTCAAAATTCAGTTTACGGAGTAACAAAAATTTATTTTCTAACGAAAAATATTGTCTTCTTTTTTTTTTTTTTGTAAATTTTGAAAGATATTGGAATATCAATAGCTGGCCTAATTTGGATGCATGGAGAGGACCAAGCCATCTTAGTAAAGATGAAGACACTTATAAAATAGCACTATAAGAAAAATAACAAAACCATATGCATTGCCTAAACTTCCTCTAAGATTAAAGCAGTTCATTTTATTTCACTTAACATCAGAATGAAAGATTTATTTTTCAAAATATTTGGGCAATGCTGATCCATTTGTTACATCTGGATTTTAACAATTAAGTAAATTAAAAGCACAGTGGTTCATTTCCTGGTTTTACAGTAAAATGTCTCACAAAAAATATTTTGTTGTTCAAGTAAATTGAGAGAACGGTGAGATAATCACAGTTGATAAGGCATTGAAGAGAGGATAAGATACTGAAGATATCGAAGAGGCTTTTATGACATATCTGGTGCTTCTTCAGAGTTAATTCCTTTAAGTCACGAACAAGAAAATGGGACACAGTAGTAAAATGTGCTCCCTAATGCACAGGACTAACTAGTATGACTGAGGTATAAACTGTTTCTTATTAATAGGCCATTTTAGAATAACTAGAATATCTTTTGGGGAAAAGTAGTTTACTAGAAGAAGTTACTTTTCTTGTTCTTTAGATTGTTGTGGAGTGCTTAACAGTGTAATTTTTTATTGCTTCTTGCAGTTTAAAAAAGTTTGTAAGTATTCTGTTCAGTTCTGCAGCATGTTGCATAACAGACATTTTAATTCTAAGCAATGTGCACTTCAGAATTTGATGCATATTTGGCATTCTGTAAGTGTAATGAATGTATTGATAACTGTTGCAGGAAAGGCAAGATTTGGAGATCTTTATAAAGACTTTTTTTTTTTTTTTTCAGACAATACTTGTGCTTCTTCAGCTTTTACCTGTGCCAGTGGACAGTGTATTCCCGGTCGCTGGCATTGTGATAAACATAATGACTGTTTTGATGGCAGTGATGAGTTGCATTGTCCTACACAAGGTCCCTCTTCATGCCCTGAGACCCAGTTCACCTGTGATAATAGAAGATGTATTCCAAGAATCTGGCTATGTGATACTGATAATGACTGTGGTGATGGCTCAGATGAAAAAAACTGCAGTGAGTATAATGATTATCTGTTTTTATAGTCAACTGTGCATATCTTCATAGACATATCTGTTGGTATAAGGATGATAAATGAAATTGGGAAAAAAGGGCTAGTATCTAATTTAGACTGATATTTTGTAGTCCTTAAGATATGGAAAACTTGTCTAATTTGAAGATCCAGGGCCAAGTAGAATGCAGAGAAATAATTAAAAAAAAATAAAAAGAGGCAAATGTGATAATCATAATCATGGTGCTGCATAATGTAATCCACTGTAATTAGCAAAAAGCAGTTAAAACTGAGATGTTCTAAACACCTACTTCATAAGTGATCTCACTGATGGCTAAGGCTGGAAGTTTTTACCAGAAGTAAGATAGTAGCTTTTTCATATACTTTCTTTTGAGTTATTTATCACTATGTGGAATCTTTTGTTTATATTCCAAGCCTACATATAAATGAAAAATTAACTGATATTAATTTATTAGTGCCTATAATTTATATGATTGCTAGTTGCTGTATTATATGCTGCAAGTTAGGGATAATGTTTTTCTACTTTCTCAGCAATATGCTGATTTCAAAAGAGAGGAAAGAAACACATTTGTATTTATTGTCATTCTTAATAGCTTTCACAGGTACTTGTGAGCCCAGGCAATTCCAGTGTCCAGACCATCGCTGTATTGACCCATTCTATGTCTGCGATGGAGACAAAGATTGTATAGATGGTGCTGATGAGCATGACTGCAGTAAGTGTAACTTTCTTTGTTGAATGCCTCTTTCCTGTTTCCTCACACTTGCCCCCAAAGGAGTCTTTGGTGATCTCATATTACCAGCTCCAAGACAGCAGAATGCGTAATAAACCTATCCATAAATTAATCCTGTTTGTGGTGCTTTTGATCTCTGGGCTGTTTGTGGAGGGCTGAAATCTATTTCCTCTGTTTTCTGTGAATTACAAAGTCACTGCATTTTCTGTGTCTCAGGGAAATTATGGTCTTCAGTGGAATTGATACCATATCAGACTTAAGCACCTGTAGGGTAAATCTGATGCAGTCTAGCTCTGTAAAAGAAATAAATAACATTCAATATTTTTAAATTTTGTAGTATATAACTGCAGTGCCACAGAGTTTAAATGTCTAAGTGGAGACCAGTGTATCAGCACCTACTACCAGTGTGATGGTGTTTTTGACTGTAACGATCACTCAGACGAGGTTGATTGCCGTAAGTATATTGATGCTGAAAGAAAGGCTTCAGTTATTAAGTGATGCTTCTGGAAATTTCCTTTAATCTGCTATGTCAAATACTGTCCTTGACATCTTAATATTCTTTTCAGGGAAACTTGTCTTTACATCATTTTCCTGAGCAGAAATTTCAAACACAGGTTCCAGCGCAAGAATATCATAGAATCATAGAATGGCTTGGGTTGGAAGGAACCTTAAAGATCGTCTAATTTCAACCCCCCTACCATGGGTAGAGACACCTTTCACTAGACCAGGTTGCTCAAAGCCTCATCCCACCTGGTCTTGAACACTTCCAGGGATATGGCATCCACAATTTCTCTGGAAAACCTGTTCCAGTGCCTCACCATCCTCACAGTACATAATTTATTCCTAATATCTAATCTAAACCTGTTTTCTTTCAGTTTGAAGCCATTCCTCTTTGTCCTGTAACTATATGGCCTTGTAAAAATTTTCTCTCCATCTTTCAGTACCTGAAGGGAGCCTATAAGAAAGGCCACAATTAGGTCACCCCCAAGCTTACTCTTTTCCAGGCTGAACAATTTTAATTCTTTTAGTCTTTTCTTGTAGGAGAGGTGCTTCATCTCTCTAATCATCTTGGAGCAGACTAAACAGATTATGCTGGCAAGAGTAGTTGGTCCAAGCAGAGGACAGTTTGCATTCCTTTTGGCAATAAAATTTTGTTTTACTTGGCATTTCAGTCTCCAGATTTTAAAGTAAAATAAAGTCTATTAATCTGAAAAACCTGGTGTTCATGACAGTTAGATTAAAACTTGTTTTGAGTGATTTTTTACACTTAAATTAGTTAAAATGTTACAACACAGGGTGGTGAAAGAGAAACTGATTTTCTGTAGCTGTGGACAAGTACATAGGTATAAATATGTGCTTGCTCAAAGTATAACAATAGTTGAATTGCCTTGTTGACCACATTATAAAGTAGGAGTTAAATTAGTCACATTTTGAAATGTCATATAGATTGACTGACTGTGATTCTATGGCCTGATCTAAAAGCAATAAATTTCTTAATAGCACTGTAACTAGTTATATACAAGATGAACTGAACATAGTGGTTTTGCTTCTCTCTCTAAAATTGAAACAGCTTCTGAACTGTTGAATGTCACTGTTCTAGCTACAAGACCACCAGGGATGTGCCACCAGAATGAATTCCAGTGTCAATCAGATGGCAGTTGTGTTCCTGATAACTGGGAATGTGATGGCCATGTTGATTGTGCAGATGGCTCAGATGAACATCATAGGTGTCCTGCCAGAACATGTCCTCCGTCGCTTTTCCGCTGTGATAATGGCAACTGTGTGTATCGAGCGTGGATCTGTGATGGTGATAACGACTGCAGGGACATGAGCGATGAGAGAGATTGTCCAACTCAACCTTTCCGGTGCCCCAGCTGGCAGTGGCAGTGTCCAGGTCACAGTATCTGTGTGAATCTCAGCAAAGTATGTGATAATTCTGCTGATTGTCCTAATGGAGCTGATGAATCCCCATTGTGCAGTAAGTTACTCTTCAAGTATCTACTGTAGACTATGTGTCATGTCTTCAGAAAGAATTGAATATTCAGCATGTTCTATGTAATGTCACAATGCCTCTGGCAGAAATGTAATCACAATGTAATTTGAGCTCAAATTTCTAAGTTGAACTTGATTTCAGTGAAAAGAGACTACAATGATGGCTGAGGAATTCATTTGCTATGTCCAATCTTGTGCTCTGAATTCCAGTGAGACTTCCACTGATTTTAGATTTTTATACAACTACATGGGAATTTGTTTTCCTGGACACATTCACTAAAGCATAATATGCTTTATATTCAGATGAAATGTGATTCAGTCCTTAATATTCTCTTTTAAAATTTTAACTTCAAGAATCATTATTAAAATCAAGAAGTTAATGTGTAGCCAGAATTTGTATTCATTTTGATTATGGATTGATTTAAACATAATCTTTTTCTTTCCTTCTTTCCTATTTCTTCTCTTTAATCAATGCACATTCTCAGATGAACCCCAGCCAGGTATGATTATAAACTATTTTAAATTATTATTTATACAGCTTTAGGATTAGAGTGGTAAAGTAAATTTTCGTATATTTCTAGCTATTTTTGAAAAAGATAGACAGCCTTCTGTTTGGCATTCATTTGATGGGATTCAGTGCATGCGATGTTGTTACCTGCCTTAATGTGTACTGTGTATCTTGTATTTTGCATGAGGACCACAGTCCATTCTCACACTGCATAACTGATGATTCTGCAGTCATTTTAGTAGCAGTCTTTGGCTAATAATGCAATTGTAAAGACTTAAATTTATCATAAGAAGCATTTTTTGACTATTTGCTTATCTCTTTCCCCAACCCAACTTCAGATCAGGAAAGCTGCTCTGACAATAATGCTGGCTGCACTCACGAATGTATTCAAGGACCTTTTGGAGCTCAGTGTACCTGTCCTGTTGGATACCAGCTTGCAAATGACTCCAAGACCTGTGAAGATATTAATGAATGTGACCCTCCAGGCTTTTGTAGTCAGCACTGTTACAATGAGAGAGGATCTTTTAGGTGTTATTGTGATGAAGGATACATTCTAGAAGCCAATGGGAGGACTTGTAAAGCAGCAGGTGAGAAACATTGATAAGAATGACAGCAGTGCCTGAAAACTGTCCAGCTTTGTGTCTTAGTTTGAAAGACAGGTGTCTGCCAAGGAAGGTGGGAACTTCCCTTGGAATGGAAAATATGACCCCCTTCCCTCAGAATTGTTATAACTTTGTTATAACTTAGAAATCAATGGCCTTTCAGACAAAGATATAACAGGGAAAAGGAATAACAGTTCTTTATTAATATATATACACATGTAGATATGTATAACAAGACAAACAACCAACAGAAATGACAGCAGCAGCAAACCAAACACAACCCAACCCAACCCAAACCCAACCCAAACCCAAACCCAACCCAACCCAAACCCAACCCAAACCCAACCCAACCCAACCCAACCAGCAGCCCAGGGGCCGCCTTGGCTCGGCTGCCGGCGCTTCCCCTTTGGTGCAGTTCCGGTCACGGCCGGCAGGGGCGCTGCTGGCTCCGGCCGGGCAGGGCGGGTGCGATGGTTCCCCTGCGCCGGCAGGGGGCGCTGTGGCCGAGCTCGGCCGCGTCTCCCTCATGGGGCAATGGCGGCGGGCTGGGTCGCGAAACGGGCTGCAGCAGGAACGTCGGAGCGGCGGCTGGAACGGCAGAGTAGCAAACGAAATGTATCAGAACCTCCACAGCTGTAGCAGGAGCCACAGGGGTTTCCCGGCAGGCGGGGGTGTGCGGTTAGTGTGTAGCGAAAACCAGGAGCAGTGGCAGAAAAACGACAGGGTTGGGCAGCGGCCGGCGGGCTCCTTTGGAGGGGGCTCGGGGTCCCGGGTTTTCCCCTGAAGCACCCAGATAGATGGTGAGGGTCCTTTCTAGTGAGGTAGGGTGTTAATAAGGTGCCAGTCCAACAGCTGCTCTTAAAAGCAGAGGCTCAGCCACAGTAAGGAAGAAGCAGTACAGGGCTGGGTGGTGGCAGTGGCAAGAGCTCGACCGACGTCCTCCTCCGATGTGACAGCAAGAGCAAGGAGAGCCCAGCCCAGCCCAGCCCCTCACTGCCCAGCCAAAATCTCCTGGTGTTGCTGCCCTTCCCGAGAGAACGCCCCTCAGCTAGATAGGGCAGCCAGCTGCACTAGCCCCCTTCTCCTTGGCGATATCCTTTGTCTCTCTTAAGTACCAGTCATTATTGTCTCTTAGCAACAAATGGGAGAAAATTGCATGAGAGAAAGCAACTAAAGGAAAAATCCTAACCCCCAACACTTTGCTATTATAGTATTTTTGTCTTTTAAAAAAAGTTGACATAAACAGCCATTTAGAGCTGTTCATGGCAGATTACCTTGAGAATTAAAACTGTCAGCTGTAGGGTTAATTAGAAACTAATATTTAATTGAAATTGTATATTTAAAAGAACACTGTTATTTTTAGCCTGCAGTGGTCAAAAATAATGTTTTTAAGAAAAGCAATGTCAGAGGTTTGTAAGCCATAGGCCAAAATTAACTGTGCATAATGCTCACAAAGTATTTAAAGTATCAATGCTCACGAAGGATCAATGCTCACGAAGTATTTAAATCCCAGCCTTTCATAAGACTTACCTGGTGCCTATGCTGTACTTTGCTCATTTGTAAGGCGCAAATATCACTGATACAGCCTAGATGCCAGTTGTTCTCTGTCTCTTTTGTAGTACACTGACAGGGCAGAGGAGCCATAAACCCAGTGGAATTTGTCTCTACAGGTTTCCTGGTTTAGGGATATACTCAGGTTGTGGAAGACACTTGCATTTTCCCTGCACAAAAGCTTGGCTGTTACTAATAAGGAGTTTCTTGTACTTTGCTCTCTTTATGGTTGCTACTCTTTAGTTGCTTTTCAGCATCTCATCTGTGCAAACTAATTACAGCAACCTATGGCTTTCCTGTAATCTGTTTCTTTTCCCTTGTTCCCACATGGTCTAAAGGGGGAAAAAAGAGAAGGTGAGTTACAAAGGAGGGAGACCAGGCTGAGTAGATTAATTGGAGGTACCAAAAACTTTGGGAGTTAAATCAGGAGTGGGAGATGAAAGACGTTTATGGAGGAATGAGTGTTGGATGTCAGCAGAAAACTGGTTAGACAGGGGGGAGTAAGACCCAAGGTCCAGACAGGAGCCTGGAATGGAAATCTGTGAAAAGAGTTATGGAGGAAAGCCAAGATAGATTTAAAAGTCAGGATGGACAGAATGGATATGATACTATATCTTGGCCTGACAATTGATTTGAATTTGTCCTTTCAATATGTATGTCTAGATACTACAGTTTTGATGCTATAAAGTCATGTTAAATTACTCAGTTTTTTTTTTTTTTTCCTCCCAGTTACTGTTGAATAGCTCATTGGTTTATTTTAATTTCTATTCCTCTGACAGAATCTGGGAATCTTCTTTTGCTGGTGGCAAGTCGTAACCAAATTGTTGTGGATAACATCACTTCTCAGTCACACAGTATTTATTCTCTGGTTCGGGATGGGACAAATATTGTGGCTATTGATTTTGATTCAATCACAGATCGTATCTTTTGGTCTGATACAACACAGGATAAAATTTGGAGTTCTTACCAAAATGGGACTGACCGAAAAATAGTAAGTTTTACTGAAGAAGTTTTCTTGTCTTTTATGGAGAGAAAATGAAGACACTGTATCTTCAGTTAACAAAGGAGAAGAGGGAAATCCAAATATAGTAAGAAGAGAGATAACAAAGTGAAACAACTTTGTAGATGCTAAGCTAACATTTCATATTGCTGTTTGAAAAAGGAAACTGAATACTTTCAAGAAGACATCAAAATATGAACTGGTTTTCCTATTAGTAAATTCTAACTTCTTCAATAGACCTGCTGAAGTTAGTAGGAGTGTTTGGGTTTATTCTATGCCATCATTTTGAGTATGTACACCATGATTCATTCTGCATAATAGACCTAGAAGATATTGAAAATTTGGTTCATAATTTTCCATATCTATAGAAATGCTTTTTTTGTTATTGAACAGGTGTTTGACAGTGGTGTCACTGTGACTGAAAGTATAGCGGTAGATTGGGTGGGTCGTAACCTTTACTGGACAGACTTTGTTCTGGAAACGATTGAAGTCTCCAAAATGGATGGGAGCCACAGGACTGTGCTGATCAGTGAAAATGTAACAAACCCAAGAGGACTGGTGTTAGATCCCAGAACTGAGTAAGATTTTACAAGTTATTTTTTATTAAGATGCTTATTTTGTGATGTAACTATTACAATTTGAGACATGCCCAAATTGTATTGGAATTGTAAATGATAAGTGGAAGAGACAACTTGAAACAATGTAGAGTGTTTGCAGAGCTGATTAATATTTCAAATCATTAAGTAATTACTGGTGATATGTTGCTCTGTTTCAGTGTAACAAGATGGCTTTTTACCTGCAAAAGATTTTTCTACATTTGCTTCCAAGTTAAGAAGTATTAATTCAAAATTATGATATATCACTTCAGTTAGTAGTATACCACAAACTTAATGTGATTTCATGTCATATGCCTACCTTCATAGTTCCAAGTCTGAAATAATTTTATAGATTGTTATTGTTATCACAAAAGCACCTTCCCATTTCAGACAGCAAGTAGTATAGGGTTAATGTGATGATTTGAACTGTTCATCTACAAAATTTTACTCTTTTTTTGAGGTTTTCAATGCCTTGAAATCTATTTACTGCCAGTTTCAGTGCTGTTAACATTACCAATACATGCCTGTTAGTGTATAAGCCTGTATTAAATTACTATGTTGCAGCAGGAGAATGAGATTATAATCAAAATTAAAAACCAGTGACACCAGTAGCTTCTATATGCTGCTATTATTGACAAGTAGAAACAGCAGTAGAAGTATTAAAAGAATTTCTGTAACTGAAATTACTGTAATATCTTCAGTAAGCATGTTGCTAAAATAAATTATTTCAGTATCATTGTGTAGGACTGTTCATAGAAAGATTGCTTCTGTTTTTTGGCTAATGACTCTTAATGGAATGTTTCTTAATAGGCAGCTATGTTTCTCCCAGATTGCTAACCATGAGTTACTTTTTTCAGTGCTCATGTAATGTTCTGGACGGACTGGGGCCAAAACCCTCGAATTGAAAAAGCCAGCATGGATGGCAAAATGCGCACAGTGATTATTAATAATAAAATCTACTGGCCCAATGGACTTTCCATTGATTATCCAAATAAGCTTCTCTATTTTGCTGATGCTTATCTTGATTATATTGATTTCTGTGATTATAATGGAAACAACAGACGACAGGTGGTTGCAAGTGATCTGGTAAGCCATTAATAAGGAACCATTCTTTTTCTTTGTTCCCGCTGATAGTACTTAAAAATATATTACCCTTGTCATAGACTTGGGTGTATTTTTCTTCAAAATTATTGAGTGAAGCAGATGTGAAGTATTTTATCTGCTTCTTGCTGCTGGAAAAAGAGAAATTGCATATCCTATTCAGTCTCTCAGGAGATGTCCAGCAGAGTCTGGAGCTGTAGACTTGGTGCTTTATAGCATTCTCATCTGTTCTGTCTGCATCTATGAAATCTGAAGGTGACATCTGACACTGCTGCTACTAGGTGGTGCATTTTCTGTAGGCAAATATAGTAGAGAAAGCCTGGAGAAACTTTTCCTGGTCTTTTGTGAGTGATTATTGCTACTATTCTTGACAGCAGTGAAGGGTTTTATGCTATGACTTGTTGTGTGCAGCAACTCCATCAAGACCATCCCTCTTACAGTCCATCTCCCAGTAAAGTAGATTATTTGGAGGTACCAAAAACTTGGTACAAACTGGCAGCTTGTAGCACTGTCCTTGTACCAACAAATAGTGCAGTTGTTCAGCTGGCATACAGAAACTGGTATAAATAACCATGTGAATGTTTTCAATAATTGACTATTGAGGCTTTTACTGTTGGCTGGAGGGACAATTAGTGCGATATAGGAGCCAAGGCAATCTTTCCACTCCTGGTTATCTGAAATCTAGATAAGTCACCTTCTTCTCTGGTAAATTTTAGGGGAGCTTATCAAGGATGCAGGTTCTTGACAGGTCCATAATTCTCACTAGACATTTCTTTTTGTGCTTTTGAAAATCTACAGTTGACTCTCTATCTGTGGGTTCTGCCCAAAGTAGTTAGACTGCTTTGTTAATTCCTCATTCTCTTCATCTCAGAGGGTCTATATAGCATTCCAGCTTAAAAAAAAAATATTTTCCTCATTATTAATGTATTGTTTTTTAGACAATAGATGATATTTCATTTTTTTTCTGAAAAATGTCTTTTGAGACACAGTTTCTTCATTATTTATTTATTTTAAAATTATGCTCACCTCTGTTATTACTTCATTGCAAGCTTTACATCTGCAAATCTCCAGAAGTAAATTGGTAATCAACCTTGCCTTTTTAGATACTGCAGCATCCACATGGTCTAACTGTCTTTGAAGATTTTGTGTACTGGAGTGACCGCTATACTAATCGAGTAATTCGGGCCAATAAATGGCATGGAGGAAACCAGACAGTTATGATTTATAACATTCACCAGCCGTTGGGTCTTGTGGCAGTCCATCCTGTAAAGCAGCCTAATGGTAAGTTCATCAAAACAACTTTGGTAATTGCAGAAATAAGCATGCAGTTGGAACACCGTGTCATACATTGGAACACCAAGTCTTTTCAGCAAATGGACTGGGTTAAAACAAACAAATAATTCATGCTATTGACTTGGAACTGTTCAATCTGGTGTTAAGGAAAGCAACCACCTAGGCAGCATTTCAGGATGATGACCAGCCAAAAAGAATAATAAGTAGGTAGTATATGCCATTTTCTTGCACTTTGTTCTGAATGTTTTTACAAGACAATTGAAGCATTTTTGGAAAGCATTTTAAGTTTAAAGAATTCTCTCTGTGGCATACTAGATTCAGTTTCTTTTGCAGTAATAATTATTTTTTAAAAGATTACTGTCATCAACCTTCTCTGAAAGTACATCTACATTATTTTAATCAGTGAAACAATAAATAATCCCCCTCATTGCATTAAATATTCTCTCTGAGATCTTGTGCAAGTGATCTCTTGTAGCTTAAAGACTAAAAAAAAACCCCTAAATTGTTTCTGTTAGGTAGAGATCTTTCATATCAGACTTTTTTGTTATTTCATGGCATGACTTGAAGGGTGGGGAGCATGTTCATATGAATATTATCTGCCAGCTTCAGTTATATTTTTTGTGTATGAAGTGTTTCCAGCTAATAAATGCTACATTTTTTTTTCTTTTTTTCCTCAAAATACACCCCCATGCCAGGGAAGGTGGAGACTTTCCTGAGTATCTGAGTTAGGCACTTGTACTTTCAGTGCTGGATTTGTTTTGGAACAAAGCCTTCCTCAGACATGTTCAGAACTAAAGCCACCTATTCTTACTGTAAATTGTTCAGTTAGCAGGGCATAGCATTAATTGATTAATCATAATTATGGTTTGAGAGGTTTTATTTTACAACCCAAGGTTTAAAAAAATATCTATCCCTGAAGAATGTTTTCTTCTTTTTCTTTATTGTATTTAGTACATTTTATAATTTTACATTCTCAATTATTCTATTCTACTTTATGTGTTCAGGCAAAAAAGGAGGGAATAGAGTACTTGCAGAATAGCAGGACATACTGATGTTGAAGAAATAATTACATGCTGATTGAAATTCCAGATGTAGTAATAAAACTGTCATCCACTCTCCTATTTTGTAAACCATTAGATCTTACACTAACCAGAGTTTGGATTTTTTATACTGATGACATGAGCAATTTTCTTGCAGTTTGAGTTCTGAGTTTATGCCATTATTTATGAAGCATTCTCAGTTTATGTCATTATTTAATTGTCATGTTAATTTGTTTTCAGTTCTTGTTAGTTTTTATATTAGTAACAATTGTGTAAATTCCTGGAACTTCCAAGCTTTTTAGAATAAGGTCTGCTGCCATTGCTAAGGATGTACTCAAAATCTGATTTTTGTTTTCTTATGAAGATTACCCATTCTGAAAAATCTTCAGCAGCAAGTTTGTGGAAGTGGTTTAGATTGAATTTTAGTGTATAGTAATAATAGCAGTCAGGAGAGATCTTCAGTGTCTTTTTTTTTACATTTTGCAACTTTTGATTCACAGTTTCAAAGTAAGTTAAGAAATTTGGCATTGAATTCCCACTATCTTTGAGTAAGACATTGCAAGTATTTTCTCTTTTGTTTCCTCAAGAAGTTTCAGCAAATAATTTAAATCCCCCATCTATAGAAGGGTTATTACAATCAAGGACTGCAAATCCCACAGGTTTCCCCATGCAGTTAAGAAAAGTTTGAAATGGAGTTTGAAAGACTTTTTGTGATGTATAAAAGTTGCAAAGATCACTATGATAATGTACTGGTTTTCCATGGATAATTCTATCCTGTCACACTGTATTGCTTGTGGTTCTTAGAAATAATTTCATTATTTTAATTTTAAAGAAATAACAAAACTGTCTTAGTTCTGGGTTAATGTCAGTAGCAATGAGAGAGAATGTTCTCTCTAGTTGCTTATATTGTTATAGCTGCTAATACCTCCTTTCTTATTTTCAGGTATTAATTCCTGTGCATCATCCCCCTGTAGCCACCTCTGCTTACTTTCTTCATCTGGACCACTTTTTTTTTCCTGTGCTTGCCCTTCAGGATGGATTCTTTCTCCTGATAACAGGAACTGCATGAGAGGTAGGGGCAGTATTAATGAGGTGATAAAAAAGACCTGATATTGTCAAATCCGTCCCTCTCCCAGGTGAAATGCATACTTCTGTGGGCTGCTGCTCATGAAATCAGTTTGGGCCACTCCAGACAGACTTCATTTAGGACACATGGAATATACTTGGCCTAAAGGTTTGGAGACAGGTTTGAGAAAGAACTGAATGAGAGATTCAGATTCTTCATTGGGGAAAATTGGTGAAATTAGTTTTCTTATAAGCACTTTAAAGAAGCCACACTTAAAAATTTCTCACCACATGGAATGTTTGGCTGTTGAAATACAAATCGAAGGAGCTTAATATCAGTTAAAAATAAAAACATACTGTGGCAGATCGTTGTGTTCATTGTAAGTATTCAGCTTGGAAATGGGTTTTAACTGTAAGAATGTCAGGATGCAGGACTGGAAGGGACTTCCTTAGTCACTGAAGTTTGTTTCTTTGTTGCCCTTGACTGTGACTCATATGTTGCCTTTCACTAGTCAAACTCCAGTTTTAGATTAACCTGGGTTCTTGCCCCTAAAATTCAGTGAACCTCACAATTTTAGTATTTGGAAACCTAGTTTTCTGTTCAAATATAGTCTTTCACCATTTTATGCCCATTTCTGATGCTATTTTTATCTTTCATAATAAATAGCATGAGTAGTTCTCCTTTAGCACTGGTAGGTTTTATTTTGTATATGTTTGAAGTGACTATCACATTCTTTCTCAGCCTGTATTTTGTTAAGAAGTAATTCACAATATTTTGGTTTCCTCTAATCAGGTGAGATGTTCTTCCTGCTACTTAATACTCTCTTCAGCCTATCTGAACTAATGCATTTTGAAATTCTGATCAAAATTTCTCATCTTCATCTTTTTCCCTCTCTAGTGTAAAAAAGTAGTTTGTCAAATGCAGAAGGTCTAGAAACACAGTCTAAAATTACGTGTGATTACATGTGATGCAGCTGTAACAGAACTCACCTTTGCAAACAAAACTTCATATCAAAAAGGACCACTGAATTATCTTTGGATAGTCCACAGATCTCTGCAATTTGTAAAAGTCATATAGCCAGTTAATTTAAAAAGAAGCCACAAAAATTCAAAGTAGTGGTAAGCAATTTGTGACTAGAAATTTGACCACATTGCTTTTGTCAGATGAAGCATTCACTATTAATTTTACCATCAGTTGTACAGATATGAAATGTGCTTTGTGCCTCTCTATGTAGGAGGCTTCAAATAACTGAAGAAATAAATAACTGAAATTTAATTGAAATTATCTTTGGGATGAGCTAACAGTGGAAATCTATCAGTCAAAAAGTCAAAATAGCCTTTTCTTTTAAAACTATTTAAATATTAAAGGCCAATATCACATTATTTTCCTGCTTGATACTTAGCAATGTGCTCTTTAAAGGGCTGTATTGCTGACGTTTTTCTTAGTCAACAGCAAGGGAATTACCAATTTATATAATTTGAAATGAAGTGTGAATTTGTTTAATCTATTACAAAAAAGAGGGATTCTTTTAGAAATCTACACTTGTTTGATTATGTGCAGGCTTATAGAGGGATCATGATAAAAGAAATGAAATATGCCAGTGATGAAGCACATGTACATGTAGAAGTTGACTCAATTCTGCCACTGAATTCAGCTATTGACATTTCTTATCTCTGTTTTTCACATGTTTCAAATTTCCCTGTGTCTGATTAGGTACAACTGTGGGCCTTTTATTAACATAGATGTTCTGTAAGAGAGAAATAGCAGTATCTTTCTATGAAGTACAATTCTTTTAAACTATATGGGCGTATTTTTTTCTATTTAGACTTAATTTTTACAGTATGTAGAAAATATCTACAGATTTGGGTAATTTAAAAAAAATGTATTTGCTGAAGGTCAGCACACCAGAAAAAGTTAAAAAAAATACCGATTATTTTAATTGTAAACTATTTTAATAATTGCTAATGATTAATATCCCTGCCAATGGCAGAAAGGTTGGAACTAGATGATCTTTAAAATCCCTTCCAACTCAGGCTGTTTTATGATAATATTACACACAAATGGACATTTGTCCTTTCTCTACTAATATTTACTGTTACCCTTGCTGTCGATGTTTAATAGGCCAGCACAATCTTTCAGAAAAAAGATTAAACTGAGCTGCATGCGATTGATTGGCCAGTGTCTCTACCAACAGTGATATTGCTGGTCTCTGCTTACTTTGCATATTAAATACTACCAGCTTCATTGATTCTAGGATTGCAACATTTTTAGCTTTATATAAGATGAAGAAAACTTGCCTTTAAAAGTACTTACTTTATTTTAAGCCACATTTTGGGTTGATATAAAAGATGGTAGCAAGCTGGCTTGGAAACAATGGAATTTTTGTATATTAAAATATTGTATCAACATGGTACATGTGCATATTTAATATAACAATACACTAATATTATATGGATTATAATTTTTCTTGTAAATTCTATTAATTTTAAGACTTGCAGAAGTTATATTAATGCCAATCTGATGAAGCTACCTCAGTTTTTATGTCTCTATAGCTCAGCAAATTTGCTCTGTTTTCTATCATAAGAATGAAGAATCATCAGATTGTATAGGTTTGCATAGGTGTAAAACTTGAAGCAGTAAGTTAGATTTGACAAGTACTTCTAGAAGCCAGAGAGAAGTATGGAGAATAATTTTTGAGAGGTGCAGTGATGCTATGTTTTGTGGCTTTTCATGCTAGAATTTTTACTGCAAAATTTATATAAATGTGTTAAGCAGCCAGTAAAGAAAATCAAAATCAAACCAGCCAACCAAGTCTTTGATCTATTATAAAAGAGGAAATGGGTTACTTCTACAGCAGCCCAGTTCCCTGTTAAGTGGTAGCTTGTGCCTGTGGGAAGAAGAGGCTAGGATTTGTTCTCCAAAGACCAGAGCAAAAGGAAGAGGGGAGGGAATCTGTGTTCATGAGATTCTCTTCCTCTAGTCCCTAGCAGATGAGAAATGCAGTTGCTGACTCTCACTCTGCAGCTCTCTGATGCATTTTCTCAGATCACATCATGCATTGCCCTTTGTGAATGAGATTTAAGCATAAGGGTACAAGTTTACCCAAAAGTAAATATACCATAAGGGAGTATGTCTGTTGCCTTAGGGATAAAACAAGAAAACAGTGCTGCAGTTATATTTTGTAATAATGATCAACAGTTGCTGCTGTGACGTTCCGTGTTTGTGGGTCCTGCTTAATATGCATTAGAACCTTCCACAGGCAGGTCCTGCAGAATCCTCAGAGCTTTGGCTGGTTCCACTTCTCAGAGATTTGAAAAAGCAGCTTAGAGCAGCTGCACAAATATTCTTCTTTTGTCTGGCAGTGAATGATCCTGCCTTATTTACTTCCTTCTGCTCAGAATTTGCATTATGACTGCACAGTGCTGAAACTTAAAATGTTACAGCAGTTTAAGTAACTGATAACCTTGCTTCTAGTGAGGAAACAAGGTAAATGGTTTCAAAACATCACTGGTAATATTGAGCCATTCTCAGCATCAGGGAACTTTTGGGTGGGAGGGGGAAAGCATATTGTAATGCCTTTTTCTTGACCAGGAGCAACTCTGAATTACTGTTTGTTTTCACAGTTGAACATCCTTTCCTTATTGCTGTAAGAGATAATATAATTTATGGAATTTCTCTGAACCCTGAGGAGAAGACAAATGATGCTATGGTTCCAATAGCAGGAGTTCAAAATGGTGTTGATGTTGACTTTGATGACTCCGAACAGATGATTTATTGGGTTGAAAATCCAGTAAGTTAGTATTTGTGTTCAAAATGTGCACTAAATTAAAACCTTTTTTATTTTTGAAAAGTGTTTTGGACTGAAATATGTTAGCATGTCTTTTGGTGGTGTGGTGGGTTTTTTGTTTGTTTGTTGGTTTTTTAAAAATTTTTTTCTTATTTGGTTGGTTGTTGGTTGGTTGGACAAGTAAAGAAGCTTTGTCTCTTTTGTAAAGTAGTTCTTATTTTTGTCATCAGAAACATCTGATTAATGTTTTTTCTGTCTTGGAGGCATGAACAGGAAATACTGGAGAGCATTGACAGACCCACACTCTCAGCCCTGCTGTGCTGTAGTCCACTCTCTCTGCTCTCTTGACTTAGGAGTCAATTCTGCAAACACAGCCAGAGCACTTCTCCATGGGAGCAGTGCATTGGGCACAGTGACACTTAACATTAGAATGAATGTATGTACATTTAGTCTGAGCACTCAATGAACTAACATCATAGAGAAGCATCTTTTTCTTTAAATAGAAAATTATTGCAAATTCACAATAATTTCCAGGTAGCACATGTGAGGCTTATAGATTTAAAAATGTATTTAAAGTAATTTTTAATAGTTAATTAGAATTGTTTGACTAATTGCTTTTATTGCTGGTCACGAACTAAGAAACTGTATGTGTTCTATAAGGCTAACTTGTCAAAAAAACAAAAGATGAAAAAATTACATCATTTTTGTGAATGGACACTTCAAAAGGAAAAATTCTATGATAGTCAGTGAGACAGATGTGATAGGAAACTACTGATTCTGCAATATGTCTTCACTCTTGGAAACTTAAAACCAATTATTTTTGTCAAGAAAAGCAATAATTAGGTCTTGGAGAAGTATGATGGTAGATAGGATATTTCTGTAATTATGTTTTAACAGAATCCACACAAACTTGTTATGTTTCATCCACACAGGATTTTTGCTTTTTTCCCCCAACCTGCTTTCTTTACATTTTGCAGCTCTGAAGTAAATACAATTTTTAAAATAACTAATTTTAAAGTGTATTCTATGCCACTAATAAAGAAATCACAATTTGTTTAATTATTTGTTCTTTTAAAGTTAGAATGTTTAGTTCAATGAAGTATTTAAATAGACCTATTTAAGCAAACCTTTACCCGAGAAACTACTTAAGTACTTGGGAATCTGTTTCATCTTCCCAGCAGTCTGAAAAAATACTCTTTACAGATGTCAGCCAGCAGATACAGCTGACATATACAATAGTGTAAGAGGTCAAGGGCTGATACATCCATTACCAGCAAGTTAAATCCTGGCAAGTGGAATGGCAGGTGCCTTCGTAGGCCAAGTGTTAGGTGTTAGGTCTGCTTTAGGTGGGTCTTGACAAAGCCTGACAAATGTGTGTCTCTGGGCTGTGTCCCCCAGCTGTATCCCTGACCTGCAGGCCTCAGGCTTCTGTTGCTCCCAAACAGAGCTAAGACACCTGTGTCAGTCATGGATCACCCTCTGCAAAAAAGATATTTCTCTAGTTTCTGTGCTCCATTTTATTTTGCTGGTTCAGTCCTATCTCTGCCTTCTCCCTCCTAGAACTGCACTAGCATTAGAAAAGATTGCAGTATAAAAGAAGTGCTAGTGTAGTTGGAATAGAGGAGTGTTTTCTGCTCTTGACATTTTTTTAAACTTTTGTTATTTTTCTTTCCAAGGGTGAAATTCACAGAGTGAGGTCAGATGGAGCCAACAGGACAGTTTTTGCTCCAGCAGCTGTTATTGGTGCTCCTATTGGTCTGGCACTAGACTGGATATCTGCAAACCTGTATTACAGTAACCCAGGGACACAGTCAATTGAGGTAATTATTTAAGAGGGATGATTGGAAACTAAGAGCCTAGATTTTTCATTGCTACCTATAGAGGTTGAAATTAGTAATATTTATTTAAAGAAAAACTTAAATAAGATTTATTTTAAAGTGTAATCTGTGTGTAGAAAAATACTTTACAAACTTGAACAGAAACTTAAATTTAAGCATAGTCAAAAAGATTGAAAGCAGTGTATTCTGGACACTTTATTTTTGCATAGATCTATCCTGCAAACTTTATTTGTGTATAAATCTCTCTTTTTGTTTTCTCCTTACAACGCCTTAGGCTTCTAGTGTTTAACACACAATATCTATGATTATTAGAGTTACTGCTGTTACTATCCTTACTTCAAACAATGATCCCGATGCAATGCCTCTGATAGTAAAGGAATGCTGCCATTGAACGCAGTAAGATCCATTCCCAAATGCTTTGATAACATATCATGTAGCTTTCTAGAGACAAGCAGTCTCATGGTATGTGAAGGATAAAATTGTCATTCAATGTAGGGAAATGGAGGATAAGTAATATATAATACAGTAATGACTGTGAATAACCCCAGTCATTAGTGCTCTTGTTCCAAAATAGAAATGCCTACTATTAAATTAAAAGGCAGCTAATTTGAGCAAATGAAATGGGATACTTCCTAAATCAGAATTTCATCAACCCATTCAGTCCTTGAAGATATTATGGAAACTGAAAGATGAACTGTTTTTATACCTAGGATTCTTCCTTGCTGCCATAGGCAGGTTCTTAGCTGCAAGCAGCTCCTTCAAGGGTGCTTGTTAGAGAAGGGAGGTGGTTAGAGTACGGAACAATGTGCTTTTTCTTCGTGGTATTCGAGAATGTCTTCTGCAATTTCAACTCTGTGTTGGTTTAGGCTTCATTCCTGTATTTTGAAGATGTACTGTAAGTTCCATATTGCATGGTCTGATAAGTTCAATGTTTGCATAGGTCCTGAAGCTGAATGGTGACATAATGTACAGGAAAACACTGATTACCAATGATGGCACCTCTCTGGGAGCTGGCACACCAATTGGTTTGGCAGTTGATCCAGCAAGAGGGTAAATTTCCAAAACTGCTATTGTATTTACTCATGAGTGTATTCTCCATATTTTTCTTGTTTTTTAGGTTTTTCAGGTTTCATCCTGGATTTGACATGGTTTTGTTTGTTTCATATTTGTGCAGAATTTATTTACTCTTTTTAAGCTGTATAAGTGCATAGCTTCCTAAATTATAACATAGATGTTCATCCTCCTTAATTTACAATATGCTTGTATAGTACCATTTTTTAATTCAAAAAAATCTCAGAATATTATGATTGTGAAAAAATCCCTGAAAAATGGGAACCCAGAATAAAGAGTACTCCAAAGTCTTTCTGTAAAATATCTTGTGGTATCTGACTTGAGCCTAGTAGAAAGACCTATTACATGGAAAAAATGTCACATGTCAAAAAGCATAGCACTGAATATAATTTTGCCGCTTGCTCTCAAAAAGGGCAATTTGCCTTTTTTCTGTTTCGTCTATATTTTTTCTGATTCTGTAGTTTTAATTGATAATTGAAACCAAACTCACTCTGAAATGTTGCAGCCATCTGTGAAACAGAACTATTATTTTCCTCCTTTTATGTTATAGTCATAATACTCTAGTGCGTTTACCTGCTGATGATATTGTGGGACGAAATAGGTGAGGTTATGGACTTCTAAAAACTATTTAAGAGGCAGTCCTCTCTTTCAAGAGAAGCAGGTGTTTCTCTTTGTTGAGAGAACCTGCATTCTTCTCTTTCTCAAATAAGCTCTTTTTCATTGTGGTTTGATTCAACATGAGCTCTGTTCAGCATGTGCTGAAGTATTAGACTGACAGAGGAATCAGTTTTAAGCATATGCTCAATCAACTCTGGTCCACTGATTTCTCTTGCCAGTTTTGCTAACAGATCTGAAAATGTCTGTTATAGGAAGTTGTACTGGACAGACCAGGGAACTGACAGTGGAGTCCCAGCAAAGATTGCCAGTGCAAACATGGATGGCTCAGGCATACAAACCCTCTTCACTGGCAACCTGGACCATGTAGAATTCCTTACCATTGACATTAAGGAACAGAAGTTGTACTGGGCTGTTACAAGCACAGGAATGGTAGGTGATATTTTTTAAATAATTGCTTCTTTACCTGTCTCTGCATCTATGGTTCACATGAGTGATTCAGTTACTTCAGTTTTTTCTTATAAATGGGAGTTGCAGGACCAAGCGAAATCTGGATAGCTGTTGTTATTGAATACCATCAAAAGTACAAGATCAGAAATAATATACTGCCTGCCTTTTCTTCCTACCTTGTACCTAAAGATTTCATGCACAAAAGAGATTTTAGTATTATGCATTGCATTCTAGTTTTATATTATAACACTGAACTGTTGCTATAGGAAATATAATCTTAATCTTTAAAATTATTTCTTAGATTGAGAGAGGCAATATGGATGGTACAAATCGTGTGACTTTGGTGGTTCATCTTTCTCATCCCTGGGGAGTTGCTGTGTACGGTACCTTTCTGTACTATACTGATCGAGATTATGAAGTAATTGAACGAGTTGACAAGGCCACCGGTGCAAACAAAGTAGTACTGAGAGATAATGTCCCAAGACTGAAGAGCCTACGTGTGTATTACAGAGACAGTGAGTATTTGCTAGAGAGATGTTTCAGGATATTCAACTTGCAAAAACTCGAACTTTCCTTAGAGACAGAATGGTTGCTCTTTCAAAGGACATGCTTTGATTTGGTTTACAGGAAAAGTGTCAGAAGCATTTTGCCTGGTTTTGGTAAAGAGATGCTCCACCATCTAGTTAAGGCATGTATTGGCTCATGTAATTTTACTAAAGTCATGTTGACTAAGAAATTTTGTTACTTTAGCTTCAAATTTGTTTTATCTGATTGTTGGCCCCATTGATTTTAGATGACAAGAGACCAGTAAACCCATTGCTATCACATCTGTGCTAAAATGTATTCTGATTAGGATCTTTATTTTTGTCAGCTGATTGTTAATATTATACAAGTGTATGCATTTGGGTGTATATCCATGGGTGTTTGTGATGATACAATTGAGATTTTTGTTTTGCCATGTATGTCTTTTGCAGATTCTGCTGGTTCCACAAATGGCTGCAGTAATAATATTGGAGTTTGCCAGCAGCTTTGCCTGCCTGTACCTCGTGGATTATTCACCTGTGCCTGTGCTACTGGATTTCAGCTAAATCCTGATAACAGAACCTGTTCCCCATACAGTTCATTTGTAGTTGTTTCTATGCTCTCTGCAATTAAAGGATTTAGTTTAGAGACATCAGATCACTCTGAAGCCATGGTACCACTGGCAGGAAGAGGTATGTGAATATTGTAATAGGAAAAAATCTTGTCATGCCTAGTATTTTGGCATTTCTTTCTAGCATAGCACATACTTTAAATTATTTCGTTTATATTAAAAAATCATTAATTAATACTTTTCAAAATATTTCAGGACGAAATGCACTTCATGTGGATGTTCACATGCCTTCTGGTTTCATTTACTGGTGTGACTTTAGCAGCACAGTTTCTTCTCAGAATGCAATACGTAAAATTAAACCTGATGGTTCTTATTTTAGAAATGTTGTTACAAATGGAATAGGACGAAATGGGATCCGTGGCATTGCAATTGACTGGGTAGCAGGTAAGCACAGCCGAATTTAGGAGAATGTTATTGTTTACATATTATAAAATTTTTAGGCTAACATAAGCAGATTCTAATGGAACTATTTTGAATGGAAGCACTATGGTTCCAGCTTGTGCTTTAATGGACTGGTTTTAAAATAAGAGGAAGTAATGAATGGCTCTTATGTTTATGTATATATATATGAAAAGGTGAAAGTTTATCAGAGAAGATGTATAGAGCCTTTTCTCTACTGATGCTTTAATATTTTTCTTAGGCCTCTGTTCTTGTCTGTATGTTTGTACATAGCTGTGAACTACCATTGTGAAAACATGAGAAAAATGCAGAGAAACCAGAGAAGAATGCACAAAACCTGTGTTATGACATTGTAAATAAGAAAGGACTTTTTATGTACCCTGAGATTGCTGTGTACACATGTTATAAGTTATAATGAAAAGTTAAAAAAGCAGAGAAATTTTTATCTTTGAACTATAATTTCCACATGTGTACTTCCTGTTCCTATTTAAACATATTAGAGATTAATTAAAATATTAACTCTTCAGAAAGTATTAATCAACAATTGCCATTAATACTTTAGTTTTGTATATATATGTACTGTATATATGTTTTGCAAAAGTTCTTCAGTTGATTGATAGGCTTGTTGGGATGAGTTTTAGGATAATCATCTGCTGTAAACGCTCAATTTAGTTCCTGTATACAGTCTTGTGCCATAACATGGATTTCATAGTTGTGTGTTTTAAAAGGCAACTGTACTACTGATACCCATGGCCATCCATGAGAATTTAGAAATTAATTGTCTACTGTCAGTTTGGCTGTCTTCTTCCTAATTCATCAGATGGTAGGCAAATACCTTATGCTTCCAACTACTAACATATTTATGATGGCTATTCATTTTGTGGTTCAGTATTTTAGCAACTTATGTTTCTCAGGTATTTGTGCTAATATTAACTTTCTGTTTTGCTTTTCTGATTTGTTTTGTTTTGGTTTTTTGTATACAGGAAATCTTTACTTTACAAATGCCTTCCTGACAGAGACTTTTATAGAAGTTTTGCGTTTAAACACAACTTATCGCCGTGTGCTTCTGAAAACTACCATAGACATGCCAAGACATATAGTAGTTGACCCAAAAAACAGATATATCTTCTGGGCAGATTATGGGCAAAATCCAAAGATCGAACGTGCTTTCCTTGACTGCACCAACAGAACAGTTCTTGTGTCTGAGGGCATTGTCACACCTCGTGGGTTGGCCATAGATCACAGCAATGGCTACATTTACTGGGTGGACGATTCCTTAGATATGATTGCAAGAATTCAGCCTGATGGTGGTGATGTTGAAATTGTACGTTACGGCAGTCGCTATCCAACTCCCTATGGTATCACTATCTTCGGCAATTCCATGATCTGGGTGGATCGAAACCTGAAAAAAATCTTCCAAGCCAGCAAGCAGCCAGGCAATACTGATCAGCCAACAGTAATAAGAGATAATATTAATTGGCTGAGGGATGTTACAATTTACAACAATAATTTCCAGTCACGTTCTCCCCTTGATGTCAACAACAATCCTTGTCTGGACAACAATGGAGGTTGTTCTCATCTCTGTTTTGCCCTCCCTGACATTCAGACACCAAAATGTGGTTGTGCCTTTGGAACACTAGGCAGTGATGGCAAGAGATGTTCCATTTCAACAGATGATTACCTGATTTTTGCTCTTGAAAATGCCCTCAGAAGTATCCACCTAGATCCTGAAAACCACAGTCCTCCCTTCCGCACAGTCAGTGTGTTAAGAACTGCTGTGGCCCTGGATTTTGACAGCATAAACAACCGAATATATTTTACACAAAGTTATCCTTCAGGAACAGGAAGAATCAGTTATATTAGTATTTACTCAGGAATTAGCTCTCCAACTGTAGTTGCATCTGGTAAGTGCACTGAAATATGGTACAAAGTAATCAGATGTTAAAAATAATGACTTACAGCACCTACCGCTAGCTCAACACATATTTTTATGCTAAAGGTCAAGGTCGACCACTTAGTTAAGATATCTAATAAAATGCTCTTTTTTCTTTCTTTTTTTTTCCTTTTCTGAGATTCTTATTTCATCTTGATCCCAATGAAATGGAAATATAAAACTGGATAGATATTGCTTTGTATATAAAATTTTATAAATAAATTAAAATTATATATAATAAATTAATATAATGGAGTGAGGGAGGATTCATGCCACTTGAAGAATAGCAACCAGAACTTAAATCTATGTGAGGAAAGGTCTTTGAAACACTATTGTATACCCAGGCCTGCCTGATTCCCAAGTATTAATACTCTAGATTTTTAAATTGACAGATTTGCACTGGTACCAATGGCATTTCAAAGAAGTTTTTGGTGTAGCGAAATTATAGTAGATGAAAAGTGTTGAAGTATCTCAGGAAACCGTGCTGAGCGTGCCATGTGTTTGCTTGCATGTGCCTAAGACCTGGGGACTCCGGATGGCATAGCCTTTGACTGGATCAACAACAGAGTTTACTACAGTGACTACCTCAATCAGACCATCAGCTCGATGGCTGTGGATGGATCAAACCGCACAGTGATCGCCCGAGTGCCACGGCCGAGAGCCATTGTATTAGATCCCTGCAGAGGGTATGTGTTGCACTGTGATTTGACTGCAGGTGAAACTACAATTTAGACCTTGACAAAGACTGCCAGAGACTTCCTATAACCCTAACCCTTTTTCTGTTGTATTCCTTGAATGCTTCAGAAGAATTCTTGTTTCAGTATCAGAACATTTCCTGAGAGGACGGGGGCATTACTGTATGATACTGTGCTTTTAATTTCATTACCAGTTATACTGTGTTATAACTAAGAAAGTTAAGGAAGAGATTAACTGACTTTACTGGATTCACATACGAGCTGGAAAGAATTTTCTGAAGTTCGCTGCAGTGGACCCCTGTGATCCCTCTAGAAGACTCCCTTGTCAGTGTGAGCCAAAATAGAGGAAGAAGATCTTTTCCTGTAGTTTTGCAATGCACACTTCAGTGAGGGACACGAGGGTGGAAATACCACCAAAAGCAAAGTTTGTGAGTTTTGTTTTATGAAAATATAATTATGTTATTGACAGATATATGTACTGGACTGACTGGAGTTCAAATGCAAAGATTGAACGAGCTACACTTGGAGGAAACTTCAGAACACCCATTGTGAGCACAAACTTGGTATGGCCAAATGGACTTACCCTGGACTATGAAGAACAGCAGCTGTACTGGGCTGATGCAAATCTGTATGTATTGATAACATACTTGTTGGTTTACATTTAGTTAATATTTTAATAGCTCTATTTATTTTTCCTCATTTCTTAGCTGGTTTTCAGCATTTCAGTTGAATTTGGTACTTGACATTATAGAATGTTAGGAGTTAGTTAATAGCAATGCAATGTCAAGTTTTAATATTGAAACTGCTTTGCAATAAGCAGTTATATTCTGTCACAGTGTAGATTTTGTTCTCTGCTTTATGCACTTGCACCCGCTGTCAGTTTGTCTTACATGCAGTTCAGGACTTTCATAAGTGTCTTCTCCAGCAAATACAATCGCAGTACACATTTTACAGTATTCATTGCTTATGGTTAATGCCTGTCACCTGTGGAATTTGGCCTGATATTCTTGCTGTTGCCTACCAGACAGAGCTCTACCCTTGAATTTATGCCACAGAATTTCTTCTATCAGCAGGAAAGTTTTAAAAAAATGGTTTCATTTTCTAAGGATTCAAATTTACCCATGGTCTTGGAGAAACCACTGCAGCAATCAGACCTTTCCCCTCTGATTCCTTCAGCATAGAAGTTATTTTTCAGCCTTTTTTTTGTTGTATCAGAAGAGTGTTCTCTGTAGTGTAATAAATCCCATGGCCTGTGTCTATATGGAATCTTCTGGGAAGAAAGTGGCTGTTTGAATTTATCTGCATGCAGGAGGGCAAGGCACTTGTAATGGGATGTCTATTTCAAGAGGAATTCAGGATGTCAAATGGAACATACACTTTTCTGTTTCAAACTCTAGTTAATGGAGTTGGCTGCATAGCAGCACCTGAGATACTGGTGAGCACTACTGAAATGCTGGATATCAGTTGCCAGACTAATTAGGGCATGGTTTTATACATAAGTCTTTTGACTTCTTTAAGATGTAATAATTTCTATGTTATTGTAGGCAGAAGATTGAGAGATGCACTCTCACTGGTACAAATCGTGAGGTAATTGTTAGCACTGCTCTGCATCCATTTGCAATGACAGTGTTTGATCAGCACATATATTGGACAGACTGGAACACACGAAGCATTTATAGAGCCAATAAGTATGATGGTTCAGATCAGATTGTAATGATCATGAATCTTCCACAAAGACCAATGGATATTCATGTCTGGGCAAAAAGTAAGCAGCAGCAGTGTATGAACCCTTGCAACCAGTTCAATGGTGGCTGCAGTCACATCTGTGCACCAGGTAAGCTGTCATGCTTGATTGTGGGTATTCTCAGCTCAGTCAGAGAGAAAGAGAAAGGTTTTCTAACCAGGCAAGAGCCTGGGAAACAGTTGGGAAAGAATGTAAATAATTCTCTAATCTATCTTGTTATTCACATTGTTTATAGACATGTTCTGCTACTGTGCGTCATTCACTGCAAACCAACGGTGACACATGTTTTTACTCTAAGACCAATGAAATTAGCCTTCTCGATGTTCTCTATATATAGAGTGGTACATTTGAAATAAAGAGAGAGTTCATTTTCTTAGCCTTCTGATCTGGAGTTCTCTGTTCCCGTCCTGCTCAACAGCGTCACTTGATGACTGCAAACTATTACTCTTGCCTGTATTAGAGTTTAGACTATAACAATTCTAGTCACATGGGGACAGCTGAAATACTTTTTAGTGTTCACAAATTTTTAATATCTATTTTATTTATAAATACAATCAAAATAAGTGCCATTTAAGATCATGGTACTTCACCAACAAACCTAGGGGTTGTATCTGAGAATCCTCACAGGTGAAAATTATGGGTTTCTCTAACTTAAACCAAAGCATTTTTTTTCTGGGGTTTAAACTTTCCTTGGATGAGACATGAAGTGAGTGCTGCAGGATATGCTTACCTTAAGAGTATATGCTCTTACTGATCAGATGTTTCCTACAAGACATTCTAAAAATTTATGGTTGCTATTTATTTACATAAATGTTACAGAGCTGTTTAATGTGTTGTAGATTTTTGGAAGTTATGATCCTTGACTTTGAAAAAGTCATTCAGTGTCTGTTTTCATTTGTATCATCTTAAATACCATTAAAGATCTATCTTGCCTGAAAACAACTAAACTTCTCATTAATTTTGAGAAGAGCAGTTTGTCTATTGCAAGAAATTTTGAACACTTGTTTTCATTTTGAAGGATAAAGTTTCAGTGGATATAGCTGTGATATTTGAAAGCATCACATGTCATCTTGCTGCCACTAAAAAGGCATTTGGACAACAAGCAGTAGTAAGATACTCCAAATTCTGATCTCAGTTCCTCTAAGGAACTCTGAAATAACTTCTGTGGGTTTCAATGCATCTGCATATGCTTAACTGAGATAAAAGTCTGGCTAAGTCACCGTACTACTATCTAAGTAAATAGATCATATAGGAATTATGAAAATTTCTTTGCCTTTTCCAGTGTTACAACTGTGAACACTTTCATGGAAACCTATATAAAATATCAATGTTAATTTTCCTTTTTGTTGTGTCCTATTTTTATTTTTTTAAAACTAAATTTCAAACATAAATTTAGGTCCAGCTGGTGCAGAATGTCAGTGCCCCTCTGAAGGTCGCTGGTATTTAGCCAATAACAACAAGCACTGTATTGTGGATAATGGTACCAGGTGCGATACTGGTTTCTTCACATGCCTTAATGGACATTGTATCTCTGAGCGGTGGAAATGTGACAATGACAATGATTGTGGTGATGGCAGTGATGAGTTGGAAAGTGTGTGTGGTAAGCATTTAAAATAACTGCTTCAGAAAATATACTCTGTCTTGCCTGTTCTGTAGTCTCTGTCACTTTTATGGCTTTATGATCATGGATCTTATGGCTGTAGTTTAGAAACAATCCCTTGCCTGCTCACAGATTTGAGGTCTGAAAGACTAGTGGTTTGCTTTAGAGTCCAGAAGCACTGTAGTATTGATTTTTTGTCATGTATAGCCAATTTCTAATTTTTTTAATTTAAATATGTATTTTACTTTTCATGCAGTCCGTTTTGCAGCTGTGTTTGCCCTGGCAGGTAAAAATATTGTGATTTTATTTGTTACTTTGTCAGAGAACTTAAGATTATATTTTATCCACTTTTTTTTTCTTTTTTATTTTCTACAGCTTTCCATACTTGTCAGCCAACAGCTTTCACCTGTGGCAACGGGCGATGCGTACCCTATCATTACCGCTGTGATCACTACAATGACTGTGGAGATAACAGTGATGAGCTTGGCTGCTTGTTCCGAACCTGTGACTCCCACACAGAATTTACTTGCAATAATGGAAGGTGTATATCCCTTCAGTATGTCTGCAATGGAGTAAACAACTGTTATGACAATGGCACATCAGATGAGAGGAATTGTCGTAAGTTGAGCCTTGGTACCTAGTGCCTATTTATGTCTGACTCTCTAGATGAAGGAAGAGGGAAATGTGGTTTTATGTGAATAAATCTGATAAAATCAGCAAGAAGGACAAAGGTACTGTTTAGTGCTGTTTGAAGCAAATAGAGTTGCTAAATCATGTTCTGAAACACCCTAAGATATTACATAATAAATGTTGCTGTAAGTAGTCTGCCTTGAAGCAACAAGTTCTCCTGCAGTATGTAATGTTAATTCTTGTGAGTACTTCCATGCATTTCAAAAATATTATTTCAGATAACTTGGATTCAGGGCTTCTGTTTTTGCAGGATTAGCCTGGAATTTGACAATGGCCTTTTACTTTCTGTCATGCTATATTAATTATACTATATTTAGTAATCAGGAGTGTATATTGTGATCCCATAATGACACAGTTTAAAATTATATGCCTTATAAAAGTTATCAGTTATATTTGTTTTCTTTATGATGTAAACTGTGATTAGTTCAATATTGGCTACTTTCGCAGTTCATGAAAATAACAGCATAACAGTGTTTAAAACAACTCTAAAGCACTTTTGCTTTCTTCCTCCTCCTTAAAGCGGAGCGTACGTGCCAGTCTGGTTTTACAAAATGTCAAAGCACAAATATTTGCATTCCTCGAACGTACTTGTGTGATGGTGATAATGACTGTGGAGATATGAGTGATGAGAGTCCTACTCACTGTGGTAAGTTAAGAGAGTTAAAGGGCCTTTGTTACTTCTCTGATACCTCTGTAATTTATTCCAATGCTCTTTTCTTTTAATATAACCCCAACTGTTCTCAAAACATCTACTTTTGTAACACTGAAGTTAGATATGCATCATCCTATTATCTCATAATTATCTAAAGAATACTTTTATCTAATAAAAAAGATGGTACATTTTTGCAGAGTTTTAATATAGCATTTGAGGATTGTTCCTTTTGCTTATTTTGGTCTGTATTTTTTATTGTTTTACAAGGTGTGTGGCACTTAAGTATCATAGAGAGTTGTCTTTTTCCATAACTTTAACATTAGAATATTCTTCCTTCTAACTGAATGAATTTGTGTATGGTCTCAAATTTCTTTTAGCTCTTTCATGTGGTTATGCTTTAGCATATGATTCATTCTTTATTGTATCTTCCAGTTAGGATATAGAAGTGCCTGGTTTTGAATCAGCCTTAGTTACAAACCAGATTAACTTTGCTAGGACATTTTTATTAGGTAGAAGTTAGGTAGTGGTTTTCCTGTATGAAATACTATTAATCAATTTTTAAAACTTAATGGATATTTTCAGGTCATGATTTCGTTTTAGTATTGCCTGAGTAGATTATTTTTGCTTTCACTATTTTTTCTAAAGGTACATGCCTTGAACTAACTGCCACAGTTTTTCTAAAACATGAGTTCAATTTTTGTAGCCAAAATGTGGCCACTTCTATCTATGGACACCAATGTGTCAAGAATATGTGGCTATAGTGAGCCTTGTTCTGCTTGTCAAAGGTGTACTTTGTCCCTTCTACTGTTTATGTCCCTGATGAATTACATATATTGAAAAGTGGTGAAGGGCAAGGAAGAGGGAGAGAGAGAATGAGAGATGAAAGAAAGAAACACTAAAATGTTAATGAGCAATAGTTAACTCTTTGATTTCCATCATTAAAGGCACAGGGAAGAGCAAGTTAAAAGGCCAGACTTAATCCTTCTGGTATTTTGAAACTATCAGAGGGTACAGGAAAGTATTGGCAACCACTGAAGAAATTGTCAAAACCCCTTATACATGCCGAGATCAAGGGGCTTGGCTGAAGTGCAGAGAGTATTTGCAGCATGCTGAGCTGGAACTGCTCAGTATTATGGTTTGTTCTTCACTGTCAATAAAGAAAGATTCCCACCAGCAAGTGAAAAATTGGTAGGAGGAAAATTCCCTACCATGAGATACTAATTTTGATTTCCTGTAAAGCACTGTTATGCCTGGTTTTAGCACTGGAAAAATGAGTACACTGGAATGTGATCATTTTCCTATCTCAAGTATAAATGCAGAATATATGTACAGTTGCTGCATGCAATCCTATTTCCAGGACAAATTCTGTCTACTTACTAGCTGATACGTATGCCCAGGGAGAAAATCAAGCGCATTTTCTGCATACAAATATCAAGCTAGTTTGTACAATGAACTCTTTCCAGAGAGGCTGGGAAGAGACATCCTTCCTAGCATAATTTTTTCTCTTTCTTTTTTGGGGACTGTAGTATTTTTTGCATAACATGGACTCAAAAGCAACTTAAAACAATTTGGAAAAGTAGCAGAAAAAAAAAGAACTCATGCATAGTTTTTTTCTTCCAGTCTCTCTGACTTGCACAAACAGTGAGTTTCGTTGTACATCGGGACGTTGTATTCCTGCTCATTGGTACTGTGATCAAGGAATAGACTGTGCTGATGGCTCTGATGAACCTGCATCTTGTGGTAAGTCTGCACTCAGAAGATACAACATGATGGATTATGGCAAATCAGTAATTTGTCTTGTAGGCAAAAGCTTTAATCCAGACTAGGTGGAAAATAAGTATCTTCTGGGTTTTATTCACTCTCTCTAATCTGAGTCACTGAGTAATTTGAGTTTTAAATACTTAAATCTGTGTATGGAATATGAAGGTTTTAGTTGCAACAACTGATTGCTCTTAATATATAAGCTCCTATCCCTATAAGACTATGATGGTAATGAATCAAATGGCAAAAAATAGCAAGTATTTTGGTATTGTTTTGCATGTAAAAGCAGATGTCCTGCTGTACAGAAAGTGTGCATGCAGTATTACATTTGGGGAAAAAGGGAATGTGGGATGCAGAAGGGAACAGTGTTGACACAGTATATGGGTATCATACTATTACAGTAAACAAATCCTGTATGTACAATAGAAACTGCTGGGAATAAGCAGAGGAGTAGGTTAGGAGGTGAAAAAAAAGACTGCGATCTCCAGGGAAAAAGAGAAGTAGCTAACTGAAGTTAGTGACAATTGGTATTATAACATAGTTATTATTCTCACTGTAAAAGTAAGAATAACACAAGGCAAGATTCTTCTGTTGGTTCAGCAGGGCTGGTAGCTCACTTTGCACATTATTGGGGTTGCACCTTTAGCTTAAGAAAATGTTTTGCATCTTATACATTATCTATTTTACAATTAAGCTTTGATTTTACATTTCACTGTCCTAAGTTTCTCCCTGAAATAGTCGTCAGTAGATTTCATGGCAGTGCAGGTTAGTTTAACAAGCACAGTGATTGTGTTCCTTTTGAAGTGCCCCAAATGCGGACTTGTTCGAGTGACCAGTTCAGATGTGATGATGGCAGATGTATCCCAGCAACGTGGATCTGTGATGGTGATAATGACTGTGGGGATATGAGCGATGAGGATCAAAGACATAATTGTGGTAGGTGGTTAATGCAAGTAGATACTCCACTTTGAACTGCAAGTATTTTTTAGAAAACAACCAACCCCCAAACTCTCACTCATTGCCAATTTTTCTACCCCATAAAGGTGCACACCAAGCATGAGGTACAGTCTTCCTATGCCTTCATGATATTGAATGAAAATTGAATATTTTACTGGTAAAAAACCCCAACAAAACATTGTTCTAATTCTGCAATTATTCTTCTTCGAATTGTTGAGTTGACATGGAGATTTAATTAACCTGGGTTGTGTGTATGATCTGGGCAGCTAGAGCAGCTTCAGTGGAGATGCTCCCTAGTGATCATGGACTGCATCTTGTGCATATTAATTACCATGTGTTTGTGGCTTAATATCTTAAACAACTAGTAAACAAAATAAGCATATCTGTTCAGAGGGTGAACAAAGGGAGGGAGGTTCACCAAGACTGATCCTGCTTCTTGATTCTTGTGAGAACAGCTGGTTATACTTGGAGTCCTTGCCCTTATTAACTGTAATATTTCTGCCTCTGCTTGCTCCCTGGAGCACAGAATGCTTTGAACAAAATAAAGAATAGAGGCTATTCAGCTCCCAGAAAACCTGGCTGAAAAAGCTTATTTGAGAATCCAGTAGGATTAGGATACAGATTTCTGGGCATGTCAGCATTGCCTAAGGAATGCTTTGGCTCCCAGTCAGCCTCCATGAAGAACAATGTGCTGTTTTGTAAATGAGAAGATACAGTGGTATCTGTCTTTGTATGTGCAGGAGGACATGGGTCTATTGTGGATTATGGGTGGATATCCAGGCTGTTTGTGTGGGTGGTGGAGGAGGGTGTCACATACACAGAGAATAACTTGGTTAGTGAATGTGCTTTTCCTTCAGCAAACCGCAACTGCACAGCAGCAGAGTTCACGTGTGCCAACAATCGACCCCCACTCAGGAGGTGCATTCCTCAGGCATGGGTCTGTGATGGTGATGCTGACTGCAGTGATGCTCTTGATGAACACCAGAACTGCACACGAAGATCTTGCACAGAAAATGAGTTTACCTGTAGTAATGGCTTGTGCATCCGTAACACATACAGGTTTGTAACTACCCAAGCAGCTGTAGAAATTCCCAAAATTGCTTATTGTGAAGGAGCTAATTCAACCTTTTTTATCACACCATTTAGTTGTAATTAGATCTACAAATTTTAATGAAACTATTTATCTGCTCTGCATTTGTGCATTAGCCTTGACTTGAAAATGCTCTAGAATTTTCTCTCAATATTTCTGTTGTTCACCATTAGCACTTAATCCTTCTTATTATCACTAGTAACCTCTCCTGGGGTGATTCTGTCTAGCCTATAATACACACAGGGAATATTAGCAGGACTCACAAGATTCAATATGACCCCAGTTTCTGAAAGTCTCTTCTATTGGAACCAAAAATATCGACCTTCTTTGGAAATTGGGAGAAATCCATCTGCTCTGAAGACAGTGATTGTCTTCTTATATTTGAAGAGAGTGTTCATTTTTCTTCAGATGTGATAGGCGGAATGACTGTGGAGACAGCAGTGATGAAAGAGGATGCATCTATGAACCATGTCAACAGCACCAGTTTACTTGTCAGAATGGGCGCTGCATTTCCAAAGCCTACATCTGTGATGGGGATAATGACTGTGGAGATGAATCTGATGAGCTGGAACATCTCTGTAGTACACCAGAAGCAACCTGTTCTCCCCATCATTTTAAATGTGACAATGGAAACTGCATTGAGCTGGTTAAAGTCTGCAATCGGTTGGACGATTGCTTAGATAACAGTGATGAAAAAGGATGTGGTATGTATAGATTTATTTGTACTGTCTAATTCAAAAATCTTAGGCACCTTTGAAAAAATACACTCTTAATACAATTCCTTAATTCCAATCATATCTATTCCATGGCTGTTCCTCAGAAATTAAAATAATAAGAAATGTAACTTTTAAATTTTTTTGCTTTAATTAAGTCATACTTACCATGTGCTGCTTTAACTGACTGTGTCGATGAGCTAATGATATAATCAAAATGTATTTCATACGTTGTTATGCATTGCCCTTGCATTTCAAAAATATGCCATAGTCCATACTTTGCACTCGGTGTTTTGTGACAGACTTCAGAGGTGGTAGAATAATTTTATATTAGATTATGTTTTTTACTTTTTTCCTTTATTACAGCAGCCCACATCCACAGCATTTTCAGGGGGTAGCAAGGAGAGAGAGACAGAATGCATTGGAAAGTGACTGCACTATTACTCTGCTAGCTGGCTCCTTGAATAGAACTCGTTTCCTTCCCCAGGTGTAAATGAATGCAGTGACCCTTCAATCAGTGGATGTGATCATGACTGTACAGACACACAGACAAGTTTCTACTGTACTTGTCATCCTGGATACAAACTTATGTCTGATAAACGGACTTGTGATGATATTGATGAGTGCAATGAAACTCCATCAGTATGTAGCCAGATTTGTGAGAACACAGCTGGCTCCTACATCTGTAAGTGTGCCCCAGGCTATATCCGGGAGCCTGATGGAAAAAGTTGCCGGCAAAATAGTAATATCTCCCCATACCTTATTTTTAGCAACCGTTACTATCTGAGAAATCTCACAGCAGATGGCCAGTCTTACTCTCTCATTTTGCAAGGACTGAGAAATGTGGTGGCACTGGACTTTGACAGGGTGGAAAAGAGGTTATACTGGATTGATGTGGGGAGAAATGTCATTGAACGAATGTTCCTAAATGGGACAAATAAGGAGACAGTGATAAGTGATGATGTGCCCAACGGGGAAGGTATCGCTGTTGACTGGGTTGGCAGGTAAGAAAATACATTTTTTGTCTTTCTGAGCTACTGAAGAAATGATGTGTGAAGGAGTTTATCTTAGGGGTTTTTCCCGACTGCATATGAAATTCCTGATGAGTAGTGAAATAGTTTGGATTGTGGATGCAGTGTTACACAACTGCTCTAAATTGTTTATCAGTATCTAATACATAACACTTAAATTACTGTGATGTGTAGTATACTAAGGTTCTGTCAGACTTGCTCTCCCATCAATTGTTTGCTAACAGTTGTCAGGATTGGCATGCAGGTTTCGCTCTGCATAAATAAAATATTGTAACAGGTAGCTAGAAAGTTAACTAGTGAAATAAGTAATAGTAAGCCTTAATGAAAATTAGCTCCTGTACCAATGTGAAGAACATGTGTCTTTGGCTCTTGAAAAACGCACCTTTAACTGACACACTCAAACAATGTGATGCAAATAATTTTCTGTCAGGAGGCCAGCATATGGGTGATGTGTTTCCCAGTTACATTTCATTATGGTAAATTTTTAGTTGCCTAAAAATTTTGTGTTTCAAAAAGTAGTCTGATTTACTGCCACAGAGCCTCTGTCATTATGTGGTGGCCTCTCTGACAGTGGTCTTGCTGTGTTTCATCTTGCTTTCTAAGTGAAGTGGTATAAGTATGAATAGTTTAAATAACATGGATCAGACTGTAAACCAATAAGAATTGTTCAAAAAGTCACTTTTGGAACTTATATGAGAGTATTTATATGTCCATATAATAGTTTTTATTTTTAAGCCACTTTGTCTCTAAACCTAATGATAATTAATGTTGCTAGCAGCCCCAAATGCTTCATGAATCATGTAGAGGTGATGAAGAAAAAGGCAAATTTTAGCTGAACTGGTCCTACAGCTTCATTTCTAATACAGCTTTTGAATTATTTCACCTACCATTAGTTATGTTTCCAGTCAGTTCTTGTTTAGGTGTTCCAGGCAGGCTGAAGAACAGTACAATGGTTGAATTTTCCTGCTTGTTTTCTGTGCAGAGAGAGGATTAAAGGGTGCCATGATATGCAGGTTGGAGAAGACTGTTTTCTCCTCCTCCCTGGTGGGAATGGTGCTATTTAGGGTGATGTAGGCAGAATGATATCTGTTTGGCTATTTCTGGAATGACACTGTGGATGCTGGAGCTGACCAGCTCTGCAGAGAATTTCAAAGTATCCTGCTGTAGTTCTAATTGAATTTAATGCTTTGCTTTGATGCAGGCTTTTTAAAAAATCATCACTTCTGCTTGTATGATTTCTTGGCTTACAGCTGTGTGTAATTCCCAGGCAAAGTAATAGAAGTGTTAGAAAATTCGAGGTGAAATTAAAATTAGAGTGCCAAACTACTTAGGGCTTTTCTACCTGTTTGAAGAGAGCAGAGTTGGCAGCATGGAACAGTTGAGGTTTCTCTACAATGCCTTACAGCCCTTGCAGTCCATTGCACTGCATGTCTGTTTTCCTGCTCCTGGCCAGAAGAAAGGTTTAGGCCAGAAGAAAGGGAAGAAAGGTTTAGGAATTTGTAGGCAAATGGCATATTATTACTCAACTGGGCACCTGCAAGTTTGAATTTGGCGCCACTGATTGTGGTTACAAGGAAAACAGAAGTGAAAAGAGCAGCCTGGAGCATAGTGTAGAAGAGATGTCAATGAAGTATGTGTTCCTTTGCAGTGGATACATTGCTTCTAGGAGAAAAAACAAAATTAAGGTGCTGTGAAGCAAAATAAGGGGGAAAAATAATATTTAATAAATTAACTCTAAAATGTTTCAGAAAATTGTACTGGGTCGATGCCTACCGAGATTGTCTCTATGTCTCTGAACTTGATGGAAGATTCCGGAAAAAACTGGTGGATCGGTGTGTGGATGCCAACAATACTTTCTGCTTTCAGTATCCCAGAGCAATTGTTATTCATCCAAAATATGGGTATGACCTTCCAAGAGTCCTTTTCCTTTAATTTGCAAAAAATCTTGCACTATTCTGAAAATCTGAAGTAAATTTGGGCTGCTTGCATTTAGATTTCTGTGGTGTTAGTACTTATTTGCAGCTTAGGAGAAATAGTAGCTTGCCTGTTGTGGGTGTATATGCATGGCTGTCAGCTCCCATTGAAAGTAGAATTTGGTTCCATATGGACTAGGAAGTTTTAATTGCAAGGCTAAAAGTTGATAGAAATGTGTATGGTTTGGTAGGTGTTGGGGCTCACTGAATTAAAGTGTAATTGCACAATTGTCTGCTGTAGCAGTTAAACTAAAAATATATATTAGCTTTCTTCTTCCTCAATCTCTGCTTTACTTCTGTGGCAGGAAATACTATATTTGAGGCACAGCTTCTAGTATTTACTTCAACAATCCTAACTCTAAGTATTCATTTGAACAGACAGATTTACTGGACAGACTGGGCAGATCGAGCCTATATTGGACGAGCTGGTATGGATGGCAAGGAAAAGACTGTAATCATCTCTACAAAGTTAGAGTGGCCCAATGGACTTACCATAGATTACACCAACGACAAGCTCTACTGGACAGATGCCCATCTAAATTATATTGAGTATGTAAACAGAAAATACTAAAACGACTGAATGATCACTCATGTCAGATTGTGGTGGGAGAATTTATAGGTGCTGTAAAAAGAATACACACTTCTGCCCACTGACTCTATAGAAAACTGGAGTCAAAATGTCTGGAGTAGTAGATGATATGGATCATTAGATGACACAGTAACAGAGTTGCTACATTCAGTGAAAATTGTCCAAAAATTACAGTGAAAAGATTCACACACTGTACTAAAATATGCAACTTCTCTGTGTCCAGTTATACAACCTGAACCAAAGCAAAATTGACTATAAATTCCCTATTTTTTGATTCTCTTGTTTTTGCTTATAGATGAGAATTGAGCAATAACTAAACTAGATAAATGCTAATAAGTTGTATACAAACCTTTAGAAGGTGTCTGAATGTCCATAAATATGATATGGAATTTTCTGTTGGCAATTGGGATTCTTTTGTTAATCAAGAAAAATCTATACATTGCTTTTAGTACTAGAAAATTCCCATCTAAATAGCAGTAAAAATAAATAATAGTTATCTGGCTATTTAAATTATTTTAAAACTCATAATACTGAAATATTTTGAAACTAATAACTTGTATTTATGTTAATGTTCATATTTGTATTCATATTTACCTGCACATTTAGATTTATATTTGTATTTACTTCTATTTCTTCTCTACATTAATTTTTCTGGCAGCCTTTTCTATGATAAAGTATTAGAGATGTCTTTTCAAAAACGTAACTTAATTATGTGTGTGTTTCTCTCTGCTCTCTTGTATTTCATAATTTCCCCATATATGGGAAAGGTGATAGAAAAATGTAAATTTTTGTCAAAGATAATTCAGCAAAGGAGACTAAATCAGAAAGACGTAAAATTAAGAATATGGGAAGCCTATTGTTGTCTTCAATGTTTCATAATTAGCAGTCTGAATCATCTAGGCAAGCTAGTCTCTTTTGTGACAAAAATAACTCACTATTAAGGCAATACATGTGCAAAATTTCATTGTTCTAGCTAATGTGCTTCTGGAGGAGTATACATTTCGGTGGATGTTACTCTATTCCATTTATTTCCCTGAAATAGCCTGTTTTACTTTCCTCCATATACTAAAATGAATTTGCTAAGGATGGTGATCTGTCTTTAGGGCATAAAGAAGCTGCAATTCTACATTGCATGTTTCTGGTCACCAATAATGAAGGACCATAAGCATACATAATATGTAAAGAGAAAAGATGGAAAGAAGTTTTAGCATTTATCTGAATGTTTTGCACAAATTTTTCTTTGTGGAGGTACTCTGACCTGGATGGACATCATCGTCACACAGTATACGATGGGACTCTACCTCATCCATTTGCAATAACAATTTTTGAAGACACAATATATTGGACCGATTGGAACACAAGGACAGTTGAAAAAGGAAATAAATATGATGGATCAGAAAGGACTGTTCTTGTGAATACCACGCACAGACCATTTGACATCCATGTTTACCATCCATACAGACAGCCATTTGGTGAGAAAACAGAATTAGATTTGCATTTAGAGGGTCAGGTGTTATTTCGGGACTAGTCCTGTGTAAAGGACTCTGAGTGCACTCAACTTTTGCCTTTACTGAGTGGAATAAAATGCACAGAGTAAGTGTAGGCATCTAGTTTACATTTATAAATTGCCCTTTCTTTGAAAAGCAATAATTGCTATTGCATAATTTTAAATTAGTTTCTAAAACATCATGGCTTGATAGCATAGATTTTGTGTACATGAAATGACATATATTTCTCTCATGAAATGCCTACTTATCTAGGTTTGGTTCTCAACCTCTTACATTTAATGTTTCAAAACAGTATTAGAGGAATCTACCATAGATTGAAACCTTTGTGTTCTGGAATTTATGAAGTATGGTAATATTTTTCTTCTATTTTACCAGTTAATAATCCCTGTGGCACAAATAATGGTGGTTGTTCCCATCTTTGCCTAATAAAAGCTGGTGGTCAGGGGTTTTCCTGTGAATGTCCTGATAACTTCATGGTCATACAGTTTGGCAATACAGCCCACTGCCTTCCAATGTGCTCTAGCACCCAGTTTCTCTGTGCGGACACTGAGAGGTAAGTCCACTGCTCACCATCGCTTTTTCCATGTGTTTTTAAGGATATATTTTACAGTTTAGTCTGTTCAAAAGGGCAGGAAATTAGGGCTTCCTTCTGTTCTCATTATGAATTTGTGACATGCTTACAGAGAGAAAACCAGGAAAATACAGGAAGACAGGCTTTCATTTTGGCTGGTTCCTTAAGTAGTACTTTTTTACTTTTCCTTCTGTTATAGGCATTGCGGATGTAGCAAAGTTTGGGTTGTTAGAAGCATGTACCTCCAGAAATCATTTCTTGTTGAATCCTCAAACCTGGAATTTTATTTTATTTTTTTTTAAACATCTTTTACAACGTATCTGTTTCTTCCAAATATATACTGTCTTCCAGTGGCCCAGGAAAGCCACTTAGCTGACGTGAGGGCACATTTCTAGCCCCTTTGACTGAGACAACAGTGGAGGGAGAGGAATGGTGATATAAGAGCTCTTGTACTGATGTGTCACCCTGGAGCCTATGAGGCAGGTGTGCTTATTGGGTTGCCTTTTGAAGCAGTGTTATAATGATAGTCCATAGTGAAATTTTTTCTGCTACAGTTTGGGTGAATAATTGAAATATTACCTCATTAAATGATTGATCTAAAAAATATCAGAGAGGATTGCCACAAATAAACATAAAAATTAAATCTTTATTATTTTCTGTCAACTTCCTTCTAGAGGTCCACCGATATCATCTGTTTATCATCTGTTTCTGGTGACACTATTCTGGTATATTTTATTAGCATTTGACATACGAAATAGAAGACATAAAATTCAAGATGTTTTGGATGTTTCAAGAAATATCACTAAGACAAGGCTGTCTTTTGTGCTGCAAAAGGATGGTTGTACATCTGTAAAGCCATATCCTCAACAAAGAACATACTGTTTTCTCTTTGTAGGTGTATTCCCATCTGGTGGAAATGTGACGGACAGAGGGACTGTCGAGATGGCTCTGATGAGCCCCCAACGTGTCCGCACCGGTACTGTCCTGTGGGGCAGTTCCAGTGTAACGATGGGAACTGCACAAGTTCGCATTTCTTATGCAATACCCAGCCGGATTGCCATGACCGATCAGACGAAGATCCTGTACTTTGTGGTATGTTCCAACAAACAAATTAAGCTGTTTTGCCAGTATAAAACATGTAATCAGCATATAAATTTCATAATCACTATCCCTTTTTCAAAGATAAAAAGGTGAGATAGACAGATGCAGTCTTCCATAATCTTGCACCTGCTGGAGCAATTCACCTCTGTGCAAGCAGGGTAAAGGAGAGAAAAAATGTACTATATCAAAACATAAACAGTTTCTATGCCTCCAAGACAGATTTGCACTGAGGTAAATTACCATCTGAGGTATAAAATATTAGAAACAAGACTCACTTTGTTTTGCTCTGAGTAAAGGCATGGTGATTATAAAGAATCTAGGGCTTCCTAATGCCCAGGTCAGTCTAATTTTCCCTCTTTTCTACTTTGTGTGATGGGATAAAATTATTACATCCCTCTGCATTGCACAAAATCCAGTTCATGTGGGAAGATTTGTTTTGGAGAGCGGTTTGTGATAGCTGTCTTATAGAAATGTAGCAGAATTATGCTTGTGGAATAATGTTAGCTCCTTAAAAATCTATGCTATTCCACATACTTATGTCTAATTTGAAAAGCATATCCTTCCTTCTCTTTTTGTAAATAATGTAGTTCTGGCAGTTGCAAGCAAGTAATATAAAACAAGGGGAAAGCAGTTTGATTATATAACTGATAGTGTCATTGCTTTCCATTCCAGTGTGGTTCTAAGAATGACAGAATTAAATGAAATGTCAATTTTAACTGACTTTCAAATAGGTAAGATTTTAAGTGTGCCACAAGGGAATTTAAAAGTAGAAGTATAGCAGCTGTGTAATGCTGGGTACTGTGGCAAGCACATTTCTCTCTGTGCACCTCAATAAAAAATCCTGAGAGAGAGAGAAATGTGCTTGCCACAGGGTACAGCATAACATACTGGGTACAATAAAAATCAGTTTAGGTCTATGTAATTCCTTTTACTTGTTATCTCGTGCATAATAACAAAATCCTTTGGTCTAGAATGTCAATGGAAATTGTAATATGCTGTTTTCTCTTGAACAATTTGGCAGTGTATGTAAAAGAAATTAGTAGAGTGGAGTATGGCAAGAAATTCTGGAAGCAGAGATAAATTTTGACTTCTGTTTTCAGAGCTACCCCAGTTTGCCAGCACTGCTGATGCCACCTTTCAGTGGTTTGCCCTTTGAGAATAGAGGCTATATTTTTGTAGGTTGTGCAGCTGATATTAGCATGGTCTTCTCCTATGTTTTTTGTCATGTTCATTCGTAGAGAAACAGGCTCATCAGGCAATACACACTTAAGCTGATAGCATGGCCAGAGGCAAAATGCCTCTTAGCCCCTCTGTGGAGTGGGAGACCCTGCCTCAAATCACGTTGAATGCTGGGTTTACTTCCCTCTGCTTTAGAAGAAGGTAGTATATGTCTTGCTCCTAGAAAACTGTAGAGCCTTAGTGAGCTTGGCTGAAAAAACCTGGGGAAAATGTGACATGTGATGGTAGAAATGTGTACCTTAACTGCTTTAACTGGGCAAGTATATGTGACATTTTAAATTTCTTTCTGGCTTTGTTTTTAACTGTTGATGTAAGCATAAGGGCTCAATTGATATAACAGCAGCAGATAATTTCTGTAAGTTTCAGTATCCTAACAGTTGATCTGTATTCTTTCAGCTAATCACCAGTGTGAAACTCATCAGTGGCAGTGTGCCAACAAACGATGTATTCCAGAAGCCTGGCAGTGCGATAGAGAGGATGACTGTGGTGACAACTCGGATGAAGACAGTGCTCACTGTGCCAGTAGAACCTGTCCCCCAGGCCAATTTAAATGTGACAATGGCCGCTGTATCCCACAGTCCTGGAAGTGTGATGTGGATGATGATTGTGGTGATAACTCTGACGAGCCATTCCACGAATGCAGTAAGCATACAGCTGTAGTAAAATGCCTACATTAAAGTGCACTAAAAGCAGGTTGAACCACATAATTTAATTTTTCTGAGATTGAAAGTTTATTGGAAAGGAGTATTTTCTGCAAGCTAATTGCATTCATCTAGTAAAGAGCGTTAGAAAACATAGAGACTCTGTGATAATTTACTAGTTACTTATTCTTATACCTACTAGTTACTTATTCTTGAAGAAGAGAAAGCCTATTTATGCCAGCCAGATTATCAGAAACTGGCAGCATCTCACTCTGACTTTCTCGATGCTAGGATTTTCCTATATGGTGTAGCATGTCTCTCTGAACAAATGGGCATCTTCAAAAACTTGTAACACCTGAGGACAAGCTGCCTCCTCTGGCTTCCACATTTGGGGCTATTGCCTGTGTCACCAGCTCTGAATAGTTTAGGGGAAAACACAATGGGTGTGATTTGATCTTGTGATGGATTTGTAGCATATGCAGAATACAAGCAGCATAGATTGGAAAAGATAGTAAAATCAGATACATTTAATGTTTTCTCTTTTACAACACTAAAATTACCAGATAGCTCTTTTTAGTTTAAAATAATTGACTGTAAGTCATAAAAGGTTAGGAGAGGAAGAAATGCAAGGAGGACAGTTAATGGCTAAGTAACACAATTAATTTTGACAACTGCCTCTTTCAGTGGGACCTGCTTATCGATGTGACAATCACACACAATTCAGCTGTAGAACCAACTACCGTTGTGTACCATCGTGGGCAGTGTGCAATGGCAATGATGACTGTAGAGACAACAGTGATGAGCAAGGCTGTGGTAAGTTTGGAGAAGGTCATTTCAACGTAACTTTGTGCCTAGAATATTTCTTCAGTTTGCAAACACCCAGATTTTCTGAAAGCCCTCATTAATACTGTACCTGGCAAAGACTATGCTAATGTGTGCTGTTTTGTTGGTGAACTATCTACACTTCAGAGGAGATGACTTGCAGTCCTTCTGGAGATTTCCGCTGTGACAATCATCGATGTATCCCACTGCGGTGGAAGTGTGATGGAGATAATGACTGTGGAGATAACTCTGATGAGCATAACTGCAGTGAGTTCTTGTTTTGTTCATAATTATATGGTCTCACTTTTGACTTAAATATCCTTCTATTTTTTATGAGAACAAGGCAGCTCTCAAATGCAACCCTTCTTTGTTTTATAAGGTAGTCTCTCTCTTATTTGTTGTAATACCACACTGATATCACAAGGATGCATTCTGGTTACATAAAAACACTAATCCATCCAGTCATCACAATAACACCAATTCCTGTTTTCCACTGAGAAGTGACATTTGAATTTTATCCTGTGTGTAAATGTATAGTCTCTTAAACAATAATAGTGGAATTTTTTTCTCTTACTTGAATTAAAAACTTCTGTATAATTCTGTGTTGAAACAAAGTCTGCAGTGATTTTCCTTTTTTCTGTGTCAAGAGGGACATGGAATATCTACCATATTTACAGAGTACTTGGGGGTAATGATTTTTCAACATCATTTAATTATTTAAGATTTTACCTCTGCCCACATTACTTTTGTCTGGTTCAATGAGACAGATGTGGAGGTTTAACTGTATATCTGGGAAACTTTTCTTATTTCTACATTGATTTTTAATGAAGGTCCTCGTGAGTGCACAGAAAGTGAATACCGTTGTGACAATCTGCGCTGCATTCCTTCCCGGTGGATCTGCGACCACGATGACGACTGTGAAGACAATTCAGATGAACGTGACTGTGGTGTGTATTACCTGAATGCTACCTCTTACTTGTTCACACTGTTGTTTCTAATGTGATAAATTATTCTGCAAAATAGTCTTTTATTGGAAGCATCTTTAAATAAGTAATGTTCACCCTGTCACGTTAGTCACTCTACCAAAAGTAGAGAATACCACAGTTTTAGTAGTCTGGGATTTTCCAGTGTTTTTAGAAGTTTTTAGCATTTTTAGATGTTTTTCTCAAAACATAAAAAATTTCTCTGTCTTTGAACAAGAAGACATTTCAACAGTTACTTCTGAATCTTTTCAGAGCTGAGAACCTGCCATCCAGGTTATTTCCAGTGTGATAGTGGACACTGTGTTGCAGAGCGCTTCAGATGCGATGGAAATGCAGACTGCCTTGATTTCTCTGATGAAGCAACTTGTCGTGAGTTATAAGTTTTGCAATTGGTGCTCATTGTGCTCACTTTCAGAAAGATTTGCACTTTTCCCTATTTTTAAGTGAGATGACACCTCAGAGACATAGAATTCTGCAATGCTCAGTGATTTTAGTAAAAATTCAGGATAAGCATAATATTTTGAATCAGTTTTTTAATATAATAATGGGTTGCCATCTCTTATACTGATTGTAAACACATTCTTAAGGGTAGGAAATGCATGTGTTTACCAAGTCCAGGAGAAGATACACATGCGATTGAATTAAAATTTTTCATTATCCCATAAGCACTGCAAGAACCAAACTGTTTCAGTTGTACCAAATGCTAACAAGGTTTGTAATGAGATTGTTTTCTATAATACTCAAAGTAGTGTAAAGTGTCCTAAAGTATCAGTGAACCTAAGGAAATAATATGCTTTTCCATTTCTGTTTTCCTTTGGTATATTGATCTACTGTGAAACAAATCTCTGTAGCTTGCCTGGATCTACAGCTGCAGCTGTTTACCCAGAAAGTATTGTTCCCAATTGGATTGAAAATATTTCCTCTGTGCTCTATCTGCATTGACTGACATCGGCTTTTTGGGTGATTGTGTTGGTTCTGACTTACATGTTTCCATGGTCTTAGGCATCAGTACTTGGGAGAATTATTTTCTCTTCATGTTGGTATCAGGGCAATTCTGCACATCTTGCCATGTATTTAATTTTAACACCTGTGCTTTAAGTAAGAAAGGGCATCTGCACAGTACTATCTTTATTTTTCTGATGGTTACCACATCCTGCGACATACATAGCAGCAGTTGTCTTTCAGAACCTCAGTTATAAAACAATTGGCTGTTCTTAAATGGAGGATAAAACATATGAGAAGCCGTTGAAGGGCAAGGGTGTGGTTTATTTATGTAGGGTGGTAGAATAATATTTTTGGTTTTTCTTTGGTTTAGTTAAGTTCCTTTCACAGTTTTTCAGAATATGAATGGGGGTTTTTTGCTGTATCAACATGACTCCTTTTGAGATTACATATCTTATGTGCTTCTTCAATCATTCCTGTTTGGTGCCAGTGAGGTTAATTATCTTTTTTATTGAACTAGATTTGTCAATAACAAATTCAGGTAGCATTTGTTAAATTAATTTGTTTATTTTCAAAAGCTTGTCTAACATAAATTGTTTCACTCTTCATTTAAACCTGAATTAATTACTTGTAGCAGTGAAGAAGTCTTCAGTCCTTGCAGCCTGTTGTTGCTGTACATCTTTGAAGCACCTCATACAGTATCTCCTATTATGGAGATAAGTGTTTTTAAAAATAATATGGGGTTGGACCGAATATTTTTCATGAAAATATAAAATTTTTATTGTAACTGAAAATGTCATAATTTTCTTTTTTTTCAGCAACACGGTATCCTAATGGTACATACTGTCCACCCATGCTGTTTGAATGCAAAAACCATGTCTGTATTCAGCCATACTGGAAATGTGATGGGGATAATGATTGTGGAGATGACTCTGATGAAGAACTTCACCTTTGCTGTAAGGGAGAGGAATTATATTAAAATGAACAATATGCTTAATCTCTACATATAATAGATCAATTAGAAAATAAATTGAAATTATTTGGGATGAATTCTAAGAATTTTGCTTTACATGCAAGTTCACTTCATTCTGTGACAGTATTTCTCACTGCTTTGCAGATGTTTGTATATGTGGTTATGAAAGTAGAGAGAAGCATATCAGAGAGATAAGGTCACTATTTCACATTTTTCAAGTTGGTTATTAAAAATAAGAACGTCAGTTTAAAATAAAAGATTAATTCAGATAATGCATATTGTCACAGGTGCTGAACTTTCAAAGCTGTTAGTGTTGTCAGGACATCTTTGTAAATACGACTGAGAAGTCCTGACTTGAGGTCTAATAATTAGGTGTTGGAGGTGCTACTTAAATTGGTTTTGTCAGTTATGTACTTGAATAACATGTTGGATTTCCAGTCAATTTTCTTCATAAACAAACAGAAACCTCAGTTTTATATGTTATTAGAGAACTTGTCTGTGGCCAAAGGTGAGGTACTGTGTTCTGATAAAAAAAATGTGTAATGTCCTAACATACAGTCACCAAAATATGCAGAAAATACTTTTTTGTCTGAATGCCTCCTCACCTTTTGAAATATACAAAACATATAAAATATTCCAAGAGAAAAGTGATATGAATAATTTGTGACCCAATGGCCTAAGTATCAAAGTGTGACTGATCGACCCCTGTGCTTTTAGTGGATATTGCTTGTGAATCTCCATTCCGTTTCCGGTGTGAAAACAATCGCTGTGTATACAGTCATGAGCTGTGCAACCAGGAGGATGACTGTGGAGATGGAAGTGACGAGAAAGAGGAGCACTGTACGTTTACAAAAATTGACCATCAAATACAGTAATTTTGATGTGCTTGATATTTAATAATACCAAAGGGATGTCAAAGTTAACCTTAGATAATGACAGCAAGAGCTCACTGTGAAATAATTTTAACTATGGTTATTAGAACTACATATTTATAGCTCTCTGTACAAGTAGCAAAAATGGGCAAACATTTGTCTGAAAAGTAAAGAGCATGATTTTCAAAACAATACTAGATTTTATTATAAGCACTAGCTACATATTTGCTCATCTTATTATGATCTCTACCTAAAAGGAGGAAGAGGAAAGAGTTTGGCTGTATCGTAAAATTGGGATGGGATGGCTAGCTGGGACTTTTAAAATAAACAAATGGTAATACTTCCTGAAGTTGTGGCACTGTTAAGCACATATTAACAGTCTTGATATTTAGGCCCAGACCCTGCAGCAGCTCTGTTAATATTCAGTAGGTTTTTGCCCTCAGATATCTTACATAGTTCTCGCTGACTGTGCTGTACATTTTAAAGTGTAATCATATTTTTGGTTGCTTAATGATTTTATTTGCTGGCTTTATTGTACAGTATTCTAAATGTTAATAGTTTACTAATATCTCTATAATTTCTTGAAATCTGCACTAGGTGTATTAAATGTATAATTAAAGGATATTATTAAGTTTGCACAATTAAAAGGAAAGTTTAGTCAACTATTAACACGAAGAATTTTCCTTCTGTCTTTTTTATAAAACAGCAGGACTTCTTTCAGTTCATGGAGATGTGACTAGAAATCAGGATGTTACATCCTGGTTATGGTTTTAATTTTACACAGACTTCCAAAGTAGTCTTGCCACTGTTTTACTAGATGGCATCAGCTTCCCCATTAGCAATGGGGAATAGGGTTGTCTGTTGGTATTTCATAGTTTAAACTGTGACAGAGGAATATTTCTCGTCTTGATTGTAGGTAGAGAGCCAACACCAAGACCTTGTAAAGCTGAAGAATTCAAGTGCAGCAATGGAAATTGCATTCCCCTACATTATGTCTGTGACAATTATGATGACTGTGGAGACCATTTTGATGAAATAGGCTGCAGTAAGTAATAATATCAATAAAATACAAAATTACAATGCTGTTGAAATAGATATTTCTGAAACTGAAAGCAATGAATGTTTTTTCTTGAATACCATACTAAGAAGTATTGTTTTTTAAGTAGCCTGTGTGAATTTCCTTATTGTTTTTTAATAAGCCTGTTCTAGGATTATTTAGTTAGCAAGGGTGATACTTACTGTTTTAATTCTTTCATTATTTTAATTTATTTTGTTTTAGTTATCTTCTGTTTTCATTTTTTTGTACATGTCTTCCAAAAACATATAGAAGTGCTACTTAGAAACATGCTTAGTGGGTCTTGGTGGTGTTTAGTTTATAGTACAACCTGATGATCTTAAAGACGTTTTCCAGCTTGAATGATTCCATCATTCCATGAAATTCAGTGCTCTGAACACAATCTTTTTTAGGCTTAGAGTATTTATGCATCACAAATACAAAAGGATTTGATCTTGTTTTGAAATAGTTTGTGTTACAGAGGTAAGAACATCCATCTATTTCAACTGTAATTGCAATAGACCAACCTGTGGAGTTATTCATGGGCAGACTCTGAACTGATTATGTTGCTCTAGCCCTGTTAAAAACAAAAGTATATTGAGATACTTCTATTTTCCTTTTTACAGACATGATCACAGAATTTTCTAAGCACCAATAGTCCTTTGCCTGTTGGCCCTCTCAAATCCTCCATACACCTTTTATGATCTACTTATTATATATTTACTAGCATCCATTTAAATGTAAAATCTTTGAGTTGAACTTTGAGATTAGAGGTATTCTATGAATCTCAAAAAAGCCCAAAAAAAACCCCTAACTTTTTATGTCAATATATAGACAGCTGCAGAGTGGTAACATGAGCATACACTTGTAATTTCAATTTGTCAGGCTGTGATGGCATCAAGTGAAAGTGTGCCAAATGCTACACTGGTGATTTGCAATCCAGCAAACCTCCAAAACACAAATAACTTGGAAGCCTGTAGTGTAGTCCATTTTGAAGCAGCTGATTTCTCTGTTTGAATTGCCATCCTAGTGATCTTTAGGTAATATAGCCCAATGCAATGACTCGATGAAAATATTGAAGTATAAAAAGGCAATGAAGCAGTGTGAAACAGACACCTTCTGGTGTCTGTATTTGGCTCTTTGGGGATAAATGTGAATACAGATCAGATGGTAACATTTGGAACCTTTCCAACACCAAATACCTGCTATAATGAAAGTGGAATATTTGTGTGTGTATGTGTACAATGAATTTATGCTTCTACATGTATATGAAATTGAGCTGCTTAAACTTAATTTAATCATCAATGGAATGTGTATGTAAAAAGGAGATAATCAGCTTAATGTAAAGTTTTTGCCATACATCTGTATCTTTTCCTTATGATCTTCCAATAAGCTTACTATTTATCTTTTCTGCTTATATAACAGATTTGCATTTGTACTCAAGTATTTTATGCATATATAGAATATATATGAACCAATAGAATTCTATATGTACTTTCAGACATGTATAATTTTAATTATCTGTTACAGACTGACTATTATCCCTGATTTGGCTTTTCCATTATAGAAATGTTTTAAAGGGCAGTGCATTCTTTACAATGACCTGTACGGACTCTGCAGTAGGCTTTAGATTTGGTTTGGCATGAACTAAATATCATCTTCTCTCTAGATTCCAGATGTTAATAATGTAGGGCCTGTGTTATGCATGATATCAATTGAGAATATTTCTTCTTCAGCTGTTAAGAAAGCACTGGATAAAAATGAGACCTGTTGGCAAAGTTAGGCATTAGATTAAAATCTCTTAAATTCTGCAGTTGCTACAGATTGGTGGTAATTTAGAATGTAACTTCTGTTAAGGAAGGTGTGCTTTAATGATTATGGCTCTTTTCCTGACCGTCTTCACTAACTGACAGCTCTCTTAACCAGTGGTTACCATTGTCTCCTAATTTTAATTAGAAAAGAAAGGAAAGCAAACTAACTTCATCTATTTGAAAACTATTTTAATTTTTAATAATCAAAATGATTATGCATCCCCCTTATCACTTCACTTTTTGGTTATAATTGTATCATTTGCTTTCTTTCTTTCTTTTTCTTTCTTTCAGATCCTGGAACAGAGCGAACTTGTGCAGAAAACATCTGTGAACATAACTGTACCAATCTGAATGAAGGAGGCTTTATCTGTTCCTGTAGGCCAGGGTACAAGGCCAGTGAAACTAATCGCAACTCCTGTGAAGGTATTTTTAATCTTATAAATGTTGTCTCGCTGATAAGTGTTCAGTGACCTATCACTTCATCATTCTAATGTGATCACTCATTTTCATATTCTAACAGGATTTTTATACATTTATCAGATGCTTCCTAAAATGTTCTGCTGCTGAATCATGTTTTCTAACAATGTATGCCTCATTCAACAAAAAATTGGCTCCACGGTTAAGACTTCTTTTAAGCTTTTTGTGGCTGTAGATGTTTTTGTTTTACAGCACATAGGTTTTGTCATATCTTGGCAATCTGAGGGATAGAAATGTGATTGTTTTCTTTTTTCCTTATTGAAAACAAACTTACTGCAGGTTATACTCTTCTTCTGTCTGTTCTCAAACAGACCTACAGTAAAGGTGTGTTGTGCCATATTTTTGCCCTGAATTTTATGCAGATAAAATGTGGTGAGATAAAATGTGCCACCTCCCTGGGCAACCTACTCTGATGCCTGACCACCCTAAGAGTGAAAGTTTTTTTTCTAATATCTAATCTGAATTTCCCCTGTCTCATCTTAAGGCTATTTCCTCAGCTCCTCTCACTGCAGGCAGCGTAAAAGAGACTGGCCCCCACCTCTCTACAGCCTCCCTTCAGGGAATTGTATAGAGTGATGAGGTCACCCCTGAGACTCCTAAAGACTAAAGAAAGAAATCAAGTTTTAGGAATCTTTTCTCTTCTTATATCTAGATATCAATGAGTGTGAGATCTTTGGAACATGCACACAGGACTGCAAGAATTCCAAAGGAAGCTATGAATGTTTCTGTGCAGATGGCTTCAAGTCTGTGGGTGATCAACAAGGGAAACAGTGTGCAGCTGATGGTATGTTAACTAATAGCGAGATTGACGGCAACCTGTAAAGAGCAAATGCAATATAGCAACTTAATGAATGTAATCCTCTCTTTGATAAGAAGAGGATAATGAAAGCCAAACCTTATTCTGTAAGATAATACTATCTGTGTATTCCACCTATTCCATAATTAGGAATGAAAATGCTCATCTCTGTTTTCGATTGTAAACATTAGAAACGATACCTTGTTTTGTATGCCTGCCTTCATTTCTCCTGAAATTTTCTGCAAACAAAAACCTATCATCAGAAGGAAATTAATGTTGCCTGTTCCTGAAGTTTAGATTTTTTTTCAGCAAAATAATGCATCAGAAAAAAGTTGCATTAAACTGGCATAAATCAAAGGCAGTTTGATGACAGGTTGCCATTCATTGTTCATGGACTGATGCACACAAACAGAAGGATTTTGGCCAGTGTTTCAGATCAGTCATTGACTTTTTATCATACCTCAGTGCAGTGACTACCATGTGTGGCAGTCCTTGAATAGGCAGAGTTGACTCAGAAAATAATAGTAATAGATCATTAATAATAAAAATAAAGAAGTGAAGAAAATAGAAAAAAGTGACAATGGAGCGGTGTTATATAAAAACCAAAAGCAGTACTCTATCTAGAAAAGTAGTTACATTTTAGCAGCTTTAAGAGCTAAATGATAGAAATATGGTATGCCTAGTCAAATGGTAAAATCTTCAGAACAGAATGCCTGTGACCAAACCTACATGCTACTGGAGGTTTTGAAGCCTAAAAATTATTTGTAATATGAAAAACACTACAAGAAAATGTCTCCAGGTTACCCATCCAGGGGCCTAGTTCAGCAAATATTTACTGCTGAGTGTTAGGCTGAAAACGCAAAGGACATTTACACTTCAGTTTCTGCCTGGCTGCCTTTTTGTGCCTGTGTCAGAAATCCAGTTCTTTGATACCCTTCTTCACAGGCTTTGTTCAGGAAGCATCTAGACACACAAACTGTTGAAGGCTAATTGATAGAAGATAACATAATTGTAGCTGGTAACAAAGAAATTTGTTGTGACTAAGTTCTATTTCTATAGAATAGAACTCTCACCTGCTTTGTCGTACAATATCACCGCCCTCATAAATGAGGGCCTGATGGGATGTTATCAGGCTTACCCAAAATTAAACTGTGGCCATAAGAACATTAATCTGAATATAGGGACATTAGAATTCACAAACTTTAAGGTAGAACTTGGACATGTCATGGGTTAAGGGATTGGCAATTTATTTGTATTTTCAAAATTGTTTGCTGTACTTCAAGGGGGAAAGTGGAACCGCATTGTATAGTGGCATTCTGTTTTTGAGATGTGGTGATATGCCAACAATGTAATGTTCAAGAATTTTTAAGGAATTATAAGACCTCTGTGCAAGGTCTATGGTGAAAGGGATAATACTACCCTCAGTGGTAAACATTTCAATTTTTATGAATTTTGGAAAGCCATGAAATTTGAATAGCTCTGAAGCTTTAGAAGAGGCCCTAGATTCCCTCTGATTCTTGTACAGATACAACATGTGAAAATACCATTTAGTTTTAATTAGAAGTTACTTTCATTTGTTTTTTCTAAAATGAGAAATGCATGAAAATAAATTCATTATTGTTTCCCAGGTAATCCTCCATTGTTACTGCTGCCAGATAATGTGCGGATTCGAAGGTACAATATCTCATCAGAGCAGTACTCTGACTATATTGATAACCAGGAGCGTATCCAAGCTCTGGATTATGACTGGGACCCTGAAGGGATAGGCTTGAGTGAGTATGCTGATACTCAGCCATGCAATGGTTGGTTTAAAAAGATGCATTTCTGCAGCATGGGTGTTTAATTTACACTAGAAAGCAAAATCAAATTAGGTCAACTGGCCAGGTCTCTGTTGAATGTGCCCCTCCCCTCTACTCATTCTCCATTAAAAGAAACTGTGGTTTCTTTTAATGCTTTAATTCTGTTTAGCTGGATTTTGATCTGGTTTTCCTTTCATTTTAGTGTGAATTTAGCTGTAGAATTGTGGCTCTTTAGGATTATGCTGCAATAGAAGCCTCTTCAGTTCCCAAACCTGGCCCAAGTCTTGCAAGAACTTAAGCTAAGCAGGAATGACCAATACATCCCTGTATTAACTTATATTTCTGCTTCTTCCTCAGGTTCCATTTTTGCTATTTCCACAGGGCCTCTGTTCTGGGCCATACTTGCTCCTTAGGGTTATGAGAGTCTAAATTACTCTCAAAGTCATGTATAAAGGTTTCAGAGCTAAGATCCTCTGCTCTTGAAAAATTTGATATATATTTCTTCATAATCTAGCTCAAGATGACTTTAGATGTGTATCTTTCATATGATAGATGACTTTAGAATTTACACACTAACACAACCTTACTCATAAATAAATGGGGCTGGTAACTTCACATAAGAGCCTCAGAAAAATTAGAATTTTTGACAAATTTGCAATTAACTTGGCATTTCTCATCTTTTTTTAAGGTATTGTGTACTTCAGCATTCTGGGACAAGGTTCTGAGTTTGGAGCCATCAAACGTGCTTATCTCCCCACATTTGACAGCAGTAGGAACAATCCCATGAAGGAAGTTGACTTGAATCTCAAATATATAGTTAATCCTGATGGGTTAGCTGTTGACTGGGTTGGAAGGTAAGTATACTGAAAAACTAGAAAAATGCTGTACCTTCAATGTGTCAGTTTGTGAATTAGATCAGGCTGTGCAAAATCCACTTTTTTCTTCCTTATGAATTGTGTCTGAATATGTCTAGTCTGAAGGTAGTTCAGAACAATGTAGTAAGCTGTCCTTGCCCAGACAGCAGGTTAATAGATGTGCATGTGGCTGACTGCATCACATATTCTGTGCAACTGGCAGATCAGTTGTGCATCAGTAAAGTGATAATATATGAGCCTCCATGTCAGATGGATTCTTCTTCAATGACTCAGGTATGCTTCAGGGAACAAGCTTTCTTTGCTGTGGAAAGGAAAGCTCCCCAACCCACAATGGAATTTTATCTTTTATGTTGTTCCTTACCAACCCTGTGCTATATGAGCAGTCCCTGAACAGAAGTAGCTCTGAAGTTTGATGAATAGATGCATTTTCTCAGAAAATGGTTAGGTTTTCGTAACTGTGTTTCAGAGGTCTTTCTCTCTTTTACTGACTGTGGATTCTTTTAGCCTAAAACATGGTAATTTTTAAAACTTAATCATAGAAATCATGAGATCACTCCTTATGTTTACTGCCTTGGAGAAGAGCTGGGACAAAGTTGGGCCTGACTCATGGGAGTTTGATGTTTATAGTGTCATTTCATCTTGCAATATAACTGTTAAAGGACGTGGTGGACAGGCATAGCTGTAGCTCATGTGGTATAATGTTGAGAGGAACCTGATGGTTGTAGATGAACACTATGAAATGTAGTCAGGATTCTGTTCAAAGCTGAATGGACAGAAATTACAGAAATTAGTCAACCTTCTGAATGCTATTGCCAGATTTTGGATACAAAATTATGAGAAAGAGTGAAAAATTATATCTTTCCTTCCAGCAGTTTAGAAATAGATATTTTAGGATCTGGGCTAGCCCTCAGGTTATTTTGCTGTTTGCTTCATAAACTGGAGGCACCTAGAAAATAAAATGTCTCTGAAGGCAAGAGGGAGTGTCTGAATTCTATTCGAAAATTGACGTGGTCATGAGAGCAAGCATCCAGGATGTATATCACAACCATCCTGGTGAGGCTTCAGCTTCATCTTGGTGAGCAACTTCAGCACTTCAAACATAGTGCTGCACTGATTTCAGAACAATGTTGAAATGTATTTTTAAAAACTACATTTTGTTATCTGCACATTAGATAAAATGCTACACATGGTTTGAGACACTTAGTCTTGCTGCTCATCTGCCAAATAGAAATTACAGTATTTTTTCACATTCCCAGGCCAGCCAGGAGATAATTTATTCAAGCAGAAGGCACTGTGTGATTAGTGAGTGCATAATAATGAGTCTGTTTATAATCTAAGGTCAAAAAATTATAAAGGCATGATGATAAAGATAAACAAAATTCAAGGAAGAGTAGACTGAGCACCCTGTTTATTAGGACTAAAAGCATTTTCATCTGATGTGGGAACAATTTATTCATTAGTATCTCTGTCAGAAGACAAAAGTCTAGAGAGGAGCTGTGAACTAATAAGCTGGATATCTCCAGAGCCTGCTGCATAAATTACATGGTAAATGAATTTTTACTTATAATGAACCTCATCTTCTCCTGAAAAACAGAGTCTTTAAAGATGCTTATTAGCCACTTCTGCTGCTTAAAAGTAACAGTGAAAGTTTTCAGTAGCCCTTCAGTGAAGATTATTTGACAGGGACCAGAGGTAGCTGCAGAAACTTTTTCACAGGAAAAAAACAAGTGAACCAACAGATCATAGACATTTGCTAAACTTACCTATATTTAGGGTCTGTATATTCTATACACGTTCAGTAATCAATACAGGTTCATTATATTAATTTTCTTCAAGTTTACTAGAGTGTTTCTTCTTAATTTTTTTTATTCCTCTTCCAAGTGTAAACTATTTACTTTTGGAATGTTTTGTGTTTTATGTAATTCAGGCATCTTTACTGGACTGATGCAGGGACTAATCGCATAGAGGTGGCAAAATTAGATGGACGGTATAGAAAATGGCTTATTTTTTCTCACCTGGATCAACCAGCAGCTATTGCTGTCAATCCAAAACATGGGTGAGTATTGCAGGACTTACCAGAATTATTTCCAATGCTATTTGAAACCAAAAAAACCCACAGTGGTAAATTTTTCAGGAAAGACTAAAGGACTGTTTTCTGGAACTTCCTTTTACTAACATTGCAAAATTTGTGAGCATGGGAAAGCATTTTAGGATTAGATTTAACATGGATACCTGTGTTGGTGACAAGGCCAGATGGTTCAAATAAAAATCTCTTTTCTACATTATTATGTGCCCAGCAAATCTCTCTGTTACTACTGAAACAAGGAAATAGATGGGAATGTCTCTTCACCAGCTCCAAGCAGGACAGTCATAACCTCCTCCATGGGGGAAAGCAATGTAAATGCACTTGTAGATTCAATAGCTGGGCTTGCTGCAACTTGGATTAAATGGTAGATCATGAAATATTGTGATATGTGCTTCTCTCAGTTGGATTACAGCAGCATAACTCCCTGAAGTGACATGGATGCTACAGCTTTATTGTGACTGATGGATGTTCTTTTGGTATTTATTGTTCAGTTAGCTTTCTGTGACCTTCCCAATCACATCTGCAAAACATAAGTTGCTGAACAGTTTTTTTTTTCCATTACTGACCTTTTCCATGAAACTCCAAAGGATAATCACAGTGACCAAATTCTGAACTGTATCCATTTCTCATTCTGTCCTTTCAGGCTCATGTATTGGACTGACTGGGGAAGGCAACCAAAGATTGAATGTGCCTGGATGGATGGACAACAGAGACAAACGCTGGTCTCTGAAGACCTTGGCTGGCCAACTGGTCTCTCTATTGATTATTTGAACAATGATAGGATCTATTGGAGTGATTCTAAAGAAAATATAATTGAATCCATGAGACCTGATGGGACAGACAGAACCATTGTACTACATGGAGGTAAGAATGTACTATGCAATTAATAGTAACCAAGATGTGTGCTAACAAGCACTTGGGCTTCACAAGTGGGGCTACATTTGGGAGCTTTTCAAACACTAAGTCTTGATAGTGGTTTCTCCTTTATAAGTGATCAATGACACACCAGGCTCAGGGATGCCTGGTAACTGGACTCCCAGAGTGGAGTTTGTGACCCAAATAGGAAACAATGTGGAAAACTAGATTCTTGCTTTTTTATGTTTAATATTAATCAGTGTGGGCACTGAGACATGAAGAGGTCTGGCACATGAGGATATAAATACATGACTGAATGTGTCTTAAAATGAAAGCAAAAACTCATGTATTTAAGCTGAAGAACAGCAGTTTTGTCTGTTCTACTGGAGATTTGCTTGCTGACAGTCTGTTATTTGGTTCCTTTGAGAAGTAGGCAGTCCATACAGCCTTGATGTCTTTGAAGGCCATTTATATTGGATAGCTAAAGAACGAGGAGAAGTCTGGAAGAAGGATAAATTTGGAAGTGGAGAAAAAGTGAAAGTGCTGACCGTAAATCCATGGCTTACCCAAGTGCGCATCTATCACCAGCACAGATACAATCAATCAGGTGGGTAATCAGGATCCCAGTGAGCCATTTCCTGCTATGAAATTGAAGTTGGTATTGATGTCTGCAAAGAGCTTAGTAAACTTTTGATAACGTGTCTATTAGTAAATGATAGTATTAGTTTCTGAAAACCTAAAAATTAAATAGAGGCTGACAAGTATTTTCTGCACACCCAAAATGAAATCAACAGTGGAACACCACACACTGGTCTTTCGAGTCTCTAAAATATGACCTTGTCATTTCTCTTTTCCCCCTCCCTCACGAGGACAGTCATAATATATATTTATCCTGGCAAAGTGCTGATCATTTAATACTTGGAGTAGTTTGTTCCTGGTGCTATATGGGCTTTCAGCAGCCATTGTCTTTCCCTGAAGAATCTAAGGGTGTAAGAAAAGGCAGAGAGAAAATCTGGTGTGTTGACACAACTGACTGTGGAATTGCCCTGCCTTACCTCAGGAATATGCTGCATTGCTTCTTCAAATTTTTATCACTTTATCACTTTTTCAGTGCCTAATCCTTGTAAAGATGTCTGCAGCCACCTCTGCTTGCTGAGACCAGGAGGATACACCTGCTCATGTCCTCAAGGGACTCGGTTCCTAGAAGGCAGCAGCACGGAATGTGATGCAGGTAGAATAATTTGTCAAACTGGAAATGAAAGCAACAGAAGCTTTTCTTTAGGAATACAAATGCATTACTGAATTAGAAGTATGGAGAGATAAGCTAACTGGTGTAGTAGATATTGGTAAGTCAGAATATCTGGGTTTTATTCTCAGTCATCACTGATTTGTGGTCATCTTGTACATTTTCTTTAATGTCTTTGCATGTAATTTGTAAAATGGATGTAGGTCTGTCAGTCCAAACAGAGCAGACCCAGCTACAAAACTGGTCACACTTTCTGATTTTTGTTTTGAAATTCCAAAATATTTTTTTAAGAATGCCTTGATTTCAGAACTAAGAATTTCTGACAAATTATTGCTAACAATTTTGTTTACAATTCTGTAAAATCTCTTACTTAATCAGTATCATAGAAACTTAAAGTTTACAGAACTCAAGAGTGTGGACAGAGATAACTTCTTGATAATTATAATCTGGAAAGCCTTTTAGGCACTAGAATTTCATGCTTGGTTGTTGCATTGCAGCAAAACTCTCACAGTGCTTCCAGGAGCACAAATCTCAGCCTTTACTGAGAACAGTGAAAATACCACTGCAGAATTTCTATTTCTCTCTAGCCTAGAGTCTGCATTCTTAGCTTACAGTGGTGTGGGTGGTAGCCAGATGTCCTTGTACTTGTCCTTGGAACATAGCTTTAATGTATTAGGATTTGTGACATTGTCTGGCATCTTTCCTATGGTTAATCTTCTCTGAATTATAGTCTGATTGCACTGAAAAAGAAAATGTCATCACTTTTACACTGCCTTACCTCTAAATTACGTTTTCTTAATAATTATTAGTGTTTTTTCCTATTGCCATGTGATGTGAGCTGCAGAAAGAGGTTATAGTAATATGTAATAGTGAATGAATGTGTGCAATATGTGTTTAAATTAGGGATCAGTAACTGTGTTGATTGCATTTGCTAATGGCTGCTTATTGCTCTGGGGACACTGAATTTGATATTCTTTACTCACACTACTGTATATAAAATGTTTGGGAATTAAGAAAACTGTGCTTGTGCAGTGACCAAACATAGCTTTTGAACATATATTTAGTTTATTTGGACCTATTGCAGCTACTGAGAGACAGCCTGTAACACCTCTGCCTTTCCTGGTTTTTGCGCCCCATTTACTTGAAGGGCATTTTACCTGTAAGAAACAATGTAGCGACACACTTCCTTCCTCTGGCTGATAATTATTTTGTGACAAAATACTATGATCTATGTCCATCCTCAATCTATAGACTATAATAATAGCTCAGATCCAGGACTCTTCCTGTGTTAAGTACACTTTTCTGACAGTATATCCAGAGCTCTTACTGAAGACTAGTATGATTTTTTCCCCCCACTTGATTCAACGTTAGAATAATGCTCTTCCTCTATGTGTATTTCCATCCATTGGTTTTCTTCATAAGTAATTGCATTCCAGTTTGGCCTTCTGTGTACAACTTCCTGCTGGTAGAATGGAAGAGTCTGGACAAAAGAGAGAAAGCATTGGTGCTTTCTAAATGGAGAGGTTAGAAGGGTATTGGGCTGTATTGCATGAAAAAAAGAAAGTGAGCAGACACACAGCTCTTGAGCTGACTGTGCCTAGACTCTACTAAGTTGTTATGTTCTGAGAAGAGGTTTTGCTTCAATTAATTTAAGCTGATTTGGCAGAAAAAATAGACACGAGCAACAAGCACATGTGCTATGAAAACCAAAAATTCTGAAAAAGCAGCCTGTGAGTTTGCATATGCAAGATCTATAGAGACAAAGAAAATGCATTATTGATATTATTTCATCTGTTGAGGATGTCTTGATAATGCATATGTGGCTTCTGAATTTTGCAGCTATTGAATCGCCTCCCACAATGCCACCAGCTTGCAGGTGCATGAATGGTGGAACATGCTATATAGATGAAAGCAGTCTTCCCAAATGCAAGTAAGTCTGTATGTAGTTAGGGTAGTCCTGGTTCAGACTGTGCTGGTTTAGTCTCATGAAAAAATTAAACTCTTTGAAATTGGTTGGAAACACTTCAGAAGGTGTCATACATCTGCAGTAGCATTTTTATAACAACTGTGGAAAAACATATGCATAAAAATATCAACAAATAAGTAATGTAAATGTATCAGTTTGGGGGAAAAAAGCCCAAACAAACCCCAAAACCAAAAACCCAAAAAGGCAAACCTCTGAAGATTCTAAAAAACTGCTATACCCCAAAATTATAACAATAGAAAAGTAACTCTCAATAAATGTAGCTTGGAACAGCCAGCAGGTGCCACCAATGCTCCACTGAAACCAGACATTCTGACTCAGCATTTTTTATTTTCACTTTTAGTTCTCTGACTATAGGAGACATAATATATTTTCATATAGTCAGTACAATATATAATTACTGAGCATGGAGTTAAAATTTCTGGGTTGAAAGCATTTCAGAATATAATCATAAAACTGTGATCTCAAACTTAATAAAAGTCATTCAGTCAGCTATCCTTCTTACGTTTACAGATGTTCTTATGGATACACTGGGAATTATTGTGAAATAGGATTGTCAAAAGGAGTCCCTCCGGGAACAAGTAAGCTTCAAGAATATATTGCACTTGACATTTGAGCTAAAGAATGTCTAATACCTCACCATGATACCTGTTCAGGGTCAGGCTTCTAATTCTCTGGGCTCTTTTTTTTGCACTGAACTATGCTTGCTTGAATGTTTTCTTATTCTTCTGTCTTTGACAGCAGCAGTAGCAGTGTTGCTGACAGTCATACTAATCATAATAATTGGAGTGTTAGCAGTTGGAGGCTTTTTTAACTACAGACGAACAGGCTCCCTTTTACCAGCGCTTCCCAAACTACCAAGGTATGTTTTGAAGGCTTTCAGAACAGGAATGGCTGTGAACTGGAAATGTATACTTGTTTCTAAATATTTTTGAAAAATCAGTTTTTTTGCTGTGTGCCCATTCTGGTGGAATATGGGAAGTGCAGTGTTGCAGCAACTCCAGTGAATTTTTCATTCCAAGCAATACCATAGCTGATCATTATTGTGTAACAAAGGATGAGTGTAAAACTCTTTGACATTCTAAATTAGCTTTTAAATAATGGGCAATATAGAAGACTGTTTAACAGATCTGAAGCTGTATATTCAGTTCAAAAAGTTACAAAAGACCACAGTTTTCTTTTTTATAAAACTTTGACCTGAAATGAATTGAAGAGCTATTTTGACACTGAAAGGCTGTACTCATCTGCAATGCTGTATTCATTTGCTTAAAAATATGGCATGTGTGTAGTGAACTTTTGTTTCCAGTGCCTGAGACAATGCCTACACTCCTGACAGTCATACTGTCGAGTGAAAACCAGCTTTGTGAAATGTCATCAAAAATATTTGATGTTTTAAATCAAAGGAAAATGAAGGAAATATATTTTAAATTATTTAAAATTAATTTGTTTTAGAAAAGATGTCAGAATATGATGCTTTGATTTTTTTTTTTTAGCTTTAAGCTAATTATGTGTTTTAAAATGCATAAAAGCACATCTTCATAGTCCTTGCACCAATTTCCCAGTCATAGCTCTTAAAGCAATGTAATTAAATCACTGTAGTCGCTAATGTGGATGAAGCAAAAACTGCTTCCTCACTGGAGGATTACACTGAACTAATGACACTGAGTGAGCCCAGATGAAGACCACCAAGATAATTAGGGGGATGGAGCAACTCTCCTACATAGAAAGGCTAAGAGAATTGGGTTTGTTCAGCCTGGAAAAAAGAAGGTTTAGGGGTGACCTGAGGGTGATTTTCTAGTAGATGAAGGGAGTCACCAAGGAGAATGGGGAGAGACATTTTACAAGGGCATATAATGACAAGACAAGGGGGGAATGGATTCAAACTGAGAGTAAGTTTAGATTAGATATTAAGAATTAATTCTTTGTGAGAGTGATGAGGCACTAGAACAGATTTCCCAGAGAAGTTGTGGATGCCTTATCTCTGGCATTGCTCAAGGCTGGGTTGGAAGGAGCTCTGAGCAACCTGGTCTAGTGGAAGGACGTTGAAACTAGATGATATTTAAGGTCCCTTCCAGCCCTAGCCATTCTATGAATCTGTGATTCTAATCCAATTTATTCATGAGTTTATGTAGTTAAATTGGGGCAAAATTTTTGTGCAGGTAAATTCTGAAGGACAAAGTGGTTTTAAGAGATCTCCAAGCTACTCACTGAAATTCCCTGTTTCCTGCTTTTTTGATTGGAAACTTCCTGCATTGTCAGATAGTGAATAAACTGAAATTTTAATGTACTGACTTGGTCTTTACTATTCAACAATGCTTCCCACATAAGTTACGAGACTGTGTGAAAAGGAGATGTCAGTTTTTTGTCTATGAGGTTTGATTTGCATTTATTTCTGTCATGAATATGTTTTAGTGATGCCATTGCTCAATCCCTCTTTAAACTTGGAACTCATACCTTTACAGCAGACTTAACTCAAGCTATAGCTTAACTGTTGCCTGTAATATGAGACCTGCCCGTGTACAGGAATCACAGCTAAGAGCTACCATTTTAAAATTGAATCAGCTGATGCCTGCAGGGCCAACTGGTGACGTGTGTACACAATGCACCAGCTGTAGGAAAGAAGTCTAGTGTGAGCCAGATCCAGTAAGGACTTATAATTCCAGTACTTCTGCCTTCCTTCAAGTTAGGCAAATTTGACAAAATGAAACCAAAGGTTAGCTATGGAACAGATTTGTAGTTAGATGCCTCGGGGATGTTACATACTCAGATTTCTGTGTGGGAATTGGTATTGATTTCTGTCTTTCACTTCTCTTATTATTTTTTAGCCCAACAGTGTGCTTTCAGACATTTCCAATATTATTCATAAATATCCAGAGTGCACTTGTGGTTGTCATAAATCTGTACACAGATTGAACATTCACTAGTATGAAAACAGTGTCTTGTAGGTATCTTCATGATTTGCATGCATAAATCTTCAGTATAGGTGTTGGTGGATTTAAATTGTCAAATTTCAGATGTGTGTTTTAAAAATCAGCGTCAATGAATTTGAATAACTGAGTAGATCCATGCAATTGTCTTTAAATCAGCACTGAAGTAAGAGTGGTCAAAATGTAGATACATTTTGTGAAATTTTATTTCATTTACATCATTTGATGCCTACATGAGCACACAAAGGTATTTGAGATTATTCTGAGTGGGCTAACTTAGGTTAAAAAACTCATTAAACTAATAAAGAAATACAACTGATGCTAGCTTGCCAAAATTCAAAGTGATAATTATGCTTAGAAGAGCAAGTGAAAAAACCTGTATTATAAACTCTCTTTCTGTGTAATCTCTTCTACTTTATTTTTATTTTTGTTTGTTTGTTTTTGTTTGTTTGTGTTCTTTTATAGTTTAAGCAGTCTTGTAAAATCGAATGAAAATGGCAATGGGGTAACTTTCCGATCTGGAGCTGATGTGACTATGGACATAGGAGTCTCTGGCTTTGGGGGAGATTCTGCTATAGACAGAGCAATGCAAATGGTAAGGTTTAGTTCTCAAATAATTTTTAAAATTGTGTTCTTTTAATGTAATTAGTAGCTTATAGAAGGGAGCCTTTTATCTATAAAATGATAGTGGGATGATAAATGTGTTCTAGAAAAAGAAGTGAACAATGATTGATAGTTTCCTGAAATAGCTTTTCATAATTTGAAGGCAAGGGCAAATATATGATGTTCTTTAAAATAATGTGCATTTTTCCAAGATTTATATAGCAGAAATTAAGTCAATTATCCTCTTTAGTCTTTAGTATGTTCATGGGATATAAAGGGAACGTGTAGACAAATGAGAGCATTGTAACAGGGAATTTTTTAGCACCTTTGTGTTCCATAGAACAGTTTAAAATGTGTAGTTTTCAAAACCAGATAGTATGTTAAAGCATTTGGAGGTAAAACTTACTCCTAACCACAGGATTCACTATTTTGTGCAATACAGTATAGATTTGGAAATTTTTTAATTTATGAAGTTTAAACAAATCATGTTTAACAGTTATGGGGACATCATAAAGTGTAACTCTACTTCAGCCATGTTTTGTTATGCACATCTGAGAAACAGCAGATCCCTGTATTATTCCCGTTTACCATAAGTACAATGTACAAATGAATTTTACTTCTAGGAAACAGATCATGGATATGTTTGAATAGTAAGCACTTGCTGCCAAGTATAAGGTGGAAGCTCCCTAAACTGATGGTGAATAGATATGAAATGAAACAGCTAAAGAAGATAAGCTCCTAGTATGACCTTTGCCTAGATGAAGAAACACAGTCATTGTTAAAATTAGGCAGCTTGTGTAACAAAACGTCCGTATGAGCATTTTGGTAAATACTGGAAAAATAGCTTTAGGCTTGTATATTACCCCAAATCTTCATGCACAAAGAACTTGGCTGTACTTGGCATTTTCTGGCCTGATTTTGACATACTGAAGCTCAAGCAATGCAGTTTATACATTGCCAATAACAGATCTGGCTACAGACTATCTCTACTTATGTGGTGTTGGTTCTCCCTGTGTAATCAGAGTATAAACAAAAAAATTATGTTCACTGGGAAAGAATTCAAAAGGGTTTGGTGTGCAGCAGTGAAGAACTGTGGCATGTGCCTCCTAAAATTTTAACATCATATATGCATGAGTAGATGTTGAATATTTTTCCGTGGGGCTATTCTTAGTCAATCTAGTTTGAGGGAGCTGACAAGAGTTTACTGTGTTATAAAATAAAGCCATATTGTGGTAGCAAAAAGCATGAATCCATTGTGCATGAACCAGTGGTTTGTGAAAATGAGGCAGGTTTAAGGAACTAGCTGCTGTACTATTCCTGTGCTATTCCGTGCTGGTTCTGTCATGAGGCTGTGTCAAAGAGCAGGACAAGTGCATCTGGGTGGGGTTTTGTTTTCATTATTCTCCTACCTGATGTAACTCATCTGACATAACTGAGGGGACACACTGCTTTGTCTCAAAAAATACAGCAATCTCCTTGCTGGGACAAAATGAATGAATCCTATTCTTTTATATATCAGTTACTGCTTATTAATTTGTATGCAATTTTGAAGTCTCTAAATTAAAATATTAATTTGGATATTATTCTTCCTTTGATATCTCTTCCCTGTTGAAGGGATGATTTGTGAAAGTCATCTTTCCTCATCATAATATAATTTGAGTCAAGTATTGAAATGTGTGTGGGATTTTTGTCCATCCAGGAAATGAGATAATATTGGAACAATCAGTAGTCCAGGCTGACAAGTCAGGGAGTAAAAGTAAATTGATGTTGTGATTTTAATAGATAAAGGTTTTGTCTAAGCCTATGTGAAAGTAAACATGTGTTGTTCCCCAAGATGAAGAGTTTGACTACACATTAATTCCTTGGAGTATGGAGGTGTTTATTCCATTGCAGTTGTTGGGTTTTTTCCTCCATAGAATGAAAACTTTGCAGTGGAGTCGGGGAAACAACCAATCACATTTGAAAATCCAATGTATACAACCAGAGATGGTGGAGCCAGCACAGCTGGTGCTGTTACAGTCATTCAGCCAACACTTGTAAGATAAATTTTTGCTTGACTTTCACCTTTCATTTTCCCTTATGACCACCTTTTCTTCTTTGAAGAATGTTGATTTTCTTTCTTCTACAGGTAGCAGCAGCTGGTAGTGAGGAAAATGAAAATTTTGAAAATCCTGTGTATTCCTCTGTGATCTCTACTAGCCCGAAGGAAACCCCTCAGAGTACAGATGCACCTCCGGTAGGAAATAAAAATGCTCTAAGGCTGCCTTGTTTGTTTTCTGCTCCAGATCAGAAAAATCTAATTGCAGTCAACTTATTGTAGTTTCATGTCCCTCAGTAATTTCCCTTATGTTGTTTTCCAGACAGTTTTTTTCCTTTTTGATGTACTTATCTGGAATATAGGCTTTCATGAAGTATTTCAATAATTCTTGTTGCCTAATCTTTTGTGAATACTACTTTAGGTGAAATAACTTGGTAATCTAGCAAAAAAAAGAAATTTGGGTTCCATGCTTAGAATTACAACATAGTGATATAAGAACATCCATCTGAAGTCACCGGGGGTAGCAGTCAATGCAAGTGAAATCCAACACTGTAATGGCAGTTTCCAGAGAAGTTTTGAGAAAAATGTGTGAAGTTCTAATAATTTTTATGTTTCAGGAATCAAAATGGAGTTTCTTCAAGAGAAAAAAGAAACAAAACACTAATTTTGAAAACCCAATATATGCAGAGGTATTGTATATATTATATAATTTTATTTTTCAGCTAATGTACTGATGGACTTTGTTCTTGCTTTCAGGGTAAAGATTATTGGTAGATTCTGCTGCTATGTAGAACAGCACAGAAATTCCAGTTCAGGTTAGGGACTGAAGTGGTTGTCAGAGGTTACTAAATGTCATGCACAATGAGGTGTTGAGCAGGCTCAGCTTGGGTGGCACAGCTGCTCCTGATATTAAGCATTAAAGTAGAAGTTCTAGTGTATGGAATAAGTTTCTAGTATTGTTTTTACTCAGCTGTACTATCTAAGGTGAAATTAGCATTTCATTTTGTTACAGGTGGTGTTTTGCAGAAATAATTTATACCATGATATTTAACTTCAGGAATATTTATTTACTGTTTCTGAAAGCTAATGTTGGATGTATGATACATTAGAATGTAAGGTTTTATTTTATGATTATTGTTTCAGATGGAAAAGGAGCAGCAACAGGACACAGAAAATATCCCTACCCATTCTCCTTCACTGCCTCCCAAGATTATTCTGAAGAGAGACCAACCACTAGCTTACACGGCAACAGAGGATACGTTTAAAGACACCGCCAACCTTGTTAAAGAGGACTCTGTGGTGTAACTAGGTAACTCATTTAGGGAAAATTAGACACATCCATTTGCACATATATTTTTTATAAACAGAAGTGTAAGGTTCACATTCAAATGCTTTATAAAAATATCTATGTCTCTTAGCCAGTGGCTGGAGATGTACATCGAAAGTATGCCTTGTTTTTTTGACAAATGCCAATTTCTATTTTTATGAACAATTATCGTGATGTACTATATGTATATCTTTGCACTGAAGCTGTCTGAAAGTAATGTTATAAATATATTGTACATTTGTAAATTTTTCTAAGATTATCTTGTTCAGTGATGTTGCTAGTAGAAATTTGTATGGAATTGGTCATATATTTAGGACTAAATTAATTATATAAATGCTTAAAACTGAAAAAAAAAGAGAACCAAACAAGGCACATAAAGGAACATTACTGATTTACAGGGTCTTTAGAGTGTACTTTATATAACAGCACCTTTTAAAAATTCTGCTGGTGCTCTGGGCATCTTTGCCACCTATTTTATATAGTACTGTATATAAAAATGGGTATCTCTTCACCTTGTGTTAAACAAAAGACAAAAGAGTCAATGCAACATTATTATGCTGAATAGTTACCCACGCAAAATGTTGTTCTTACAATATTTTAATTGCCTGACATAATTTCCTCTCAATCTATAAGACACATACTTTTCCTCTAGATTCCAATTAACTCAATTCCATTAATAGTGTTCCTATGAAGACAGGATATATTTAGATTTTAGTACCACAACTACTTAATGAGCTTTTCTCTTGCTCATCAATGGAATACCTCTGTTCTTGGCTGGAGTCTCTGGAACTAATTTATACTATGAAGGAGCTAGGTTTCTGTAACAGCTTATTTCCAAACAGCAAAATATGAAAGATATTGGTTCATTTCAGAAATTCTTCAGGTTTTTTTTAAATGTGAAAATTTAATGTTATTGACTATTTATTTCATGAGGTGGATATTAATAGAAAGGGAAACAATTTCTACTAATGCAGTCTTTGTAGTTATCTGGTTGTTCCTCTAAATTCCATCAGAATATACTGTTGATCTTTTTAGCTCTTCTGTTAATTAGCCAAGATAGTTTCCACAACATCAACCATTTGAGAAAACTCAGATTACAGGACCATGTTCTTCAGCATTCCTGGCTAGCTACTCATACAAAAGATTCCTGAATTTATAATGATTGAGACTTTTGCTATTTGATTGTTTTATATCTAAATTCTCAAAATATATACTATTTCTAAATAGAATGCTTGTAATTACATTGTAACATACTTTGATTAGAAAAGACAACTGGAAAATGATGCTGCTGAATAAGTCTAATAAACATATTATTTTATCACATTCCTATTCCATAATTTGTGTCAAGGCTCTATGTACTTTTTTCAGTTGTGGAGACTTCCGTGCACTCTGAGATGAAAACAACAATGCTTTAGATATAGTCAAGTAAGAATAGTGCTTACTGCTTCACATAACTGTCTGAAGTTCTTCCTGTAAGATGTTGTCTTTGACATTGTATCTCTAAGTGTGAAAGCTGCCCTATTATACACATTCAATAAACTGGCCCTTGAAACAGGAAACTTACTATTGAGAGACAATCAAAGTAGTTTTCACTTTCACAAGTGATTAAAACCTTATTTCAATTACCTTTCATATCTGATGTCAGAATCTGATGCTTTGATTTTTTTTTTGTTTTGTTTAAGCACATTATGTGTTTTTAAAAGAGTGAGTTTTTTTCTGAGTGCCTTAATGTAGAAAATTCCTTAGAGTCTGCAACACAGCACACACATCAGTAAGGATTTCCTTGAGATGCAAGGTGCTGTTCTTAAGGAATGAATTCACGAGGTTTTAAAGGGAGAAGGCAGGGCTGACCCTTCCAAAAGACTTGCCTGCAGTTGCATGCCACGAGAAGAAGTAGTGTCAGTTTTGGGAATAGTATTTGTCAAAGATTTGGAACCAGTGTTGGCGAAAACTGCTAATATGCGAGCCATGTATCAGAAATACTTTTTTTCCCCTGTAATAATTTTAACTTTTCAGATATGGAAGAAAACAGTCACTGGGTTACTCTGTAGTTAGATAGTATGTAGGTTTAGTTGTTTAGCATATCTGATGGTGAAGGATTCCTAAGCTTCAACTGGGACTCCTCCTTTCAGTAGCATAGCTACTGAGTACCCTTCTGATTATGTACTCTTCATTGGTGTACCCTTCTGATTATGTAAAATTTAGGCTTTGGTACTTTGTACAAGAGAAGTTTTAGATTATACTCATAACTTCATTTTTCACTTGTATTCTTTTTCCCTTATCAGGACAGTCCCTGCTTGAATTCTTAAATTTTGGACTCATTCTGTTTCAAAGAAAGCTGATTTTTAGAGATTTCAACAACTGTCTGTATGCTGCAACTCTAGGGCTGATAAATTATACCATTAATTTTTTCATGTACATTCTCTTTAGAGCTGCTAGGCCAGCTAGAAAGATTTCTCTCTCTGCAGGTATTTATTTTGAAATGAAGTAAAATAAATTTATTCTTGAAGCCATTTGCTAGAGAATAGAACTTCAATTAAATACTTAAAGGTTGCTAGCACTTTTTACATACTGTCCTTTTTTTGCCCATTGCAAAAACACACACATGCCCTCTTACACACAGTGATGAAACTTCTTTTCTTATGTTTGGAGTTCTGACCCGTACATGGTATTTTTTTTAAGCTTAATTGAATTGCACATTAATGATTAATCACCAGCACAGCACTTCAGCAAATAAAACCTTTACCCCTTCAATTTTAATATCTCTAGGAGCACCAATTTGTGAGCCTCTGGCCAAAAGCTTAAGAGATAGAAATAGTGTACAAAAGGCACAGTAACATCAGCTAATGTTTTGCCATTCTGAACATGCTCTGTGCAACTGAAAGAATTTGCTATAGCCTACTCTAATGACCTGTTTCATCTGAAAAGTGATCATTTTAACTTGCAAAACACACTGAGGATGAAGGAAATACAAATGCACATTGTTTTTGTATTTTCCCCATAAACTATACTAATATTAGGAAGACAGTTAAAGTTTGCATTTTGATACTCTGTTTGTATAAAACAGTGGAGTTTTGATTTTCCCTAGAATTGCATATCTGTAAAATTGCTTGTGGTTTTTTTCCTGCAGAATTGAATAATCAAGTGGTCAGATACATAATGGTAATTTCTGGAATATGCTGCAATAACTAGACTTCATTATTATTTGACTTCGTGTCTTGTGTGAATAGTATTAACTAGCTTTGTAGCTGAAAATTCTATGAATGCAGATCCTATAGAGGTATAATTTCTGAGCAACAGCCTTCAAAAACATGCTGGATTTACAAGCCTACCTGTGAACTCAGAATTTCAGGTAAGGTGGGGTGAGGGATGGAGAAAGTGTCTGCTGAAAAGAATTTTAACAATCTAGTAACTGGTAAAGAAGAGGACTTCTAGTTTTATTTGGATAAATATTTATTTCTGCACAGCTGATACTGTGTTAATACTAGACATTCATTAGAACTCCATGAACTGGTCTCCTGGTCTCTGCTGGAGCTGGAAACATAATACGCAACAGCATATCAGACAGACAGCTTGGGGCATAGGAGAGAAACAGCCAGAAGAACTTTGCATCCCATCCAGCTCTGTATCGTGTCCTGGGGTACTTTGCTATCAGGGCATGTTCCATGCATTTTATGACATTAGAAATATCATAGTCACACAGTCTTTTCACTGATGATCTTTGGGCTTTTATATCTGTAAACAAAAAAATAATCCTGAAAGAATTTATGCGCAACATCTCTGCAAGAGTGTTCTTTATATCCAAAGGTTTGGCTACAGCTTCAGGCTTGCTTTAAACGACTGTCTCGAGTGCTGAAAGCAGTATAGCTACAGCAAAGCAGAGACAATAAAGGCTGAAGTACACCCAGAAGTGCAATAAGCAAACACCTCCCTGGCCCATCCTGTGAGCCAGATGTTCCATACAGTATGTTCTGTGTCACACTGCACTAACTTTTCAGATGCCAATAAGCAATAAACGTAGCATATGGCCATAGCAGCTCGTTCCCACTGGGCATCCTACCTATAAGTATTGAGGGACAAGGAAAGGTAGCATGAGCTCGTATCTCACCAGTCTCATGTGTGAACTAATATCTCAGGCCTCATCTAACATACACACAGTGAAGAACAGTCAGTGATGGGTCCTTAATGAGCATTAATGATTTCTAGTAAATATTCACAGAATCATAGATAGGTTGAAGTTGAAAGGGACCTCTGGCACCAACCCCACTACTTAAGCTGAGTCACCTAGACCAGGCTGCCCAGGACATATCCAGATGGTTTTGAGTATATCCAAAGAGGGGGACTCCACAACTGCCCTGGGCAACCCGTGCTACTCCTCAGTCACCCTCACACTGAAATGCCCAGCAGGAACATCCTGTGTTTCAGTGTCTGCCCTTTGCCTTGAGTCCTGCTCCTGGACAAACTAAAAAGGGCTTGGCTCTATTGTCTTTACATCTTCAATTCAGGTATGTATATATACATATACACACACACACACACACACACACATATATACATATACATATATATATATATTTTTTTTTTTTGATAATATCCCCTCTGAGCTTTCATACAATCCTTTTTCTACTTACATTCAACTAAGTATGTTTCTCCATAGGAGTCCCTGATCTCAGGAGTCAGTCTGTTCCAAAGTTTGAAGAGGTATTTCTCAATAATATCTGAATTGACATCTTCTGCCTTAAAGAAACCATGCTCAACAATGCTTACTTTCACTCCAAAATGCCGCATTTCTATCCTAGAAGGAAAAAAACCCCAATTATCTCCCTGACCACTCAATAATGGCACAACTATGAATCATAAGTAAGTTGAAAATCTGTTGCATGAATATTTGAGAATTTGATTATTATCTTCATATATCAGAATTATTTTGAAAGGTTCAAATTAGATTCATAGCAGTGTACTTCATCTTTAAAAGCAGAGCAGACAACTGAGGAAAAAAAAGCAGTGTCAAGTAGAGTCACAATTCTCTGTGTGGTTTATGTTGTAAAGTGTGTAACAGCCAGGTGCATCTTAGTCATGTATTATCATACTAAAACTTTTGACAATTTCATATACAGTTTCATCCTTTTAGTTCATAGCAACAGCAGATTATTAAAGTGAGAAAAAGTAAAAGTGAAAAAGAATTCAATTGGATTAGAACTTTATTCTCTATTCTATGGCTAAATGGCTATGGTTAAATGATTAAATGTTAATGCAATAAAGGTTAGTGGGCTTCCTCATAGTATAGTTCCCTCTATGTAATTTCAAGTTGCAGTGCAACTCCTTTGGGGTGAAAATGACATCTTTGTCTTGCTGGGCAGCTCAAGAGACCCAGGCAGTGATGTTCTACAGTGTGTAAAGGAATGGACCACATGTACATTAGCCATTAGTTTCTATTTCTTTGGGGTATATGCTTTTTTAAAGTAAGTACTCATAATGGTTTGAAACCAGCTTTCCTAGTCATTCTGACCCATGAAGACTTGATTCACTGGGCTGGGCCTTAGCTTTCTAGAAGCAGTGCAGTACAACTGTTTCAGCAAAGGGTGTTCAGCCTAATTTTCTGAAGTTACAATTACCTTTGGTAGTGTGGTTGCTGTCTGGAATTGCCCAGCTCAGATTGTTTTGGAGAATTAGAACAAAATATACAGGCAAGTATAACTTGCCCAAGAACCTGGATGTCTCACCAGGCTATATTGTTGATTTACTTTCAGGTATGTACTGGATTTACACGCCTGAAATCTGCACACTAACAACTTGTCTGGGACATGAAAATTTTCCAAGTGCAGTTTCTCTCTGGGTCTGTCCATAGTACTGGAGACAGAAATCTTTAAAAAGTGACCAGTCCTGTTATTTTCCTTTTCCCCTTTAGGCAAGATTTCCAGAGAAGAATCAAATGGGCAAACATACAGTCACCCTTGCTCAGCATGCCTGGAATCTGTTCTTGGATTACTGCATGTGTTTCTGGCTACTCACCTTAAGGTGTCAGAGAAAGCTTCCATTCCCCATTTGGACAGACTGTAGCCACCCCCTACAAAAGCCATAACACCTTTGGCGTTAATTAGATTGACAACTCTTCCCTCAGCTTTTTTCAGGAGTGGCAGAAGCTTGAGTGTGATTTCAATCAATCCCAGCAGACTAACATCCAGGACTGAATGGAAGTCTTCAATCCTTAGCCAGTCGGTGGGTCCTACAGGTGCTGTTCCTTCAGCATTGCTCACCAAGCCAAAAAGCCCTAGGAGGAACGCAAAACCATTTATTTCAGTATATAGCAATATCTTACCCTGGAGTATCATGTGTGCATTGGGAACCAAGCACACAGTCTGCAAAAGCTTCAGTGAGATGAATACAGTTACCTGGGGTTTGCTTGGATGGTCTACTTTGTACATATGTTAGAATTTGCTGAAGAGCATGGGTAAAGTGTTAAAGGAAAACTATTTTATTTGGAGATGTGGGCCACCATGCTGAGCTTTATTATCCAGATCCGCTCAGGTATGTAGGCTCCTAATACGCGTTTGTATTCTTGTGAAAATCAAATAGTCTGCATAGAAGTGGAGAGACTGATTTTTCTGGTTTGGGTCTAAAGGTCAGAACCAAATGTGTAGAATTAGTCAATGCTTCTAAAGATACTGGTTTAGTCCTGTGTATTGATAATACTGCTTTACTACCTTTATAAATTACTCGAGGAACTTTAGATAAATAGTGACGTTTCCAAGAGTTTGCTGAGGACAGTCTGTGCCTGAGGGGAGAGGCCGAAAGTCCAGCACTCAGCCTCCATAAAGAGTCTTACACACTGTGGTGAAAGCATTAGCAGTGGCTGTCCTGGCTGGGAATGTGTGGCTTTCTACAAGTTGGGAGCAAGAGTCTGCTGGAGGGGGTAAGTGCTAATAATTTTGTTAAACTTGCTCTCAATCTCTGCATTCAAGAATGGTCTGGAATACTCATGATAAGGCCAAAAGCCTTTTACAAGTTTTGAGGAGAAAGTCTTATGGTAGAAGATACATGTTTTGCTGTTTTAGGTACTTAATTTATTAATAAGCCTACTGAATAGTTGGTATAACTGTGTGTTACAACTGGTACTTAAAGCTGTGACGCCCTTTGGTAGCCTTTTAGTCTGAGCTATCAATGCTGATAAATGTGTATTGCCACAGTTGAATATATTTACCATGCAGATCTTTTTAGCCTTTGCCAAACCCATCACTGAAGTCTCATAGCTATTCAAGGGTAAGCTCTTCCTCTTCTGCAGGAGTGCTCAGAGGTGTATGATAGGGGTAGTGAGAGCTACCTCTGTAACAACTCCAACAAAGCTGGCTGAAATTGCAAGTGTTTAACTGTTGCAGTCAGTGCAATTGTTAAGTACAATGAAAATGTCAGACTTATCCAGGTATGCAAAAATATACTCTTCTCTTTACTAGAGGAGGACTGCAGAGGCCCTGAACTAGCCATTTTTAATTGAGTGGGCTGAATTTGTCAGGAAAATTTTCTGCTACCAGTTAATAGCTTCCTTCCACTGACATTCTTCAACTATACCAGAAGGAGTTTAAAAACACACCTGGGAACAAACTGGTTTTAACAGACCAAGCAAGTAGATTTTTAGGTATCCTGTTGGTGAAAGCAATGGGCAGCATTGCTGGAGAGAATATCTTTGAACTGAGAGAAATGACAGAACTCAGGAGTGAATGTGTTTCATGAGTGAGATTAAAAATGCCTCTGCAGTGAGTAGGGAGGCAACAGAACTTTTAGCTAGACCAGATTTGGTTATATTGAATCATCTTTCTGGGAAGTTGCCTTGTCACTTACCCTTGCCAGCTGTCTGTTCAGTCACAAACACCACAGCCCTGGCAATGCTGTTGGAGTCTGTTAAATTCAGATTCACTGTCTTCAGTGAGAGTGAAGAGCAGCACTGTAGCTCTTGGCTTCCTTTTTCTGTGGCACATGCAGCAATGACACAAAATCCCTTTTTGTCAAGCCATTTAGCCAGTGAGTTTCCAAGTCCAGTGTCACAGCCTGTTATGAAGACATGCTCTCCATTCAGGTTTCTCACTCTGTATCTGTCCCTGATGATCCAGTAAATGATAAGAGAAAGTATGGAAGCCAAAACTGCTATGTGCAGTGAGTCTGAAAGTGAGAGCTACAAGCAAATAAGTTAATGTTGTAGAAGTGTAATGAAGCAAATGTGCTCGGCCAAACCTCCAGCTTCCTGAGACAACTCCTGTAAGGGGTTTTGTTTCTGGTTGCAGCCCTTCCAGACCACTGTATGTTAGAGGAGAGCGGGAATAGGAGCTTTGGCACAATGCGATCAGGATCCATGAATAATGTGCACCTTGACAAAACCTTCTGTACCTTTTTTTTCAATAGATTGTCACTGTTTTCAAGCTTTGCTGCCCAAACTTTCTAGTCAACTCTGTCCTTTAAGGACATTTCAGACTGAAAGGAATGACCTTATCTGTTCTGAAAGGTTTCTTTGTGGACATTGGTCAGTATTTATGCTGATATCAGAGAGAGAAATTCCCCTGGGGAAAAGGATGATTCTCTTTGACCACTTGTATGATGCGACCCAGGCTGCTTTTCTTATCTGTAACATGGAAGCAGAGTGATCCCAAGAACAACCCAAGAGAAGTGTAAGCTGCAGTGGTGATGACTAATTTGTTATGGGACTTGTGTTGTGTGACAGTGAGTGATTTGCTCTCTGCCCCTTAGACAAGGTAGACTTTGGGGCAGTGCCTGAATCTTCTGTCACAGTTTAGCAGCGATACAAAGCACAGCAGAACATACTATATATAAAGTGTGTTTGTATAAAGAAATGTGGAAATGCATGGAGATAATGCCTTAAAAAAAAAGGGCACTAAGGATACTCAAGGTTTCCTAACCTTGGTAACTGTTTACTAGTTTTCTATTTGTATTTTGGCTTTTACAAGAACTAAACCAAATTAATTAATTAAAGCCAATATTTATGGGGCATCCAATAAGCATATTCCAGACATCCTGTTAAGAGAAACTTTTTCACAGGTTCTAAGCAGTCACCTAGGCTCTAGTTACCTACATATGTGTAGATGTGCAGACATCTCACCTTTAAAATATTACATTCTTAAAGGCTGTCTTCTGTGTAACATTATTTCTATCTCAAGACATGAATATTAAAGGCACCTCAATGTATTAGGCTGTTTGCTAGAGCCTGTCTGTTGTTCTTGTTCCTACTGAGTTCATGAACTGATTTGCATTTATTCTGATCCTAAATTTTGCTGTCATGTCACCAAGTAGGTATGGAAGAAATCTCAGAATCTGACAGTGAATGGATGTTGAACTCTCCTTAAATAACTAAATCAGTTTCAAAGCTAATAAAGTATAACAAATGACAACATTCATTACCACTTAATGATATTTGAGTGCCTCAGTAGCCATCAATATGAACTTCTGAGCTATTGACTAATGATCTCTGATTTTAAATCATTAAGCAAATATATACAGGCAAGAGTTTTCTTCTCCTTCTACTGCAGTTTACAGGAGGGCTTTCACTGAATTTTTGGGATGTTTACACTGCTTATTTTAGTGGCCCATCTCACTGTTGTTTTGAGGTTGATGTAATCAGCCCTCTAGCTCAGGTACTTTGATTAGACACTTGGCTTTCTTGCTGTGAATGTCCCTCTTAAATTTGACAAGGATTGCAGTGTTCCTGAATGTGTGCACTTTGAAATCATCTTTGTGATTTTTCCCTTTGTTGGTGACATTTATTTCCTGAGGACTCAGAGAGTGCTCTGATAAAGTGCCACTACAACTAAGTGAAAGCACTCAGGCTAATGAAGGCCTTTGTAATGTAAAATAAAGTCTGAAAACAGAATGTTGCAGCAGCTGATCATGGATCCCCCAGTCCATTTGCAATGATGTTTCAGGCAATGACATTTATTTTGACTGCCCATTTAGAATTTGGAGAAGTGCTAGACACAAAAAGAGAGAGGAGCTGCTGTCAGCAGACTCTGGTAACCCTGTGCCACTAAATCACAGCAAGGTATTTGGCAAGCTAGTGCAGTGACATATATATACGTAACTTTAGGACTCAAGTTTCCTTTTTTCCAGTACAAAATTAAACAAAATAATTCAAGTTTTGCACAAACAATTAACTTAAGTGAAAACAGGACTTGTAAATCATATCTTTCTTTCTTGGCTGTATTGTAGGGAGGAAGCAGTGGGCAGTGAGCTTGCACTACTGGAAAGCAGTTTAAATTTGAAACTGGGCTCTCTAGATAAGTCCTGGAGTGTTTGACCAGGATGCCAACCTGGCTTCTGTAAGGTAAATGCCTAGAATTGCTCTGGTTAGTGTTAGCCACTCTGTTTATATAGCAATAATTGGCACAGAAGCTCTGTAAGACAAAAAACTCTAGGGGAGACAGCTGAGAGGGCAGCACTCTGGAGTCTCCACTGCTCTTCTTTTCCCTGACAGCCCTGGGCCAGTGTTACCAAGTCTGTATTTCCTAACTGCCCAGTACTTGCCACATACTAGCACTCCTTCTCCAGTAGCACAGTGACCTGAGCATCATGGTAGGTTTGCTCTGCTGGAGCGATCTGCCATTATCTATTCTGCTAGATTATGTCATTACTGGAAGGAGCCTGGGGTCAGGACCAAGAGAAAAAGTCTCAGTTTAAGTTTTCTTAAAAGAAAATCCTCTAATTCTGTGAATGTACAATGTTATCCAAAATATCTCTTGTTTGATAATTGTGAAGTTCTACAAAAGCCAAAAAAAAGCCACTTGGCTTCCAAGATCATATTGATTTTTAAATAGCTGCATGGAGTGGCAAACAGTGCATTTCCAGAGAAAATGTCAGCATGATATTTCAAGAGTATTGATCTACCTTCATAAATATTGCATTTGGATTAATAATGTAGCCAGTAAATAACTAAAGGCAAATTCTATTTTCCCTCAAACTTTGATATTTGCCTGGCAAATTTCTTGTGTGATAGAGCTTGGCTTCTTGTGCCTACACGTGTGCCATTATAAAAGCAATTGATTTTAGAGAAAAGCAGCATGACTGCCTTGAGAGCCCTCTAAGATCTCTAGATGACTGCAAAGTACAGCATCCCTCTGCTGCTCTGCACTAAAGGAAACTGAAGCACATAGACCCCATTATCGAAGGAGGGTGTTAATTTACTCCCACAGGAAGTTTGCTTATGCTAAAGAATTTCAGGCTGGGGTGAAGAGTGGGGCCTGTGTGTGCTTTGGATTCCTTCACCCTCCACTGTGCAGGCAGTGCTAAACTCCAGAAGTCAGTGCTCTGCAATGGGTAGAATGACCTGCCAGGCATCCTGAGGAAGAGCTGCCAATGGGAAATTTAGGTCTATGGTTCTTCAGAATGAGCACTCACACAGCACACAGTGGAAGGTTTATATATAACAGGCAGCCCACTGAAAGATCATCCAACAACTCTCCAGAGTCACTCTTCCATAGCTACAAACCTCTAGTTTTCAGTTAACTAATTGAACAAACTGGCAGACACAAAACATCAGATCTCTTAGGTGAACTATTCCTGCACATGCAGAGCTTTGCACTTCCATTTCACAGAAAAGGAGTGCTTTTTGGTAAGCTGTGTAAATATGTGATAATTTTGTTTGGTGGTCAACAAATAATTTAGGATCTTTATTAATATGTTACCTGTAAAGAAGTACACCTCCAAACTCTCCTACACAGCATTTTGTAGGGAGATTAATGTAGTCTGGTACAGTGAGTTTTCAGCTGATGGAAACTCTGTGATTGTATCTTCTTTGTATGGCTTGCACTTCACGTTTTTACCACAGCATCATAAAAGCCCATGGAAAACAAAACCATTTAAAATCTTAGGTCACCAACCTACTATTTGAAAATTGAAGTAGGGAAAGATTCCACATATTGGGAAGAGCATTTCTCAGTTAGCATTTTATTCAGACACTGTAGGTACTAAGATAAGCAACAATTGTTAAAATTACTCTAGAAAGGAAGGGATTGCATATTCTCTTGTCTGTGCACTAGAAAACAAATGTTTAGCTCTCTTAGATATCCTGCAAATGCATGTAATAGGTACTGCTCACTATAACAGGAGATGTAAATTCTACTCACATTCTGGGGAGACATCTGCAAGCTCAGTCTATACCTCCACGTGCTTATGAGTTGCCTTCACCAGTTATTTCCAGTGTCAGACTGTAGAAACAGCCCAATTTGCTCATAAACTTGTGTGCCAAGACCTTTTTTAAAAAAAAAAAAATCTTATAAATTCTGTGTCTGGTGGTACTTTTCTAATCAGCACATCAGCAGGGCCCCTCTGCCTGCTATTGCTAATGACTTGTACTGTGATCTGTCTATTTTAGGGATGTACTTGGTATTAATCTTCTGGCTATGCTCTATGCCTGCCTCACTTACCTATGTTGTATAAGCATTGCTGGCTATATATAGTGATTTAAAGAGCCTGGAGGATTGTCAAGGCTCATTAAGGAGAACTAATCTACTGAGCTGAAAGGACTGCTCTGTGCTTTGTGGTGAAATCAGCAGGAGTCCTTCTGTTGATTTAATAGAGCTTGCTTCAGACCTCCCGCTTTTCTTTTGCATGTGAACTTAGTTATTGTTGATGTGACTTAATATCTTAAAATACCTATTTATGTATGAAAACTGTCATGGATTAAATTATTTTTACTAGTCTAGGGGCAGTTTTTTGATATTAGGAACAAACCAATTTCAACGTTTCTCAAATAAATGCTCAGATACTACAAACTGTACAGAATCTCTGCAGTTTGAATGGTCACAGATGCTAACATATCTGTGTATCTTGCTGGGTGTCTTGTTTGCTTAATCTTTGGCCCAGAATCTGGTGGGCACTTCTGATCCAGCTCTGAGTACTACTGCGTAAACATAGCAGCAGAATTTCTTTTCCCTTCACAAATCTCTTCACTCACAGTGCTCTGCAGTGCCAGATGCTGCAGTCAGCAAGGAGGCTTGGGCAAAGACCATTCTCAACAGCAAATTGATGAATGAGCTTTCTTGTGAAAATTGATTTGAAACTAACTGAATGAGTAGGAAATTAAAACTGAGGAAACTAAGTAAAGTGGTAGGATGGAGCTGGAAATGATCTTGCCCATACAGTTGAGTGGATGATGGTAATGGCAGCCTGTCCCAGACTGGCTGGTGACATGTGGTCTGGCTGGTCCCTGAAAGAGCTGCAGAGTTCTTAGTTCGTCCTCTACCTGCTGGGCAGCTCTTCCCCCCCAGTTTCTCTCCCAGCTCTCCTTGGCTTGGGCCTGGAAATTCTTTCTTCTTTTGCCACTTGTGAGTGCCACAAGCTGTGGTATTGGTTGTTACTGTACTTTCAGCACTCTTGGGGCAGTCAGGAGCTGCATGCATCTTGCTGGAGATGTGGAGCTCAACAGATGCTGGCAAAAATTTTCTCTGCAGGGCAAGCCTGCCTGAAGTGCCTGCATAGCCCTGTCTGGCCTGATTCTAATGATGGGCTCTACCGTGTGGTTGGAATGACCACGGAAGAGCGCTCCACCAGCATGCAAAGCCTGTTGCAGGCAAACACTGCTCAATCAGTGTCAGGTCAGGGATCCTGCTATTGTGGGTAGCAATCCTTTGCCATGCAAGGGTAGGAGAGAAAAGCATAAAAGGAGTTTCTCTCTACTGTTGTTTTTTTATGTTTTTTTTTTTTTTTTGTTTTTTTTTTTTTTCTCAGTAAACTGCTTTTGAACTGCAAAAGGTAATTTCAGAAAGCTGAACAGAACCTGCTTAGCATCTCAGAGGATATTAAAATGGGGAATTTTCCCAATAAATTCCCTTCTTCACAGAGTATCCTCCAACTCTCTCAGATCACAGCATGTGGGGGACCTTACTGGAAAAGAAATCACATAAGGAAAATCTGAGCTCTATTCCTAGTTTTCTGTTAGCTTGGCATGAGACAGGCTTTTCTCTGCAGAAAGCAGACCTTGATTGATTTCCTATTGATTCCTTAGGTGTATTTTGTAATGAAATCTCTGACTCTTAGAAAGGAAAAAATGCCATTCTTGAACCATAACACTGGGGAAGGAAATTTCATTCTCCAGAGAAAAGCAAGAAGCTAGAATTATTCCTGCTGGACAGGTGAAGGTGTTGAAGCACACACTGTGCTGACTCTAGCAAGTTAACCAATCCAGGTTCTGTGGATGCAATCCCCCAGGACATTCTGACCTTGTGGACGTTATGGGTCTTCCCCCATGAGATGTCCCTTCTAGTCCTTAAAAACATATGTCTAAATATGTTTTCACCTGCCTCATACAGCCTTGTGAACAGGTCAGATTTTGCTAGTCATAACACAGCACACCATGGTTTGCTTCTTTCCAGAAATCACTGGCTTCTTTTGCTGGCATTTGAGAAGATGAGGTGTCTGGTCCCAGGAGAGTAAATGTCAGCACAATCTGGTCCTCCATACAGTTAGAAATAATACATTAGGCAAATTATATTTTTCCTACATTTATAATTTAAATAATGTATTTACAGGTAGTGTGCCCTGTCTCAAATCCTGTTTATATTTTCTTACAAATGTTAACATTTGCAGTGATAGTGTCTCACAGCAGCTGATGATATACTTGTGGTCTGACAGGGACTGAATTCAATCAGCTGAACTTTAATTCCTAAAGATAAAGATCAGAATAGATGGTGTCATTTCACAGTTTCTTTGTTTCCCTAATCAATCCTTTTAACTGAGTAATCTTGGTGGAGAAAAGATAAAAAGCTTTAGCTTCTAAAAAGCCTCTGTGTGAAACAAAAAAGTCCAAGGATCAAAAGACAAACAGCCCCTGCTCCAATAGGCTTTGCAAGTGTCTGTTTGACAGGTACTGAATGGTTGGTTCATCACTGGGGCTAGCAGAAGAAAGGGACTTGATTTCCGTTTGATTTCTAAATAAAAAAGCAAACAATAATGACAGAAAAAACACATTGAACACATTGACTACATCAGCAGATAAAAGTTTTTCTGTTTGGGAGTTCACTCAAAACTACATGCCAACATGAATAATTAATCTTTAACTGAGATTTGAATAAATCTTTCTAGACCAAACATGTGTTGATAGTCATATTGTGGTGCAGATGCATTTAAGATTAGCTTTTCATATGACAGTATTTCCAAAAAGTCAGAATTATGAGGAGATATAATGCTACTTTGCAAGGCTTTCTCAGTGAGATATGTATTGCTTCTTTTGACAAAAAAGTCTGGAAATTGCCTCGCCTTTTTGAAAGTACTTCTTTCCATATTGCATTTTAATATCAGGGAGAAGCTTACTTCAAATAACTTCTTTCCCTTTTGTAATCTTTGCTGGGTTACATAATGCTGTTTTGAACAGTCTGGGTTGAACACAACAAACCTTTACTCCAAAAGCTTTCATATCTTTCCTGAAGGCAGCCCTATGATTTAATTGCTGTAGACATTATTAATATTTATACTGTTGGATTTTTTTCTGTACTAACACTTCTATTTCTGTCATTATATGGCACTCAGCCCACAAATACTGCAAGGTTAATTCATGATTCATGTGAACTTTCAGCTTGTTATCCATAAATGAAAGAGGGGTGAGCTATCTTACCTGCTTCCCAGAGTGAGAATGTGCATGTACAGTAGCTGACAGTGTAATTCAGATCCTAGTTCTCAATGCAATAGGTCATTAGTTATCTGACTTGTCTGAAAGGCTGGCTGGCTGCCTAAATGCAAGTATGTAGCACCAATTTACATATCTTAGGAAATCCCTTCTTTAGGGAAAACCTCTGGCTGGTGGTAGGGTTTCTCCTGGCCTATCTGGTATCTATCAGTCCTGTGTAAGTGTTCTGGTATCTAAAATGGCACTATTTGTTTTGAGACACAGATGACTGCAGACAGACTGGACCTTGGCATTTTGCAATGTAAAGATCTACCTGTATTTTTTAATAGAGGCCATAAACAAACAAACAAACAAAACCCCACAAAAACAAACAAACAAACAAACAAACCCAAAAAACCAAAGGACTCATCAAGAGTATGCCAATGTGAACTCTGCTAAAGTACCTTGAAAACCAAAGGCATTGCCTTTGGCCATGTTGCTCCTGAGGAGGCTGTCAGTGGGGGTTGAAATAAAGCAGAGTTCTGCTCATCATATATTTTTTCTTCCAGCCTTTCCACTACTGTGAAGGAAACTGTCCCGCATTGCAAGTAACTGTTTGTTTTACTCTGGTTCTGTGCCATGGTGGACTAGATTATTATCACTGTGATGTTATCTCCAGTAGTGTTGTTCTCAAATCTGTGCTGCATGCAGTGGTATAGCTGGAGACTTCTTTTTGTAAAATAGTGGGAGGAGACACTGGGTTTGCACTTAGTTGTGCTGTCATTGTAAACACAGTAATGATGCTAACCAAGGAAAATTGGATTTCTGCTTATCTACATTTAATTGTGACACACTTTTGGGCATGAAGCTTTATCACTGGAAGTGTGAGAGCACAGAAGACTTGAAGAGATCTGACAGTCACTGTGATTAAGACATAGTCTTTCTATCTTGTCCTATCAGTCAGGGCTCTCTGTAGTGAGAACTGATTTCAGAGAGGAACTAAACCCTGTTTGTCATTTCCCTCTAAACTATGTGGTGATATTGTCTGAGGTCATAGCACTGTCTTCATCAGTGTCCCTTACTGAAAAATCCATGGAGGGCTTGTATCCAATGAGAATTCACTACTACTTAGGAGCTTCCAGGCTGTAAAATCTTCATTTCAAAGGAAAAAATGGAAAAAGTTAGAAGCCATGTGGAGATGGGCAATCTGAGAAAACCAAGCTTTTGAGCAAGTTTTTAATCTGAATTTAGCTTAATCTTGGAACCAGTTATCATGTTATTCAGCTGATGTTGCTATGTACGGTGCAGACAAGAGCGTACACAATTATTGTCTGCCAAATAAAGTTGCTGATAAAATTATGCTATAATAATTCTTCCTGTGCATTCAACTGTGAGTTGTTTTCCAGAGAACTGTCTGGTCTCCTCATGTATAATTGTTTTCCAAGTGCACTGACTTTGGAGATTGCATTAGTCAAATTTAAACACTCCATTAGATGTCAATGAACTGAAAACATTGCGACCGCGTGGTTACTGACCCAGGTGCAAATAGCCAATGCCCAATTGAAAGATTCAGTTCTGACAAATGGGTTAAAATAATGAAAATATGCTGGAAAATGCTCGAGTGCTTCACTAATTGAACAGAGTCCTTGCAATTTGTTTATGACCCTATGATTTTTCACAGCCACAGGTGAGTAACAAATTTGTCCTGTTAACTGATGACGCTTCCTGAACTGAAAGGTATTTGTATTTTTTTCCTTTGGACAATTTAACCTAAATGCTGCATTTCCTGTGCACAGTTAATGTTGGTGGGTTTTTGTTTTGTTTTGGTGGGTTTTTTTGTTTGTTTGGTTTTTTTTAATTTTTAATTTTTTTATAGGACTGTTTGAAGAGTAAGACATTTAAGTTCTATTTTGAAGCAAAATATATCTTTCTGTATAAATGCTATCACCAATATGTGAGGAACGTAACTTCAGAGAAACATGAAGGATAGTGCTTTCAGGTCCAATTTTGTTTGGTTTTTTTTTCCTCCACCCCTCCACTCCCATTTATGTTAAATAAAGATCTGATCTGAATAAAGAGGTGATTTGAAATGGATTTCAAAGGGCTTTAGATCAGGTCCTAATGTTACTCTATTTACAGGATGTGTTCCTTTGTTAGCATTTTCCAATATTACTTATTTGAATATGGATTTTGAGTTCCTCAAAGATTTTTGTCTCTCAAAAATCCAGCAACTGCACTGTAACTGGCTAAAATAAGATGCTATTTCATTTGAGTGCAGTTTGAGTTATTCTCTGTTACTAGGTTGTATTCTGCACACACATCATGGGTAGATCTATTGCTTTCTACTTTCTCTGATTTCTATTATCTTGATTTTAAATTGCAACACTATTTTTCAAAATACTAAGTGATCCCCATTAAACATTCAGACCCTGAGGAAGGTTATTTTAATAATCAAGTACAGCACGTTAATCTGCTATACAGATTACTAATCTGTTTAAGTAAACTAATGAATGATGCCTATGGAACAGGACAGTAGTTGATGTGTTGAGCTTTAGAAAAAATAGGAAAAATGTTTCAGAAATGTGGGATGGTCAAGTCTGTCAATCATTGGGTTTTTCCATTTTTCCTGTTACTTAAAACTTTAACAGCATTCAGGCTTATAAAAAAGTTACAATTACAGTTATCAATTACAAAATTGATAAATCTTTGTTAAAATGAAATAAGGACAACTGAACTATGCTATCTAAATGCTTAATATATTTAAAATGAGAGGTTGTGAGTGTTTTATACAGATGTATAATCATGTAAGTGTTGATACTTAAAGACTGGAAGAAGGTGCACTAACTGTGCCTTGGGATACATTACATTAAGCAATGATGTAGATGAGATAACATTGGTTGTGAAAGGGCATATTTTGGGGATGACTTCTGCAGCATTTCCCCCTAGGTGCATCTTGGATGCCAGGCTTTCCTGGCAGATTTTTCCTCACAAAAGCACTTCTTTAACAAAAAGGTATTAACTTTGTCTTCTTATTTCTTTTCATGTATGATATCTTCTCAGCACATTAGTGTGACTACAGGAATAAAACTGCTCAGAGGAGCAGCTCTGGTAGCCAAGAGCTGTGGGAATGCAGCTGGTGGTGATGATGCAGATGTCAACGTGGCCCTGGGGCTTCCAATGTTCTCCCTTCTTGAGCCCCAGTTGTCCCCTGTCATGGTTCTCCCAGCTGTTGCCAGCTGGGACAGCACAAGGCAGGGGCAGGTCCTGCTGCTGCCTTGTAATTGAGGCAGGATCTGTCTTGGTATGGTCTCAGCCTCTAAGCTACCCTCCCAGATGCCACCCTCACAGAGGCAGTAGTTCACTTCAGCAGAGCCATCCCTGGGGACAGGGCTGTTTGTCAGGATCTGCCAAGCCCCAGAGGGCAGCCTCCGCTGGAGGCAGGAGGCACCGAAGCCTCAGAGGCTTGAGAGGGGTGGGTTGGGCACTCTCCAAAGTGTTTTTCTGCTCTGTGGTTTCACTGAATCTGTGACATCTGTCCTGATTACAACTTGTGCTGTAATCAGTGGTGTTGTCCTGCGATCATGAGGGCAAAGGGGGAGTTTAACATGATGTCGTTTTATGTTCACGAACAAATGTAAGCTTCTCCCCATCCCCACACCCCATCTCTTTTCAGAACTTTTGATTGAAGTAAATAATCATCATGTCTGACCCAGTAGTTCTGCGCAGCATCAAGAGGTTGGGAGAGGATAATTATGCTTTTGACTCGGATGGCAAATGTAAGACGTTTATTCTTCAGTCACCTCCTTATGTTATAAAGCATGTAAAATAGGTGGTGGGTGGCCTAAGCGAAGGAAGTAGTCTACAGAATATAAGCAAATAGTCTGTGGAATAAATAGTGTTATATGTTACCTGCTGTCTTAAGTATGCTGCCCCCAAAACTTTTCTGTAAAAAATATAATAATCCCTACTCATGGACAATCCTTATGGGTAAACTAACAAGTTCAAGGTTTTTGTACACAGGTTTTTACACTCAGTACTTTGTTGTATGAGTAAAAGGGTTCTAGTGAAGAAAAAAAAATAAAAAGTGCTGTCTTACACAGTTTATTCCAGCAAAGACTCATATTTGTAGTCATACATATATTTGGCAGAATTCTTATGAGCTAATTCTAAGATCTTAGCTAATGCTAAGATCTGCATTCCTTCTTCTTATCAGAGCTTGTCCTTTTTTCCATTTTTCCTTTGCAATATGCATTTTTCCATTTTGTCAGTCCAAATGCAGAAAGAGTCAAGGAGAAACATGAAGAGAAACTGCTAAATATTTTGAGTTCACAGAATCACAGAATAATGAGGTTGGAAGAGACCTCTAAGATCATCAAGTCCAACCTATGCCTTAACACCTCAACTAGACTATAGCACCAAGTGCCATGTCCAGTCTTTTTTTTTAAACACATCCAGAGATGGTGATTCTACCACCTCCCTGGGAAGACAATTCCAGTACTTTATTATTCTTTCAATGAAAATTTTTTTCCTAATATCTAACCTATACCTTCCCTGACGTAGCTTGAGACTGTGTCCTCTTGTTCTCTTTGTAAGACCTAAGAAAAGCAAAAAAAAAAAAAAAAAAGGATGTTAAATATTTATACAGATTGTAAAGTACAAAGGAAAGCAAAACAGTAGTCCATAATGGAAGCTAAATAGCAATACAGATTAATGGGATTTGGCCAACTTCTGGGACAGAAAACTGTTCATCTCTTCCCAACACTTCCTTTGAACTCCCAGGCTGCTTAGATTTATCTTGCTGGTTTGAGGAGTTGTTTTTTTTCTGCCTGTTTGTTTTACACACTTGTTGCTTTTACTTGTTATGAGATTTTGGCAAAAGGCTATCTACTGGCAAAAGACTATTCTTCTTTTGACAACTGGGTTGCTCTTTTGGGCTATCAAGTCAGGTTGCCTCTGGATTCTTGGTTTCCTTGGACCTACACCCTGTTTTCTGCTTAATGTAAGGAGAAGGTTGTGAAACTGCTAGAACACCATTTCCAAAGCAGATAAAGCTTCAAGACCCCACTGGGATTCTGCTGATTGATTTCATCTCCAGTGAGGTTCGCTTCAATAACCACCTTTTGTACAAATTAGTTAGGATTAGCTCTCTCTGCATCAACCCTTGAACACCACACATGTAAGTGCAGTTAAGAGACGGATTTATTTGGGAACTTTTTGAGTACAATTTTTCATCAGTTGACTCTCACAGAACTTCTTCCTTGAGTGTTCTCACTTTAACAGCATACACTCAGATTCTTGCCAGTGTTTTTCAGCTTTTCGTTGAGTCTCTGCTGCTTTTTTTTTTTTGTTTTGTTTTGTTTTTCCAAATTGTAAAATTTCTTTCTTAAATGCCTTAATTCCTCTTTCAAATTTTTTTTTTGGCATTCAAAGATAACTATGGCTTTTTTTCTTTTGGGTTAATGAATTCTTTTATCTTCCCTACATTCTTTTCTTTTCTATGAACATCATGGTCTATCCTCCTTTTTCTTCTTTTTCAGTACTCAGTGTGAACTATTATTCATCTATTTTTTTCTTTCAAATTAACATAATTCCAAATTCTTCTCTTATAAATTCTTTTTCTAAAAACTGCTGGCCCACAGGAGCTGGCCTGCAATTTCTTCCACTATTGAATAGTATTGGTATGCTCTTGTTTCCCTCTTCAAATTCATAGATCAGGGATTTTTCACATTTGGACAGTGCTTGTTTTGCTCTCTCAATTCATGACTCAGAGAGCTTTTACACTTGGCTCTGGTTTCTCCCATTTTCCTTCCACTAGCCATTTCCTTTATTTCTTGCAAAACACTTTGTATTACCAGCCCATAGAAGGAGCTTTCTCTAAACCTTGACTTTTCTAATAAACCTTAGAGAATCCTCCAGAAATGGTTTCAAACCACTACTGTTGTTACCTGCTGCCAGACTTCAAATAACCAGATATATTCTTTCTTCACAAAAGAAAGGTTTTCTAGCACCAAATGATCCTTTGTAATAACAGTTTTACAAATTAGAACTTTCCTGGAAAATGTCTGGGATTCTTGGGATACATGTGCCCTTAATGAAATAATTTTTTTTTTACCATCCCAAAGTAACAGAGAGCAAAATACAACCACTAGAGTAATTGTTAACTAAAGCCAAATAAAGTTATCTTATTAACCCTAAAAAGGAGATGCATCAACTGTTCCCTCAGTCCCAAAGTCAGACTGTCTCCATCTAACATTGTAACGGAGGTAATGGAAAAGTCTTCTTCCCCTGGGTAGAAAAATGATAGAGGTAAAATATGTAGTTGCAGCGACTTCTTTGTACCCTCTGTGAATTGTGATGCAAACTTCTTCTGTGACTGATGTGTGAAACAGGCCTGTGCATGCTTAGTGATGAGTTTCTAGATGTGAAGAAAGGAAGGCAGTGCTTGAAATGCAAACTATGGTTCTGAACTTAATGTTGAATTGGCAAATGCATTGTAATTGAGCAAAGTACATATGCTCAGTGCCCTTAGGTTATCCAAATTGTGATGTAAAAATAAAAATAAAAAATAAATGTAAAAATGTAAATAAATAGATGTTAAAAAATGTAAAAAAACCCACTAACTCTTTATGATGACCCTTCTCTGGGGCCCCTGATAATACAAGCAGTGCTTTATTATGTCTTTTACAACATCTTTTGAAAGGGGGCTAAATCCTGACCTTTTCTAAGGACTAAGGAATTGTCCTACAGCTTGATTATATCTTGTAGTATGATTCCATTTCTCTAAGCTATGGTTCCTTAGACAATATCTCTAGAGCAGACATCAGTGTGGAAAGTTAATTCTACCCTCCAAAACCACAACTGCTCATCTTCCACAGGATTTGCAGTCTCTAAGTTATGAAGACAAGAGTGAAGAGCTACCACTCCTCTTTTGAGGGAGCATGCATGGAGTGAGTACTAGCTTAGTATCCTTAAGGAGGCAGTGTCCAAGATGACTTGTTGAATATTAGCAAAGAGTTGGCAATGAAAATGACTTTTGGCAAATGTCCTGAATAATGTTCTTAGTTTAAACCACATCCTGGCTATATGTATTAGTGGGAATAAGATGTTTATAACTCAGGAAAGATCAGGTCCCATGGAGTTCTAGAGTTTATGTTTCACATGTCTATAGAAGGTTATGTACTTTAACAGTAATCATTAACTAGACTGTGCATTTATTTTCCCTCACAGGTAACAGCTTCAAGAAATCAGAGTAAGTCATGTACATGATTAGAACAATCAATATTTCTATGAATATTCAAAGAAGTTAATTTTATTGGATCAAATTGATGGAATATTTATTTTTTTAAAAAAAGCTGTTCTCTAGTGGTTGACCCCCCCTTATTTGATACAACTGAAACAGGTGGACCAAAGCAGTCCTAGAAATTTTAAAAACATAAATGCCAGCAATATGATCTTCCTTCTGAAAATGTTTTTGATATTCAAATTTATCTTTCTTCATTGTTTTTAGTTTGAGAAATCACTTTTTCAGGAATTTTAATCAGACTTGATTAATTTCTCTTAAAACTTAATTGTGAGATTTTAAAACAAAAGAAATTATCTCAGATACTAAGATTTAAGTGTAGAATTCTGGATAGTTAAAATTTGGGATGATTTAGAGAATTTGGCCTTCAGCTATTATTAGAGGTCTGATTGGAAGTAAGAGCCTCCTTCCTAGACCTTTGGACAACTCTGTAGCAGGCTGGACAATAACAGTACTATAATTTGAGCCAACTCTTTCTGACACAGTGTACCCAGTCTGGAAGCTACCTCTAGAATAAGAAAACCAGAGTATCTCTTCATTTTTCCCATTGTCAGGTTGCCCATCTAAGAGAGCACCAGCCCACTATTAGAAGTCTACCACATCTTTCCACCTTGAAACCCAAGTTCTGTTGGACTTTCACATGTAACATACCTGTACATACCTGAAGGAAAGTTTTCTTTAGACTTTCTAGGATCTGGTTTCTGAAAACAGTTTATGACAAATATAGCTTGAATAGTTTGCTTCATTAAAAAACAAACCAAAACAACCCACTACAAACAGAATATCCCTACTCATTCATCACTGAATGTACACAGCTGATGATGATTCCTTGCTATGGGAACAGGAACTTTCTCTGTCTTAAAGGAAGGATTAACCAACAATTTGGCCAGTAGGTTTTTCTTTAGCTGGCCTCAAAAAACCCACAATCCACATTATAGGAACAGTGTGTTGAGGAGCTGCTTATGGAACAAAGTATAAACCTTTAGAGAATTTTAAACTAACCTTCATTCTAATCTCTGTCTAAAATTTCAAAGAACCATTAAATCACTGGTTCCAAAGAAATCTGAAAGAAACAGCTTGTCTCTTAAAATTCTGGGCAGAATGTCTCAAGTAAAATGTAATTTCAGAGAAGCAACCAAGAGAGTAAAAGTAATAATGAAAAATCATATCCTTTGTGCCAGAAATTTCTACGCATATGAAGAACCTTTTATAGAGAAGAAAACTGAAATGTGAGTTAAGTTCAATTCTTTATACTTTGCATGTAAAACAAAATAAGTACTAAAATACAAGTTTATGATTTTATGTTTTCTGTTGTTGAAGGTCATCAAAGAAGAAAGAAAACCGTGTTCGTGTTGGCTTCTTTCAGCTGGTAATGAAAGCAATGTCTATAAATATTTGATGTGTATTGTGTTGCAGAATAAGTGACAATAACCAATAAGGTTGTTTTGGGGTATAGCTGTGACTAAGCTGAACTTTTAAGGATTAAATCTTTTGGTCTGAAATCCTACCAATAAAATTCAGTCGTAATTCACTAGAACCCCTTGTCGTCTTGTCAGTTTGGTGTAAAAAATGTCTATTAAACACATTATATTTAAGCTACAGGTACACATATGGAAATGAGGTTAAGTTGCATAGCAGGGATCTAGGTGACCTTGGTTCATTCTTATTTCTGCCAAAAATTTGCTGTGTCATATTTGGCAGATAATTTAGCTCCCTCATAATTGTTCCATGGGTTTTAGAAAATTTGGTTGCAATGGCAACTTGTGGATGCACAATACTCAGTGGTATGAGTTATATCTAGCCTTTGATGTAATTCCATTGGGTTAATCCAAATTTTAAAATAAATGTAGTCAAGAGGTATCCAACCCAGCAGCATGCAGCTAAGAGATCTTACTATTCCTGTTTTGCACATAGCCCAGTCAGTTAGTCTGTAATGTGTCCAAATGAGTATGGTCCTGACTGTTGTAGCAGGCTAGTGCAGTAACATCCCTTGCAATGTACCTGGCTAAGTATCTCAGCTCCTGGTTGGGTGGAGAGAAGAGTCTGTTGCCACAGAGGGCAAACAGAGAGGTTTGAATTCTGTAGCTTCTTCTGCACAGATATTTAACTCCTGAGGTGCAGTTGGTAAATACAGTATGTTTGCTTCAGATGTGCTGAGAGATCAGACATCATATATCTGTGCATTTTCTGTGTGCTTCTTTTTTAATCAAGTGAATTCCTAGGCTTCTTATGAGCAAGGTTTGTAAAACAGTGGTAGAGTTACAGTTTTCTTCTGACTTTTTTTTTTGTTTTCTTTTTTTTTTTTTTTTTTTTTTTTTTTTTTTTTTTGTAGAAGGACGTTTTATTTATTTATATTTTATATTGTGTTAACTGGTTTTCCCTTTATATTGTCTTTGCCCTAATGTCCCTTTCCATATTTGCTGTAAATTCCCACCCTTTCTTCTCTAGGACACATTATAGCACCTACAGAACCTGGACAGGTTCTTCAGCAGGCTGTGATTCCTCTTGACACTTGATACTGATATTCTATATGGACAATTTAATCTATATATTTGCACCTGACTTCACCCAGAGAATCAGATTTCATACAATCATGACAAAGGCAACTTAAATCACTGTATTTTTGCCAAGCTACATGTGTGCAAACACTTTTCTACACATTTCTCTCTGATTAAGAGCCAATCCACAACTACGTGGCTCAGCCAAAGCATTTTAGAATTTTAGCTATGAAAACTTGCTCTGAGATGTTTGCTTGTTTTCCTACCACAGCACCACATACTTTTGCGAAATTGCCTCTGTTCAGAGGCTCCACATAATGCCCTAAGGCTTTTTGCTCCCCTCCCACTCTCTCCACTGGAAGTCTGCAAAGCAGACTATATATATGAATTATAGTTACTATTCTTAATCTCTTACCTAGTTTCTGGAATTATGATAATGCAGAAGGATATTGAGCTATTAATGTTATCTGATAATACATTCATTCACATGTTAAAAGGAAGCTTGTAATAATTTATGAGGCTGTAATCATAGATGTAATTAGATTAGATTGGACAGAGAGATTTGTCTTCTTTCTACATTGAAGATAATTCTGAAATTTAAAGAGAATGGTTTTTTATCTGATCCACCTAATTAACGATTTATCATTACACAACCAGTATGAAGACTGCCTCTCAACAGAGACCATATTTTTTTCTTCCCTCTTTAGTTTCGTTTTGCATCATCCATGGAGATTTTAATGATGGTTGCTGGTAGTTTGTGTGCTGTTGTTCATGGAGTAGCCCAACCAGCTGTGTTGCTTGTGTTTGGTGCAATGGCAGACACATTTATCAAATATGACATTGAAATGCAAGAGCTTAAAGACCTAAACAAGACATGTGTAAATAACACCATAGTGTGGATTAATGGTACTATTCATCAGAATGAAAAGAATGCCACAATAAGCTGTGGGTAAGTATGGATGTATTTGTTTCTTTCCCATTGTTATCACAGCTTGTCAGAGAATGCATTGCTATTGAAGGTCCTGTTCAGCCTCTAAATCTTATATTTTCTGTTCATAATAAGGTAGAAAAGAGGCATGGTTCTTGTTACATAGTCCTGTTTCTGAGCTGGCGATATTACCTGGAAGGACAGAAGGTCAGCTTGGATCTTGGTCTTTCAGTTATAGTTGTTAGCAAGAATATTTTTTGATTATGATTGTTCAGATAACAGATATATATGTTACATGTCTGAGTTCATTAATCTATTTTCTCTGATTACACTGTAGGTAGTTGTTGCATCCTGGGTTTCTGGTCATTCTGGTCAGGACTTAATTACCTGTAGGTGCCTGCTGACTTCTGAGCTAAAGTTAGCTAAACTTTTGTCACTGAGAGAAATAAGCATTTCTAGAATGCAATTCATCTTAGCTTATGGGGGATGTCTGAGGCAGTTCAGAAGAACTGCCCCATAAGACTGGCTGTTTCTTTCCATTAAATATAATAAATGGAGTCTAGATAATTCATTCAGATACAGATATCTGTTAAGGCCAAATTTGAACATGTAATCTTTCCTAAGAATCATTTCTTGGTGCATCATTACAAGAGTTTTCTAATCCCTAAGTGACATTTAAGTACATACTTAATTGGAATTAAAAGATACTTGTCTAAAGGTCTCTGAAATTCAGAGCACATGGGAAGGTATTCATATTCTTAGATGTAGGTGTAGATTTGACTAGGGACAAATGATTTTGCTCCAAGCCATCCAAGATAGCCTTCAGAGATGGGCTGGCAGATAGAATACAGGATTTACTACTGACCTCTGTACCTCTGAAGCAGCAACTACAGACCAGGCAGGACAGAACCACAGAACCGTAGAACAGTTTGAGTTAGAAGCGACTATAGGGATCATCCCCTTGTTTCAATTCCCTTGCTATGGACAGGGACACTTTCCACTAGATCAGGTTGTTCAAAGCCTTATTCAAACTGGCCTTGAACAATTCCATGGATTAAGAATCCACAGCTTCTCTGGGTAACCTGTTTTAGTGTCTCACCATCCTCACAGTGAAGAATTTCTTTATAATCTAAGAACTCTGTTACAGTTTAAAGCCATTTCCCCTCCATGCCCTCGTAAAACTTCTCTCTCCTGCTTTCTTGTAGACTCCCTCTAAGGTGCTCTAAAGGTCTCCCCACAGCTTTCTCTTCTCTGGGCCGAACAAGCCCAACTCTCTCAGCCTGCTCCAGCCCACTCGTCATCTTCACGGCCTTCTCCTGGACTTGCTCCAGCAGGTCCATGTCCTCCTTATGCTGGGGCCCCAAGAACCTGGATGCAGCTCTCCAGGTGTCACCAGAGCAGAAACAGAGGCAAAGTTCCCTCCCTTGGTCTGCTGTCCACACTGCTCTGGATGCAGCCCAGGAGGACATGGTTGGCTTTCTAGGCTGAGAGCGCACATTGCTAAGTCACGTTAAGCTTTGTCCACCAACATCCCCTAGTTGTTTCCCCATGGCTGCTCACAATCCATTCTTCACCCAGCCTGTGTTTGTGCTTGGAATTGCCCTGAGTCAGGGGCAGGACTTTGCACTTGGCCTTGTTGAATTTCATGAGGTTCACCAAGTCCTACCTCTCAAGCCTGTCAAAGTCTCTGGATGGTATCCCTTCTATCCAGCATGTCAACTGCACCACACAGCTTGGTGTCATCAGCAAACCTGCTGAGGGTGCACTCAAACCCACTGTCCACTTTGTCATCAACAAAGATGTGAAACAGCACTGGTCCCAATACCAACCCTTGAGAAACATCATCTGCCACTGGTCTCTACTTGGACATTGAGCACTTGACTGCAACTCTTTGAGTACAACCATCCAGACAATTTCATATCCACCGAACGGTCCATCTACCATGTCTCTCCAGTTTAGAGACAAGGATAGTATAAAATGCTTTGCACAAATCCAGTTAGTAGATGATGCCAGTCACTCTTCCCTCATCCATCAATGCTGTAACTCTGTCATAGAAGGCCACCAAATTTGTCCAGCATGAGTTGCCCTTAGTGAAGTCACACTGGCTGTCACCAGTCACCTCCTTATTTATCATGTGCCTTGGCACAGTGTCTAGGAGGGTCTGCTCCACATTCTTAATTATCATGTAAAATTGTTCTGGATATCTGTGTCAGATAACTTAGGTTAACAACCTAAGTTGTTTCCATGACAGTTTTTTTGTCAGAGATCAAGTCAGGTGCAGAGTGTCTCCTTGTGGCTTAAAATTTCAGGGTACAAAATTTGGGGTAAATTAAATAAAATTTGCTGTTCTGCAGGTTGTTTTTTTAAAAAGTTATCTAAAGGCATAACTTATAACAACCTATTTCAAAGTAGATTAAATGCAAAAGCAGCAATTCAGTGCCATTCACTGATATGAGGAGTAATTATCACTACTACTTGAGTAACAGAACAAATTATCATTTTAGATTAGCGAGCTTATGGTACAAAGTAATATTTTATTTGACTTAAGTAGCCCTCACTTCTCCCTATAAAATGCAGTTGAAATCTGAATGTTATTAGTTGCTGTAATGGTACAAAGCAAGCACATTCAACATCTAATGAAAACTTGTTGGGCAGCTCTTCTCTGAAACACCCTCTCACCTGTGCTGTTTCAGAGCAGGCAGTCTGGGGGCATTTCCTAGAGACTACAGGGGTGCTCCTGGATGGTGGAGCTTTTTTTGGTACCTGCCAGCTCCCAACCTCTGTGCAACAGCCGGAACAAGGAAGCCAGCCACTAGCAATAGCCTCGGTATTGGGATACAATGCCTCTGTTAGCAAAACAAGCTGACTTCCCCCTGGTCTGAATCTAACTTGAAGAAACATCAGATTAGAAACCTGTGAGAAACTTTAAAAAGTATTACTTCTTTTTTCCTTTTTTTTTCCTTTTTCTTTTTTTTCAGGCTGCTGGACATTGAACATGAAATGACCAAGTTTGCAGGATACTATGCAGGAATTGGTTGTGCCATACTTATATTAGGATACCTCCAAGTCAGTATTTTGTTTTTCATTTTGATTTCAAAGTTTAAATCACTAAATAATTAAGTTTATAATTATTATGTTGGTTATAACTGTTTAGCTACTTATTTGAGCAGAACAGATGCTTTCAGTTCTCATTCCATCACTGAAATATGTTAGCTCTGGCAATCTGGGAGCTCCTTGGATTTGCGCATGCATACCTTTGTAAAAGGATGCATTTTACCCACACCACAAGCAACACTTGATCAAGTGTTGCTACTGTGGAATCCACATGCCCTCCAAAACAGCTGAAGGGCATGCAGATTCCCAGTAGGCATCTCAACTGTGTTGAGCGCTGTTTCTGTTACAGAGATATTACAGAGCAATACTAGTGTAAAACTAATGCTGGAGAAGAATTGTACCCTACATATTCTGTAGTAATTGTTCAGTCCTTATGACTGAAGTGAGTCAAAAGCTTGGATGATTCCTGAATAGTCTGCTGAAGGGCCCATGGCTTTTGAAACTTTTTATAATTGCAAAAATCACTTGTCAATCTCCTTCCTGAAAATGATCCAAGAATTTTGCAGAGGTAGGATGGCTGCCATCCCTGTATTACTTACATTTGTAGATGGAAAAAATGTTGTCCATATGGCATTCATGTAACAGTATAAGTAATTTAACTTGCCTCTCCTCCCATCTTATCAGAACTGAGAGAAATGCCTGATCCAGAGGCTATATAAAATTGTTGGATTATTTAAAGATCAAAACAGCTATCATGTCTATGTAGTCAGAATGTATTTTACCTGAATAGTAATTTTATCAATAGCCTTTCCCATTGTAGCCATATTGCTTTTTCTGATTTGTTGGGAGTAGAAAGACTTTTTACTGCAATTATCAGCTGTTTTGTGCTTTTCCCAGGTCTGCTTTTGGGTTATGTCTGCAGCTCGTCAGATACAGAAAATCAGGAAAGCTTATTTCAGGAAAATAATGCGAATGGATATAGGCTGGTTTGACTGTACATCTGTAGGAGAACTGAACACCCGAATTTCTGAGTAAGTAATCTAAGACACCCATATGCTACAGAAAACATTTTACAATTCCTTCCAAACACTGCAGAATTCCAATAATCAGGCATGTGACAAACACCTTTTAGTAGAATTACAGCTATGTTCGTGGGAGCAGCAACCAGACTCTCCCATCTTTGAACTAAATACCATAACTGTTGAACCACTATTATTTCCCTTTCATGCCTTGTCTGACAGCAAATGTGTGTGTGTGTGGGTGAATGGGTTAGATGGGTTTTGGGGTGGGTTTTTTCCCCAGTTTGTCCTCTCCTCCCTTCTCCTTTTGTGCCCAGTCCTTTCAGAGTGATCTATAATTTGGGTGCCAGTGCACACTTCCTGAATCAGCTGGGGCACAGTAGTAAGAGACAGCTAGTGAATAAGTCTGCTGCCAGAACATTTCCTGGGAAAAGACAGTATATTCTCTGCAATATTCATGCCTGAAAGGCTTCTCCATTGCAAAGGCATCAGGTTTTCTCATTGTACTCCAGGGTCTTTGTATGGGGTAATGGTGAAAGAATAGGGATGAGGATGGGCCCTCTCCAGTGAAAAGAACTAACTCAAATGTGGCCAAGACCTGCAATGCAAATGAAAGTTATGCTCACCACTCTTCTGTTGATTTTTGTTGCTGTTGTTATTGTTTTCCAGTGATGTTAACAAAATTAATGAGGCTATTGCTGATCAAGCAGCAATCTTCATCCAGCGCATAACCACCTTTGTAGGTGGATTCCTACTGGGATTTGTCAGTGGCTGGAAATTGACCTTGGTTATCATTGCAGTCAGCCCTCTGCTTGGGGTTGGAGCAGCTCTCTATGGCTTGGTAAGTGAATTGTGAAAGGTTCACATTGAGCAATAATGAACAGGAAAGATCTGGCCAGAAAACTGTGAGAATTGGTGAAGTTGATTACACCCCTTTAAAGTCAAGAGAGACAGATTATGGTCTGAGGGAGCACTGAGGGAAGGGGGAGGGATGGAGGGAGGGGTGTGGTAGAGGGGAGGTGGGCTTTGCTCTCACTTTGGTTTTTCTAATTCCCAGAATAATAAATCCTGCTTCTAAGAGGGGAGTGTAAGCTTACCTTCTTGTGGGTCCTGTGGATGGGTATAAATGCTGAGATCAGAAGCTGGCCTTTACCTTTCTCAATTACTACACACCTACTTTAGATGGCTACAAGATACAGGACTTGATTTCTCTATGTAAATTAGTGACTTTTATGGGTGCTAAGTTTCAGAGACATAAAATGGTTGTAAACAACTTCTCAACCTTACCTCAAACTGTCCCTGCTCCCAGAAGCTGCTGCACCTTCTCCAGTTGCTCCTGTTCTGCTTCTCCATCCACTTCCTACAAACTTTCACTGTACAAAGGACAGTGAAAAGGGAAACTGCAGGATCCTCTGCCCTCTCATCTCCTCTCCCACACTCAGCAGAGCTGGGTAATTCCTGCTTATTCTCTTCATTCTTCTTGGGTTCAGTCTTCTGGCAATCTCATTTCTTTCACATCAGGAACAGCTTGCTATCATTTTGCTATCAAACATCTAATGTAACTGTGACTAATTTCTTGTCTTCCAGCTCTCCTTTAGCACCTTGTGCTGGCTGCCAGTAGCTGATATGAATAATGACTCATGTGAAGTGGGAGAGCAGAAGCTTGGCAGGAAATGAAATAAAACCCAAAATGTTTTTCCTTAATTTGTTTCACCTTATTCCCCTTTATGCTTTATGTTTGTAATTTTCTCCCTTTCCATTCTTACTTTTCTGTACCCATCTTTTTCCAGTCACATACCTACTGTTATGTTTTTCCTCCTTATAAGCCTTTCCAGCCCAAGTCTTTGTTTTACACCATGAAGAAAATAGACCCAAAGTCAATCTGGCCTGGTTTCCTGTCTTCAAAAAGGACTAATAGATGCAAGGGGTAGGGTATTTGGAAAGAGAAAAGAAAGACTGACACATTACACTTTCTAATGATATCTCATTCCCAAGTCAATGTGGTATCTCTGTGTATAATTGTAAATTACTACATTTTCTTCCATTAATTTGAGCATTTTTTGAGTCTAAGTAAGCTTTTGGCATCCAGTGAGCTCTTGGTTGCTGTATAGGGACCTTTTTGCTAATAGCCCACAAAACAAAGCACAGTGGTGGGCAATATCTGTTTTTATCCTCCCCCACCACTACAGTTACCTCTTTTTCCTCAAGTTGGGATCTGCCACAGTGGTTAAAGGGATACTCCTGGCACTTATGCTCCCCCTTCCTCCCACTTTGCACAAACCCTCAGTGTGCAATCTGCTTCAGCCTAGTGAGAGGAGAGAGAGGGAGGGAGGGAGGCAGGGAAAGCAGAAGTTGTCAGCTGCTCTTTCTAGCTACTTGGAGCAGAGCTGTTGCAAAACATATGCTACAAAGGTGTATGCCCTGGCACTAGAAGAACTAAGTCTTCGAGTGTGCAGCATGCCTAATAAAAGCCTGCTTGGAGTGCAGGAGGTGACCCAGTGCAGAGCAGCCAGCACAGGGTGATAGCCAGCATTGCTCATCACTGTCCTCTTCTGTACCTGGAGTTCAGGTGTAACCAGCACTGCTTTTGCTTTTGTAGGCTGTGGCAAAACTAACAGGCCGAGAATTAAAGGCTTATGCAAAAGCTGGAGCTGTGGCTGACGAAGTGCTCTCATCCATCAGAACAGTGGCTGCTTTTGGTGGGGAGAAGAAAGAAGTTGAAAGGTTTGTTTGGGCAAATTCTAAGGTCTCTGATTTCTTTTTCCTGAAGCAACGTAATGCTGTAATGCACATGAGATTCATAACAATTAATCTCTATATTCTACAACTATGACTATCTATTAGCTTTGAAACTTATATGCATGTATATTTCAGAAATTTAGGTTTCAAGTAATGTATGCAGAATTAGTTTTATAATTCAGTCAATCAGTGAAATAAAGCATCAGCAATACTATCTTCAATTCATGCTTACTTGTAGGAACATTCTGTCAAATTTTTCCCTAGATGCTGTCTGTTGTATCACTTTTGCAGCATATCTGAAAACTTTGTCCTTTCAAGCTAAGTAGAAGAATTAGTTTCATCAGGACATCATGATGACATTCAATCATGGCATCATTTTTCATCAGAAGAACATCAGGTTTTTCTTCTGCAAATTTCTCTTAAATTCTATGAAAACATAACATGGCTGTAGGATGTGCTCTGGAGTGTTGGCCAAATTCTCAAATCCTGTGTTAATCTGCTAAAACTCCAAACCCCATGATGAGGTATCTGCAATGAGTGTGGCTTTTCTTGTGCTTATTACACTAGAACATACAAGGATTTAATGATCTGGGAGCACTGCTAGTTTCAGCAGTGCTCTCTCCCTTCAGATTGATTCTGTATTGACCTTATGTGTGGACATTCTGCTGAGTCATCAAAGGTGCCTCATATGATCTTTGCTCATTTTGAAATTTCTGTCAAATTTATTTAATTACCTCTTATTTTTCTCTCTTTCTACAGATATGATAAGAACTTGGTGTTTGCTCAGCACTGGGGAATTCGAAAAGGAATAATAATGGGATTATTCAGTGGTTACATGTGGTTTATAATTTTTTTAAGTTATGCATTAGCCTTTTGGTATGGCTCTAAACTTGTCCTTGAGGAAGAAGAATATTCACCTGGCACTCTTCTGCAGGTACTCATTTTAGTTTTATGCAACTTTCCTAGACTGTTCTTTAAAATAATAATTCTGGAACACTTATCTGTTCTGGTATCTGGTCGCTCCATGGTAACAAACATTATTTATGTCTTTTAAAGATTATTACTCACTATATGTATGACACAACTGGATAAGATAAAAAAATGTTTATTTTAAATATTTTGAATATTACTTATGGTTACCAGAATAATGTCTTCATTTGACAGCCTACACAATTACCAGAGGCCTGAAACTAGCTTTTCCATTTTGTGGGTCAGCATGGGGCTTTTGGGATCTTGGCTTTTCTGAAGAATTTTACGATGAAAAATGTTGTGGTAAAGAGACACCTAACTGAAGAAAGTCTTGTCATATCTAATTTCTCATTAATACTTTGTGTTCCTTTGAGAAACTATTTCCTGTTGTTTTGTTTTTACAAAGGCTATGTAAACATGTATGCAGATAAAAATACACCTGGCTGTGGCTCCTGCAGCATGTACAAAAACTATGTTAACCTGTATGGCACTCATGCATTCACTTCTGCACAGTAGGTGCTTTAGACACTTCTGGCCTCAATACAACAAAGCCAACATCTACAGGTATTTTGGTTAGCTGCTTAAGCCAGGACTGCCCAAATGGCAGACTCCAGTCCAAACTCAGAACAACTTTTCCTGAACCTTAGTAAGTTCTGGGTATTCTGATGAGACATCTACTTTTGCTCCTTCTCTGCTGGATGCACACCATGAGAGTTTCCAACCACCTGCTGTACACAGTGCAAAGTTAAATGGAACTTGGCAAATTATTCTAAGAACATTGTAAACCTGAGTCATTCTGTTCAAGGAGGAAATCATTTGCACCTGCTCTCAATACCATAGCTGATATGAGGTAGTGCTGTGAAAAACAAAGTGAGCAATTTCTTTGCCTTGCTCACGGTAACTGTAGTCCAGTGCTTACAAATGACAAACAGTGGGGAGCTACTCTGTAGCTGAAAAACTGTAGCTGTCAATGGAGAGAGTCTCCCTTATGCCCTTCCTCACAGCTTCCAGTCATCTTTCTTCTACTTCATATTTTATACCATACACTCCTAGTTTGGCAGGGGGGCAGGAGGGGGAATTTCTAGATACAAAACATTGAAACATGCTTTTCCTGCTCTCTCAAAAAGTCATACACCTGCCATACTGCATGGAGCTGTACTAAGTATTGCCTTCCCTTCTTCTGCCAGGTGTACAGAACATGCTCCTTCATGTTCACGATAGACGCTGACAGGCATAGAAGCCCTTTGCTTTAAGACTCATTCCCGCAAGAAAATTAGTTAGTAGTAAAGCTGAGTGTAAATGTATGGCATGACCTCTGCATCCCAGATGTTTGCAGTGCACAGTATGCGTTCAGTAGATTCCTCCACTTTAGCTATAGTGATTTTCCCAGTAAACATCATTATACTGCAAAGGAGAACTAGTCCTATGTACTGTTATTTCTTTCTCAACAGTTTTCCTTATACAGTTTGTCCCATTTATCCTGAGTTCTGTTTGTGTTGTAGCCAAAAGCTTGGCTACAACAAAAGCTTTAGCTGGGTCCTTGATTGCTTCTTAGCAGAATTTGCAGGCCAAGCTAGAGCAAATGGTTACATACCAGATATAACATTCCATGTCACCTTATGTGCAGGGTGAATGTTCAAACCAGCACCCACAATAAAGCAACAAAATGGATCAAAAGCCTACACCAAAGACATTGTCCAACCCTTACAATCTGTTCTGCCAAAACACATCTGTAATTGAAATACCAAGAAGTAAAACAGAGTAAATTCTAGGAAAAAAACTGTCAAAAAGTGTTCAAAAGCACACCTATATGTTAACACTGGAAGAATAAGCTATACTTAAAATACAATGCAGAAAACAGACAATGAAATAATTTGCATCTATGTGATATACAAGTGCTAAATAAGCCTCTACCTCCTTTATGTTCACCACCTTCCAGTGTCCCGTTCTTTGAAGCCCCTGCCAGCATTTGCAGTCTTAGTTCCTGTCTATATTTAAGAACCTTCATAAAAACCTTTCATAGAAATGAAGTATTGGCAGCTCTTAGGAAATTTCGAACAAACACTTTTGTATTTTAGCTGATAGGCTACAGCTTCACTTGCTTCTGATCGCAAGGTCACACACCAAGGGTGAATTCTTGGACTCAAGGGTACTCTGATATTCAATACTGTATCCAGGTGCCTTTATTGTCTGTCAGTCTTCCCAGGAAGAGCAGATGCTGTTGCTCATTTTCTCTCACGTTGTCCTAGGCTTAGGCAAAAAGGGGATCCTTGGGCTTTCAGAAAATGGTCATTAGTAAGTAACTCTTCATTTTGGTTCTTGGAAAAGGATTTAAAACTGTGAGCCCATTGGGTATGTGCCACCTGTAGAAACTATCCACCCACACTGATAGAATAATTTCACCTCAAAAAGTGGCTTATTCAGTGTTGGTAGCAACCCTTACAGTTCATTTCTCTGTGAGACAGAGAAAAAAATATTCTCTATAGCTGGTACCTCCTTCAAAAATAAGTTTCTGAGTATTGGATGAGACAGGAGCTGCAGTATACAAAGATTGTAATACAGTGTTTTAAGCTCCTTTCTATTTTTGCTTACTGGTAAAAGGCATCCCTGAAAGAATCTCCTTCCCACCAATGTCCTGTTCCAGACCTTGTTTCAAGGAAAAGGCACCTGGTCAAACTGAGATGGCTTAAAAATACATCAGTGGCATCTCAGTAAATACCTACATGCATACTTTTTTAGGCAAAGACAAATATGAGTTGATTTACTTCAACCTCAAACAGAGCTCTGAAAGATAGCTAAAATACCTTCTGAAATGCATTTATTTGCCTTCTTATTGGCTAATAATGCTCATATAGTGAATCACTTCAGTTCAGCAGATGCCTGAGAAGTCATGAAGCTACTGTAGTTGGGTTTGCCTGTCTAAGCTGTAAGCTATAATAAAAATGTGATGTCATATTTTGTTAACTTCTTTTTCCACTTCTTCAGGTTTTCTTTGGTGTTTTAATAGGAGCGTTAAATCTTGGCCAGGCATCTCCCTGTCTGGAAGCCTTTGCCACTGGTCGTGGGGCTGCAACAAACATTTTTGAGACAATAGATAAAGTAAGTAATGCATTTCTAAGCTGTGCTACTTTGTAGTGCAAAAATAATTAAATAAGCCTGAAGTGGTACTAGTTTTATCTGCTGTGTAAATGAGGAAAAATGAGTAAATGAGTCCGATTAAAGAAAAAACTGCCTGTGCAATAGAAAAGTCCAGTGGGATGCACATGGGCTCAAAGAATGCATTGAACAGATTTCTTAAGTGGCCTGGTTCTGAGTTCTGAAGCTTTATCACAGCTGCTGCTATTCCTTGTTCCCATTTCTCCTTACATGCAATTACTTATCAGTGCTGGCCCATGGAAGGTGTGCTGGCAGGCAGTAATAGCCATTCTGCAAACAAACTTGCAGCAACCATCCCATAGCTCCCAGCCTCTAGATGGCATCAAAAGCTGTGGCTCTGTTGGCATTAGTGGTGAAGGTGGCCTCTGTCACCTCTCCCAGAGCTACCCTGAGCAAAAATGGGGCCAAATGAGCACAGGCACTGGTTATGCAGCTGTCATAAATGTTAATCACAATATTATCTAAACAGATACTTGAAATAATTGTATGAGAGACCCTGAGATGCCACTGAAATTTATTGATTCCTTTCTTGAGGATTCCTTTCTATAGCTTTATAAATGTAGTGGTTGGAAATGTACTGTTGATTTCTTAATGTATTATCTCTGTTCACTCACAAGCTTCACTGTGCTGAAAGCTGTGTAAACACATTAAAATGCTGCTTTTCTTCTACAGAGCACATGGTAATGCCAACAGTTTTTTAGTAACCCTTCAAACTCCTGAAATAATGATAAAACATATACACTTCATAAGCTAAAGCTCTAAAATGAACTGAAAATAGAGATGAATTAGGAATGTGTTTTTCTGAGACAAAATTTAAAATCATAAAGAGTTGCAACAGTAAAGATTAATCTCAATATTCAGGATAAGGCTGAGTCACATAACCTTACGGTAAAAAAAGCAAACCAACGTCACATTTCATCTATCTAGAGAAAGGGTGACAAAATTAAATCCATCTGCTTGCCACATTTGTAGATTTGTGATTAGACAGTACATGCACAGTTCTGCCCTGGCACTAAAACTAGTCATGTTGAGGTTCCCATTTGCAGGATCACTGAAACTTTTTTATACATTAGTATCGGAATTTAAGTAAGTTATATTCCCAAAATGGAACCAATCTTGTAGCTGTTCTTAACATCTTAGAACATACACATTTATCATTTTAACTTTTCTTTCAATCTGTTAGGCTATATTAAAAAAGCATGCACATTTCAGTTATCAAATATTCATTGCTATAGTTTTAATTTACTGTTTGTATTCCATGCTTCAGAAATCTATCCTTAGAAAATTTTATTTCTTTGTGATTCCTCAAATTTCTTTTAGTTATTTGCTCATGTCTAGCAGTCCACAATACTCTAGACCTGGCCAAAACTATGCGAGACCCAAAGCACTTGTTAGGAAAACTTCAGTATTTCAGCTCTTAGGACTGGGTGTACAAGGATGGATGTTTTAATTGCCAAGTGGCGAGGCCCGAAGATTTTCAGCAGTTTTTGAGTGAGGTAGTGCCATTTTATTGCTGAGGAGCTGGCTAAATTAGCTTAGTCAAAATGCCTCTGTCAGTCAGCTACTCAGTTCCAGCAAAAACTGCCTGAGTGGTTGGCTGTGGTATTTGCAGTAAGCCTACAATAAGAGGGTGCATCCTTCTTGTCTGTGCTACCCACCAGTGACAACTCCCGCATCACTCTGGCCCTCAATTCCATGTCCCTTGCCTGCTATCCCTGTGCCAGAGCCTGCAGCTGGCTCCATGCAGCTAAGTGCTGTTCTAACAGAAGTGCCATGGCTTTGTATGGTATTGTATTTATCTACTGCAGCACTGTTGACTGTTTAACACCAAATAAATAACCAAATAATTTTCATCCTAGAAACCCACCATTGACTGCATGTCAGAAGATGGCTACAAGCTGGATAAAGTACGAGGTGAAATTGAATTTCATAACGTAACATTCAATTATCCATCCAGACCAGACATAAAGGTAAGTATTCATCACCCATCCTGTGAACACAATTATTGTAAACAAGAAAAATATCCTGGCTCTGCCAGCAATTTCTAGATTTTCTGTAGAGATTGTTTTCCAGAAGCCCAGACTCTTTGCTTAAAAGTAGACTAAATAATTCTTCCATTAAAGTGTTCTTCTGCTTACTGTTTGGCTTATTTTACCATTCTGACATATCCATTGCCAGATCTGCATACTCCTTGCTGCTGAACACAAACTCCAGTAATTTTGGGCAAATTCACCTGCGTACAGCTTCTCTTGCAATCAGTGATGCCCTTGTATCAATGTGTATGAGATAGAACACAAAGTAATAAACTGAATGGTGCAAGGAGATTTTATAAAACTCTTCCATTACCCTGGGGATGCACCATGTGACCCATTAAAAGGTTAGCAAAGGGACAGGAGTGTAGGCTGTATATTCCACTATTTCTTTACTCCTGTGTTTGAATTGACAAATTCTCCTTAGAAAAGCATGTTATTGGACAAGCATATTAGTGCTATTACATCTAAAGATGGAAGCACATGTTGTATCAGATTTTTCTACAAAATTTCATGGTTACAGTCTTAATATTTATGCAGTGGCATACATTCACAATACACAGTGTTCTTTAAAGGGAATATCATTTAATAACTTCTCTAATGTATTAACTTGACTAGTTCTTATTGATGAACAATAGGAACAATGAAAGGTCAAAATCTGCCTGCCTGTTGTAGAAATGAGTGCTCTGCATCTACAAACTCTTCAAACACTGTAAAACTATGTGGCTTGATTTATCCTCTTTCTTCATAATACTTTTCTAAATTTTGTAAAATTGCTTTGAATCTTGACTTTAAGGTACAGACTATACTCACTTGGTTGCATGACTGTGGGAGAATTAAAATAGATTCTCTTTCTGTTTTTTTTTTTCCTATCCAGATTTTGGATAACCTTAATATGGTGATTAAAGCAGGAGAGACGACAGCTTTTGTTGGAGCTAGTGGAGCTGGGAAAAGTACAACAATACAGCTCATCCAGCGTTTCTATGACCCCACTGATGGCATGGTGAGACATTCTAGGTCCCAGCCTAGAATGTGATTCTCTGACTCCAGAAACTGAAAGAATGGCATGGTTTCTTCTCCAAAGTGGGAAGAAAGGCTAACTAAGGCTAACTAACTTCCTTTTCATTTCTTTCTTCTTCTTTTTTTTCCCCAATTATTTTTTTAAATGAGTGAAATATCTTCCTGCACATTTCTTTTATAAAACTGTGCTTAATAGTCTTATAAAAACAATTATGTGAAAGAGCAAACTGTTAGGAGAAAATAAAAATTCAGTGCTGAATATGTATAAAAACTATACCTACAGAAATGATAATTCAGGAGTGACAAATGTTTTCTGGAAAACACAGTATTGAACATTTAAACATTAACCCATAATATCACTTAAGTATGTGCAACTACCACTTAGTAATGGCTTGGCTAAAAATATGAATTATAGCTATTCAAAATCTCATTCCATTTATGTGTTCCTATATCAAATAGGAACACATAATCACATACATGTTGACCTGTTTTGAATATATAAAAAACAAAGAAACTAATTACTGTATATAACATAATCATCACTTTCATTATTAATTTTCCCCTGGTTTTATTTCTGGTGCCAAGCAGAAATGGGAAATGAAATCAAAGAGCACAACTCCAAGAGCCAATACTACTGCTACTGCTTTGCCACCTTCTGTATCTGAAAGCTGATATTTATGCTGGTCATGGAAACACAGCATCACAGGCCCTACACTTCCACTGTCTTTCTTTGTCTCTGAAGTGGAGGGCATAATGCCCCTGATTTTTTTCTTGATTTTGTGTCCATGTTCTAATTGTAGATTACCCTGGATGGCCATGACATTCGTTCCCTGAATATCCAGTGGCTGCGCTCACAGATTGGCATAGTTGAACAAGAGCCAGTGCTCTTTGCCACCACGATTGCAGAGAACATTCGCTATGGGCGGGACGAGGCTACCATGGAAGACATAATCAAAGCAGCCAAACAGGCCAATGCTTACAATTTCATCATGGACTTACCACAGGTATGCTCTGCCTTGGAAAGTGTTTGGCAGAATTTGATACGAAAAAGAATCTTTTTGTCCTTTTGTCCCTCCTAGCCTGCAGCAATTTGTGCTCAAGTGGAAGGGCGGAAGATAAATACAGATAGGAGGCAACAACCTTTCCTTTGACTACAGTTATTTAGGTCTTACTACATGTATGCCATGAAGTTATGAAAGTAAACATCCCCCCACCCCAAAATACAACCCCGAGAAGAATTAGTTCCCCAGGAATCATTTACACAACATTCAATATCATGGTAATAATCATAACATGGTTTAAAAATTTGTATTTTTCATGTTTTGAAGATCTGTTTCTGTTCAGGCCAAAAGCAATGTAGAGCTCAGCCTCTCACTAGCCAGTGTTTGTTACTTCACCTGTCTGTACTGATACTCACAACCTCACCTCCTTGTACGAGCTCTGTAAGCCAGCTGGAGGTTCCTTCTCCAGTTTCTTCCCTGATGATGACAGGGCTTCAATCATTCCTCCTTACAAAGCCCAAACTGGGTAGTATCAAGCTCTTTACTTTTCTAGAATGTTATTTTGCCAAGTAGCTTCTGAAAATGACATGTTACAACAGTGAATGTTATTGACATGATTCAAGTACCATTAACTAATATTAGTACATTGTCTTTATCCTCCATCTATGCATTTTGAGGCTTCCAGGAAACTATTTACTGAAAGGCTGTTCAAAGGCCCCTATTTATTTCATGGAAATGGAGGAATAAAAAAGATTTAACTCTAAGTGAATACAATGATCCTGTCTCTCAATATGCCAGACTTTGTGTATTTATTTAATTCTCTACCTGAACCCAATGCTGCCAGAGTATGATATCCATGAATCACAGACACAGTGTTCACGAGTCACAGCTCATCAGCAGATAAGGCCAGGAAAATTTTGCTTGTGAGTTATCTGATGGAGAATAGGTAGGTGATTCCTCTCCATTTCAGCTTCTGCTGACATAGCTGTTTCAAGCTGAACCAGAACATCTCACCTTTTTAATCAGGGCATACTTTTGCATGGGGTTGAAAACCTGATTCAGGCAAAATGATCTTGTACATTATCAAGAAAGTTATTTCACCTGTTGCTCTGTGAATCTGCTGCACTGTGTTTTTGTTTAAAGTCTACTCCAAGGACAAATCTGAGACATTTTGTCAATACGTTCACCAGGATCTTAACAGGCTTTTTACTTATCTGTTTAATTTTAACTTTTTTCCTTCACACAGAAATTTGACACTCATGTTGGAGAGGGTGGAAGCCAGATGAGTGGAGGTCAAAAACAGAGGATAGCTATTGCTCGAGCTTTGGTGCGAAACCCCAAAATCCTGCTCCTGGATATGGCTACATCAGCACTGGATAATGAAAGTGAAGCAATTGTCCAAGAAGCACTTCATAAGGTTTGCTATAGTATAGCAAAAATCAGACTTGAAAGGGCAGAAATTATTTATAATGCACTCTGCAGAGGGTGCTCCTGAATTGCAACAAATCAAAAAAGTCAGAAGGGTTTCTTAATAACTGTTTTATAAGTACAAGTAGAACCTTAGTATTATGGACTGAGAATAATTTTTACTTTCGTTGGGACATCAACAGAAACCTAAAGCTCCCTTTGCCCAGAAACAGATGCTTCTCTGTGGGCTGTGGATGGAGCTAAAGTCAAAGTGAGCTGAACCCACTAGAAGGACTCCATTTAATTTGACAAGGCTTTAGATTGCACAGCTCATTGCCAGCGGTTCAATGTGCTGTGCTGGGAGTGGGGCTGCTGTTGTCTCCCTCAGGCTCGCCTCGGCCGCACCGCGATCTCCATCGCTCACCGCCTGTCAGCCATCAGAGCCGCCGACGTCATCATCGGGTTTGAGCACGGCAGGGCTGTAGAGAGAGGAACTCACGAGGAACTCCTGCAGAGGAAAGGGGTTTATTTCATGTTGGTGACCTTACAAAGCAAAGGAGATGCAGCACCTAACACAGAAGAAACACAAAGTAAGCATTTTGTTTTCTTTTATAAAATCATGTAAAATCCCACAGAATGCAGATTTTCTTTGTTTTTCTTTTTTTTCTTTTTTTTTCTTTTCTTTTTATAAGGGCTAGTAGCTGCTTTTTTTTTTCTTCTGCTTTTATGGCTGAATTTTATTATTCATAGAAGTAATACACTGATAGCCCTGGCCAAACTGGTTTTGCTACATATGCACTGAAAGACTTTCCTAATATAAATCTGCCCTGAAACATTAGTTCTGATCTGCAATATCCATCATTTTATAACTCCACTGAGTGCCAAAAGTCCAGTTCTGCTGCATTTGGAATTCAGGCACATTACAGATTATGCTGAAATCATCCTATTTGTTTTGGAGGCAGATTTGAATCAAAGCTTCTGGAAATTAAGGTTCAATAGAATGATCTGTTGTATTTTTGTGAAGCATACATTGGATATTATTATACTGAAATAAGAGAGCAATTGCAGGGTTAAAATAGTTAAAAATGCTTTAGCAGTCACATCCAAAGTGAGATGGTCCTTGGGCTAATATTCAGTTAACATCATTATGTCAAATACAAATATAAAACTTGTGAAACATGTAGGTTGAGTAGAAAGATTATATTACACCCCTTTCCTTCTATGAAGTATTCAATTTATAACTTGGAGGCTATACACTTTTTTTGTAGAACAACAGTGTATTTAGGTTGTATTCAATTTTGGCACTAACTTCAGAGCTCTGTATACCTCTGTATACTGTATTTTGCAGCAGCAGAGAATAATGTGGTTGAGCCAAATCTTGAGAATGTCCAGTCATTCAGCAGGGGAAGCTATCAGGCCAGTTTGCGGTGAGTCTTAAAAATGGTTGTAAATCTCGATGTTTCCAGACTCTCAATATTTCTACTTCATCTCACTATTCCAAAATCCTAATAGCGCTAATAAATCATTTTTCTGTGTGCTGTGTAAAAGAGGCTTGAGGGGCTTGCAAGCATTTTACTGAGATAGAGTTCTCTTGCAAAGAAATAGTTTGAGTAATAATGCTACTGATTGAAATCCATGGATAAATAGCAAGGCTCTTAATTTTGGTCCTTTCTATGCATAGTACCTTCTCTCCAATTGTGATCTACTGTTAATGTTCTGGTTTTGATATTACTAACATACAGCCTTGGTTGTAATATCTAATGCACTTTCTGTCCAGTTGTTTGAAAAATTACTTGCTGTGCAATTACATGAGAAATCAATGCAATCCACAAGCACACTTTTATTATGGCTTCTATTTGATGAAAGTTAAAGCACTTTACAGCCAGACTGTCTTGTAGATAGACACTTCTTATTTCTTCCAGGCAAGCCTATGTCAGGCATGTGCAAATGAATACATCTCCTACATTACAGAGTTATGTTTTGTCAGAGAGAGAGGTGCATTGTTTCAGCATCCTGTTTTGCTGGACTGAATTACTGGTAGTGGTAAGAGTGATATGGCTTGGTGTCTTAACTTGTGCAAATGTAGTAGGACACAACAGAGTTTTACTTAACAAATACATAGTACATGGTCCATCTAAGACAATGTCTGAGTGGTGTGAATGGCATATGATCATGAAAAGTATTTGTCCCAGTTGGTGAGATATTTTCTTCCCAAGAAGTTGAGAGAACATATTCAAGAAAGAAAAAGTCTGCGGGATTCCTATGAATTGCTTCAGTGCATTCTGATTTAATTGACATGAAAACTGTACCTGCTTTGCAAGCAATTAGTGTTTTTACTAAGCTGTAAAGAACAGGCAATTTCTGTTCTCTTTGCAGAGCTTCACTTCGGCAGCGCTCAAGATCACAGCTCTCTAACGTGGTCCCTGACCCTCCACTGTCTATTGGAGGAGATCCTGCAGAGTCTACCTATCTTACGCCTTCTTATGGAGAAGATGATGGAAAAGCAAAAAAGGTCAGGTCCAATAGTTTGTAATGAAATTTTCAACTGAATAGGTTATATTACTCATTAATGATCACCTGTACCTATGTGCTCGCAGCTTAAGAGTTCTTGGTAGGTACATCTTGGCTTGATCCTTTTCTCTCCTTAAACAGAACCACAGCTTCAATTCTTATCTCTGTGTAAACTCTAGGCTTCATTTTGATGGCTGTTTTGGTTATTGGTATAAAATATAAAATTTCTAGCAGAGAAATTTTGCCATTTGCTCTCTGCTTGTTGGTAAATGGATATATGTTGTAGATTTAGTTGAAAAACATGCATTCATAAAAGCTGAATTAAGTGACAAAAAGCAAACTGCTCAATCTGTAAAATGTAATAAATGGCACTGCTTCTTGTTCATTAAAGAATAAATTCACTTTAATCTAAAAATCATCTGGAGACTTGAGCAGAGAGACACCCTCACTGCAACCTAACCCAAAATCCTTTTGCTTCAGTGTCTTCATGCAATCAACTGGCATAGAAAATAAAGGCCAGCATGCCTTAAAATTACACAGAATATGTAGGAACATGCACAGTGGGTTTCCAAAATGCCTATGAAGCTCCCTGCATCAATTTGCATGGCTGCAGTTGTTCAGTACAGAGAGCAGCAGATAGAAGTTACCCTTCTTGCTATTGCCAAGCCTATTCTGTGGATAAATAGAGGGCTTGAGTGCTGTCATTCTGGCAATAGCTCAGAAAAAAGAGAAAATACAAGATGTTTCCACCCACTTCTCCCTGCATATTTCCAAAAGACAGGTCTTCACAGTGTCTTTTTTGTCTGGCTGTTTCTAGTCATATGAATTGAGGGAGATAAGCAGGGCTGAGCACACAGTGTTACAAAAATTCTACACAAATAAAACTGAAGGATAAGTTATAATTTGATGATGAATATTCTGCCCTTACTGGGCATAATTATGGGAATTCAGCATATAGTCTGAGGATGTTTCACAGAAGGGAGGCATAATTACCATGTAAAAAGCCTGAATCCAGCTATCACTCTGAAATCTCTCTTGTTTTAATGATATCACATACCTGTTAATTTGATGCAGTCTGATCAGTGTGGTCACTCACAATACTTTAAAATAATATTTAAGGGATTGAATGAGTGACAGACAAAGCTGTTTGTGAGGAGGGAATTTAAGTTTTGGCACTGGGTATTTCATCACACCTTGTCTGGAGACAGCTGAAAGGGAATAACTTGAGTTTCAGTGGCAGAAAATCTCAAACTGGTTGTAAATAACCTCTGCAGCTGGAACAATTAGAGTTGCAAAAGATATGAATCTCTCTTTTTCCCCAGGGATGGTAAAGGTTGTTGTTTATTTAAGAGGTTTTTAAGTAAACTTGACTTATTAGGGCCACAAAAGAGCTCCAGACAGCAGCCATCTCTGTCCCTCCAAAGCTAGAGCAGCTGTTTGGGCCACTAGTTTAACAAACTTGCTAACTATTTTATCTCACTGTCAAAGGGAGAGCATCACTGATGGAATGCATTCATTTCAGAAATCCAACCTGTTTTTTTTAGGAATCTGTTGTGGAGGAAGATGCCAAGCCTGTACCATTTACCAGAATTTTGAAATACAATGCCTCTGAATGGCCCTACCTGGTGCTTGGATCTCTGGCAGCAGCTGTGAATGGAGCCGTCAATCCACTCTATGCTTTGTTATTCAGTCAGATTCTTGGGGTATGTTATGGTAATATTTTAAAGTGTATTTTAGCTCTGAAACAGAGGAGAGTGAATATATGACGCACAACTTGACATGTTTTGGCAAATCTTTAGATCTTATCAGGAAAATCAGGTTAACCTTCTTGCCTATAAACAATTATTCAGTAGAGATATTTATATCACTGTCATCAAACTATCATTAGAGCTCTTTGAAGGGGTAAGCTTATCAGCATTTGTCATGTGTTCTTCATTATCTCTTTTGTTCATTTTCCAGGAACTGTTGGGAATGGGTTTCTATACTTGCATACAGTTTATTTTAGATGAGACAAAAAGTACCTCACATGCAGGTACAGTGGAGAGAGACACATCCAAAGGTCATTCTCTGCAGAATTTTATTATACAGATTTGGAAAGCCTTTAAGAAAGCTTTGGATCAGATCTAAAAATACTTCACTTTTTTTGTTTACATATTTCAGGCACCTTTTTGCTGCCTGCTCCCTGTAGAATGCCTAGGGAGAGGTAGGTAATTGTACCTGGGTTCACAGCCACCAGCAAAGAGTAGGCTTGAATCAATAGGTTTGGAAGCAGGAAGTAGGAATATGCTTTAAACTTTAACATTCACTGAAAGATACAATTTAATCAAAATCCACCACCACCACCTCTCTTGAAACTTGTCAAGTTGAGCCATGAGTGTTTATTTCTTCAAAAACTTGTGGTGATAGAAAAAAGGATGCATCCTCTTTTGTGTAAAAGCTTTCTGGGGAAATGCTTGTCAAGTTGGTGGGAAACTGGAGGGCTGCCTAAAAATATTCAGTGCTGCTCTAACTGGTGCCTAGGAAAGTGTCTTGAATTTTCAAGAATTAGGCTAAAGAAATCCCATCTGTTCATGCTGTATCTTGTTAAGTAAAGTAACAACACATTCAGTGGGAACAAAATGGGAATGCCACAGGTTTTTTGTGGTTTTGGTACCCATCTGATGTAGGATAAAACTTGTGCTTCCCACTCACTTGCATAGGTCATGGTAGGTACACATGGGTGCAAAAATATATGCCCTAAAAAGTGGACAGATGTTGGAGGTCAAAAACCTTACAGGCAGGAAAAAGCAAATGAATGAACAAACAAATGAATGACCCAGCATTTGAGCTCCTGGTAGAAAAGGAATCTAAGAGCAATGTCAGTAATCTATCAAAAGAAAGTTTGACCTTTTGTTGTTTGGTTTTTTGGGGTATTGTATTGGCTTAGACATTTCTCTCTGGGAAGTTGCTTAGAACTTTGAATCACATTTACTAGCAGTTTTGCATTTAACTGAGATCCTGTGAGGAGAAAAAAGAATGTTCCAGGCCCTGTTGATCCACTTAACATTTCTGCCCAATGTCCTTGGCCTTTAGGCATAGGTGTGCCACCTCCAAACACTTTTTGAGTGTCCAGACCTCATGTCAAGGACCGTGGCTTTCACTAGACAGCAGGTGAGACACCAATATACACGTTCCACAGCAAATCTAACCTTTGATTCCTTTGGAGAGGAGTCTTCTAGACCTTGGGAGGTCTGGGGCTAATGATGCTAAATACCTTCATTGCCAAGGATGAATTCCTGCTTTTGAAGGCCTCAGTCTATTAAAGAAGAGAGGCTGCAAGAAAAAGCAAGCCATAATGAACATGAGGGAAGTCCAATATCTGTGTTTTATTATTCATAAATCTAAAATATTTCTGCCTCGTGCCAAGGCAGTCAGACAGATGGAATATACATCTGCTTTCAGATCTGCCCAAATATCTACAATGTTGTTGTGTCCAACACATGGGCTTGTACTCTGGGACAAATATGCTGGGGAAGTGAGGGAAAAATCCCCACAGCTATGAAGTGAAAGGATAAATTTAGCTAAGTCTGCCCTGAAGGTTTTCAGAAATAAGTCCCAAAAAGTCAATGAAGAACTAGATAATACTGTGTATGTACCTTTTGAACAAAGTTTTCAGTAGTTTCTTTTACTTATGCTTTGGTTCTCCCTGTGGAATTATCTCAGAGTATGGATCATTTCCAGTGAAACTCAACTGAAAGGTGTGCTCTTACACCTATTGGGCATGGAGTCCATGGCTGCAGTTAAAAGGTAGTCCTCACTAAAACTACTGAGACTTAAATGATCTGAATATGGACATATCCATGCTATTATCCATGCTGCATGTTGCCATGATCAGTGTTATTTTTTTAATAAAGAGCACAGATTAAAAACATAACTGACCATGTTAGGATAGCTGCAGAATGGGATAGTTGGATTTTACAGGATAGATTTTACTGTTGCTTTGTTGCTATGCTGTTTATTACATTGCTATTCTCTGGTTATCATTATTTACAGTGTGAGGTGAGTGGTTAATTATAACCAGGGATAGGCCACAAATAGGAGTAGTGTGTGCAGACACCAAGCATACTAAACTTGTTGGTTAACAGGAGTAAAACCCATTACCTTTTAATCCAGGCTTACCTTAGGAAAAACAAGGAGTCTGACCTTTGCAGAGGGTGAGGGAGAACTCTGTGTTCTGGCTTTGGTTGCAGGATGGGTTTCTGCACTTGGCAACTGGGAGTCAAGTGCATATGTCACACACAGCAAAACTGACATTTCTATTTATTTCTTTTCAAAGACCTTCTCCATTCTTGATGAAGAAAACCAAAAAAATCAGATCAATGGTGTCTGTGTGCTCTTTGTCTTAGTCGGAGTTCTTTCATTTTTCACACAGTTTCTCCAGGTAATAGTCCAATTTAGCAATACATATTTTTGGTTTTGCACCCTTTCTCAGTGGATGTCTCTCTCTTTACAGTCTGTTTTTATTCTCATGTGCCTCAGGGTTACACTTTTGCCAAGTCTGGTGAGCTGCTTACAAGACGGTTAAGGAAAATTGGTTTCCAGGCTATGCTCGGGCAAGACATTGGTTGGTTTGATGACCGGAAGAACAGCCCTGGTGCTTTGACTACCAGGCTTGCAACAGATGCCTCACAGGTCCAAGGGGTAAGACCTGGCACCTTATGAATCATTTTACTATAGACACTGATTGAAGGCTTATTTTGGCATGTTGTCACAGAAATTAGCTACCATGCAACCAGCCAGATCAATTAAGCCAATTCTTGGTAAACCAATTAAGCTGATTCTATTAATAGACTGCCACTGTGGAAGCAATAGTAGTATATGGTATACCATAAAAGTACAAAAAAGAACTCAAAAATCAATAAAATAACAACCAACAATGAAATGGGAAGAAACACCCAGTGTAGAAGTTTGATTTTCTTTTTTTTTCTGGAGATGAATTAGCTTTTTGCCACAATGTTAAAGTGTTTATTTCAAAAACACATCAAAATACTATGTTAGTGACAGTCATTAATACCCATGTTTTCCAGTTTTCAGCATGGTATTGTGCATGTTGTGGCAATTTTGATCTAAACTGACAACCCACTTGAAAAACCAATCTGCAGTACTGGGTGGTGCTCCAGCTGGGAATCCTGCAGCCAGTTTCAGTGTTTGGGAAAGTGAGACACTAGCTACTTAGTTCCTTAGTGGCTAAGGGTTAAATCATGCTGAGCTATGTATGTTCCCTATCTGAACTGATCCTTAGGTAGAAGTGAGTCAGATGCCATTTTGCTGGGCTGCAATGCAAGCAATTTCCTAGAAACAAGGAAGATGTACAGATTTATTTTGTTGCAAAAATTGTCATGTTTCAGCTTGATTGAAGATTGTAAGTTAGTTTTAAAAAACTTCAAACAGGGGTTTTAGAGAAGAGGTTTCCAAAAGCCCTGTCAGCAGCAATTTCTACAGAATCAGAGAAACCTGTTGCAAACCTCACAGGCACTTACAAGATATATTTTAATTGAAATAAATAAACTTGTAAAACTCTGACTGAACCATTTAATGTCCTAAGGGACATCTTTGTTTGAAGCACAACAGTGAGGCAAAGCAGTGAGGCACAGCCATCCAACCCACAGCTTGCAGGGGGTGAGGGAGACCAGAGCTACCTGTGCAGCAGTGCCCTGCACCTTTCACTGCCTGACACAGACCTTGCTGTAGGTCAGAGGAGGAGGAGATGATGAGCATTTTGTGCTGCCAAGTTCATACCCTGCAAATGAGTTTGACTGAAATCATCAAGGATATCAAATGTACATTTTTATTCTAATACATAGCAATATTGTTCCTATTCAGGGTGCTGTTTACTGCTATGAAAGAAAATTACTTCTGAGTAAATAAGTCTATTAGAAAGAATAGCATTGTTGAAGTACATAAGGAGCAGACAAATGTATTCAATAAAGAAGATGTCAAAGCTTTTTTTTTCCTTAATAAAAGGATAGGCAGAAATGCAACTTTGTTTTATCCCTTTTCAGTGATGTTGCTTACTGATTTTAGCACTGCTAAGGCTTTGTTGTTAATAGCTAAGCTATAAAATGGTCCAGTTGATTATTTATATTTTCATGGATAAATGTAGAGGCTAAAAAATGTATTCAGATGAGTGATTCTCCAGGGAACCAAGACAACAGATTTCAATAATTACATTATCCTTCTCACAAACAGTAGAAACAATCTTCTGAATTCCCAATGGAAAATTTGGTGGATCAAAGGAATATTGGACATTTGCAGTTCTGCTCTTGATCTGATTAACTGGAAACAGTATATCCAGAGTGGATAAATTCCAGTGCATTCTAGCTGTTAGTGTCTTATATTATTTTAATTCACAGTTTTCTAAAGTTTTATAGGAAGAGCTGTTTAATTTGTTTTTGAAGTACAAATCAATGATGTCTGTTTCTTTTCTTCAAAGGCAACTGGATCACAGATAGGAATGATTGTCAATTCCTTTACTAACATTGGGGTGGCCATGATCATTGCCTTCTACTTCAGCTGGAAACTGAGTTTGGTAATAATGTGTTTCCTGCCATTTTTGGCTTTATCTGGAGCTGTGCAGGCTAAAATGCTGACAGGATTTGCCTCGCAGGACAAGAAAGCACTGGAAGCTACTGGACGGGTAATGCTGTTTAAAGACTAATTTATATTTGCAGTCACAGGTAGATGAAAAATCAGTCTTTAGGGACCATCAGTAATTCAAATGTCATGAAACTGGCAATGCTTTGTTAATAAGTTGCAATATTTCAGCTTGTTAAACCATGGAAACAGCATTGGGAACTCCCAATACTGCAAAAGCACTTGCTGCATGGAATGTGACTGACTTGCAAAAGTTATTGGACTGAAGTGGTAGACACAGATCTCTCAGCAGTCTGGTTCACCTTTGTTCGGTTTTATTTAAACTCCCATTTGCTGATGACCCGTGATTAAGCTGTCTTCAGAAAGCAGTGATAGCTGTTCACCTAGAAATGCTCGCACCTGAGAATCTGGCACTGAACCACAAATCAGTATGTGGATTTTAGAGAGGACAGTTGTTCCTTTGGTGGGTCGCACCAGCTTAAGAATTAAGCTCTTAGCCCTTCCCATCTTAAGAATTAGGACCTGACCAATTGCCTGCACCCAGAATAATTAATTATTTACAAAATTCTTAAATCAAAATACTTCCTGACAAAGAGAGAAACTTCACTAATGAGTCAAGGCAACAGCTCTTACTCAATAGAACAACCCAGAGGCTATGATGAAGTCGTATTTTTAAGCAATGCTTCAGCAGTTTTGGTGATGATTGATTGTGTCTGGTGTTATTTTCTAATTTATTTGCCAGCACTGCATCCAAAAGCTAAAAACACCACATTCTTCCAAAGTGATTGCTCATGAGCCACGCTAACCATTGAAAAAGTCTGCACAATCCAATTCACAATACCTATTATCTGCTGATACCTATTATCTTCACATTGAATGATAATGCAAGACTGACTCTCAGTTTTGGCCAGGAAAAAAAACCCCTGAAACTGGATTTCTGATTGTCTACCTTCAGATCTTTTCCTCCATGCTGAAAACATTCATAAGCTATAATACCACACTTGCCTCCCAAAGGAATGTGTTACATTATGAATCTACTATCAAAGTCCAAGTAAACTACAGCATTTAAAAACAATTTCTTAGTAAAATTATTTGAGATTAAAAGGGTGAAATTAGGACCAAACAAGCCGTCAATTTACTTCTGTAAGTGAAATTGTGGTACTCTTTTATTGGGATATAAACCCAAATTCTGACTGACAATAAATTACAATATGAAGCCTACAACTAAAAGAAGTTCCACACAAGTTTCTGTGGGGATTATCTCATAATTTCCTGTGTTGCATTTTTCTATGTGCATAGGCAAGCATTTGCTTACTCTTTGCCTATACACAAGATAAAAATCTTGGAAATTGTGTCACTGAAGATTTTATATGTTCCATCTCATCAGCCTTTTGGACATCAGAGAGGGAGAGAGGGTGAGCAGGTGAGGAAAGTTAGTAAATTCAAATGGATACAATTGATGAAATGGAAGTTTGGGATGCTATCCCTTTTAACTCTTTCTCTGACTATTGCGAAAAGTAACACAAAACAATTGAAATAAACATATTTAATTAATAAATCCATGCAACCAAAGAAGTTCCTAAAACAATTTTTCCTTTTGTGGGAGTCACATTTATTCACATTATGTGAAGTAAGTCACAAGTGAGAGCATGTGCCTGATTCCCTAAAAGTACTTACAGTAACAGCTCCAGTGGAGCAGGCAGAGCATTGCTCTTGAGGAAATCAATAGGTAATTGCTTATAGGAAAAGTTCTCTTTAGGCTATCTGATGTTTTGGCCAGTCTGCATCATGTCTGAATGAATTTATATATAGCATCAGTGTCCTGAGCTCATGAAAGAATCATGCACTTGTGAGACCACACTCTAATTTTCCAAGTAAAAATTAGGAGTTTTTACCCATTTTTTTTTCTTCTTCCAGATTGCCAGCGAAGCTCTCTCTAACATCAGAACAGTAGCTGGGATAGGAAAAGAGAAAATGTTTATCGACAATTTTGAGAAGCACCTGGATTTGCCCTACAGAGCTGCAATCAAAAAAGCACACGTGTACGGACTCTGCTTTGGCTTTGCCCAGAGCATTGTGTTCATTGCCAACTCCGTCTCTTACCGCTATGGGGGATTTCTCGTTAACACTGAAGGACTCCATTACAGCTTTGTGTTCAGGTGAGGGCTGGCTCAGAGCCACAAACACGTCTCCAAAAGTTCTGGGCTTGATGTGGTGTTCAGTTTCCTGATGGCTTCCCAAGAATGACCGTTTCCCCCTTCCCCACAGGGTGATCTCTGCAATTGTCACCAGTGGAACTGCTTTGGGAAGAGCTTCTTCCTATACCCCAAACTATGCCAAAGCCAAAACATCTGCTGCACGCTTTTTTCAACTGGTTGATCGGCTTCCTAAAATCAGTGTTTACAGTGAAAAAGGGGAAAAATGGGTAAGAGTGGAGACGCGTAATTTGTGATGTCAGCTCACTACAGGCATGGATGTTGCACTACTGATTTAGGAGTTGATGAGGATCAATATTTTACAAGAAGGTTATGCTGATTGTAATTTTTTTTTTCTTTGCTGTTTTGGAAGCAAGCTCTGTACTAGATAGAAACAGCAGTATAAAGTCAGCCATTAGGAATTTATCAGTGTAAAACTCCTATAAATTGGAATGGAATCGATTTGGATGACTTACAGAACAGCAAGCTCTTATTTCCTGCTTTACAGTTCATGACAAACCTTACTATTGCTGATTATAATGAAGGTTTTTCCATTCACATCAAACTGGTGGGGGGTGTTCATAAGGAGGCAAAGAATTGTTGAGTCAGACAAAATGCAAATGCTCAGTTTCTGGTGAATTGGAAAGTCAGACCCAGAAAATTGAAATTACTTATTTTATACACAGTGTCTATATTAAAATGAAAAATGTGCCCATTTGCAAGGCAATGCCATTTCCAATTTATGCCTCTGACCAGTACCATGCAGGGAAGCATAAGCAGAGAAACAGTGTTATGACTAACAGCTTCACCTCTAGGACACCTACTCCAGTGTGTTTTTTTCCCATTTCCTGAGATAATTTCATAAGTACAAATGTCAAATTTTAAGCAAAAGATGCAAGAATGGATCAAAAGAAGAGTTGTCTTGTACTTTACAATTGAGGTTGAGCTTGAGCTCACTGTAACATCTTTTTCTTTTCTCCAGGATGATTTCAAGGGAAGCATTGAATTTCTTAACTGTAAATTCACATACCCTTCTCGGCCTGATATTCAGGTCCTGAAAGGACTCTCTATATCTGTTAAGCCTGGACAGACCTTAGCATTTGTTGGAAGTAGTGGCTGTGGAAAGAGTACCAGTGTCCAACTTCTCGAGCGTTTCTATGACCCTGAGAAAGGAAGTGTGGTAAGCAAAGAAAATGTGGTTTCTGTGCTCTGGTTTTCAGCAGTGCTCCAAGGGCCTTCTGCCTGTGTCCTACTGTGCAGCCTAGCAGTGGTGGCTCATACATGTGCAGTTGAAGGCTTCCTCTCCTTCTCAAAAGGACAGATGTGGACTATTTGGACAGTTCCCAAGTATTATCTCAGGCATATTCAGACAAGATAAGAGAACTACATGCCTCAGGTGCACTCTCATGCATTAGGCATTTGCCTTGGTAGCTTCTGTATGAAACATACAAATGTATGCTGTAAATTGTGAAAGCACAAGTAAAATCAAGTCTGAATGGAGCAACAAAGAGCCTGAAACTTGCCTAGATTTAACTTCCAGTTATTCAATTACTGATAGCTCAGAAAGCTTTTTTATGTTTTCCTAACATAAATACTTACCCATCTAGATTGATTTATCTTTCTCTGGAAAAAATCTGTGTGGTGATCACTATGTCAGGAAGGCAATAAAGCATAAGCCTAAACTTAAGCAATTAAATAGTTCAGTAGGACTTCTGTTGAGCAAATGATCCAGTGTATTTTGTGGTATGGATCAAAGCCATACCACAAAATACACATCATGTACAAAGGAGTCAGAGACAAGCAATTCAACCAATCACTTTAAATCAGTTGTGTTTGTGTTTTAATGATATGGTTCAATAATTTCATTTTGCTATAAACTATTTTGGTATTGCAATCTGTTGTTTTGTAATGATGTTTCAAGTTTTCTCCCATTTCCTCATAGTTAATAGATGGACATGACTCTAAGAACGTAAATGTGCAGTTTCTTAGATCAAAAATCGGAATAGTGTCACAGGAGCCTGTGCTATTTGACTGCAGCATTGCTGATAATATCAAATATGGCAGTAACACCAAAGAAACAACGATGGAAAAAGTCATAGAAGCAGCCCAGAAGGCTCAACTGCATGATTTTGTCATGTCTCTGCCTAACGTAAGTAGCTGCAAGGCCTTGGCTGCTCAGTGTTCATTGCAGGAGTTGCTCTGAAACCAGCTGAAGTTGCTACATGCATACACCTTTTATGTCCTTTTACAGCCTTGACAGTAGGAGCAAGAGGGTGCTGTGACCATTTGTTTAGTTCCTTAGAGACTGGGTGTGAGTTACTACTGAATTCTTACACAGTAGGCAAACACGTAAATCCTGTTCCCAGCTGTGGGAGATTTGCCTTGTGAGTAGGACAGGATACTTAGACAAAAATATTTGAAGCTGGCTTCAAATAGTACACTAGCTTATGTACACTTAAGAAGTATTTAAATGCACTAAAATAATATAAACATAAAAAGAACATATGGATACAATTTAGGCACCCAAACAAAGCACTTTTCTAGAAAGCCCTTAAATCACTTTCAGCCTCTTCTCCCAAATCTAGGGCAGGGAGAATTCTTTTTGCCTCTAATAGCCAACATTTTGCTATTATATTTTCCTTCCTGGCTCATTATTGTGCTGCCTGGGCCTCAGGACCATGTGCAGACAAAGCAGAGCTTGGAAACCTCACCCCAAACATGTCTGCCTGTACATTGTTTCTGCATTCCCAGGTTCTGCAAGTGGTCAGCAGTGGTCTACTTTCTTTCCTCTCTCTTGCTCTTCCTTTAGCTGTGTACTGGTGTGTTAAATTACACCTGAATAAAATACTCCTTTTGTATATTTTTCAGAAATATGAAACTAATGTTGGGGCTCAAGGATCCCAGCTGTCTCGTGGGCAAAAGCAACGCATTGCCATAGCAAGGGCCATCATACGAGACCCTAAAATTTTATTACTGGATGAAGCTACATCTGCTTTAGACACAGAAAGTGAAAAGGTAAATGTGCAGTGATAATCAATAAGGGAAAGTTAACACAATGGCCTACAACATACAATACCTTTTTTGTTCTATAGAGATGCCAATATACTCTGCTGCATGATTGCACATTATTCCACATTGTGAATTCAGCACTTTCACCTTTAATGATCTTTCCAAGAAGTGCAGGAGGTACAGCTGTAAGAAAATGCAGCCAGCCCCAAGTGCTCTTAAACTATCTATGAGACAGCACTTCTTCAGAAATGTCTGAATTGCCTGGATTTCAAAGCATTCAGCCGACATTTAGCATGGCAGCAGAGTGAAGGCCTTCCTTAATTTCTACCTCTACCCCTTGTTTGTACTACTGGTAAAGAGAGTCCATGACCCAGCTAAGCACATCAATATCAGAACCTCTGATTTAGTCTCTGTCCCTTTTACAAGTCTTGCACAATATGGTTAATTAATCTGAAGCAATTGGGCTCCTCCAGCTCTGAGCTCTGTTGTATTTGCACATTTTAATTCTGACACTTTGTCTGTTGCCTTTAGACTGTGCAGGCAGCGCTGGATAAAGCCAGAGAAGGGCGCACCTGCATCGTCATCGCCCACCGCTTGTCCACCATCCAGAACGCTGACATCATTGCTGTAATGTCACAAGGACTCATCATTGAAAGGGGCACTCATGATGAACTGATGGCTATGGAAGGAGCCTACTGGAAGCTTGTTACTACTGGAGCCCCAATTAGCTGAATTACTGTGATTCTAAATTTGAAAGATTTCTGTAAGCAAATACTTTGTGGTAGGTATGTGTATATTGGTGCTCCATTGTGCTACAGAGTGAGTGCTCTACAATACAGTGAGATCTGTAGAACCCTGAATGTATGTAGCTGTCTGCATCAAGTACACTTGTCCAGCACATGCAAGGCACTATGCACAGGCTGATGCATTCAGGAAGTATCTTAGCCCACTGATAAGGGAAAAAAAGTGGCAAAGATCTTTCCTGGTGATCTGGGGAGTTGCCACTACCTGCAGTCAGACTGCACAGTTCTGTCACGCCTCAAGTAGTGATCAAGGAAGACTCTGGTGTTCAGGAAACTGCCCTTTCTCTAGGTAAGCTAAATGAGTGAAAACAACCCCTCAAATGATGCTGTACATCTGAAGGGATCAAATCTGTCCTAACGTCTGCTCTGCAGATGATTTCAGCAGAGGCCTTTCCTGTGCATGCAGAAGCCCCGCTCTTTCACCCATTGTACCACACATGTCAGTGGTGCTGTTGGGGGAGGCTGGGCTTCCCTTGTGTGCACCTGCAGCACTGACACAGCTGTGCCCCTTCAACAAACAATCAGTACTTACAAAGAAGGCAGCTCCACAAAAGTAAGGAAAGCAACCAAGGTAAGGAACAGAAGCTGGTGAGGATCATTTCCTAGCCCATAACTCTCTAGCTAACACTCATCATTCTAATCAGCTGTCAAAAAGATTTTTGAATAGGAATAAATGCCTTGGTTAAATTAATGTAAAATTCTATGCTTAATCATCATTTAAACCACTTCTACTGAAATGGTGATGGATATGTTCTTTTCTTCAGAAGGTACTACAATCATGAGTGAAGGTGGAAAAAATAGGCATAATTAGTTCTTTGTATTAAATACAGTTGATAAACAGAGCAACAATATATTCAGAAATGACAAAGGTCAGGAAGGAGCTTCTTTTGGGAGAAACTTGTGTCTGTCACAGTTTATTGTAGCATCTACCACAAGTTTCACCGAAATATGTTATTTGTTATTGTCTGCAGTACAACAGGACTGTTTCCTTTAGTGACTAGGATCTTGGAGAAAAGCAGATAGAAAGTATAGATTACAGTTTCAATATTTAAATATTGATTTTAAACAACAGAGTATCAACTGGAAAAGTCATTCTCCATGTCCTAAAATCTGCATCTCTGGTGGGTGGGGGGGTGTGCAGGCAGGTTTCCACTCACTTTGTACGTCACACCACTTCTTATGAAATATTGCAACAGTAGCAGTACATAAATAGAGCTGTAAGTGTAAAAAGTTTATTAGCATACATCCCTTAATTCCAGGCAGCAAAATCCAATTTCAACTTTTATACAACTCCATTATCAGAATCACTGCCACATACCCTATTGAAATCACACAGCCAGCACTGAAATGGCTATCTCTCTAAGGAAGTCTGTATTTTAAACCTTAACTGAAAAGTATAAGCTGCATTATTTCCTTTAATCTTTTTAGTCTTGTTACATTTCAGAGCAATAGGTAAGTTTGATGGCTCAGGAAACTATTGGCAGAGTGACTATCAATAACCTGCAGACATGTGTATGTGATATTTAATTAATATTATTTTTTAAGGCCACAGAAAAAGAATGACTCTTCATTAAAAATTACAATGACTATGTAAACTTATTTAATAATTCTTTTTCCTAAAGGGCAATAACTTTGTAACCAAATTAAACCAATAAATTGTATTTTTTTAATGGCTCTTGTGCTCTAGCATTTCTTCTCTTACCCTTCAGCCAAGCACATGAGTATGTGGGAGCTGCCAGCAACTATCATGTCTGTGACAAGGGTTTGCTGTTCAGGACAGAGCTGCTGAGAAGGCCAACTCCTGCCTGCACAGGAGCCTGTTGTCTCCCTACAGGAGCACAGGGCCACAGCCCAAGCTGGGTGATTGTGCTGCTGCTCTTCAGTCTAACATTATCCTCTTTCCAGGCAGCTGGGAAACACAGAGAGCTAAATTTTGGGAAGGGTGCCACTCCAACAGAATGAACTCACTGCATTTGATGCCACTTTGTTCCTATGTGCTGTTGAAAAATCTCTGGTACCTGGGCAAAGGGATTGGATTGCAGGTGGCACTACATGGTGCATGGGCATGGGCAGCAAGCCTTGACTGAATGCTCAGTGCAGAGCTGGACTGGTCTTGCTGCTGCAGCTGCCTCACTGGTAAAATGTCCCAGCCCTGGGTCTTGGTGACAATATTCCCAAACCATTCCCAAGTCATTTGCTTACATCTTTCAAGCCAGACCTGAGTTATTACTCTTGACAGTAGACAGTGTCATTTGGTGTTTCCTGCTGTATGCTTCTGTGCATGGTCCATGGCAGCTGCATTTTCCAATACCCTATTCCTCTAGGCAGATATAACCATGATACTGTTTTGGGATAGCACCTAACTGGTCTGCAAACACAGTTCCTGCTCCAACTAGACTCCTCTGGGTAGGAGCATGTCAGAGTCCCTCCACCAGGAAGGCTAAACAGGGAATGGGGAGGATAAAAGGAAAAGCTGCATAGTAGCAAGAGTGTTGTGAACTGAATGTCATGACAACTTGTCAGCTAGCTGGTATGAGAAGGGACAGCTTCAGTTCATATAACTCCTGCCTCATGAGACTCTTTCTGCAGAGACGTGGAAGTACTTTTGGAATAGCATTTTCCCAATGCTATTATGGGCATCTCTAAGTCAGGAATTATTTGGTATCTCTAAGTCAAGAATAAAAGGTTAAATTTCTCCTGGGATCCTACTAGTGGGAGCAAAGGGATCAGTCCTACACTTTCCACTCTCTTTATTAACAGGAAAACCTTAATTCAAAAGGTTTGTGGCTCAAACTAAGCTGAGTTGCTAGCTCATCCTGCAAGCTTATATGTGCTGTATCTGTTCCAAGTATTAACAACTGAAAAGCCTGCAAAGGCCTGGTGAAATTGCAGCTTAAATGTTTGACAATTTGAGCTCTTAGTAAGGTCACACAGTCTATTTAAATAAAGTCTGGGGTATAACTTTTGACTGCAATAAATTTACTGAAGCCTGAGTAAGGGACATGCAGGTTTATTTCACTGCAACAACTGGTTCCTGGCTCCTGGTTTTCAATTCTGATTCTATCAAAATATCACGATTATCTTGACACTTTTCTATTCCACTTCTCTGGAAAAGGCTGGAAAACTCAATCAACCTGCTACTGCTCTGCAATGCCTCTGTAGGTCATCTCACTAGTAGGGAATAACAAAGCACACAGTATCTTGAACACAGCTGAAATCTTTGTCATAGCTGTCTTTGTTCTTCATTGTTTGTGTCTAGACCCATGAACTTAGTGATTTTGCTTAAGGAGTCACAATTATAGAAAAGAGTGGTTTCAGGTCAGCTGCTGTGGGAAAAAGTTCAGAGAACCATTAGAGAAGAATTCAGGAGATGCACAAAGCAGAATATTCCTCAGACTTAAAAGTAGATGACTAATTTTCTTAAGTCATGGTAGTCTTACTAGGCTCTTAATTAAGGATGCCTGTTTCAGATTTGCTTCTGTAATTTGCATCTTGTTAATTCCCACAGGCCAACACCAAACTATTCACCTTGTTTACCCAATTAAATAAGATTCTTTCAATTACCTCCTACCTAATTGGACGTCTAGAAGCAATATCATGTTTACATCTTCTAAGCCTTATTGCTTTCAGATCATATATATGCACCCCTCATTACTCATAGCCAGGCATACTAAGACTATATATATATATAGCTTATATATATATATATATATATATATATATATATATATATAAAGAGAGAGAGAGAGAGAGAGAGCGAGCGAGCGAGTTTTATGGGATGGTATCAGCAAAATACTGCTTAAAGATTGTGCACTGAAAGGGAATATACAATAATAGATGCCAAATAATGAATAAAGTGGAAAGTATCCCTTTAGAAAATCCATTTTATATAGCAAACATATATTCAACATATTAGTTACTTGTGTGCTTAGTTAAAGAATAGAAACTTGAAGTGACAGTCTGCAACCATATTTTCATGTTTACACAACTACTAACAATGATTCAGGCTTGTGACTGTGGATCTGAGAGAATTAGCAGGGAATTACCTTTGCAATACAGGAGCATGAACAACATCCTTGAGGTCATCTACTGAGATAATTTCATTATTGACAACTTTTTTCATTTGTTGCTCTGTGTAGATGTACAAAAACCAAAGATTTTTTACACCATATTTAAGCATTTTCCCTATTGAAGGTGTGATCTGTATCATTCATAATTCATATGACCACTTTCAAAAAGTAAAAATGACAAAAACCACACAGTAATGCAAAAATATATTCTACAGAGTCCAATGGCAATAAACTTCTTTTTTTCTCATCTGACTTAATCAGAAGCTGGTTTGCTCAGGAAGCTCAATAAATTAAAGCCGTGTTTATAACTATGCTGGCCTTTTTCACAGTGCCTAGGTACAGCTGTACAGTAGGTGGAGTGATAATGTCACACCATTATGTAGCAGTATAACGCACAGTATCTATTTATTAAAAAAAAAATATTGAGTATCACTATGTACAACTCATGCTTGAAGCATTATCTAGCTAGAAATGGACAGAACTAAAACACCACCATATGGCTAAATAAAGATGGTTGGTTATACTTTAAAATTTCATTATGACCCAGAGTATTGGGCCATTTCTAACCATACTGCAGTGTGCTTCCAATATTTCTAGGAATAAAATCAGCAACTAATATTTCTCAGCTGTTTGAGTGTACTGATTTTGGATGTACTGGTTACTTACCAGGAATACCTCAAAGATGCAGTGGCATCCCCTTGGTTTAAATGAATTAGCAAAACTGCCTTTGCAGAGGGCTCTCAAACAGTTCACATCCATCCCCACATTGCTAACCATTTTGAAACTTTACCTAATTCAGTTTCTTTTCAGTTGTCCTCATTAATGAGTGGACACAGTACGGAACCAAGGCAACTACAGTCAGAGGCATAGCTGCGCTCTTACAAAAAGAGAGAATGTAGAACAAATACTCAGTATGAGTAGGTATCTTAACAAAATTATACAGCTGCAGGGTAGCTAAAGAAGCAGCTATACACAATATGCGGAAACTTATCTTGCAGCTATTTATACCTTTGCAGCTTGTGATGAACATTTCAGAATTAATTCCAAGACCTAAACCAAAGAGTGCACCTAAATTCCTCACCAGTCCAGCAAATGGAGTTGTGTCAATGTTTATCCAGTCTGGGTTGGCACACCACTTCTTGGCCTTTGGAACAGACCATAGCAAGTCAATATCAAGAAGCTTGAGGGATAGATAAAAGCCAAGGGCAAAGATGAAAAGAAACAAGTTTGTCTTGATGTACATTCTCAAGCTTGCTGTCTGAATAGCAGGGGTATGCTCAAATGCTTCTGCCACAAGAATTCCTGTGGATTAGAAATTCAATGTTACAGGGAACAACACACTTGTGCTTTGAAGAAGTATTTTCTACCGTGTCCCTACAGAATTTGACTTTTAAAGACAGAAGAATATATCTATGTAATAAATATCTACGTGTGTGTCTATATCTATATATATATATATATTTATACATACACATATACACACACAATTTACCACTTTTGCAGTACATTACAAAATCTTTCCTCCCACTCAAAACTGCCACTTTGGAAAAAAAAAATACCAAACACTACATGCTTTTGATATGAGGCATACCTTAAGGCCTGACTGCATCTCCCAGATGACAACCTATCAAATATTAGATGTAAACTGGAACATTCCTTTTCCAAAAGAGTCCCTCACTCAAAGACTGGCTCCAGCAATGCAGAATTCAACACCAGTTCCCACACAGGCTTTGAGTGTTGTAGGAAAAGACACAGAACACACTTATCTTCTCTTGTACTCATTTTATCCTGGTTGTGAAGAGGGAAAGCTGTTAACCAGCACTGCCCAGGTGCACTGCATCCATGAAAGAGAACATGAGCAGGAAGCCCCTGCTAAATACACTGGTCACCCTCCTTAAAATCAGATAGATACCAGAGATACTGCTTACAGTTTGGACTCCATGAATACCAATTTATAATATGCTTAAGTAACTCTGAAAAATGTACTTTAGCGTCTTAAATCACTCAGGGAGTTTGTCCTGCTATTTACAATTTTTTTCCATTTTGTCCCAGGTCTCTGTGTTTGTCCACATTGCACACATGCTATTTTGCAACTGGACACCATTTGAAGTGACCCAAATAACTTCCTCCTGTGAGGAAAGGTCAGAGCCATGTAGGAGCAACTTCCTCTCTGATCTCTTCCACACAGGCAGCACAGTTAAAGATCAGATGCAGCCAGTTCAAAGCAGTCAGAGCTAGTCTGAGGCAGTGTGGACACAATACAGTCAGCATCAACTGGCAGGTGGACAAGGGCTCACTCCCTTCACTGTGAATTACATAGGCAGTAGGTACATTCTACGTCACAAATTATACCTTTGGACTATTATCAAATCCGAGACTTTCCAGAGAGTGGAGAGCACCACTGGGGCTTCAAGACAAGTCCAACTATCAAAAATCTCTTGTCTTCTCTCATATTTAAAAAATAAAATTGCATATAGGCTAAATAGGAAAGAAAAAATAGCAGCATTACCAGCAAATACTCCAAGAACAACTTGATGAGGGAAATGTGTTGCTATGAATACTCTTGAGATGCACACACTGATCTGGATAATCCAAAAAATACTCCAGAGGAATGACCATGTTAATCTAAGAGGGAAAAGGAAGATGCTTAAAAATTAAGACAAGATATTTCATCTACTTATTTACCCCAAGGCCCATCATGTAAGGCTCATGCTTTTACCAGCAGAGGTTGACTAAGTAGAGTAGTTTAGAATTAGATGATTAAAAACTAGAAGTCAGTACTAAAACATTATCAGGTGAGGTTACATTAACAGATCTCAGAAGTTTCAGGTCCAAGACACCTCTGCCGTTTAAGTGATGAAAGTCATCAATGGCAGATTAAATTAGGACTAATACCTTAAACATAGCTCTCATCGTGCAGTCATAGCTATTTGCAAAACTCAATTATTTCACGACAAAATTCACACAGTATGAAAACAACCTTGCAGCCTTAGAAAGAACAGCCACCAAAGCAATTACAGGACTTTTCCACAGAGCTAAGCAACACATTACAGTGAATTTTGTCAACATTACGTGCACTTGCTTTAGAATGGGCGAAGGATGACTACCAAAGCAGTAAATTTATGTACTAACCAAAAAAATCCAACACATAGTGACAATTATAGAATTAAAAATTTCCAGCACTGAAGATTTAGGACTGATTCAGAGATATTGTATGCAATGTCTGTAAATTGAATGTCTGTAATTGTATGCAATGTCTGTAAATAAATACCAGACTATACAAAAAGAGAAATCCTCTTAATATACTTTTTCTTCAGCTGAAGTAGATTATAATAAAGGGTTGTTGGCTTTTTCACAAAATAGACTAAACTGTGAATATTTATTTAAATTAAGTCCATTAAAAGCATAGCATGTATTTAAAGAAATATCTGAATATAATGAGTTGGAATCATGGAAAGACACTGACCTGTGAAGAGTAACAGCTGATTTATCTTTCCATCTAACTGTGTAGCTAAGTGCTGCTGTGACCATTACGTACCAGACGCAAGATGATCCCATGGCATGTCCAGATGGGCTTCCTAGTAAAAACAAAAAGGAAATATTCAACTCAAGAATGAAGACTGTGACATCTGTCATACAGAAAATGTCTACTAGTAGTTACTCAGGCACCTAATAATTTAGAAGGGAAATGGCTAACAAAGGCTGAAAGAATGTGAACTGCTTCTCAAAAGTTAATTTTTGGCAAATGAATTTTTCAGAAGGTCCACCTACAGGGAATCCATAATACTTGTCTGAAATAAAAAACGTAATAGCTTACTCATTTTATATTGGTGTAAGTTGGAATCTTGAAAGGAAAACATATTATTTTCCCATTACTTGGATTTAAAAATTTTAAAAAGCACCTAGGGCTGTCTTAGAGCTGTAGCATGGAATGTAGAAATTATGTATGAGGAACACATAAGAAAAGTTTTGAATGAACCTCCCCATAATTAAAAGGAGCAACAGAAATTTAGCTCTTTGTGACATTCTAAACTAAAGTACCAGTATAACTTTAGATAACACTTCTAAGCTGCTTTTTATCTTATATTGCTTCTGCAATTACCATGGTGTTAACAATTGTGAGCTGTGTCCCATTATCAATATTGCAATGCAGGTAATTAACATTTTGAGTAGCTTTGTAATAATTTTAGAAATGTATCGGAAGCATGGAAAAAATGTGTCTTTATGCTTTACTTTGATAAATTTTATAAATATTAAGGTGCTGTAAAATATCAACCAGAATAAAAGCAGATTGTCAATGAAACTGGCACATGATATGATGTTCTAATTGCTGTACCCACAAGTACAGCACACAGCAGTCTACCTACAGCAGTCTATAACAGGGAACACTCTTTCATCTAGAGAACAACAGTGATTTCTTTTTAGTCCAAGTTATAATAATATATGTGTCATTTGTTTTAATTTAAAAAGTAAAATTTTAATTTTACTGGAAGCAATATGAAACCACAGAGAAGTTCCTACAACTGTGAAAATCACCATAAAACAAGGTTTGCTGGCATAATGCAAGGGAAGTGATTCCTAAAATCACTCTGTCACTTCCTTTCTCATATTCACCAGATTTACATTCAACAAATCAAAATACAGAAAGAAAGAAAAAATTAGATCATTGGAATCTGTCAATCTGGGACCTTTACATCTTGGCTTTCTGTGGAGACAAAAGAGAAGGGACAGAGTTATTTCACTATTAGAAGAAATAATTTAGGCTCAAGAATGTGATATGAGCCAGCACTATCTAGTAGTGTGTACAGTAAAAGAATATTTCAGTGAAGTAGTAAAGCAGAAATGTCTAGGCAGGACAAGCACAATGATTTCTGACTCCCTGCATTAATTTTTGCTATTCTGCTTGGCAGTACATTTAGAGTCACTCTACCAGCTCTTTTGTTAATTTCCTCTCAGATGTACACTCCTAAACCTCACAATGGAACAAACGACACTGTAGTAACATTGTATGTTAGCTGTGGAAAAGCCTCTCTTTGTTGTCATCTAGGAATAGTACTTCATAGTTTATCTGCAAATTACCTACTTGAAACAGCATAAATTCCACCTTAAGGTTTATATTCTTAAAGTTTTACAAATACCAGAAAACAAATGGCTGCCGAGTTTTAGTTCAGTTAATTCCAGAAGTACAAACCAAATTCAGGTCCTAAACTGTTTGCCATGTAGTCATATGAACAGTCCCCTCACTTCCCTTTTGCTGAGACATGGAGTTTGGGGTTCAGGCTATCCTAGCAGTATTTGGATCTGCTTTTCTCATGTCTGTGGCTGCTTCTCTAATCTTTTAATATAAATTACTATTTTAAAAGTGTGTGAAGTACCATGTAAGCTCATACAATGATTGTGTGCACACAACACCTGCACTGACTGCACCTCCTCTTGCTAACAAGAAACAGGTCAGTGACAGTCTTAATGGTCCAGTGTAAGTCTCGTAGTCATTATAAGTGCAAAGAAGGAATCAACATGACAGTCGTACCCACTAGACAGAAATAGGAATGACCTTTCAGAAAGACAGTAACAAGAAGAAACGCTTTCCAGTTCAATGAATCAAAATGAAACACACTGACTGTCTCCTGAGCCAGGGCTCAGGTCTACACAGCACTGAATGGGCTCAGTTCTGAAGGCTTTCGATAAGATCTGAAGGACTTCAATACTTTGTGTTAAGTCCCAAATGAAGTAACTTGAAAGAAACTGCAGATTACATAAAGACCAGGTATTATTAAACCCTGCCTCATACAAGGGCTTAAGATTCTTGTTTACAATTACAATTGGAGGTTATGCAGGGTACTATTAACAAAATACAGCTATGCAAACTGCTTAAAAGCTTTCAGTGGCATTGACAAGTTGCAAAGCACATAATTTCCACAGTCAGTATTTTCTTGCACAACAACTTAAACTAAATTTAGTTAGCTCAGTGCAAATTCATCTTATTGCGCATATTAGGGTTGCACAAGTTCATTTAGCTTCACCAGTATTGCATTTGATTTCCACAGAAAAGATAATGAGACATAAAAAGTGAAAATATATTGAAAAGGTACATTTCAAAAATAATTTTTCCACATATATTTGTACACACACTCTCACACACACATTCAGTGGCAGTGTCTGGTTCTGGTTCATTTCCACTTGTGATACATTATATAATCGATTGCTGAGACTGCTGTTATTTACACTGAACCATCTATTTAGTTTATGGGGTTGAATATTTGTTGCAACAGCAAACAAGCCCTCAAACTCAACAGCCCTGGGCTCTGGAACACATTAAACAATGTATTACTATCTAATAGTAGTTATTTTTAAAGCAAGTCCCCCTCCCTTGCATCTTTTAAAGGCAATGAAGGAAATAGTCTTGTCACACAGCAAATACCTATTGTATTTCTTCCTTTACATGTTTTTGTGTTCTATTTTATATGTGAGCTCTGAGATTTCTGTATCATATAAGACCTTCCTAAGTCACATTCTCTCCCTCTTGAAGCAGCTATCCCTATCAAATGTACCAAGGAAATCTCCAACATTTCTTACCTGGTCCAGTTTCACATGTTATAGGAAACTGTTCAAGGCATGGGCTTGACTGATTAGGATAAATCATTGTTTCTTGCACCCACCAGTAAGGGCGATGGCCAAATAAAATCCTGACCCCAAAAGAAAAAAAAAAAAAAGAAAAAGAAAAAAAAATAAGAAAAAAAAAGACATTAGATGAAAATATTTTTACATAATAAGGCCTCAGCAAAGCATAATAAATAATCTTACATGGAATATCAAGAGCTATATTTGCAAAGCTATTCTATAGTAGTTCTACAGGTTCTTCTCATCTTATTACAATGTTATTTCAAACATATCTTAAATATCTTCATTGTGAATTCCTATTTTATAATTACCAGGGAAAATCTACTAGTACATTATTCACAGAAAGTTTTCTAAACTTGAGGTACATATAGTAACTATTATTAAAAATACCAAATTTTAAAACAAATCCTACTTCTTACCATTTAAATATGAGGTTGAACCAATCACCAATGACAGCCACCCATATCATTTTAGTACCAACCACTTGGTTGAGCTGAAACCAAAGAGGAAAATAAATTGAAAATATATTCCGAGGATCACCAACATGTGACATAAAATTAAGGAAATCCTGGTAAGCCCTGTAGTCCCTCTGTAAGTGCTGAATGATAAGCACTCCATTGCTGTGAAGGAGATCCATATTAACAGATGAAACTGTACTTGAAATATAGTAAAGTTCCTTTAATCTTAAGTTTCTAGTGATAGAGAATGAGAATCGTGGAGGGGAGCTATTAAAAAGTGAGAGAAGGTGATTGACGTTGCCTTTATATTATATTGGCGTGGTGCACCCAGCCATTCCCAAAACACGTGGCTCCAAATCTCTGAAAAGCATATAAGTCTCTTAGCACTGGAAAGCTTTTTTGTTTGCAAATTTTAATTGTAGGAAGCTAAGTGAAGTACATGCTGAGCAGCAGCAAATTGTGGGGAAAGTTTTGTGGAAACAAAATGTGTGACTGGTGCAATCCTTTCTAGGAACAGTTGGAACATGTTTGCTTAAATTTTTTCACAGTTCATTTCTCAGCAGGATGGACATCTTACTAATGTGTGTGCTTCATTAAGTGTTGCCTGTACAAAGGATAGAAAGAATACACAAATTACTGATCTTCACAGAACTGTCACTGAAGCTGTACATTTCACTTTGAAGCAGAACTTGGCTGTAACTAATACTTTGCACAACACATTTTTTCAGTCAGGGAAAATGCAACCAGCATCCATATATCAACCATGCTATTGAGCTCTAGATTTATTTTTAAAGCAACAATATTCTTAAAATACTGAAAAACAATTGTTTCCTTCCTACAAGAGGCCTGTTAATCCAGGGCCCAATGAAGATGATGCTCAGTCTCTGAGTCATCTTTCAGTACTGCCATTCTTGGGCATTGCTTACATGATACCAGTCCTACGTCCCTCCGCCTGCAGGAGCTGCAGCCCCCCCTTCTTGCTGCGCAGCCTGACAGAAATGAGACGTGCTGTACAAACCAGAACAAGGTTGGGAACAGATAATCAGGAGTATTTCCCTGAACTATTCCAAAGGGAAGCACAGTAGTTCTCCAGAGCCAACAGCCAGGAGCAAACAGATTCTGCCACACAGCAGGAGTTTAAAAGATTACAGCAGACAATATATTAGCATATCAGATTTATCAATATTAGTACTAATAACTGTAGTGTAGAATATTATGTTCATTTGAGGTGTGTTCATGAAAAGAACTTTTCCTACAAGAGATTAAATGGATACTAAAAGCCAGATGATATCAACTTCTGACATCACCAGAGGAAAACTTCAAGCTCTTTATCAGGCTCTAATATTCTGATGATTTCGTACCTCATACCAAATTATTATCTGTGCATCTGAAACAGTGTGAGTCAGAAGACAAAAGCAGCTCTATATATGGACTGCACACTTCTCTAATACTCTTTCCATGCACTTCAAGCTAAACTGCACAAGCTGTGGAGACAAAGATATGAACTACTTAACTGTTTTTTGCTGAAGAGGGGCTTAATGGCTTAAGAGGGCTTCATGATGTGTGGTCAGGAAAGTCACATGGAAACATTAAGTAGATTCAATAAATAAGGCATGACAATTAAATGGGCGTAGAAGATTTATCTTCCTGACACAATCTCACATTTACTTTAACTACTCCCATTTACTTTAGCTAATAATAGTCTGGTTTCAGACATTTTTTAGCACATTTAAATCCTATATGTTTATTGCTACCAAATGCATTAGCCATATAGAAAATCTTAACGTTAAAAGTTTCTATGCAGTGCTTCTCAATAACTACAATATTTTTCTATATACTGAGCGAATTATTCACTTTAACTAGTGATACCTGATTTCAAGGGAAACCCTTCCAAATTCAAAATTTCAGGATATTTCAACAAAAAATATTTCCTAGATTTTTAAACTGAAAATATTTGAGGACGTTTGTTTCTTGCTAAGTTGTATACCTTTACTGTTTTTCAGAATGCGCAGCAAGGCAACTGTCATAGAAATGAATGGATGGAATGAATTTTCTCTCTCCCAGTACTTCCCCAAGACCATACTTGTTTAGAAAGCTCTCTCTAACAACTCTGTACCTTATTGCTAAAGAAAATGTTCTTTTGCTACATTTTTTACTGCAAAAGTATCTTGCTTTTAAAGATAAGTAAGACAATATAACAATAAAAAACCCACTCTTTTAGACATGTCTGGGTTTAGTATGCAGAAATGTAGAAAATCTGAGGTCTTCCTCTGTTTTCCAATCTAATTTAGCAAGAACAGTTAGCTTCAAACATGAGTGCAAACACCAAGTCAGTTGGCAACTGAATAACAGACATCTTACTTCTAGTACTTGGTTAAAAAAGCAACAATTATAATGAGGTTAAGTCTAAATACCTATTGTTCTATTAGAAAAAAATATTTTGCAGTACATAGGTTTCCATCAAGATTTAATGTCCTCAGGAGAGTCAACCAGGTAATAAAATAGGTCATTTTACAGTCCCTCTTTAATGGCACCACTGTTAGTCAGTGGTATCTGAAAAATTGCCTCTGACACAGGATGTGCAGAGGCATTGCAATAATTGCAGTAACTTTTTGCATGTTTGCTTTATTTATAAATTCAAACCCAGCCATCCATATTATCTATGCACCAGGACAGCGATGCATCTGCTCAGGCCAAAGTCTTCTGACAGAACCCCTCAGGCACACTTTGGCTCTCCAGAAACTTTGTAAATTTAGTGTTTGAAGGTATGTCTTTGCAATGTTTCAGTAAAGTAGCCTCTTTTAGTATAAATGCTGAAGACGTCTTGATACTAACTTTCAGGATTTTGCTGCTGATTCTTATGCTTGGATAGAGAAAGATAAGCACCTTAGACATAAAAAAGACTAACAGCAAGAGAAAAGGCTTTCATTTTCTCCTACATTCTTTCTGAGTTTTTCAGAAGCTCCTACATCATCACCTTAGAGATACCAGAGGAGTCATGTTTACAGAGGATGTTTAAAAAACCTCAACAAATCCACAATCTAAAAAACAGACACCACGGAAGTTTTGGAACAGGTAAGTGGTTTCTGTGGGAGAGGCAGCTCTCACTGCCTAGAATCAGTCATGATCCTGTTCCATCCAAGGGAAAATCAATAACTGACATAATCTCTTGTCCTGCCTGTCATATTACACAACCAATAAAAGCCTGAGACACTAAAGATCTTCCAAGCTCTAATAACCAACAAAGATGGTGAAACATGACTTGAAATACTATATTTAATAACTTGTTTGACAAAGGAGAAACACTTCCTCAATAGACCTTCCCTCACTCCCCTATGCAAAGCACTGCAAAAAGCTTCTGAAATCCCCCTAATGCTTCAAAGTCACTCGAGATAATACATAAAACTATTTGCTGTCTTTTAGTATGGGGGATTGCAGGAAAACCTAATAAGCTATACAAAATGGTCAGAAAGTGTAAGCAATTAAGTTTTTACATTGAAGCTTTCTCTTGTTTTGATATTGGAGAGCCAAGGTTTGGCTTTCACATAAATTAGTTCTTAGTTCAAAGCAAAAACCTTTCAAATGCTATCTCTTAATATATTTTTAATTTATTGATAATTTCTTGATTTACTGTGTCTTCCAAGACAAACAAAACCAAAGACTTCATATATACATGTGTATATATATATATACACATAAAATGTAAAAGCAGCAAGAGTCAGGCTGATGATCCACTGAAGGGAGGATAAAATGTTTACAGCTGCCTTGCACCTACATTTTAGAGCAAATATTACATAACAGTCAACAGATGCTTTTAAGTAAATGTTTGCAAGGCATGGAAAAACCACCAAAGCAAACATTTTTTGAAACATTGTTAATGGAGGCCTATGTAATGGGCCTAACTTTCTGGTACATTATGCTTAGTTAATTGAACAATAACATGAATTTCCACACCAGTATTTCCATTGACACTGGACCAACTACAAGGATTAACAAGCAATTTACTAAGTTCACCACAGACACTGTATATAACAGCTGACAGGCATTTCTTCAGGTGGGAATGTTTTCCAAGTGGAACACTGAGAATATACACCTTAATTTTTGAATTAGGAAGAGAAGAATATTTCAAGAAGTTTGTGCTCTCTCTCTCTCTCTCTCTCTCTCTCTCTCTCTAATTTTTCACTTTCTTTCTTATCCCATGTCCTCAAACATTCCTCATTGGACCCAGGCTTTTTTAGGGTTGGGTTCACCAATAGAGGGTTAGCAATAGTTAACATGACCCAGTCTCTTTCTCTTTTCATTCTGCCACCTTAACCTGATCTTTCCTAGTTAGTACAGTCTTTGCTATAAAGTTAACTATACAAGCACACAAAGCCAACAAAACTAATCTGTGCACTATAACAATAAACAGATCTGCCAGACCTTAATATTTGTTTACATTAGTAATGTAAATTAGTAACATAATTACATTATATTGTGTTTATAACTGCAACAGTATAAATTATACAAACAATGCATGGAATACAATTCTGGCATGCCTATGAAAAAGTCACATCTAAGGAATTTTACTTATTTTAGTATGAAGAACTACCTTTTAGAAATTAGAAGCAACTTAGGATAAAATTCCTTCAAGTTCCATGAACTGCAGGCAGAAATGGAACTGAACCCATTAGGGCAACAATCTCCAACCCATTTTTTCAATTCCCTTTCCAATAAGAATCCTGTCTTACTGTCATTCTCTAATCCCTGAAACTGGCTGGCTCTAATTCTTAAAACTAGCCCTATGCCAACCATAGCCAAGGGAGTCAGAAACCTGCCACAAGAAGTAGCTGAGTCAGTTTATTAGTACCAGCTTGTCAATTTTGTGCTCCTTTAGAATGTCCTCATAAGCTGCAGTAGCTCTCCAACCCTGAGCTAGACTTTTCAGCTGCCTTTTAACCCAGCACTGAACTGCCCAGGACTGACTTTCTGTTACCAATAAAATAAAGCAGCAGATTTTTGTTGGCAACATTTTGCCCTTCAGTTTGACTGCAGGGAACTGTCACCCTGCGGCTGCTGCTGTGCCCCTTGGAACCTTGAGTTTAACCAAGTAGCCTGGGGTTAAAAGGACACCCATGAAGAAAATGCAGAAATAGCACAATTAATGGTCTCCAGCCAAGCTCATAGCATTAAAAATAGGGTAAATAACTGTTGAAACTTTTTTCCATCCATGACTACTCTGTGGCTGGCTAGGACAGACATTTAGAAAACAACATTTCAGAACAATTGTCTGGGCTAGAGTTATGGTGGATTGGCTGCCAGCATTTCTGTCTAAGGAACCTCTTGAATCAGACCCAGAAGAGGACTGAAGAAGCATCTGACCTGCACTAGTTTGGGCCATGAGGCCATATTCCTGTTTGTAGCTGGCAAAAACCATCAGTTTGAACTGAAACTTGCCAAAATCACTGTGCTTCCCTGCAACACACACTTGGTAAACTGATGGTGGACAGTAGCGGGAAAGGTTGAAGATAGGTTATAGTACAGTTCATGTCTCTCAAAACCTCTAAATGAATTGGAAAAGAGATCAAATAAGGTATGGATTCTGGCAGTAAATGTCACAGGCTATATTTAGTCTGAAACGGCGAAAGTCTAAAACAAAGGAATAGGACTAATGAGTCTAGAAGAACTTCACTGATGAAGAGAAGATAGCTAACATTTTTGAGCTAGTGCCTAGCATAGTGCTACTATGGGGTGAACCCATTATCTGTGTTAACCAGCTGTAGAACCCACCAAAAGACTATGGATTAGAAAATAGGGCTTGTTTAGATCAGTTTAACTTGTATTTACTAAACTCCAGGGCCTGGGAAAACTGTGTACTTAGAAAGTTATGAGCTCAAAAAATAAAGGCTAATAATGTCAGGAGCAACACTGAAACTTTATATTAATAGCACACACTTTGCTAGGCAAAAAATGTTCCTAAATAAAAAAAGGCATAAGGTATAGGTCCACAGTGCCCAAATTCATATGTGGCTAGGTAATCATCCCTGGACCAGCCCAACTTCAATACATTTAGGTGTGAAGCAGGTAAGAAACAGGGGTCTATTAGCTTTAGGAACAATGCTGAGGAAACTGTGAAATCTGGAGAACAGCATGTCCAAATCAAACAAGACAGGAATACAGTGGGGTAAAACTGTTTATACAAGAAGGCTGTATAAGAGTAACGGAATTAATAGTTGGTGGTCCCAGCTCAGACTTTACTAAGCATTGCACAGGTGGAAGATAGTAATTACACAGCAATCCTCAAAGCCATGCTAAATATACATTATCCTGGGATTACCTAAATAGCACTGGCATAAACTAAAATTCTGACAAATTCATTAACTATGGTGACAAAATTATTAAAAGTAGCTTTCATAATAAACTGAAGGCTGCTACCTTGGATCACAAACTAGTGCTTATCAACAGCTAAAAGGGACTATAAACAACTGGAGAAAAACCAGTCACACTGTCATAAAGAGCAAACTCACTATGACAGACATTTATGGCAAATGTTTGACTGGGTACAGGCAGGGCTACTGTATGCTGGATTTGTTCGCACCAAAAAGGACTGCCATTACCCCTGAACGTCATTCTCCTGTCGGAACGAGCTTCATCCACATTTTTGAGAGAATTTAAGCCAGGGGAATTAAAAGGCAATTCGGAAACTCACAAAATTTAAGACCGGTTACCGCAAATGTGTTCCATGAGTAAAACCAGACACTGGGAACAAGCTGTGGCTTCAGAGGAGCGTAAATGAGTCGCGCTGTTTGCTCAGCACTGAACAGGCTGTTCCCCTCCACCGGCCCAGCTGGCAGCCCCACTACCACCCCACCAGCAGACCCTGGCAACCCATCCCAACAAGCAGTCCCGAGGGGAAGGGGAAGGGGCAGGGGCAGGGGCAGGGGCAGGGGCAGGGGCGGGGGCGGGGGCGGGGGCGGCCCCGGCCCACCTTGGCGGCCGCGCCCCTCACGCCGGCCACGCCTCGCGCCCGTTACCGCAGCAACGGCCCGGCGGGCCCGGGGCGGCGCTCAGCCAATCAGCGGCGCGCTTGCTGCGGGGCGGGCGGGAGCGGCCGTTGGTGGCGGGAAGCGGCGCGGCTCGGACGCGGTGGGTGCGGGCCGGGCCCGGCGCGGGGGCGGCTCCCGGGCCGGCGGGCGGTGAGGGGGCGGCGGGGAAACCTCCCCTGGCGCGGTAGCCGAAGAGTTGCGAGGGAAACGCGGCTCCCACTGAGTCGATGGTGACGACAAAAACAACTTGCGCGAAGAGGTTTGAACGACAAGCGGGGCGGTAAAACCAGCCCTGAGCGTTTGTCCTGTGAGTTACCCGTGCTGCTTTTGCCTCCCGTGTCCTGACGCTCGTCCGTTCTCTCCCAGGTTTGGTACGGCGCTATGGGTAATGCACAGGCGGAAGATGAAGTAGCACTCTTTGAAAGAGATATGAAAGAGTTTTGGATCCAGTTTAAAATCAGTTATGGCACAGAACAGAACAATCAGACTTCAGCGCTGAGAGATTTGTGCAAGGAGACTTTAGAAGCTCTTTCAGGTACAAAGGCTCTATGCTCCTCTTAACTCTGCTTTTTGCAACTTGTCATCAAGCTTCTTCAGATAACTGAAGTAACTTTCCCTTACAGAGAAATGGTCCAAGAAGCTGAAAGAAGAGGACCTGATGATTGACAAAATTCACGAGTATAACAATGGTACAGTTATTTATTGTGTCCAATTTTTATAAAATTAACTAAATACACCTGAATAGTATGTTTATCTTCATTCTGATGTTATTACTTACCTTTTTAAATGTAAAGACAGAATTAAACCCAAACATAATGGGTTGGTTACAATATGAATTTACAATGTAAATTTCAAGTCAAAAGCAATTTGTTGAAAAACTTCCTTGATGATGCAAAAATTTGTTTTCTGCATAGAGCATAGGTATTTAAAACAATAGAGTATCAGAATTTTCTGACTGCAGTAGGAAAAGTAACTTAAATTGCTTAGTAAAGCTAAGTACTGTTATTTATGAGTTTTCCAAATTCGCCAGAGAATACTGTCAGCTCATCAGTCTAGGGTTAACTTGGCTGAATTTTGTAAACTTCAGAATATCAGGTAAAAATGATTGCAACTCTCATATCAGTGTTTCCATTTTTGGCTTTCTGTCATTACCTGTGGGCGGGAGCCACCATCTTCATGCTTTGAAGATGTATATAGTGCTGGCACCAGAAACAAATTTCATCTCATTAAAGTATCAGAGCATCTCCATACTTTGTAGCTTCTCTTAGGAATAACTTTTAAGTTTTCATTTGATGCTCTTGGTATAGTTAAGCTGACTTCTCTCTGTAGCTATGGTAGCATGTATTCCACTGTGTTTTATTAATATAAATAATTTCAAACTGCTTAAATTTTAAATAGCAGGGACATACTTAATCAACTGTATATGTTCATATTTTCTTGCCTCCTTGCAGAGATTCTCCAGCAGAGCAAATACGTAGCAGAAAAGGAAGAGCAGTTGTTAGAAATAAAATCAAAGCTAAATCAAGAAGAAGAGCAGCAGAAGAACTTGACTGACAGCATCCAAGAGCTTAAAGAAGAGTTGATGAAGAAAATGGAAAGTAAGTAAGAAAAGGATAATAAGTAAATTTTCTTAAAGATGGGTTGTTTTTAACACTTGTGGCTTTTTTGCTGTTCTAAATGTTTTTTTATGTGCTTGTTTTGCCTTTGATACTTACGATGGACTTTTAAATTCTAGTAAAATCTTCGAAAAATAAAGCTGCCAAGGAGAAAGTGGAACAAGTGAGCAAGATTAAAACATTGTTTCAAGAGCATCTTGCGTTGGAGATGCGTAGAATTCCAGGTAGGTTTCTGTACTTTCCATAGTTTCTGTGTGCATTGATACAATGTGGTTCATGTTGGATTGTGCAGTGAAGAGCACATAGCTTACACACTTGATTAGTTGGCTTAATCCAGATACTACATTTGTCCCTCAAATGGCAAAATATGGTAAAATGCATTTGTCTTGCAAAGAGGCCAGGGTTGCTTAATTTGTCAGTGTTCTAAGAATATTAATTGAAACTAACTTTGTATTGTGAGTTTTAGTCATCGTTGTGACTCTGCAGCAGAGGTTAGTGGTGTTAATTAATTCTGTTTGTGTTTATTTTAGATGAGCAACTACAGTTCATATTCAGACACATTGACCACAAAGATCCTGATAAGCCATACATGTGTACCCTTTCCATAAATGAACAAGGGGACTATGAAGGTATGTGAATTTTGAGTACTTAAATAAGAGGACTGAATCTGACACCTCTGTTTGAAAAAAGGGGAGGAATAAAGTGCAGTTTAGTTGTAATCTTTTATCTTCCAATTGCCAAATGAAAAATCTTGCAATGGTAATATTATTTCTTTAATTATATTTGTCTTGTTAACTTACATGACAATACGACTGCTTTTATTCACTACCCTGCATTTGTGGTGATGCTGTTTACTTTGTATAAAGCAAAGCAAGAGAAGGACCATATACAGAGATAAGGATGCTTCATTTATAGTTTGTTTCTGCTACAGTGGGTGTGTATGCTGACAGGCATATTTCAACTTGTTCCGGAAGCCTAGAGGGCAGAAAAATGGTGACATAGGTGAAAGAATAAAACTTGAAATCCAGCATTCCCCTTCTGTAAGGGCAAAGCCTTTTGGATCTCAAAGTTGGTTTGGCTATATGGGTTTTACTTCAGTTATGGAATTTGAGTGCTGGATAGCTTCTAGACAGATGCTACTGGGGCTCTGCCATGCCTCTAGGTATGAACTGAGCAGATTTCTGGTTTTACTAATTCAGATTTAAACTGTTGAAGCTAGAAGTCTATCACATGCTGGGCTACATCAGTTTACAATCTGCTAATCTGCAGAGCAACAAAATGGTTTAGGAATGTGTTTCAGTTTTTGAGCAGGCTGTGGATTCCTGGGAATTGCTGTAACAATTCAGGCAGGAGCACAGCACTGAGTGGGAGGTCAGTAAATCAAAAAACCTGTTATGTTCTTTGAGGCTCTTTGCTGAAAGAAAATAGGCTTCTCAAAAATAATGCAGGTGGAAGTGAAAACATAAAAAAGATAACGAAGTACATCAGTATTTCACAGGTGCAGGAAAACACTAGTATTGATTTATTATTTTAATAGTTTCTGATCTTTTGCAAATTTGTGTCATTTTAGTGACTTCCTGTACACCTCCTCTGGACTGTATTGCAGAATTACAGCTTAAATTGAGAGAAACTAACAATTTTTCTGCATTTGTTGCCAACATCAGAAAAGCTTTCACTACTTTATCATATAAACAGTCTGCATGAAACTGGTTTGTACCTCTCTTTCTGACTAATAAGAGTAGAGCACTCTTACTCCCTTCCTGTTGGTGAAATGGTGTATTTATCCATGTCTGACTCTTAATTTCTAAATAAAGATAATGAAAGCAGTATTTTAGTCTGATGTTATCTGGACACATTTCGGATCATTCTTCAAACAATAGTATCACCAACTACTGCCTTAACTGAATGTCTCTGGACATGTAAATTTTGATCCATTACATGCATTAATGATGTAATGGTTTGTATTTAGCTGCCACGGGAGATAATAAAAATAAACTACATTCTATAGTTTGTGTATCTTTTCCAAAAGCATTGATGTCTCTTTCAAGTTTCTGTGTCGTTGAAACAGGCCTGAAACCTGTTTTTTTTTTAAAAAAAAAAGTGTGCTGAAGCTTAGCACTTAGTTCAGTTATTTGTGTCATAGGTCATTGTCTAGATTTTTACCCTAACTTGTACTCTACAGTGTTAGCATTTCTATTCATGCATCTAAATGGTTGTTTTTCCTCTGGTCTGTTAAACTTTGTCATTGGAAATCTTTTGACATGGCAAAGCCTATATTACAATGTATAATGTAATAAAGTACAATGAAGTACAATATATTAAATGAAATAGAGTGGTGACAGATAAATCATGTGTATATTTTGCATCTTATCAAGAAGACTATTACTACCACAATGCTCAGCTTTGACTGAAAATATTCTTTTTCTATCCTTTAAACTGTTTTCATTTTTACAGAATATTTAAAAGGACTGTTGCAACAAGAAATAAAATGCTTCATTTGATAATATACCATAGTTTAAATAAAGTCTTGACTTAAGTTCAGTCCTAGGTATTCTAGTGAATCAAAAACTAATATGTATGACCTAGTCATTTAGGCATGTTTAAATCTGGTGATCAGATATTATCTGATAAGATATTCTTAGTACAGTTGGGAATATTTCCCAGTCACATGTGAACTGCATTTTGAAATAATTTGGTTTGTCTAAACGTAACCATGTGGCTTGATTGATGCACCACAGACTACACCCTCATCTTCTAGGAGCACAACATAACAAAAAAAGTAAACGAGATAATCTTCCATTTCTTCTTCCCTATAGGGCATAATTTGCTTTTTTCCAAGTAGTGCATAATTTTCCTTGGTGTGCCCTGTTTTTTTTTTTTTTTTTTGTCTTGTGTTGCAGCCAGTTATACACAAAGAACAGTAAGAAAAGTAAAGGTGCCAACTGATTACACTGCAATTTTGGAACAGAATGACAGCAGAGAATTACTAAGCATTACTATAATGAAATCTCAAATAAAACAAATCCTCAGTTTCTGCTTTGTGTCCTTACTCAGGACAAACCCTGTGTCCTCTCTGAGAATTCTGTAACTGGCAATGGTACAAAGAGGCGAGGGATGGGAGCTTGACTTCAGGGGTCTCATTGTTCATAAGTACATTTGCTTCCTTTTCACTCAGATTAACAGGATTTACGGTGCAGGTATTTCTTTCAACTAATTGCTTCTACCACTAAGAGAATGCTGTAGGCATTTTTATGGACGGCAGAAGACTAGTCAGGAGTTAAAAAAAATGTATTGAGCCAGCTGTGCACTTCGCACTTGAGTCACCTCTCGAGGCATTATGGCTGCTGTTGGCATCTCTTCCTTGTACAGAAGCCCTTACCTTCAATGGGGGAAAGCCTGTCCCTTCTACCTTCTCACTAAGGGCATTGCCCTCACATCCAGAATGACTCTTCATTTTGAAGTATACCCTTGCCCTACTTCACCTATCTGTGCCAAGCACCTCTGAGCTGCTCTGAAAGGAAATTTCAGCATGCTCAACCAAGTAGTTTACAGCTGTAGTATGAAAGCAAAAAGACAGGCAGGACACAACTTCCTCATTTCCTTGATTTCAAATGGAGCTGTTTAATCATTAAGGGTGTACATTTTGCTCAGACACCCCCTGTAACATGTGATTTGATCATGTTCACAGGAGAAAGAAACTGAAATGCTTTGAGTAATGAAGATAGATGTTCAAACTTAGTGCCATTTTCTTTTCTTGTTAATTGCAGGCATAAGTAGTTGGTGATAAAATGAATTTGTCAAGATTGCTATGCACAGAACATAAAATATGTGACAACTACTTTATTGGAATATACATTCTTAGAAATTATTTGCTGGAGAATATGTTGTAAATGTCCTGTGCATATGCCTAAGCAAGAAGTTTGGAATATTTATTCTGTGTAATACAAACCTTTACAATTCATTTTGAAGCTTGAATAATGTGCCTGCTTATATTTGCCAGAGCAAATCAGAGACCTTCGTTCCACTAAAACAGAGCCAGGCATTCCAAAAGTGGGTTAAAGCTAGGAATGTGTATACAATACATGTGCTTCTGTACTTATTCTAAAATATGAGTAAAACTGGCCTGTGACTTCCATGAAACAGCCTCATTCTAGTGGAAGATCTGTCTTGACATTTTAAAACCTTTGTTTTAAATGTGCACTTAGTGCTTATAGAATGCCACACACTTGGATCTGTGTTAATTTGGAATTTTTTATTTCTATTTTCTGTTTGTTATGAAGCTTCACAATACAGTGATATCAAATAATAGTGAAAACAACTAGGATAACACAATAGACTGACCCAGCAGGTACAGCTATTGGGAAGCCTCTGTGCTGGACAGTACAGATACAGACTGAAATGTCCCAAAGAGCAGATGGGAAAGCTCTTGAGCTCAAAAGCAATATGCAGCTTAGAGGCTGTGACACACAATCAGCTAATGCTGGTGCTCCATTTATTAGCAGGATCTTAAGGCAGACATAGATTTTAATGAAGGTCAATAAAGGCTTTTTTCATAAATCACTTTGCCCAATGCTGAACATTGCTTTTCCTTTCAAAGTGCTGACCCATACTTAGCTACCAAGGGTCAAGTCTGAAATGCATGGGCCATGAACTAATGCTGACCATACAGTAAACTGCTGATGTACTGGTGCTCAGCACCTTATCAAATTTATCTCATTTGTAAAAACCTGGGGGAAAAGTGTTGAATTTATGAGATACTGGAAATACCCTATGAATTTAAAGACTGCTGGGAAGACAAAGTAACATTAAATGTTAATAGCGTATGTATTAAATGCATTTAATCACTATTGTTTGTATGCTAGCTGGAGGTCAGATTTTTAAATAAATCTAATTACTGTGAGAGTCCTGGCTAACAGAACAGTTCTTTTACACAACTATTCAAACAAGAGTGGAGGTAGTTACTCTTGGATGTTGTTAGGTGTATCTTGAAAAGCAAACAGGTATTGGCTACACTTATGAAAATAAAAAAAAACATGGAAGTTATGCTGTGCTTATGTCATACTATCTTCTCTAGTATGTCAATAAATTGAATTTATTCAGTACCTTGAAATTGTCTAAATTAGTTTTGTCACTGTAATACCATAACATTGCTGTGCACTCACTTGTCATTTATAACTTTTTATAACTTTTTAAAAGGCTTGTGGAACTTGACATAACAAAGATATGCACGCATAAATCAATCTCACAGGCAGAGTAAGAGTATGTATTTTAACTGTGTGAATAAGCTGTACTATATGATTGTGGTATTAGTCTTACCTTTTTGAAAGCAATAGTTGCAATTCAGTTATATGAGGCATTACTGCTAAAACAGGATTGTATGCCTGAAGGGTTGGGAGGAATGGCTCTGACTGCCAGACAGTGACACTACATTCTTTTTATCCATATTATCCCTAATTACTCTGACAGCTCTATACACAGAGACCCCTTTAGAGTCTTGAGCTTATAAATAAGTTGTTGCAGCAGAAGCAGAGGCAATGAAGCCTGATTTCCTACAGATCTGTGGGTTTGTCCTTGAACAGTGCTGTTGCAGTGTGCAGCTACGCAAACGGAGCAAAAGGGCTTTGTGAATTTGAGATGGGAGTTTCTATTCTGTATTTTTACGTGTATTCATCCTCCCCCCGGAGTAATTCCCATTGGATTTTACCTATAATGTATTCACACTGGGCATTGTTCTATTGGTCTCACCTTATCTCTTATTTTTCCCTATAAAACCTTTGTCTGGACCCGAGATCATGGTCACTTGTACGTGTGGCGATCGGGCAAATACAACCTACTTTGGACTGCACAACAAGTGTCCAATCTCTTGAGTCTCTTTATCCCGGTCTTGCTCGCGCTCTCTAAACAGCTCTGTCCGTATCAAGCGAACCCACAAAGGTGTTTGTTGCCTCTCTCTCTCTCCGGCTGCTCCCGGAAGCGCCTGGCCAGCGCCCCGGGAAAGCGGACCGGGCGAAAACAAGGAAGTCGGAGAGAGAAGAAGAAAACAAAAAGCAACACAGTGCCATTCTCTTCACTGTGATATTCAGCTCTTCTTTACAGTCTAAGGATCAGAGCCATGAACCACTCCTGAGTTATGCCAGTTTGGCTCCTGTTTTGCTGCTGCTAAAGCTGCAGGACACCAGTTGCACCCTGCCTACTCTTGGTCCAGTGCATTCATATGTGGTTCTCTGTACTTGACTGCTGACTTTAAGTACATTATAAGGACAGGGATAACTGCCACACAATCTTCTTTTCAAATTTGGACTAATTGAGCAACACATTCAAAAGTTGTTGGGGAGACTGACAGAAGCTAAAAATAGTCTTCAGTCATGCAAGTGTGTGGTGGTTTTTCATATGACATTTTTATAGATATATATATAAGTAGTTATGCACTGAAATGATTAATTGAAATAAGATACAATTAGCTTCAGTGTGATTTTCTTCCTCTTCAGTCACAGCATGTTGAACAATGCAAGTTGCTACTGACTCACCTGTTTTGTGACTGATGGATAACTTTCTATGTGGAAACATGCTCTTTGACTGACTTGCCTCAATGGATTATTTTGCACTGGCTACTGGATCATGGCCTCAATTCTTCATTATCCATTATCTTCTACACCACAGCTTCAGCTGGAATAAATGGCTGGGCAGAGAAACAGGTCTGTTAGAACACCAGCTGTGTATCACTATTTTGATTTAGAAGCATGCTACACTTCATACTGATGGCAATTGCTTTATGGTAATCCATAAAGGAATCCAGGCTTTTAAGAGAAGACTGCATACATTAACCTTTTGGCTAAACAAGGAATAGGTCAAAATGATAGGTGACCTTATGGGTGGTTAACTAGCTAAGTTGCAGCACAATACATTAATGTAAATGCTTACCTCACAGGCAAACAACTAATACTTATCTTCTCATGCAAAGCTAATGAGAGAATTTTGCTTGTTTAACTCCATGTATGGCACAACTTCATAATGGAATGACAAAGCAGCAAATCGGTAAATTTTATTTTTTTAGTATTGTATCAGCATGACTTACTGGCCTGTATTTTCCTACACTTATTGCAAAGGTAGATAAGCCATCTGACAAACTCATGTTTCTAAAGGAAAGAGGAAAATCCTCTTCTGGCATGCAATTCTCAATGCTGTCAACTGCAACTCTGCAGCAATTACCCATCCTTTTAGGCTCCAGCCTTCTCTAAGGTTAGTCCACAATTCAGACAGTCTGCTTGGGACAGTAGTACACTAGGGATTACCTTTACTAAATCTTGTACTAATGGCATCCCATTGAATCAAAATATGAAATCCAAAGTCAATGTGAATGCAATTTACATAAGAAAGATGGTTTACTGTTCCCAACTGCTCCTGCTATTTCCCTTTGCTGTTAGCAACCCATTCTTCTTCTCACAAATAATACAGTTAGCAGTCTATTATAGTTACCTGTCAAATGTTATAGAGGAGTTCTTCTATGCAAAACAGCTTTGTTTGTGCTGGATGCTTGGACAAGTTGCAAGAGTAGTGCAGACCATTACAGCTCAACTATATGTAATCTCAATGGTTCACATGCTCCTTAACAAAAAGCCTTAGAAAAAATGAGATTCAGTTAGTAGGAAATTGGAATTAAAGTGAAACAGTTATTTACAAAAATCATGTGAGAAGGCAGCTGCTTCTAGTCTGGACAGCAGTCCTGGCTGTTGTTCACATCCACCCAGTCCAGGGGGTGCCACAACTTGGATCATCACTTCCTCAACATTGCTGAAGGACCAAATGTTGGACCTGTAAGTGAGCTAGACTATTTACATGCAAATCCTTTTCTGGAACTGAAATATGATTAGACTGTCCCATAAAGTAACAGCTATGGGCAGTGATCTCACTTGGGACATAGTTCCATGAGAAACCACATATAAAAATGAGAACCAGGAACACCTAAATGCTTTGGATGAATTAAGTTTAAATTAAGCCTAAATGAGGGACTAAGCAAAACTATGAAATAGCAAGCCTTTCTGGTGGGAAGCAGCTTTTTCAGATACCTTAGGAGACCAAGAGTAATTAAAATTACCATTACTGGGAATTAAAAGGTAAGGTTATCTTCATTATAGGCTCAGAAATAGGACATAAAATTGCTAGTTAGATTAATGTGAAAAAGCTGACGCAAGTTTAATTAAGGAAGGATCACATTTCATCTTTGGATTTCAGGATTTTGTGAGGGGAGATTGCAAAAAGTTGTTGTAAATATGCAAGAAACATGGCAGTTGTGCAGGGACTTTTGCTTGGTTTTGAAAAACTGAGAAATAACCTGTGCAGTATTTTCTAGGGACAATACCTTACACTTTGAAGTCTTTAAAAACTATAAAAAAACCCACCCACTATGGTGTTTTTCAGATGTCTATGAAAGAGCATTAATTTAGGAATATAAATATATGTTGCCAGCCAGTAGCTTAAAAGAGTACATTACCTTTTCATCTGATCAGTGAACTATAGCAGTAACATTACAGCTAGGTCATGTTGCTCTTACAAAACCTACAATACCCAACTTCTAATACTTAATTATATATTGCACTTTCCAGGGACTAAAATCTAACAGTTCTGTGTCACATGTAAACAATTACCTTTGAAAGTCAGAACCTCAGGAACATGTCAATGTCGCACACAACTCTGCATTTAAGAAATCCCTCTACAAGAATCATCATTGTTTTAGCAGACTCGGGGCTGGAGAAGCTGGGCATAAAACACAAACTGGCATCCTGTTCTGTGAAACCCACTTAAGCCATGTAAGAAGGTTACTGGCTGACAAGAGTAGACAGTGTAAAATCTGTCCAGGGGCAGGACTAGCTGCAGCAGAATGAATCACCAAAAAGACCAAAAACCCCAGCACAACTTATGGAAACAAGAACCCTCCACCCACACTAGCAGAGTTGGGACTAACTTCCCTCCACATAAGCTCCCAACCTCTCTCCATCACAGTATGATGAGCTACTGAGTCATGCAGGAATTTGCTCATCTGGTACATCTACACATTTGTATTCCCTTCACTCACCTTCTACATCTACAGGAAATTGTGTCACTGCCTTCTAACTCTCCTGAAGCAGCAGAGCTCCTCCTGTCCTCTGACAGCCACTGTTTCCTGTACAAAGGATCCTTTACAGACTTAGAGCCAGAACATAAAGGTCTTGCTCTTTATCATGTTATCCTGAGCTGCATTCTGCACACATTGGCTCTCCCTTGTGCTACGTAAGTTGAGAAGCACATGTGGCATAGGGAGCAAAAGACATTACACATACCACTGGACAATATTCCACATAAATAAATCTCTTCATAAATACGTTCAATAAACATGAACTGAAATGCTATATTAAATATAACACAAGAGTCTCTGTATATTATCACAGAGCCGTATTAACAACTACAATTGCTAAAGATCTACAGTTCTTTAACACAATGCAAATTCCCAGGTTTAATTCTCTTCAGTGAAAAAACTTCAGCTGATGTGTGAAGATCCCTATATGACTGATACTTGTGTTATGAGAACTGTTGCCTAAATTTCCTGCTGAAGTTACGAGAATTTTTTCAGGCATCCCATTTCTAAGTACCTTCGCATCATCTTTTAATGCTGCACCAGAGCCTGCCTGATAATGGTGTTTTGTAGGCTTTCCTCTGGTGAGCTGCAGACTTTCCTTAGGAGAGCCACTCCCAAGAGTGGCTCTTTTCTCTCACTTCCACAAGAGGTTAGTAGGTGGAGCTTTGCTGAGTGACAGTTTTGCTTAAAAGAAAACATCTGAATGTGTATTTCTAAAGAAACTCTGCTCACCTAGACTGAAAAAAGACAGCTTTTCCAAAGTGGGCTCAGCTGGAGATTCAGGAGTTCTTACCATGCAAAATTTTGATGTTTAAATCCTTGAAAAATATCCTTTTTTTTGGTACTGACAATATTTCATTTGTATAGAGAGAACTTGGATCTTCCCACACTTCCTGTTACAAACCGTTTCATACAAGAAATAACATAAAGTACTGCAGTGATGAACACAGCAAAAATATACTTGCATCTGTCCAAAGAGTGTTGGAGTCTACAGTGTGGGTAACAATCTTTGAGCTAAAACAAAGGAAAACATTGTCTGCATCTCATAGAAAAAATAAGAAAACAAAATCTACATTTCTAATACTTATGTTTATTATGAAACTGTCTCCAAATTAAAATAGCCCACAATATTGGTTTGTTCCAGAGATTTTATGAGGAATAATTATTCTCCATATTAGAAAAAAACCCAAACCCAGTCAAATAAAAGACAAAATAACTCCCAAAGTTCCACACAATAGCTATACATGAAAGGACTTCTAGCTAGTGCATCACTGTATCCAGAACAGTGGAGTTCCTACACATCACCACATTTCTGAGAGTTGCTCAAGCACAGGATTTTCATGAAAACACAGGTGAAAATGTGTCATCTGCCTCACCCTGACTTGCAGCAGTCAACATGCACAGTATGGTATGAAAGCTTGTGTAAAGGTAAACCCCAGAACAGCAAAAAGCTGAAGCTCAGCAGAAGCCAGAGAATGTGTTTTGTTGCACCCATTTTAAGTCATGTAAGACAATATTTTTTGCCTTTTGTCTGACACATGTGATCATTTACATGACTCCAAAACATCCTCTCATGGTATTTCCTCCAGTTTTTTTTAATTGCAAGCAATTTCAAAGATTGAGAAGTATGTAGAGACACACTCAAACACTGTGTTTTCATTGCAACTACAATCAGAAATCTTTACAGTGTAAAGGCTGTACATGTACACCACCTTTGCAAACCTTCACTAGAGCTTTTTAAAAGAAAAGGGAAAAAAGAATAATGTTGTCTTACTGAAGTTCCCATTAGGTCTCTTGTTCCAAATCAAAACCAGTCAAAACAACTAATACAAACTGGTTTTGCTTCATGGTTTAAAGGCAACTGTAGTTTGCAGAACACTGAAGTTAGGCCTAAGAGGGTCTACATTACAGGAAGGATAAAAAGTATTTAATACTCCTCTCCCACAAATGTCACAGGAAGTAGACAATAGGAGACATACAAAAATGAGTTGTAGCAAAGAGATTAAGAAAATACCAAAGCATCAGCTGTATAAAACCAATAATAGCCCATATTTCTCTGAGATATAGAAGGCTCTAGTAATGAGAAAATGAATGAAATGGGCATTAGGCTTCCTACGCGAGCACTCTGTGTAAAACACGGAGTGTCTCAATCAACCAGCATTGATCACCAGTGGCGTGTGCCGTGTCACGGCTTTCACCCTCATGTCCTGTTCAGAAGCAGGAAGTGATTTTCACCTGAATCAGATACAGATTTAAGACAAGAATCACTCCACTGTAAGCAAAGCTTTAGTGCATGTACTTGGGTCTCAGAAAAAAGCATTGGGCATTGGCAATCACATGGTCACAGAATGGTCACAGGCTGAGGCAGGAGATATGAAGCTGTGACACCTGTACCAATTCTGCTGGAATCATTAAATAAATAACAGATAGAAAAAACTACAAAAGGACAACAAGGAAACAGCATGGGGCACTTTGGTATTTTAAAACTAGCACTACTTAACATTGATCAAGACCCAAAAGACTCCAATGTCCACCCTTATTGTTTGATCAGGTATTTTTACCATTTTCTGCAATATTCTTCTTTATGAAAAACAACCAAACAAAACCACAAACCCACCATGTATTTTTCTTTTGATACAAAATATGCCAATATGGGAAACAGTACACAAAAGGTAACCTGAATCTTATTTTACTGTAATCTGGGCTGTCTAGGAGAGAAGACAAATTCTTACTATTTACTAATAATCTCTAATTTCCTCATTTTTCTACTTTGACATCTCAACCACTGTGTCATATACTGTACTACAAACAAGGAGCATAGAACTCAGAGAGGTTATAGAGTACAAACTTTCATTTCTAGAATTACTAAATTACAATTCTACAAAAGGTGTGAATAGACAGAACCTTTTAAAGTCTCACATTTACCATGAACCATGCGAATAATTTCAGCCAATCTTCTAAAATATGTGGAAATTAACCTCTAAATAGTCGATGACCTCCAAATGCACCTTGCAAAGCTCTTAATCAGAAAAGCAATCAAATTCAAATGAAAAAGGAAACAATTTCATGGCATTTTCTCTGCAGACTGGAAGATGAAGCCAAAGTTTTCACACCCATTAGTTGAAATGATGAATCAAAGCACACTGCCATGTCTGATCACTAAATCACTTGCTCCTTCCTGCTAGAGACAGAAAAAAAGTATGAATTTGCAATTTTTATAATAAACCTCTAGCTTGAAAGATCATTGTTTAGCAAAGGTTGGGAAAGTTCTTAAGGCTTCCTCTTACCCTATTTCCCCAAATGTGTCATTTGAATATCTTAACTTACTTTCCTGACATACCTGTATAAAGTTTATCCTAGACTGCTAAGAACAGACTTCAAAAAGCCAGGATTACAGGGGATAAGCATGTCATTGGGTGTTAGCTGAACCAAGGTAACTGCATATATGCTTTAGCATATCACAGATGGAACTGAATTTAAACCTCAAAGGAAGAGTTTCAATCCCAGATGCACCATTTAACAGTGGGGATCAAGGGACCTTGACAGGCTTGAGAGGGAGGCTGATGGAAACCTCATGAAGTTCAAGAAAGCCAAGTGCAAAGTCCTACTCCTGGGTTGTGGCAATCTCAGGCACTCCTACAGGCTGGGTGGAGAAGTGGTTGAGAGCAACCTTGTGGAGAGACTTGGGAGTGATGGTTGGTGAAAAACACAACGTGAGCCATCAGTGTGCACTTGCAGCCCAGAAAGCCAAATGTATCCTGGGCTGCATCCACAGGAGTGTGGGCAGCAGGGCAGGGGAGGGGATTCTGTTCCTCTGCTCTTGTGAGACTCCACCCAGAGTACTGCAGCCAGCTCTGGTGTCCCCAACATAAGAAGGACATAGAACTGTTGGAGCACTTCCAAAGAAGGGCCATGAAGTTGGTAAGAGGACTGGAGCAAAAAGGAGAAAAGTTTAGGTTAGCTATTAGAGAGAAATTCTTTACTTCAGGGGTGGTAAAATACTGAACAACTTGCCCAGGGAAGCTGTGGATGCCCCAGTCTTGGCAGTGTTCAAGGCCAGGTTTTATAAGGTCTTGAGCAACCTGGTGTAGTGTGAAGTGTCCCTGCTCATGGCAGGGAGGTTGGGACTAGATGATCTTCAAGGTCCCCTCAACGCCCTAACATTCTATGATTCTATGATACCCTAACAGCATATCTAGTGATAGTAAATCATCTCAAGGGTTGTAGCCTTGACTCTACATCTGAATGAACATTTGAACATTACAGAGCATTGCTGAAGAAGACCAACAGGGACTAAAGGCCCCTGGCACCGGGATTGTTGTTGGGGACTGCTCTATGCTCTGGTATCACCAACATTGCAGCATGTGGTCTATGTTGTGCATGTTGACAGTTCAGAGCAACATTCTGTTCTCATGTAAGACAAAGTATTTTGCCAGAATGCCATTTCTGTATCCATCTTTGCAGAAAGGAAATGGTTCAATGCAGGTAGTAATCAACACTATGAAAGAGCTGTGTTTAAACTGATATTCTCAGTTTCCATTGTAGCAGGTCAGATTTCACAAATTATAATCTTAATTTAATTGATCCCAGGTTGGTTTTATTTTAAAATCTTGGCATCATCTTTACAGTAATTACTACACAGCTGCAAACACCATGGATAGGATACTTTCTATTGCAATCAACATATTTTCACACATATAACCTGCCCTGCAGAAAACTATGAAATCAAATGCATAGGAGACAGATGAAAAAAAATCAGAGGCAGAGAAACTTTCTGGGGAGAAGGAGATTTAAGTAAGGCTCCCTTGCTCCCTCAGATATACTCATGGACATATAAGCTATGCAGCTGCTGGATTACAAGGTTATCTGGCTTTTTCAAAAGATGCTCTATGGATAGCAGAACTGACAGATCTTTTGTGATTTACAATTTCTGAGTTTTCTTACCTTTATTCTTTACTAAGTTGAAGTACTATTTCCATTCATGCCATTCCAACCTTGGCTTTAGCACACCTCCTTTTTCCTAACACACAGGAGTTTCTATGGATAATAAAAGTTTTAGAAGTTTTCAAGAGTGACCAGTAGAATAGGACAAATCTCAGTTTTCGAAAGAAAGAAGTGACAACACAACTTTCTTCAATGAAGTCTATATAAAATAGAGTCTTTAAACATGTTTTATGGCATCAGAAACCATCTATATTTTACTATTTGCATAGGTGGAAGGAATCAGAAATGACCTCATGGCTCAGGTTTCCAGCTGAACACAGCACTCCAATCCCTTTGTATATAGAAGACATGCTTGAGATTTTTTCCCCTGTTTTTTTTCCTTCCTTTATTTTTTAAACTTTTATATGTGTGTGTGTGTGTGTGAGTGAGTGAGTGAGTGAGTGAGTGAGTGAGTATATAAGTCTTTGGTCTATAAGCACATTGGTTTTGTGTGCACACACAATACTGTTGAACAGTCGGTTGCATAGAGTTTTTTACCCAAGAACCCTGCCTACTTTTGGCACTGCTGTCACAAATCACAGAAGAGTGTCCAGCAAGAACTGTATGATCCTTAGCATCCTACATCAAACTTTGATCTAGAGACTGGAAGAAGTATGTATATAATGTTTAAAAAGATGTTTACTTAGGGTGTTATTATGTCTTCTTTGGGACACTATTTGTAAATCTTGGATGAAAAAGGAATGCAAAATTATTTTACAGACACTCCCTAATTTTATTTGTAGAGGTGATGAAACACTGCTGAGCATTCAAAGGAATTATGCTAAGTGAATTTTGCTCAAGTTCTCACACACAGAAAATAAACGAATTTTAGTAATGTATGACATTCTGCCTTCTCTTTCTTTACCCTGCCAAGGAAGTGGCAATAATTTTGAGAACAATACCTAGACTGAGCTGAGTCTGAGGAAGAAATGAACTTTTCATCTGCCGTTTTTTCCATTACACCCCTGCTCTCAATCAGGTGAATGTGCAAGAACAATTTCAGGAGATAAGTCTGGATTCATAATGGTGCATTTGAAGAAACACCTTTTTACATGGAATCTCTGCAAAAAGCTAAAATCCGTAAAGGTCAAAAGTTGAAAGGCCAAAAAAAAGGTAATAATGAATTTATCCTAAGTGCTGACAACAATGCTTTTGGGTATTTGCACAACAAATCAAGTCTACTTCTAATGCAATTAACCACCAAATTGAATTTTAAATTACGCTAAAATAATATCCTGCAATTACCACATTTTTCCCCCAAATTGTTGGAAGAACAGTAACTGTGATTTGATAGGCAATTTCAAAACCAGTACTCTAAAAGACAAAGATAGCAAAAATATCTGAAGCAGATCTAAAATCTATAAAGCTATGTTCTATCTTACTGTAAGTAACAAATCAAGCAACTATTACTTATAGCAGATTCAGCAAAACCAACAGGAATGGACAGAAGAGATCTGAGCATGATGCTCTCCCCATTACCGAGAATCCAAGACACAAATTTTGAGAATGGATATTCCCTTTTGTCCAGAAGTTCCCAAAAGAATAAAAAATAAATAATATTTCAGACAGTACAAGTGAAAATACTGCTCCCATTGTGTCAGTTACATACACATACAGCATGCCTACGTATACAGAATGGTGTGCTGTCTTCATTCACAAACAGGAAATATGGCAGTGCGCTATCAGAATGCTTTGATACTCCTAATTTTTTCTGATGCTGAAATACATGAATAAACTGCATTCACAACTTATAATTTACTTCCAGTAGCAAACAGTTCATTCTGTTCGTGTCTCATGATTGAACTGAAGGATTAATGCTCCTCTGAGGAAGTGGCACCAGTAAGATACCCGTTTGTCCCATTGGCACCGCTGGTCCCATTCGTAGCGACAGTGCTGTGTGGGGCCTTTGAGCGAGGTACTGTTTCTTCCTCATCTGAGCTTGACTCAACGTCACTTCGGGCATCCTTTGCTACCTGTAGAATGTGGAAAACAAGTAGGCAGTAGGTGACTGTAAGGAAACAACTCAGCTTTTTGGTTCAAGAGAATCAGAGAATTCACACATTTTTTCCATTTGAGTTTTGAAGGCAATTTCAGCTCTGGCACACTTCTCTGCCTTTGCCTGCCTGCACTCACTTCAAACACAGATGTCTGCACATACATATGCCATGTGCAAAGGCAGGGTGAGAACTCAGCATTGGTGCACTGAAGGTAATATGGCCGAGTGCTCAAGGCAAAGAGTTTTGCACAGACCGAAGTAAACAACAATCCAAGCTCCCAAATTCAACCTAGGCTCAGTCCCTCTGCCCTCCTACTAACTACAACTTTATTTCCTGTCCTTCATTTGGAGTGCTGCTCTTTGACCTGGTAATACAAAATGTTCAACCCAGCCTCCTGCCCCTTACTTCCCAACTCACTGGAGACCACATGGCTCCAGGGAACAGTGTTGTGTGCTTGCAGGAGGAGACACAAGTACTGCTTGAAATAAAATTCACTATGCCAGGTAACTCCAATCTCTGACTTCAGACAAGTGGTGAGAACGGCACTTGCAAAATGTGGACATAGTCCAGTTCAGTCCCTAACATAGGAAACACCGTTCAACTGTGTGTCCCATTGTGTCACTGGAAAGGTGTTTCAGAAACAGATGGACCTTAGTTGCTAGGGATTTCCTGCTAATTTTCAGCTGACTTTGAAAAATCTTGAAAATCTCCAAAACTAGCAAGAGTCCACCAGGTGTAGTATAAAAAACTAGCATCAACAGAAAAAGGTCTGAAGTTTAACCTGCATGCAGCTCTAAGGATGCCATTTTCATGCCTGCTTCTACTCCCTTTCATATAGCTGAGCATCCCAATTTCTTCACAATCGATCCACAATTGATCTGCTGGTTGCCACAATCAGGCAATTACAGCTGACTTTACTAAAGCAAATGGACATAAAGGGGGGCAAAACTCACTCTTCTTTTTCCCAAAGAACTAAAAACACTCAAAGAACAGGGCCACTGTGTGTAATTTTTTGCTTACAATAATCCTCCTCTTCTCTGGAAAATCTTCATGACAATTCCACTCTTATCTCAGAAAGAGCCATTTGCCTTTCGAGCTGCCAGTGTTGCCCTTGCAATATCACAGTACCTAAGTGACACTATTCTGCTTGGAACTAGTGAAAAAAGAAAACAGTTCCCATACAGCTCCCAGTAAGTAAAGTTTTTAATGCCAATGTCTAGCAAGCCCACAATTCTAACACCTGTGAAACTGGACTTCATCTGAGGTCAGAAATTTGGTTCCATACTTCACAGAGCTTCAATTAACAGTTACTTCAGTGTCTTTCATATAAAGGAACTTTTATATTGCAGCTGGTATATATAATTATACCATTATCAAACAGAAGAGAATGGTCTCAGCACAGAGTTCTGAGCACCTGTGATCTATGTGATGGCAGCCCAGATGACTGAACAATTCTGCATCACTTTAAATTCTCTTAATAGATTCACTGCCAATTTTTCTGCTAGGGTCCTGCCCCAAAGCCAAAAATCAAAATAAGATTCTATGATGTAGCCAGTTCTGCTAAACATGGGATCTGCTCCTTTTGTTTTTAAAATGCAGCAATGAAGCAGGGTCTTTGCACTTAACCTGATATGAATGCAACATATCTTGCAGTACTTAGTACTTATCTGCAAGATATCTGTAATGTGTTGTGAAAACAGTTCTTATTTTTATTGCAGAAATAGAAAGAATGGCATTGCAAGCGAGAAAGTTAAGATCTGAAGGAAAATGAATCCTCTGTATACATGTTATACATATCCATCTCTAACCTGGTCACTGTGTTACTGCAAGCATCTAACTCTGCTTTAACTCTGTACAATCTCAATTTTCTCCTGTGCAATTGTTAGAACTACAAGGTGAAGGATTGACAGTCTCAAGTGTGTGTCCTGAATGCTGACAGAGCAGATGCTTATCCTGCTGAGATATATACAAATATATAGAGATAGATAGATAGATAGATAGATAGATAAGTATGTGTATACACACACACATCTATCCATCCATCCATCCATCCATCCATCCATCCATCCATCCATCCATCCATCCATCCATCCATCCATCCATCCATCTCTGTGTAAAAAAGGTGAAGCATAATAGTACCCAGATACTACAGATAGAAGTGGGTTTGAATGGTTTTAGGTGATGCATAGCCAAGAAGTAAAAAATGGCCTTTCAAGATAGTCTTTACTTAAATATATATATACAAAAAATGGATAAATACCAAGCAGAAACTACAAATTAAAAGAACCATACCAACCCAAACCACAAACACCAGTGTTGTCAGAATAAATCTTTTGCATAGTAAATTAAAGAAACTTACATGCAAGGGGTTCCACTTCCCAGCCTTCCAGCACAGCACAAAGGAAAGGATAAACAAGCAGAGTAAGAGAGAGCAGGAAGCAGTCTTTGAAGTTACTGGTATAATTCAGTCAGGACAGCTGAGGCTACTAATTGCTAAAAGCAGAGGAGACTAAAGCATGGCTTCCAGGCAAAATACAGCTCATGAATGCACTGTCTTTCACAGATGGAGTGGCAGATTCTGGGCTCTGCCAGTGCATGGCTGAGCTCTCCAGTATATTCATAGATAACAATTTTCTGGAGAACAATCCCATTCACTTTGGGGTCAGTCACATCAATGTGCTCTGCTCTTTAAGGGTAAAGTGTCCTGACTTTACGTGATCTATAAGGATTAGCTCCACCATCTGCATAGCAAGTGTATTGGGGCTGGTATTTCTGGGAGTGACATCTTCCTGTCAAATGTACCACTGGCAGCAAGACACTATATTCTAGCCCAAACAAAGAGAAAGAAAATACACAGAAAGAAAGAAAATGCATAGCTCTTTGCAATACCTCATTAATACACACACCTAGAAGAGGCTGTGATCTGTAACTTTGCCACTAGCAAACACAGCAGAATTTAGTTTTGTATTATTATTGCTATCACTTCCAGCTGTGAAATGAACATTTTGTTAACAGCTACTATACAGAAGAAAAACAGAACTGGCAGCCCCAAGAAAGCAGTTTACTTGTTGGGTTTCTTTAACCTGATTTCCCTAATGTAGTTTTGTTCAGTGTACCACATTGTAAAGAAGTAGTGCAGAAGCACATATAAAGACAATCACTAGACAGAGTATTATTAACTTATCTGACAATCATTAGTAGTGGGAAGAAGTTTCCAGGAAAGGAAAGAAGAGTTTATCTAAAATAAGATGTGTCTTCAGTAGCATGTTATGGATTAGAAAAAAAAAAACAAACCCAAACAGAAAGTGACCTCTGTTATTAATGGAAAACTTAAAATCATTAAACAGATGTCTTACCCTGTGTTGTCTTACCTTGCCCTTTGAAATAGCTTTGTAGGCTGCCTTTATGATTAGGTAAGACCAAAAACAGTGCAGAATTTGAAGAACCATAAGCAGCACATTGAAGACCCACAAGGCAGGAAAATTGCCCAGAGCTTCATACAGTTCAAACAACGTTGTATTTAATATCCTAGAAAAAAGGGGACAGAAAAAGAATAACACTTTCCTTAAGCCAACAATCTCAAAGAAGTTATTTTTAAATCAAAATGACAAATATTTAATTAGATGGGATCTACATGGACAGTTGGTTTTCAAAGTAAGAGTGACTTGGACTGAATCACACAGGTGTCTCCAGAGAGAAACATCAAAATGTTAATTTTGATATTCAACTTGATTTATAAACTTTGCATACAGAAAACAAAGGTCCTCATTGTGCATTTCTTCTCTCCATCTATACAGCTAGCAGGTGTTTGTTGACTGAAATAACTCCTTCCCTGATTCATAACAAAAATTACTGGCCCCCATATTAGCCACTGTTTTGCACTAAATCTGATTTGCATACCACTTATGTACAACCAAGAGTGAGGCTTAGGCAGTTACATCCAGGACAGGTGAACAATGGGACAGTGAGGGAAGGGAGACTTTATTGCAGCCTTTTAGTACTTTAAGGGGGCTTATAAAAACATGGGGACAAGCTTTATAGTAGGGCCTGTTGAGATACAATAATGGCTAATGGTTTTAAGCTAAAAGAGGGTAGATTGAGTCCAGATCTAAAGAAGATAATTTTTACAATGAGAGTGGTAAAACACTAGAACAGATTGCTCAGAGAGGTTGTAGACTCCTCATCCCTGCAAACATTCAAGGTCAGGCTGGACAGGGCTCTGATCTAAGCAATCTGATCTAGATGAAGACATCCCTGCTCATTTCAGGGGGCTTGGGCTAAATGACATTTAAAGATCCCTTGCAATCCAAATCATTCTATGACTCTAAGAAATTCAGGCAGTTCTACACATTTGAAACAAATTTTTGAGAATCAACATTTCAGATGCAGGCAGTAAACTGATGTCGCAATGAATTCTGAAGCTTTGTGACTACAGCACTAACTTTCTGCTCAAATCCTCTGCCACAGCAGGTGACTTCAATCTGTCTTAGCAAACAGCCTAGGAGCAGAGCGGAGAACAGACAATAGAAACAATGGCATTAGAAAAAAAAAAAAAAAAAAAAGGTCAAGGAATGGCTGTTAATTAGGGGGAGAAAAATAAGGCTATATAAGGATTTATCAAACTTCATCCACTTTCCCTGCTGATGCAGAATTTCATTAAAAACTCCACCTGTTTTCTGTTCTTTTCTCCTTGTTTTAAATAAACCATCCCTGCTAGTCAGTAGATGGCGCGTTTAGCCCAGCCAGCACGGCAGGCTCGGGGCACCAGCCGCGTCCCGGGAAGGCGATGGCACTGGGACTCCAACGGGCCCCAGAGCAGCGCAGAGCTCAGTGGAGAACTTATGCACATTGGTCTCAGCTTTTTAATAAACAACCACATCTGCCACAGCCCTTTCCAGCAACATAAATCCAGTTCAAGTAATACTAGTATGAAGTATGTACAGACAACAAATCCGGAATCCAACATTTAGTGGTAATGATACACACCCAATGTGTGTAACACCATTGATCAAAAATCAACCAGTCATTTCTGATACACTGGACTTAATACTGTAAGGGTATTTCATAGTACTTCTGCCTTTTTATTTCTGCCTTCTTACAGAAGTTGAATGTTTTAACCTTCCTATACAGCTGTGTTTGTACACTGTCTTCTGTTTATGGTGTGAACACCAGAAAATGCTTTCTAGTTTGGAAAACCCCATCATATTAATGCTTCTGTCAGGTAGAACTCTTCAGTCTCAGCTTTGTGCAATTTGTTCTGCCAGTGGTAGCTGTATTTGTCACAGTAACACCCCACTTTACAGTTCAAGGGCACACTCTCATCATATCAAAACAGAGGTGGAGTCAGCACTATTCAACTTCACCAGTGCTTACTGCAGTCCTACCCATTATATCAAGTTCAAATTTGAAATCAACAACTCCTGTATATAAAGTTACCATTGTTTACACTCAACTGTCTCTATGTCTAAAACTTTAAATGCCACAGAATTGTAAATGAAACATCTGTGGGTTTCTGTTTATATTTTATTAACTGGACCAAATTCATCTCTGGGGACTTCCACAGAAGTCAGGTAAAAAAAGCAGCATTAGAGATGGGTTAATCCACTCTTGCAGAAGTCAGGAAGAAAGCAAGGCCAAAAAGAGTGCTTTTGGTACCAAAAACAGTCACATGTGCAAATGACTCATATATTGTGTATTAGATAGGGAAATAAGCCTTAATGAAAAAGCAGACTTCTTTCTAATCTGTTATGTCTGGCAAACTAAGGACAGGGCTGAAATTCTCCATTAAAGCTGCAAAAAGGATCTCATTAATTGCCCAGCAATACTTAGAGGGTTCAGTGATATGATGTGCAGGCTAGGTGTTTACGTGGAGCTAAGGCTATGTCTAAGCACCTACAGGGCAGAAGCTGAGTGAAAAATACAGCAAACTACAGCAAAAATTGATGTAAGCAAGTAACTCTCAAAGTAATACATTATTTCATATTAAAAGTCTGAAATGGGGAAAAATTCATAAGATTATGACTCAGAATATACAGAGAAATTCTATTTGTAGAGACTGAGGAAGAAGGGGAGGGAAGACAGGTTAGGCCACTTTCCATCAATTTCACTGCTTCAAGTATTCAATGGAAGCATTTTAATCAACTACACAAATAATAGGGACTGGAAATAGCAGCACAAAAATAGATTACATGGAGCAGAAAGTGCCTATAAGATGTATATGCAAATAAATCTTAGATTCAAATACTCAGAAAAGCACTTAAATCTGTAAACACACTTGCTGGGACTTTTCAAAGCTCTCCAGTGATTAAATCCCAGCTTTTCATCATGAATGGTGGAAACTTTGATTCTTGGGTATCTGACTTGAAGCAGCTGGACTTGATCTCACAGGGGAAAATTACTTTAAGCTGCAAGTGCTCTACCTTTCTGAAAACTTTTATCAGCATTTCTCAGACTTTTGCAATTTGAAACTATATGTTAGCTTCTGATTTTGAAAATAATTTCTGGACTGTTTGTTTTCTGAGCCCCTGGAAGATATTGATAGCTGGAGAACAGAACAATTTCATGGAAGGTATTCTTCCCTCCTTAAATGCATCCCAAGGAGGGTGAATGTGCACCTGGCTGTGTGAAGCACTCAGTTTAGTATCTTGAATTAAACAGTATTGCTGATGAAAGCAAATAAAAATAAATTCACCACTTAAGATCCAATCTACTCTTACAGAAATCTGTGGTATTTTTTCAGGAACGCTGCCACAGTATCTGAGCCACTGGGAGAGATAATCCTGAACTTACTGTACTACCACTCTAAGTAAACACTCAGAATAAAATTTTCAACAACTACTAAACAATCACCTGCAACACTTCAACAGTAACACAGGTTTTTCCTCTAGTCTCTAGCTCTTTACCTAGACAGTGAAGCAGTACTTGGGACACTAGAGGTAACAGATCCACACTGACTCATTAACATTACACTCCCCTCCCACAAACTAGTGGGCCCAAATTCAGGCTCTTGGGTATCAGCTACTAATTCTTGGCAAGTTGATTCCTTGTCTTGCACCAAGGATGAAAGAAAAACCTGGAGATGAAGGGAGATAAAGAAAGAGGAATTTGTGGAAGAGTAAAATCCTTATCTATATTGTCTGAGAAGTGACAAAAATGTGCTGTGTTTGCTTCTGAAAGGATCCTGAGAGAAATGAAGAGGTGAAAAGGAGGATCATGTGGAAGGAGTAGGTATTCTTCCAGACAAGCAAGAAATCAGTTATAAACTCTACAGAATGATGCATAGCAGGATGATGGGCACTATTATCACATCTAGTGGGAGCAGAAACTGTGCAGCTGAAATTAGTGCTACTGCAAGTTCCCTTCTGCAGCACTGCCCAGTGACCAATGTATTCTGCTGCAATATGCTTATTAAAGTCACTTTGTTAACACAGCACAACACATGGAAGTCTCAGATATGACCAAGGACAGCACAATACGATACCAGCTTTTCTAAATAATTCAAAATACATGTCTTTATCCCCATTATGTGTATATTGGACAGCAGTATTCTATATTACACCATAACACCTGTACCAGGACACCTTTCAATACTGCATACATTACCAAGAAAATGCGTAATTACATTTTTGTAATTATGTAGTTACATTAATTACCCCATTTAGTGCAAGTAACTCAACAGTACTCCTACCAGCAACGCTTCGAAGTTGCTGCCCTTTCTGTAATTTTTCCTTTAAAAAACTTAACAATTGCACTTACTTACAATCTGCCCCCAAAATAGAGTAGTTTATTCTTCATTATATGTGGTAAAAAGTGACTATGGCCAAAGAATAAAGAGTCAGGAGTTCTAAATAGTGGATTTAGCTGTTATATTAACTTACGTGATCTAAGAAATTTTCAAATTTCTTTACACGGTTTATTTTTTGTTAAAGATGGGCACAAAGCATTGGCACACCTTGTTGGCCACATAAAGATGCTGTGAGAATTATTAGATTGTTTATAAAACACTGTGGACTACTTCCTTAACAGATGCCATAAACTGATAAATAGAAAATGTCACTGAGATTCACAGATAAATGAAGAGCAGGGAAGTGTGAAAGTACATGTACGTGTACATGTTGATCAGCCACAGGATGGTAAATCAGATACCTTTCAACAGCAGTCAAGATTCATCTCTAGGATTTAGACTACGATTGAAATCAAATAGGACTTCATATCCCAGCTGTCCTAGTTATTTTTAATGACAGTGCTAGACTACAGACCTTACACACAGATGTTTCTGCATGAAACTTCAAATGAGTTAAACAGCTTTTTACCTGAGAAGGGTATGGAATCATACACAAAATTGAGGAAATTGTACACATCAATTGAGGAAACTTTGGTTTATAGCACTCCATGTACTGGAGTCCTCAAGCCGCAGTGCAGCTAAATATTCAATTATAGCAAATCCAGTACATAAAGGGCTATACTGCCAAGTTTTTCATCTGAGTTTCAGCTTGGCCAGCTGCTGTGTCTATATCACTGTTCTGCTTCTTGGTTCTTGCTAAGTGGGAGAACAAGCTTGTTTCCCTTCTCAGATCCACTGTCTCTTACATTTTCAGCCCTCCAGAGTATCAGTGCATGTCAAATACAAGAGAAGTAGCAGAGACCTACTGTGAACAGGGAAGAGTCAGATAAACCAGTCACCCACACAGAAGCAATGAAGCAGGGAAAGAAGGACAGGGGGGGAGAGAGAGAGAGATCTTTCAACAGCATCTCAGACTGATTCATCAGATCGTTTGGTTGGTGATGCTCATTACCTTCCTTCTTTTAGAGAGCTGATGAAAGATCTCTGCAAAATGCAGCAACAGAAAGAATATAAACTATTGAGTCAGTATTCAGAGCAACATTAAATCCACATACTTCAATTTTATCAGTGAGGTCACCACTACGTGGCATTCTGCTCACCCACAGCAGCCCCGCATAGAGGATTTCCTGACATGGCACTAATACATGCTCAGCTGCTGTGGAGATGGGTGGCTTCTGTCCTAATACTAATCAGGAACAATATGTCTTTGCAGAAATTACAGCCTGTAAAACACTGAGACTGTTTTATTTTAAGTCCTGTGTGCAGATCAATAGGATTTCCAATTACTTAACTAAAATGATGGAGCAGGCAGGAAATTATTAATGTTTGATGTACTGTAGAAGAGACCTGATCAAGCTCTCACTGTCCTAGTTTCAGCTGTGCTTTTCACTCAATTCCTTCTCATCTTATCAGGAATAAAGTACCAAAAGCAGTTACTGCCCACTAGCTGATTTTGCAGCCACCGGTATGAATAGTAGCATTTACACTCTTGTGTATAGAAAAAACAAAGATACAAGGTCACAGGCACTTTCACAATCCAAACTCAAACTTCAGAAGAGTCCTTCATAGACATCAGGATATGAAGAGAACTCAAGATTCCTAGCAGAATGTAATTACATACTCAGCAAGATGTATCAGTAGTGTGTTATGGCAAAATGCTTGTGTAAAGGCCCATGATAATAACTCACAGGTACTGTAGAACTATGTTATGCTAAGAATGACATTTCCAAATCTGAAAATCTTCAGGCACATATAAAATTTTTATATGAGCAACAGAGAACACATATCAAGATCCATTTTCCTGGAGTGGATGTTATTCTCCAAAGAGGAAAAGCATTTTTTGTAAACTATATAGTTTCCAATCTTTGCAAAACAGAGTATCAGAGTATAAAAAAGCCATCCTCTCTCTTTCTGTTAACTAAAAATAAGTGCAGTGGTGCTTAACTATATGCAACATCAATGCCTGTGAAATCATCCCTAAATTTTCTTACTAGTTATACTTTCAGAGATACTATAGGTCAAACTGCCATTGTGCAACCCGATGAAAGCTATAGAATGTGCTCATTTACATGGGGGCTGGGTTTCTCCCAGGGTGCTCAGCCATAATGACCTCCTCCTAGCTCAACACATATGAGATGCCAGCTCCATCATGGCTGTTGATCATGGTGTTTAAAAGTCATTTACTATTTCAAGCTGGTAAGTTAACTTACTCTCCTGCTTTTGCAGAGCTTTGGTTTTTACATCCCACATATGTCAGAAGCTTGCAGTAGCATTGTTCTGCTTTTGTATTGACTGTGTAGCACCACGAAATATGTGCAGTAACAGCAAACCCTGGTGCTAAAGATATCTCTAAGAGAAAAGGGGCTGAGAAGAGGCAGAATGTTTGCACAAGTTCAAACTACCTACCTGAGCTGATTTAAAAGTGGCTAAGATGTCTGGCCACAAGAAAAACAACCATGCTGCTTCCCTTGCCCTGACACATTTATGCTTGGCAGAATAATTCTGAGCAAGAGAAGTGCCACTGCACAAGTATCTGTCCTGTTTCCAATTGGAGCACAGGTTTTAGACAGGTTTTATTTTTCTTAATAAAAGAAGAAGTAAGAACATTGACTGAATGGGCTATCCTTGACAACAGAAAGCATTATTACAGCCACAGAGTACAGTCTACAGAAACTAAAAATGAGGATAAGAATGGCTTTGGAAGTCTGATGAAGTCTTTTTTCATATAATTTCTTCCTGCTGTGATCACATGAAAATTTTAAAAATGGCAACACTGAGCAAATGCCACTTTTTGTTATTTACATTGCAAGCCCATAATTGTGAATGACACCTCTAACCTTTCCATTTCTTATAGCTTCTCTGTAAATAGCTGGATCAGTATCAACCTGGTACTCCAAAGATTTCATCCTTGCTTCTTGTAAAACTCAAGAGGCCTGAGTTCACAAATGCAGTAAAAAATTTGAGGAAATAACATAACTAGGCATTAGAAAGGATAATATCCGATAATGTTCTGTCAGAAGTAGATGGAATGACAACACTATATAAGCTCTGCTGAAGAGCTAAGACAAGAGTTGTGAGTAAATTTATAGAGACTTAGTTAATTAAACCTTTTTTATCCATAAATTGAAGTCTATGAGTTCTTTGAATATACTATTGATATTTGCCAAAACCTTGTTATTAAATGCTCTTGATAAACTGATTGATTGTAAGTTGCCTGCTGAAACTACAAACATACTGAAATGTAAGCACATCAGATAATTTTTGCTAGTTCTACAGCATCCACTCAATAACAGTATGAACAGCATCAGGAATAAAGTACCAAAATCAAAATTTATTTATTCAGTATTTGCTACCCACAAGCAACATGTGATTATGATTGTGCTCTGGTTTAGACAATATTCTGAGCAAAATGAGCTTGAGACAGTGTCAGAAGAGATCATCTTAACAAAGTTATTTTATTATCCTAGCTAGGCTAGAAAGGTTTACAATCCAACAAGAGTAACTAAAACCATTTCAAAACAATTGTGTTCATTCAGAGTGCAGACAAGGTCTGGGCAGCTAGGATTCATCTAGCTACCTGAATTCTCACTGTGTGAAGTACCTGACCAGGACTCTTGCTTTAACCTCTGCTTATGTATTGCTTTGGTACTGTAGGGTGCTTTTAATGTTAGGTTGGAGCTTTCTGTTTTACCAATATGTTCAGAGGAGTAAAGCAGAGTGACTCTGCTGGGATCCATGTGCTGTCTTCCCACACAACACAGGTACTCCAAGGGCCAGTCAGGAGAAAACGTGCCAGGAAAGAAAACCAGCAAGAAAGATAACAATTCAACTTCACTGCTCGTTAAGAGCTGTACAAAGCCAGCCAATCAGCTAAAGAACAAAATGAGGAAAAAGAGAGGGTCAGCAAATCTTTGTAGCAGCTGCTTCTTATAGGGGTTCTGCACTGCCCTATTTGCTCAGACAGAAGCCCATGCCAGGATAAATTAAAGAGAACAGTTCAAACTGGCATTACTGTATCACTATTGGGAAACACAGCATGTGCATTAAGGACAGGCCTATGCCCCACACTAGTGTTCAGCCAATGGTGGAACTCAATAGGAGCTATTCTGCCAGTCATGCAGAGATGACTGCAGGTCTGGTAATAAGTAACTAGGGTTCATTACAGCTCGCCACGGTGAACAGAAGTTAATTGTAACTCATGAAGAATCACACCAGGCTTGTCTGGTTCATGCTGATACTCATTGCCACGTACAGGCAATTAGATATCAGCCATGAGCCAGACTGTGTGTACGGTCATGAACAAGCTTTAAAAATGAAAGAATAGCAAGGAACGAAGTTATTCTTCTGAGGATTGGCTGACCCATTCTTATATAAGATACACTGTCACCAAAATCTCATTTAGAAGCCACACACTGCAGTTGATGAGGAGACATACACATGAAACAGCTTCGAATTTTAACAGTGAGAATTATTTTTTTCCATTTTTTCCCCAGAATATTTCCAGACTCACAAACAGAAGATCCAGCTAAGATGTAGCTACAGGCATGAAACAAGACTTTACCAACTAATCAAAGTAGTTGACTGTCCATCTTCACAGCTTTTAATGTGATACAATACTCTGGACACTGACAGTGTATGAAGAGATCAAGAACAGAAGGGCATAATACGGACTACCTGGATTATACCAAATTTGCCTAGATGAGAACTTGTGCAACAGCATGTGCAGAACATGACCTCTGCTCTTTATAATCTGCTTCAGTCAGGCTTTCACTTAAATCTCCACTGTTAAGGCACTATATTACATTTCACAGTGCATGTATATAATACATGCATGATGAGACCTCACAGGTCACATGAGTGCCAAGGCTGCTTGCTTGCCTTTTGACAGCAACTTGTCAGCAACACTTCCCTGAAACACAGGTTTTTACCTCCCAGACAATATAACTCATTATTAAAGTAATCAAAAGAAGTGAAAAATTCCAGAAAACTGCATGCTAGTAACTAGTTAGAGCAATTTGAAAGAGAGTGAATTTAACTGGCTTGGTGCCTTAACCTGGTAAATAAATATAAACCCAGCTTCCCTGAGCTTGAAGTCACTGCTTTACCCAGCCTGATTAGACTAGCCAAGGGCTTGTATAATTTATATTAATTTTTGGTTGAGATTGCTTTCATTCTCCCTACAATCCTGTATCACCTGAGAAGGCATCATGTTCCCCCTGACTCATGGAGAGTTGTGTTCTATGTTGTAATTTGCTAGAACAGTGATTATATGCAAGTGGGAGAATTTCACAAGCAAAATGTCTTGTCAGTGAAAATAGCAGCTTTACTCCTACATTCACTTAGCAGCAGGAGGCAGAAAAGTATCCTGGGGTTTTTGAATTATTGCTGAAATGAACTCCAGATGCCTGCAGAAAGACTCCTAAATATATACCTAATTGCCAGTTTCTTTTGTCTTAGCCCTGCTGTTAAACACCCTTCAAACAACAGCATTTGATACATTCTGAATTCTTTATTAGCACCTTTATGCACAATTAAATGGCACTTGTGCAAAGGGGCAGCAAAACAGCACACCAGTGCTTCGGAAGTGACGTCTCTGCAAGCCTGTCTCGAGTATTCACCTTCCTGCGTGGGGGAAGTTTTCTTATAAATTACAGCCTTGCTTTTACATTACATGCACATTGATTTTATACCTCTCAGCCTTTATGCTAGAAGAATTTGCACATTTATGTAATATTAATCAGGCACCAAATTTTGCTATTTTGAATTTTCAGCAAAGGAGAGCAAAACTATTCTTCCTGGCCTGCTGCCACTCCAGTGAGTCATCTTTGCTGACATGCAAACTAATAGAGCTGAAGATTTAGAATTGCTGTTTCATAGAGGAGAAGGATTTGGGAGACACAAGCTCATGTATGCCATGAGTTCATCCCTGCTAACTCTGACTCCCACGTGCATTGCCTACAGCACAGCTGAGAACAAAGAAACTGCCTCTGGCTTTATCTAAGGGTAGCCATTAGGAATAGATGCACAGAGTATTCTTAGTTGGAAGGGACCCACAAGGATCATCGAGTCCAGCTCTTAAGTAAATGGCCCATACAGGGACTGACATACATCAAGGTTGGAAATAAAAAGGTCTTAAAAAAATCAAAAGATCATATATACCACACTAAACTATTTGCATATTCAAATAAAGAAATGTATTTTTCATTGATTAAGAGATACACTGGTTTGGGCTTGCATAGACTTAGTTTTCTTCATGGTAGATAGTATAGGGCTATATTCTATATAGTATCTAGTATCTATTATATAGTACAGGGATTTGTGCTGGGAAGAGTGTTGGTAATTCCAGGATGTTTCTGTTATTGCTGAGCAGTGCTCACACAAAGCAAAAGCATTTTCTGCTCCTTACACAGCCCTCAGTGAGGAGAATGGAGGTGCACAAGGAGTTAGAAGGGGACACTTCTGGGACAGCTGCCAAGGAATACTCCACACCATATGGTGTCATGCTCAGCATACAAACCTGGGGAAGAAGGAGGAAGGGGATCATGTTTAGAGTGTCGGTGTTTGTATTTCCCAGGTCACCATCACACACAGAGCCCTGCTGTCCAGGAGATGGCTGAACACCTGCCAGCCCACAGGAAGTGGTGGATGAAAGCATTGTTTGGCTTTGCTTGTGTGCACAGCTCTTGCCTTAACCTATTGACCTGTTTATATCTCAGCTCATGAGTTCTCTCTCTTCTACCCTCCTGATTCTGTCCCCCATCTCACTTGTGGGAAGTGAGAGAGCAGCTTCTTGGGGCTTTGTTGGCAGCTGGGGTTAAACCATGACAAGGCAGAGGGATCACCAGGGTAACCACTCTGGTTGTGACAGGGAGTACACAGCACACTGTTAGCTGCTGCATTCCTGTCGATGGACAATCCCTGGCTCAGTCTTCTGTACACTCTCCCTTCATGTATTTCCACATTGCTAATACCCATTTTGAGCTTTCTTTTTTCTGTGTTAAACCATCCTGCCTGTCCCAACCTTTCCTCATGTGAGAGGTGCTCCAGTCCCCTAAATCAATCTCAATGACTACTTGCTGTCTCAGTGACTACTTGCTATTGGACTGTCTGCAGTAGCTTTGTGCCTCTCTGATACTGGGGAGGCCAGAACTGGACAGAGTGCTCTACACGTGGCCTCAGCAGGGCTGGTAGAAAGGAAGGGTCACCTGTCTCAGCCCGCTGCCCACACCCCTCCTAAGGCAGCCCAGGGTTCCACCAGCCTTCGTTACCACAAGGGCACAGAGCTGGCTCATGTTCACCCTGGTGTCCACTGGAAGCCCCAGTTCCTCTGGTGCAGGGCTGCTTTCCTGGTGGTCAGCCCCCAGAAACCCTGGTTCAGGGCCCTGCACTGCTTTTGCTGAACTTCTGAGTCTCCTGTTTGCTGTTATCTCCAGCCTGTTGAGATTCCTTCCCTTTGGATGGCAGCACAACCCTGTGGTGTAACAGCCATTCCTCACAGGTGGGAACATGAGCAAACTTGCTGAGGGTGTGCTCTGACCAGTAATCCAGTAATTATGTAATTACAAGTCAGTAATTTCATCACAGAAGGTTATCAGGTTGGCCAAGTATGATTTCCCCTTTGCAAACCCATCCAGTCCTCATCTGACTGAGCCTTCCCTTAAGCCAGTCATATACTGCAGTCTCCAGGGGCAGAGATGCAGTGGTGAAATTGGGTCTTCCCTCCATTTCTCAATATAAAACAGAAAGCAAGGGTCAGGTGAAATCCTATGAGCAGGAATGCCACCATGTTTCCTATCTGAGATCATGGAAGTAGAAAAACCAACTTATTTCATTTACAGAAATTCAGTGAATGGCCCAGCTGGCTTCAAGGAAGGACTGAGGAAGGGAAGCAGAACTGTTTAAGAAAGAAAAAAGTGCCCCTCGAAAAAATAAAAAGTGTTTTTAAACATGCAGTTTGTGTGTCTATCCATTTCCATGTTTTGTCATGTTTGTTCACCAACTCACAACACAGTAGGGACCAGGCATTATGACAATATCAAATGCTAAATGAGACTTCTATGTTGTAGGGTTAAGCAGAGCTGATGACACAGCTCCCTAAGGGCATCTTGGTCTTACCCTCTTTGCATTAACAACACCTCAAAGAGATGTCATTAGTGAGGTTTGGAAAGAAAACTGTAGCAGGGAGGTTGACATTGGCATCTGTAAATCCTCTGCACATCTGAATAAGGAGCTCAGTGGCAATCTAAATAAACTCTACAATGGGTATAATTTCTGTCATTCTTGCTGCTTCCCAGAAACAAAACTGTCATTGTTGTCTTCTGATGCAATGAAAGACCTCTCTTACTTTCCTAGAAATACAGATATCTGTGCTAGTTCTGTTTATAAGAAAGAAAAGATTGAGAATAGTAAAGAGCCAAGGCCAACACCTTCTCTCAGTCCTCCTCATATATAGTGCACAGGTTGCAGAAAAACTTTAATGCATTTTTACAGTGAAGTACATCCAAGTGTTTCCTAATTAGCCATCTGCCCCCCGGATGCAAAAGATCCCAGCTGAAGAACCAAACATCTATGCTCAGTCTGTGTGTATGCATGTCTGTGTACCTACAAGAGTGTGAGCACATGCAAGCAGCTGACTGGGAAGATGTGAGATTACAGTAAGAACTGTGAAATTACCTTCTAGACATAAGTGTTACACAGCTGCCCCAGGAACCCCAATTCAAAGGAGAGGTGGAAAAGGAGTAGCCTGCAGTATTGCAATCTGCATGGCAATAACATAGCAGGTCAGACTACTTATTCCACTGTGTTTTTCTTTAAGCTCAAAGTGTTCATGAAGCATGAACTGAGAGCTGTTGAGAATATTCTAGCTTCAAGCTTAGCTGCTGGTTGGTTTTTTTGGTGACTAATTATTTTCATTTTCCTCTCCTTTCTTGCCAACACAGCCAGCCACCTGCTAGTCTGAAGCTATGCTGTCTCCAACCCACTTCTAGCTTAAAACCAGCAGAAGACCCAGATGTTTCTCATCTAGCACACATAAACACAATGGCACTCTAGCAAATAGGCTATTTCAGCACCTGGTTATGTCTGAAACTCTCCCTGGTTTGGGAAACAGAGTAACAGCAATGAATGGTGTCCAATTATAACATAGTTATTTCCAAGCTTGTTTGGTACCTAGAGCTTGAGGAAAACAATGTCCTTACTCACCATAAGGGATATATGCCAAGCCTACTGACAATGAAGACAACAGCAAATGTAAGGAACAGAAGGTCACTCAGTTTTTGACACTTGCAATAGTTTGCCATTTTGGCAGCCTGCAAAAGAAAAAGATGTCTTTTTATTTTCATGAGGACAACTGAATTCTCTTGTACAGTGTATAAGCTGTAAGAAAAAGAAGAAATAAAATTTTTATGAAATTGCTAGCATTTTCACTGGGCCACCTAATAGTGGTCTTGGAACTCCTCTCCACCAAGCAGCTGGAAAATACCTTCTTTGGAAAAAAAAACCCAAACCAGACTACATAAAACTAGAGTATGTATTTAATTTCTTTATTTCCCACTCAATTTCATTTTTAAGATTCTACAATTTCAGATCTGTAAAACTCTTCTAAACTTTTTATTGAACCCCAGTATGTTTATGGTGTCTTTGTCCCCAGCCTCTTTACCTACTTATCTCTAACCCTTTCAGTATGTTCCACTGGCATTTTCAGCATCCATCTACCTTCCACGTACCCCATGCTCTCTGACCTTCTAGTAGCTGCTATATATAAATTTTGTCTCAGTTCCTCTAGTACACCCCATATACTGCATTTTTTCTGAAGCATCTCTTCTTCTTTTTCTGCCTATACAGAATAGTTTCCACCTCAAAGATTATACCCCGCCCCTTCAAGTATTTTTTCCAAGGCTCTCTTTTCAGCTTCTGCTTTCTAACTTGTTGCCTTATGCTTTTATTTACATGCTTTTCTCACTTGTCTTCATGCAATCTTCTGACTCTTTCCCAGTGAAGGACTCACAAATTCATTACCCTTCTCTGAAACTGCTCATTAAAACACTGATCTTCCCAGAAGTTTCTTTACCCTTTTCTCCCTGAAGAAAATGGTATATAGGGAAGGAAGCTTGTTTTAAGATGTCTGTGCTGCTTCCACAGTGTTAATGTGTGCAAGCAGTTAATTATTTTAAAATAACATCTGCTTTGAGATAGGGACAGTCTTTCTTCATGTTTTCTGTCAAATGTATCCAGAGAGTCCACTTAAGCCACTGGGAACCCTTTCAAAACTCCTTTCTGAGGGGACCTGCATCCAGCTCCCAGGATCCCAGAATATACTTGTGCAGGCCTTCCAGAGTATTAAGAGGGAGCAAAATTACTACCACTATGCCTACAGAATACAATTCTGAATGCAGAATTCAAACCAGAGAAACAGATAATCTGGATGCCAAAACCAAACCTGTACTATTGGTTGTTACCCAATTTCTGCAATGTTCCCACTAAAAACCTGACCATGAAGATTATTTCTCACTAAATAAACCAAGTTAGGAAGCTCCCAAAACATGAGGAAAGGCACCACTGCTGTGAAGAAAACATAACCTTTCTGAATCAGCCCTATTTTCTAGAGAACACACACAAATTTCCTAGCAGTTCGTACTCACAGCCCAGCTTAAAGGAAAAGAGAACACTTTGGTGCCAACATACAAAGCAGAAGCATAACTTCCTTGCTTTTCAGATGATGGAAAATTCAGTCCAGGAATTTTGGATGTATTTCCATGGTGGCAGTGTAAAAAAATGGTTTCATAGTGCATGAGGCTGATATTACTATAGCAACTTGTAGTAGTATCATGCCATTTCTCAAAAACAGTACAGCTATTGGGACATTGGTTCTCAAATAACAAATTACAGTAATTCAAACTATAGTGATAAAGAAAGACTACAAAAAAGGGAATGAATGTTGTTGTAGGATGGAATCTGGCTACCTAAGACAATAGAACACAATTTTCTGAGTTTAAAAACCAGGACTACAACTGAGGAATACAGCTTTACAATTTCTTGAAAATCCTACTATGGTTCTTCCATAATTCCAGATACATTAAGACCCGTGGAAAAAATCTCACCTCCAGTATTCCCACCAATGCATTTTGCAATGAGAATAACAAAAAGTGGTGCTTTCCAGCTTTCCAGTGGATGTGTTTCACTATGAAATGGTAGATGGAAAGAGTCTAGTGGCCTCCAGAAATAGCTTTTCATTTTTACAAATATGTACTAGGTAACACAGGTCAGGTGCACAACTGACCCATCACGGCAAGATATTTAACCAACTTCTTTTGCAGTTTGATAGGTTTTTCCTCTGCACTGACTTTCCCCTCAGTAACGTCAGCAGCATGCAAGAGTCCGTCTCCTCTCATATGGCACCAGTGTTGTGACCCACTGCCCTAGCAGAATTTCCAGTCAAACTGGACTGAAAGAACTGACTAGAAAGACCACTTAAGTATGTGCTTCATGAGGAAGCACATCTGATCAATGTTTGCAACTCCACTGAGAATACCAGTAATTCCTCTTTGTCTTAGTGAATGAACAGAAAGTAAAGTTTTAGCTAGCCTAGTACAGCTGCTCTCTAGTGTTTTTATAGTTCCACAGACACTGGTCTGATCTAGAATAAACATCTTTAAGTACTTCTTTCTGGTGGTGAGAAAAGAGGAATGAAGAAAGTTTAGGTGAAGTCACAGCTAGCTATACATATTGCTAAAACAGAAAAATAAACTTGCAAAGATGTGATTATTTTTATCTCGAAAAATCCACATTCTCTTTTGCTTTCTATCTCAGGCAGTCATGTGCCTTCTAGATCAAAAAAGATTAAAAAATAAAAACATATTTACAGCACTACTGAATCAGAATGGCAGGATTTTGATTTTGCAATAGATGATTCACACAGTAAGTATATATTCTTGCATAACAGGTATCCTTGTAGGTACTTGAATAAAAATTAATTTCAGACAAAATAGTTATTAACTTTGGAGTTCAGAGACAGCCAAATTCCAGCATGACCCAGAGCTGTCTAGTAACTGATTCAGATAAAGGATGACAACATCTCTAAGCTGCCACTATGGAAGTTACAGACCCTCTTGACTTCAAGAATTTCAATCATCCCTTCTTCTCCAAATACAGCTGCTGGTACTGGGATCCAGATGCATGGGAACCTGGAAAATCAGAGGTCAGCTCACTGGCCATGCCCAAATAAGCCACTAAATTGTCCAACACCCTCTGCCCAGCAAAGCAGAGCAGAAACACACCGTGACACCTTGATTCTTTCAGAGACAGGGTCATTGCTCCACACACCATGTCACAGGGGTTAAGAACCAGGTGACCCACTTTCACCACTTTCCAGATTTTGCAACTTTAGCTTTTGATTTTCCCATGCTGTATTTAGAATCTGCATGTAACCCTCCCTGGCATGCAATGCATTACCAGTCTCTGCTCTGTACAAGCAACATATCAAAGGATAAAAACCAGTGTGAAATCAGAAATATGCGCTGCTACAAGTGCAAGATATTTAAGCAAGGAAATACACTATATTAACCACCATTACCATCTTGAACAGGCTTAGGAACCACTTGTTCTGAATAGCAAAAAGATTCTACCTACTGACAGGATGATGTACAAACGATCTCACCTCTAGGACAATATCAGCCGCATCATGGAGACATAAGATCAAGGTTCCCACTCGTGTCAAATTGGTTACATATGAGAAGGTAATCAGGGTGACTGTTACAATGTGATGTGTAAACATGATTCCAAAGTCCTAGAGAAGCAGATGCAAAGAAAAGACACAAAAAAACAAAAATCCAATGAAGCAAACACTGATATTCTGTACTCATATACAAAAATGGATGGTTGTTCCTTAAATCTAGCATTATATTTAAGTTATAAATAGATATATTATATAAGTGTATTATACATCCTGCTCTATATTTCATTTCGACTGAATAAAATAATCATTGTATGTTAACCAAATGCAAAAACATTATTGAAAGCTAGGCAATGACCACACTTCTCAGTTCATAGTAATTTAACCTAATAAAGTGAACATTTGCAGTTGAAGTTACTTTGAAAACGCATATGTACATGCAAATCAAATTCCACTGTACTTTTTATGCAACAAGTAACATATGATTATAACAATATGCATAACGAAGTGCCAAATAATGCACCATTCAGAAGAAAGAAAATAGCTACAAAGGAGGGCACTAGTGCACTACGACAGCAGGCACCTGCAAAGAACAACTGGGAGAATCCCAGATCCAGGCTTTTATTTTTTTTTTTTTAATCAAAGTGCTTTGTCTTCACACTGTAACAGGGTTAGAAAAGTCTTCAAATGAGCTGGAGCATCTCCTCTTAATTGGTTCTAATCTACTGCTTCTCAAATGATGCAGGCTAGTTGGTCTCCACACCAGTAACTCTCAGTTATTTGGCCATAAAGTAACTGTTACAATTGAAAAATCTGGGAGTGGAGGTGCTCCCAGAAGTAACACCACATTCCAGACAGGGGCAGATAAAGCAGAGGGAACAACCTGCCTGCCTGGCCTAGGCTCCCAGACTGATTAATGAGAGAACAGGACCTGCAGAGATGAGACTCTTCTCAGGAAGGCACCGAGTCAGTAAAAAATAAGTCTTGTTGGCATTTGCCGAACTACCTGCACAGCTTTGAGAAAGTGATATTAAAACCCTTAAGAAAAGATCACAGGCAACATTTAACTGGGAAGTTTCTCTATGCGCCAAATGTAAAACCTGTAGCACAGCTCTCAGCAGATCTCATGCAGACATCTCTCAGAGTGGCTCTCATGCAGAGCTGACAGAAAGGAGAGAGACCCAGGCAGACAAAAGGAGCAGTTCCTTCAGGCAGCCTGCTCACCAAGTGTATTGGGAGGTGGAATTTGGCTTTCTAATAGCTTTTGTGCGCCAGTCCTGCTGAGCTGTGGTAGTCTCCAGCTAAGTAGCCCACAACAGAGAAAACCAAAACTGTGCCTTGAGAGGGGCAGCACCTGGTTGCAAAGGAACTGAAGGTACCTGTGTCGGGCAGGAGGGCCCTATGGAAAGTGCCATGAGCTCCAGTTAACACAGGGGCAGCTCTGGAAAAGCAGCAGCTGCGGCCCCTGACTGCACTGTCTCTTCAGTACTGAGAAGCAAACCTGCAGTGTTCCCAGCTCTCTTTGGGAATATAGCAGGCACCACTGGTTTTAAGGACGTGCAGTGTCACTGCCTCTCAGTACCAGCACGTGCCTTCCCTGCAATGTACACCTGCAGTCCATGGAAAACCTGCAACTTGAGCAGTCTCACTAACTGAAGAGGGATAGGACCTGCTTCCAGCCTATCACTCATGTTTAATGCTATCAGGTGCTACAAGATCCTATTTCCTACTCCTCAGTAGGCACTGCCAGTACCTCCAACACAAAACTGAGGAAGGGGAGGAGGGCAGGGAAGGGGAGAAAAGATAAAAAGACTAAAAGCAGAGACTCATATGCCAGTTTAGTATATACCAAACATTTCTCAGCCAAGTTATCTGGCCCCCAGAAGCATGGAACACAATAAAATTCATTCAGCAGTCATATTAAGCCATTGCTTTAAATCCATTTTCTTCAAGAAGACAGAAGAAAAAGACAATTAAAGGCTGTTTCCCTTTCTGAGTGTCGTAACAGAAAACACGGGCATGGCATCTCAGTCATTTCAGGAACTACAAACACACACATGAAGACCATTTCACCACTTCACAATAATAAAACCAGCAAAGCACCTACCTTATTCCATGGGATTAGAAGTAAGCTACCATTATTGCCCTATGGCCATACTGCAGCCTAGCTCTTTACCTCCTTCGCCTGCAGGTACAATGGCGCTGTTCTTAATTTTCCTTCCAAATGCAATTATGTTAGCACATAGGCAGTCCTAATGGGCAAAAAGTCAAGTAGAAGATCTCCTCTATTTTCACAGCTGACACATTCATGTTCTACAAATACTAGATTTCTAGTCCCTCTTGGGTATTCTTTAAGGCACTCCTGACAATATGGATTATTCCTAAGAAATCCTAATGTTCTTGGGCAGCAGTCTTCTGCATTTTTGCATGAGTCTTCTTAAAGAAATGCTGTCTGGGGAACTCCTTCTGTAATAATGTTTCTTAAAAAAGACAGTTACTTGACTCTGCCACCTCTGAAACAGAAGTGCTGGACTGACCCATGGAAAACTGTGGTGAAAAAAGTAGCAATGATATAAATAAGACTGCTTTGTTATTGGGATTGTTTCCTCTTTGTGACATTTTTAAAGTCATTAATTAACGCTATGCTCTGAAGAATTAGATTTTAGTTATACACAAGGATATTGAACACACAGATACCAAGTAGTACCTGTGTTCCCAGGTTACTCCAGCACTTTCACTCATATACAGTGGAAGAGCAGATGTACAGGAATGGGCTTCTTAATTTTGTTTTTTTTTTTTTAGTTAATGCATTTCAAATCATATATATGTTTGTGAAAGATGTTTTTATTTACAGAAGATTCATAGCCTCCAGTTGTAACTGCTGGAAGATGTCATGTGCCTACGTTAAGAAAATCTGTGGCTAAGAATAGGAGAAAGAACCTATTCTAGACACCATCAGTGGGAAGAACACAGGGCAGACAGCAGAGAAACCCCATGGGTCTCAACTTGTAGACAAGCCCTCTGGAATTAAGGCTTCTGCCACCCACATTTGTTTAACATGTCACAGTCATTGACTGAACTGCCAAGTGGCCATGGAGCATTACTGCCACTGAAGGGCAAAATATCATCTTCATGGCTTATATTACAGATCAACAAGGAAATGGAAAGGCCTGCAAAACATATGCAATCTAAACTGCTTCCACTGAAACAAAAGATATCAATTCTGTGTGTCTTTCTTTACCAAGAGTCTCTTTGAAGAAAGAAATCTAGTATCTAAATTTAGCAAAATCTAATGTAAATTTTCTAGAATTAAAATTCAGTATTCAAGAACATTAGCGGCTACAGATAATTTTATTCTTGGAATGACTGAACTGTCATTTAAAAAAAAAAGTAAAACATAGAAGCTCTAGGAATTGCCAAATGCTTGGAAATAAAAGGTGTGAATACACAGAAAGGTCTTCTAGACCTTCTACAAACCTGTTAAAACTCTGAGTAGAAATTTTATACATTTCTTTAAATGTATCTGTCAAATATTTTTCCATTAAACAATACATCAGGTATCCAGAAAGCTTGTAAAGAAGCCTCACTGCTTTTAAGCGTCATCAGGTGCTTTTGAAACTAACAAACTTCCATAATTTTTTTTTTCAGTGTTTTACAAAACAGGAAGCTGGGAAAAGATGATAAAACACCAATTCACACTAGGTTTCAGTCTTTGAAAATGAACACCCTTAAGGGAGAATATCATAACAGCAACACAGTGGATATTTATGAAGCTAAAAGCATGCCATTATAAATCTGTAGAAGTTGATACACATAGTTCACTGACTTAATGCCAATAGTAGGTTTGTGCAACAGCTTAGTTTGCTCACGCCTCCAGTCAGGCAAAGACAATCTGGTGGAATTTGTAACACCTAAATAAAGATAAACAAGTATTTGAAAGTCAAAAAAAGTAAAAAAAAAAAAAACAAAAAACAAAAAACAAAAACAAAACAAAAAACCCAAAAAAAACCAAACACACACACACACACAAAAAAACAAAAAAAAAACAAAAAAAAAAAAAAAAACAAAAACAAAAACAAAAAAAAAACCGCTGGAAGTAATTTTTGAAGTCATCGGTTTGCTATCAGAGAAGAATAAATGGAGATGGAGTAAGTCCATTTCTCTTGATCTACAGTAAATAAAATACCAGTTCTGGAGTTAGGCCAGTGCTGAGGGCTGCTGCTTCCAGCAAGGACACACTGCACCTCTCATTCAGACAAACCCAGCTACATGAAAAAGAACACTTGGCTGAATTCTTGCAGTGCACAAGACTGCCAGGGCACTTCTGATCAACCCAGAATAAAACACAGCAACTGCTGCTGAATTTAAAGTATCTAAAATGATAACCAAGATTTAGATAAAAAAATTCCTCTACCTGTAACATGAAAAGATCAACAGCTTACTCAGGTTGAGAACTGTTAATCTGCTCCATACAAGCCAACTGTGAAATATTACAATAGCATCCAATATTAGCTGGCAAATTTCCTGCTTCCTGTTAAACAGATCCCTATTTCATATGGGCACCATTCCACACATCGCATGTGGAGTGCATTACGAGGCATCCACATTTTTTTAAACTGAGCCTTCTTTTAAAAGAGAACTACTATGATGTTGCAAGAATTGGTGTCTCTGTCAAGTGTCAAGCTTGCACTCATTTTTGCCAATTATTGTAAGTCTTTAGTACTAGCTTTTTCAGCTCTGTGGGTTTCCTTGGCAGCTTGCACTCCAAACAGTTTTACTGTGTGACACCAGGGCACAGCTGCATTTCTCCAATCTGATCTTCCTCATTATCAATTTTGCTTATACTACACAAAGAGCTGTCTCCACAATCCAAACTGGTGAGTGAATTAATAGGTCATTAATAAAGATGGCATCTCCACTGCTCCCTACTGGGTGCTGATAATGAAAGGCTTTTGACTTGCTATTATTGCACTGCAGATGTTGTGCTCCTGCTCTCTGCTGGACACTGCACATTCTCAGACACGGCAGGTGCTTGGGACACTACTTGGATCTGGTGCTCTGGGTTCAAGAGCTGTGGCTGGGGTGTCAATAGGCTGTTAGCAATTCTCTTCTCCACCTCTATGTCCCGTCCTATTTCCACAGCACGCTGCCCTAAGGTTTTTCTGATAACAAGTGCAAGTCATTTATATATAACTAAGACACAGACTTGGCCCCTGCAGTGTAACATATTAGTCAATATTACTCTTGATTTAAATTCATCTCCACTATCATACAGCTCCCTTAAGCATTGTTTCTCTCTATCCCAGTTTGTGAAACAGGAAGTTATACTCATTTCAAGCTCATGATTAACAGAATGTTTAGCATCTACAGACAATGCAAGCAAGGAATTTATATGTATTCATCACAAATTGGTTGCTTTACTTTTAATTTATACTCCAATATGGATTAAAATTTTGTGGATGCTTTCTTGAGATTTCTACTTCTGGAATAACCTGGAAATCCAAACAAAGAAGTGTGTTTCTACATAGGTAGCTCTGGCATAGGACTCCCAATAATACACTGTGTTTCTAAATGACAGATAAGTTTATTCAGATCATAATGCATCCTTCATTTACTCTTTTCAGAGTTATGCTCCTGCTAAAATTCTAATAAACTGGAACTTTTCCATTAGCATAGCCTACAATCATTGATTTAAATGACAGCTCAAGGCAGCACATAAAGATATTATAAAATCCTTTCAAATTTCAAAAAAAAAAAAAAAATTTGAAACATTAAAGCCCCTGCAAGAATAGCTCAACAGACTGTTATTACAGAGTAACTGTTGTGCTGCTTGTTCTGCTGTGGACTAGGAGTCTCCTTGGAGGACAGAACTTGGCATATGGAACAGACTGCAATCAATTCTGGAAAAAATATTTCCATTTGGACAGAGTCTTGTTTTTTTTCATTAACAACTCTCTAACAGCAATGCTCAGCTACATGACTGGAAGGGTAAAAATTAAATATAACATCCTTTTTAATATTAAATGTTTTTTGCCGTCCTTTTGTTGAAAAATCTGAAAGCCCTCATAGATCTTATCTCACAAAGTGAGAGGAGAGATTTAAGAGGCAGTCTTGCCCTTTTCTTGGTATTTCATTGTTTAACTCTTAGGAGAAACAGTACATCTACCAGATATTACCTGTCCAATTCCATTCAAGTCACTGCATGAAAGCAGAAGGTTGTTTTGGCTTCTGCTATTTGCCCTTCAATATTTTCTCCAGGCTCTTCTTTTCATGTGCATAAACAACCTCACATTATAGCAACAATGAACAGAGTAAGACAATCACAGTTTCTCAGTCATGAATATCTGCAGGAGTTGAACACTAGAAAGAACTGTATTTCCAGTTCACTGCACATGTAATACAGCTATTCCTCAAGTAAAGAATGATATGTTAAAGCTTAAAGCTTTCAGTGTTTTTAGTCTCATTGTTCTTACCTTTCTTTTGACATCAATGAATTGAGAAAACATTAAGGACCAGTAGAATGACAATTCAACTATGTAGTAGTAATGAAGGTCAGGCATCAGGGGCTGAAAGAGAGAGATGAGGAAAGGTTAATAGAGTCTAAGTGACATTACAGGCAGCTGTGGCCTATAGGAGACATGTTTAATCCTAGGGGATTATTGAATTATACATAAGCATTCTATGTGAAAAAATGATGATAGCTGCCTCTTTCAAACTCTGATGGCTCTGGAAAAATAAAGCTTCCCAACACACTCTCTTCTAATGATTTAGTCCTGACAATACTGTAATACCAAAAATTATGATGTTGTCCATTTGGAACCCAGAACAAACTAAATTCTGGGTATTCCTAAGTCTGCTTTGAAAGTTTACTTGAAACATCTTGCTGTATATCAGTAATGTGGGTTCAAAACATAGCAAAAAAACAATGCTAGAGTAGACTAGAAAAAAAGTAATGCTAGTATATAATCTCATTTACTCATTATGAAAACGTGGGCTTTGAGCAGGGCTCTTTATAATAGAAATGCCTACTTTTGAAGAATTTAACCATCTTCTGGGGACATATAAACATTGGGAAAGAACAAAATAAAATATATTTATCCAAGTGTCTTGTCTGATATACAACATGGTTACAGAGTTGTTTCAAAGTAAAAGAAATTTTTAAAATCCACAACCAAAACCAACCTAGGGTAACTTCAAAGAAGGTAACTGGTGGCACACATAAACACTTTGACCCTCAGCCTAAGAGAGCCAATCCTCTTATTCACACTTTCCAGTCAGGCAATTGCTTTTTTTCCCCCTTCCCTGCTCTTAGGGAAGAAAAAAAAAATATATATATATGCACCCTAGACATATAGGGTATATATGTATATCTATATATATATAGATAGGTTAAATTCTTTCAACTGCAAACTCTTCTCTGGAGCTTTTGGAATTTAATGTATGGAATTCAGGAGTGACAGCTATGTTCATCTTTCCGATCTTGAACTCAAGCAAGATGGGAAGAATCTAGCAATGTTCTGAAATGCTGAGTAGCCCATTCACACAAACATACTGGCACAAAGCTCCACCATAACAAAAACAGAGCCCTGCAGAAGTGTCATGCTTGTTTTTAGACAGCACTGTAACTTTTACCTGATATGGATACCCGCTCCAGCACTGCCTGGTATTCCAGAGCCAGGGTGTCTGAAAGAAAGAAAAAGCAAACCAAAGGTCACTATAAACCACTTTGTGCAATGTTAAGTGCACATATTTAATATTAACAAAGGACAAAAAAGATAAGAACTGCTTAGAATTTGCATTTTTTTGATAGAGGCTATGAAAACCAAAGAACAAGGAGACTTCTCCGAGTTTCACAGCATGAATTAGAGCAACTTTCCTGTTTTTGTTGGTACCCCATGACCTCACTTTTGCAAGAGTGCAGACTGAAAGTAACCAGCTCATGCTTGGATGGTCAGATCTCACACTATATTTTCAATAGAACAGGAAATTTTTACCTCAGCCAACCTAAACATTTCAAAGAAGATTCCTTGCATGTGCCATTATATATAGGCATTCCTCCATACAGGATCCATCCTTCATCTTTACATAGCCTTATCTATTCTACATTCGAGTATAAAGGGGACAGAACATCATTAGTCAGTCTCCTGGATTAAGGCAGCACACAGCATACACTTACAGCATTAAATGCTTCCCCTAGATCACAGTTTTTCAAATAACTCCTCACTGCCTGAGAAAAGGCATGTTCTTGCTTTCACCATCAGGGGGAGTAGCTCATCTCAGGCAAACCATAATATCAAACTCATCCAAAATACAATGGGTGAGCGCCAAAGCAACAAAACGGACACTAAGCAGAATGTTAAAGCCCCAGGCTGAGAATTAGGCTAGGTCGGAAGGATTTTTTAATATGCCCTTTAATGAAAAAGAAGATAAAATAACATTTTCACACCAATCCCCCCAGTGCTCCTGAAATGAAAAAGAATAGTTCTTGCAGTAGACTGAAAAGTATACCAACATTTGAAGTAACAGACCTCATAGAGTTTCTGATTTCCTCTCTCAAGGATGCTGTAAGAATGCTTAAAGTCCATCCAAACTTACCCTTCCCTCCATTAGAAATAGCTTCTTCATGGAACCAATTAATTGGTTCTAATGTCTCCACAGTATTTACTGTGCTATACAAATCCCCCTCATTTCATGCAAGCAAAAAAAAAAGTCTTTGGAAACAGCCACAGCACCCCTGCAAGGCAATATAAAGAATCTAGCATATTTCTGTCTGACAGTTGCCTGAATTAGATCCACACAAATATTCTAGCATAATTCATAGTTTTAGCCAGGTTTGAAATGCTGTAACTGTCTTTCATATCATATTCAGCAAAAGATATGAGATGCTTCCTACCCAATTATTTTGCTGCCTAAATTACAGGTCCTAGCAAAAAAAACCCATATTTTTCTCTTTCAAATATTATGACATCTTAAGTCTTCTTCATAGAGATGCTTGCTGCAGGAGCTACAGATACAGAGGTTTATGAGCAATTAAAATGCTGATTGCTAAATAAAATAGGCCTTTCTTGATGAAACTATAACCACAAAGGCCTACAGCCTATCACAACTGACAAATAATGTAATGTATGCATTAAGCCTCAAAGACCAATACAGCAGAATATATGCCCCTTCTGAGCCACATAAGGCTCAGAAAGCCATGCTGCCATCTCAGACAAAATGCTCCTGAGTAGCTGTTTGGAAACCTAATGGATGCTTTGTGGGCAAGATCATTTAAAATAGCAGGGCTCCTGCAGCACCTTCTTACCCTTCTTGCCTCCCCAGCCTCCCTTCCCCTTGATTTGCCTTGGCATCTCTGAGTTGCTCTTAGTAGCTTTAGCAGCAGGGCATTTTGGTTATGCTTGTCCTGGAGGGTTTTAGAGAAGAAGTAAAGAGCTTGGTTTAAGCACAACCTTCCTCTCTGACCTACACAATGAGCACAGCCCTAGACTGCACTCAACATTCTAAACGTAAACCACAGTTACAGTTGGACCAAGAAGCATGTTATTTACTCCTCTGTGAACCTCACAACTGTGGAATACTGTGTAGAGGCTTCAGTAGGAAGCATCAATCTAAATAAAGCTCACACAGTCTGCAGTATGAGACCTAGAGCCATTAGTGAAAGGTGGATTAATCATAAAGGACCTAGGACTGAAACTCCAGCACTCAAGTGAGTCCTGTGTGTGCCCATAGGACATGTCTGCAAACTTCCTCATAACAGGCAAGTTCACTGTGAAGCAGAGCACAGCTCTGCCTGAAAGTCCCATTTTGGATGAGAAGGTCAATGACTTGGCTCCACAACTGATCCTTTTTTGATTAACATAAAAGCATGCTTCTGTTTTTGCTGCCTGCTGAATACCCAATTTTCATTTTACTTCCTATTCTTGGTATATAATGTCTGAGGAAGGGAGGGACATGAGGGGACTGGAGAAGAGATGAAATGCAAAGATCCTGATAACAAAAAGCACCCCCCCCCCCCGCTTAAGCTAGAAACAGAATACCAAAAACTTCAATACCAATTACACTAGCACCAGCCCTACAATACTGACACCCTGCCTTACAGTTTTACCACACTTAGGTGCAGTGCCAAATGAATGCAATATCAGTGACAGAGAATGTAAACAGCTATTCAATCTGTTGAGATTTACAGTATTAAGGAACACATCACCATAATTCCATTACAGGAATATCTGTTAAAAACGCCATCAAATCTCTCTCCAACTCTGTGATTAAATAAGAGTAATTTTAAAGAATTCTTTGAGAAATAAAACTTTTCTTGAGATAAGGGAATGACTGAGGATTTGGGAAACAAACAAACAAACAAACAAAACTGCGGGGACTGCTGGGCTCCAGGACGGTTTGGATGGGTGGTGATGAAGGATCTCTGAAGTCAGGTCTTTAGAACATGTGGTTTATTATAAGGGGTGAAGGGCCCTGCATAGGGCTTTCCTATTTCATCTTCCCCAACACAAAACCCTTCCAAAATTATCTCAGATGTTTGCATGCTGAGCCGGAAGCCCTGGGTTGTTTTGTATGCATTGCCTCACTCACTTATCTCTAGAGAAAGCATCTAATTGGCCCCCAGCTTTCAGAAAGCCCTAAGAAGTGAAAATCTCCAGGTCAGTTTCACTGATTTAAAACACACATCAGACAGTTTCCAGTCTCTACTGGCCATGAACAACAGGCTCTGAGGGCACCACCTTATCAGCCAACAACACCAAGAGCGCAGGATGAACTGTGCAATAAACTGACACCCTGCAAGCACCACTGCAAGCCACCTACACATCAAAATTATGTATGCTTCCCTCTATCCACAGAATCACGACTTCTGACAAAACACCATGCTGGGAACAAAGAGAACTTAGCAAAACAACAAAATCCATGGCTACTATTTGGCATCAATTTGTGCAGGTTCTTCCTTCCAGTGACTGTTAATTTGGTTTAGGATGCAGTTGCTTCTCACACCAGGAACAGAATTTTCATAAATCCTTCACAGATCCAAGCAGTTGTTGGTATTTCTTGGCATAGCTAACTACAGAAGTGAAGACAATATGACACATTGTCAATGAACCTCCTGAGGGGTTTTTTTCATATATTGTGACTAAGCAAGCTGTTTTAAGTTTCTGCAGATCAGGGGCTTCTTTTCCTCTAGAGTTTAGTGCTTTGTGTCTGTAGAAAAAAGGTTTTAGGGGAAAAAATGCTTCTGCAATGAAGAGTGCTCAGTGTTTCCTTTCAGCAATCTGCACTGTTGACTTCCAAGCATAATTAAAAATTATATTTCTGCTAATGGGAAACTATAAAATATGGAAGAACTTATAAAGGCCAAGATTAATAACAATCACTGGAAGATGCACTTGACATTCAAATGCAAATATATGTGTGTTCAAAAAAAGGTTTTAAAAATATTAATTCAAGTTTTGATGTATTATTTAAAATTATATTTGGAAAGGCAGAGTAAGCTCCACACACACATCCACTTTTCTCCTTAAAAATATTATGTACAGAGATCTGGAGCTTATGTCTTTTGTTGATAAAAGTTTACTTTCAACTTACAGCTTATGAGGAAAATGAAGCTGGCAAAAGGAATTGATAATTAGAATCTGGAAGGGTCCTAATATTAAGGTAATGTGCTGAACAGAATTGAAGAACACTCCAGATAGAGAAATTGGTGACTGTAGCATCTCCTCCTCCTCCTCTCCCAGACAGCCACCAGCCCCCTTACCAAGCCCAGCCATCAAAATATTTGCTCTTTTGTGTACCTTCTTCTTCTGACACTTGCTCTGCTGGTTGCTTTGTAGTAAACAAAACTTATAAAAACTTTTGCCTTCATGTGCAATGGCAACATTTTCAAGGACTGTTTGGTCATGAGCAAGCTGAGTGGCCAGTGGTGCTATTACACTTTAGAGCAGCTGGATGTCTACATAAATATTCCAGGAGCTACGCTAAAGTTCCCAGAAACACTATTCAATGTATTTTGTAGCTCCTCAATCTACATTGTAAGAACTGTGCATAGAAAGTAGTGGACACACTCACCCAAGCATTCCAGATGCCTGAAAACCCTTGGATGAAGCAAAGCAGCTGTACATTAGCTTTACAGCTGCCTTCTATTTTTGATCACAATGCCAGACCACATCAATTAGCCTTTATGGATTTACTTTATTTAAAAAGACAACACATAACTGCATGCCTGCAATTAGTTTTTTAAGAGAGAGTACCGAAGTTTACACTTAGAAAACCTTACCTTGGTGGGAGGGAGACCTGCATAAAATTAAACCTTTAAGAGAACAGGAAAAATCCCAAGAGCAAATCATTAAAAACATTAAATAGGGCACTTCAACCCTTATTGATCATTGCAGAGTAGCATGATTTCGGACTACTCCTAGTTTTCCTATAGCATGCAGCTTCAACAAAGCTCCAGGGTTTCCAGTGCTCTGATACTATGGTTACTCAAAGGCATACAGAAAGTGGTTAATAATTAAACTCATCATTACATATCTACTTCCTGTAATTATGTTCCTATTTGTGGCTGCTCTGCCAGAAGAGTCCATGTGTCTGATTCTGCCAGCCACTGCCTTCCTATACCATGTGTTGATGGCAAGTGTTTACCAGACTCATTGTACTCCTGATGCTGAGTTTTGGAAATCCTCAGGCAGCTGCTTTCCTTTGCAGGATTCACTGTGGCTTGCTTCACTGACATGTAACATGTTCCAGCACTGCATGCAGTCCATGAAGGGAGACAGAGTCGAATTTTAATAGTAAGAACAACTCCATACCAAGGTAAACATAAAATAAAATTTCATGCCTAAACCCAGATGTTTAAGATTGTGGTATTTATGAACCTACACTGCCGACTGGAAAAACACTGTATAGAGAAAAGCCAAACAAAAGCCCCAACTGATGTGTTTTGCTGTACTTTCATATAGGTATATTGTAGCAAGGTCTCAGGATCATCCCTGACAGTCTGAAAATTAGGAAGTTACTGCAACTGCAGAATTTTTAATAGGAAATACAGGTTTTCTCTAGTTCACAGGGCCAATATTCTCTAGTTCACAGGGCCTTGGAGAGGCAAGAATGTATTTGGCTAACATAGTGCCATTATGGGCAGGTGGTGAAGAAGACCTTTCATTAGTGAACTCCCCACTCTCAATTACTGCCACTAAAACCCTGGCAGAAGGAGCTGACTGCTTCTCAACACAGACACCACCGAGTCCCACCTGTGATGACTGAGAGAGCAGAATTCCTTTGGACAGGTTGCTGGAACAGGCAGGCCAAAAGCCACCCCAGTGTGTGGTCACTAGACAGGAACCCATCTCTAAGCACTTTGGTCACTAAGCACAGCTAAAACGAGGCATAACCCTAAGCAACAGTGAGTAATGACAGACTGAAGTAGCTTCTTCCCCTTCCACTCATGCAACCACTGCACTTTTTTGAGGTGCAAATATACTGTATCAGGGCAATTCACCCGAGGGGCAGCAGGTGTCACTACAACTGAAATACTTAGAATCACAGAATATGCTGAGTTGGAGGGAACCCATCAGGATCATCAAGTCCAACTTCTGGCACTGCAGAGAACACCCCAAGAATCACATTTCTTGGTGTATGTAATAATGTCACAAGTACTAAGTACTATATGAAAAAATCCCAGTGAGAGAATCTCTGTCATATTGTATTTTCCTCTAACAGAAAGACAGAAGGGGGAAATGTTAATTAATTTAAATATAAAAACACAGTTTGCAAGGAATTTTTCCTGCTCAGTTCTGAGTCAGTGACCATAATAACATTTCCTTCTCTAAAGTAAATGAAGACAGCTAAAATAATTTCCCAAAATGTCTAAACTTACATAAAATGTTATATTCATTTTCCCTGTTTTTCACCTTCCCCCCCTGCCGAGGAAGTGCAAAGACAGAAGTCTCCCAATGTTTCCATTTGTCATCTGCTGGTGGATCTATTCTGACATAACTTGCAGTTTTCTGCAACCAATCTATTAAAACAACTAACAATAAGACTGGCTGGTAGGGATGAGAAGAGGGGAACTGTCATAAATTGCATACAATTTTGTTTAATAAATTGTAAAATTAAGTTTTAGTATAAAACCATAAATAGTAAATTTGTGCCACAGCAAAAAACCTAAAGTAACTGGGCAAGAGGAAAGAATTTTTTCTTTCTCATCTACTTGAGCCTACAATTCCTGCAGACAGGAAAAAAATCCCTGTTGAAACTCCTTAAGTTACCTGTAAGATAACAGCAGTTAAAAATAGAAGCAAAACTCTGGATTAGTTTCAAATTTACAGCAGTACTTCCCCATGCTAACCTGGCACTGTTCAATAGCCAGTAGCCAAGAGCATCAGTGGGCAGAAGAAATTATAAAGCTCTGAGACGTGTGACAGGTTAACATTGGAAGGGAATATACTAGGAAAAAACCCAAAATATCACCAATGATGTATTTATTTATTGCCAAGATTTTTTCCTCTTCTATTGAAAAATAAAATGAAGCAGCTTAATAACTTGAAGCACTTATGGTATAAAAACACATTTTGTTCTACAGGTTTTACTAATTTAATTGAGAATACAGCTATCTTCCTCCAAGTCATTCCCTCAGTAGTGAGTTCAGCTGAACAATGGAAATGCAAAACACCAGTTACATTAGTAATAACCTGTTCTTATATCCAAACATGTACTCTTGGCTCAGGTTTAGTTAGCTGTGAAAAACAGGACTGCTTCATTAATTTGAATAGAAAAACATGAAAAGCTCATAGCAATAGAGTGCTGAGCTAATACTTTGCTACAGGTATGAATGAACCACCTTAGTTTATAGATGAATTTAAACTACTTTTATCATAAAATTGTCCAAATATAACACTTTGTGAAATATTTCTTCTACATCTGCCATTTTTATGATACGACCCTGAAAAAGTTTCAGTCTTTCAGAACCCTGGGCTGCCAAGAAAATGAATACTGTGCTGAAGGCAAAATTAGCAACCAGTCCACTGGGGGATATGAGGTGTGGCAGCCCCTCCTTCACTCACCCAAAGAACAGCGTAATGCACAAGCAGCAGAGATGCTGTATATGGCTCACTACCAGCTTAACTTGCCAATTTGATGATTACATAGCATTTACTTACTACTCTGATGTTATTAAATACCCCCAGCTGGATTCAAAACAGATAAAGTGAAATTCAATTCTAGATGCATTTTTTGAATTAGTGTGTTGCTTTTCCTTCCCATGATTATGTAAAATTTGTCTCCGTTGTATACATTTGAAAGTCCTGTTGCCATCCTATTACTGAATCAGGATACCATTGATATTCTCCTTTTGCTTTTTCTTTCAAAAACCTTCAGTTTCCTTTCAGCCACAAATAAATTCTGCCAACTTGCTTAGCTTTGTCCTCTTTTGCCGGATCGAGTTATTATCCTAACTTCCAACAGCTCATGCAGTGAATTACTTCCTGTGCTGACTCCCCTTCTCTTACAAAGCCTCATTGTCCAAAATGCATTCATTCTCCTTGTTGATGTACACCGAGGTGCTGCAGTCATTTAAAACTGAGTTTCTCCAGTAGCTTTGATCTTTCTCATGGCTTATGATTTGTATCAGCATGGCTCATGATTTGTATCTCAAGCATCCAAAACACTATTAATCTCTCCTAAATGCCCTCAACAATTTTTATGCCCTTTTGAAGATATATCTGAAACAAATTCCTTTTCCATGAGATGGCATCAAACTATGGTCTTCCTGGAAACCTTTTCCACTCGTGATGCTTATTTAAGAATGTAATATGGCTTTTCCCCTTTCTCACAATAGCATTCTTCAAAAGACTCTAGAGCATGGGTATTCTTTCTTGCTCACTCAGTGAATTAGAAATTGTTTTATTTATCACCTTATGTTTAGCCCTGCTTTCATTGAAAGGAAAAAGATTATAATTCAATTTTAACATTCAAAATTATTTTAGATTAAGAATTTTCATCACTTACAGAAACTGAGCAATTGGTTTTACAAGTAAAAAATAAAAAAGGTAATAAAATTCTCCAGAGAATCCAAATCCCTTTTAAAACAAGCACAATCTGCCAAATGTGGGCTTCATTTCCTCCCTTAGTGGCCTATGTATCACATTATCCCTCTGCTAATAGCACAATAAAATATCAAATATCAGCATTGTGTTAAAAGGGCTCCACAGTGGCCTCTGGCATTCTTCATTTAAATAAGAATATTTATCCAGCATTGGACAAATAAGCTCACTGGACAAAAGCAATTACAAGACTTCAGTAACAGATAATATAACAACCTTTCAGGAAGAATGTGGGAAGGAAACATCACAACAGATGCAGACTAGAGCCGAAAAAGTGCCCAGCAGAATGCCTGCTTCTATTGATTCAAGAATGAAAGAAACACCAAGGCCTCTGGAGGTAAACCCCCTGTGTCCCAGCTTTTGCCAGTGTTGTTTTCTAGAGTCAGTTCTGATTTATACCAAGGTGGTAGATATTTTCCAAACTCATGCTTTGGTATCGCAGTGCTAAAACCAGAAAAAAAAATATCAGCCTGCTTTAAGGAGTCTTATTCTATGAATCAGATGATCAGACATAATCCAAACAACGGTATGAATTCTTCCAAGATGCTGCATTTCTGCTCCAAATGATGTAACATGTAATGTGTTCTGCAAATAGCTTTCCAACAGCTGAGGAACTTTTATCACAAAATCAAGTCTGTCCTACTGCTACAAAGACTGAAAACTGTCTAGAGAACTGGACATTTTGAATATAGCAATTTAATTTTATGAAGTGGCTGTGCATAACAATCATTATTTTTTCATCTAAGGTTAACAATCTCAATAGTAGATAAGCTGTAATACAGAAACAACGTCAATAACCAACCACCACTTTATTGATAAGTTCTTTTTTTGTATTTCAAATGAAGGTGGTCTGACTTTAGGCTCTAAAATTCTGGAGTATAAGCAATCTGAAATGGCATTTACAAATTCTACACCACTCTCTCTGGGCTGTAACATATGCATGTATCACTGCTGCTATTTTATTACAAAAAGAGGGAAAGAATAAGCCAACTCAGCTGAGCAACAGAATGCAACACTCTCTCTCACAAAAAAAGCATGAAGCCAGTTTCTCTCAGTGTGCACACAGAAACTGTGGGCCACTAACAGAACATCTCCTGCTGTCACACAGAAGCTTGCTAGCTCAGTGGTTAGGGCACATATGAGGATAATAAGCACTTCAATTTCTTCATTTGAAACATCCTATAGTTTCAAGAAAGAGGAACTTTCCTAACAGAAGAACTGGAGCTCTACCTGTTGGGTTTTTTTCCTTCATACTACCCTGCTATTTTCTATTTGCCTTCCATACATTTATGTCCCTTGAGTAAGCTTTTGGAGTCAAATTTACACTTCAACATGGCCTTCTCTGTTCTTTTGCAAGCTAGATGTACCACTAGAAATTTTAACTACCCACCAGACAGTTCTCAGGAGACAGTTCTCAGTTCTTCCATAGGGGATGACTCATTAGGAAGGACACTCAATCAGCTGCATACATCTAGAAGCTTGTTGCACCCAGTACTTTTAAATATAGCCACAGCATGCTCGTATCATCTGCCTTACTTCAACATTAAGTTTGAAAAAACGCAAGATTTGTTTATCCAGGCAGATGATTCTTTTCCCAGTACAATACCTACATGCAAGTTCAGGTTTACAAGTCTCAGTATAGACTTCAGAAGACTTGCAGAAAATTCATCCTCTTCTGTGAGATTGTAATTCACATGGGCAAGTAAAGGAAGGAAATTAAATGTGAAAAGTCTATATATGTCACCTGGAAGCTTTGCTTCCATATGCTTGTAAATATTTTTCATTTTACAGCATTATACAGGCACTGCTTAGCACCAAGGATGAGCAAGCAAGAAACAAGCCAATCCTGAACTCTTTGCTCTGTTTCTTTATCACCAAAGATAATGATATTTTTTCCATTTAATTGAAGCACAGTCAGACCATTAACTCTTAATGAGCAAAGGCATCATTTATTTAACTACAAATATTACTGAGGAAAACAAAAACATTATCTCATTCCTATGTTAATGATAAGCAAAGCAGTCAGTTTAATGCCACTGAAACTTAAGGTCTTGTTGACATCACTACTGGTGTGGTATTCTGCAAAGAAGCAGACATGCAAATGAAACAAATGATAGAGCTGAAAAATCTCGGTTTCATTCAGAAAGGAAAGAATTTGCATACACATGATCAAAGTGGAAATATAATTGGTTACTTACCTTTTATGCTTCAAATATTAGTGATTTATAAAGACACAAAGAATGCTGTAGTGAATGCTGGCTTCAGTCCTTCAGTGCTAAAACATCTCATTCAGAAGTCTGAAAACTAAGACGGCGATGGTCACATCTAGCATTTGCCATTTTACCAAGACTGGGGTAATAAGGATTAGATGGAAAGGTGAATGCTTCACAGTAAATGATTCTGTGGCCCACCCACCCACTCTGCAGTCACTAATAATTGAAACCTGATCTAGAAAACAGTGAAGACTGGAGCTGGCAGCTAGCAACAAAGAAAGTTTAATTTTCTCTTTCAAAATTGGTACCTTGGTCCATTTCCTCACACAGAACACTCATTACCAGATCTGCTCTTGAAAACAGTATTTGAGGTAGAAGGTGGACAACTTGAACTCTTAACCTACAATTACACTGATTCCTTCTTCTTATAAAGTATCAGAAATGACACAGGTGAGTTCGAATCCTGATTATGATGATCTGTTTCATCCCCTCAGCGCATTAGCCATCACACTGCAGGGCATGTTCTGAAACACACAGTGCTATGGGATCAGGCGACCATACAGCATGTTAATGGATGAAGTACACATAAAATGTAAGTGTTCAAGGAGACAGAGGGAGAATGGAACTGCATGCTGCTCTGGCCCATGCTTCCCCTGGGGCTGACTGCTGCTAAATAGCTGAGAACAGCTCTGATGTGCCCTCCCTGCACAGGCACGCCACCATTCCTGCTCACACCAAGTTGCCTTGCACCTGAGACAGCCTCAAGAACTACAGACACAAAAAAAGATTAGTAAACCTCTTACTTACAAAGCACCAGAGACATTCAGGATACATTTTCTTGTGTCAAATTTTTGACCAAAACAAAGATTATGTGAACACACTGAGTGCACCATTCCCCTAATTTCACCTCCTAGAATTACAGAAATATGGCCCAACTTGCACAGAAGCTCTGAGAACAAGTCACACTGTAAAAACACTTTGCACCACAAATCCGTATTACTCTCTATTGCAGGGTTAACAGACCTACGTCAGAGTGCTTAGAAGCTTTCAATACCCTTCTCTTTTTAAATCAGGTGAAACACACCACTGATGGGAAACTCCACAGAAACCTCCTTCCACAGTACATTAGACAAAGAATAGGCAAAAAAGGTATTCTTTTCTAAAACACTAATGCATTTTGTTTGCTAGTAAAAAGTAACCACTGTCAGAGGCATTTAAGCAAGGACAATGGTGAAATTGAGATTAATACTTTGGTAAGCCTTACTGCTAGTTTAATACCTATAATGAAAAGTAATCAAGTGAACTAGGCATGTTGCTACACCATTTTTCTTTTAAAACCCCATTAAATATTGATAAGAACTTCTATTCCTTACCAATGCTAGTAGCAAAGCATTTTATGAATGTAAATGAAATTTTCATTTTCACTCCTCATGAACATAGACTTTATGCCTGTGCTGTGCTTTATATTATACCTGCACAAGACTTCAAGTCTGTGAAATGTTATGGAAGCATAATAATATAAGTGCCTACCTTTTTCAGGAACCGTACTCCATAGGTAAATATATAAAGGTAAAATGTAAATCTCCACCTGTAAAAAGGTACAAGAGATTAACTCCAGGATACCAGGTTTACATATTTTACAGTTCAACACATGATTTCTTATTTCACCACCAAACCACCACACCCTGGTTACACTAACAGAAGTTGAAGCAAAAATATGGTCTGATTTTCTACAACTTTTGTTATCAAGCATTGTGCTCATTTGCCTGCTTTTCCTGGCCTCTCATTAGCTCTCTGAAAGTACTTGCTAATTTTATCTAAACAGGGGGAAAAAATCCTCACACATTTTCAAGGATATTAAGTTTTTAAAAGTTTAATAAAAACAAGCAGGACATTGGAGGAGAGAGGACAATTTACCCATCTGTTGCAGGAAAGTTCATCTCTTATTAGACACCAGGAAAAAGATAATAAGAAATTTTATTAAGACTTCAACAGGTGACTTGGGAGTACTGCATGTCAAACAGACTCTTCAGTAATGAAAAGTGTCATTCACAATGAGCTGGAAATTCACTTGGCAGATTCCAGCACTTCACATTTGGTTTTAGGCAGTGCATTTGAGTCAGATAGATATGCAGATACAGATATATATCCATAATTTACATCCACTTCCCATGCATCCCTTGATGAAAATGATCTACATTTTCCCAAATGCACTCAGAATAATTGCTGAGCTTCTGGTTTTTCTTTTCAGATAGAGGCAAACTAGAAGTTAAGAACAGGATGCCATGGAAAGTAAGAAAAACTACCAGGAGATTTAATACAAAATCATCCTCTCCTCTGTCTTTCTCTAGTCTTCAAGAAAAGAAAACAGACACAGTAACTTCCTATCTTTTGGACCCATTATTCACTTATGAAAGAGCTACTGGAGGTCTAAGGAAATAAAACCATAACCTTGTGCAGTATAAATTCTTAGAGGCATTCCTTGGGGCTTTTTTTTTTCCCCAGGGTTGGACTGACTACACACACATGCTTAAGGTAAACACCAGAGAAGTAATAATCATAATGTTTATAGCAGGATGAGATTTAGCTGCCTTAGTGTGAAGAAATGCTGCAATGTGAATCATCTTCAATGACATATTTTACAGCACTTACAACTTTCTCTCCACTGGCAAAACTATTAGCTTCCAGTTAATTGGCACTGGAGTGCTTTCAAACATGACTGGAATGGTTACAAAACTGAAAATGTTCCGATGTTAAAGGTTAATCCAAACCTTTCTCTTCAAAGCTACTTTTACAAGTATTTAGAAAGACAGTTGTGTCATACATATATAACCCTCTGACAATTTGAGGAGAGTGTAAGAACATCAATGAGATTTAAAGTGTGATACTTCAGTTGAACAGAAACTCTGTTTTACACTGTAGTCTCCATAGCATGGAAGAAATTAATTTATTAAACTGATATGAGAGAAATAGCAAACCCTTCAAGGGTTTGATCACTGTAGTAACATGGCACACTGTTTTCATGCTGGCATTTTCAAGATAATGTGAAAATAGAGTACTTGGAGGCAAAATGTTAGTTGTGCTGGCAGAAACCTTCAGATTATGCACATGAAAGAAATAGCAAGGATAGTATTATGAAGGAAGGATTTATTTGGGTGGAAAGTTTCTCGTTAGGCCAGTCCTACAGCCAGTAAACTTGCCATTCAATTTCATGGTTACATATATCATCTAGTGAAAGTTTTAAGGCTGTCACTGAAAATATTAGGAGGAAAACCCTGTCTAACCAATTCACTGATGAGCACTTTCCATGCCCTTCTTTCACTCCTAAGTGTGAGCTGCTATGATCAATTCCTTGCAAAGAGTTTTATCACCTTTCACATTTCTCCAAGCAAAATTCATAACATGCTTAAGGGCTTTTCTAGCTTGCTGTTGGGAGATGCAATATTCCACAGAGGAGTTCAAAGGCAGTTGGATGTATCTGAAATACATTAATAGCTGAGTTTTATCTGGCGGGTATCAGGGATTTTCCAGTCTGCATGGACATTTGGAAAACTCTGATTGTAGAATGTCCTGCAGCTACCACCCCTCAAAAAATAAAAAGACCCTCTCCCAAATCAGGCAAATTAAGAAACACTGATATCCCCATCTAACTCTCCACCCACCTCCCAAAGCACTGACACTGCTATAAATTTGTGCTAAAGCCATGGATTGCTCTGGAGGAGAGCTTCTGGAGCTCCAGAAAACCCTCAGAGCCAAGAGCCACTGGGTATTATTTGGGCCTGCTGAAAACAGTCAACTTGCTTAGACTGTTCAGCTGCTACAAAGGTGATAGATGCACACCAGGATATGATATGGTCTTCTTCCCAAATGTGCCAAACAAGTGGACTTGGATTTAGCACCAGAAGATGAAACAAGGCTAAGAATTGAATGATAGACCAAGTTGGTCAAAGTACTAACTTCTTAAAGAAAATAAAAATATTGATAGAAAAAAAAAGCTCATTCCTGCTGAACAACAAACACAAAAGCTGTTCTACAAACTTCGGGCTTGGTCAAATTCCAATAAACAAAAATTTGAAACAAAGCAAAGTTGGAATTGGCCCCTGGCATGTTTATTATCACCATTAACCAGCTAACTCTGGTGGTAGCAGATCAACAAAGGACTTTCATTGCTGTGTAGCTGGCAGCTAGCTGCTTTTTCTGCAGACTTTAAAGGGCAATTCTCCCAGCTCAATACTCCAGATGGTATCTCAATCCCATACAAGAAAGTCCGAGGAGCTTCCCACATTGTTTTACCAGTACCTGTAGATGGTTTATTGCTGCACTTAACAGTAAAACATCCATAAACCAAGGTAAAATAGATGAATGCATACTCAGTAATTTGGGATTAAAGATAGGGAGAAAAGGTACAGGAACTAGGTTATGAAGCTGCATTATTTACTCAAAATCATACAGACAAGGACAGAATGTATGTGAGAAATACCTTTCATACAGTGCAGATATCTCCAAGCAAGATTCCTCCAAAGGTGAACTCTCAAATCAATTCCTTGTAACAAGTACTCTAATATGAATGATGGATTTCAATCTACAGTACATACTTCTTTATGCCTCTATTTGGATCTCACTGAAGCCCACTGATGAGGAAATGCAAATAAAGGGAAAAAGTTATGAGCAGTAATCACACCTATCCACAGTATAGCCCAGTGTCCAAAACGTCTTCGCATTTTGGGAACTTGGGCAAAATGTTCTTTCTGTCTGCACAGGACATCATAAAAGAGAAGGACACCTTTCTTAAGTGTGAGGTTATTGAGTTTTATTCCAACTGAATTCACAAAGTGGTAGCTGATGAAATGCTGTCTTGAATTTGACCTAGGTAACAGTCCCAAATCTAACGCTGGAAAGTGCCCCTGGCCTAAGCACAGTCTGAATAGTTACAGAACCCAGGAAAGGGAAGATACTTAGCCAGTGGTATAAAACCTCCTAGTACCCTTTCTAATATCCTGCTTAAGGTCCTCCTTAAGCATCAGCAGCTCATGCTGAGTGTCTGCATGTCACTGGATACTGTTGTTGTTTGGTTGCCTTCAACAGGGAAAGCAACTTCTTCTAAAGCACCGGTAGCAGAGCCCAAGAGACTAGGAAAAGCAAGGCAAGATGTATACTAAAATATCTCTTGTTCCCCTTTTCCCCCAGCAATAATCTCTGCCCTATTAAAGACATACAAAGGAGGCCACAAGGTGAAGCACTCCATCGTGGGCAATTGCCACATCAATTCACGCTTACCTGAAAGATGAAAACAACTGAAGCTTCTCTGTTTTGTGAGAATTTACTCTGTCTCCCAGACTTCAAACATTCCTTTGGTCAGTTGTATAGAGACAAAATTTGAATTACCCATATACAAACAAAGTGTGCTGCTTTATAGACTGAGGTTAGCTTAAATCCAGCAAACCTAGATGAAAGCACTCAAGGCACAAGAGCTCTGAAAGACCTGATCTGTCTGCTCACAATAAGGTTTATGAGGTTCACTTTAGTCCTCTACTAAAAGACTTCCAAACTGAACCAGGCTTGCGTCTGGTCTGCTCAAACTCTGAGTAAGGGAGATCAAATGGACTTATGGACCTTCTAGCAAATTCTTCAGGTTGTGCTTTTGCTTACCAGGCCAGTGCTTCAAACATGAATGTGACACACTGCAGCAAAAAAGTCAAGCTAAAAAGTGACTCTGCCATAACAGAAAAATAAATTCTTTTCTAATGTAATCTTAAAAAGAATGCTGTAGAGTCCCTCAAAGGTGCAGCAGCAGATCTGACTGCTCTTGTTCTACATTTGAATGTATTCTCAGTCCACAGCACAATCTCAACCCCTTTAACTTTGAGCTGCTAATGAAATCTTAAAGATGCTTCAGCATGACACAGAACATCATCTAAGAAGATGGAAAAGTTGGAGAGCCTCCACTAACTAATTTGATATACCCCATGGTATGCTCAATTCAGCAAAATATATTTAAAGTGTCCACTTGAGCAAGTACTTCACTGGTTTCATGCATATGTCTTGTCAGGTTCCCTTCATCACACATCGATGAAATTTTGTCCTTCAAATTTTCCTCTGAATTTTTGCACTAAAATATGAAATTAAATTTCGGCTAACAAAAAAAAAAAAAAAAAAAAAAAGATCAAGCAGTGGTCAAGCAAAGCACCCCCCTACTCCATACTTTTTGCAGAGCTCACCACATGGGGTTCATGCCCTGTCAGGAATATCTGACATCTTCCCCACGGACCTGCTGTCCAGCTGAGTGAGCTCAGTATGGGTGCCTCCCTACAGAAAATGGTCAAGGCAAAGGTGGAGAGGGCACAAGGCCTCTCTGCTCCTGCAGTTTTTCCCCTTTTTTCCACTTCTTTTGCAGGAAGACTGAGTGGCCAGGCTGTGAACACCGGCACTCCTGCAGAACTTTGCAGCACATACCTCGCAGTGCACAGTGCTTATTGGCTCTGATGCCAAACTACTGTCTACTGCTCAGGTGTGCAAAGATCCAAAGCTATCCAACTGCTGACAACAAAACATCAAACATAGTAAATGCAGAATGCTAAAAACATAAAAGCCATTATGCTTGCAGAATTGTAGCTGTTATTTACAGAGATGTCTTTGCCATTGATTTGCTAAAGACAGGGTCATAAACAGCAATTTAAGAATGCCACACTTCAAAACAGTTAACATTAAAAAAACCTCATCGTTATTTAACAACTAGTCATAGACTCACCATATTGCCTGCAGTTGAAGAAACTGGCTCTCTGGCTTGGAAAACTATTTTCAGAGAAACTGCAGATGCCTGAAGTTTTTCCATGGAAATACACTTCCATGTGTAAATGAAAGATTCCAGTAAAATATAAGATTTGCTGTTCTCCATCATCCACTGCTCACCCTCTGGCAGTGGCTGACAGACCTCTGAGCTCAGGCTTTGGACTGAAAGTCAAACTGAGCTTCATGCAAACTTCACAGTTGCAGGTCTTGGTTCTGGAGATGAGAAGGCTTGAAGTACCATTACATAGCTTGTTCTCCATTTTAATCCCCACAATCTGAATGGACTGCACAAACATGTAGCTGGGCTACAGAATCATTAGTTGGGACTGAAAACTACTTTTTGCTGCAATGGTTTTCTGTGGCTGTGAAAGGAAATGTATATTCACTGTGAGAGTGCTCAAAGGAGCACTTCTGAGGCTGAGTTTAAACAGTTCATATGCTAAAAATTCAATGTTTATTTCTTTTAAATGGGAAGCATCACTAAGTTCTACACATGCTCACTGTGACTCAAAGCAGTCTGTTTTATCCTCAAATTGCATTTTTCTGCTCCCCCAACTACAGTATGACAGCCTTCAACTTTCTGATTCACTCAAGAAGACTTAATCCAATTAATGTTGCTTCTGACATAGCCAGAGGTATACATTCCTTCTAGATGATTACCTCAAAAGACAAATATTTAGAGGATGATCCTGAAAAAATAATGGACTCTGAACTTTTGGATCAACTTCTTAATATTTCTGACATTGTCTACCTACCTATTATACTCCTATTATACCTATTATATATTAACTTTAAGTTAAAACCAAAACTAAACACAACAAACAGTAATCCTTCTCCCCTAAACCAACAAAAAATTTCCCTTAAGATACTATTTTTAAGGCAACAAATAACGTAAAAATACAAGACAGAGCACTGAAAAATAATGCTTAATCCATCCAATAAATAGGAGGTCAAACAGTAGACTCCACAAAATCTTTACTTATCTTCAATATATATAAAAATATCTTAGGTATATATCTTCAATATATATATAAATACCTAGTTTCATACAAAGCTGCAAGTATGACTGTATGGTTGATGGAAGTAGCTCCACTGTTCCAATTTCCTGCCTCCCCAGATTTCTGTAATGATAATTTGCTGCATTTCCACAAAGCTTGACAGATGCAAGCAGATATACAAAATGTTAATTAAAAATAATAGGTAAATAAATGAATGAATAAAATCTTCTTGGCATGGTATTGCTGTTGAGTCAGTCTGGACCATGCAAATGGTAAATAATTCCCACACTGTGGTTATATGTTATATAGATGTTATATGAGGAAGAAGGCATCTATGCACAACTCACTAAGATGTGCAAAATAGTAGGTATGATAAATTGAGAAGACTGTATTGCTCTCCTCTTCAATCTTCTGGATTAAGACTTGACTGTCATCTGATTTTCCTCTTGGTTGCAGTTTGAATCAGTTATTTAATATTTAGTATTACAGTGCCACTTGAGACCAGTCCTGTCCTAAATCTGTATGCTCAAAATGCAGCTCTGAAAGTCTTAAGAGCAAAATTTAGTAGTGCAGAAAAGAGGAAAGGAAATACAGTACTAAATTTTGAAGTGATGCTGTTTTATAAATAATAAAGTGTGTTTATATAATTAGGCCAGAAAATATGTATAATGCAAAAGGTGTTTTGGTAACTCATTCTAGGTTACATAGTTTCTGTTCAATGATTATGCAACTGATACACCTTTGTGTCAGGTAACCACCTTCTTAGACCAACATGCATTATCTGTTTTCTTTTGTTGCCATGGTGAATGTTACTTTCCTATAGCATTAAGTGTGCCCCAGAGTGGTTTTAGCCTGCTAAAGCAGATGCTGAACCCTTAGGAGTATGATCTTTGTGGAGGCAGGCTAGGTGTCAGTGCTCTTTCCCCATTTCCCCGAGGAAGCTGCCGGCTGTGCTTTGATCCATGCAGCACATGCCAAGGTTGTGCACAGCAACCACACAGCCTCTGATCACACAGGTAGAGATCAGTCTGCCGGGGAGGGCCTGCTTTGTCTTCACATTCTGTACTTCCATTTCAGAAGATAATCCTCCCCAACTTCCAAGTGAGAGTTGCAGGGCTATCATAGCTAAGATTGGAGGATAAGCAATGCTTTTAGCAGCATATTCAAACCTCATCTTGTCAATTTTGTTTTCCCTTTTATATCTGAAGAAGTATATTTACTTTGTCATTGATGTTCCTTCCCTTTCCATGTCTCCCATTCATTGCTTGTTGGATCACTGAAAACTCCAGAAAAACCTCTACAAGTTGCTCATTACAGTGAAGGCTTTTTTTGGTCCATTTTTCATTTTTATTTTCCCTCAGTATTCCAAGTACTGTACAAAGAAACAGGGACAGGAAATTTTTGTATTATTTTTTCTTGCAAAAGTGCTTTTATCAGAGCAGCAGCAAAGAAACTAAAGAAGACAGAAACCCAAATTTACCAGGAAGCACCAGCTAACTAAACTATATTCATTAGTCTTAAAGTATTTAAATAACTAACCATAAGGGATAGCATTAAGAATTTCAAAGCACACTTTCTGCAGCACCTTATACTGAATATTTCCTGTCTGATAGTCACAACTTCAGGCTGTTTCAGGGCCTGATCTTAGAAGATTTACCCTGCCAGTAACAGGGACTACATGAGCTGATGCACTACTTGAATCCTCTGAAAAAAAATTAGTGAAGCATTTAAATCTCACATATCCTTTTTTAAATCTGCTAGTTTATTGAACTTCAGGGAAGTGAAAAATAAACATGCCTGTATGAGAAAATCCTGGTCACCAGTCAATACAAGCAGAAGAGCCTGCCACACTGATAGTAGCAGTAAAATGTAATGAGTTCATGGATTTACATATAATGCAAAACAGGAGCACAGAGATGAAGTTATCAGAAAGGTCCCCACTGCAGCCTGGGCTCTGTGTGCTGTCACAGCAGGTCTATGCTGAGACACCAAAGAAGAAGACAGAAACTGTATCAAACACAAGGTTACCATATGCCTGTAGCTACATTACCTACCACAGCATTATCCCAAAAAGCATTAGATGAACTAGCAAGTTTCTCATCTCCATCAGCATCATGTACATGTTCTCACAGAGACCACCTACCACTACATAAATTCAGCTACAGGCCACTGCAAGCCTCCTCCATTGGCAGGCAACTTACTAACATAGAAAACAGTGTAGTTATATGCCTAACTAACATAAGTGAAAATTGGTAAACAATGCGAAAGCTAATTTTGCTCTAAACTCTGTGCCTCTGTGAAGAGGCGTAGTCCATGTATCTACAAAAAGAAAGGCAATCAGATATGAAACAAAACTGTGTAACAACATAAATACAAGTGAGAAGAGAGATGTAAGGATTTGCAGTGTATAAAATAAAATTAATTAACTGCTGTGTATAAAATAACATCTTACTGCCACTTAACTCTTCAGTGTTTCAAGCCACTCCAGTGGCTCAAGTGTCTCCAGTGTTTGCCAGATTCATTTAAAGCTGAGGCTGACTGAAGGTGGCAGCTTGTCTCTGCCACAATGAAGAACTAGACATTTGAAGGTGCACAGAACACAAGAAAGCAGTAGCTACTGCAGTCTTTTCAGTTTTCCTTTAGTTATCTTCAATTGTTATATTGTGACTGTAATTTTGGATTTGTGTTAACATTAACTAGAACTTAGGGAGGAATTATTTAATTTCCATAATATAAGATAATGGTGAGCCCATACAACCCCCAAGAGAATGGAAACCTAGTTAATTATAACCTTGCTTAATGTACAATGATAATGTTAAGTGATGGTGTCTTTGCAGGATGAGCACAAGAGTTAATTTAAATTTATTAATTGTGTTAAAAACTATGTCACAGAAGGCAGTAAGGGCAGGGAATTCAGAGTTTTAAGTAATTCAATTTGAGGGAAGAGGGAATTTCGTAAGATGCAAAATAATAAGTGCTTAAAGCACTAAAGTCTTAAAACACAGTGAGCATATTATGAGGACATGGCATGGACATCTTTGCCTGTCTGCTCCAACAGAATAGCAGGGAAAGAGAGCTGGCAACTCCTGACATTTAAACAGTGTTGTAATTTCCGCCTAATACCATGTTCAGGCAGTGAGAAGTCCTGAGGCCCAGCTTAAAAAGACAGAATGGTGATCACAGACGAGATTCATCTGTGGGTACGGCAGACACAGTTAGGAGAGGAATCATGAGTGAAACTGCCAACCTTGCCCAATGCTGGGGTCTGTTCCATATGAGCCCTGAGCTAACTGGAGCCTTTTGAGCAGCATACTATGGAGTTGCAAGAAGTCTACTTCCATCTTGCTCTTCTCCAGATGATTCAGCTCTTTAATGTAGCAGGATAGGAGGGCAACAAGAGCAGACCCAGATCCAGTATTTTACTGTTCCAAATTAAAAAATGATAGGAAGAATGAGATAAAGGGTATAAACAGAGCCACAGGTGCCGCTCTTAGTAGAAAAGTATTCATTCACTCAGCCTGTGTTACTCTAAGCCCTTGTATTAGAGCTGGCAGAAGGAAGAGATCCACTCAGAGGTCCACATGGCACAACATGCCCTGCTCCACCACACTTTGTCCTCCCACCCTCTCACATCAGGAGGGGCCAGGTGGCTGAAGCTGCTTCCCCTGCTTCTCTCCTCCATCACATCAAAACCTGAGCTTTCACCATGGACGCAAGTACTGCCCATGCTTCCCTGGTTTACCTTCTGTTACTTGACTGCACACACACTCTCCACAAGCACAAGAAACAGAACTCCAGCAAGCTCATTACCCTCAAGAGGAAAATCTGAGTGATGTGGACTCTGTGTTTGCATGCAGGGTAACCTTTAATCCCAGAGAGAATGGTGGCTCACCCTACAAAACAGCAGTACAGCCAGCTGTCTGGCAGGGCAAATCAGAGGGCAAGGATGCAGAGCTTAGGGAGGAGGCCTTTACTGCTTATTGGACCTACAATGGTAGCCTGTGCTGCTGAACTACAGCTTGAGCCAGCCTGTGCAAGTATGCCTAATACAGATGTTCCAAGAGGCAAAGCTGAATGTATAAATCCACAGCAAACCACGCTGTAGCAGCTCGGCTTGATTGCCCAGAGTCTGCCTTTGGAAGTGTGAGTGCCGGGCAAGCTGTGTGATGGAGAGGAGGTACATGGAAGATGTTTAATATAGATTTATCAGAGAACATGTGTTAGAGAATAATTAAAATTGCTGACATGGCTGCACTGTGTTCTCACAACTTTAAAATTAGGATAACTTGCTAGCCATTGACTTATTTGTGTGTCCAGGGACTCAAGCTACAAATTACAATGTATTATGTAACTCAAGGCAACCAGTACTGTCTTACTCTCCTTCTCTTGGAGCAGGGAGGCCATCAGTGACCCCGTGCTGAATGTCATCATACAAAAACATACATTTACACAAAATAAAAGGCTCCATTGATACTCTTCCACACTGACTTCATATATGGCTTAGAGAGTAGCAGACAAATGAATCAGTAACATGCAGAGCTATTGAGTGCTACTCTTGTAGAGTAACATTTCACCCTGATGTAAAACAGATCAGGATTTCTTTCTTGGTTCTTACATAGTCAAACATGACTCCAGGCCTTTTTGCACAGCTCTAGTTTCCCGGACATGAGTCTCAGTATAAATGCCTCGTTCACTTTTGCTTTCTAAAGAGGCTTTGCATTCACGCACATCTCTCTTCATTCAAAATATTACTAGACATAATTCTTTTAAGAGAGTAACAGGTCCTTGAATGTATCAACTCCAGAGTCCAAATGCAACTCTTACAGTACTATCGTAAAACTGCAGTATTTTACATGCTTAGTATAGATAACAATTGCCAGATGATCTTTGCTGCTCTGCACTTCAGTTACCACTTGCTGGCAATTAAGATTCTCCTTTCTCAACTCCCCTACCACCTGAAGCCATAATAAACACCTCTTGCACTCAGCAAAGTCACATCTTCCCCGTTCTGGAACAATTTCACAGACTCCAACTCCCTTCACATTTCATTGAACACATGTCCTTCATCCACAAGCTGCCTCACAAATCTGACTGCCAACACCTGAGCCTACTTGCCCTTCATGTCACAATCCACTTATCAACACAATACCAAATATCTGATTGCCCAAGTAACAGCAATTCCCGTTCCATGGAAAACAGCAAAGGAAAACAAGGGAGATAGTGCAGCTCTGTGGCCATTGAAGAGTAACTACCACACTTGCTGCAGAGCATGTTGTGTGTCTTCACAGACCCATCCCCCTTCACTTTTCTGGTCATGAAACACTGGTTAGTCCTTCATTCCATGTAGCACTGGAGCAGTTGACAAATCAGAATTAAATGGATGCAAAGTACTATCTACTACAAATTTTTGCTCAGATCAGAAGTGTGTTAGAAGCTGGCTTAGGAGAGCCTGATGCTATTAAACACTCAAGAGCTAAAAGCCTATTTATTTTTTAATGCTTTACTGCTCAACACAAAGCACAGACTGATGAATTCTTTCACAAATTTTGTTATCATGTGTATCAGCACAGTTCAGAATTTCAACAACCACACAGCTGTCTTAATTTCTTTCCCTTGCACTGTTATTTTTCCAGTACAACTTTGTAGGAGGGAATTACTCTGCTAGTTGAGAAAAGGAGTAGGCCCAAGAAGTTGCAAACCACCCACAGAATTTTCACATAAATGTGTGTAACAAGCAAAAGAAACTCCAATCGGTATTTCTCTATATCTATACACATACATGTGCACACACACATACATATACAGTCATAGATAGACAAAATCTTCCTCCAAAGCAACATGCATAAACAAAATTTCAATGCCTTAGGAAAAAGAATGTCTAGCTAGGATACGAGACAGAGGCTCTTCTCTCCCCTACATCAAAACTAAAAGACACCCTACTTACAGACAATTTTGTATCCTAGCTTCTTCTAGAGAATAAAGGGGGGAAAAAATAGATCTTTGGCTCTTCAGTCTGCACATTTCCATGTTTTCACACACAGAATGTTGCATAAACTCAAAACATCTCTCTTGGCCATATGTTTCTTCCAGACACTCCTTAGAAACGATATAAATGTCTCTAATAAACAGCTTGCTTAAATGTACATAGCTGTAGGACAGACAAGTCACTGGTTGACATTGATGACATTCCAAAATCCCAGGCTAGTAAATTACAGCATCACAGGTTCTCTCCCTTTGCACCGGACAACAAGGGGAGAGGACAGAATGCTCTCTCTTTTTATACTACCAAGTCTTTGAGAAAACCAGACATGCCTACACAGTGGTAGTATGAGCAGAAACAGCACACTAAAACTGGGAAGTCACTGGAAGTGGTTTGGGAATCACTACTGCATTGGCTTTCTGACACATCAAACATTAACAAAGGTATTATTGGATCTTGCATTCTGTGTGGCAATAAGCAAAGTAATATTTTTGATGTTAGGCTGTGCCATAGGGACAGAGAGAAAAGAATAATAAAAACCCAACAGAAACACATGGAAATAGAAAAGTCCATTTTGCACACTCAGTTGACCACTTTTTTTCCTCCTTTATGCATCTTGGATCTTTCAAGTGGAAGAAAGGAGTGCTAATGGTCTAAGTTCACAAAACAGAAAGAAAAGCTATGGACAGACTAACCCCTGCAGCTAAGACAGTAAGCTAAGTGCCTGAGCTTTGCAATCTGAAGTTATACTAGGTGGATACCTTTCCTAGTGACTACAAACTGTGACTTTAACTCCAGGTTTCATGCCAGAATCACCACATCCTTGGGATACAAGGGCTGACTTGCTAGTAAAATGATACTATAAACTACTATAAAACTACTATAAAATAATGTCTATAAACAGGAGATTTTATTACTGCCTTTTTCTACATATAACCATCATCTGCCCATAGCCTGAATATCTGACAAAGACTGGCAGCAAAGGAATTATTCCACTTGGGAAAAAAACAACAAAATCAACAAAAAAATACCCCCCACAAAACAAACAAACAAACACACAAACAAAAAACACAAAAAACCAAAACAAAATCCCCCAAAACAAACATACAAACAAACCACTAAACACAACAAGACAAAAAACCAAACAAACCCACAAAACAACAAAAACCCCGCAAAAAACAAACAAACAAAAACACCACCTAACATCCCCTCTCCCCTCAAGAAGCAGTGAGCAGTGTAGGTTTTGGGGTTTCTCTGCACTCTGTTTATGTCCAGAATTGTAATCGATTGAAAAGAAGGGAAAGGTTAGAGAAAGTAAGAAATCTGTGACAATAAGAACCTAGTAATGACTTACTGGCATAGTGTGTTTGGGGCTGGATCTTTGGCATCATTCATCTCAGGTAAGTGTGCTTATCATTAAATTTCACTCTCAGCTTTTGTCACATTAAAGCTACTCTACCTTAGATAGTGCCCACGCTATTCATTTGCAAGAAAGATAAAGCAGTCAAAAATGGCCTACAGCCCTTCTGGCACAGCTCCTCTTCCCTTTCATCATGGAAAAGCCACTCTGGGCCCAAGGAACGCTTTGTCTAGCAGTAAATTGAATTATCACCATGTAAAAAGAATTGGAGTTCTTTTCAAGCAGATCCACATTTGGTGTGGGTTCTTTCACTTTTCTTCCCAAGCCATAGTCAGTGCTGTTCCCAGCAAAACTGAAGTCTTCTCTGGAGGGACAACAGCAGCTCAGCAGTATGAAGGTGTAGGCAGAGATCACTGTCATTTTCCTTGCTCTGTTCTTGCTTATTACATAAGGGCATACTTTGTTGTGTCGAAACTCTCCACTGGCACCTGAATCACTGAAGACTTGTGTGCTCCCCTTCCCATGACTGTTGTGGGAACACATACTTGAGGTAGCTCAGAGCTTCAAAGCACCTGTCACACACAGTCACTACATCTGAAAAGCCACCCCATTAACTCAATAGCTATGAAAAGGCTATGGACCTCATACCAAGGGATTTCTTTGGTCAAAACCTTCTGAAGTACCTCACTTAGTGCTCTGATGGACAGATTTAACTAAACATCACTTTAAAACCCATACTGAAGGGATAAAAGGGTAACCCTGGGTTCCCAGTGGTAGCCTGACTACATGCCAACAACTTTGTCCAAGATGTGTCAGGTCAGCTGGTGGCACACAGTCCATCACTGGAAATGCTCCCAGGGCAAGGCACACACAATTGGTTGGATAACACCACATTCCCACAGCACTACGTAGAAATGGAGAGGCAGCTCCCACTACACCTCTTACAAACCATGAACAGATAGAACCTCAAGTATTGACCTATTATTTATGCCATCTTGCTTCTTTTTAGGCAAGTTCTATCATTACTATTAAATACACATATTGGAGAAATGCCAGTGGTTCCCTCTAAACAAAGCTGGCACTATATTCTGTCAGCACTTCACTACAGCTTGACCTTACCTTCCAGTCTGCATTCATAGCTGTCATTTGCATCCTATTTTGATCATGTATGTCACAAAGGAGCAAATTCAGCACCCATTACTGTCCTATCCATGCCAGTATTTCATGGTATGCTTAAATTTTTCTACCTGTAGGGTCATCCAAATGCCCTGGCACCAGTGCACCAGTGCAAGAGAGTGAGGTCTTTGAGCTGAGTTACAGAGGATGCAAAACATGCCACCCAAACATGCTACCTCTAACACTAATAAAGCAATAATTTTTCCCAAGACTCCACAGCCAACAAGTTAACAACTACAACCTTTGCAGAAAAAAAGTTTGTTCTTCACTGATCTCAAAAATTAGTAACTCTAAGGCCAGCAGCTGCTGGCAACCAAATGACCAAGTCTGTGCATACTCTCATCATGCCTTGATTTATTAAACATTAAGGAAGGAGGATTTTAGCTGTAAATACCAAAGAAAGGACTTAAGCATTCTGACATTTAGGTTCTTCTGTTTAATAAAGGGCAATCATCTTTAGACAATTTATTTTTTGTCTTCTTTTTATTTAACATACCCAACTGCCTTTCATCTTTACTCCTCCATCTCAGATGTCCATCAGGTTGTACGGCTAAAGGTAGTGCTGTAAGGACAGCACACTACCACCAGATGACTTGTCTTAAAGGATCAGGCTGGTGCCCTGATAGCATACAATCACAACAACATGACTTCTGAAAGCTTTGGACCACTGAAAATACCCGAAAAGTACAATCTGACTCCTTCAAGAGAATGAGGATTATTTTTCTCATTAGTTATATTCTACCAATGTGTATAATTTTCTAATTGTCTGCAAAAGTACCTGTGAAAAACAAAGGGGAAAACTGATGAGAACACAAGCTCAACAAGACTCAAGAAGAGAACATGCATCCTTACATGCTCTCACAGAACTTCCTAAGGGTGCTGGGCTTTTCCTGGTTGCGTCTTTGTCGAAACCAACGTTGAATGCTGCGTACATCCCAGTCCAGCTGCTTGGAGAGGCCTTCCAGCCTCTTCTCATCTGGATGCTACAAAACAGAGAAGCACAAAAATTATTTTCTAGCTCAACTGCATTAACACTTTAAATTCAGAACCAGTGTAATTGACTATTGTCAGACACATGGATACACAGAAATACATTCACAGAAATTTCTACTACCAGATTCCCATCAGAATACATTTACAATGACAATTATTAATCTAGAACAGATGTTGTAGTATAACATGCAGGTCCATTACTGATAAAAAAACTTTAAAGAGACAACGGGATTGAAACTGGCCTGAAACTTGGAAGTGAAGTTTAGCAGCCATAAAATGCCATGCATTTCTGGAGCAGTGGCTCTTTCAAACACTGCCTGCCACACACTAATACCTGTTCTACTCTCCTACATCAGGATCTTTGCCCTGTTGACTGTTGCACTAGGGAAGACGATTGACTGACATAGAAGATAAATCCCATGTTTCTGCACAATAATGTTAAAAAACGACGTCGTTAAACAAAGTGGCACCGTCAAAAGAAAGATCACCTTGACAACAGGGAGACAGAATTGTTTTCTGTAAAACTAAATATACACAAATATTCTCCAAAGCAGAAAATGTAGAAGTCTCATGCCATGAGTGTGTCTGCAAACCAGAGCAGAGATAAGGCAAAAGAAAATGAGTCTGTCCTTAATTTGAAGAGCAGTACAGGATGAACCTCCAATCATACAGTAATTCTACATGTACAGTGAAGCATATGTACTACTTATATATTTCTCCTGATCACATAGTTTTTTAAATAAACAGAAAAATGGACAATCTGTTTTCTGGAATTTTAGCTTTATTTCTGCAAACCAGTTACATATATTGAATGAAGTACAAGAGTTCTTACAACAAAGAGCTTTAAATTTTTAATTGTTGCTGGACAGAAACCAGCAAAATTTCTGTTAGGCTGAAGTTTTGTCTATCAGCCTCCAAGAAAACACAGGAAAGAGAGGGGAATGAAAGGATGAGACAAGAGAAGGTTGAAGTATTTGCCATCTATCTCAATAAAGTTTTTTAGTCAACCAAAATATCTACTAGTTTTTCAATGGAAGGTTAAGAAAAGCAATTTCTGTAACCTTAGAAAAATGAAATGTTTGATGTAGCTCTTAGGAGTTTGACTAGTGCGAACTGCTGAATTCACAGAATTCACAGAATTACTGTATAGGATTCAAAAAAGGCAGGTAGCTAAACTGGACAGTTTCTCTGAGAGCAGCTACCAGATTCTTGCAGGAAAGCAAGAGCTCCATTTGGAGCTCTTCATACTCACAGGTATCTCACGCCCTGTGTCAGACTACCAGATTTTATGAGGAAATATGAGGAAATATTAAAACCAAACAACCAAACAACGTCACAACAAACAAAACCTAACCATTTTTCCTTCAGCTGAGTCTCTGTGAGTGTGTACCCTACAGCTTTCAGAAACAAAGCACATGCAATTCCATCCCTGAAAATGGGACAAAAGTCACAGCAAGTGCCATGGTGTTCTTTGGATAGTGTAGGACACACAAGCAAGACAGATCCAAAGCATATTTCACTGTCAGTGACACTGAACCCAGTTTTGCCCTTTATGACTTTAATACACTATGAAGTTTACACTGGTGCCCAGCTGCAGTCTGGAGCCAAGGTGGGAATGAAAGCTCCTGCAGAAAAATTTGGGATGCTTGAAAAACATGGACAAAACAACAAACAGATTAAGTTGAGATATCATATGGTGAGAGATATAGAGACAGATATGTAAGCTGTGGGGGAAAATCTTGTACAAGAAAGATATGCAAGCTGTAAATAAAACATTATTCAGTCAGTTTCTCCCATTTTTCTATGTTGTGCTCCTTTAGCTGGGACACCAGAAAGACAGGCCTTTCCCTTGAAACAGTAGTTTTGTAGCTTCATGGAAAACACAGTATCAATATTACTGGCTTACAATGAGCCCTTTTTTTTCTAAAAACCCCAACAATTTTGCAAAAATTGATACAAAATAGATAAGAAGCAAAAACAGATAAGAAGCAAAAAAAAGTAGGTGGCCATATGGCATCTACAAAGCGTTTCTGTGACAATTTTTTTTTAAATGAAAACTTACAGGAGACATCACAAAGGGATACACAACTGCTCAAGCTGGCATATTAAAGACATCCCCAATACTTGAATTTCTGGTTTGAGGTGAAAAAATGCAGCACTTGCATTTATCTGTTAGTTTTGCTTTGTTCAGACATAGTTTACAGTGCCACATCTCACTTCACAAGGTAAATATTTTAGTCAGACACACTACCTTTGTGATAGCTGTGAAAACCTTCTCCAAGATAGCATTAGGTTGAGCTTTCTGTGGTCCATTGGCTTGGACTTTAAGGCCTAAGGCACATGGTTTAGCAATGAACCTGTGAGAAACAGAAAAATGAGAGAAGAAAACAGGTGAAATCCTTCAGTTATTCATTACTGTTATCAATCATGGCATGTGGTAAATGGGCAAACATTATAATCCTGCCAACAAAAATCATACTTAGTTTTACAGCTAAAAAGCAAGCTCATATAGGCAATTACATCACAAAGTAAGGAACATCACTTTGAAGGATGAAAGGAACTCCACGGAACACATGAAACAGAGGATTTTCTTTCATGTGTGAAGAAAGAGATTAGAACAAAAGCATGAGAGGAATGCCTCCTAGAGAAGCACCAACTAAAGAAAAGAGCAGGGCAACTTGAGGAGCATATAATATTATCCTCCAAACACAGTCTTTTTAAAAATCAGTTTCCAAAGTACCTACTGCCTCCTTTGGCACAATAGAATTTCAGAATCCTGAAAGGCAGTAAGCACTTAAGCTGCCCAGTCAATACAATCTCCTAAGAGCATAAAATTTACATAGTACAGAGACACAAACAATGCTCTTCTGCTAAAGTATGAGGCTGTCCAAAATCCTCACACCAATCTGAAAGTTCTCTGAGACATTTTAGAGATGAATTGGATAGTTTACATTACAGATAGTCAAAGACCACCACTCTACTCATGAAAAATTAAATTATTTAAACTATGGGTCTCAATCTGGAATTCCCATGAAAGCTAAAAATGCTGTATAGGAATCACATTCATATCTGAAGACTATGAACTTCTGCCATCTTTGAACTATATAACTCGTGATTTCACTTAAACAGCTTCTGTTTCCCAAAACTTCATTTGCCGACAAGGACCAAAACAACACTTGGTACTTAAGTAGTTCCACATTTATCCAGCTGAATGACCACAAGCTATAAAAAATCCCGGAATTCTTACCCACACACCAGCCCCATTTTAAGCCCTGTTATGAGCTACAACTGCTGTTTCTGCCAGGTTTAAGACTGCACCGCTGATTAAAGGGAATTATGTCCTAATCAATGTGATAGTGGTTACAGCAATAGTATTTGACAAACAAAAATGGGTGATGCCAGACCACCCTGTTTTCCTGGAGAAAAATTCTTGATACATTGACACAATTCCATATGAAAGGCAATTCTATAGCCCAAAATAATGTTAGTGATTGACTGAGAGTGAGAAGACAAATATTCAAAAACACATGCACTGTATCAGTGATCTTACTATTTGCTCCTAGCACATTACAGAAGAAAAAAACCCTTATACTCTGTAAAACTTTGGTGGCAATCTAAATTGGTTGCAGATTGCAGCCATTGTGCTATCTCTATAGCATCAACCAAATTAAAGGCATTGCATCAGGTGTCAATTCCCTGCTTTATAGAGTTCAGAGCTTGGATGAATCCAGTTTCACTACTAAGCTCAAGAAGACAATCCAGTCTTCTGCTCATGAAAGAGAAGCATGTAAGCTCTGCACATGTTAAATGTAAATACAGTTTAATCAAGCCACATTGGAGACTTGTACGTTAGTTAAAGCTGACAAAAGAAGTGAGAATTGTATTCTTAAGTTCAATACAGACATAACCAAACCATACAGTGCTGGTCATTGCTGCTTGCTGATAAACAAAAAGATAGCTGAAGAAGCCAATGCAATCTGAATTCAGAAATTTACTTTACTAAGGAATTCTAAAACACTTCATTATAGAACAACAGGGCTCAGAATATTAGCATCTATGTCTTTGTATCAAAAAGCTGAAAGACAGCCAGAAATTCAAGTCTTCATTATTACAGACAATTTAAAGACCATAAAGACAATTTCCTGAAGAGTAAGCCATAGACAAGAGTCAATCCTTAAAGAGACAATAAAGGCAATGTCAATCAGTGTTAAAGGTAATTTTACAAAGCCATAAAAGGAAACACTTAAAATTAGAGGGGCAGGGGAATGCCGTCAGCAGAGTAAAAACAAATAAAAGAAGCAGAAGACAACTGCAGCAGCTTTATGCATTCACAGAAGAAACCAAGCTCAGCCTCCACCATCAAGAAGATCAAGAAATAGTCATTAAATAAACACAAAAATCAAAATAAAAATTGTTTCAGATGGATTTTCTGTGCACTTAGTAAATCAGTCTCCTCTGAAATAAGACATGATTTGGGAGTTTTTTGTTTATTTGGAGGGTATGGGGGGGCTTTTCTTTGGTTGGGTGGGAGGGGGATTTTGTTTGTTTGCTTGGTGTTTTTGCTGTTGTTTTGTTTGTTTGTTGTTCTTTTAATAAAATACATCTTGCAACTTCTGTTTTGCTTTTCTCCTTCTCCTGAGTGAAGGAATGTGATGGCCATGATATAACTGCAATAGAAAGGCAGCTCCTCGAACATGCTAATTTAAAAGTAAAAAAGCAGATAAAAAGTCCCAGTTAATAAAAAATTCAAAAATATGCAATTCCAACACGTTTCATGCTGAGCTGATCTTCATTTAAATCTAAGCCAACCAGCTGGGTTTGCTTAAATTACATTCTTAAAATTACATGTGATGCTAATGAATAGCCTAGGTAAATCCAGGACAAAGCACAGACCCAGTGGGGTTGTTTTTTACCTTAAAATTGTAATATAGATGTTATACCCATTACGTAAAACAAAACACATTTTCTAAACACAAACATGAGCTTTTCTGCCTTTGTTGCGTATGTTTTTCACATACATGGGAGGAATGGGCACGTGACTTAAAGCAGAGCTTGTCCACAGTACACAGCTGCAAGACACAGGATTATCTTGGCCAGCTATGTCAGTGATGAAGGGACAGGGAAAGCTACAAAAAACCCATGAAGGTCCCACTAGGACATGCAAGAGAAAGCAGTTTTAACTGAAACATTTTATACACCTGCAATACTGAGCAGGTTTGACCACTAATTCAAGTATACATGAGCCAAGCTTTGTCCATGTGACTACTTTTGGTAGAACTTGTAAAATGTAAGATTTTTTTTTCACAGAAAAACTTAACCAAATAAAGATATACTTTAGAGTATAAAAACTGTTCTTCAGGGCTATAATAGTAGAGTTCAAAGTAGTTTAAAGTAGAGTTCATTTAATAGGGTCCCAAATTTCACAGGTGTCATAAAAAGCATCATTAACATAATACTCTTCTATAATAATTTAAATTGATTAATAAGTAAAAAAAAACAGAATTAATGTTTGATACATGTACAAACTATGAGTGTTTTGCCAAATGCTGCACTTCTTAAAAGCATCGTTCATTTTTTCCATTTCTGCTTACACTGTGGTATTCAATTCCCTAAACAGTCTTGGTGAAACCCATGGGACTATTTATTGCATAAGGTACTGCAATTAAGAGGGAGCAACTATTGCGAAAGAGTAAGGAGAATGGAATTGAGTATTTTGCCAGCTTTTCTCTTTAAAACATGGAAATCTGAACAACCACCACACTAATATCTCTTTTTCAATGTATTTCAGTACAGCTGAATTAAAAGCTGGTATTCAATTACACAGAAATTAAAGGACAAACACATTTTGCTGAATATAGCCCCATTTATTTTGGATGTAGAAAGAAAAGACTAAGACAGAAACAAGGGAATTAAAATCAGAATTAAATAACCTTTTGAAAGGCAGCTTCCTCATTCACAGACAGAAGCCACATTTAAAAACCAACCCAGGCCAAGGCAAGAAGCCCCCAGTGAGGCAGCTCAGAGGAGCTGGGTTCCTGCAGAGCCCCGGTGAGGAGAGCCCTGAGCCTTTGCAGCCCACCCAGAGCGCACCCAGTGCGCGCCCGAACCCCCCGGGCAGGGCCTGGCCAGCATCTCCCGTCCTGTCCTGCCCAATTCACTTCTTTACAACAGCGAGGCCTCCCAGCCCAGCCCAAACTTAAGAGATCAGTGTTTCTCTAGAAAGGGGTCAAAAACCCTTTGAAAAATGATCCCCCACCTTGTCCAGGGTATAAAAAAAACCACCATCTTCACCTTGAATCCTTGGAGGATGATGTGCATTTGCAATTGCAAAGTCTGTGTTAAATAAATAAGATTTTTAAAGTATCACATGAAAGATGAGAAGAAAAGCAAAATTATTTTTAAATTTTTCTTACAATAAATCAAACAGCCCTACTTGTAACATGTCATTTTTGCCCTGAATCTGGCCAGACACAGATACAGAACTCTTTAGTCATCTGGGGCACTGGGAATGTGCCTGTAGGGCCCTCTGATAGGATGTGAATGCAGCGTTTTCACACCAGCAGGTCATCTGCCATTTTCGAGCTGACCTTTAGCAAATTCATGTCTGACAGTTTCTCAGCAGCTCTGCAGATATTTAAACCACCACAGAGCCCACAGCAGGTAAACAGGGATTACAGGTTCGGGACTTTTTAAACAGCCTTAAAGGTCTGCAAGAATTAACAAGGCTTTCTAAAGAGGGCCAAAAAACCCAGAAAAGCCAACCAAACAAACAAATATTAAGCTAACAGGGCTAATGAATATTAGATTCATGTAAGTCACACTCTTTTAAATGTATGGAAAGAAAATAATGGCTTCTTCTAAACCATCAATTTAAGAAACACTAGTCTAAAAATAATTGACATATTAGGTAAGTGATACGCGTTAACCAATTATTTTTGCAAAAGGATAAGATTACCCATTCAACAGAACCAATATCAAAACAAGAGTGGTTGATACAGAGAAAAAAGGGTGTTTTATACTTCTGCACTTAAAACTAGCATGTCTAAAATAAGTCATCATCAGTGGAAAGGATCTGCAAGAGTCTTACCAAGTCTCAAACCCAGCAATAAATAACTGGCAAAGTAAGTTTAGATTTTTTTATTATTATTATTATCATTTAGGTACACATCATCCCACACATTAGTAAACCTTTTTTTTTCTTGCAGTATTTTAAGCACACAAAATTTCTTCCCTCATTTAAGTAACTTTCTTTTGTGGCCAACTTCAATACAGAAGCCCACTCAGAAATTTTCATTAGTGCAAGTGAGAAAAGCTAAGCCAGTGCGTATTTCACACTTTCCTAAAATATCTTGGTTAATCACAGCTTAAATCAGTCACTTTTGTCATTCATTTTTATCAAAAGTAGGTCACATTATGGACCAAGAGACATGACTAATGGCCTGTTATTACATACCATCCATCCCCTAACTAATCTATTTTCTGAGAAGATACCTCAGCATGGCACAAAGGATCTGCACAAAATCACCCTGGAGACCGCTCCTACATGACCTCTGCTAACAGATAAAAAATATCATGAAGCAAACAGGCAGGACCTTAGCTATGAAGTCTCCAGGTACCCTGAGAATATGCAGAGGTTTTTAGCCTTTCATGTCCAAAAAACATCGGAGTTAATTACTTGTCAATGCACAATGAGAGTTGAGTCTCCTCGTCCTGTGCTGAGGATGCATCTATGCACAGTAATTGGAAAAAATGGTGGTGAATGTTAAGGTGTGCAGTACATGTCTGAGTCATCCCACGTACAACTAGAGGATCTCCAGAGGTCCCTTCCCACCGCAACCATTCTGCAGTACCAAACTCTAGTTAAGTGGTAGGCTCTGATTACATACATTCTGTATCTCTGTGAAACAGGTAAAAACTCAGACACTGGCATAGTTCAAATTATGATTGCATAAAAGGCTGCTCATGTTGCTAACACCAGCCAGCTGTGAGCTCCAAAAAACCCCAAAAAACCAAACAAGCAAACTATTCCTTGCCAATCAAATACGTCCATAAAATCTCCGTTTCCTATCAGTATATTTAAAAATATCAGGGAAGGCAGTCAAACCAGCAAAAATTCCTCTCTGTGCTGAAGATGTACACAGATCTGTTTTGAGGAGTCTGGCTCCTTTTTTGAAAGAGTGATGCAGAGCAAATTTTCCCAGCTCATCTACTTTATGCTCACTAAACACAGATTATTCCAGGGATTTATGATTACAATTGTCTAACTTGTTGGACATTGCTTGCTGGTTTTAAACAGAAGCAATCTAAATTTGCTCAAAGGATGAGTAAAAGCAGAAGAGGCTTGTTTCTGAGCAGATGCTC